>NC_080188.1:19723734-21055818 GCF_030028045.1 Hippopotamus amphibius kiboko
TAGAAATTCTGTACCCCCAAAATGTCAGGCATAAATGTTGATAAAGCAAAAAGAAGATATATCTAGAATAAATTATCTTTTAGATTACGGGGGAATAATTTTTTCTCTGTGCTTTTCAAATGTTCTACAGTAAACATGTACAACTCTTTCAACAGGAACAAAAGGTTACTTTAATATTCTTGTGCCCACACTTAACAAAATCAGGTAAGCAGAGCCCCCTGTCAGATTTTAGCCTGGTTTACTTTTTGTCTGGATGTTTGAATTATTATACCTGGACCAAGAGAGTGGCATTGGGAATGGAGAGGAAGGGACATAGAGCAAAGATGCTTTAAAGGAAGAATCCAAGAGAACTCGGCCCTAACTAGTTACAGGAGAAGAAGGGCAAATTAGAGCTGATCCCAGACTTTCAAGCCAGGGTGACAGGAATGGTGACCCATTGCCAAAGACACTGAAGTAGTGGGCACAGGGCGGTGAGCTACTGGGGATAAGGAATTTGGTGAGTTGTCCTGGCAAGCAGCTCTCATCTTCCTCCTCTGAACTCCAGGGCTGATGATGAATCTTCCGAGCCTGTGAACACCAACGTGGTCCTGCGGTACGATGGGCTGATCACCTGGGATGCACCAGCCATCACCAAAAGCTCCTGTGTGGTGGATGTCACCTACTTCCCCTTTGATAATCAGCAGTGCAACCTGACTTTCGGTTCCTGGACCTACAATGGCAATCAAGTGGACATATTCAATGCCCTGGATAGCGGAGACCTCTCCGACTTCATTGAAGATGTGGAGTGGGAGGTGCACGGCATGCCTGCTGTAAAGAATGTGATCTCCTATGGCTGCTGCTCTGAGCCTTACCCGGATGTGACATTCACTCTCCTTCTGAAGAGGCGGTCCTCTTTCTATATCGTCAACCTCCTCATCCCATGCGTCCTCATATCTTTTCTGGCTCCCTTGAGTTTTTATCTCCCAGCAGCTTCTGGGGAAAAGGTCTCCCTGGGAGTGACCATATTGTTGGCCATGACTGTATTTCAGCTCATGGTGGCAGAGATCATGCCAGCCTCAGAAAATGTCCCTCTGATAGGTGAGTTCAAGCATCTTACACTTTGAATCAGCTTTGTGGTAACTGGGGTTATATCTGTACCTTTAAACTCCTAACAGTGAGGTCAACTTCAAAGTCAACACAGGCTGTCACATACTTCATTGAGTGTCTTCAGTTGGCATCTTTGAAAAGAGATGTGGCTGTTGGAAACAAAGCTGGCCTTGCGGTCTCCAGGTTTACACAGAAGAGCAATGAGAGCAACATGGTTTAGAGCAGTGGTTCTCAAAGTATGGTCTCTGGACTCACAGCATTAGCATCACTGTAGAAATGCAAATTCTCAGGGCCCATGCTAGACCTACTTAATTAGAAACTCTGGGGGTAAAGCTTGGCAAACTGTTTTAAAAAGCTTTCTGGGTGATTTTGATGAACTTTGTGTTCAAGTCTAAAAACCGCTGGCTTATAGATGAAGGCCCTGATTTTGAAGTCAAAGAAATCTGCGTTTGAACTCTGACTTCACCACTCTCTCCTTGATCAGCCTTAAGCAACTTACTTAATCTTTGAGTCTCTACTTCATTATCTGGAAAGTCTGTGTAATTGCTACCTCCCTGTGCCATTACTTAGCACATAACGGAGCCTGGCATATGGGGAGTACCGAGCGAACAGTGACTGTTATTATCTTATCACATCACAAGGGATTTCTTCTCTGGAAGAGTGGTAAACGTGATAGAAATGATGAGCTAGATTTTTAAGTCTACCATCTACCCTTGATAGAATAATTCTCAACCTTCACTGGGCATAGTAGGTGTGGGAGGGAGAGCTTGCTAAAAATGCAGTTCCTACACCCAAGGAGGTTTTTGTTTGTTTGTTTGTTTTGTTTGTTTTGTTTTTAAGCAATCTTTTGCAAGATTTGGGAGTCTGACGTGATTCTCAAGTAGACCACATTTTCAAAAATCTGCAGTAAGGAATTGTCCCTTTACGGGCAGGAGCGCAGACTGCGGCTGCCATCGCTGCCTCCCCTTTTCTTTGCCTTGCTTGTTCTGAGGTCCTTCCTAGCACCTTTAATAACCACTTCCTGCCGTCGAGGATAACAGCCAGACCAATACCTCCATCTCAGTGACTTGCTGGTGTAATAGATGCTTATGAGAATCAGAAGCTAGACCTGATTTTTAGTTCTTTAAAGTAGTCAATGAGGAGAAACTTCAGAACACCAAGAGACTTAGAGACCCACGCAAAAGGGATGTCACAACTGCCCTTTTACCCTCTACTGAAGCCAGTACTACCTAATATTCAGATGTGGCTGCCCTGCTTTGTCTGTTTGGAGATCTCTTCCTTGTTATGTCTCTCCAAGGACGAAACACACACACACACACACACTCTCTCTCACACTCTCTCTCTCTCTCTCTCTCACACACGCTCATACACACCTTTTTGAGAAATAGATACAGAAGGGTCTCTCCTTTCTCGCCACCACTACTAAAGAAGAAGAGGGGTATCGATACTTTTATCACCTCTCCGGAGGCAGAAATGATCGACAGTGACGATATCTGATCATAACCCTGTTTGAGGCAGGATCAATCGGCAGATCCCTCTCCCTTCTTTAGCAGTGATATTCAACAGAAAGCTGGGTCAGTTTCTGAAGAAAGATGTCTCAGAACATGTCTCAAGAATTTTACAAGCATTGCTTTTTCTTTTCTGTGCTAATATGAAGTGTATCTTTTTCAGAAGGGTACACACAGATCTTGAGAACATTTGTTAATAGTCACAATTTGTTATTCATAGCGCCTATGAAATAAAGTTCCAATCTTACAGAAGTGTGTTTAAGTTTCCTGCATCAAGTGTAACATTTGGTCCAGGCTTTTGGCCCATAGCCTTTACAATGTTAAGAAAGATTCCATTTATTTTTAGTTTACTCAAAGCTTTTAACCAGTAATAAACCTGAGTCATTTTATCAAATGCAGGCTTCATCTGTGAAGGTAATGGTGAGTTTTTTTCTTTTCCCCCCTTGTTAGTGAATCGCATTACAGTTTTCTGATGTTGAACTAAACGTCTCTTTACCATGATGAATTATCAATTAAAGACCCTGTAGGATTTAGTTAGCCCATAATTTTTATAGGACTTTCTCAAATGTGTCTATAAATGAAATGGCCTTAATATTTCCTTTCTTGCTACTTTTGGAATCAAGGCTGAATTTACTTCATTAAATGAACTTTGCTAGGCAGTTTTCCCTCTTTTCTATTTTTGGAACAACTTGCATGAGATATGAGTTACCAGTTCCTTAAAAATGCGGTGAAACTCACCTGTGAAACCTTTTGGCTCTAGAGCTTTTTGGAAGGAGGGTGGGTAGAGGTATTTGAATAATTCCTATTTCTATTCAAGTGTTCTTTCTTCTTACACTAAATTTGACATTTTATATATTTGTAGAAATTTCATCTAGGTTTTCAAAGGTATTATCATACTGCTATTTGTAATATTACTTTATTGTTTTCTAAGTTTCCAATCTCTTAGTTTTTCTTTTGCATCCTTTTTCTCTCTTTCTCCCACCTCTATTCTATGAATGGCCTTATCAGAGGTTTATCAATTTTATTACACTTCTCAAAAAGCTTGCTTTTGGTTTTGTTCATCTTCTAGGTTATTTGTTCTACATTTTAGAAATTTGTACCCTTATCTTTATTGTTCCCTTCCTTAATTTTCCTTTTTCATGAATATTTGCTTTACAAAATCACATGCTAAAGACTGATAGTGACACAGTGTTTCCTTTCTTCACCAATGGTAATGAGCTTTCATATGAACAAGGTCCAAAGACAATTCTGAGAACTGACCAAGATCATACATTGCTTATTTATTTGTTTGTTGAAAGTGGAAGTTTTTCATACCATGACCTCAGCAAAAATATATAAATCTTTTAACTCAGGGCAAGGGACAGCGCTGAAAACTTTTCCTGTATTTTCTCAATTAAGCCTCACCAGAGTCTTATGAGTTAGATACGAATATTACAGCCATTTTATAGAGAAGGAAGCCGAGGCTTACCAGAATTATATAACTTGCTCTAGGTCATAAGTCTAGTGAGTGACAGAGCTGGGATTTGAACCCAGTTTTATTCAAAAGTCTATACTAGTAACCATTAGTGTATACAGCTTCCTTAGAAGAGGTGTTTGTTTCTTTTTTTTTTTTGGCACACGGGCTTAGCTGCTCCGCGGCATGTGGGATCTTCCCAGAGCTGGGATCGAACCCGCGACCTCTGTATTGGCAGGCGGATTTTTAACCACTGCGCCACCTAGGAAGTCCGAGGTGTTTGTTTCTTTTTGAGACAGATACAAGGACAGTTTCAAGCTAACTTGGTTGTTGTTATTTTCCAGGCAAATACTACATAGCCACCATGGCCTTGATCACAGCCTCCACTGCCTTGACCATTATGGTGATGAATATCCACTTCTGCGGGGCCGAGGCCCGGCCAGTGCCACAGTGGGCCAGGGTCGTCATCCTGAAATACATGTCTAGGATCCTGTTTGTCTACGACGTGGGTGAGAGCTGCCTTAGCCCCTGCCAAGACAGGGAGCGGGACCACCTCACGAGGGTTTATGGCAAACTTCCAGAGCCTAATCGGAAAACGAACAGAAACAAACACCTTCCCAGAAAGAAGGAAATGAACAAACTCTTAAAGAATGACTTGCGGTACCAGAGTGAGAACCCGCAGGATGCTGACACTTACTGTGCGCGGTACAAAGCGCTGACGAGGGATATCGAATACATCGCCAAGTGCCTCAAAGACCACAAGGCCACCAATTCCAAGGGGAGTGAATGGAAAAAGGTTGCAAAAGTCATAGACCGATTCTTCATGTGGATTTTTTTCATTATGGTGTTTGTAATGACTATTTTGATCATAGCAAGAGCAGATTAGTGAGCATTTGGTGTGTGGGGGTAAATTAATAAAATCCCCTGTGATCTACTCTAATGTTCTCCCAACTTAGAAATATCTATATCTCTACATACACAAATATATATAAATTAGGAGTTATGTTGTCTTTACTTTTTATTTTTAACTTCAGATCAATATTATAGCTATCTGTCAGGTTAAATTAAACAGGAGGTCCAAAATTTCAAGGGCAGGAAAATGGAGGAAATAGAGAAAGACCCCTTTTATAGCCTACCAGAGTGATAGGTGGCTGGGTTCTAGATTACACAATTATCCTCTCCTTTAGCAGCACAGATAACAAAGCACACTACATTGCATTTAAAATTTAAAGCAAAACAAAAGTAACTCATTTTCCCCTTAGTCCGTATTAGAACATGCCTTTTTTAAAAAAGGAAAATAGTCACTTATTCCTTAGTGTAATTTAAGTTTCAATGTTACCTTTCTCAAGACTGGTACATTTCAAGCCGTATCTCAAATGATGGAATAAAAAATTTTGTCCCATATAAAGAAAGTGTAAAGGTCAGCGACTTAATGGGGAAGAGAGTTTTCCTTGTAATGACAATGTCATATATGTTGGTTATATTTTATATAAACCTTAAAGATGAAGTCATTCCTGTATTGAGTCTTGGATTTAAATAAGATCATCAGCAAACTGGGCTTATTCATTCATTCATTCAGTTACTCACTAAACATTTATTTTCTCCTACATATAATAAAACTACGTGATTCACATTTGCAGTGGGTGTCATAGCAAATCTTATGCACAAGTCTGACCCTTTTTGATCTTCACCACAATTCTGTGAGCTAGTTGGGCAGGTATTTCTAGTCATCTTTCTCAGAAGAAAAGCTGTGTCAGATGATGGTGGGTGACCTACCTCCACATCCAACTAGGTGATAGGTAGAGCTGGGACATAAACCCCTAGCACTGTGAGCTTGGGCCAGGTCTGCTAAAACTACGCTGCTTTTGGCCATGACAGATCATGATTTAGGATAGTAGTGTCTGAGGGATTCTCATTCTGCCTAAATTACTTCCTATGCTTCTCCACTTTTTTCCTACTTTCAATCAAATGTCTTCAAATTCCCTTACTCCCATCTTGATTAAAATGGTCCAAGTACTAATACTCATTCCCTAACTTCCAACTCCTCAACTACGCTTTTACCAATTAAATACAAACAAACAGAAGTGGAGAGAAGACAAGAGTTAACCTAGAAAAGAGAGGATGGTGTTTGGTTTAAACATATAGACATTGTGTTTTACTCTTTTGTCTACTTATTCATAGAATATTTATCGTGTACCTACTATATACTGAGTGCTATGTCAGCCTTGAAAGGAACAAATACAAAACATGGTTTCAACCCTGTGGCTTCTCATATTGTGCTTATAATTCAGCAGAGGAGACAGTTAAGAAAATAGACAAATACAATGTAGTGTAAAAGTGCTATCGTAGAAGCATGGACAAAATGCCACAGGAACAATGATGATTAATCTGTTTGAGGGAAAGCTTGGGAAAGACTTTTTACGGGTGTAATATTTGAGCTGGGCTTTGAAGGATGAGTAGGTGTTTGCTAGACAGAGAAAGAAGTGAATATTGAAAGGGATGAGAAGGAATTGGGCAAATATAACTCAGAATCAGACAATTTCCCTTTATTTTAATTATAGAAGTACTTTTATAAATTACAGTTGCATTTGGCAGCAAATAATAGAAAACCCAATGGACCATGACTTAAGCAGATAAAGGTTATTCATCTACACAAAAGTAAATCCATAGTTACAAAGTCCAGGGATCTTTCCATCTTTCCTTTGTGTTGTTTTAAGGCACTAAGTTCTAAGTTTGCAGTAATTTATTATAGCAGCAATAAAAAACTAATATAGTACCCAATAAGTGATTTTACATATATAACTTTTTCCACATTTTAGATTATTTGTCTGAGATAGATTTGTCCCTAGCCAGACTGAGACAGTTCTATTGAGCCATGTCAAAAAATTGGAATTTTATCCTAAAAATATTTTATAGCACAAAAGGGTTTCAAGCAAGGGAGTGATAGATTCAGATTTGTGTTTCAGAAATAACACCGTGGTGGCAGTTAGATTGTTGAGAAAAGAGAGAAGAGACTGAGAGATCTATTAGAATTTTTTTAAAATCGATTCTGGGAATTGATAATAAAGGCTTGACCCAAAACGGTGGGAATAAGAAAATGAATCACGAAGCACTTATGACCTAGGCTAGACAGGACTTGGTGACCCGTTGAATGTGGGGTTAGGGAGAGGCTGGCATTGAGAATGGTTTCGAGCTTTCCATCTTAGACAACCGAGGCGAAGAGTAAAGGAGGACCAGGTTTTGGAGGAAATAATTTAGGATGTCTAGAGCAGGAAATTCTTATGAATTATCCTGGTGGAGCAATCTAAGGGGTAACTGAACATGCATTTGAAACTTTGGAGAAAGTGAAAGCTTAAAAAATGTACACTCAGGTTAATCATTAAAGTATTAAATGATTTCAGTGGGTAAGACACATGTTACAAATGGTGAGAGACTCAAATGAACAGAAACGCATTCTTTTCCAGAATTCCAGAAGTTTATAATCATCCTGCATCACTAAAGCAATTACCTTGTTATGCTGTCATTTTTCCATTCACAAGTCTGCTTCCCCAAGCATACTGAGGTCCTCTCTAGTCCTAAGGCCCAGAAGCTCTGTCATTATTCTCTTTTTATCCTTTGTGATAAGGGTATTCTCTTTTTATTTTGTGTGTGCAATAAAGGGCATTGTACGAGTCTCAATTAAACGCTTCTTGAAAGAATGAGTGCATGAAAGGACAAGCTTAAGAGAATCCAGCAAAGTGCTAAGAAGTTTAGACTGCGGAAGATCCCTCATCCTATGCAATATACAAAAGTAAGTTCCAGATGAATTCAAGACTTAGATGTAAAACCAAACAAAAGCAAAAGGCTTGTAAGAAAATCTAGCGGACTTTCTGAATAAAATTCTCCACCTCCATAAATTTTAAGATGTGGCAACTGCTTTGAAAGAAGAGTCCGGGGCTCCCTGAAGGGGAGGAACCAAGGGGATGGGTCTGGACTAGGGTGGTAGGTGTGCTGAGGAAGTGGCCTTTAAGATGCGCTCAGAGCATAAGAAGGAGTTAGCCCGGATAAGACTTGGGGAGAGTGCCAGGTTGCAGGAGGTGGAAAGATCAGAATTCAAGCTCAAGGGCAGAACAGAACTTATTATTATTTGAGAAAGAGAAAGGAGGCCCTTGGGGCAAAGTAAGCAAGGCCGGGTCATGCAGGGGCTGGCAAAGTTTAAAAAACACCAACTACTTTGTTTATTGTCTGTCTTGGCGCAATGAGGGGTGCCTGGGTTTGTGGAGGTCCCGATCTTTGTTCTTTCTCCTTCTTTAGTCTTTGTGTCTACTTTTCCATCAGCTCATTGCTCAGACCAACATTTGTCAACACAGCCATGGGCAAACCTGTCAAATGTACTGTCTTGGTCAAGCTGGAAACACAGGTTCCAGAACTTCTTGAGCAACATGGGTGAGACCACTTGTACTGTCATCAACTCCAGAGGCTAGCAAAGAGCTCTCTGCCTATTTCTTCCTTCCTCTCAGATCACGCCTTTGAGATAGGCCCTGGCTGTTAAAACTCTGTGAGCTTGTCAATATATCCAAGGCTCTCTAACCCTTAAAAAATAAACCTTGTGACAAAACCTCCCTGGTCTTTGCATATTTCTATCTCTCTACTCTTCCCAGCCAAGGTACCCCTCTGCATCATTCAGGGTTCCAGCAGGACACAAATGGTGTACTCTAATTTGGATAATTTTTTTAAAAATTTTATTTATTTTTGGTTGCTTTGGGTCTTTGTTGCTGTGCGTGGGCTTTCTCTAGTTGCAGCGATTGGGGGCTACTCTTTGTTGCAGTGGGCAGTCTTCTCACTGCAGTGGCTTCTCACTGCAGTGGCTTCTCGTTGCAGAGCATGGACTCTAGGCGGGCGGGCTTCAGTAGTTGCAGCATGCAGGCTCAGTAGTTGTGGCTTGTAGACTCTAGAGCACAGGCTCAGCAGTTGTGGCACATGGGCTTAGTTGCTCCATGGCATGTGGATTCTTCCCAGACCAGGGATCGAACCTGTGTCCTCTGAATTGGCAGGTGGATTCTTAACCAGTGGGCCACCAGGGAAGTTCCTAATTTGGATAATTTGAGGAAAGTCTGATAAAGGACTATTTACAAAGGTGTGGGCAGGGTGTAGAGAAACACAAGGGGTGGTAGAAAACCCTAAGACTAGTAAAGCAGAGCTATTACCACTCTGAGGCCTGAGAGGAGGCAGGAGGGAGTGGCTACCGGAACCCAGCTGGAGGTGGCTGCGAACTTTGGTTGAGTGAATGCAGCGGACCCCGTAGGGAGGGAGTTGGGGGAATATATATCCCACCTCACCCTCCTGCTTGCCTTCAATCTCCTGTCTAGGCTCACCATTGGTCAAACTCAACAGAGTCGTGGGAACGTATTGATATTACCGTATATCTGAGACAGAGAGCACAGTGGTAAAGGGTGGCGTGTGGATCTGGACGGACCAAAGGGAGACATCTGGCCCGTTCCCTCACTCTTTGACGTCACTCTACATTTAAAAACTGACTTCCTTTCACCCCACTCAATTGAAACTGCTTTCACCAGGTTCACCATCTGGTAATCGCCACATCCACTGGATACTCCTGAGGCCTCTCTGCTGCCGTCAGCACAACTGACCACTTCCTCCTTCTTGGAACTCTTCTCTCTGATCTTGTGTCCTGCTTAAATGGCTGGTTCTCAGAACCCCTCGCTGGTTCTAATTGCCTCTCCTGGTAAACGTCTGTGCCCCTCACTGTTCCATCCTCAGCTCTCCTACCCATGGCTTTTACTATCACATACATCCTGCTGATTCTCAAAAATCACTTGTCCAGTCTTGCTCTCCCGTCAGCTCCAAATCCAATGTACTCTTCATGTCAACCAAGTATTGCCGCTTGAACGTCTCACAGGCTTTCAAACTCAGTATGCTCCAAACTAAGCTCATAATCTACATTGCCATCCAAGTCCACTCCTCCTCCTGTGTTCCTGTGTCATTTAGCTGTACCATCATCAACTCCACCACCCAGGCTAGAAATCAGACAGTGATTCTGGATTCTTATCTAACCCAACATCAAACAGATCACTGATCCTGTCAATTCTACCCCCAGATGGTTTTCGGATCTGTCCTCCTCTCTCTATGTCTCTGGCAATTCCCTTATTTCAGGTCTTTGTCATCTTTGCCTGGACTATTACAGTAGTACCTTAACTGGGCTTCCTGCCTCTAGTTTCTTTGCCTTCTATTCCATCTTCTTCACTGCTGCCAAACTTGTGGCTCTTGCACCTAACACTTTTAAATGGCTAACTAAATACCTACAAGCTGAATAAAGTCCAACTTCCTTAATATGATATAGCAGAGATTAAAAATGTGTGTGTGTTTTCTTTTCTGCTGCTCTAGTAATAGATGTTCCTTTGTTCACCCCAGGAGTGTAAATTATCTTCTTGGCATAGAAAGTAACTACCCTACTATCTCTTGCGAGAGAAGTTATCAGACCTTTTCTATTGTGAGAGTCTGAGACCCCTGGGAGCAATCCAAATGAGACCTTTGGTGTTTGATGGTTAAAAAAGAAGCAGCCAGACTGACTTCCCACCTTGGGAATGTGACTTAGGATGAGTTAGATATGTACCCCCACCTGAGACCTCGATTCTTAAAGTTTATATGGAAGAATGAATACTAAATACCAATAGCCAAGAAAAATATGCAAAAGGAGACTGAAGAGTGCTTGCCTGAGAAGATACTGAAGGCAAATAAAATTGGGATTAGGCTAGGAATAGACAAAAACAAGCAAACAAACAAACAAATTCAGTAGAAATGAGCTGAGAACCCAGAAATGGATCTCAGAGTGTGTGAGAATGTAAAATATGATAATGAGGGTAGTTCAAATCAGTGGGGAGAGACTATCCAATAAAAAAAATTGGGGCTCTATCTTAAATAAGATACAAATATTAATTCAAGATGGACTAAAGACTCTAAATGTAAAATCAAAATCAAAAATATAAATTCTGTAAGAAAATCTGGAAGGACATCAGCAAAATGGTGAAATAGGAGGCCCCCTACTCATATTCCCCCTCAGTTACAATTATTTGGCAGCTTTTCACAATAAAAGCTCCTGTGTGGGAGGATCGTGGGACCCGGGTGGGAGACTGTGAAACCCTGGTGGAGCCCGAGGCTGAGGAGAGCCATTTGAGAAGGCAGGCATGAGTCCAGGAGGCAGATCCACCAACTGTGGTCCTGGTTACAGACCTGGAAGCAACCTGTGGACTCAGCTACAGCCCCATTTGGCCTTGGCCCTGCCACCAGCACCATCTGACAAGGCGCCTGGCAGGAGACATGCCCATCTGAGTCCCTGCAGGTAGGCCTATCCACCTCAGTCAGACTACAGATGCTGAAATGGCCTGTATCTGGGCCCCTCTCAGCCACTGGTTAGGAACACTCTATCTGCCCAGGGGCCCACCAGGAGACACGCCCCTCCATGTGTGGGAGGTAGGCCTGCTGACCTCAGTCTGACCATGATCCTGAAGCAGCCCTATGACTCGGTTCCAGCCCCTTCCAGCTGCAATCAGGAGCAGTCCTGCCCACTCAGGGACCCAGTGGAAGACATGCTCCACCATGGCCCCAAAGGTAGGCCCACCAATTCTGGTCTGACTGCAGATTCTGACGCAGCCCTGTGACTTGGTTCAGGTCCTCTCAGCTGTCATCTGGGGCCGACCCTGTGCTCCCAGGGACTTTACACCTTCAAGGAACTAGAAAAAAGAAGACGAAACAAGCCCAAAGTTAGCAGAAGGAAGGCAATAACAAAGAGTAGAGCAGAAACAAGTGAAATAGAGACTCGAAAAGCAATAGCAAAGATCAATAAAACTCAGGATTGGTTTTTGGAAAACAGAAACAAAGTTGACAAACTTTTAATTAGATTAATCAAGAAAAAAAAGACAGAGGACTCAAATAAATAAAATTATAAGTGAAGGCAGAGACATTACAGCTGATACCACAGAAATACACAGGATTATAAGAGGCTACAATGAAAAATTATATACCAACAAGTTGGATAGCCTCGAAGAAATAGAAAAATTCCTAGAAACATATAAACTACCGAAATTGAATCCTGAAAAAATAATCTGAAACAACCAATAACAAGTAAGGGGATTAAATCAGGTAATCAAAATACTTCCAACAAAGAAAAGCCCAGGGGCCAAGCTGGCTTCACTGGTGAATTCTACCAAACATTTAAAGAATTATTATCAATTCTTCTCAAATTCTTCCCGAAAAACTGAAGAGGAGAGAACACTTTCAAACTCATTTTAGAGATCAGCATTACCTTCAAACCAAAGCCAGATAAGGACACACAAGAAAATAAAATTATAGGCCAATATCCCTGATGAACATGAATGCCAAAATCCTCAGCAAAATGTTAACAAAGTGTATTCAACAGCACATTAAAAGGATCACACAAGTGGGATTTATTCCTAGAATGCAAATCAATAAACATGATACACCACCTTCACAGAATGAAGGATTCGAATCTTCATCTTAAGTGTTCTAGTCACACATGTGAAAAAATAGTAACTATGTGAGGGGATGGATGTGTTAATTTACTTGATTGTGCTAATATGCACAATGTGTGCATATATTAAATCATCACCTCTTACACCTTAAAAAAATAACATTGTACTACCTAAGTATATATAACTTGCATTTTTTAACCATACCCTAATAAAGCCGAGGAAAAAAAGAAAATTTAGGAGGCTACATGTAAATGGCAGAGTTTTTTTTTTTTAATTGAGGTATAATTGATATACAACACTATGTTAGTTTCAGGTGTACACCATAATGATTCTATAATTGTATATATTGTGAAATGATTACCACAGGAAATCTAGTTAACATCTGTCACCATATGTAATTAGAATATTTTTCTTCTAAAATGCAAACTTTTGAGATCTACTCTCTTAGCAAATATACAATAGTGTATTATTAACTATAGTCACTATGTTGTATATTATATCCCCATGACTTATTTATTGAAATCTTTTTAGCATAACCAGAAATCAGAAGCCATAAAAGAAAAGACAGACACATTTGATGACATAACAACCAAAAATTTTATATGACAAAGATATGATAAATATAGTGAAGAAAAAAGTCAAATGATAAATGATAGACTTGGATGTACCATTAATACTGGTAATAGTTAAAACACTCTTAAAAACTGATTAGAAAGAGTAAACAACCCAATCAAAACAATGAACAAACAATATGAAAAAACAATTCAAGAAAGGCAAACTGATATGGCTAAAAAACACATAAAAAGTTGCGAAAATACACAAATAGTCCAGAAATGCAAATTAAAGTAATGCTATGTCACTATTTTACCAAGCTGGCTGGCATATATTAAAAAAGAGCTTGATATCTATGGCTGGTGGGCATGGATGAGAGGAAGGGGGCTACTCTCATGTAGCACAAGAGGAAATGTGAAATTTGGAGGATGCAACCTGGCAACATTTTAAAATGTTACAAGTATGTCCTATGCCACAAAAAAAATCCCACCCCTAAGAATCTAGCCCACAGAAATAGAAGCAGAAGCAGGCAAGGATATATGTCCAAAGATCCCTATGGCAATAACGCGTCTAATTCCCATCAACAGAGAAATGGTTGGATAAAATATGGTATACTTACAAGATAGAATAGTACACAGTCAATAAAAATAATGGCTTAGAGCTGTATCAATTGAAATGGAGGCATTTCTACAAGGTTTTGTTGAGAAAAGAAAGATACATAAAGTATCTACAATATGATCGCATTTTTGTAAAATAAACAATGACAACATATATGTGCGTATGAATATAATTGATTACCTGAGCTTGGAGAAAATATGAAAAAATTAATACCAGAGTATTAACAGGGTTAACTAGAGTAAGGGAGTGCTTATTGATATGGGTTGAAAGGTGAGGATAAAAGGAAGGGAGCCAAACGAAAAACAGAAAAAAAGATTCACTAAAAAAAGGCCAGTACTTATGCATATAAAAAATTTTTAAGAATTTTTAAAAATCACATTTTTTACAAAGCTTCTCCTGTATTCCCTCCTTTGTGTTATCTCTATAACATGTACAGATTTCTATATTCACACTATGAAACACTAACATTTTGTAATTTAAAAATATCCAGAGCTGTGTCTTCTCTTAGATCGTGAGGACCTTGAGGAGAGGAATTGTGTCTTATTTATGTTTATACATCTCATCAAGCTGGGTGTTGTATTAGTGCCCAAGGGCTGCTGTAACAAAGTACTGCAAACAGGATGGCTTAAAACAAATGACATTTACTGTGCTACAGGTCTAGAGGCTAGACATAAAAACTCAAGGTGTCTGCAGGACCATGCTCTCTCTGAAGTTTCAAGGGGAGAATGCTGCTTTGCCTCTTCCAGCTTCTAGTGTTTGCCCACAATGCTTGGCATTCCTTGGCTTGCAGTTGTAGCATTCCAATCTCTGCCTCTGTCTTCACATGGTGTTCTCCCTCTGTGTCTCTGTCTCTGTATCAAAACTTCTTTCTTCTCATAAGAACACCAGTCATGGGATGTAGGGCCCACCCTAATCCAGTAAAACTTCATTTTAACTTGATAACATCTGCAAAGACCCTATTTCCAAATAAGGTCACCCTCACAGGTATAGAGGTTAGGACTTCAACATACCTTTTTGGGGACACAATTCAACCTATAATAGACATGTAGTACATACTTGATAGAATAACGTTTTAATTTAGTTGAAGTCACAGGCTCTTCATAATAAAAGAAATATTCATAGAACAAGCAATAAAGATCCAGTGGTCTAAGGGAAAGGGTAATAAAAGCAAAATGTGCAGTGATTTGTAGCCAATAATTCAGGCCAATTGGGGGAAGTGAAGTAGTAAAAATAAAATAAGTAGACATGAGAAAAGTAAGGATGGAGATTATGAAAGATCTCATTATTTTGTATAGGTTTTCTTATTCAGGTCACAGAAATTCAAACACAATAAAATTTCTGCTTTACACAGTATGTACCTTATTCACATTTAGAAATAAATGACTCACCACAGGTTGAAAGTGCAAAGGTTAGGATGATTCAAGACTAGAACATACCTGCTCAAATTGGGGATGGGGACCTGTCTCCAGGGGGCATACAGAATGGAGAAGTGCCGTTGGTTCAAAAAAGATTTTTCCATATAGTTATTGTTTTCAGTCATCAGACTACAGGAAGCAAAATTGACTAAATCTTGGCTAGTAGTGATAAAAAGAATTTAGTGTGAGAAAGCTTTGAAGGCGGCCTGATTTAAGTTTTTAAAAAGCTGAGAAACACTAGGCTAGAATAATTCAAAATCATAAACTGTAAAACAGTTCAGGATTTTCCTGGAGATGATGAAAGTCTGGCTCTTCTTTGAGTGTGGGGGCAACAGCATTTTGACAGACTCTGGCTGTGAGGTCTCTTTGCTGGCTACAAACCAAAGAAAAGGTTTTTTTGCCCTGTGTCTGGTCTGAAGACTGTCATTGGAGCCTGATTACTTTAGTCATTTACAGCCTGATAACTCCACTGCGGTTCCCAAGTTTCGGGGCTTGATATGTAAACCCAAAGCAAGTGAACTGCCTAGTTTCAAGACCTTGGAGATTTGAAACAGGACTCTTCCCCCACCCCTGAGTGTCTTGGGCTGGGTTGAAATGAATTCCAGGCCAGAGTTGATACTATAGTCCTTGTTTTCTTGATAATTTCATTAATAACTGGTACACGACTATAGGAACAATTCAGCAGTTGCAAAGGCCTAAGTGTAGCCCAGAGGAGTCCCTGTAATCCAGATAACCTACCAATAGATAGAGAGTTGTCTTATTCTGCACAAGCTACATTGAATTCTTAATGGTTGGTTTTATGGGAAGTTATTTAAGCCGTAAGCCTGTCTGAGACTTTGTATGTAATTTAGCTGTAGAACATACAGCAACTGAAATTCTCACATTAGATAACTGGGCCACTGTCCAGAGACCAGCTACTAGGCAGAGAGCTGGCTGACATTCAGATGTTCTTTGTCCCTAGGAGTCGACTCCAGCCATTCCAGATGCTGTCCCATATTGGGCAACTGCTGTAGGGTCAAAGCTATAGAACTTCAGATAGCCTATCTCATTAGGGAAAGCAGTTTTACCATTGATTCAGTGCTTACTAGAGAATTAGGCAGTAACTTACACTCTTTTTTTAAATGTTCTGCAAATGCAAGAAGTAGTATAAAAGCTTTTGCACTGAGAAAGAAAAAAGTAGACTAGCTTTCCCTACTTTTATCAGGGAGCAAAATCTTTCCCAGAAGCCCTAGCAGTGTTCCTTGTACATCTCGCTGACCAGAAAGAACCTGGTCACATGTATCCACCTAGACCAATCACTGACAGAGGTGAGACCACACCTTTGCATAACTGGGTTTAGAGCAATCGTATTTTTCCCCTGTGGCTGGGGGAGGGGTGCACGTTCCTTCACCACACTGTTGCATTCCCAATACTAAACAACAGCAGGACTCTGCTGCCAACTGCGTGGACATTGGGGAAAAAATAGAAAATAGGGCACCAATTAATCCAGGTAACTACATACCATTATTTATGCAATAAGGACAAGTTTAAATTTGTCCCTATCTTGCCAAAGTAGACAGCAACCTTGAATAAGAAACCAAAACTCTTATCCAGGTTTTTGTATGCTGCAAGTAGCCCAAGTAAAGACCCCACCAATTCTGAGACCAGTCAGCCGAGAGTAATATTAAGTTGGTTCCTAGAGCCAGCTGAAGGTCTGAAGCTTAAACCCTTTATTAGTTTTTCTCAGAATTTGTCTGGCTTGATAAATTGAAAAAATAATTTTAGAAATGAAGGAAATATTATACTGACATGAAAATCAGAAAAAAAAAAACAAACATAAATGTTGAACAAGACTTAGAAACGACATCAATTAAGTCATCCTTAATGACTATGAATGGCCACATATTACCCAGTTATGAGTGACAGAAGTGATATAGGATGAAAGACACTGCCACAGAGGTTAAAATGTTAGGTGCCATTCAGTGCAAGGGATTCGTTTAATTTTTTTATGAACATAAAGGTGTATGTGCCAGATGTGTATAATTCTATTAATAGAAAATCTATTTCTCCTGCCTCCACTAAAATAAATGACAAATATTTACTAAACATTGCTTTGAAGAGGTACCCAATTTTTACCCTGTCTAGAGCACCCCGTGTGGCTCTGTCGGTGAGGCCGTGGGTGTCAAAAGGGGGGCTTTGGCGTTCAGCAAGCTGGTCTTGAACACGGGCTGCCCACTTCCACCTCTGTGAACTTCAGTGGGTCTTTAATCTTGTTGACTCTCAAATCCTGAGCTGTAAAGTGGGAACAACCCCTCACAGGGTTGCTGTTCCTCTAAAGTGCCTTATTAGGAGCCAGGGTTTTCAGACCAGCCACATAGCATCCTTAGGAATGTGCTAGAAATGCAAATTCTGGGGTTCCATCTAAGAGCTACTGAATCAGAAATTCTGAGTTGGGCCCAACAATCTGTTTTAACAGGCCCTCCTGGGATTCCGATGTGCACTCGTGTTTGAGAAGCACTGGTGAAGGGCAAGGGCAGTGAGCCAGACTGCTCGTGTTGAAACCAGTTCGACTTCTTACTGTGTGATCTTGAGCAAGTTACTCAACTTCCCTGTGCCTCTGTTTCCTCATCTGCAAAATGAGGATAGTATCTGTCTCATAGAGCTGCTGTGAAGATTCAATGAGTGAATACATATGAAGTGTTTAAATGGGACCTGGCCCCCGGTAAGTGTTTAATAGATGACAGCTGGTTTAAATTAATTATTAATAGTCCTATAATAGTTCATATTCTGCAACAAATATTTGCAGGCCAAGGGTCACTTGGGGTGAGGTGACAGACCCACTGTGATGATATTTTAGCATCCCTAAACCTTCCCCCATTCTGGAATTTCTGCTCCACTCCCATCCACAGTGGTTTGAGGGAGCTCGGGAATGATAGGAATATACAAAAAAAAATGTGTCTTTGCCAAGAAATTGCTAACTCTTGTCCTATTGAGTCATTGAGGGAACAGACTAAATCATGTTTCAACTGTTATTTGCTGTAATCATGGGGGTTCAGCCAAGTTGAACTGGTCCTTATGAGTTCGGTCTTTTTAAATTTAAGAAGTAATTTATAAAAAGAACAGATGCTATATTACTCCACTTATATGAGGTACCTAGAGTAGTCAGATTCCTAGAGTTTGGGGGGGAACAGCATTTTGACAAACTCTGGCTGTGGTCTCTTTTCTGGCTATAAAGCAAAGAAAAGTTTGCTTTGTCCTGTGTCTGGCCTGAAGAGTGCCACTGAAGCCTGATTACTTTAGTCATTTACAGACTAATAACTCCACTTGCAGGTTCCACGTTTAGAGGGTTGATACATAAACCCAAATAAAGTGAATTGCCTTGTTTCAGGATCTTGGAGAGTTGAAACAAGGCTCTTTCCCCAGCCCTGAGAGTCTTGGGCTAGGTTGAAATGAATTCCAGGCCCCAAATTTTTAGGTCCATCTTGATCTCTCCCCTGAACTCCAGACTCATAGATCCAACTGCTTTTGGATGTCTAATAAGGGGGTGCACATTTAACATGTCCAAATACCAAACAGAGATTCTGATATCACCCCTCCCCCTCTGCTACAAACCTACATCTTCTTCCCTGATCAATAACTAGGAACTGTTTTCCTAGCTGTTCAAGCTAAACTCCTTGGAGTCATCCTTGACTCCTGTCTTTTTACTCCTACCCAGGATTCAGTTTATCAGTGGATCCAGTCAGCTCTATCTGTCCTCAAAAGGATCAGAATGCAATCCCTTTTACTGCCTCCATTGCTATTACCTGGTCCCAGCCCCTGTTATCTCTTGCCTGGGTTGTTTTGATAACCTCCTAACTGGTCTCCTGGTTTCTGCCTTTGGGAACCTGGGTCTATTCTTAGCCCAGCAGGGAGAATGGTGCTGTTAAAATGTAAATCAGTTGTTGGGGGCTGAATTGTGTCCCCCCAAATTCATATGTTGAAGATCTAACTCCCAGTACCTCGGAATATAACTATACTTGGAGATAGAACCTTAAAAGAAATGATTAAGTTAAAACAAGGAATCCAGGGAGGCCCTAATCCAATTTGACTGGTGTCCTTATAAGAAGAGGAAGCCTGGACACACAGAGACACAGCGGCTGCACATACATAGAGGAAAGACCATGTGAGGACACAGAGAGAAGGCAGCCTTCTGCAAGCCAAGGAGAGAGGGCTCAGAAGAAACCAAGCCTGCCCACAGTTTGATCTTAGTCTTCCAGCCTCCAGAACTTTGAGAAAATAAATTTCTATTCTATAAGCCACTCAGTCTGTGGTATTTTGTTATGGAAGCTGTAGCAAACTGATACATCAGATTACCCCCTGCTCTTCCCCAAACCTTCCCCTGGCTTCCCATCTTATTACAAGTTAAAGCCGAGGTTCTTACAATGACCTACAGGGCCCTATATCATCTGGCCCTCACCCCCTTTCTCTAAACCTACTCCTATTACTCTCTCCCTTGCTCCTTCTATTCTAGCCACTCAGCCTTTCTGCTGTTCCTTGAACACAGCAGCCACATTTTGGCCTCAGGGCCTTTGCACTTTCTGGCATCTCTACTGAGAAGCCCTTTCCCCAGATACCTGCATGCCTCACTCCTTCATCTGGGTTTGTTACTTACTCACCCCTGGCCACCCAGTTGAAAGGAGCACTCGCCCTTCCCCATCTTTAAGTCCCTCCCCTCCTTGGCTTTACTTTTCCCTTTAGCACTTATTACCATCTAACATATCATACATTTTACTTTTTTTTTGTCTGTCTCCCACATTAGCATGAAATCTCCAAGAGGGTGGGATTTGTGTATAGCTTGTTTACTGCTGAAGCTCCAGGGCCTGAACAGTGTCTTGCATGTCGTATGTGCTCAATATTTACTTTTTGAATAAATAATTTTTATTGTGATATAATTGCAATATAACATTATATTAGTTTCAGGTGTACAAAGTAATGATTTGATATTTGTGTATATTGCAAAATGATCACCACAATAAGCCTAGTTAACATCTATCATCTCACGCAGTAACAATTTTTTTTCATGTGATGAGAACTTTTAAGGTTTACTTTCTTAGAAACTTTTAAATATATAATGAATATGAATCAATTATTTGACAGGCAAAGAATCTTTTTTAAAAATTTAAATTTAGTTATGAATGATGTAGAATTTTTTTCAAAAGACTTTTAAGTCATTTGCATTTACTCTCTCTGTTTTGTTTACTCGTGTTCTTTGGCCATTTAAAAAAAATAGGGTCCAAAGACAATGTTTTCTCTATATTGTTACACAGCCTCTCTGCAAACATAACTAACTGGTACATTATATGTTAAAGAAATTAAGCTCTCTGTCTGCCATGTATTGTAACATATATTTTTGATTTGTAGTTAGCCGTTTTATAATTTTTAAACAACATAATTTACATTTTTATATAGTTAAATCTATTGTTCTTCCTGTGAGGCAAGCTTAGTCTTAAAGCAGCAGCTTTTTTATAATTCTGTCAGTTTCCCAGGAAATCCTATCTTATTTCCAGAGACTCCTCTGGTGCTCAGTCATCTGAAATTCACTCGTGTGGGGCAGGTGACAGTAAGCTGTTTTCCTGCAAGGAGTGACTGTAAGGAGTTTTTATAGCATTGACCACAAATGGATTTTGCCCTCATGAAATTGTAATTATCAGCAAACGGTCATATGAGTTTAGGATTTTTTTTTATTTTTATGGTGCCATTCAGGGTCCAGTCTCACCGGATAGGTTCATGGTCTACTTCAGCATGAATGTGCAGAGCTGCCTCATTTTCTAAGCTTCCTCCTATCCACCTTCAGATGCCAATCACTGCGATGAGTAGCCTCCCCTACTCCAACTCCAAAGGGCTTCATGGCCTCTGGCAAAAAGACAAGGAAATGGAGGCACAAAAATGCGTAAGTAAGATGCTACAATTTCCATACTGAGTAAGAAGGCGATATTCAAAACGTTTAATAACCCGCATGGTGCTGATAGCAAACGCAAAATAGACACTAGCAGAAACTGACCCATCAGAACAGATGCGAGCATGAATTCTAACCAATCAGAACAGAGGCCACTGTAAACAACCAGGAACCCTCCTCCCCTCTCCACGAAAAGATTCTTTTTTGGTAGGGCGGGGAGCTGGGTTCCAGAGCCTCAGCTCTCGAATACACTCCAGTATACTGGCTCATCACCAGACTTCAAAGCATTGGAATCTGACTGCTGGTTTCAAGCCCTGCTGTTCTGTAATAATCTCCTCCGTTTCCTCCCAAGTCTTGAGCAAAGCGATCTCTATCCAACTCTGGTTATATCAGTGTCATGAAGGGAGGGAGCAGAGTGAAGCTGTGTGTACACTGGGACAGAGGTAGTGTTGAGGGGGTTGGGATGAACCGCTGCCTGGAGAGAAGTTACCAGATGCGGGGAACAATCCGTAAAGTAGCCTGGAGCAGATGACCAATGGGAGCGGTAATAGCATTCTCCCTTCCCCAAGATCATGAGCAATCTTTGGAAGAAAAATACATTTTCTGCAAATATATACGATGTGATTTCAAAATACAATGAGGATGATGATTATGACGACGACAGTGTTATTAAAGGAATGGAAACACTGGGAATGTTTGGCCTGGATATGCGGACAACCCAGGGGAAGGTTTAAGAACATCATCTTTGGAGTCAGACAGAGCTCTAGGTGTGGCACTGCCATTTACAGGTTAAGTGACCCAAATCAAACCTCCTTCCCTAAAGCTCCTTAATCTATAAAATGGGTGTTATCACAGTGCCCAGCCCACAGGGCAGCTGTGAGGGTTGAAAGGACACGTTTCCAGTTGCTGAGCACAGCGACTGTAATGTTAAGTCAACTCCAGGCAGCACTGCAGAGAGCAGTGACATCACCACCTTCACACCTTCATCATCACCACACTCTGAAGTATTCTGAGTGCTTACACACACACACACACACACACACACACACACACACACCAGCAGAAGGAAAACCCAAGGAAGGAATACCTGCATATTTTCTCCTAATCTCCAAACGACAGAGGAAGAGAAAGCAATGTAGCAAATCAGGAATGGGAGAGACCAAATTCAAGAGCTATTGAGAAAGCTGCTCTGGGCAGGGCAGTGGGCACTGAGCTCAGGAGATTCCTAAGGAGTTAATGCAGGGAAGTTACCAAAATAAGACAGAGATGGCTGAATTCGGCTTTAGGGAAGAAGAGAAGCCCTTAGGACGAGGGTTTGATTGGTCACAGATCTGATAAGAGAAGTGGGGACGTGGTTAATGGTGGTTATAAAAGACAAGGCAGGTGATGAGAAGCACCTTTTTTTTTTAGACTAAAATGGCATCTCGATCTGTGAAACTTCTCCCCTTGCCTTTTCATTGCCTCTCTAGGAAGTTTAAGGTGGTCAGAAGGTAATGCCAGTTGACTGCATCTTTTTACACAGTGTTTTGATTCTAATGTTTTCAAGGTGATTTTGGTCAGCACTGATGCGGTGAGGGCAGGTAAGGTAGGGTGAAGTGAGGTGAGGTCAGGTGAGACCAGGTGAGACCAAGTGAGGTATGTATTCTTATGCCGTGCTGGAGGGCATGTAAATTAGTATGACCTCTCTGTAAAGCAATGAGGCAGTATATCCCAAAAATGCCTTAAAATGACCATTCATTTGAGTGCAAACTTTGGAGCAGTATCCTACAGAAATGATCAGAAATTTCGCTGAGGGAGGCCATCATGTTGTTTACATGAGTAACAAAAAAAAAAAAAAAAAGAAAGAAAAAGAAAAAGAAAAAAAAAGCTCATAGGACAAAGACTATAAAGAAACTCATAAAAATCTGAGCAGTTGTTATACCCGGGTAGTGGGATTATGAAAAATTTTCATTTGTTTCAGTTTACTTATAAGATTTTCCTAAATTTCTCCAGTATGTTACTTATATGAAAAATATATTTTAAAATAAATGCATTAAACAAAAATCCATTTCCTCCTTTCCGTTACTCCTCCTCCTCCCTCCCTTTGCAAACCCAGGACCCAAGTATTCTGGTAATGACAGGCACAGGATGATCCATTGTGGACTCTGTCCTTCATCCTCTCTTCCTTTGTTGATTTTGCTGCAGGCTGTGGACTGGGATTGTACGACTTCCTCCAATGTAGATGGACTCCTGCAGGATATGCTTTCAATGGCACTGATCCACGAATACCCTGCCACTTTGCTTCTCATCAAAGCCAAACTGGGCAGGGCACCTTGCCAGTGGGGACGCTCAGGCTTCATTCAGCATACCGTGCTTACAGTTCATCTTGTTTCAGATGAACGGGAAGGGCTGGGGAAGAGGGCAAGAGAGAGGAGAGTTTTCCTATCCACTAATTTTTCTCTTTAGGAAGGTAAAAGTCATACCTGGTGTCCTCGGTTGGCCATAGCTTGGTTAATGATAACCTGCATCTTGAGTCTCATAGATAAAGAAGCAGGCAGCATGGTTGAGCTGACATTTTGCAAAGGAGATGCTCATTCATTCATTCATCCATTTACAACTATTTATTAAGTTCCCCTTCTGTGTCCAGCACTGTTCTAGGAGCTGAGAATATAGCTGTGAACAAACCAGGAAACATCTCTGCCTTGATGGAGCTTCTGTTCTACTGGGGGGGGAGAGTCAATGACAGTCAACCCTGCAGTGAAGACAGTCAGCAGTGTAATGGAGGTGGAGCAGGATGGGGGGTGTGTTTGCACACACGTGTGCTTCTTTGGACAGCGCACTTGGAAAAGACCTCTTAATAAAGAGATATTTGAACAGAGACCTGAAGGAAGTGGGGGAGTGAGGAAAGGCTGGAGAAAAGGCTTTCTAGACAGAGGAAAGAGCACATAAAAGCCCCGAGGAAGAGCTGGCTTAGTGTGTTTAGGGGACAGCGAGGAGGCCAGTGTGGCCGGACGTGAGGTTGGGAGTTACAGAGGGTCCCGTGTGGCTCTGCAGGCCTTTTAAAGGGCTCTTCCCTCTGTGCTGAATGAAATGGGAGCTCATGGGGTGGGAGTAGGGGTGGGGGTGATCAGAGGAGTGACACATCTGACTGCAGTGGTTCTCAACCTTAGCTACACAAGAACCACTGATTTAAAAGGCTCACTCTGGCTGCTGCGAGGAGACAGGAGGAGTGGGGCAAGGGTAGGTGTATGGAGCCAGTCAGGAGGCTACTGCTGAATTCCAGGGACGACGGCGGCTTGGACCCAAGTGGGAGTGATAGAGAGGGTGAGCAGTGGTTGAATTATGGGAGTCACTGAAGGCAGAGCTCTAGTGCAGTGCTGCTGCTCCTGCTCCTGGGCTGGGTGGGTCCTGGGACTTCGCGTCAGCAAGCCCTTGACCAACAGACCTAAAGCCTGTCCTCTAATCTGGTCTCTATCAGTCATAAAGTTGATTTTGGCCTCAATATTTACTCTACATTATTTCTCAACACATTGAGAACCTGGGTGGGGAAGAAGGATGATGTTTATTGAAGGGAACCCTCAGAGACTGATAATGAGACTGTGGGGTGTGTGTGCGTGTGCGCGCGCGCGCGCGCACGTGTGTTTCTCAGCCACATTTGGCTGCCAGATGCCATACTGCAAAATTGGTGGCAAATCAGATTTACCAGGGTTGGAGCTTTATGAGGAAAGGGATGGGTGCAAGGGAGCTTAAGATGTATATGTTTGGGAACAACGACAATTTTATGTTGTAGAATCTGCACCGGGAAAGTTGGAAGGTCTGAACATGGGGTCAGGACTAGTGGATTGTAGGTCCTGGTGGGATCACAGAAATACTGGGGTCAGGGTCAAGAGGGAGTAAGCTGGAAAAATAAAAGTGGGTGGTAGTTGAGATGCTTAAAGCTAATATTGTAAGTAGATTGCTGGTAATGGCAAGGTCTAAGGCAGGACCACGGCAATGGTTGAGGGAGGACAGAGGACAAAATCACTGAAGGAGAGGAGGAAACAATGACAAGTGAAAAGAGGGCTGAACTTGGAGTCAGAAATCCTGAGTTTGAGTCCCAGCGTGGTTACTGACTCTCTGTAATCTTTAAAAAGTCATTCTACCATTCTCAGCCTCCATTTCCCTGACTGTAAAATTCCAGTTCAGTGAGCAATGGGAGGCTTTAAATGGCATTAATATACGTGACAGTGTTTCAAAACCTGGAAAATGCTCTATGTAAGAGATTGTATCCGCTTGCCAAATACTACAAGATAACTTTTCCATAGTTAACGAACCAAAGCAAGAATCAATAGAACTCCAAACTTTCTGTTTCTGAGACACTGAATCATCTGAGTGACTACCAAGGAAAAATAATAAATCAGTCAAATGGATGACTCCTTGGGACTGTCCTGTTGCCAGTCTTTCCAGTTCTTTTTCCGTGATGAATAATTCTAGATGTATGGTGTCTGATGACTTAATTTCTTTTTGCAGGTGAGAGGAGTGGCTTTGATAGCAGGGAGTAGGCACAAGAACTGGGAGGAGAAAGGTGGTTAAGAAATTCAACCTTCCAGTAAAAGAATAATTGCAAGAAGATGTTTTGTTCAATTGTTTTAAAGGAATTTGATTTACCTGCTTTACAACCATTAGGACAACAAAGATGGAAAAGACACAAACAGTGGAAGAAGGAAGTGTTTGTTTTGGAATGCATTGCTAAGAAAAGTCATTTAGCACACCTGCTAAAGAAGGCCCTATGAGGGGACTTCCCTGGTGGTGCAGTGGTTGGGAGTCCGCCTGCCAATGCAGGGGACACGGGTTTGATTCCTGGTCCAGGAAGATCCCACATGCCGAGAAGCAACTATCCCTGGGAGCCACAACTGCTGAGCCCTCGTGCCACAACTCCTAAAGCCAGTGTGCCTAGGGCCCGTGCTCTGCAACAAGAGATGCCACCGCAATGAGAAGCCTGTGCCTCGCCACAACTAGATAAAGCCCGCACACAGCAACGAAGACCCAACACAGCCAAAATAAACTGATTAAAAAAAAAAAGAAGTTCCTGTGATGTAGGCATGCAGAATCATAAATATTTTAGTATTTGTAAACAGCATGTTCCTTCATCTTCTTTACTTCATTTGACTTGACCCCGGCTTTAATAATGCAAACCTTGATTATGCCTCCATGACCAGACTCCCAACTTCCACCCACTATTTTAAGAAGAGGCTCCTGGCTCTACATCATTTTCTTGTCTAGTATTCTATTTCCCTGAAAACTGAGGTCCTACCTTGGTCTTCTCCACACAGCCCTTGCAGGGCTTGGCATCCAGACACTGACTACTGGCCTCATGTCTGGGTCCTCCCTTATTCTGAATCGCCCCAACTGCCTGCCAGCTTGTTGGGAGGAGAAACATAGTATGCACTTTAATTCTAAAGTGTATAGACTTTAGAATCAAAGGTAAAAAAGAGGCTCTCAGATTACATTTTTAAAAAATGATATTAACATCCTTTTCCACTCTATCCAGTAACATAATGTCTACAGAGACATTTTTGAAATGAAAGGATAAAGAGAATTTGACAATAAGGAATAGGAAAACACATACAGGTAAACCAAAGGAAAGGTGGGATAGCAATTTCAATAACAGACAAAATAGAATATCATATGATTATATGAAAAATGGTCATAAGAGACAAGGGGGGACATTATGTGCTGTTTTAAGACCCATATATCAAGAACCATGAACAAATGTGCACCTAAGAAGATAGCCTGGAAACATGTAAAGCAAGCAACAGCTTATAAAACTAGCAGTGTCACACATCCCCCTAAGAAAAGGACTGAGCAGACTTTGGTGATGATCAGGCTAACCTGACCTCATGTCTTTTTTGCACCATCTCCTAGCCACGTGACTTCGTTAAGTTGCTTAGCTCTGTGAAGCTCAGTGTTCTCACCTGGAAGACAGGAATAACTTAGCAGAGTCAGACCAGAGCCATCTCTAGAAGCAGTCTGCTATTAACAGAGGTTGTGGGCATGAGACAGGCCGGGACCTGGGACCCTTTGCTGCAGTGCTGCAATACTTTCACCTGGACAAACTGTCCTGGAGCTACAAAATACAAAGAAACTATAAGGGACTAAAAATAACTGCACACGTGCACAGTTGGGGCAAATTCTGGACCAACAATACAAAACGACCAAAAAAGCCTGAGCTGGGAGCAAAAGCAGGGGGTCAAACTGCCCATGCTCCCTAAACATAACACCACAAAGGGCTGGACAACCACCTAAGCCACCCCTCCAGCCCAACCTCTGGACACACCCCTACCCTCACCCCATATAAGGAACCAACTCCCCCTTGGGCAACAAGCAAGGGAACCTGTTGTTTGGTCTTGCTCCCTGCGGCTGCAATAAGGGCTCCCCAAAACCCTTGACTGAATACCTTGTCTGGCCTCTGATCGATGTCTACTGATTAAGGAGACCAAGAACCTGGTCAGTAATAGGCGCACCAGAGCTACTTGAGTCACAGTAAGGAGAGCAAGTGCTTAGGCTGCAGTTGAAACATGGCCACATGGGCTGCCAGGCTCACATGCTGAATAATAATAACAGAGGGCCAGAGCCTAGAAGGGAACTCTCTGTGGCTATGTCCTGGCCGTGTCATTCTAGCAGCCCATGTGGCCGTGTTTCAACTGATGAAACTTAACATTTTGCTAGCTGGCAAAGGAGAAATGTTTACACTGTCTGGCTCTGATATCACAGAGCTCTGTAAAGAAGGGTAAACTTGGAGCTGAGAGACAATGAATTGATAAAAGTACAGATCCTGACCAGTCAGAGTGGATGCCATCTGTAAACAACCAGTTTCTTCGTCTCGTCAGGCTGTGTGTTCTTGTAGTGGCCACATCCTCTTGGAAGAGGTCTCCTAAGTCCTTAATTCCTTCTTTGTCCAGTTCCTTCAGCCTAGAGGTAAAAGCTTATTTTTATTGTACTGGCTACTTCTGAACCCTTTAGGGGTCCCTCTTACTCCTCTTAGTAGTTAATCACCTTCCACTAGTTAACAGTTCTTTATATTAAAGTTTCCTTATTCAAATAGCTGGTGTGATTTCTTTCTCTTTACTGGAAACATACCTGGTATGTTTCTCCGCTAAACTGCAAACATTATCAATGAGTTACTAGGTGTTGTGCAGGGAATCGCTTTATCAGCACAGAGGTATTCCTTAAAGTAGCCCCCCTCTAAAGAACCATTGCCAGCTCTGTTTCCCAGATCCTAGGAGGAATAAAGAGATAGGAAGAAATAGAATCTGAGAAGTGGGAAGAAAGCACAGAACACTTAGCACAAGAAGCTAAGTTGATTTAAATACTAAAAACCTAAGGGAGAGGGGAAAGGTGGAGGGAGGAAGAGAAAATATCATAGACTGAGTTTTAGAATTTGGATTTGGAAAATTTGCTGAGGTTTATTAATTGGATTTCTGTTGATATTCTTTGAGAGATATAAGTAAAGATTGGAATTTAGTTTTCATTACTTTGGATCACAGTAAACTTACAATTTTTTCATGTCTCTGTTTTTGATATCCAAATACTAGTATTATTACTATAGACACTTAAAAAAAATCTATCTGGGAAGTTTTAGGCAATGTTGGAAAGTCCTTATACACCTGTTTTCACCCATCGAAAGAAGAATTTACTTCCTACAAATCCCCTCTTATTTGGCTCTGGAAAATGCCTTCCTTCCTACTAAACTGATTTTTTGTTTTGTTTTGGTTTCATTTTTTTTTAAATTAATTAATTAATTAATTAGGCTCCGTTGGGTCTTTGTTGCTGCATGCAGGCTTTCTCTAGTTGCGATGAGCAGGGGTTACTCTTTGTTGCGGCGCACAGGCTTCTCATTGTGGTGGCTTCTCTTGTTGTGGAGCACAGGCTCTAGGCGCATGGGCTTCAGTAGTTGCAGCAAGCAGGCTCAGTAGTGGCTCACCAGCTCTAGAGCGCAGGTTCAGTAGTTGTGGCACATGGGCTTAGTTGCTCTGTGGCTTGTGGCATCTTCTTGGAGCAGAGATGGAACACGTGTCCCCTGCATTGGCAGGCGGATTCTTAACCACTGTACCACCAGGTAAGTCCCTTGTTTTGTTTAAAAAGACAGAGTAGGCATTCAACTGGGCATAATATAAACAGCACCAGCTTTAATTTCTGTGTGTGTATGTCTGTGTGTGTTTATATTCTGCCCCCAAAACACTAGTAAGGTAAACCAGAAATTAATATAAATTCTCTGTAAGGGGGAGATGGGGATGGGATGAAGGAACAAGGAAGGAAGTGAGCATTATAAAAATAAAATAAAATTTAAAAGAGGAGCACTCTCAGATATAGAGTCAGAGAGACTTGGGTTCAAATTCCAATTCTGCAGCTAACTACAAATTGACCTTTGAAAATTATTTAATCTCTCTCAGCTTCAGTCCCATTAATAAAATCCACGGGAGCTTCCTAGGTGGCGCAGTGGTTGAGAATCCGCCTACCAATGCAGGGGACATGGGTTTGATCCCTGCTCCAGGAAGATCCCACATGCTGCAGAGCAGCTAAGCCCGTGCACCACAACTATTGAGCCTGCACTTTAGAGACCATGTGCTGCACCTACTGAAGCCCACACGCCTAGAGCCCGTGCTCTGCAACAAGGGAAGCCATGGCAATGAGGAGCCCGCGCACCACAACAAAGAGTAGCCCCCACTCACTGCAACTAAAAAGAAAGCCCGTGAACAGCAAAAAAGACCCAACACAGCCAATAAAATAAATAAATTAGTTAATTAAAAAAAACAAAATAAAAAAAAAATAAAATCCATGAGGTTGCTGGGAATATAAAGTAAGATAGCACCAGTGGAATACTTAGTCCAGTGCCTGGCGAATAATAAATGCCTGGTAAAAGTTAGCTGTTGTTGGTAACGTCTTGGCTCAGCATGAAAGAACCAAGAATATGTGAGCCTTGTAAGATTCTAAAGCTTTGTAACTATCCCTTTGTTTGTATTTTTGTTGTTTCCCTGTTTGTCCTGAATTCTTAGAGGAAAATCCTTAAGAGAATAAGGGTGTGTATTTGTCTTCAAGGGCAGCTGGAATGAGGTGTTCTTACTCTGCAGCCATCTTGGAGTAGGATGGAAGAGTGAGAAGAGCTCTAAGGAATAGAGGGGAGATAGAAACAGAATAAGTCTTTGGGGCTTGTTGCAAAGAAAGAAAAGGGAGTCCAGAGCCTGGACCTAGAGATATGAGGGTATTTCTCCATATCCACCATAGATTTCTCCCTTCTTCCTCTTTAATTCTTAAAATCTCTCCCTTCTTGTTTTAGCATGGAATCACTGGGAGATGGTATGGCTATGTAACTTTCTGAGCGTGGCTTAAAAACCCTAGGGTTGTCTTCTTTGTTCCAATCAGGAAACTCTCCCTCTCTCCGGCAGTCAATGCTCCATTGTTTATGAAACTGAGGAAGTCCTTGGTGCAGATTGTATAATCCAGTCCAGACCTCTAACACCCAATGCCTCTTTTTAAAAAGAACCAAAGCCTCTTTTCTTCCTGACATTTCAAGGCCTAATTGAACCCAACAGCTTCCAAGCATTGTGCCCCTTGGCTACCTGCGTGATCCTGGGCAAGTTTTTACACCTCCAGTCTGAGCGTGGGTCCATCCCCAATGGAGAGCAGCAGTGGCAGGACCATGTGGCCAAATCTCTCTCCCAGCATCACATAAGTGGTTTCAGCAGGCATAACAGACAGTTTTGTCCATGTGTTTCCACTGTATGTGTTCCACTGTGAACCTTTTAACCTTCCATCATGTTCTCACATCTTCTGCCTTTGTAAGATTCACAGCTGAGCTGAGTCCTAGCTTCTAAAACTCCTTGGCTTCTCATGTTGCAGGTGAGGCATGGGGCTTGTGGCAGTCAGGTATCTACAGTTGGAGGCTGGCCAACAATGATAGAAATGAATTAATGAATGGTTGCTCACAAAATCTGTAAGGAGGTAGAAGAAGCAGGCTTGGAAACCGTGGAGGCTAGACAGCAGACACAATGTGACCAGGATGCCACCACCCTTGCCAACCATGACCACCATCCTTGCACATTGATCTTAGTACTAGATCACCTCAGCTACCACCACGGATCCAACACCACTGTTTCTATGACTTTGCACAATTCAGAGTCCTGGGTGGTGGTGTCCTAGACCCCGTGTGGTCACTTCAGCAGTGAGGATAAGTGCAAGGTTTTCCACCTTTTCCCTCCTGTGCTATGCATGTGTTGGCTTAACACTCAGGAGATACAGCATAGTTACGCTGGGTTCACGTCCTCTGGTTAACTCTTGAGATGCTGGTGCAGAAGAAGGCTCTGAGTCACAATGGTTGGGGGTGGGGGGCCCACAAAATTGGGAGGGGGGATTTAGACACTGAACAGCAAGGGGCCAAAAAAGAATGTCTCCTGAAGTGCCAGAATCTTGTTTAGTGTTTGTCAAGTGAGTTTTTCAACCAAGCCCTTTGCTCTGCCCTCCTCCACCTTCTCTCCTGTTGCACTCAGGCTTGGCCAAGTCCTGTCATGCTTCAGTACCTGAGCAGGTGCATTTGCTCCCTTCAGTGCCTGGAGTCATGCCATCCATTGCTCAACTCCAACCGCTTGTTGTTTTAACATTGGGCCTCCATCCCCAGAGCCTTCTCCTGGCTGAAGTCTTGGAGTTAAGTTTCCTTTCATGCCAGCAAACCAATCTTGGGACCTGGATTGAAATGACCTTTTCTTTCCTTCTTGGCTCTTCCCTCTGAGGGCCTTCTCTCTAATCACTGGATATGGCAAGAGCGCTAGATTGAAGTCGGGAGACCCAGATGGGTTAGCTGCGGACTTGGGCAAGTAATCTGATTTTCCTGGAAAATTCTAGGGGTGGTGACTGCTCTTGAGCCGCTGAATCACAGTGATGATGGTTCCAACTCTAATGTCTTTTTTTTTTTTTTTTTCCTCAACTCTACTTCTTGGGTTCCTGACTTTCCTGGTTCTCCCACTGTGGATTCTGGTCTGCATCATTTCTATCCCTTTGGTTCATTTTTAACACACCAGTTATGGAGCCACAGTAAAAAGAGTAATTTTCCATTCTTCGCTCGACCTAGAGTCCTCCCACTCAGTGTCGTGCATGCATTGCCCCAGAGCACTCAGCCTGAGGACTCTGACGTTTCCGGGGTCACAAAAGAACAGCAGAGGGGCTGAGTTCTCAGCAAGTGACCCTCACCCTAAGCATGGGGTTAAATACCCTTGTCAGTTTCTCAGTAAACACCCAGAGGATCCTGGTTACATTATGTTCCTTTTTTGACAATATGAACTGCAGCTTTAGCATCGAATCTTTGCTCCTTCGTTTTACCCAGAAGGAGGAAAAAAGGCCATACAAAGAAATCTTTTGTTTATTTTATATACCAGAGGATCCTCTTGCAGGTTTTTCTACTCTGGTGTCTCTGTATTCTTTCTTTCCAGGTTTCATTAAAAAAAAAAAAAAATGGCAGCCATAAAAACAGCCACTGTGTGTTGACAACGTGCTCTGTACCAGGCCTGGTGTTAGGCTCTGGATCTGTTATCCCATGTAACCCTCTCAGTAAACACAGGCGGTGGACACTGATACCCTCTTTCTACTCTTGAGGAAACTGAGGCTTTGAGAAGCCATATGCTTTTGCTCAGGGGCCCTGCCTAGCAGGCCCCGTAGAGTCACCACGCGGCCCCTTGGGTGGGCGTGGTTCACTCTGCTCAAAGTCCTCTCAGCTACCCCCTCTCAGCTACCCCAGGGGTAGAGGAATCTCTGCTGCCTTTCTGATTTTCTTCTTCCCGGAAGCCTCCACGTCTCCTGAGGTTTACCAAACTTCAGCCACCTTCCTGGGAAGGATGTCACAGACTCTCTGTGGAACCTAGGACTTCTCAGCCCTATCATGTTCCTGCTTTCACAGAGGCTACCATGATGGGGGTGGACCCCTGGCCACCCGTATACACTGGACTCCAGAAAAGATGGCTCCAACATCATCTCTGGGCGTTCTTGGGGTTAGTGCAGGAGTGGGATCTAGAAGTTTGCAGAGGCCATTTAGTTCATCTCTTCATCTTTGCCACAATGACCCTTTTTTACTCTAATTCTCAAGTATGATTACAAGCTCAGCTTCTCTCAGACTGCTCACGACAGTTCCCATTTCGATCAGAACCAAATTTGCCTTGTTCTAACCTATCAAGACCACGGATAATTAGTTATGACCTTCAAAATATTAATTTCTTTTTTTAATAAATGATAAAACTTTATGTGCATTAGTCAGGAAACAACTGTAGATTTTGATAGATCCTCATACAGTATTAAAAAAAAGTTTTCTAAGTTTTAGGAATTGATATAAAATATTAATTTCTTTCCCTCTTTTTCCTTCCTTCCCTTAAAAATATGAAGCAAGTGTTTTGGGGAACTGCCTGTCAAGAAGTACACAAACTATGCTTATGGGAGTTATAACTGGGGGGACTCATGTGCTTTTCTTTTTTGCTTTCTCCCTACTAGCTGGAGGAATCTTTTTATCCGGAGAAGTGATTAAAATGGTTCCTGAAGGAATTCAAAGAGAGGGTTAGTATTCAGTTTCTGACATTGAAAATAGGATTTCACAGCCAGACAATAACCTGAACGCTAGGCTTGGAGTGAGGGAAAGGATTTTTCTAAATAATTTAAACTCCCAGTTCGTCTAGATCACAGAGTTTCTCCCATAGGACAGAGAATATAACTCTGTTTATGATTTAGGAGGTTTAGCCAGGAGTCTATAGGTTATATCCGGGCTAGAGCCAGGAAGCTCTAAGGTAGAGGAAATGAACGAGTTTCCTCTTCTCATTCGGGGGCATCGTGGGAAGAAGAGGCCACGAACAGAAGCTGAGTTAGGAGGGAAAGTGGTGAGTTACATGTTCTGATGAAAGGCATGTTGGATAAGCTAGCCCAGGGGGCAAGCGAGGGGGAGCCCAGACCAGGAGCTATGCCGGTTGCAGACATCAGTAATGGGGGCCAAGCGCCCACGTGAGGGCCTGCACAAAGCCAAGCTGCCATCTTCCCAGCATCGTTGCCAGAACCCAAGAGGGACCAGTTGAATGGTTATTTAGACTAAGGTTTAAGCTAGATGGGGCACTCAGTTATCTTTCTCCTCTTTACCTAGCAAATAACAACAAATAAGATGAGAATACGAAAAAAATATTTTCTCTGCACAACCCAGTTGTATGGTGAGGGTATTTAAGCCTGCCACCCTATATTTCAGTGAAAGAAAATCAGCCTTTTCTGTTTCAGGCCCAGTGAGTTCCTTTTTTTAAACTTTCCTGGTCCTAGTTGCTAACCTCTGGATAGTTCCTGAGTGTTTATATATCTCTGAAATTATAGAGTATGTTCTCCTCTTCCACCTTTTCGTCAACATCAGTGACAACAGAGGGCAGGAAAGCTCACTGTTATGGGCTGAAATGTGTCCCCACGAATTCGTGTGTTGAAGCCCAAGCCCGCCGCTCTTCAGAATGTGACTGTATTTGGAGAGAGGACCCTAAAGGGGTGATTAAGTTAATGTGAGGCCTTAGGGAGGGCCCTAATCTGATCTGACTAGTGTCCTTATAAGCAGACAAAATTTGGACACACTGAGAAACACCAGGGATGCACATGCACAGCAGAAAGACCGTGTGAGGACACAGCGAGAAGGCAGCTGTCTGCAAGTCAAGGAGAGAGCCCTCAGGAGAAACCAAACCAGCCAACACCTTGATCATTGACTTCCAGCCTCTGGAATTGTGAGAAATAAGTTCTGTTGTTTTAGCCACTCAGTCTGTGGTCTTTTGTTATGGCGGCCTTAGCAAACGAATACACTCACCTTTCTTTGTTTTTGCCTGGATAACAGAATTGTGTAAGTGAGTGTCCCATGGTTTAAGGGAGCCCCACCTGGAGCCCATTACTGGCACACTTTGTACACTAGCAGGGCATTCTACAGGTCGATGCTCCTGTTCTGAGGATAATGCTAGATATATTGCCATTATTTAGCATAAAAGTGTGGCCATGGCGTGATGGATCTGTGAGCGGGCTGGTGTTAACTGAGAACACATAATTTCTAAGCTTCCTTGCAGCTCTCACCCTCCTGCGTCCAGGCAGAACAGAGTGACAGAGGCACACAAGGATGGCAGCTGGGTAGGGGGTGGCCCTTACTCACTGAAGCCATTTTTCTGTGACAGGTGCTTCTTTCATACTTACAGGGAGGCATGGAACCAGTGGCTCAAAACGAGACACAGTATAAAAAACTGAAATGTAATCTTGAAAGTGGATCGCAGTACAAGATGTGTAGGGAAAAACGTTAGGAAGTTTGTCATTTAGCAGAAACCTTCCAGCTGGGAGGGTGACAGAAACCCTGTGACTTGTCATCTAAAGGCCTGGGATCTTGTGAATATTCTTAACAAGCAATGCTCCTACCAGCTGGAAACCAGCTCCTTAACTGACGTCTGGAAATCTCTAATGGAAATCAGGGGAGGCCCCAGAGAAGTGAGGCTCTGAGAAAACAGGGATTGTGGAAAACACGCCCTGTACAGAGTCACAGGTATTTTTCCTTTTCTTCCCTTTGTTATGGAGATGAGGTTAACCCAAGATATTCTGGGAGTAAGTCAGTCTGAACTCCTTAGCATCCTGCCCTAGGGACCTCGGTCTAAGGTTAAAAGAAGTCTTTCCCTCTTACTTTGTGTCCAAGGTACTCAATCCTTGTCGCATTGTGTGCCTCAGCTAAGAACAGTAGGATCATTCGAAATATTAGGCAGAACAAGCACCTACTGTATAGCACAGGGAACTCTGCTCAATGTTCTGTAACAACCTAATTGGGAAAAGAATCTGAAAAAGAATAGATACATGTATATGTATAACTGAATCACTTTGTTGTACACCTGAAACATACATTGTTAATCAACTATACTCCAATATAAAATAAAAAGCTAAAAAAAAAAGAGAGAGAGAGAAAGAAATATTAGGTAGGGCTAAGAGCATTAATAGGGTGCCCCCTGCCTTCAACCTGTATTTCTGTCCCAGCCCAGAGATACAAAGTTTGACTTCATCTACCCATCTCTCCCTCTCTCTCCATCTCTCTCTCTCTGTGTCTTTCCCTCTCTCTCACTTTTTCATAATCATTCACAGGGCCTCATCCAGAAAGAAGAGCCTTTGCCTCATTCAACCAGAGTCCAGAGGGCAATTTTTTTCTGAACGCGGAGAGCTGTTTTCCTGACTCGGCCACCATCTATTTCGGGGGTAGAATCCCAGGAGATGGTGCTGGGCCCCTGAGCAAATGCTGACGTGTCTGTCAAGACCTTGGCCCACGAGCACATTTGTTCCTCCCTCTAGGCAACGTTTCAAGGGCAATTGTTTTCAGTACACCCAGGTCCTGCTGTCTAGCACCCTGCCCCCTCTTCTCATACTGTGGTTAGAGAAACACCCCAGTTTGCTCCTTGTCCCAGAGCCTTGAAACTCCGTTCAAGGGGAGGGGTGGACAAGCCTTCCGGGCTGTCGGAGGTCTTTGCTATCTGAGCGTTGCAGCAGCAACAGCAAATGGTGGGATCTCTGGCTTTAGATAAACAGGGCCAAGGTTGAGGCAAAGAGTCTTGTTTGTCAGGGGGTAACAGTGCTGGAATCAGAGACGCCTCCAAGATCACCTGGGGCACAAGACAGAAACGAGGAAACTGAGACCCAGAAAGATGAAATAACTTGCCAAGTTCACACAGCCAGTAGTAATAACACCAAGCTGCTCCAATTTACTGAGCACTTACTGCATTAGCTACCGTCGGGCAAAGCATTGTACTCACATTAGGTCTCCCCAAAACAACCTAACAAGGTAGGTACTATTACTGTATCTCTGATTTACAGAAAGGATGTGGAAGCCTAGAGAAGCCAAGCGACTTGCCCAGGGACCCCCGATTGAGCACAAAGGCAGGTTCCCAGCACACATGTGGCCACTACTCTCTGAAGGAAAGAACCTGTTTTGGTGGGATGTCAGAATGCTGGATTTCCCATACCTAAAACACGATTGACAGGTTGCAACTGCTGTTTCATAAGTGATCAGTAAACGAGGGTGCAAAAAAAAAAAAACAAAAAACAAAAAACAAACCTGGCCTCCCCAGGGCGAAAGGATTATACCCTTCAGCTCATCTTTCCACAGGCCTCTCCAAAAAGGCTGTGAAATGTTGACAAATGAGATCAAGTGCCAGCCACTGTGCATTTACTTCCTGATTAAGTGTATCCCTGGCATTTGCAGCTGAGGACACAGAAAAGCAAAAAGAGGATGTTAGCTTTCTCACGGAGTGGTGTGAAATCAGAGTCTCCAGGCAGGTCTGGGAGGTGGGGCAGAACTGGTTTTGTGCCTCTTCTCGACCCTTCCCTCTCACTGCTGTGTGGTATCTTTCTTTCCTTCATGTCCCAACAGCCCCCTACAAAGCCCCACTCCAGGCCGGGAGCTTTGCCCCAGTCCCCCACCCCGCCCCACAACAACATGCCTGCCCCCGGTGACATCTCCCTGGGGCCCTGCTCTCTGCCCCCCAGGCTGACTGATAAGCTGATCCCCGTGACGTGCTCAGGGCAAAGCCTCCCTCCTTTTAGGTAACGTATCTGAAATTTAAAGGGTAGAACAGTCAAGTTTCTGTGCAGTTTGTTAAGAATATATTTGGGGAGCCAGGAAGACCTTGTAGGGGGACCTATAATCACAGTCTGATTCCCCAATTTCTAGGGTTGCCATGTGCCTGATACTCTGTTTCCCCTCCTCCCAGACTCCCAGAGGCAAGATTTCCAAGCCTCTCCCCATGCCAAGTGTATAAGTGAAACACTTACATCTGTGTCCTCACACAAACGCTATACCTAGTGTGGGACTTGGTAACTCCCAGTTGTACCCTGGGTAACTCTCAATTGTCTTTTCTTGTACCCCTCTCCATCCAGAAATGATACTATGCTTAAAGCTATGGAAAATAATATTAAACCAAGATTTTTGAACACCTCTTATGGCTCAGCCTCTATATTTACCTCTCATGTTTATAATGACCCTGAAAGAGATATACAGACTTACTAGGTGGAGCAGTGGTTAAGAATAGGCCTGCCAGTGCAGGGGACGTGGGTTCCATCCCACATGCTGCAGGGCAACAAAGCCCATGTGCCACAACTACTGAGCTCGTGTGCCACAGCTACTGAAGCCCTTGTGCCTAGAGCCCATGCTCCTCAACAAGAGAAGCCACTGCAGTGAGAAGCCTGTGCATCTCAATGAAGAGTAACCCCCACTTGCTACAACTAGAGAAAGCCCACGTGCAGCAATGAAGACCCAACGAAGCCAATAAATAACTAAATTAAAAAAGAAAAAAAAAAGAGGATGCAAAGCTTTAAAAAAAGAGAGAGAAATATTATCATCCCTTTTTATTGGTGAAGAAACTGAGATTTAGTAGCTTGCTCAAATTCTCATAAGTCTGAGAGAGGTGTGTCTGACCTCATGGCCATGCTCTTGCGTCTATGCAAAGACATGTGTCCCTTAGCTCAAAGTTTGCCTGTACCCCAGGCTGAAGTTGACTGGTACTAGCTCATGAGAGCTAATTATTTAATTTTCAGGAATTTTGCGAGCCAACTGTTAAACACAGCCATTACTGAAAAAACAAATTATATAAACTTATAATAAGATAAATTATAGTAAAAACAAAGGTATTAAACACTTAAAACTTGCCACTATTATCTATGCTGTTAAGGTTATTTACACTTGTTTTATCTGTACAGTGGAAATACTGAATAATGCTGGACTATTGCACTCTCTTCTCAAGTGGGTGTTCAGTGATAGCACCTTGGTATCTTGATCAGCCATGGTGGGACTAGTAATATCATGGAAATTGGAAAGGTTACAAATCAGGGCTTTTTCTTTCTAGAGAGCCAGTTGTTAAACATTTACTATCAAGCCATTGCCCTAGCTCATTACCTCCTCATCACAGACAGCAAACCTTTAAATCTTGGGACTAAAAGAACACATAAATCTAATTTAGTGTTCTCCAGACTTACTATATGTTGGGCAAAACTATTTTTGTCAAATACCAGACCGAAGCCTAGTATCGGAAATAAGGAAAAGCAAAGTTGAACTAATTGTTATTTCAAGATTTTAAGATTTGTGGGGGACTTTTACATGTCAATATCAATAAATGATGAAACGTAATTTTTCTCCCATTTCTCTGACTATGACTTCTTTGAACTACATGGGTAATTCTTCTCCTAACTGCTCCCTGATCATTGATATTCACCAAAGTCCCATTCTTGACCCCTTCTTTGTCAGCGTGCACCTCTGTCTGATTTTCATTCCATGTCCTCAGCTATCGAATGGATGTATATCAAGTGTTGGTTTCTGAAAGGGTCCCAATAAATAGCATCTCTTTTTCCCTTTCACGTTCTAAATAAACTAAGAAAAGAAGCAAGGAGTTAAAACAGATACTAAAAATAAGCAACAAGAAAATATTGTATAGCACATGGTATAATAGCTATTACCTTGTAGTAACTTTTAATGGAGTAAAAACTATAAAGATACTGAATCACTATGCTGTACACCTGAAACTAATATAATATTGTAAATCAACTTACTTCAGTAAAAAAAAAGGATACTAAAAACATACAAAAATCAAATGTATTTCAACACACTAGGAATGAACAATCCAAAAAAGAAATGAACAAATCCATTTACAATAGCATCAGAAAAGATTGAACTACTTAGGAATAAATTTAACTAAGACTTGCGTACTGAAAATAGGAAAACATTGCTGAAATAAATTAAAGAAGACCTAAATAAATGGAAAGACATCCTGTGATCATGAATTGGGAGACTTAATTTTGTTAAGATGGCAATACTCTGCAAAGTGATCTACAGATTCAATGCAATTCTTATCAAAATCCCAACAACTTTTTTTTTTCAGAAATGAAAAAGTTGACCCTAAAATTTATATGGACTTGCAAGGGACCCAAATAGTCAAAACTATCTTGAAAAAGGAGAACAAAGCTGAAGAACCCACTCTTTCCAACTTGAAAACTTACTACAAGACTAAGGTAATTAAGACTGGTGCTGACATAAAGATAGACACAGGCCAATGGAATAGAGCTGGGAGTTTAGAAACAAATTCATACCTCTATAGTGAATTGATTTTTGACAAGGGAGCCAAGACAATTCAATAGGGAAAGAATAGTTTTTGTAATAAATTTTGTTGGGACAACAAAATATCCAAAGAATGAAGTTGGAGCCCTACCTCACACCATAGGCATAAATTAACTCAAGATGGATCAAAGATGTAAGATCTAACCCAGAAAACTCTTAGGAAAAAATAGGGAAAAGCCTTCATGACTTTGGATTTGGCAATAAATTCTTAGATATGACACCAAAAGCACAAGCACAAAAGAAAAAAAAAACATAAATTTGACTTCATCAAAATTAAAACCTTTGTCATCAAATGACACTATCAAAAATATGAAAAGGATGGGAATTCCCTGGTGGTCTAGTGGTTAGGATTTGATACTTTCACTGCTGTGGACTGGGTTCAATCCCTGGTTGGGGAACTGAGATCCTGCAAGCTGCACTGTGTGGCCAAAAATAAAAAAAAAAAAAAAAGGAAAATTAAAAAAGAATACGAAAAGGTAACCCATATAATGGGAGTAAATATTTGCAAATCATGACCATTCCTAGCAGCATTATTCATAATACCCCAAACAGTAGAAACAACACAAGTGTTCATCAGCTGTTGAATGGATAAATAGAATGTGGTATGGCCACACAATGGCATAAAAAGAAATGAAGTACTGATATATGTGACAACATAGGTGAATCTTGAAAACAGGCTAAGAGGAAAAAGCCAGTCATAAATGGCCACATGTTATGTGATTCCATTTATAGGAAATGTCCAGAATAGGCAAGTGCATAGAGACAGAAAGCAGATCAGTGGTTGCCAGGGACCGGAATGAGAGGTTACAGAGAGTGACTGCTTAATGGGTAAGGGTTTTTTTTTGGAGGGGGGGGGGGCAGTGATCAAAATGTTCTGGAATTATATAGTGGTGATAGTTACCCAACACTGTGAAAGTAATAAAAGCCATTGAATTGTCTACTTCAAAATAAAATGGTGAATATTATTTTATGTTAATTTTACCATCAATTTAAAAAATGAAGATGAAAGTACCATGTTTATTACTGATGGAGCAGACTAGAGGACGTTAGAGGACTTAGCTTGGCATGAAAGCCAAATGGGCCTGCCAACTGAGCCCCCCAAATTCGGCAGACTTACCACACCCAGTTACAGGAGACACTGGGTCTGGGAGGATTTAGGAGGGAGAAGAACAGAAGGTAACTTGTCTACTGTTAGGCTCCCTCCCAAGAGGAAGAAGAAATTGCATAGCCATGAATACTGGTTATTTCCAAAGTTATCAATCAGGTGTGAAACTACTGCTCCAGGGGTGAAAAGAAAACAGAGGCAGAGAGAGGCCAGGTGTTATGTTCACTGAACTCACTACACATAAAAGGAAGCATGAGGAGAAGGGATGACATTTTCCTCATTACTAATATGCACTTAGATGTAGAAAATAGAGTTTCTTTGTTTTGTATACCAATGTGTACCTTTGTTTTACTGGATAGCCAGAATAACAGTGATACTTAGTCTTACAAATCTATGAAAACATAATCTTATCTATGAAACAGAAACAGACTCACAGATAAAGAGAACAAACGTGATTGCCACGGGGGAGTGGGTGGGAGAGGGAGGGACTGGGAGTTTGAAGTTAGCAGATGCAATATTATATATAGAATGGATAGACAACAAGGTGCTACTATATAGCACAGCAAACTATACTCAATATCCTGTAATAAACCATAATGGAAAAAGAATATGAAAAAGAACATATACCTAGGTATAACTGAATCACTTTGCTGTACAGCAGAAATTAACACAATATTGTAAATCAACTATGCTTCAATAAAATAAATTTAAAAAAATACTTGGTCTTGAAATTAAAGGTATCTCAGCCTCTTTTGGTTTACAATAATTTCTTTTTGATTAAAAAGTCTCTTTTAAGTAAATTTTCAGTCCATTTCCCTGCCAGAGCTCTTTCTCCGCTCTCGCTCTTTTTCCTTCAAAATGGCTCTGTGTTTGCAAGGAGCTCATATAATGTCATGGCAGGAGGTAAGAAGCTCTGGATCTTCATGCTGGTCAAGGGGGCTTTGCTGGTTTCTGATGCAGTGAGGTGATCTAACCCGATCCCTGAGTGTTTGGTCCTGGTGCCAATCAATGAAGTCTGTAGCAGTAAAGTGTGCTTGGTTTTCTTGGCCATACACAGGGAGTTGAGCTATATCACAAGAGCATTCGATGGTGTGGGACCTGCAGAACCTCGGAGTTTCAGTCACACCCTCTGCCACAGCCCATACTTGGGTTTCACAGTGATGTTTTCTGTGGGTAACCCTGGTTTCGTTTCCTTCTCCACTGGGCAGGTGGGGCACGCTGGCAGCAGGGTGGTGGGAGCATGTGGGAACACATCATGGTAAGACAACGGAGAACCCAGAAGCAGTAGCACTATCTCAGGCATATCCATCCAGTGCCCTGCCTTTGACACATCATTCTGCCTCTCCCTGCCATGTTGGATGTGATAGGGAAGCAGAGCACTGGCTGCAATGTTCTTTGACTTTCTTTTTTCTTTTTCTTTTTTAAATTCATTAATTTATTTTTATTTATTTTATTTATTGGCTGTGTTGGGTCTTTGTTGCTGCACATGGGCTTTCTCTAGTTGTGGAGAGAGGGGGCTACTCTTCATTGAGGTGCACTGGCTTCAAATTGCTGTGATTTCTCTTGTTGCAGAGCACGGGCTCTTGGTGCATGTGCTTCAGTAGTTGTGGCCCACAGGCTCAGCAGTTGTGGCTCACGGGCTCTAGCGCACAGGCTCAGTAACTGTGACACACAGGTTTAGTTGCTCCACGGCATACGGGATCTTCCTGGACCAGGGCTGTAACCCGCATCCCCTGCATTGGCAGGCAGGTTCTTAACCACTGCGCCACCAGGGAAGCCCTGTTCTTTGACTTTCTTTGAACAAGTCTGGGGTCCCGTTGGATTTTGGATTATCTCATCTTGCTCCTCTGCAGCAAAATATTTTTAAAATATTTAGTGAGTTTTTTTTGCATCTGGCCTGGGACATTTGCCACCGACCTTCTGTCCTTTCTCCTACATTTTCCTCCTTTTCTCCTTTCCTTTTGATGTGACATGGAATCCACCAATCAGAATGGATGCTGATCAATCAGAATGAATATTGGCTGATACCCATGTGCTCTTAGCTGAACAATCATGACAACTCTCAATGGTCTGACTTGACAGGAGTCACCCTTTGCACAGTTTGCTGCCACAATTCAGAAATTCTGTCTCCCTTTTGATAACCCCTGACTTTCAAAACTATTGTTTCAGTATGGACTGAAAAGAAACTGATAGTCAAAGCTGAGGGATGACTTGCTTGCACACCTGCCTGGCATCCCATTCTTCCCTCCCTGAAGCACTGAATCCCATTGATCCCACTGGGAGTCACAGAACACCATGATTTAAAGCAAAAGAAAAAAAAATCCATTGAAAATTTCCAAAAGTAATATTAATAAAGGGTCATACTTTATAAACACAGAGTTTTAACCCATCTGCATATACCCAAATACCTTCTGGACTTCACCTGGATCTTCTACAGGCATCTGAAACTCAACATGTCCTAAGCTTGGCTTGTCATAGGCTCAACCAAATCTGCTACTCCCTCCATACTCTTCATCTCAGTAAACTGCAATCCAGTGGTACCGATTAAGAATGTGAATTCTGTTCTCAGACTGCCTGAGACTAAATCCTGATTCTGTCACTTACTAGCTGTGTGAACTTGGACAACTTAATTAACCTCTCTGTGCCTCAGGTTCCTTGTCTATAAAATGGAATAAAAATGGTATTATCTCTGACTTCTTAGGTGGCGCAGTGGTTAAGAATCTGCCTGCCAATGCAGGGGACACAGGTTTGAGCCCTGCTCTGGGAAGATTCCACATGCCATGGAGCAACTAATCCTGTGCGCCACAACTATTGAGCCTGTGCTCTAGAGCCTGTGAGCCACAAATATTGAGCCCGTGTGCCACAACTATTGAAACCCACATGCCTAGAGCCTGTGCTCCACAACAAGAGAAGCCACTGCAATGAGGAGCCCATGCACCACAATGAAGAGTAGCCCCCACTTGCAGCAACTAGAGAAAGCCCGTGTGCAGCAAAGAAGACCCAACGCAGCCAATAAATAAGTAAATTTATTTAAAAAAATAGTATTATCTCATGGAGTTGTTAAGAGGATTAAATGGGTCAATTCATATAAAGTGTACAGAACAGTGCTATATGATGTTAGCTATATAAAACTGCATCTCTAGCCACGCAGTTACCCAGGGAAGATACTTGCGAGTTAGTCTTCCTTTCCTTTTGCCCCATCTCTAACTAGTCATCAGTGTTTACCGACTTTTAGTTAACACCTCTTGAGTCCATTCCATTTCTAACCCCTTTGCTAGTGCCTTAGTCTAGCCCACTATCATCTCTCATCTGTTTCCTGCAACAGACTTCTAACTGGTCTCCCTTCCTTTCATCCTTCCCTTCCAGCTTGTTCTCCACGCTCTGGCCAGAACATTCTCTTCAACATGCAATTCTAATCAAGTTACTTCCCTAATGAAAATCAATGATTGGTTTCCCACTGTGGTCAGGATGGAATCTCACACCTGAATGGTCAACTCTGCATTGCACGCACACACCCCCACACACACACACACTTCTCTCCTCAACCTCGTATCACTAGACTCTCCTCTCATTTTAGGCTTTACTTCTTTTGTGCTATTTACAGATTCATCACTCCCTTCATTAAGATTCCTTCTGCCCCCTTTCCACCTTCAGAACCCAGCAGAAATCTCCCATCTCCAGGAAAAGCTCCCTAAACCCTAGTCTGGATTAAGTGCCCCTTCTCTGTTCTCTTCAAGCACTGGAATTTCTCTCTGTCCTAATGCTTCTCCTGCTATTTTATAACTATCTCTTAACTTTTCTGTTTTCCCACTAGACCAGCATTTTCTTGAGAGCTGGAGTTCCTACCCTGAATGCCTAGCACCATGCTTAGTATATAGTAGGTGTTCAATAAATGTTTGATAAATGAGTGGAGGTTTGTTGGGTGGACACTACTAGAAGGAGAGAACCTTCTAGGAGCTGCAGATGGCTTGGTATGCAGGCTCACCTCAGAGATACTGCGAGTTCAGGCCACCGCAGTAGTGTAGATATCACAATAAAACAAGTCACAAGAATGCTTTTTGGTTTCTCAATGTACACTAAAGTTACGTTTACTCTACACTGTAGTCTGTTAAGTCTGCGATAGCATTAAGTCTAAACAAACAATCTACGTACCTTAATTTAAACATAATGCTGTTGTAAAAATGGCGCCTATAGGCTCGTTTGATGAGGGGTTGACACAAACCTCCAATTTATTAAAAAAAAAACAAAAACTCAGTATCTGCAAAGTGCAATAAAGTGAAGCACAATAAAACGAGGTCAGGCCCGCAACTGGAGAAAATGGTAATCAGGTGAAAGGAACATAGTCAAAATCTTCAGTCACCAGCACGGGCTCTGGTTAATCACAGGGATACCGGTGGTACATGCTGTCTGAATATCAGTTCTGCCCACGTGCAACCAGCAGGAGATAATGCTAGAGAGAGGAAGAGGCCCGATTATAAAGGGCGCATTATGATTTAAGCTAGTGTCTGAACTTTGTTCTGTCAGCAGTGGGATGCTGCTGAAGATTTTTGATGTGAGTGACATTCAGATTTGATTTTAGGAAGATCACTCTGGCTATAATGTTGAGCACAAGTGGAAAGGCAGCAAGAATGGAGGCAGGGAGGCCCATGCGGAGGCTGCCAGCACCAATGTTGTAGGTTGCCACATGGTTCTAGATGCTGCTGGGGCTCCACAGAGAAAGTGGAGTGCTGTCTCTGCTCTCTGGATCCTCAAAACACAAGGAGCCAGACACTCCTCAAGTGACTGCCCCATGGTGGGACTAATTTTGGGGGAAAGGAAGGTACAGAAACACTCAGGTTAGTAGGGGAGCATTCTGAAAAGTGGAAGTGAAGCCTTCAGTGGTTATCTCCCTTCCATCTCTGGCATATCCACTCTGTTCAGGGCAGAGTGTTTTTTTGTTTTTGTTTTGTTTTTCTAAGAACTTTTATTGAGATACAGTTGACATACAATAAGGGCAGAGCATTTTAATTAAGGCATCAAGCTATTATGGCATGTTTTTTATTTATTCTTTTTTAAAAAGTTTTATTGGAGTATAATTGATTTACAATGTTGTATTAGTTTCAGATGTACAGCAAAGTGAATCAGTTATACCTATACACACATCTACTCTTTTTTTAGTTTCTTTTTCCATATGAGCCATTACAGAGTATTAAGTAGAGAATTCCCTGTGCTGTACAGTAGGTTCTTATTAGTTTGTGGCATGCTTTTTAAAACTTCAGATTTCAAGTACTTTAGTTATGTTTGAATGGATATATTTTAACATTTGGGTGAATAGGCTATTCTGTAAGAGATGCACAGGAATGTCAGTTTAACCCAAGAAGTTGGGCTTATGCTGAGCCAACCAAGTCATTGTAAGCCTCTCATAGAACCATAGAGCTCTTATCCTATTATTCGCATCAGAGTCAAAACTCTCAGGAGTTCTATTCAGGGCCAGATGGACCAGTGATATCATCAGTGGTTGAATCTACAAGGTAATACTTCAGCTCTCATTTCTGCAGTCAGACCCATAAGGATCTGAATGCTGGCTCTTCCACCTACACAGCTGTGAGAACTCGGGCAGTCATATAACCTCTCTGACCTTCAGTTCCTTTATTTATAAAATGGGAGGTAAAATAATAGTAACTGCCTCATAGAGTTGTTGTGAGGATTTAATGAGACACTGCATTTAAAAGTCTTTGGCGCAGGGTAAATGGTCACGCCATATTATTTAATTTAGAGTATTGACATGATTTTGGGCAAGTCATTTATCCTCTTTAAGCCTCAGTTTCTTCCTTGATGAAATGGAGATAATGCTCACCACTGTATTTTTAGGCTCCACCTAAAGCCCGGCACACAGTAGATGCTCAAAAAGCCCGGCGCACAGTAGATGCTCAAAAAACATTTCTTAATAAACGAATGAAAGAGGAGGAGGAGAGAAAGATGAATGTCTTCTGTAGCTATCTTACAGATTGTCAGGAGGCTCCGGTGAGATAGGCCTGAAGAAAGCCTTCTGTGGACAGTGAAATGCTATTCAAAAATAAGCTAAAATTACGAGTAGTGCTTTAGAATAAAGGAAGTTCCTTGACTGGAGTGTCTTTCCAGATCTTTATTCACTTTGCCTCATATCTGGGACACCGCTCCTTAGCCTTGTTCAATGGACTCTCCAGGGGTCTAATTATTTGGCCCCCAGCAACTCAGAGTTCCTAGGTTGAGCTCCCTAGACCGGGCTGCCTTTGTGGTACAGTGTCACGGGCAGGTGGAGGACCTCCTGACCCTTGACGTGAATCTCTTTACTTAACGGGGTATGGCCTTAAATCCCCAAATTAGAACTTTGTTCCTCAGCTTATTGAACAAGGGATGTGCCCTAAGTGAAAATGCATTACTTACCTCAGTGTGGATTAGTTCATTCCTTCCCTTACTGAGAGTGAAGTTTGATAAGAGAGGATTCAAAGTGCAAGAGATTTGGAAGCCACCAGGGAAAAATGGACGTAGAAAGGTAATCCTACAGGGCCTGGGAACTCCAGAAGGTTTTGTGCCCCACGTTCTGCCATATGTGCTGATTTTTAATCTCTCTTTTCCAATGACCTTTGTGGCCAAGTGACTCAGGAGATCAGTGTAACTTCTAGAAGTATCACATGACTTTAGGTCCCCACAAAATGGGTGAATTACAATTACACTTCCCCACCCCATCCCCAGCTCTGGAGTTAGACAATCCAGGTTCAAATTCAGGCTCTTTTACTTACCAGCTGTGTGGTCTTGGGGAAGTTATTGAATCTACTTCTGCCTCCTTGCTTTTTATCTGTAAAATGGGGATAATAGTAGCTATCTCAAGTATGAAAAAGTGACGCGTGCAGAACTAATCTACGCTGTTAGAAGTCAGAATGGTGACTTCTTGGTGAGGCGGTAGTGACTGGAAAGGGCCATAGGGAAGCTGCTGGCATGCTGGTCATATTTTTCATCTGGATGCTGGTTACGTGGATGTGCTCCGTTTGTGAAAATTCATCCAGCTGTATATGATATGTGTATAATTCTGCATCTATATTATTTTTTAATAAAAAGTTCTTAAAATCCATGTAAACTACTTGACATATAACAAGTTACTGTCAGCCATTACTTTTATCTCCTGCTGAGTGATCACCCTCTAAGGCTCTAACATCATTCCCAAACACAAGGAAAAAGACAAATGAGAAAGAGAAATACTCACAGAGGGCAGGCTTTGACTGGGCACTCAATGGTTTAGATATTTGTACTTACGGGTTGGGAAATTATGCTAAATAGGTTATTTTTGCTATTGCCTCATGCTCAGAATGCTTCCTTCTATAAATGCTTGAGCACATTTAGAATCAGTTTCATTTCCAGAATTTCTCCTCTTAGGAGAGCATCTCATATGGAAAGGGGAGTTCGGGTGCCTGTCAGGAAGCTGTGTTTGCATACGACTTTGTATGATTGAGAACATGTCAAGTGGCCATATTTGAACTGGGGTGGGGGTGAACTTGGTGAAGCTATAGAAATACCATTCCCTGGTGCCACCACTGTTTGGAATAAAAGTCCTGAAAAAGGAGAGGAAAAATCTCAGCAGAAGGGAACTAGCATGGCCCAATGTTATCCTGGTACCATGAGCTCAACATGTCTTGACCCAGTGCCCCCAGCAAGGTCATCTCAGAAACAGTTGGGCTCCAGCAACTTGTCTTACCTGCCTCAGAATGACTAAGGCCTATTTAAGCCTCGTGTTTGGTTAATCATTAATGAAGATTTTTGACAAACAAAGTAGAACAAGCCAAGAAAGAAGGGTGGCTAAAAATTAGCTCAGGAAAGGTCATATTTCTTGCAAATGCAAGGTTTAGTGTTGCTTTTGATTGTGGGTATAATTGTGTGGAACAGAGTCACAAGGATATACAGTCCCATTGAGGAAGCCAGTGCATTTCTGGAGATTTTACTTGGGCCCCTCCTGCCCACCCCCCGCCCCGCACAGTCATCTGGAGGACCATGGGCCTCCATCACCTTTGCTGAGAAGGCTGCATGTGTGTAGGGCTTCCCGAGGGAGAGTGGGGAGAGCTTGGCTGATGCTTGTAAGACAGCTTGGCTGATGCTATAAGACTCCAGAGAGGAAGGATGGAAGGCGCCAGAGGGTGCGACCTGGATCTGAAGCAGGAAGGGGTGGGAACCCTAAGAGCCTTGGCTTCCCCTACAAACTCTCCCATGGAAAGAGCATGGCGGGTGGGCATCACCTGGAGCCAGGAAGGCGGAAGACAGGCAGTTGCCCGCTAGGGGGAGCACTCAGATGCATCGTTCCTGTTGATTGCTAGACGATCCCTCAGCCCTTCAGTTTAGATAAATGCGGGGCGCCACTATTTTCTAAAAGAAACTCAAGGTCCTAAATTGGAATGATTTAGGGTTCTTCCTGCTTCCTTGTTATCTGGGCCAAATCCCTTCCTTCCACAGTTAACACGGGCCCATCAACCATGTTTAGTGTTGGAGGGAACAAAGGTTGTGTTTCCTCACTCCACACCCTTTCTCCTCCTTTTCTGAGGCTGCCGCACGGAACTTCTTTCAGGTATCTGAATAGACCACGCTTTTGCTTCTGGACCTGGGCATTTCCTGTTCCCTCTTCTCCCTGCTTCTCTGCCCTCCCTCCTACTCATCCTTTCTTCCTCCCCAACGTCTTCTTAACCCCTTGCCCAGGCCTGGGTGGCTACCCTCTCCCATTTCACAGCCCTTGCAACACTGTCTTATCACGCCTGGGAGTTTCTCGAGGGCAGAGGGGGTCGATTTGGGGGATCATCGTCTCTCCAGTGCCTCGTACTGTCCTGGCACGTAGCTGACATTCAACAAATGGTTACTGAATACGTGGATGAACAAAAGCATAAAAAGGTGTCAAATGGAAAGGCTTAATGGAGTTAATTTACAGTGGGACGCATTCACACTACAGGTTATAAAGAGGAAGAGAAAGGAAATAGCTTTCTTGTCTACAACACACCCGGCTTTTTAAAGATTCATTAACTCATCTGATTTTCACAATAATCTTATGAGGTCAGATTATTATCTTTGTTTTACCAATTAAGAAACTGGTGCTCAGAGAGGTAAGGCATCTTTTCCTAGGTCACATGGTTGGTAAGTAGCAAAGCTGGAGGTTCACCCCTTAGGCATCCCAGCTGCAAGGACAGCCTGTTCCACCAGGCCACAGGGCTTCACAAGTATTTGGGCAATCACATTTTGGTATGAGGAATTAGGAAACAGAGGAATACTGGGCACCTAGAGAGGGAAGACTAATGAAGGGACAGAGAAGAAAGCCTGTATCTAATCTGATCGCTTAGAACTTGCAATTGAAGCAGAACATATCTCCTGAGTTTCATTCTGTACTTCAGCCTAACCCTGCCCTTGACCTTGGATGGTCAAAGAGATGGCGAGTGTGTCAAGGGAGTAGTTGGGCAAGGATAAAGTGAGTACATCTGTGTTAACCTGCCAGTCATTTTTTTTTAAGGTGAAGATGTATTTTTTTGTTTTTTAGAGTCATTGTGTCAAGTATGATTTTGTCAAAATAGCCATGCCAAAATGTCACATTTCAAGTTTTTTAAGAAAACCCCAACTGTGATATAAAGGTTGAGTGCCCAGAAGACTTTATAATAAAGATGATATTGGGTTGGCCAAAAAGTTCGTTTGGGTTTTTTCTGTAACATCTTTATGGAAAAACCCAAATGAACTTTTTGGCCAACCCAATATCATATACTATACTATATACATCTCTTTAAAATAGTTAACTACCCTAATGCCCTTAAAACAGGGCCTGGTAAGCCAGTAAAGTGTGGTTAACAAAATACACCCAGCACAGGGACTTCCTAGGTGGTGCAGTGGTTTAGAAATCGCCTGTCAATGCAGGGGACATGGGTTCAATCCCTGCCCCAGGAAGATACCACATGCCGCAGAGCAACTAAACCCGTGTGCCACAACTACTGAGCCCATGTGCCCCAACTACTGAAGCCCATGCGCCTAGAGCCCGTGCTCTGCAACAAGAGGAACCTGTGCACCATAATGAAGAGTAGCCCCCGCTTGCTGCAACTAGAGAAAGCCCGTGTGCAGCAACGAAGACCCAACGCAGCCAATAAAAGTAAATTAAAAAAAAAAACAACACCCAACACAGTGCATGCCATGTCACAGCACCCAATAAAATGTTGGACTGTCCAAAGGATTATCCTTCATGAGAAAAGAAAAATTAGAACTTTTTTAGTTGTTTTGACTTCCAACTAAATAAGTGCTTATGCATGTTGTCTTGACAGGTATTTTTGAAATTAAAAGAAAAAATGGGGCGTCTAGTCTAGTATAGAATCAGAAGGGTACAGTTGATTTCTTAAATAGTTTTTTAGTTCCCTCCATAATACCTGATACAGCATTGTAGATCGAATTCCTTAAATCTACTAGTGTAGATGATTTTAGCAGCTCATCTAGTGCTATGTCTTCCAGGCTGAAAGTAGGCATTTCAGCCATTCTACCTTCAGTTCCCATTCCCCAAGGAAAGAGGTTACATTTGAAAACATACTTAAAGGCAACAGGAAAGAAAGTACACTTGGAGAAAAGCTTTTCTCTTCTTTTTCTAGACTGAAGTAGGTCATCGGCACTAACGAATCTGTCCATTTTCAGGGTCAGTGTGCTGTTAGAAAGAATCTGGGACTTGGAGTCTGAGCGCAGATTTCTGCCTTGGTTCCTACCAGCTGTGGGACCTTGGCCAGTCACATATCTGCTCTGTGTACCTCACTGTTGCTGAGGTCCCATGCCAACGGAAGCCAAAGAGCCTAGTGAATCACACAAAGCATTTATCCCCACCCAACACACTATTTACCTGCTTGTTTTGTCTGTGTTCTCCCACTGGAATGTAAGCTGTATGTATGCAAGGTTTTGTTGGTTTTGTTGATGCTGTAGTCACTGCAGCACCTAGAAGAAAGCCAGGCAGGGCACCTAGTAGAGGTGTAATATGCATTTTGTAAGATCGTTAATTCTTTTTCCAACAAGAGCACTCAAACTCTGATTCTGCAACTTGAAGGGCATCTGTGCTCTTCTCCTAGAACAAGAAGGAATCAGCAGATCTTGTTGCCCTTGAAAATACTGCCTAATGATCTGTCACGCTGGCAAGTTTCCTGGCTTCTTCTATCTCTGAAAAAGCCCTTATCCTTTTAAGAGAAAGCAGGAAGTTAGAATTCTAAGAAATGTGGGTTGGGAGGCCATAACCCAGGGTGCTCAAGACTTAAGAAGGTAAAATTCTTCACCAACGGCAGAGCCACATGGGGCAGTTTTTAGAGGTAATTCCATCGACAACCTATCACTTTGCCTTGGATCATTTGATTGGCTTTGCTGATGGATTCTACCTGAAGTTAGTGATGATCGCTAGAGAAAAAGGCAGTATCCTAATCCTGCCAGGTGATATGAAAAGGTGAAACAGAGGGCTTTGGTTTCCAATGCAATGACCATCATTCAGGTAACCCCAGCACATTCATGAGACCACCAAAAAATTCAATGTCACATCAACTGCCTCCATGTAGATTTCTGAGTGTAAAGCTCTTGGGAGAACAGTGACAGGCTCTGCCACATCCTATTCTGATCCAGATGCTAAGTAGCAGTTGAGTGTTCAACTTCCTACCACCTGGACTCAAGTTTGAGGACGTTGATAATTCATAATTTTTACCATGTGTCTCATCTTCATTAGTAATTGCAAATCAAAGATATGATTTTCCCAGCTGAAAATAATGTATTAGTCAATTCCTTCTATGCTGTAAGGGTTTTTCTAATTTTGTTAGAAAAAAAAATGTGTATAAAGAAAACACAATATAAAATAAGGTCTTGAAATTGCTTTAAAGAAAGCTTTATTTACTACATACATCCTAAGAATGTATTGTAAATGAAGCAAGATCTAAATAAACTTAAAAGCTTTTCAAATACAAAGCAACTAAAGACAACAACTAAACTGCTAGCATGTTTGAAAACAGAGACCTCGAAAGCTTTTTTTTAAAACATTTATATAGTTTGTTCTTAACCCTAAAAAAAAAAGTTCACATTTCAAGTTACAAACTTACCTCAGTAGTGTACATATGTGAAATGGTTTTGAAACAACAGGAACAGACAGACCATAGGTAGGTAGGAGGCTCACTGATACTTAACTGGCTATGTCACCAACATTTATTTTTAAGGTAGTTTGGTAGTTGCCATGTTAAGACACCATTTTTTTTTCCTTGTTTTTTCTTTTTTCTTTTTTGTTTTCTTTTTGTTTTCTTTTTTGCAAATAATTTACAGGCACATGTAAAATACAGTAAGACCCCTGGGTCAGTCTCATCCAGTGAACCTCTGTGATAATTAATCCTTCACTGGAAGGAGAGTAGGAGAGCACTTCTTTCATACAAAGCCAATGTATGGGAATCTAATCCAAACTGAATTACTTGTTACAACAGATATGAGTTTGGATGCAGCTTTCTGGGTACACGATCAGGAACATTGCACAATTACTTTATGTCATTTAAGAACGATGGAAAGGAAGGTTAGGAATGTTTAAAGGCCTTTGCAGGCACTCAATAATTTTATAGAATAGTTAAATAAATATTGCTTATATATAAAAAAATTCATCCCACCCTAAGATGAGGGAAAAGAAGGCATTTGAGAATCTCTTAATTTAAAATGTAAAACAAAACTAAAACATTTGCTAAGGGCACTATCCTATTATTAATCCACAATAAGAATGCAGCCGTCAGCAAAATTCAGTGAGTGGAAAGACTTGATGGAATCTCTAACATGACATAAAAACACAACTGTGTCCTTGCCATCTATTGCACACCTCACTTCCTTGATAGAACCTTTAAAAAAAAATTCCAAGTTGGTATTTCATAAAGTAGATGGCAATGTTAGCATTTTACTGTATTTTACATTCACTCTGCTAAACAAAAGCCTTTAAACAGGCACAAAACACTGCAACAATACATCTACTTCCTAATAAAACAAAACTGTTTAATAACATTGAAATAAAACGGTTTCATTTTGCATTCAACTATGTACCATGAACTTCTGCAACATAAAACAAACTAAAAACAAGCAATAGGAGATATTTACAATCTTTTTCTCCCACAGGTCTCTCCTCCTCCTCCTGGCTGTGCACACCCCAATTCAGTTCACTTGCCACGTGCATGGCAACGGAGGGAGGCCCTGTTCAATAAACATAACATTTCCAACACCGTGACAACCACAGACATTTTGCTTGAAACATGATAAGGCAACTAGAAGCACAACTATCAGCCGACAAGAGTCTTTCAGGGTCTTGTCTACAATAACATTCTCTGTCGCTACAAACTCATACTTCAAAACAAATAATAAAGCATCAGGAAAGGAATGAAAGTTGTATACTGGACAATTAAATAGCTATGCAAAGATGTCTTATGCAAACTATTAAAATCTTGTGCTTATACATACTCTGCTATTGAAAATACCTCCCCCAAACAAACCAACCCCCCCAAAAAAAACAAAAACCCATAACAAAAAACCCCAACAAAAAGAAGTATAAAAGCCATCAATGTTTTCTCTGTCAGAGTAATTCATTTGTCCTAGACTTGCCAAACACGAAGGTGGCACTGGGGATGGCGGGGAGAGGGTGGGGAGGGCGTGGGGAGAGAACACACCTAAGAGCAAAGGCACATGGAGGACGAACAGGGGCCCAGGGTAATGGTGGCAGGGGAGAGAGCTTTCCAGTGTTTGGACTCAGAATTGTGACAAGTCTTTCAATGTTGGCATAAGGAGAGGTCGAGTGTTTAAAAAATAGAACCATCATGGAGAACGTATGGTAACACCCGTCAACTCTTCATTCCAGTAGAAATAGAGGTTTTACTCATTTTAAAATTGCACTTTCCAGTATAACTTTTAAAATAACGTTTCATGTAGTATTTTTAAAGCACTATTGTTTGTATCTTTAAATATTGAATATATTTTTTCAAAATAGTTCCCTAGCTGCTCAAGTGTGCTTTTTAATATATAGTTGATATATTTATTATTGAAGGTACTACAAAATAGAAATCTCTGGAGTGCAGAAGTTAAGAAAATAACCTTCATACTGAAAATATATCCTTAAAAATACAAAAACAGAAACCTCTATACAAATGTACTACAGCGTACAAATTTTTAAGAGATGGTGTTTAAGGCACAAACCATTGCAAGTCTCTTAGAAATGTATGAGCATAGGTCTGCTAAATTGAAAACAGTCTTAAAAAACTAGTGAAAACTTCATGTATATAAAATATTCCAGTATGGTGTTTCATAACATTCTTCACGTTCAGGTTTCGTGTGTGCTAACCCAACACGTTCTTTCTTCATAAATAGAGTGTTCCTTCAGTGGTTGCGGCAGGCGGGTCTCAGTAGGTCTGGTAGACGTCGTGGATGGGCACCGGGACGGCCGCGGCGGGGAAGGCCTGAGGTATGTAGCCTGTGTAGCCGCCGTAGATGGCGGCCGCGGCCGCCGCGTTCTTCTGTAGTGTGGCGATCGTGGCCGTGGCCGGAGCAGCAAATGGCACGTAACTGGCCCCGTAGATCCCAGCAGTGGGAATTCTCTGAACGTTTGGGGCCACCGTGTACACTGGAGTTATTGGGCGGCCCTGAGGAGGAGACAAAGAATCCTTACGGATCACGTATAGGTTACCTATCCATTCATTCAACCGCCCCATTCATTCATTTAACTCCCAGGGGTCGGGAGGACAAACAGAGAAACAAAAGTTGCCTTTCTCAGGGCAGAAAGCAGAAGGGTAGACAGACAATAATTAAGGGAGCGAGACAGAAGCCATTAAAGTCAGGTAAAGTCACATCCTCAAGGCTCATTCGAATTCAGCTGGCGACAGTGACAGAACTGCAGCGCGCAGGAAAAGTTCTAATGCTCTGGAGTCTTCTGCCCACTGTTCCACTCAGCCTATGCCCCAGAGCAAGCTAGAGATGGAAGTTGAGGTCTACCCTTCTTTACTCAGTTGATCTCACTATAACTAAGAATAAGTATTTTTCCTAAAATACATGCCAGCTGCCTCAACTCATACTTAACTGAAGGAACATGATGTTTCACGAATGGAGAGGAGCATCGTCTGTGACAGCTTTTTGGAACAAAGTACACAGATCTCCAAAGGGCCAGCTTCTTAAGCTGTGACCTAAAAAGATTGTGACCATACCCGATTTTCAGCAAATGTGATCCCTCAACCATCTCCCGCCTAAGATATGACACCCCTATAGATACAAATTACTGTAGAAGCTTCGAGAAGGAGCCAGAGAAAGCATCTCAGAAGTGGAGATAGTTGAGCTGGGTTTTGAAGGATAAGGTGGGATCTGCACATGAGGAGGAAGCGGGGAAAGACAAGCTAACTGCCTTGCGGTAGATGCCACACTGACTCCAGAAGTCCCTGCAGCTTCCTTCCCTCCACTTGAAAGTGTAACATACTGTGTTCTCAGAACAAACAGGAGTAGGCAGGGAAGACTGTGGTTCGCGGTATTTCCCAAAGTGTTTGCTACGGAGCTTGTTCTCTGAGCTGCTTTATGGAAAAGTAGGCGTTTGGTAACATAAAACATACATTAACAAAACACCTAGTGCCCCTTATGTTTCACAGAACGCCCTGTAGTAGGTGCTGCTGTGGTCTCTTTGTCTGAATGCATCTTTAAAATAAACAATTCAGGATATATGAAATGGAGAATTAGATTTTTAAAAATTACTTCTTCTTGGATTTTTATAAAGGAATAATCATTCCTTTACAAAATCTGCAAATCAGAGTCACAAAATTATGTTCAAAGGAACTTCATAATCTGAGAGTCATTTTTTCAACTATAACCAAAACAGTACTTACACTAAATAACCACAACAGAGAGATTACAGTCTGCTAGGCATTATTCTAAGCGCCTTATTTGTATGATGTTATTGAATCAGCATCACAACCATCAATGAAGTTGGTACTATGATTATATGGAGAAGTTCGGATGTTTTAAATGACTTGCATAAGGTGACACAGCTTTTAAGCAATGGGATGTGTGACTCTGGAGCCTGCACGTTCAGCCTTGCGTTATCCTGCCTCCTACAATTGCAGCCACAATGAATATTTCATTAGAAACGCTTTACAACCAGGGAGCCAAACTTTGGAACTGGGAAGACTGTGGTTCACAGCAAGACACAAAGCATCTTTTCCAAATGTATGCATATCTCTCTAATGACAAATGCACAAAGGGAAGGAATCACAGGGAAGGTGACATCTGAGAAAAACCTTTCCATGTGCTACAGTGCAGCCCAACACGGGGTTGGGCTGAGCTGGGGAGGAGTAGAGAAGAAGATCTCAATTTTTCCTCCTCTCAAAATAGGAATGGTTATCCTTGCTCTATCTATACCAGTGACTTGTGAAGACTGAGAACACTTTGAGAAATCAACGTGAAAAAATGATCGTCTACACCTGCATTTTTTTTAATTGCTTGCAAAGGCTATATGAAACTTTGGATATGAAATGGCTAAACAGGAACATCCCTGAGCACCTGCAAAACAGAGGAGGAAGATCGAAGGTGTTCCCCAAGAAGGTTCTGGAAGCCCTGCTGGGAACTGATTACCCGTGTTGCTCCACTCTGAAAGGTGTTCTATTAACCAATCTGTGGCGCTCAAAATGCTCCTCCCTCTGCTGCAATTTGGCAGAGAACACAGAGGAGGCGGAGGACTGAACATGTCAGAAAACCCAGGTCAGAGAACCTGAGGCAGGACACAGAGTACGTAGATTTGAGGGAGAGCAGCAGGGCCACGTACACTTAAAGAAGTCATTCCCACATTACAACGGAAGTAGTCCAGGCATTCTGCAGAATATACTGGAAGAGGAAACCATCTCCATAAGAACCAACTGTTAATGACAGCACACTGAACAAATTCCCAAACCACAACTTCGAGTAAAGGCCCCCGTGGCAGCGTCCAGTACAGACTGGCATAAGATAGAAACAGTCTGCAATCCAGAACATAATCAAGAAGCCTGGAATTTGGGCCTGACCATAACTATGACCACGTAGCAAAGACCAAAGTTCACAAGTTTCTTAGTAAAGAGGAAACAGATATTATTAGCACAATTCTACTAAGTAATGCTTGTAGGTTACTGTACATTTATAGGTAGGCCACAGTAATAACTACTTTGAGTCATTTCCAACCTATTCTATTTTTTGGGTTTTGGAGTTAAAGAATACTTGATGATATACTGATAGAAAAATAAACGTCACATGGTCTGACCCTTTCTGAATAGTGCAGTCAGACTGGGGCTCAGAGTGGGCGACAGCAAGTAAACAGTGCGCTCCTGTGGGGGTTCACGGGCCTGGCTCTGTTTCAGCAACACCAAGGAGCTGGGACAAAATGCGGATTCTAGCGTCCCAGCCCAGTTCTGCCGAACTGGAATCTTCTGGCGTTTGAATCTAAGAATCTCTATTTTATCAATACAAACATGTCCCTTGGATAATTCTTTTCCGATTAGGTAAAAGACATCCCTGGCTGGAGTTTTTATGCTTGTTGATTGATGAGGTATTTGAGGTTCACTGCCTCACAAAGGATAACTTCAACAAGATTATTTTACAGGTATTCCCTGTGTGCTATGCATTGCAGGCACAAAGAAGTATAAGAAGTAGCTCTTGTTCTGGAAGAACTTCATTTTCATTGGGGAGATAGAACACACTGGCAGTCAAATGCCAATTAATGTAGGTGATGAGAAGTACAGGAGAGATGATTTCCAAGGTGAGGTGGATGGGAAAGAGTCCAGAGAAGAAACCACAGAGAGGAGAACACTATGACTAGAGGTGGGGAAGGAGGATGGAACGGTAAGATTGGATTGGGAGGAGATATGGGAATAGCTGGATTTGGTTGGAAGAGAGCGTTGAAGGCAGATTTTGTAAAGTTCCTATGTCTTTATCTCTATGGACATTTGTCTCTCTCTACAGGCACACACATACATGTGTGTATACTCACACAGAGAGAGAGAAAAAGAGAGAGAAGGAGGGAGGGGCAGAACTTTAAAAAAAATGCTTCACTGAACTATAATCTGGAGTGGAAAAACGTGAACTATCTCCTGGGACTTTGTGTGTCATCTCCTTAACGACAAAAACATGAGTTAAAAATTATCCAGTATCATAAAAAATAAAACAGTATGGATAATATTATGACACTGAGAAATTACAGTCATTTTTGCATATTGCTTCCCATCTTTAATACAGTGACAATATTAGGGTAGTACAATTATTACTAAACCTTCTTCTGTCCTGCCACGATTTATCTTACAAAGTTTTTCGGTCACCCAGTCCCATAGTTCTAACAGAGCGCTAGGCACACAGTAAATTCTCCTGTGGAATATTAAATGAATCCCTGATAAATGAGGTCTCACACGAACGCAACGACTGCAGCAACAACCCTACCTGGAAAGGCGGTGGCGTGGACACGGCAGGGATGACAGCGGCGGCCGCGGCAGCAGCCGCGGCAGCGCTGGCTGGATCTGGCTGCACAGCGATGGGGCTGATCATGTGCTCCACTGTGTGGATTTTACCATCTTCAATCATTTTAGGAGCCGGAGCTGCCGGAAACATGGAATACTGGGACCCGATGGCAGGGATGGCCACTATGAGAGAAGAAAGAGGAAAACAGGGGTCAGGCATCCAGTCGCTAAGGGAGGTCCATCACTTTCTCAATACTTTTAAAAACGTACTTTAGCATCCAGGGGCTCTCCCTGACAACCAATGCTCTCTCAGTAGAGGTGCTCCCCAAGAGGAAGAGAGAGGAGGTGGCGGGTACTCCTTGCCCCAGCTTGATTTTCAAAAGTCTGATGGGGTCTCCCCATAGATCCTCGGGGAAGGCAAACCTAGAGTCAGGTTTCTGCGCCCACATTTCCTACTGCTTCTAACAGAAAATCGCATTTTGACTCTTACTCTTGAGGTCCTACAGAGCAAGAAAGGGCTTTCTAATTCTGAGAAAATAGGCTCAGAATAAGAAGTGAGAGCAGAGGCTTGAGGCCCAAGAGTGTGAGAAGCAGACTGCCGGTTCCTTATCACTCATCTAACGCGTTACCAGACCTACTGCCCTTTTCACTTTCACCATGTTTCAAAAAGCAGGTGCTGTTGAGGGTTTCATTCTGAGAACTCAGAGGTCTATATACATCCTCCCCGCCCTGTATTTCAGATTTCAACATTACTGACTCAAGGAAAAAATACATTAAAAAAATAGAAAATTCCCTAATTTTCTAATGTCCAGTCATAACAGCAAAGCAGTAGAGTGACTGCTTTCCTTGGTGGGACCTGCCAATTCAAAGACGTGTTTCTGTGAGTAAAGTCCGAAGGACTCGTTTCAACCAGAGATTCAAACAGCAGTTATCGAATGTCAAAGTATGATAAGGAGAGTTAAAAAGAAACACAAACCAGCCCTGATTTGGGGCAGTTTGTGTGAGTGTGTGGTATGTGTGTGTGTTGTAAGGATGAGCAGGAATACTGAAATGCATACACAAAGCATCCTTTCACTTATGTTTTTCTTCCAACGGTAGGTATTTTCTTCTAATAAAAGCTGACTTGATAGAAGGTAAAGGGAAATGACTGCTGGCTAAACAATGATACAGCCATTCAATAAAATATACCTAAAATCTTTACCAAATCTTTTACCTGCCTTTCCATTCATATGATCTTGTGCCCAGATACTGCACTGCTGCCCTGGTTTTCCTCCTAAAATACATAGTTCTAATTTTCTGGATTAATCAGAAATAGAGGTCAAGGGGATGGGGCCCAGAAAGGGTTATAAGTTTGAGCTACATTTGAGTTGTACGAAGCAACTCTGGATTGTTCTGGCTGTCGGCCCCAGGAATTTCTACCTCATGCCCTAGAACACAACTGTATGCTTAAAGATTGTTTAAGAGTTCTTTTCTCTAGTTAAATCTTAAGTTCCTGCCAACAGGAGTCCCTTTCCCAACAATCAGAAGCGACAACTCCGGTATCCAGGCTCTGCTTTATGGAGTTACAGAGAAAAATGGGATCTGTTTTACACTGCGTAAAGCCCCAATGGTATTTATAAGGAAATCCAGTCCAAGGAGTCACTTAAGTGAAGAAATTGCAGAATTTTTTTCATAGACATTAAAAAAAAAAATTACTGGATTACTTCAAACGGAAGTTCTACTAGGAAAATGCTTTGTAAGCTCTCTGTGGCCAATGCCAACCTATGCGGCACTCGCACAGCTCCTCTGAGTCTGTTTCAGCAAGGGGAAGAAGTGCAAACCTCCAAAAGTCAGAGAGGCTGAGCTTCGAGTTCTTCAACCTACCCTCCATGAGACCGGGAGAAGGTCTGGAGGAAGATCAGAACGGAATTTCCCATGTGTTTGGGTGCTAGTGTGGTGTGTGCAAATGTGGTTTGTGCTGTGCTCACCCTGTAGAGTTAAATACAGCTCCTTGCAGGTTAGGATCAGAAAGAAGACCTGTTTCACATTCGGTGACCAATGAGCACTAACAACGTTGGAAAACTGGTTTGTGGGGCCTGGAGGGTGGAAGCAAAGTTCAAGGTCCCTGGCTTGAATTATTTGAGTGCTCCTACCCCCAGTCTACTGATCCAGCAACAGGCGGAAATGAGAGCTGGAAATTAGCTGCAAAAATTTTTACTGCTGCCTTGCTCCCAGGCGTTCTGGTTTGTTAAAACCAGTACGTGTTATTTGCTCCTGAAGGGGAGTCTTCTGAGAGTTCTTCCCAATTAGTTCTTAGAACTGGCAAAGAGCTGCACCTTCTGCCTTCTGATAACTGTGGTAGAAACAGGCTTGAATAAGGAAAAGAAAGTTTTTAGCTGGTAGAAGATACAGAAGAGCCTCATGTTCCTCTACCCCTGCACCCCCTGCCCTAATCTGCCTAGCTGAAAATCTGCCTAATTGAGAAAAAGCCTAACAACTGGTGACACGCATCTGAAAAGCCCACTATTGAAAAGTTTGACTTGAATGTGGTCAAAACTAGACTATCCCTCTAAGTTCTAGATAAGAAGGCCCAGAAAAAAATAAATAAATAAATAAAGGAATAAAAGAAAATTCTAGAACAACAAACAAACAAACAAACAAAAGAAGGCCCGGGAGGCTACATTCCTTGCCTAATCTCTGGCTGCCTTTGAGAAGAGGAAACTAAATGCAGATGAAAGTACCCAAGGAAGTCACTTCAAAGAGAGGGGTGGGGTTCAGGCTGAAGAGATCCATTCTCACTCTGGTTTATACTGACCTGTACCAGGTTTAATGGCAACTGGATTGACAGCAGAGATTTCCAAATTCGGTACAAGTTCATATCCTTTTTCTTGTTGTTTTCCTTTTCCTTCATGATATCGGCTATATATACCACGGCCAGCAGAATATCCCCCAAGGTAGGAACCCCTGGGCCCTGGGGCTCTGTTGCCAGCTGCACCTCGACCCCGGCCTCTTATGCTGCCTGCTTATAATAACAACACAAAAAATGATGAGCTACCAACAGCAACAGTACAGGAGGCTGACCTTAACTCAAGGTTCTTGGTACTTAGGTGTCTGCCCTGGCTCTAAGCTGCAGGTGGCTGCAACTCTGCTCTTCAATGAGCTGGGAAGATGTTTCACACATTCTGCTCCAGCCTAGATGCAGCCTAAGATGTCTACTTAGTGCAAGAGATGAACTTGAAGGGCCAGTTCCTAGGACTGCAACTGCAACTCCAATGAATAAAAATGTTCATAGACTGTAACAAAGTTAGATGTGGAAGGGGAACTGCTAGTCACCTTCCTCATTTTATGCATGAGAAGACAGGCCTCGGGAGGTTAAAGGGGCTGACGAAAGTCCCAGAGCCAGTTAACCAGAGAACAGAATCCAAAGCCTATGCATTTCGTTTCCCAGTGTAATGCCTGATTTCAGGACAGGCAAGCCAGTGACTAAAAACAACAAAGCAACACAAACAAAAAACCCAACAACACTGTGCCCCCCCAATTCCCAACATTCTAAAGATTTAATTTCACAGGTAGGTTTTAACCTAAGAACCCAGAGACTGGCGGACTAGCCCCACACTGGGTAGGCCCTGGAAAGGCAGAATGCAAGAAGAGCTTGCACGTGCGCCCATGATTTTACCACTCACTCCATACATACGAACGGTCTGCATTTCTCTCAGCATCGCAGAAGTGAATGCCTTCAGTGCCAGCAAGGAACAGAACCCAGAACCGACACCCAAATGGAGGGGGGCGGGGGGCGGAGGTCGCCGTCCACCGGCTCAGTAAGTTACAGCCACTACACCCCTGCTGCCGCCCACCTGGTGGGCGCGGCTGCCTGCGCTTACCCAGGCCAGGAGCTCCCACTAACCTTTCACGAAGTAGTCCCTGTTGGGCCCGATGAGCGCGTTGTAGGGGTAGCTGTAGTAGGCCAGGGTGTAGGGGTCGCAGGAGTACACGTAGCTGGGCTGCTGCACCACCGCCGCCTCGGCCACGCCGCCGCCCTTGGCCGCCTTCTGGTAGCGGGAGTACTGCTCCTTGTCCACGGGCTTGGCCAGAGTCACCTCGAGGCACGAGCCCTCCAGCTCGGTGCCGTTGAGGTTGTTCATGGCATGCACGGCGTCCTCGCGGCTGGCGAAGTGCACGAAGGCGTAGTCGCGGATCTTCTTGACGCGCTCCACGCAGCCCGGGTTGAACTGGCCGAAGCTCTTCTTGATGGTGTCCTCGGTGGTCTCGATCATCAGGTTCCGCACGTAGAGGATCTTCACGGTCTCCATCACGTCCTCGTCCACATCGATCTCAGGTTCGGCCCAGTCCACGGCGATCTGGTGGCCCCACAGCTGGATGCGGCCGGGCATGAGCTTGCGGCGTGCCATGGCAGCGGCGCGGTGGCTCTCGTACTCCACGAAGGCGAAGCCGCGGTTCTTCATCTTGTCGGCCGCGCTGGCGTACACGATCACGTCCAGCACGCCCTCCGTGACCTTGGCGATCTCCTCCAGGATCTCCTCGCGCTTCTTCATCTTGGGGATGCCGCCGATGAAGAGGCGGCAGTTGTCGACGCTGCAGCACACGCCGAGCAGGCGGCCGGGGCGGATCTCGTAGTTGTTGAGCTCGCGCACGGCGCGCTTGGCTTCGTTCTTGTGGCAGTACATGACGAAGGCGTAGCCGCGGTTCTTGCCGTCGAAGTCCATCATGAGGCGCAGCTCGTAGATGCGGCCCACCGCCTCGAACACGGGCACCAGCTCATCCTCGTACACGTCGCGCGGGATCTTGCCCACGAAGACCTCGCAGCCGCGCTGCGGGTGCGGGCCCTCCCAGCCGGGCGGCGGGCCGCCGTACTTGCGCTGCCCGTTCTCCTGCACCATGCTGTAGCCCGTGCGCTCCATCAGCGCCAGCAGCGCCGCCTCGTTGGGCGCGCCCGCCACGCCCTCGGGCACCTTGGCCGAGGACCCGGCGGCGCAGTCGCTGCTCATGGCTGCGGTGGAATCTTCTGCGGTCATGATGTCAAAGGCATCCACAGCGGCGGAAACCTGGGGGAGGCAGGAGGGAGAGGCTGAGTGTGGAATCTGCACACACCGAGTTGAGCCAGAACTTGATCCCCCCCTTTTTATTTGCCCCCCTCAAAGCCATACAAGACTCACGCTTAACTATCAGGTGGTTCAATGAGAAATAAGATGGAGACCGCGCTGGATATGCGGCAGCTCTAAAAGAGTCTAAATTAGGCAAGTTGTTTTGCAGGAAAAACCAGAAGTGACTTGGGGAAAAAAAATCAGAATGAGCAAGTACTTCCGCTTCATCAGTACCCCAGCAGCTTTGAAGCATAGAGAACCTGCTGTCATCGTTGGTGAAAACCTCATGTTCTTGCAGTAGTTGGCAACATCTTTTGCTTAATTCCAGCACTGTCAACTCAGATTGATTTCTTTTAGTTACAGCATTTTACCCCCTTTATTTCCTTGACAGACAAAGCCTCTTTCTTTGCTTTCTTTTTTGACAGTCTTTTTCATTTAGGAATGGAAGGATGGCAGTGTAGTTATATTGTTAAGGAAAAAACAGAGGAGGTGTTATTATAGAAGATACAGAGCTGCATGCCAAAGCTTTTTACAAGGAAGAAACGGAACATCTACATTACCAAGGACTTGTCCTAGGACCTGTGCTAAGAGCTGGTAAGTCTGATTTTTATGGTGTCATTCCCTATCAGCAAAACTCTTGGTATGAATCATTCATGGATTTGGGATCAGTGCACAAAGAGCTAGATTAAGTTCAGGCTGGGGGACTTGTGAAGCTGCAACTACCTGGTAAACTACACTATAGTTTTCAGAGAACTGTCACATGCATTATCTTATTTGATCTTCTTAATCTCTTTTCATGGTAAGTGATATTATCATTGGTCCCAATTTGTCTTTGGGGAAGTAGGCTCAGAGAGGTTGAGTAAATTGCTAATTTCACACAGCAAGTATCAGCTTGTATCAGGACTTGATTTCAAGCTGCCTGGCTCCAGAGTCCATGTTCTTTCTTCTAAACCAGTTCTGGGCAATAGAACTTTCTGTGATAATGGAAAACCTATCACTAGCCACTTGTGGCTACTGAATACTTGAAATGCGACTATTGCAGAATTTTTCATTTTACTTTAAATAGCCACACAAATGCAAGTCTAAACCATGCCACCGTCACTCTTACAGCACAGGACGCATGGAAATGATTTTAAATTATACAATGAGATTATCACTAGAAGCTTTGTATGTTGCGTTTGTAAAGGACAGCTCTGGGGCCTTCCCTGGTAACGCAGTGGTTAAGAATCAGCCTGCCAATGCAGGGGACATGGGTTCGATCCTTGGTCTGGGAAGATCCCACATGCCATGAAGCAACTAAGCGTGTGTGCCACAACTACTGAGCCTGTGCTCTAGAGCCGCAAGCCACAACTAATGAGCCCATGCTTCGCAACTACTGAAGCCTGCACACCTAGAGCCCATGCTTGGCAACAAGAGAAGCCATGACAATGAGGAGCCTGTGCAGCCCAACGAAGAGTATCCCCTGCTCTCCACAACTACAGAAAGCCTGTGCACAGCAACAAAGACCCAATGCACCCAGTAAATAAAAATAAATATGTAAGTAAATTTATTTAAAAAAATAGCTCTGATTAGCTTTTTAAAAAATGAAGTTTAGTTCCTTTTTTCTTTTTTGACTATGAAAGTATTCAAGTAAATTTTATGGAAATCAAGAAAAATAAGAAGTTATTCTTATTTCTCCTATCCAGTAATAGCCACAGTTAAACTTTCCCATCTTTCTTTCAATAGTTTCTTTGGGAGGTGGGAGAGGTGGAGCTGGGCTTCCCACAAATTTACATTCTGCAGCTTTACTTCATTTTACAAGCATTCCTCCACATTCTTAAAACTGTAAAAACGTAATTTATAATAGCTGAATAAGGTTTCATCATTCAACTAAATTTTTTTCCTTTTTTATCATTTTAAAAAATATACTACTAGGAATTCTACACAAGGATATTAAGCGAAATTTCAAGGATAATTAAGGTAAGTTTGATCATTTAAAGAAACAAAACAAAAGAAAATATAGGGACACAACAAAAGATATTTATTTGCCCGTTGGCCAACCAATACTTCTTTGGTTCATTTGCTGTAACATCAAGGGGCAGTACAGTTTAGTGGATTAGTGATTGGCCTCTGGAGCCAGAATGCGTGGTTGTGTGTGAATCCTAGCTCTAACACTTCCTAATTGCATGACCTGGAGCAAGGATATTCAGCTGCTCCATGCCTCGGTTTCCCTATCTATAAAATGGGAATGATGACAGTAGTATTAACTTTGCTAAGCTTAGAGACGTGAGTTAATACACACAAAGCACTTTGAACTGTGCCTGGAACATTGTAAATGCTCCCAAAACGTCAGTTCTTACTCTTCATCCAAACTTCTGGGTAAAACTTCAGCCCAATTCTTTCAGTTTTAGAGTAATTTTGACACTTTCTCGGTTCTTTAAAAACATCTGTTTGATATGGCTTCTATTCTTATTTTTAATTTTCTTTGCTCTTCAATTGCTGGAAAGCTAGTTTGGCAACATATCCAGTTGTGAAGCCCTTTTCTGGTACAAATTTGAAAAAATTACATCAGTTCCTGTAATTTCATGTTGAAGCAGAAATTTCAATATCAGATTTGAACATGAAGATATTTCCCTCCTTCCAAAGGGAAGATAAGGATATATTCTCATGAAGATTATTTGCACAAGCACATATGCGTTTATAATCTGTGACCTGGGAAGGAAATGCCAGGTACATATATATATAAACATGTATGACGGAATTCAAGATCTTACATAGTTGTCCTACATAAAACAGTGACTAAAGTCCAAGGGAATCGTCCTTATTGCTCTGCTGAGAGATGTGGGGTTGACTTTTTATTTTCCTAATTGTATTTTGAAACTACCACTTAATACCAAAAAAGCTGTATAATGGTCAGGCTAGGGGAGGCATTCCCAATTCCAGCCCCATTCATTTCACCAAAAATTCTGTTGCTTTCAGTAACATAATCATCTGTTTTAAAATAGTTATAGCTTGTTCTCTTACATCTGTGAGCCAACAAAAGCCTTTTTTCCTGAGCTTTCATCATCTGGAATAAATAAATCATGTTACCGGCCCCCTTTCCCTTTTTCCTTTGGCCACTAGGAAGTTCAGGATTGACTTTGTCACTTTAGTTTTGTTACTGTTTAGGACATTACAACACACTTTCAGGTTCATCTAATCTTGGCTATTGTTTCTTTTTTTTTTTAAGTCTTCTATATCACCAATGCCATGAATTTAGCTATGTATATTATTCATCTTATTGTTTTCATGTCCTTGGAAGCCGTCTCACATAATTTTGGCTTTAGGAGAGGAATAAACACACATATATGTGAATATATATATATATATATATATATATATATATATATATATATATATATATAGGATGAGCTATAAATTAATATAACATTTAAGTGAACTATCTTTTGCACTAACTACAAACACTAACATAACAATAACTGAGGACCAGGAGATACCACTTTGCATCCATTAGCATGCCTATTATAAGCAACCAAACATACAGACTAACAAAAAACCAAAGTAAGTGTTGGCAACAATGTAGAAAAATTGGAACCCTTGCAGATTGCTGGTGGGAATGTAAAATGGTGCTGCTACTGTGTTAAACTCTGTGGTGGTTCCTCAAAAAGGTAACAACTATCATTCCTCAAAAAGGTAACAACTATCATACCATCTACCAATTCTGCTACTTGGTATATATCCAAAAGAATTGAAAACTTTTACTCAAACAGGTATGTGTACACCAGTGACCAGAACAATATTATTCACAGTGGCCAATAGGTGGAAACAACCCAGAAGTCCATTGACACATGAATGGACAAACAAAATGTGGCATGTAAACTCAATGAAATATTATTCAGCTTAAAAAGGAAGGAAATTATCATACATGCTGCAGCACAGATGAACCATGAAGACATCCTAAGTGAAATAAGCCAGACACAAAAGGACAAACATCGTATGATTCTGCTTACATGAAGTACCTAAATAGTCAAATTTATAGAGATAGAAAGTAGAAGGGTGGTTGCCAGGAGTTGGGGAAAGGGAGAATGGGGAATTCGTGTCTATGGAGTTTCAGTGAGGGATGATGAGAAAGTTTTGGAGATGGGTGGTGGTGATGGTTGCATACCAGTGTGACCAGTGTGAATGTACTTAATGCCACTGAACTGTACACTTAAAAATAGTTAAAATGGGGCTTCCCTGGTGGCACAGTGGTTAAGAATCCGCCTGCCAATGCAGGGAACACGGGTTTGAGCCTTGGGTCGGGAAGATCCCACATGCCGAGGAGCAACTAAGCCCATGAGCCACAACTACTGAGCCTGTACTCTAGAGCCCTCGAGCCACAACTATTGAGCCCACATACCATGTACCACAACTACTGAAGCCAACACGCCTAGAGCCCGTGCTCGGCAACAAGAGAAGCCACCAGAATGAGAAGCCCGCACACCGCAACAAAGAGTAGCCCCCACTCGCCACAACTAGGGAAAGCCCGTGTAGCAACAAAGACCCAACACAGCCAATAAATAAATTAATTAATTAAAAAAAAAGTTAAAATGGTTAACTTTGTCATGTATATTTTAATACACACACACATAAAAGAGAAGGCTCAGAGACGCAAACAGAATAAAAACTAAATTCCATAAAATTAGGATTTCATTAGAGGCCACTTAAAAATGGTACATTGTGTCAGTTTAACACGTTCAAGAATATCTTATGGTCTACAAACTCCATTCTTCTTATCTTATGTATAATATACCATAGTCAAATAAATTACACAGTGTGCTGTTTAATGAGTTTTCAAGGCCAAGATATATGATTTATTTAATGCCTTAAAAAAGGGGAATTATACAGCATTAGCTGTATGACCCTTTACTCAGAGATGAAACAGGAAACTTATTACAATTAGACCAAGGCTTGGTAAACTGTGCCATGGGCCAAATATAGGCTGCCATTTGTTTTTATAAATAAAGTTTTATTGGAACACAGCCACACTTTTTTTTTTTTTAAAGACATTTCCTTTTGCACTACACTGGCGGAGTTGACTAGTTCAGACAGAGATTGTATGGCACATAAAGGCTAAAATGTTAACTCTCTGGCCAGGTATAGTAAAAGTTTGCCAACCTCTGCTCTAGGAGATGTGCGAAGAACATCAGTGAGACTAAGTAACAGAGATTCCTATTGGTAAGTATTACAGTCGCTTTTTCCTGTTTCCTATGCTGAGCAATGACTTAATTTCAGGACCAAGTTTTAAATTCTAATATATTTTAAAGAGTCTTCTTGAGCTGCCTTTCCCCCTCTCATTCCAAGCTGTTTTCCATTTAACTACATGGTCAAATTTATGAAGCCTAGCAGAAGAGACATCTGGTAAAGACTGTTGGCTCAGCTCCTAACACTTATATGTGGACAGCAATTTCTTAAGATCTTAACAGCGACACAAACACAGAAGAGTTTGTGCTCATTCATTCATTCTGCAAATATTTATTGAGCACCTGCTATGTGCCAGATACCAGTGGACCTCGTCCTCATGGAGCTTACCTTGAACCCTGACAGTGTGTCTTAGAGTTTGTACCACAGCTGCCCTAAGTGACTCTTACCACTGGGCTGAAAGGATGGATGCAAAGCTCCTAGTGCTGAACCTAGCACCAAGTGCTCATGAAATGTTAGCACAAGAAATTTTTAGCTTCGAAAAAAAAAAGATATATGAACTTGAGGTAAGAATCTTACCCCTATGTAGGATTCTTGTGTTTATGGGGAAACAAGCAAGAGGTTACCCCAGCCAGCTTTAAACCAGTTAGAATGAGAAGCCTAGCCTGTGAGTTCTGGTGTAGACTGGCATATCAGAGCCTCCCAGATTCCGTTCGTAGCAGATAAGCTGTCTGGCAGTGTGATTCTCCACTGGTGGTGTGGCTCAGGCATCCAAGTGTAAGCCTGTTTCTCACCTAACCCTTGGCTATAGCAGTTTGCAAGAGGCTCTTCCAGAATGAACCTGAAGAGACTTGTTGCATTGGATACAAATGGTCCAAGCTTCACATGGATGCCAGATCCCCTGAGGCAGGACCCTCCCTACACAGAGCCATGCTCGCGTACACTAAAAACGCATTAGTCTTCATCGAAGCCTGCTTGCATTAAACAAACATGGCAATATAATCAAAACAAATCATTTATTCACAGTTTGGCATGTAAAACAGAGGAGAATATAATCTCAAATCAAGCTATTATTATTCTGAACTATTAGCTAGAATTTTTGCTGTCTTTGCTTTAGGTTGAGTTTGAGCTTGTCGGGGTAAAATAACATTTTGGGGTTAACTCAGACTTAAAGCAGAAATTATCAAAGATTTGAATTTCCTTAGTACCGGTTTAGAGTACCTTTCAGTAGGATTTTAACTTTGAAGCGGGACTTCTTTTTTTTTTGGCTGTGCAGCTTACGGGATCTTAGTTCCCTGACCAGGGATCAAACCCGGGCCCCCAGCAGTGCAAGCGTGGACTCCTACCCAGTGGACAGCCAGGGAAGTCCCTGAAGAAGGGCATCTTAGAGGACAAGGGATAACACTGTACTGGGAAATAGTTCCAATGTTTACCAACCACTCTTTATTTAGGATCAAAAACAGGCATGCGGACTTCCTAGGTGGCGCAGTGGTTAAGAATCTGCCTGCCAGTGCAGGGGACACGGATTTGATCCCTGCCCCAGGAAGATACCACATGCCAAGGAGCGACTAAGCCTGTGCGCCACAGCTATTGGGCCTACGCTCTAGAGCCCATGAGTCACAACAATTAAGCCCATGTGCCGCAATTACTGAAGCCCATGCACCTAGAGCCCGTGCTCCACCACAAGAGAAGCCACCACAATGAGGAGCCTGCACAACACAATGAAGAGTAGTCCTCACTTGCTACAACTAGAGAAAGCTCATGTGCAGCAACAAGACCCAACACAGCCAAAAAATAAATAAATAAATTTATTTTAAAAAAAAAAGGCATGAGTTTACTCTAGAACTATGCAAACTACCCGTTAACTTTGATTCACAGCTCTCTCTCTCTCTCTGTGTAATTAATATGCAATTTGGAATTGGAATTCTTGGGAGAGTTTTATTTGCTGACCAACAGGCACAGTGCAATTTGAAGATAATATTCAGTGGTGAGCAGTGTCTTCCAGCATTAGCTGGAATTTAATCCAGTGGAAGGTTTTAGAATGTATTTATCCAAGAGGTGATTCTACTTTTGTTTGCAGTGAAGAGTTCTATTCTCACGTCCCCTTACTTATAAAATATTTGCCTTTACTAATAGTCACTTCTTAGGCATGACCCAGCATACACGATGTATAGATATAATAAAATAAATACTGTGCTGGTTAAGAGCAACGACTTTGGAGTTGAAGACATATTGGAGTTTAGATCATGATTGTGCAACTTACTCGCCATGGCAGGAGGCTCCATGTCCCTACCTCGAAGATGGTTCTAGTAATGGCACCCATTTCAGAGGATTGGTTCCAAGATTAAATGACATTTAATACCACACATCAGGAGGAAAAGAATCGAAGATCAGCTTCTGCAACAAGTTTCCAAGATGTGAGATAACCCTGAGCAGTTATCTCACTGCCCTGTGCCAAGTTACCACCACCCATTAGAGTAAACAGCAGAGCAAACACTCCCACCACTGGGCAGGCCTCTGGCATGGGGACATTTCTGTTACCTCAGAGTCTGAATGTGTAAAAGGAATTCTGCTCAAGATGGAGGCGGAATACTTGGAATTTACTCGGGGGTCCAAACAACAAGCTGAAGACTGAAGCTTGGGCTTTCTTTCTTTCTTTTTTTTTTTTTAAATGTCTCAGTGGCAACCTTGTGCTATTTGAAGGCATGGCCCTTGGGACACACATAAAACCTTCTGTGACTGTCTTTTATTTAGGGAAAATCCTGGAAGGATAAAGAGGCACTAGAATAATGGCATTCTGGGCCATACCTCCTGTGAGCTCCTGGCTAATCTGAGAAGAGTGAATTCATAATGGGTCTTAAACTGTCCTGATGCTTGTACAGATTTTGTTATGGCAAAGCTCATCATTCACTGAATGCCTGATAAACAGATGAAAGCCAAGAGGCTCACTTTTCCCAGGCATTTCTATCAACTTATTCTTGAAAATGAGGCATTTGGCTGTGGGTTCCCAGGGACACTGGCTGTATACCAGGAGAGGGGTAAAACCACCCGCCCCAGAGGGATAGCGTGGGGGAATTTTCTGTGGGGGATTGGCAGCACATAGACACCCATTAAGAATCTGCTATCTACTTCCCTTTAAAGAAGCATTACGCACGTATACTTTTTCTCAACAGGTTGATGGGGTAATGCTGAAAACAATGAAACCCGCAAATTCAGCCACATCTGCCTCCTGGATTAACATTCTCCCAAGCTGAACAAGCAGTAGGAGGGACTTCTAGTTTCACCCCTTATCTTGGCTCTTTTGGCCTATGCCCTTGAGGGATCTGGCTCAGAACAGAATGGCTGACTGGCAGATGGTTATGGGGGAGGAGAAGGAGAAGCAGCCATGGCTCATATCATAATAGTAGCTTGAATTTATAGTATAGTGTTTGGCAATTTATACAATTCTTTCCCATACATAATCTGATTTCCTAAAATCCCAGAACTTGAACTGCAAAGGAACCTTGGGTATCATTTAATTCTGAACTTCATTCCCTACTGCCATGTTAGGTGTGATAATTCTTTTGTCTTGGAGGGCTGTCCTGTGCACCATAGAATGTTTCATAGCATCTCTGCCCTCTACCCTCTACATGTCCACCCCCTCCACATGTGACAACCAAAAGTGTCTCCTGGGGGCAAAACTGCCCCCTGTTGAGAATTACTGATCGAGTCTATCTTGGAGTTATAAACAGATTATACACTTACACATGGGAGGTACTAATTAAATAGCAGTACCCCCACACCCAGCATGGGCTTGCTGTCTTGATCAGGCTCTTCCTGTCAAGGCTGTCAAGACTGAGAAATGCATAAGATTTTTCAAAAGTCCAAGGTAGTATTTCTTTGATACCAAACTACTCATTTAATTTGGTTGAAAACCTATCAATTTTATTTTTCAAAGCAGAGAACTGCCCATCACAAAGAACTACCTAAAGCCCTATCGCACTGATTCTGTCATCAAACTGACTTGTCATCCAGCAACCCGACAGCAACCCTGGGTCACACAAATATCACTTTTGCCATCAGGCTCCGGATCTGCCAAGCTATAGAAATGCCTCATTAATTCAGACCCCTCGGCTTCGTGGACATGTGAAAACTGCTGACAATCTGGTTTTTAAGACTTAGACCTTTCTCTGGCGTCACCGCTGGTTTCTAATTATGTAGAAAGCTTCACTTAAGATTCAGAGTTGCTTTTTTTTTAAAGACACACTATGAACAATCACTGTAAATGTGCTCCTGGAACAGTCAATATACTGATACTAAAACCCTCCTCTGTGCCCCTTAGACAGAAGGCAGTGATCTGATGAAATAGATGATCAAGGAACACTTGCGTGTACATCCATTCATTCACTCACTCACTCATTCATTCAAACACTTGCTGACTGAACTGACTGAACACTTGCTGTATGCCAGGCCATGTTAGGTGCTTGGCGACACAGTGATGACTACTGCACAGTCCTTGGGGTTCCTAGTCTAGCAAGGGTGGACAAAGAAGGAGGGGGAGGAGAGAGAGGAGAGCAAACATCCTGAGCAAAGACGGGCAAGCAGAGAAGATTATTTAACCCTAGGAGGTCACGTATGTTCTTTCAACAAACATATTATTGAGTGCCAAAGGTACGACAGTACCTTTGTAAAGTATACAGGCAACAATGGACCATGGGTCAAAACAGAACCCAAGGAGTGACCCAGCTATAACAAGCAGACAAGGACTGAAAATCTGCACATCTGGTTTAATTATAGTCAAAGACAGATGGAAATTCTGCAAGGTGAAGCTCTCCTTATCCTCCTACACTTAAAACTACATTATCATATATCACATTACTGCAAATATAATACCCAATGATGTTGTAATAGAATGAATTAATTAAATCGTGAAAATTAAAATTGATTTCACTGAGCAGCGTTATAAGTCACTCTGCTGACTGCCATCATTTAGCATGGTGAAAGGATTTCAGAGGAGGACTGTGTTCCAAGCATTTCTGGAAAAGTGGCTGGAGAGTGTATTTCACTTACATGCTAAGAAGATAGCAGCATTAAAAAGAATAGGTGACCTAAATGCAACCCTCCCTGGAGGGAAGGAGATGCACTAGAAATAATCTCTCAAAGAATTTCCATAATGTATGGTTTTAAAACTCTTGAGTTAAGGACAGCTACGATTTTTGAGCATTTATTATGTGCACAAGATACATTAAGGGAAGTTATCTGATTTTTTGTGACATCCCTATGAGATGAAGTTTAAAATGTGAGCTCTAGAGCATGGGATTAGCAAACTATAGCCAGAGGGCCAAATTCAACCTTGTGGCTGTTTTTATTAAGTTTTGTTGGAACACAGCCATGCCCATTGGTTTATATATCGTCTATGGCTGCCCTCATGCTACAATGGCAGAGTTGAATTGCTGCAGCAGAGACTGGTACAGCGCACAAACCCTAAAATATTTACTCTCTGGCCCTTTATAGCAAAAGACCTGCTCTAGGGTCAGATTTTCTGGGTTTGAGCCCTAGCTCTTTAACTGTGGAGCTGTATGACATTGGTTAAGTTACTTAAAGTCTTCATTCCTCACCATCCTCGTCTGCAAAATGAGACTGGTGGTAATAATAATCACTATATACACCAAGTGCTTGGAACAAAACCCAGTATAGTAAGGGTTTGATAAATGTTGGCTGTTATTGCTCCCTTTTTAAAGATCAGGAGCTTAAGGCTTAGAGCGATCACATAACTTACCCAAGACCACTCAGAACTGAAATTGAGCTGATGTCAAAGCCCAAGCTCTTTCTACCATGGTACTCTGCCTTTGCTGTTTTCTTAGTAAGAGCAGAGTTGGCGAGAGCCAGTGTTAGCAGAATATACACAATATCAGTGAGAGATGGACATTGCTTGCCTGAGTTGAAGGAAACCCAAGCACAGATCCACAATAAAATTGTTGGAAAACCACTCCTTTCTACCAAATGCCTCACTGCACCTCCTGTCCTCCCTACTCCTCTTCAGAGAGTTCTGCAAACTGTGCCATAGCCTATTTCTGGCCCTTTATAAAGTAGTTATTAGGTTCAAATTATATTTTTTAGACTTAAAAAAATCTATTGAATTAAAATTCTTAACTGGAAAGGTTTAAGGACTACAATTCACATAATCCAAATGTTTAAGCGAGAATGAGACTACTATGTGAAAATGGGATGGGGGCTACCCATCCAGGCTCTGGAGTCAGACTGCCTGGCTTATATCCTGGCTCCACCACTTGAGAAACAAGTGTCATCACACCAGTCACTTAATGCCCCTGAGCCTCAGTTTCACCATCTATAAAATGGTAATAATATACCTCACGATGCTGTAAAGATTAAATGAGATAATGTATATAAAGCACTTAGAAAAGTACTTGGCTATATGAAAGGCTCTCATTGACCAAATTTTATATTTCTACATAACATATAATTTTTAAATTATTATTATTATTTCAGTTGGGTAAAACAGCAGATGTTTTCCAAGGATGTTTTCTTGGGAGAGAACTGTATAAGTCACAGCTTAGAATCACAAATTTTCTGCTTGACAATATAATTTTAAAAGCTAAAGAATCTGAGGGAATTTTTGTGGACAAGCTGGAAGGGGACTTCGATAGCTATTACATTCTATATTTATATAGGAAAGTGCTTTAAGACACTGTAAATGTGAAATGTTATAATGGTGCATTTTAAAGCTAATGATTATGCAAAAAGCAAATGCTATGTTCTTTTTGATATTTGTTCAGTTGTGTAAGTATTATATTCTTTTTATTACTACTTAATATACCTACACTAAAGCTCTGTGTCTACCCATTGCATGTAGTAGTAAATACTGTTTATTAACTATGATGTATTCAAATTACCACTGTTTAAGAAAGTTACCTGGGAATAATATTTACAGAAAAACTTTATGTGCCAGCATTGGAATATATGAACTGGTAGTTTGATGGATGGTTATTTTTATTATAAAAATATTGTTTAATTTGCAAAGGGATTTATAATAGCATTCCTTTAGATAGGAAGTCCCCTATGTCATCTAGAATATGATTCAAGTTATTGAAAAATTGATCTCTCTATATCTTTCCTGTATATACCTTCCCTGTACTGATATATACCTACCATACTATGCCAAAGTACCAGTCCCATTTTCTTGATGGAGAAAGTTGATGACCATGTGCTTAAGCTCAAAACCACAATTACAGTGATAAAATTGGAATTATAATTTAATAAGGAAACTTATCTTTGGGATGACAGTGTCTAGTGTAACTTATGTTTGACAACAGAGTCCATTTATATTCAAGACAAAATCTGGACGGTCCAAATATAGCAGAGATCCAGATATATAAATAGCTTTTTAAAAATTCTAAAATTTGTGTGTGAAGAGTATTTTTCATTCCCTTAGTTTCTTGAATTTGTCAAAACAGATTTAGAAAGTGAACTATCCCAAACATAAGCTTACACAGTCTTTATGATGATGTGTAAATGCTCTTCCTTTCCCCAAATTTCAAACTATATTTGCAAATGGTAGTTATATAGTAATAATATGGTCTATCATCACTACGCCACATTATACGTGAGTACATGCTCTACAGGATATGTTCTTTTATTGCCTTCTGTTAGTATGTCAAATAGTAGTATACAAGAATATCATAGGTCTCTTTGTAAGAAAAATGACAAATTGCCTGTTCTGAAACAAAGACTCTGAAGTGGAGTGACATAGTCAAACATTAGCTTCAGTTTTAGGTGTGACCTTCTGATTTTGTTTGGTTAACATTAGTCATTTCATTTCTGACTATGAAAAAATATCTGCTACAACAGAAAAAAACCAGATCCTGTTTAATGTTGAGGTCCTTGTGTTTCACTGACAAGTATCCCAAGGCAATACTTACAGTGCAATTGAACTTGGCTAGAAATACTCTCGAGACTGAATAAGCGATGGGTTATTTTCTTCTACAAATGTTTAAGTTGAATGTGGGATATTTTTGAAGTTAAAAATATTTTCAAATACCACAACAATAAGACTATAATAGGTTCTTTGTGAGAAAAAATATAAAAGGAAGTAAACTTTCTAGTGGGAGGCAAAGACAATACGCATTAAAATGCAACTTTAACCCCCAAATTATATTTTCTTTTTATTCATTAAATGTTTAAATGTTATTCTCCCTTTACTAGCTTTCTAGCTTTGTTCTTCCTCTGGTGATATTGGATTTATTATTATTTTGCATACAGTGAGAAACGAAAATGATAGTTTAAAGAACAGACTTTTCTAGCAAAAGTATGGCTAAAGTTAAACCCTAATAGTCAGTAGCTTAATTCTTATTATAAAAACTTGGACTCTATTAGAAACGGGGCCATCTGAGAGAGGTCCCTTTATAACAGAAAAAGTCAAATTGACTTTCTATTATGAAGTGATTTTAGACGTTAGCCTATTTTCACTTTCTTCTACACTGTTTTAAATGTATTAGAAAAACTGAAAGAATATGGTTTATCTCATTAGCTATAATTGAAGCTTTTCAAAGGCAGGGACCTTTATTTTGGTATCCCCAGTGCTGAGCACTGAATGAAGAAATGTTTCAATAAAGGAAAAAATTAATGAAAGAACCAATGAATGAACATCGTCTTTCATAAAAAAAACATGGTAGGATAAAGCTACAAAAAGAATTTTAATATTATATATAATTACTTTGGATATTTTTTCTATTTATGTTTATTTATATTTAACTTTTGTGGTTTGCCTGCATTTAGAACTGTGTACAAATAGCCATGCCAAATATTGTTCCACGGTCTGTCGACATGACCCCAAGGAGCCCGTTAAAGAATGGATAGCTCAGCTCTGGTACAGGAGCTGGCATTTCTACAGCTCAGCCACCAGCAGTGTCAAGGGGAAAAGCCCCACCAACCATTAATTGATGGACTATATTGAAGGCCCTCTTGAACCTTCTTGGTAAAGCAGGCACTGATCAAGCAGCTAGAGAACGTCTGTGACATTTTTTTTTTTTCACCTGAGCCAACATGCTTAGCTTCTACTATATTGTCTCAGGGATTTGGTAGAGGTTTTATGCCGCCACAAGGAAACAGGCACAAAGACAGTGTCTGATCATTAGAGCTGCCTCCAAACATTCTTTTTTATGTGAGGTTGTTTTGAAAGGCTGGGTGTTACAATGCTTGAGCTCACACATTGGGACAGTGTCCTTTTCTCCCTGGTGCTTCCCTGCTCCTGGTCAGTTCTCTACCATGCAGTAGTGGGTCTGGATGACTTGGAAGAGAAATCACAAACTAATCTGGTACTGAATAGATTACAGAAGTCCACAAATGTCGATGTAGGAAATCTCCAAGTTTCTCGAGCCAGTGTCACTCGCTTATCCATCTTGCCACACAGGCAAGCAACCTCTTGTTCAGCCAGGAAAAGGTAGGGGAGCAGCACTGGGACCTCTGGTCTTAGTGGGAGAAAAAAATCACTACTACCATCTTTCCTCCTTATTCATCCTTCTTTCATCTTTTCTTTTTCTTAGTTATTTTTTTCTCTTTCTCATCTTAAACTCTCATTTAATATACCTGGTTTTCAAATGTAAATACCTTGGTTAATAAGTACCCCAGAGTAACATATAGGAATAGAGCGATGCCACTGTCTGATTAGTAGCTGTTTACTTTAATCTGTGTTTAAGTAACACACACACACACTCACACACCACTTTTTACTGCGTATTCACTACTTGAACAAAACGTAGTAATATATGGTTTTAAACTAGGGAAAGGAAGAGAGTTTCTCAATTACAAATTATTTAAATACTAAATTGCTAATATTTTTCGAGGTAGAATTTGCAGGGATTTTTTTGGGGAGGGGGCGAGGAAAGTTGCTCTATTCTGAGAAAAGATATTTATTAAAAGAAGGAGGAGAGGAAGAGAGAGTGGAGGGGAAGGAGAACCAGTTTTCCCAGTCTCTGTAATTTAACCAGACAGTTAAAGTTAGCTGGAAATTTACATAAAAGTTACATAGAGTATAAAAGTTATACAGAAAACAGAACTATATTAGTTAAAGAAACTCATGAAATATAGACTGAAATTTAAGAATGGAAATGAACCTAAAATATATCTCCAGAATTTTCCTGAACCTAGGGCACTTAGAATAAAATGGTCAAGTGTCAGGAAGTTTACGATTTTTCAGGTAGAATAAACTCCTGGGACTGTTGCTGGAGACATAATTGCTGTTCACGTCTCATGCAGTCTGTACTTTCCTTGTGTGCACTTGGAGTTAATATTTCAATTGAAAAACTAGCATACCACCAAAATTGCCCCTGATTTAAGCTAGTTATTTATTCCCTGTCTCACAGGGAAATAGTGGATATTCTTTGAATTAATAAAGTATTAAATGACTTTAATGCTTCAAAGGAAATATACGCATAGTATACCAGTCTTGCAAACTGTTTTTAGAAAGTGTGGCTTAACTTATCCCACCCCATGAGAAAATTTAATAGGCTTAGTTATTTCCTTTTTCTCCAAATCGCCTTTTATGGCAAAGAGAAGATGAGGACTTAGAGCAGCAAACAGTTTATCCCTGTAAACCAATCCCTGTGGAAAACAAGAGGGGACAGGGCTTCTCTGGTGGCACAGTGGTTAAGAATCCGCCTGCCAATGCAGGGGACACAGGTTCCATCCCTGCTCCACGAAGATCCCACATGCCGCGAAGCAACGAAGCCCGTGTGCCACAACTACTGAGCATGTGTGCCACAACTACTGAAGCCCACATGCCTGGAGCCCACGCTCTGCGACAAGAGAAGCCACTGCAGTGAGAAGCCTGAGAACCGCAACAAAGAGTAGCCCCTGCTCTCTGCAACTAGAGAAAGCCTGTGCGCAGCAACGAAGACCCAGTGCAGCAAAAAAAAAAATAATAATGATGATAAAATAAATCTTTAAAAAACAGAAAACATGAGGGGACAGACTGGGTCACAGTGTTTCTCATAGGTCCTGAAGTCAGAGTCTTAGTAGATTTAACACTAATTTATTTGAGATTTGGATGCCCAACTGCCAAGACCAGGTTCTAATGTTGAGAATCTAGTTTATGTGCAGAATCCTGCAACTATGAGTTATGCTAGTGGGGCACTGTTATCACCAAGCCCATCAGAGCAGCAAGTCCAGGGCAGACCTTTGGTCCTGGTGATGCTAGGTGAGGCAGCTTACACGGCCTGGTAGTTTCTTCTTACTTTTGAAGATTCTGCAAGTGAAGGCTAAGCAGACCTTCACATTTTACATTGTAAACACATTTAGGTTCTGTCCACCATAAAACAGAACTAGGATAACTGTTTTGGAAACACAGTTTGCCCACATAACTGTGGCTAATCTAGTTTGGTTTCTCTAAAGCAGCACAGAGAGAGATTTATTTTTGTGAGAACATAAATTTGCTGTAGCCCACAGTTCACAGCCACAGCGAATGCAAGGACCTCTCTCTTTCCCTCTGCTGCCAAGTATATGTACATACATCTCACACACACACACACACACACACACACGACACATACACACGCTCCCTTTTTCCTTCTCAGCCGAAAACGCTATGTACCCCTGCTGCTCTTTTGTTGGGGATTTCATCAAGCATGTTTACATCACAGCACTTGCTGACCCTGGCCACAGCCTCACTGCTCTCGCTGCTGTATCCTAGTTACGAGAGCTGAGCCAGCTGAGCTGTTAGCTCCCCAGCTGCTTCAGCTTTCCCTCATCTGTCTGCTGGGAAACCACCGAAGCCTACATGAGAAAGAGAAGTGAGTGAGGATGAGCATACGTGTGAATATGTGTGCCAGCTGCTTCGCTGACACACATTTTCACTGAGACGTGATGGGATTGAAAAGTACTTCAGAAAGAACCCTGGCCCTTACCATACCCCATATACAAAAACTGACTCAGGATGGATCAAAGACCTAAATGTAAGAGCTAAAACTATAAAACTCTTAGTAGAAAATACAGAGGAAAAGCTTCATGCCATTGGGTTTGGCACTGATTTCTTGCATATGACATCAAAAGCACAGGCAACAAAAGAAAAAAATAGATAAATTGGGCTACATCCAAATGAAAACTTTTGTGAATCAAAAAACACTACCAGCAGCGTGAAAAGGCAACCCACGGAATAGGAGAAAATAATTTCTCAAAATATTAAGGAATTAATATCCAAAGTATACAAAGAACTCCTACAATGCAACAATAGTAAAGCAAACCAACTAATTTAAAAATAGGCAAAGGGCTAAATAGGCAATTCTCCAAAGATGATACACGAATAACTAATAAGCATAAGATACTCAACATCACTAATCATTAGAAAGATGCAAATCAAAACCACAATAATTTACCACTTCATATCTACTAGGATGTCTGTTATTTAAAACAAAACAGAAATTAAGTGTTGGCAGGAATGTGGAGAAATTGGAACCCTTGTGCATTGCTGGTGGGAATACAAAATGGTGCAGCTGCTGTGGAAAACAGTATGGTGGATTCTCAAAAACCTCAACATAGAATTATCACATGATCCACCAGCTCCACTACTGGGTTTATACCCAAAAGAATTGAAAACAGGGATTCAAACAGATATTAGTACACTCATGATCAGAGCAGTATTATTCACATAGCCCAAAGGTGGAAATAACCCATATATTCATCAATTCATGAATGGGTAAACAAAACGTGGTGTATGTACAAAGTAGAATATTATCCAATCTTAAAAAGGAAGGAAATTCTGACACATGCTACAAGATGGATGAACCATGAAGACGTTATGCTGAGACATGCCAGACCCAAAAGGACAAATATTGTATGATTCCTCTTGTATGAGATACCTGGAATAGTCAAATTTATAGAGACAGAAAATAGAATGGTGGTTGCCAGGAGCTTGGGGGAGGGAGGAATGGAGTGTTATTATTTAATGGGTACAAAGTGTTTCAGCACAGGAAGATGAGAAAGTTCTGGAGATGATGGTGGTGTTATTTGTACAACAATGGGAATGTATTTAATGCCTCTGAACTGTACACCGAAAAATGGCTAAAATGGTAAATTTTATGTTATGCACATTTTATCACACGCACACACAAAAGTCATGGAAAACCAGCAGAGTTAATATATGGAAAAAAAGGGAGGAAGGAATGAAGATTTTTAAGAAAAAATGGGAAAACGATTAGACAAATGATGTTCTAGGTTATGCAGCTTTTTTTCTTCATGTTTAATGATTCAAATTGCAAAGAGAGCCAAATGATCAATATATTGGCTTTTCAACTGAGACTTTTCAAGTGTGTGAACTCTAATCAAAAAGTGTCCTTAGTTCCAAGATTAAGATTAGAGCTAGTCTGAGGTACCAGTACAATTCCTTCAAGCTTTTAGATTTTGGAAGTTGTCCCAACATATGTAACTTTTTTTTCTAAGTACAAAACAAACCAGTATTACAAAACGGCACAAAATCTGAGTAGACAGGAATCCAGCAAATATCTATGAAGTATCTACAGTGTGTTAAAATGCAAGGGACAGTCTACTTCAAAGAGAGAGATCAATGGCCAGTGGCAGACTTTCTTGCCAAAGTTTGGCCCAGTCTCCCTGTGCAGCTCAGTAGTTGAGTCTGACAATCTTAACATTTCTGGTAGGTGTAAGTAGTAATGTGAAGGTCGGCTAAATACTCACGAGCTTATTTACTCCTTAAACCTGTCTGGTATGTTCCAAAGTTTGAAAATCTGATGAAAATTCATGAACAGTACCAGTACTAGCAAAGACCTTCAGTGCATGGATGGTGAGGACGATAATCAGAAAGAATTAGTATGTAGCAATTATCACTTCAAAATTCTAGTCATGACTCTCCAAATCTCTGTGAAGCCCCATCGACCATTTGTTTGCTTTGGGGGTCCTCAGTCTTTGCTATTTTATCTATTACTTAGGAATTATAGATGCTAGAGCTAAAAGAAACCTTAGAGGCCATCTTGAAGGATTTTCCTATTACTTTACTTTTACATTTAAACATAGGATAAACTGCCTTCCCTGGTGGCGGAGTGGTTAAGAATCCACCTCCCAATGCAGGGGACACAGGTTCAAGCCCTGCTCCAGGAAGATCCCACATGCCGCAGAGCAACTAAGCCCGTGTGCCACAACTACTGAGCCCATGCTCCAAAACTACTGAAGCCCACATGCCTAGAGCCCATGCTCTGCAACAAGAGAGGCCACCACAATGAGAAGCCTGTGCCCCACAATGAAGGGTAGCCCCCCCACTCTCAACAACTAGAGAAAGCCCGAGCACAGCAACAGAGACCCAATGCAGCCAATAAAAATAAATAAAATAAATAAATAAGTAAAATTAAAAAGAAAAGAAAAGAAAAATAGGATTAACTTGAAATTTTTTCCTAGTGTTTAATGCAGGGAAGCTTTTTTCTCCTAAAGAACTGGTGTGCTTTCATTGTCAGATGGAAGTTATACAACACATCACATTGTTCACAGTTAAGTTTAGGTATCTTTATCGTTATTTTCACTACCTGGTGTACTCACATATTTCTACTAAAAACCACCTGAGACACTCTTTAGATATAGAAAAATTGAACCTCTCACTTTAAAAAAGAAGAAACAGGTCTTGAGAAGTCAAGTGACCTATCCAAGGTTAAGTATTTTTGTTTGTTGTTTGTTTGGACTTACCAACTGAATTAAGCTTCTCATAGACAATGAAAAGATCTTTTGTTCCCTGGAAGCACATATTACTGGTGGTGGTAATAAATGCTAAGTGAATGAATGCAAGCCTCATAGGTGCTTTCCCCCATGAATAGGTCTGAGAGATCGAGGAGGATGCAGTGTCTATTGGATTATACGGTCTTCTACTTCAGAGACCTGGCGTTGGTTAGGGCTGGGCTGGGCCAGGGGGAGGGAACAGGCTTATATTTCCTGAGCTTCTGTAGAAATATTGATGATTTTAAATCTTCTTAATGTGATGGAATTCAATCTGTACATGCGTGCAGTGGTATGAACACTGTCATATATGATGGGTAGGGGTGGGAAGGCAAGTATAATTTAGTACATTTCTGGAGGATAGTTCAACAACATCAAGAGCTTCACAGCAGTCATTGAAAACGGTTCATCCTCATTAATTGCATTTATAGAAATTTACCCCAAGAAAATAATTGGGGACATGAGTAAAATTTATAGTCAGGTATGTTCACTACGGTGGTATTTATGGCATAATGTAATGAACATAATGGTATGTATTTATATAACAAACATAATGTTCAACAGTACAAAAATGGCTATAAAAATACAGCATCGTTGTAGGTTAGAATACTTAGCTCATGTTCTCAACTATGTTAACCTTGCTAAATAATATTTTAGAATATATATGAAATATTTTTAAAAACAAAAAGGAATAAACATACTATAATGTTAACTGTGGTTATCTTTGGATTGTGGGATTATAAGTAATTTTATATTATTCTTTAATTTCCAAATTTCCTTCCATGAATATGCTTTCAGAAAAAGAAAAAATATATATAATTAAAACAATTTTAGCTCTCTGAGTCCCTGAATTCAGTGGACTAAGTCCAGAACCCAGCCTAGAGGATGTGAAAAGAGACCCTGGGGAGGCAGGGGAGTTGTCAGGCGATCGGTGTCACCAGTAGTCACTCCCTAACACACAGAGGTCTGCTGCCTCTACCTTTCAGAGCTAAGTGAGGGCTGTGGCTGCGGCTGGGAGGGCGGGCCATCCAAGGTTCTGGGTGAAGCTGATACAAGCAGCCTCTTTCTTCTATGCCCCCATCCCTGCCACATACACAGGATTATCACTCACAGAATGATAATACCTTCTGTCTGAGGAGAATTATATAGCTGTCACAGTGCATTTACACATGTAATTCACTGGGTTGCCATGATTTGGAGAGTTTGTCATGACAATTATCAATATTTTTACCTTATATGACAGGTGAGGAAACAAAAATTAGAGAAAGCCTAAGGATTGTTCAAGAACATACCAGTACAAGGGACTTCCCTGGTGGTCCAGTGGTTAAGACTCCCTGCTCCCAATGTAGGGGGCCCAGGTTTGATCCCTGGTCAGGGAACTAGATCCCACGTGCCACAACTAAGAGCTGGTGCAGCCAAATAAATAAATATTCAAAACAAAACAAAAACCATAAAAGAACGTACCAGTACCTTCCCTAGCTTGGGGCTTGGGAAGGTACTGTTCCTTGAGTCCAAAATTTTGAAAGACAATTCTGATTGACATACCCTTGACCTCTTGTGTGTGTGTGTGTGTGTGTATGTGTGACAAATTTATAAGCAACACAATTATTCCTTAATTCCTAAGATGCTCACACATCAGCAGCAGTAGTTTTTCCTCCTGGGCCACAAAGATGTAAACTGAACAAAGAAATAAGGATTTATACCCAGAATGACTTACCACGTGACTTATCATTTTGTATGTACCACTGATGTTGCCGCATAAACATACACCAGGTACACACTGTCTTTACAGCAGATATCTTGGTTAATAAGAATAAAAATTTAATGTTTTCCTTAAGTGAAGAAGAAAAGGACACCAGTGGATGTACTTACCAAAAACCACCAACCTGATTTGTCTGGTCCTTTACACGCTATAAAATAAAAATATACAGGGAGATTCAGGCAGCTTCCTTGGGATTTCTCAGTTCAATTTTTGGAGTGCTCTCTGAGGCAAATTCTAAGGGGTAAAAAAAAAAAAAAATTTTGCTAGGAATGTTTTCTATTTGAATATAATTTTCATATGTGCATTATGAATTTGGGGTCATTTTCTTCAAAAAATGAACTACCATTACTCTAATTATCATATTCTCTACAAACCAAGATATGCAACCCTTAATTTCTCCTCCTATCCTTGAAGAAAGAGGGAACAGTCATAAGAAAAGGACCAAGTTCTTCCATTTGTTTTATTTTCCCCTGTCTTACTTTCAGCACTGCCCACCCCCCCCCCAAGATGAACAACACAATGTTTAGGACATACAGATGTAGTTTATATTTTATGCGCATATTGCACAAAAAGAAGAGGTGGTGCCCTTTACAGAGATGACTCTATCTAGCTCATAGACTCTTTCTTTGCATCTACTATAAAAAATAGGATTTGGGGTCCTAAGGATAATCTTAAAAGTCATGATATAGAAAACATTCAAATTAAGAAACAAGTTCAAGATAAAGGCATCTTGGATGAGACGTTAAAATATATCCTAAGCACAAAACTTTCACCTGTATTTCACATCTGGAAATAAAATCTGCCGAACTTCAGGGATACTCTCTCCTAACGATGGAGAGCCCTCATGAAGCGGCTGATGATCCAGATGACTTCTACGATTCAATACAGCGCAGCAGCTGCAACACCAGACTTGGAGCACCTAGAAGACTGGGATTTTAATTCTATCTCTGCCATGCCTTGTTCTGTGTTCTCAGGCAAATCACTTTACCTGGCTGAACCAAAGTTTGCTCCCCTGAAGAAAAACAAAAGAGTTGGATCACCAGTAGTTCTCAAACTGGTTTTTTAATATTTGTTCTGTTTTGCTTTGTTTTTTTGTTTGTTTGTTTGTTTTAGGTGTAGCATCCTTTCTTTCACCGAAAATTTACCTAGATGCAGAAACAAACTGATAAAGTAGGAGCTGGCTAAACTGGGGTTGGGGTGAGATGGGGAAGCATCTCCACCCGTTCTGCTCCATCATCCACGGGGACTGTGTGGGGACACCCTAGATCTTTAGGACCACAGAGCACAATTTGGAACCTGCTGATTCAATGGCCTCTAAAGTCAGTTACAGATCCAAAATTCTTCTGCCATTAACTGTCTTTATATCGCAAGGACTGGAGAGGCATGCGATGGGATCCATAACTTTACGGGAACACAGGCAACAAAACTAAACCACGAACTGGCTTTAATCCTCATCATTAATGATCTACTAAAAAGAAAAAAAGCCACACCCTCACATAAATCATAGAGGCATCACTGCCAACCTCTGTACATCTCAAAGCATATAGTCCTCGCCCCCATCTGTGAGGTCGGTTTTCTAAATGCTGCATCCTGGATAACACCTAATGATCAACATCACGGTGTCTGAAAAGGTGCAGATTACAAGGCATGTCCTGAAATTAATTCCACCCTGTCAGGACAACAGAATGAAATGGGCTCCTGCACTATTCATGTGCTAGTTAAGTGAATCCAGACACATTTATTCAACTTTTCTGAGCCTCAGTCTTGACATCCATACAGTGGAGCTAATTCCTTGCAAGACTGTATGGAGGACAAAGAAAATACTTGTCAAGCACCATTCCTGGCGCTACCATTTGTGCAGAATTGTAAGTTTTCTCTCTATAGAGGCAGATTTTTCCTTTGAGAAATAATATCATGGTAACGGACATGTAGACTATGAACTAGAAGCAAATTATTTATAAATGAAATTATAGGTTCTGTATAGTTTTGTGCTAAATCTTAACGATGGAAAGAAGGATTATTGAAGTGCCTCTTACAGCTATTCAAGTAACGGAAAATTTCCCCCAAAGAAAACTCTTAGGACGGTTTGTTTCCAGAAAAATCTGATTTTCCAGAATGACTCCAAACATGAACTATTTCATAAATATTTTACTATTACTTTGTCATAAAAATCTTCAAGCAAAACCCACATGCCACTTTTTCCCTGTGGCTTCACACTCCTCCGGACACCATACTGGGCATCTCGGGGCACCCCATTTGAGCAGTCCGTCTCTAGTACAAACCTTCCATTTTACTGTGGAGAAACTGTCTTACTGAAGGTCATGTAAGGTTTGTGGGAAAGTTCTTAGAGAAAACAAATATTTCCAGACATAAACCGGGTTAATTAATTCATTCCAACCCCTCACCCACTCCTCGTTCTGTGAAAAAGCTGTGGTTATTGTCCATTACAGCATGGAGTTTTTAGGAAGACCAAATGGGGAGATTTTCTTAGATCCCAGTAGAAGAAAAGCTATTCTGAGCAGAACATTAGGTTGTTTTCAATTTTTTGAGCATGTGAATCTTAAGAGTTACTCATGGGTCCTTCTTCAACAAATGGTGGGATGTGAAGGCAATCTGTTGGATTTACAACGGCTGTGGCATCATTTTAATTTGCCTACCCTGATTTTTTTACCCTCTTCTCTTTATTTTTTCTACCATATGTATTTTTGAAAGCTGCTCAAATCTATTTTTGGAATGAGGCAGGGTATAAATAAATATGTGAAATTAATAAATGTATTTTTTTCCAAAAGGATGTCAAGTCTGACATCAAGTTCCATGTCACGTTCTGCTTCTCTCAACTCTCACGCATAAACCAAGGCTAAAAATAACTTTCTCACCCCCACTCCTCCACGAAAGAATGAGAATTCTGTTTCTTAAAAATATATCCTTTCTAAAGATAAACCAGTTGCCCACACCAAGGGATGCTAGTATATGAGTCTACTGGGAGACTACCAGGGCAAAAGTCTGGTAACAGAGTTCTGGTTCTCACTCTGCCACCAGCAGCATGAGACCACAGGCACGCCACTTAGCTTTTTGGTCCTCAGCAGCCTCACTGGTATACTGAAGCTGATATTAACACCACATGTGAGAGTGCTTACAAAGATAAAATGAGACACTACATTTGAAAGCATCTTGTAAACTGAAAACCATCAGCTCCTGCCTGGACAGCTGCAGTAGCCTCCCAGCTGATTTTGTCCCATCCACTCTTGCCTGCTGCAATCAATCTGGCTCTCAGGACAGGCAAAAGGACCTTTTAAAAACACACAATTCGATCATGTCACCCTCCTGATTAAACCTCTACACTCTCTTCCACTGCCCTTCGAATAAAATCAATTTCCCTAGTAAGGGGGATAAGGAAGACTTTGGCTCCTCCTCCAGCCTCCTCTTGTGTCACTTTCCCCCAACACTTGCTGTTTTCCAGGGCTTTAACCTCTTAGCAATGCCCCTGGCCTAGGCAGCTTGTTCTCATCCTTACACGTCACTCCTCGGAGGTCATCCCGGAGCCCCTCAAAACATTCCTGAAACATCATAGAATCCCTTACAGCACTTCTCATAACATCGGCTTGAACCTCATGAAATTGCCAGTTGGGAGGACAAAAACAGTAGAATAATGGCAATTTTATATGGTTTAATCTTACAATAGTTGGTGGAATAGCAGCCTTCTCCAGTCAATTGTAAACTTGCCCAGGGCAGAATCTAGATCTGACTCACTACTGTAATCCCAGTGTCACACACACAATCCTAGCACACAGTAGGTGCCTCATTGTTTAACTAGTGTGAGGGATTGTTACTACCTTTTTAATGCTAAGCACATCCTTTATATATTGCCAATTGGTAGTACCATGTTTTTATTCACATGCTACATCTCTGTTCCATAGGAATAAAATGAAGAAATGGAACACACACACAAAATCACTTTTTAAGATTTTCATCTCTGGCATTTCTGGAAAGAATGAATTCTAGTGAGTATAATACATATCACAGGGACAGAATGCAGCCCACTGGTATGGTATCCTTTATGGATTTTTTTCTTTTTAACTTCAATGTTTCTCACCAAAGGGCAGAATGAAAACAACTCTCAAAGGAAACCAGATGATTTGGATTTATCTTTTTTTTTTTTTTTAACAGCTCTTGCCACGGGACAGCAAATCAGTTAGTGGGGAAAACTAGCACATAAAAGAGTGCTAGACTTGAAACTGAAGAATTTAAAAATACGCTTCCCCATGATATTCAAAAAGCATGCATCTAAAACATTCCCAGGTCACTTTACCTAACTATGCCTTATCTTGTGGTCCCCTTGAACTGAAGAGAGCAAAGGCCAAGTCTAAACAAGTTGGGATGATGTACAGGGTAGGGGAGGCTTGTTCACAAGGTATGTAACAATAGTATTAATAACAGCTAATAGTCACTGAGTACTTATTATGCACCAGGCACTGTGCTGAGCATTTCGTGTACACTGTCTTATTTAATCATTACTACAACTCCAGGAAGCAAATCTTATGGTTATACTCATCCTGGAAATGAGGGAACTAAACAGAGGGAGGCTGCCTATTTGCTCAGGTCCCTTCATTGTAAATGATGAAGCTGGGGATTCAAACCCACGAGGTCTGAGACCAGAATCTGCTCTATGGAAGACTCCAATTGCTTCCACATCCCAGTCTGGAAGAATGGAAAACTAAAATTTGTGTTATAACAAAAGTGACAAATTACTCTATATGTATTTATATTGCAGCTTCAGAGTCATTTATGAGAAGTCAAAGCTGTGAATGGCAAACTCATGGATTTTCAAGGCCCAACATCTAAGAATTTTTTGAAGAGTCTCAATATTCAACTTTAAACAGTAAAAGATATTCTTGCCTTGGGTTAGAAATAAAGATAGGAGTTTAACTTTTTGGATGAAGAGTAGAAAATGTCAGATACTCACAAATGTCATGGGCTCAGAAATACCTGGCTACCCAATTTGTTCCCTAGATTCTTAAAAAGCTGGCACATTTGGGGAAGTTTTTGAGAAATCAGAGACCCCGTGAAATGCGTAAACAGGCTTTCACTTTCTATGGCTGTCAATAATCTCTAATCAGATCGTCCTTTCTTGCTAACACTTAATAAAATTATCTACCTCTTTTAGTACCAAAGAAAACGAACATACTAACATTCACACCGCAGAAATTATTTTTAAAATTAACACAAATTACTAATTCTTTATGTATGATTCACAGGTGGTGGTTCCTGATATATCACTACCCCACCCCCTTCGTCTTTGTGCACTGACATTTGACCCTTTTTATAATGAGCACCTTGTACCAGTGAAACCTAAGGCACCAGCTAGTTACTCATTAAACTCGGGTGCCAAGGGCTGACTTGCACAAATTACGCTGTTAACTGCCTGGCCTGGCCTGCGTGCAGAAGTGGAAAAAGCAATCATCATGGCTGTGAAATTCTGTCATATCGGCAGAACTGAACTACAAATTGCAGCAATTCGTGGCTGACCTCTGATCTGTGAAGTTAGTCTAAACCTTTGAACCTCAGCTTGGAACTGAGAAACAGCATTTACTTGTACCGGAGAAGATGGCTGCTGTGAATAGTTAATCCCGAGACGGGTGCTTGATCCACATCCACCTCCCCCAAAGAGTCAACCAGAGAAGGAGACGAATGAGGGACATCTCAAGAGTAAGCTTCTCATAAAGTGGCATTACGCACAAATCTAATAAATGCAGAAAATTTTCAGGATGCAAATCTTTTAAAGGAGCATATAAAAATAATTTTTAAAAAGAGGAGCATCTGAGATAACTGAAACTCTTGGGCATTTATACCTAGTGATAATGTGCACTAAAAAAACTCTCCTTAGTTAGACAAAAATAGAGTTTTAATTAAACGCTAAGATTAACTCTGCTCAACATTTGGTAACAACCTAAATGAGAAAAGAATTTGAAAAAGAATAGATACGTGTATATGTATAACTAACTGAATCACTTTGCTGTACACCTGAAACTAACACAACATTGTTAATCAACTCTACTCCAATATAAAATAAAAATTAAAAAAAAATTTTACCAGAGGGTACCCCCTGTCATATGTTGTATTTTCAAACAAATATATTATCTAATTTCTATTTTAAAATACAAGCCCATATTAAGTCATCTCTGGGAAAAAGCAATCCTGGGAAACCAGTTATACTTTTCTTCGAACCCAAACTTCCCTTCTGATACTAAACATTCGATGTAGGCTGATGAATAAGTATAATAATATTTTTTTTATGTATACATTTTGTCACAACATTGATCATACTTTACTCATAAGGAAGAGGGTTCTTCTTTTCAGGATTAGCTTCACATCTATCCAAATCCCTCTATTCCAGGTAGAAAGAAGCAAATAAAGATTCTTTATCTCTGGTTTCTTTGAGTTAATATTAGAACAAATCTAAACAGCACATAAAATTAAACTGTTCCTTCTAATAAGAGTGAAGCTAACTTACATAGTCTTTAAAGTATTTAAGCCTACACTTAAATAATTCTATTTTTAAAACTTTACTATGGTTTGAAAAAATGATTGATACAAGAGAGTCTTCTTATACCAGAACTTTATTCTGAGGAAGTCATCATCACGAACTTCTCAAGAGCTAATTCCATTAATTTCTTATTTTTCCTTATCACACTTCACTTAAAAAATCACTAATTTCTTCTCTAATGACTGACTCTGAAATGACTTTGGAAAATAAATGTGGACATTATTGATAAACTCCTGCTTTTTATCCCATAATTAAAATAGTGGCAATCTATGAAAACATGACATTGTTTTTCACCTAGCTTTTTCAAAAGCGTTAAAGTGAAGAGATGCTAGACAAACTCATTAAAAAAAAAAAAAAATGGCCTTAAGAATTTCGGTTTTGCTGCTGGTAAGGCAAACTGTGCAGCATTTGAAATTCTCACAAACTTCCTTTTCTTTTCGCCTTAAATTAAAAACAAACATAACAGATCATTTGTTTATTCGACCTGATCTAAAGTACTTTAACCAAACACAACCATCTCCTCCTCTCTTCCAATTACAACAAATAAGGTGTCCCCTACCTTTCCAGTCTTGAAAGCTGGATGCGACAGGCTAATGGTAACAAAAGCTTTGCTTAAGCAAACTTCACTCCTGATCCAGGAACTGCGTAACTCTGTTATACATGGCACACCTCTTCTCATTGGTCAATGAGCTTTGGCCACTTAAATGCCTTGGGAGTCATTTGCTAAGGGCACCTGGAATGAACTTGAGTGGGTGGTACAGAAAGAAGGAAGGTGTTAAAATTGCCAGATACAAAATACTCAACAGCAGCCTGAAAATTTAATAACAAATCTACTGTAACAAATGGATCTGGAGAAGACCCAAGGAGACAAAAGCTCTGACATTTCATAGAGAAGGAAATCTAACTGAAATATTTTATTCAAACACCAATACTGACTAAAGGGAAACAAATGATTTTTAAATTCACCTTCCTAGAAGCAAGATAGGTGTCCATGACATTGCTCTGCTTGCTGCAGACAAAGAAAACAATAATTCTTACTTCACCTGAGTTGGTGAGTTCTAAACACTTTATGTATGAACACACATGAAGTGCTTAGACAATTCCGGGCATATAGAAAGTACTCAAAAAAATGTTACTATGATTTCTTAGAAATGTTCTATTCTTAGCAAATATTGGGTTTTTTTTTTCTCATTGTATCTGGGGTAGGTAACTTGAAGTGAGTGCCCTTTATCTTTTCTCCTAATCACTACCATAACAGGGTTTATCATAAGCCTGGTAGAAAAAAGATAGAGGCAAAAATTACAGAAGAACTAAACCCTCATTTATTTTACTTTATCCATTTGGAACTGGAAATGGATGTATTGGTAAGAGGAGGAGAAAAATAGATGGGGCAGAGAAAGAAAAAAGAGTGGTAAAACATGATTCATGGATAATAAAGACAGTCCGTACATAACAACGGATCAGGAGGACCTGTACTACTTAAGCAGAGTAAATACACTCCTCTTCAAGCAGAGAGGAGATGGAACTGGTCTGGGGGTTGAGTTTGTCAGTTCAGGCAGCTGGGAGATCAGGGGAGAAGGGACCAGAAGATGGACTGGAGGAGGGTTGCTGAAAGCAAACCTGTGACATCTGGGATCACCTGAACCAGGATTAACATGAGCTCCACAGCATACAAAGAGAGGAACAAATCTGAAACTCTTCCTAAAACAAACATTTCAAACTTGTGGTCTCAAGCTTTCCCTTAGTTGTTATTCTGTAATTGCTAACCTTATTAAATCCCATAAACTTTAGCAATTTGAAGAAGCCAGGATGGGCAGGAAAAAGGCCAGAGTGACAAGAAAGTTTTAAATCTGTTTATCTACCTACATTTTTTAAGAGAGACAGTTTTATTACTCCCGAATGAAATAATCTAAAGCTATCAAGAGTGACAAGAAAATTATCAGCAGGTTACTTAGTAAAGGGTCAAAATCCAGAACAAGTCTAAGATTATAATCATGTTAATTATTATATAAAATTAAATTGCTAGGTTCTGATTAAAGGAAAACAGAAGCAATTTTTCAACAATACTAAGGCAGGGTTTCCAAAAAACTACTGACCTTAGACTAAATTCCTGTTGACTACAAAAGGAACCCAGAAAATCTGCCTTTTATATAAGAGTAATTGAGTATATTATATAAGAATTTTTATAAATTCTGGATATGTGATATACTTTAAGCATTAGGAAGAATACTTTTGGTTTGGAGGTTTGATGTATGAACGGGTGTCAAGTGCATGAGCACACGTGAGTGTATGTGTGTGTGTGTGTGTGTGTGTGTGTGTGAGTTCTTATACCAAACATGACCAAGAATGCAACAACATCGGAAACGAACCATCTCAAGATGATAAATTTTAAGAGTAAGGTAGTAAGGACAGGGCAGCTTTTCACTGAACATCTAAAAGCAATAATTACAATTACAGCCTGCCCTAAACAAAAAATGAGCAACTTCTCCCTGCTTTTGCTTTGAACAGAGTTAATTTTAAAAATACACATGTGGCACACAGATATCTATGGTCTTGGCAAAAACAGTGCACACAAGTTATTACAGATGCACATAATATAGACAAGTACACGAGAAAAGTAAAAGTCATCCCTTCCGGTAGGGACACTGATTCCTATTACATAGCCCTCGACATAGGCAGATGCATCCATATAAAAACTGCATGTCAGGGGCATCACTGTAGACATATGCTACATTTGTTGTCTTAACTGCTGACAGCTCTGGCTTGCTCCAGTCATCCCTGGAGGAGCATCCTTTGTTTTAACAAGGCAACTCTGTTTTTAGAGTGGACTGACAGCAGGCACATCTGAGATCTGAGACTGTAGGGGAAAAAAAGAAAGAAAAAATAATACAGGCACAAAATAGAAGCCTGAGACAAGATGCGCTCTAGGGTTGATCTGGAAAAAGGAGTAAGAAACAAGATTCAGACAGGCCTGGGAGAAAAACTGGAGCACAGGTGAAGATCTGGTAATAAGCCAGGAAATGGTTATGTGGGCTATTTTAAATATAGGTAATATCTATTAAAGTCCCTTTTACATCCTACTAGGAGAACATGCTTTTTTATTTGAACTTACCTAAAGGCTTAAAGATAGAGCTGATGTAAAGATCAAGTGAATGTGCGTTTGTTCTTTATTTAATAGCAGTATATAGTTTTCCAGAAGTAAATTTTACACTATGTATTTAGAATTTCAAAACCTTTGTTGGAATTGGACATTGTATTCATGCATGACTAAAGCATAAGAGGAAGAAACTGTACACACATACACACACACACACACCCCCGAGGTACTAGCCTTCATCTGAAAAAGAGTATTGCTGGCACCGAAGCCATATACTTGTGTTGGTGGTGTCAGCAACAGTAGTTGCTCACGACACTAACTAACCAACATCGGAAAAGTGACCTCAAAGAGCTGAAGGCAGGCAGGTACACATGAGGGTCCTACTAAAGAATGCATGTGATACACACAGAACCCACCAGAAGCATGGCAACATTATAAAAGGATCACCGCCTCCCACGTACACACAACACATACACGCCCTGGCCTCAGCTGCATGCATGAACATCGCTTTACCTGCCCTCTTCCGCCACCACTTTAGACCAAAAAGTCTTCCTCTGTTTTTATGTGTTCTCCAGTTTATACTATCTGGACATTAGGAAAGGATCTGAGGGCTTTCACGTAAAAACCGTAAATGGTATCTTCTCAATTGGTACCACTGCTTTAAAGAATAAAATTATGGTAACTAATATTTATGTGTTTCATTCAGTCAATCAATATTATCCAGTACCTTCTAAGTGTCAGGCACTGGTCTAGGTACTGGGGCTATAGCAGTATGCAAAACAGACAAAAATCCCTGCCCTCATGAACCCTGTAGTCTCATGGGGGGATAGACAGAATAGATCAGTAAAATCGGTGGTATGTTAGATTAGGAAAGCGCTAAAGAGAAGAAACAGCAAGGAAGGAGAATGTGTATGGGGGGAGGGGGAGGGGGCTTGGGTGTCCTGCGTGGTCCCTATCTTTCAAGGGAAAGTATATTTATTATTACTTATTATAAAAATTAAGCTTGGAATCCATGAGATGTCTAGTGGGATACACTCTTAAAGCATATACCTAAACTCATTTAACGCGTATGTCAAGTATGTGCTACTTATATAGTAGCAGCTATTCAATGTGGACACAGGCAAGGCAGCAGGCATCTTAAATACAGTAGTAACAGCCAGGTACGTGGTGTTATGGAAAGGAATCCAAGAGAGAATGCAGTGCTTTGGGATGATTGTTCTGAAGGAAAAATAATTTTCCACTTCTTTCTCAGGTTAGCAGGAACTTCAGAGGATTTAAATTGGCCAAGCTGGGCTACAGTGGGATCTCCTCTCACCCTTACTCTAGCTCACCCTCTTCACCCCCATTTAATCACAGTCTTTAGGTTCACCCTTACTGGAGATATGTGAGACCGAGTTCCTATTTCTTAGAAACATTCATCATGACAGGGGTCACTGACTCAGAGAGAGGAAGAAGAGAGATGGGCGTGGATCGAGACTGCTAACTTTTTTTTCAGAATCTAGGGTTCCAGTATCAGCACTGGATGAGTTAATCCAGAAGCTTTATAAGATTATATGTTATTATACCTACACAGAGCTTGTCTTTAACTTCTAGAGTGAATGAGAGACTTACCCAATAAATTAAAGTATAACCCCATGCTACATCCAACCAACTCCTTCCTTCCTTCCCAAGCTTTACTCAAGCAAGGGATACTTCCTTTATTATTATTTTTTCACTTTAAAATTTATATTTGTCACAAAAGCAGTCATTCTAGTGTTCTCCACCTTCCTGTGTTGGGGCAGTCACGAGGAGCCCACAGACTTCAAGCACCCATGTTTATCACACAACCCCGACAAGAGGACATTTGGGGAGGCCGCCAATGAAGAGGCACAAGGCAGAATCATCACCTACGTTTCCTAACGTTTAAAGTCATCATTAACCTCCATCTGTAGTAAAGTCATTGTATAGCCCTTGTCAGATATGACACTGTTACTAAGTGCTTCACACATATTAACACATGCATTCCTCATAAACACATTTTGCAGTAGGTACTGAAACGGAGCAGCACCCTTGCCCTCCCATCCCCAATGTCCGCAGCCTGCCTTCTGTCTGTGGAAAAACTTTAGCCATAGGATAAGTTTAATCAGAGAAATGAGAAACTGCAGAAACAAAGCAAAACAATCCAAGGAGACAAATAATAATAATTTAGTCATTAAGCATAGTCAAGGGCCTTTAGTTACTCCTTAAGGGCTACAGGTAGTATTCTGAGCCATACCCTGTGAGCTGTTTTATAGATACTGAAACCCCCACCAGGTGGAAGACGTTAACTACATGATGCCCAGACTGTAGCCATGACATAAGCTGCCACAGTGCTGAGAACTGGCCTCAAAGAAATGGAAACAAACTGACCCTGGAACGGAAGATTAACTGTACCTAAAACACTCAAGATGACGCTCGTCAGACCACCGACGACCAGTTTCAACCTGACTGTCAGAGCTGACTGTATAGTTTCTGCATGTAGCCCCCTCCCTCTGTCTATAAACGCTCTTGCCCCCTGACTGTCGTGGGGGGAGGGGGGAGGGGAGGGGGGAGCTGGCCTTTGAACAGGCACCTGCCCTCCTCCCCACCCCTCCCCCCACCATTGTCGGCATCCAAAATAAAGCAAACTTTCCTTTCCACCAACCTGGCCTCTTCATTGGCTTCTGAGTGGTGAGCGGCCAGACCCCACTTGCCGTTACATTACTAGTAATGTCTCCATTTTACAGATGCATAAACTAAGACACAAGAAGTCAAGTAACTTGACCAAGACAAACAGCTAGCAACCACTGGATGAGGATTTGAACCCAGGCACTCTGGCTCTTAGAGATCACATTTTGCCACCTCTAGATAAGTAAATAATCTTCCTTCTTCCCTCTCCTGTCTTTCCTCTTAATTACCCACCTCTCTAGCTACCTACTCACCCTTTACCCTGGCTGCTTTGGCCCTGCCAGTGACAGGCATTTCTGTACTTATCAGAAAACCTTTGGAACATTTTTTTTCTTTTTTTTTGGGGGGGTGGGGTGGTGGTAGGGGGTGCTTCCCATCGGTCTGCAGGATCTTAGTTCCCGGACCAGGGACTGAACCCGCGCCCTCGGCAGTGAAAGCAAGGAGTCCTAACCACTGGACCGCCAGGAAATTCCCTTTGGAACTTTTAAGATGGTGTCTTTGGAGCCAGGGAGGGAAACCTTTAATGCCTGGTGAGTAAAACTATAATTTCTAAAAGTCACAAAATCTAATTTAAATCTAAAGACAGTTCTTTCCCTAAATTCTTCCTCTTTCCTAGGCAGCATTCTTCACCAATTCTTAGAAACCTATTAGATTTTATAGTGATCCCTTTCTGCTCCTCTACCATAGCAAACTGTAGTGTCTCATAATTACCAGCCTTTACCCTATATATCATGTGGTAGTTTTAACAGACTTTTTATTTTTAAAAGAGGAAGTTCAGAATAAATATTGACTACAAGTGGAGAGGAGATATCTATTACAAAGTCATAAATAATGTGTAAAATCTAAGTCCTATGTTCCACTTTTGCTAGAGAAAAGTCATAATGTAAAAAATAGACACCCTCCCCGCCCCCACCCCAAGCAATCAGGTTAACGAGAGCTCAGAAAGTGTGTGATTTTGCAAAGCATTATATAAGTTTTGGTCTTTAATAATTAAATGGTGTTTTAATAATTTCCTCTAAATTACCACAGAAATCCCCTACCATTCTGGATTTACCAAGTACCATACTTTTCCATCCAAACGTGTTTACTTTCAATAATACTCTGGGATGTATTTAAGCACAGGGGAAGAAAGCAGTCAAAGATCTGGACCCTGATGTAGGCTCTATTAACTAGGAGCTAATAATCTTTTTGGAGTGATAATTAAATGTCAAATAATTAAAACATATAAAATACAGGGTGAAACGTGGCACCACTGCTGTGCAGGCACTAAGCGCTACAGAGTCAGGTAGGGAGCATTATCAAATTGACCGGAGTCCATGGGGAAAGCTTCCTGCCAGAGATGCCAGTAGGCTGCACTCTGATTTACAGTCATATTAGGCTACTAACACGGCAATCACAAACCTCATAACTTTAAAACATGCACTTTTCTGAATCTGTTTTTTGTGATTTAAAAAAAAACAAACAAAAAAACCCACAAAATCTCTTTCCTGAAAAATTTTTTTTTTCAAGAATTGGGGGACTTCCCTGGTTGTCCAGCGTTAGTTAAGAATCCCCCTTCTAATGCCGGGGACGAGGGTTCAATCCCTGGTCAGGAGACTAGATCCCACATGTATGCTGCAAATAAGAGTTCTCGTGCCACAACTAAGGAGGCCACGGGCCACAACTAAGACCAGGCACAACCAAATAAATAAATAAATATTAAAAAAAAAAAGATGGGTATTATCAACATTGGCATTAACCTTAAACATACTTTATAAATATAATACCTTAATCAACCAAGAAATTGAATCTTGTCTGAGGTTTGAATGGCTGGCAAGGTACTAAGTAAGTCATGCTGTTTTTAACAGACTGAACTTTTTTCTTAAGACCTTTGAGTTCAGTTCTTGTTTAACCTTAATAATCTGATCAACATACTTTTACCACTTCCTAAAAGAAGCTCTTACTTTTTGGGAACATAGAAGTAGATATTCTAAAGAAAAAAAATTTAATATGGAATAATAGAAACCTTGCAAAAAAGAATCTAGCAGATTAAAACCTGAGCTGCTGTGGATCCATAAATACTGGTTAAGTCATTAATTAGAAGCACAAGGACATCTTTAAAAGATCAACTGCAAGGCTGATCAGTTTAGATAGAATGCTAACATTAGCAAGGAGTGTACGTTCAAGAAAAGGGACAACATAAAATATCACTGAAGCAAACAGTTTAGACACAATGAACTTAATTTTCTATGAGCAGATGGTAACCTCTCAAGACACTCAATTCTGAATTGGTTATATGAGTCATTCAGTCACTCAACAGAGACTTCCTAAGTGGTGCAGTGGTTAAGAATCCGCCTGCCCATGCAGGGCACATGGGTTCAAGCCCTGCTCCAAGAAGATCCCACATGCCAGGAAACAACTAAGCCCGTGCGCCACAACTGAGACTGCGCTTTAGAGCCCGTGCACCACAGCTACTGAGCCTGCGCTTTAGAGCCCATGAACCACAACTACTGAGCCCATGTGCCACAACTACTGAAGCCCACGTGCCTAGAGCCCGTGCTCTGCAACAAAAGAAGCCATGGCAATGAGGAGCCCGTGCACCACAATGAAGAGTAGCCCCTGCTCACTGCAACTAGACAAAGCCAGTGTGCAGCAACGAAGACCCAACACAGCCAATAAATAAAGTAATTAATTAATTCTAAAAATCACTCAAAAAATGGTTACTGGTCATGGACTGTCTTTGTTCTAGACCCTGAAGACAAAGCGGTGACCAAGACAGACAAGGTCCTGCTCTTTGTCTCTTCCGTACTCTTTCCATTGTGGGCTTCATGACCCCATACTTACTTAGTTCTCCTCATGACTATGATCTGCTTTGGAAGATCTATTATTGACTCCCCTTCTGTCCCCCAGCACTGACTACAATCTAGGATCTTCTTCTCTCATCCCCTTACATTCACCCTTCAGTTCCATCACTTGGCCTTTACTTTCTATTCTTCCACTAAAAGAATATTTTACAGTCTATTTAAACGGGCTGTTAGCTAATAATACGAAGTACACCAATTAATATTCTTATCACATTTGCATAGCATATGTACTTTACTCTCACTTCTAGAAATTACAAATGACTCTCAAACCCAACGAAATGTTCAACCCCACTGGTAAGCAAATAAATGTAAATTAAACAAGAAACATATTTAAAATACCACTTTTAACCAATAAAACGAGCAAATATTTTTAATAAATAGTGCTAAAATGTCACTCTTCAGTAAGCCAAATATAAATTGATCAAAACCTTTCCAAACAAAAAAACCCCCAAAACAAAACAAAAAAAACTATAACATATATGAAGAGCATTGAAAATGTTCATTCTCTTCACTTGGCAATTATATCTTTAAGATCTATCCTAAAGAAATAATAAAAATGAAGTTTTTCATACAAAGATGCTTATCTCAGAGTTCTTTATAATAAATGCAGAAACTATCCAAATGCTTCACCTTGAAGGAATGGTTAAATAAGTGGTATTATAGAAGCCACTAAAAATTATATTAATTGTTCAGCCACTAAAAATTACATTTATGAAGAAGTTTAATGTCATGAATGAAAGTTTATGATATGTGAGATTAAGAAAATAATATAGAAAACTGTATGTACAGCATGATCTCAACTGATACTATAGAAATAAAACCTAGAAAAATAGAACAAAATATTGACAGTGGTTGTCTCTGGATAGTAAGAATATTGAATATAGGTGATTTAAGTTTTTTGCTTTATGTTCTATAGTTTAACATTATACACACACATTTATCTGCATCATAACTTTGGTTATCAGAAAAAGTTATTTTTTTTAGTGGATTATTTATTTATTTATTTATGGCTGCGTTAGGTCTTTGTTGCTACGAGTGGGCTTTCTCTAGCTGTAGCCAGTGGGGGCTACTCTTTGTTGCGGTGCGCGGGCTTCTTAGTGCAGTGGCTTCTCTTGTTGCGGAGCACGGGCTCTAGGCACGCGGGCTTTGGTACTTGCCGCCCTCGGGCTCAGCAGTTGTGGCTCGCCGGCTCCAGAGCACAGGCTCAGTAGTTGTGGCACACGGGCTCAGCTGCTCTGCAGCATGTGGGATCTTCCCGGACCAGGGCTCGCACCTGTGTCCCCTGCGTTGGCAAGCTGATTCTTAACCACTGCCCCACCAGGGAAGTCCCTGTCAGAAAAACTTAAATGATTTGATAAACTAACGTCTTGTTTTAGCTCCCTTCTCTCTTTTTCAGACCATCATTAAGTTCTTAATGCCAATTATTTTCCTTTCCTTTTTTACTGATGTAGCTCAACACTAACCATGCACAACCTCTATGCTTTTCTCCTTGATAGCCACTGTCCCTGCTAACCATCCTGAAAACAGTAGGAAGAACCATCTATCTTCAGTGTGGCTGGGATCACATTACTCCCTTGAAAGGCATTTGATGTGATTCTGGTCATCCATGACATTACGAGCTTTTTGATCATAAACGGCAAATCTCTGTTACAAACCACCGCATAATTCCCCTTTGTTCCTCTCCATCTCGACAGACATACCCACACACACAATTCCCGACTACCTTTCTACTTCCTATGTCTGAATAGACCCTCGTTTTCTTTCACAACTATCGTCCGGAATCATCTTCCTCAGAAAGGCTTATTATCCAGGTATCTGCCTTTCTCCAAATGACTTTACTGCCAGATTGCTTCAGCATTCCTACTTTTTTTTATACATTTGACAATTATATAAACTATACACTGCAGCACTGCATAAACTATAATTCCACTTTTGAAAATTAAAACTTACATACAATGTTTAAGACTTTCTCTTGGCTTTTTGTTGTTGTTATTCATTTACATAGTTGTCATTTGTTTGCCGGACAAGCTGATAGTACCTTACTAAATATATCGTATCCAAGCCATTTGCTTTCAAGCTTTCTCCCTGCCAAGGACATACACACAGAAATTCACTAACTTGGGTGCTTAACAATCGCTCTTGATAAGAATTCCAAACTATTGGTAAAAATATTTTTGCCTTACAACACGGAGCCATAAATCATAATAGGAAAATTCAGCTTAGGAAGAATCATTGTGAAACAAAGATCTCAAAGCTCAGTCTCTTTAGCGGGTGAACAACTATGAAAACAATTAGGAAGAAGGAAAGTCACATTAACAGAGGCTGCCACTGCATAGTAAGGGTATGCATGTATGTGCCTCTTCTGTTCTCCTATCGTACTTGTTTTAGGTTTCCAATTTGAAATCCATATGCGTCCCTGACATCTAAGTGCTTTGAGAAGCATCTCATTTCTCCGGCTTTGTTTTACAAAAAAGGAAGCCAAAAAATATGGCAATGGAGTAACTTATTAACACAGTATGTTTTTTAGAAATGCCAATGCTGAAATTCTCAGTCCCAGAGTTAGTTACAAGTGAAACTATGAAAAGATTTATATGAAAATCACTTTGATCTGAGGTGTTAATGAAAATGCTAGTGTCACTCATGACTCCTTATAATTACTCAAACAGACAATTTTTTAAATTGCAAAAACACATTACTGTGAAACGTTTATGAAGAGGAAGTAGACCTATCACTCAAACTTACAAGCATGTGATTAACAATAACTGCTTACTAAATTTCTTTTGAGTGGCTGTCACTAATGCATTTATCGGAAGTAAAACTACAAAATAGTAATAATAATTAATTGAAGAAACAGAATACCATTAATGGTACTTAGTTCTCTTTCAGAAATGAAGAGGGGAAAATTATGATATAAGAAATCTCCATTTTAAATTCTTTATATGCACATACTTATGTGCCAGAAGATATATCAATTAATAGTTGAATTTAGGTTGGAGAATTAAATAACTAAACACAGTAGCTAAGATTGAAACTAAGAATTTATCTAAATTTCAAATAAAACTAAAAATTTGTCCCAATCATTACTTTTCATTCTACCAAGAATTAAATGGAATTTAGAAATATTTATTAAGACAAAATCAAAGACAAACTATAAACGAGATGGGCTGTAACACATATAATGAAAAGTCAGTTTCCTTAATGTACAAGAGCTCTTACAAATCAGTAAAGAAAATGTAACCCAGGGGCTTCCCTGGTGGCGCAGGGGTTAAGAATCCACCTGCCAATGCAGGCGACACGGGTTCAAGCCTTGGACAAGGAAGATCCCACATGCTGTGGAGTAACTAAGCCCATTTGCTACAACTACTGAGCCCACGTGCTGCAATTACTAAAGCCTGCGACCCTAAAGCCCATGTTCCGCAACAAGAGAAGCCACCACAATGAGAAACCTGAGCACTGCAGCTAAGAGTAGCCCCCGCTTGCCGCAACTAGAGAAATCCTGTGCACAGCAGCAAAGACCCAATGCAGCCCCCCCCCCCCAAAAAAAAGTGCTAGTAGTCTCTTATAGTGGCTGGCCTAAAATTTTTGGAAAATAGTAGACACTTACTAACATTTACAGATTGATAATACAGGGCTACAAAATGTATTTAACCTAAAAACTTTCAATAATATATTCTCAGCATATCATAGAAACTTCTATTGGACATTTAAGTATTTAGGGAGCCCAAGCCTGGAGAGACACCTGTGCTGCTGATCCCAGGCCACTCTAATTGCCTATTTTAGAACTCATGGCCCATCAGTCTCTTCAGCACCCCTTATGCCCATCTTTCCCATCCTTGTATAATTATTTGTAATCATGGCTACTCAAAGAACAAGAGTGGGTCACTTCCATGCATGACGAGATAAACAAAATTTAATTATTAACATAACTATATGTTTGACTAATCCATACTAAATTCCACCTTCCAAAAAATAAATCTACTTTCAACCCATCCTTGGATAAAATTCATCTAATGATACATATATCTCACAAAGAAAGCTGATTATCAATTTATAGACTAGTGAGTTCTGTTCTTCACTTTTACCCTATGTATAACCCAGTATTCTCGAATTTCTCTGCACCTACAGGTCCAGAGGAAAGAAGGGGATACCCACATCCTTTCTAATAATTAGTGATTCCTAATAAAAAAAGCTTAATGGAGAAAAAAAAGAGAAAGAGAGAAAGGGGAGGGAGGATGAATAATTGAGTGAGTACTGGTTGTACTTATTCTACTAATTAGAAGATCTTGGGGAAAATGTCTTTAAAATATTTTATTTCTTCTTCCCACAGATAAAGCGGGAATAATTATTTCCCAAAAACAACCTCAGAGATGCTGTGAGGGAGAAAACTATACAGTATGAATGAAATTGTTCTGAGTTATCAGGAAGAGAAGCAATATATTATTAAAATAATGCTCACCTATTGTTTTAATATTAAATACTAATATTTATATTCAAATGATAAACATAAAACTAGTATCTAGCTATAGTTAACAAAATAGTTTTATTAAAATATTACTTTGCTTGAAGGCTTTAGGATTATCTTAACTAATACCATTCATAAATAACTAGAGATTGGCTATATTTTCACTTTAAAGGAAGCTAACTGACGGTTTCCTGGTGAGGATTGATCTATACCTTTTTTTCTTTTTCTAAAAGTAACGGACATCCTTTGGCTGAAGGATGAGAATAACATGTATGTACTTTCTTTAATCCATTGGGCACAGAAACAGCAGCCTATGCCTTGAAGCTGCAATGGGAGAACGTGCTACCCCTATGGAGACTCAGGTACCATAATCTTAATGTTAGCTCCTCTGGTGCATTCAGAGGAGCATTTCTAGCCCCACTTTAAGAGGAGAACTTGAAGTACTATAAAACAAATTAGAATTTTTTAGTGACATTATTTTCATAATTTATGGTACTCCCATCCTGACCTTGTTTCAAATTTGTTTAGGAAAATACATTTCCTGCTTTTGCTCTCATAGTATCATTACAATATGGATGGATGGTCTGCTCTGTTTTGGAGAAAAGATCGATCTCTTGTTTGAAAGTAACAGCCAAGGCTGCCAGACCTCACTAAGAAATGTCTCTCAGTGCCTGGCAGCAAACACAGGTGAGGTTCATCCTGGTAGTACGTGTGGGTGAGGTCATGGTTTGTTGGCAAAGAAGTACAAATTAATGGAAACACAACTCCAGGTTCTGTAGCTACTTTACATGGAGTTAGCTCAGCATAGGTTCATCTGACCTAACAGCAACAATAACAGCAACAACAGAATACCTAACAACACTGACTCAGCATTTGCCATGTATCAACTCTGGGCAAAGACTTCGCATGTTAGCTCATTTAATCCTCACAACAGCACTATGAGGTAGTAAGTAACTATCTTTATGCTTATTTTACAGATGTAGAAACTGAGGCTTAGAGAACTTAAATGAGTTGCCCGAAGTCTCACAGCTACTAAATGAGAGAGACAGAACTCACACCCAGGCAGCGACTGCAGAGCCCATGTTTTGGCCCCAGAATTACGATGCCACATGGACTCCATCATAGCGAGATGCCAGTATTTCATCAATTATTCTCTGTATACCCACCTCATGGATCCAGTTGTCTTGTTATTCTGCCCGCAAAGGAGAAGGTCTGAATGCACTGGCTCACATTCAGCATTGGTCACTCACAATCACAAACTGTCTTGTGAGACAGATAATGAAGACAACAGTGAAAATGCAGTAAACAACCTAACCTTCCACTGTAAGAAACTAGAAAAAGAAAAGCAAACAAAATCTGAAACAACATAAGAAAGGAATGGAAATAAATAAGAATAAGGATTTGAATGGAAATAAAGGAAATAGAGACTAGAAAATCAATAAAGAAAATCAATGAAACTGAAAGTTTGTTCTTTGAAAAGAAAAACAATAAAGAAAATCAATGAAACAAAGTCTGTTCTTTGAAAAGATCAATATTGACAAATATATAGAATGACCAAAAAAATAAGAGAAGACTCAACTTATTTAAACTCAGGAATAAAAGAGAGACATCACTACTGACCTCACAGAAATAAAAAAGATACCTCTATGACCTAGATGTATCAATGGACAAATTCCTAGAAAGACACTTCTACCAAAACAGACTCAAGCAAAAAGAAATAGAAAATCTAAATAGACTTATAAGTAGAGTTTAAATTAGTAATAAATTTATTTTTCCAAGAAGAAAAGCCCAGGAACAGATGGCTTTGCTAGTGAATTCTAATACCAAATGTTTAAAGTATGATTATTGCCAATCCTTCACAAGCTCTTCCAAAAAACAGAAGAGGATAGAACCCTTCTCACTTCAGTGAGGCCAGTGTTACCCTGCTACAAAATCCTGACAAAGATATCACAAGACAACTACAAATCAATATCTTTTATGAATACAGATGCAAAAATCCTCAACAAAACACTAGCAGATTGAATACAACATATAAGGGATTACACACCATGACCAAGTGTGATTTATCCCAGGAATGCAAGGTTTTAACATAAGAAAATCAATCAATGCAATGTACTACACCTTATTAGTGAAGGACAAAAAACATACAATCATTTTAATAGACACCAAAAAAAATTTGACAAAATGCAATGACTTTTAATGATTAAAACACTCAACATACTAGGAACCAAGGGAACTTCTTCAATCTGATAAAAAAAAAAAGCATCTGCAAAAGCCCACAGCTAACATGATACTTCACGGTAAAAGACTGCATGCTTTCCCCCTAAGATCTGTAACAAGACAAGGATGCCCACTCTTCGCCACATCTATTTAACATTGTACTGGAGATTTTAGCCAGGGCAATTAGGCAAGAAAAATAAATAAAGGGCAATCCTATTGGAAAGGAAGAAGTAAAACTACATATATTCATAGCTGACATGATCTTATATGCATAAAATCCTAAAGAATCCACTAAAACACTATTAGAACTACTAAACAAGTTTAAGAAGGTTGCAGGATAAAAGCCCAATATACAAAAATCAATTGTATTTCTACACAGCATCAGTAAACAATCCAAAAAATGAAATTAACAAAATAATTTCATTTAAAATAGAATCAAAAATAACAAAATAACAAGAAAACATCAAAACGTTGTTACGTTGTTGAAAGAAATGAAAGAGGATCTAAGTATATAGAAAAACATCTCATGTTCATGGATCAAAGATGTAATATTGTTAAAATGGAAGTACTCTTCAAACTGACCTACATATTCAGCACAATCCTTATCAATATCCCAGCTAGCTTCTTTGAAGAAATTGATAAGCTGATACTAAAATTTATACAAATATTAAAGGGGCCTAGAAGGCAAAACAGAAGGCCAAAGTTGGAGGACTTACATTCCCCAATTTCAAACTTACTATAAAGCTATGGTAATTAAGACAGTATAGTACCTAGCATAAGGATAGACATATTGATCAATGCAAAAGAACTGAGAGTCCAGAAAACAAACAAAAAACCTCAAACCATACATCTACAGTCAACTGATTTTTGGCAAGGCTGTTCAGTCCACTCATTGGGAAAAGAATAGTCTTTTTAAGAAATGATGCTAGAACAACTATCCAAATGCAAGAGAATGAAACTGGACCCGAAACTCATACCATATACAAAAATTAAGGGACTTCCCTGGCGGTCCAGTGGTTAAGATTCCACGCTTCCAAGGCAGGGTGCACGGGTTCGATCCCTGATCGGGGAACTAAGATCCCGCATGCTGCAAGGCATGGCCAAAAAAAAAAAAAAATTAAATAATAATGGGTCAATCACCCAAATCTAAGAGCTAAAACTGTAAAACTCTTAGAAGAAAAGATAGGTATAAATCTTCATGACCTTAGATCAGGCAATGGCATTTTCGATATGATGCCAAAAGCACAAACAGCAAAAGAAAGAAAATCATTAAATTAGACTTAGCCAATTGACATCATTAAGAAAGTAAAAGGGGATTTCCCTGGTGGTGCAGTGGTTAAGAATCTGCCTGCCAATGCAGGGGACATGGGTTCGATCACTGGTCCAGGAAGATCCCACATGCCGCGGAGAAACTAAGCCCACATGGCACAACTACTGAGAAGCCCATGCACCAAAACGAAGAGTAGCCCCTGCTCTCTGCAACTACAGAAAGCCCACGTGCAGCAATGAAGACCCAATGCAGCCAAAAATAAATAAATCTTTTTTTAAAAAAAGAAAGTAAAAGGATAACCCACAAAATGGGAGAAAATATTTGCAAATCAGATGTCTAATAAGGGACTTGTATCTAAAGTATATAAAGAACTCCTACAGCTCAATAATAAAAAGGCAAATAACCCAATTGAAAAGCAGGCAAAAGAAGTGAATGGACTTTCTTCAAAGAAGATATACAAATGGCCAAAAAGCACAAGGAAAATGCTCAGCATAATCAGCCACCAGGGGAATACAGATTAAAACTGTACTGAGATACCATTACACACACACCAGGACAACTGTAACCAAAAAGGCTGATCATAACAAGTGTTGGAAGGATGTGTAGACACTGGAACCCTCATATACCGCTGGTGGGAGTGTAAAATTGTCCAGTCACTTTGGAAAACTCTCTGGAAGTTCACCCAAAGGTCGAACACAGCATCACCATAACCCATTCCATTTCTGAGTATGTACCCGAGAGAAATGAATAACTTGTGACCACACAAAAATCTGTACATGGATGATCATAGCAGCATCATGATAGCCCCAAAGTAGTGCAAACGCAAATGTCTATTACCTGATGAATAAATAAAGATAAGTAAAATACAGTCTATTCATACAATGGAAAACAACTATTCAGCAATAAAAAAGAATGAAGTATTGGAACATGCTACAACAAGAACCTTGAAAATATTAAGCTAAGTAAAAGAAGCCAGTCACAAAAGACCACATATTGTATCAATTCCATTTATATGAAATGTTCAGAATAGGCAAATCTATAGTCAGGAAGTAGATTAGTTTTGTATAGGGCCGGACTAGGGGTTGGGAAGAAAAGGGAAGTGATTGGTAATGGGTACAGGGGATTTTTTTAGAGAGGTAATGAAAATGTTCTAAAGTCAATTGTAATGATGGTTGCACAACTCTATAAATATACTGAAACCCACTGAATTGTACACTTTAAATAGCTGAATTATATCCCAAATAAAGCTGTTATTTAAAAAAAAAAGGGGGGGGGACTTCCTTGGTGGCACAGTGGTTAAGAATCCGCCTGCCAATGCAGGGGACACGGATTCGATCTCTGGTCTAGGAAGATCCCACATGCCACGGAGCAACTAAGCCCTTGTGCTCTAGAGCCCACGAGCCACAGCTACTGAGCACACGTGCTGCAGCTACTGAAGCCCAAGCACCTAGAGCCCGAGCTCCGCAACAGGAGAAGCCACCGCACTGAGAAGCCTGCACCCCAAAACAAAGAGTAGCTCCCTGCTCGCCACAACTAGAGAAAGCTCGCGCACAGCAACAAAGACCCAATGCAGCCAAAAAATAATAAGTAAAGTTCTAAAAACAAAAAAACAAACAAACAAAGACACGGTGATCAGTCCCCCCTCTTTAAGAAGATAACATTGGACAGAGACCTTAATGAAAGAAGAGAGCGAGCTGTATGTAAATTAAAAATAAAGAAAAGTGGGCATCAGTGTTTTATTTCTTCCTGCTCATAAATGTAACTAGAAAGATATTAATTACAATAAATCTAAATTATAACAAATAAATATAGGTGTCCTGGAGTAATATTATGAATTTTAACATATAATTCTAAATTTGCCAAATTAGGGACTTCCCTGGTCATCCAGTGGGTAAGACTCCACCCACTGCAGGGGGTCCAGGTTCTATCCCTGGTCGGGGAACTAGATTCTGCACGCATGCCACAATTAATAGTCCTCATACCCCAACTGAGAGTTCACATGTCGAAACTAAGAATTCCCATGCCACAACTAAGAAGTCTGCATACTGTAACTAAAGATCCTGCATGCTGCAGCGAAAATCCCACATGCCTCGACTAAGACCTGGCGCAACCAAAATTAACTAATTAATTAATTAATATATTTTTAAAAAATTTTGCCAAATTAGAATATCTAGTAAAATGACCCCAAAATTCTTGACTCTTCATTCAATCATTCAATACATATTTTTTGACTCCCTATTATGTGGCAACAGATATAAAATTGAACTTATCACAAGCTTACAGATGACTAGGAAAGAGAAAACAAATCCTTAATAATTGTAATGTTGACAGAATAGCATGTTTTATTTATTCCCTCATAACAATTATTCAGGAGGTTTTCTTGCTCTTGAAACAAAGCAGGGGGATAATATTCATAACACTGGTTCCTTTCTGATCAGATCTGTATGGCACTCATGTCAATTTCTAGAACTAGATATTTGCAAATGGGCTTTCCCTTGGTGGAAAGAAAAAAAAAAATCATAAAGTTTCTCAATAGAAACAAGTCAAGTACTCAGTGTTCTCAGAGAAAACTCTTGCTGAAATGATAAAACCTCTAGCATTTATCAAGAGATAAATAACCATGAGAGTCAGTAAATCCATGCTAGTTTAAGGAAGGTGGTGTAATTCAATTGTGGAGTCTGAGGCACAAGATGTGGAGATCAACTAAGCACCCGCACAGAGGAAGGGGACTCAGGAGTAGAGTATACTTCCTCCTGCCCATCCACCCTCCCAGTAACAGACGCCTCCATGTCCCAGAACTCAGGAACAGATCCAGGTGTGGCACCATGCTGGTGAATCAGAGTCCTTCTGGGGATGAGAAAGCTGTGGGGTTTTCCTTAGAAATGAGAGTTGTAAGAACAAAAAAAAACCAACACAGAGGACAACAGGCTGAGAGACAGAGAGAGGAAAACAATCCTGATGACCTCTTTTGATTCCTTTGATCCAGCCATGTTCCACCCCTTGAAATTTCCAGCTAAGTAACTATATATGTATACATGTAATTTTATATATAGAATTTAACTTGATATATTTGTTGACTGAGTCCTTAAGCTATTTGGGATTGGTTTTCTGTCACCTGCAACCAAATGAATCCTAAATAGCAAAGGGTCTCACTGTACCTCTCTTTCCTAGTAATGTATTATTATGGGATGGGATAACGAAGGTCATATAGTAACCTCACCTAACCCCAATTCACTCTTCTTACTCATTTTTCCAGTCCAACAAATGCACTCTCCAGGTCTCATAAAAAGCTGTCATTTGCTTTCCTTAATTCCTTTAGTAAAGTTTTATTCTATGCCTCTTTGCCCTTATCAAAAAGGGCATTTTATCATTTTTGGTATAACAGAAGAGTGGTGCTAACCTATCTTTGAAGAGAAGTGCTGACATTCAAACAGAAAATTAACAAAGGACGCTCCAATAAAGAAGGCTCCTCCTAGAAGGTCCTTTGTGAAAAGTGGTCAGGTCTTGGTCTGTCTGTCTCTCTCTGCAGTAAAAGCTTATAGAAAATCCTCATATTGCTGGAGAGAGTTGTTTTTGCAATTATTACACCCAAGTGCTACTGAAGCGCAGTCCCTTAAAGGCCCTGTCGCCTGTCGATTCCACGTCTGTGCCTGCTGTCCTGAGTGGTGGGATCACTCAAAGGAACAGGAACAGACCTCTCGCCTTCCGAGATGGCCCATACTCTGTCTGTGGAGAGTGTATCTCTGTCAATAAATCTACCTCTTACTAAAAAAAAAAAAAAAAAAGGAACAGAAACAACTGATCATCCTCATTTTTCTGTTTCCTTTTATTTTATCTGCCTTCTCCTGCTTCCCTCTTAGAAAAAAAGTCAGAGAGAACAGATAAGAATAAAGAACAAAACCTACTGGAAGGTAACTTTTATAGCAAACTATGGAAATCTGTAAGAGAATTTTTGACCAGGGTTGTACCAGATCAGTACATGGGTGCGCTAAGCAGTGGGTCACTCCTAAGTCTGTTTATCTATAGGGCAAAGCAAGGCTACCAGCACAAGGATGGCTTCGGTCTAAATTATTTATTATATATTAACCTTGGTTGAACAACCTTGGCTAGAGATCTTTTTAAAAAACAAACAAACAAACAAACAAACAAAAAAACAACCTAGAATTTGTGGAGGGTCCTGGGCCTTGGTAGTTTCTAAAAGCTCGTCCTGGTGATTCTAAAATGTAGCCAAGGTAAAAACCATTAATCCATACAGACATCCAAATAAACTCTTTATCCAACCATCACCACTGTCCTGGGCAGTTTGGGCTATAACCAAAATGGCCATTAACAATGCCTCGGGTACTTTCATTCTTTCTTCTCCACAAGCAGGTAATTAAAGCTATCAGTTCTGGGGGACTTCCCTGGTGGTCCAGTGGTTGAGAATCCATCTTGCAAAGCAGGGGACGTGGGTTTGATCCCTGGTCAGGGAACTAAGATCCCACATGCCTCGGGGCAACTAAGCGAGCCACAGCTAGAGAGCCTTCTCACCACAACAAAAGACCCGACACAGCCAATAAATAAATAAATAAATAAATAAATAAATAAATAAATAAATAAATAAAGTTTAAAAAAATAATAAAAAGCTATCAGTTCTGAAGTCTTTATTGAATATCAGTATGTACTAAGCACTTTACATACATCATCTCTAAAATTTGCAACCTCTCTGGAAAGTAGTACCATTCCCAATTTCAGCACCAGAAGTGGAGAAATGCAGAGGTAAAGGAATTTACTACATGGCAAATAAGAAGCACTTCGAGACCTCCAATCCCAGCTTGCCCTCTCTCCACTATAAAGATAACCCCTCATCTCTGCGTCTTTAATCCAACATTGATATCCTTTTACTATCCCACCATATGTGCAAATATATGACTATTCAAAACTGGTGGGCTCCCCTGGTGGTGCAGCGGTTAAGAATCCACCTGCCAATGCAGGGGAAATGGGTTCAATTCCTGGTCTGGGAAGATCCCACATGCCGCGGAGAGACTAAGTCCCTGCACCACAACAACTTAGCCTGCAATCTAGAGCCCACAAGCCACAACTACTGAGCCTATGTGCCACAACTATTGAAGTCCGTCCTCTACAATGAAAGAAGCCACTGCAATAAGAAGCCTGTGCAGGGCTTCCTAGGTGGCGCAGTGGTTGAGAATCTGCCCGCCAATGCAGGGGACACAGGTTCGATCCCTGCTCCAGGAAGATCCCACATGCTGCGGAGCAACTAAGCCCGTGTGCCACAACTACTGAGCCTGCACTTTAGAGCCCGTGAGTCACAACTATTGAGCCCACGTGCTGCAACTACTGAAGCCCACGCACCTAGAGCCCGAGCTCTGCAACGAAGAGTAGCCCCCACTCACCGCAACTAAAAAGAAAGCCCATGCACAGCAAAAAAAGACCCAACACAGACAATAAAATAATAAATAAATTTATAAAAAAAAAAAAGAAGCCTGTGCACTGCAATGAAGAGTAGCCCCTGCTCTCCGCAACTACAGAAAGACTGCACACAGCAACAGAGACCCAACACGGCCAATAAATAAAAATAAATACATAAATAAATAAATATTTTTCAAAAACTGGTGAAAACTCAGAGAAATACATAAATTCAAAACAAGTTTCCTTCATTTTATATTATAAACTGTAAATGCTTATTGTTTTTAAAAACTTCTCTAATTCTAGAAAGAGACAAATGTCAAGAGCTTTACCAGCCTACCTTAAAAATTCTATTGTCCATTTATGGTTTGAACTTACTTTATTGAGCAAGCTGGTTTTGCTTAGTCTGGTGAATACACAATTGATTTGGGCCATATATCAGCAGTAAACTTTCTAGTGATACATATTCCAGGACACCAGTTATCTAAAATTGATGCTTCTTTAAATTCCTTTTCATGAAATTCTTTAAATTCCTTAAATTACTAGTAAATGGAAATTCCCCTTAGGGATCTATAGTATAGCATTCTATTAAAAACTGTTGGGACTTCCCTGGTGGTGCAGTGGTTAAGAATCCACCTACCAATGCAGGGGACATGGGTTCAATCCCTGGTCCAAGAAGATCCCACATGCTGTGGAGCAACTAAGCCTGTGCACCACAGCTACTGAAGCCTGCGCGCTCTAGGGCCCATGCTCTACAACAAGAGAAGCCACCGCACTGAGAAGCCCATGCACCACAACAACGAGTAGCTCCCGCTCTCTGCAACTAGAGAAAACCCATGCACAGCAGAGACCCAATGCAGGCAAAAAAAAACCCCACCACCACCAACAAAAACAAACAAACAAAAAAGACCAATCTGTTAAGTATTACAGTTGATAGAGGTTTTCATTTCTAACACAACGTATAAATGTGACTGTGACTTGGTATCTTTACAAACTGGAGCAGATCTTAGTGAGCTTCAGATAAGTCTTATTGTTAGTCTATACCTCTCTATGGCATTATGACCTCTCACCTCATGTTAATAACTTATTGAAGGAATACATAAATGGGGGAGGGAACAGAAATGCAAAAATTAGGGAGAAAGCCTACCTCAAAGAGAAAAACAAAACCCCACACATTCATTCAAAAGTAAATCAAAAGGGGTGAAACTTATGATCCACAGCATATGGATCTTACACACTACCAAGAGGGCTTTCAGATCCCAAAATATTCATTTACATTTTCAGGTACATGGAAATACATGGAGAAGTCCTATATCAGAAATGTGACTTTGCTGTTTGGACTCTCTTCTTCCTAAAGACTCTATAAGGAAGCAGTTACAACTTCAGAATCACATCTTATTGAGTCATTCCTCCACTGTTCCTCAAGCACACTGAGTCCTTATTACAGCAGACAGAATATTCTGCTTACATGACAGCCAGGTGCAGACCAATCGGTAACCACAGCTACATTACGATGTGCTTGAGGTTGGGGGTTTTGCTTCTATTCATTCATTTATTCATTTGTTCGTTCGATTCATTCATTCATCCATTGACTATATTGTGCTTTGCCCAAGAGGAGGTACACAATGAATCAGCAATATCACAGACACTTTATAGCTGGAGACTACCATCTGGCACCCCTACACTGTGAACAGTGTGAAGACCAAAGGATACATCTTACTCCTAACTGTGCCCTCAAAGCTTAGCACATATTTGAGAAACAGTTAATGACTTGAACCACACCTTAGAGATCATCTAGCTCAACCTTTCATTTCCTCTTGGTGACTGGATTATTTCTCAAGATGACAAAGCTACTAGTTAGTGGTAGGGCTAGGACTAAAGGTCAGATTTCTCTTCTCACAGCCCAAAGTTCATATAAAATTCATTTTATGATTGACTCCAAATCAGTTTACAACTCAAGTGGCACTGTGATAGTTATTTTCCTTTAGCTCAGAAGCGCACTAATATCTTTGCAACCACGTCCCTTCAAAGCTCCAATTTATTGGCAAAACACTGCATTTTCATGGGAATGCTCTTCACAATTGAACATTGTAAGTTTTTCCACTTAGGTGAAGTCCTTAACATCATAATAATGAAGATTAATAAAAAATTGTGTTGCATGTTAATATCCTAGTTACAAACTTTATTATTATTGTTGTTATTCTGTACTCCCAGGTATTTAGTCAAGAGAAATAAAAACATGTGTACAAAGTCTCATACAAGAATGTTTATAGCAGTGTTATTTATAATAGCTTAAAACATCTCAGTCATCTATCAATAGGAGAATGGATAGGGATTTTCCTGGTGGTCCAGTGGTTAAGATTCCACACTTCCAATGCAAGGGGCACGGGTTCAATCCCTGGTCAGGGAACTAAGATTCCACATGCCATGTGGCCAAAAACAAACAAACAAAAAAATTTGCTGAAAATAGAATGGATAAACAAACTATAATATAGTCATACAATGGAATACTGATCAGTAACATCAGATAGATGCAATATCATGGCTCACTAGCTCATAAACATAGATCATTAGCAGAAAACATGCTGAGTAAAAGGAGTCTTACACAGAAGAGTACACGCTGAGTAAACTCCATTTATATGAAATTCTAAAACAGGCAAAACTAATATATGATAGGAAAAAGCACATCAGTGGTTGACTCTGGGAGGTAGGGGTGGGGCAGGGATTGACTTAAAGGGGGCATGAAGAGAACTTTCTGGGGTGGTGATAATGTTTTTACCGTGATAGGGGCTTGGGTTGCACCAGGGTATGCCTTTATTAAAGCTCAGCAAATATGCACTTAAGATTTGTGCATTTCACTATATGAGAAATTTTATCTTAAAAAGCTATAAACAAATATTGAACTTTAGTTAATGAAGTGTTTCAGGGTAAGTATCCCAACGTTCAGCACTTTGTTTCTGAAGGCCATCAAAAAAATATAATGAATATATGGACTGAGGAAAGGATGGAGGGGTAGATCATGATAAAGCAAGTATAGCAAATGCTAATGGCAGAATTTAAGTTTTGGACATGTGGGTGTTCATTGTAAGATCCAAATTTGCTATACGTTTGAAATTATAATAATAAAATAACAAAATGTTGCTGAAAAAAAAAGAGACTTAAAACAAGCATTCTGAGGGCCTTGTTTAAAGCCTTAATGAAGAAACCAACTGCAAAAAGAAATTAAGACGACTAATGCACACAATTTTTCAAATTGAGTTTATTTACTTTGCAGTAAACGGTTAAAAAGACCACCCCCCCCCCCCAAAAAGGCTGTGATGGCATGAGTATAACAAAAAGGGAAACTGACAAAAGATGCAAAAGATGGCAGTATATATTCATCTCTACTTTTAGACTAAAAAAAAAAAAAAAGCAAGTTCATAACATCATCAAGAGACACAGTTCAACTGTGCAAACAATTTGCATAGCTGATAGCTGATGAAAGGCAGATATATAAGGTGATGCAAAGTCTTGGATCCCATCTGTCTCCATAACAAATATGAGCACTCTGAGGAAGGACTCCTAATCTACCTCCTCATTGGTGAGGCCAAACCCAGAGCCCCCTTTGGGGCCTGAGCGCCAAAGCCACCAGCCCTGTGACTACCCCTACCCTCTCCCTGGTACAGTCCGTTGATGATGGGGTTACACACCTCTTCTAGTGATATCATACACACACTACTATGTATTAAATAGATAAACAACAAGGACCTACTATATAGCACAGAGAACTATATTCAACATCTTATAATAATCTATAATGGAAAATAATCTGAAAAGATATACATATATATCTTTATATATACCTTTTTATGTAGAAAAGGTACACCTATATACATATACACTGTATATGTATGTATAAATGAATCATTTTGCTGTACACCTGAAACTAACACAACATTGTATACTAACTATACTTCAATTTTTTTTAAAATGGTTAAATTAAAAAGGGGGGCATTGGAAACAGAAAAAAAAAAAAGACAATCAGGAAATGTGAATGTGAGCTGGGTATTAGACAATAAGAAGGCATTACTGTTAATTTTGTTAGGTATGATCATGACATTGTGGTTAAATAAAAAATCTCCATATTTTTAAAGATGCTTGTTAAAATACTAAAAATGAAAATAATATATTTTGATTAGCTTTAAATGACAGCAAAATCTCAAAAGCTATTAAATCTGACAGGCATATTGGAGTTTATTATATTTATTCCCTCTAAATTTCAATGTATATTAGAAAATTTTTGAATTTTTTTGAGGCTAATTAGTAAACACATATTAAGACTACAAAAATCAAAGGGCTAATTTCAAATTTTTGAAATTATAACATTCTGTAATTGATATAATAGCATACCTCTTTCATTAAAAGTACTGTTAGGATAGATTTCCTATTTATTTATTTATTTATTTATTTATTTATTTATTTATTTAATTTTAATTTTGGCTGCATTGCACAGCTTGCAGAATCTTAGTTCCCAGACCAGGGACTGAACCTGGACCAAGGCACTGAAAGAGTCATAACCATTGGACTGCCAGGGAATTCCCCTAGATTTCCTTTATGAAATTAAAGTGAATCTGAGTTCAGTTTGTTACTAGAATTTTTAAGATTCATATGACTCCTTTGAATGAATTAGAAACACCCAAGTCATAACTGCAGGTCTTAGAATTATTGGGTTTGTCACATTAAATAAAGATAGCATTGTCATTCATTCATTCAGTGAATGCTTCTCTTTTGCAAATGCCATAGTAATATAATTATAACTATCAAGAAACATTCTGTATATAAAGAATTCCTGGGACATCCCTGGTGGTCCAGTGGTTAAGAATCCACTTTCCAACGCAGGGGATGCAGGTTCCATCCCTAGTCAGGGAACTAAGATCCTACATGCCTCCGTGCGCCACAACTAGAGAGAAGCCCCGAGCGCTGCAATGAAGAGCCTGCATGCTGCAACTAAGATGCAACCAAATAAATTAATTAATTAAAAAAAAAATTCCTAAAACACTTTTAGGAAAAACCCACAGCTACTAGCTAGGCCTAAACAATTGGAAAACATAAGGTGTGACATTTAAAAAATATAACCAATAAGACTCTGCGATTCCACTGCAGGGGGTGCGGGTTCCATCCCTGGCCAGGGAACTAAGATCCTGCATGTTGCACGGCACAGCCAAGCAAAAAAATCAAATTAAAAAAATATATATGTATATATATAAAACCAATAAAATTTTCATCTACTTGATACTAAACAACTTGACTTAATTTTGTATTTAATGAACTGATTTGAAGTTGAAATGGACTGATTAGGTAGGTATAGCCTTACTGAGATAACCACACAACATTTGAATTTACCAAACAGATAAATTAGAAGGTGATTTAGGTCATGTAACAAAATAATTTTTTTCTTTCCAAAATGATCTACCCCAGTACTCTCTTTTGCTTCCTCAATACACTGATTGATTGGTTTGCTAGATTTCCCTTTAACCACAACTTTTTAGTAACAAGTCCATCACAGAAAACAGACTATGGGCCTGCGGTCTATTCTTTAGTCTACATCATGTCTCTTATTCAGGTGTGTTCACTTGTTTACGAATTTCAAGCTCTAAGTTTTTGAAGAAATGTCTGCAAGGTGAACGTGTGTTTAAACTGGCCCCTGGAACAATTATGTCCTTCATCAAATGCCACAATGTCAAAAAATAACAGCAACATAAAACAAAAGATCCAGGTGATTGAAGATTTAATTTGGAGTCCAAATGTGCACTGGAGATCAGATGATGGTTTCATTTATGATGAAGTAAAATAAAAACAGGGAAACACTCCTGGTCCTAATTTGAGCATAATCTAAACTTGAACTTGATCATTGCAACCTATAAAAGTTATAGTGAAGGTTGTATGGCAAAGAAGATGTGGAAAGCAGAAAGATGGGTGGCATATAAAACAAATCCAGAGGTTCTGTTTTAAGTTCTAACCTCAGAGGGTAGAGGGATGCACAGTCTGTACTTCATACTGTCAGATCCTGAACAAGGTTATCTTCATCAGTATTGTCCAATGGAATTTTCTGGGATGAGGGAAACATTCTATATCTGCACTGTCTGATACAATTTGTCACCAAGCAAGTGCTATTAAGGATTTGAAATGTATTAGTACAAACAAGGAACTAAATTATTTATTTTTAATTAATTAAACTTAAATAGTTGCACTGCATGTGGCTATTAGCTACGGTATTGGACATAAACAGGTCTAGATTCACAGGCTAGCCTCCAGAGAGAAGAATAAGAGATTTGGGGTAGATCAGTAAGTCTTAGAAGTGTTTTATCCAGTCTGGCAGAGGGCAAGGAGCTAATCAATGCCCTGCCCATTCAAGTGGTGAGACGACGAGGCCAATATCACTTAATACACTATGAAAATCTGGGGTCACTTTTTTCAAGACTCAATAAAGGCTCAGATGAGAGTCAAATGAAGCTCAGTAGCTCCAGTGATGTTAGTTTAGTCTTTCAGTTCTTCCTTTCCAGGGGGTTCCCTTCTTGACGCCAATATTAAGTAACCACAGGGAATTCCCTGGTGGGCCAGTGGTTAGGACTCCACGCTCTCACTGACAGGACCCGGGTTCGATCCCTGGTTGGGGAACTAAAATCCCTACAAGCTGTGCAATGCAGCCAAAAAAAAAAAAAAGTAACCACAAAACTACCTCCACCAGTTACATACACACCTCCACAACAAGCCGCAGCACACACACGTGCTCTTTCCCCCATCTCCGGCTCCCCTCAGCTCAAGTTCCTGTCCAGGCAGTCTTAACACTAACACAGTCTGCAGCAAAACCCCCTGATTCTGGCCTGTCAGCTCACCAGAATGAATACACATAAAGATCAATTTGGGGCATTTTCAGCTGTTTTTGATATGGTTGAAGGAGGTGTGCCTGCCTGGCTTCTTGGGTGGGTCTGCTGAGTTGGACAAGTCACCTGTTGTACTCTAATCATGCTGACATTATTTCCCACAGGAGATTTGTTTCATTGGTCCTTGTTACTCTGTTCAGAAAAGAGTACAGAACTTCATTTGATGAATGAGCCTGGTCTGAACTGAGGAGAAGTCAAGTATGAATGAGGAAGTGGCCAGGGCTCTCCAAGTGTTGTTGAGAAATGGATGCCCTGGCTGAGCCCGTGTTTTTCCCATCTCTCTGATGGGGAGTGGGGGCAGGGCGGGGGGGGTGGTGGTGAGGAGAGGTGGGGAAAGAGGTTAATGACCACGCGAACCAGTCACTGTTCAAGAACTTGAAAATGGTGAATTCGTTAGGCCTATACAGACACAGGGTAGTGCTGCATCACAGGCTCAGAACCGGTGACTAAAATCTGACCTTTATATCTTCCCTCTTCTTTCACTCCGTCTTTGAAACAAGAACTACAAAGACTTGAAATCAGAACCTAAAGCTGAAAGGGAAGAGCAAATGTAGCAGAACTATGATGAGTCTGCAACGGGCGGGGGAATCCTCCCTACAAGGTGGTCTCAAGGCAGAAGGAGGCGACACGGAGGTGAGGTCTGCAGAGGTGTGTGGTGGCTGGGGGGTGACAGGAACTGGAAGGAGAAGGTCGCCTCCAGATCGTGGATGAGGATCAAGGTGAATTGCAGGCTTGCCTTTTGGGGAGGAGGTAGCAGAGGAGAGCTGTGGGCATAAGTAACACCAGTCCTGGACATTCTGAAAAGACTGAGTGTTGAAGAGTTTTAAAGTCTTACTAGCAGTATACAGCTGGAAGGTCAAAATCCTTCTTCCCATGGTGACTCCTTTCTGCTCCCTTCACCTTGGATACTGTTAACCATCTTTAAAAAAAAAATTTTTTTTTTAATTTATTTATTTGCAGCAGGTGGGTCTTAGTTGTTGCCAGCAGGCTCCTTAGTTGAGGCTCGAGGGCTCCTTAGTTGTGGCAGGCAGCCTCCTTAGTTGTGGCATGTGAAGTCTTAGTTGTGGCATGCATGTGGGATCTAGTTCCCTGGGCAGGGATCGAACCCAGGTCCCCTGCATTGGGAGTGCGGAGTCCCAACCGCTGGGCCACCAGGGAAGTCCCTGTTTACCATCTTAATCTTGTGACTCTGATAAGCAGGAGACTTTGAATTACCGTGATTTTTTAGAAATAACATTTTCATATGCTTCTTCTGATTATACAAAATAACCAGTGTTCACTGTGGAAAACACAAACATCTCACACACACGCACACACTGGGGTAGATGATTTCTTATTAAAGGCCATAGGGAAGAAAGAGGATATGAGATGGAAATGTGGATAATTAAATACAAAATTACAAACCCTCTCTCTCATCATGGGTGGGAACTTGGGTGCCTGATTCTTCAGCAGTATTCCTCTATATTCCTCTCCATTATCTCTTTCAAACAGAATCGCATCCGCGGGATTACTGGAGTAAGCATTTCTAAGGTTCTTGATATACAATGCCAAACTGTTTTCCTACTAGGTCATACCAATTTGTGTGGCCACCAGACATGAACACGTAAGTTGGACTCTTTCATGGCAGGAAAATGGTACCTCACTGTTGTTTTAATTTGCAGGTTATTCGCTATACTGACTTTCTTACGTTACGCACCAGTATTTCTTTTGTGAACTAGACTGTTTCTTTCTACTTATTTTCTGTTTTACTTCTCAGATTCCATGATAAGACCTTGTGAATAAGGTAATGAATTAAGAAAATACTGAATGACTTCTTTGTGCTGAAAATCCTTCCCCATCAAAAATTACTACCATTAACTTAATTTGTTCACATTCCGCTCAAATTTTCTTATTTTGGTCACCACTTTTATGTGGCCCAGAAATAGGCCATTTGTGAAATATTTGTAAGTGGCAGGTTTTTTACCAAAGAAGTGCTTAAGGAGGGCAAAGGACAGTCAATTTCTGAAGGCAAATTATAAAAATGAAAAAGGTTGTTTGTTGTTTTTTTATTTTTAAAAATTAGAAGATTCCTTAATTTTTCTTCTGGTGAAGACGAAGAAGGGTTGGAATAAACTTCATAGGCCAGAATCTTCTGATATTTAATTTTTTCTATAGAATAACAGGACAATATCCAAATCAATGTCATTTCCTAGAACTAAAAGCAAAACAAAACTTCTACTGACAAACAGCAGGATGCTCCTGAGAGGCGTATGCGACGCCACAGGTGAGATAGCAGCCAGGAGCGCGGAGAAGTTTCTCTAAGTCACAGACGAGCTGGAGGAAGGCCCAGGCATAAATCAATTCCTCCATTCCTGGTCAGTGTTCTTTCCAGAGCAGCCCACTTCCTCCGAGCCTGACGTCTTCTATGAAACGTTTCATTTAAAAATTCCAATGAAAGCACCTATCCTTTTACGTAGCAAGTAAAGCCCTTATCATGTTATGAACAGGATTATATTCAATCATTTGCGATGTGTGCAGATGCCCACATGTTTAATACCTTCATCATATGATCTTACTTTCTCTGACACATCTATTCAAACAGCAGGGACGGTGCCTGTGGACTCCTCTAATATTTTGTATTAAAAAATGAAAGAGTGGGCATTTCTTACAGCTTTATAGTAAGAAGCCATTTAATTAGAGGGGTAGAATAAAAAGGCTTTGTTTTGTTTCTACTCAAAGTTTGCATTTGTGATTGACACAGAGATCAACAATGGGGAATTTAAATGGTGAGGTTTCACAATCCTTAAGGGGGATAAAAAGTCACATGGGACAATGTTCAACCCATTGAATTCACTATTAAGTAAGAGTCCAGTTCCATTCACATGCGCCAACTTCCTTCCAGGAAATCCTGTTTGAGAGGACAGCAAACTAAGATCACCCATGATGTGCCAGATACCTTCACATACTGTATGTTATCTCAATTAATCCTAACTGCCAGAGGCTGGTAAATTTGCCGAAAAAGTAAAAGTGCTGTACAGAGAAAGCCACTGCACTGAAAAGGGCAAAGTGTTCGGCTATTGGCTGGCTCTTATTTTAGCACACAGGACTAGACCAATATGAGGTCAACCTCACGACAGTGTTTTTTCGTATTCAACTGGCATCCAAGGTACCTTTCTGGTTGACTCAGTTTCTTTGAGACCATCCTATCTGCAGCCACACTATAGTTGTCTTGAGTGCTGGAAACCATTTGATTCCACTTCAAGACTTGGCTCTTTGGTGAAAGAAAACAATAACTCTGATGGAGAGAAATAAGCAGTGGCTTTGAACACTCCTCTCCAATTTTCCATCATGGAACCATTACTTAGAACAGAACAATCTTGAGAATTAGAGAGATCTTGAGAATATCCTGGACCAACTCTGTTTCAAAGAGCTGCCCTTTCTTCCAGTTTCTTCATCGGGGTCCCCCAATCTCACTGATGAAGAAAGGACCCTCTGCACACAAAACTTGATGGCATAGCAACCAAATCTAATTTTCCTACAGCTCCAAGAGTTTTTCTTTTTTAAAGTTTTTTTTTTTTTTTTGTATAACAAAGGGAGTCCAACTCGAGGATGGAAGATGCCTTAGAGGACTGGGGCAGGGAGGGTGGGGGGGACTCGAGGCGGGGGGAGTCAAGGAAGGGAGGGAATATGGGGATATATGTATAAAAACAGTTGACTGAACTTGGTGTACTCCCCAAAAATAATAAATAAATAAAAAAAGAATAAAATGATAAGCATTGTACATTAAAAAAAAAAAAAAGGTGTTTTTTTTTTTTAACTGAATCCAACCCAGTACATGTCTTTGTTTAGTTCTAAAGAAAATGCCCATTTGTCAGGAAGGTGTGTTGATGTGAGTTAAAGCTTGTCAACAATTTATTTTAGGGCTCCTGCACTTGTCCCAAATGTAACTGAGAAGATAATTAAGACACTGTTTACTGATGAGAGGCAGGATGGTGTGGGGAAACTAAATGGATTTTGCGGTCAAACTAATCTGAGTGTGAAGGCAGATTCCAGCATTTACTCAATGATGTAGCTTTTTTCAAGGCTCTTGAGCTCTCAGTGATTTAGTGTCCCCATCTGTAAGGTGGGTTAATGATTCCTAGCCCGCAGGATTGTTTCAAGAATTGGGGGTGATACACGCAGAGCAGCCAGAGCCACGCCTGACACATAGTAAGTGCACAATCAAATGGTATGATTGGAGAAGCCATCACAGACTAAAGAGTGTTTTGAAGGAGAGCTGTTTTTAGTGGCTGATGCAGTTCACCAAACACTGCTTGGGTGGCCATGCGGGCAGTAGGGAGAGCTGGCACCACAGAGACAGAAAATCTGGATGTCACCTCTTTCACTAACTAGGTGTGTAACCTCAGGTTCTCAATTTCAGCTTTCTCCTATACAAAATGGGTATATGTTATATCTCAGAATGTTTTTTAAAAAAGATAACCATAAAAATTATTTGAGAAAATATTTTTTAAAGCATACAAGATATTGTTCCTGTGGTTGTTCATAAAGTTAAAAAGAAGCAAATCAAATCTTTGATGACTACTTCCAAGCATCCCGTATGAAAGGGGATTTCTAATAACTGTGAAAATAATGATGCCTTTGAAGCAAAGAATCTGGGCATCTCTTGCTTTTTCTGGAAGTGACTTAAAATGTTTGATTGTGACCCTCAGGGTATTCTCTTATCTTCCATTGGGAATAGGGGGCCGCTTATCTGTGGCCTCACTGAAATGATATGCCTTACAATATTAATGCAAAATTTAAAACATACCCTTTTTCATTCCCAACTAGAAGAAAAATATAAAGGGTATGTGCTCCCTTTTGTTATTCTAACTGAAGGACGTTCTGAGCAAGTTTCTGGTAACTTTTGAAGCAAGAATGGAACACTTGTGAATGCCTATACTTGTAGGATTGAAAATCAAGAAAGGTAGTAAGGAAAAGGAAATTTAGAAATTTTGTTCATTTCCAAGATGATCAGTTGAGTCAGAGACTTCGATGTATACACCCTTCTGAGAATCAGAACTTAAAACACTTCAAACCCCACATTGAAAGATGTGACTTTTGCCTCCCAGGAAGTTTCTCAGCAATTCTGACTTGAAATTCATCTACCTTTCTTGCGGTGATTGAACATACCCCTTTATGCATAGATATTGAAACCTGATCTTAAGGAGTTCCCTAGTTGTCTAGTGGTTAGGATTCAGTGCTTTTACTGCCATGGCCTGGGTGTGGTGTGGCCAAAATTTTAAAAAACAAACAAACAAAAAAACCACCTTCAATAGTTGCTAAATAGATTTTAGATTACATCATGTGCATCTGAAAAAAATTTATAAGCCACAAAAATTTATTCATAAAGAAAAGTGAGAACAGAAAGTATACAAGGGAGCCTTCTTTTCAAAATAAAACAAACTTTGAAGAGAAAAACAAAGAAAATGACCTAAGAAAAGTCAGGTCAATGGCCAGCTTTCTGGCCGGAGATACACAGGTCTGCACTACTGTATAAAAGCTGAGTCTTTGTTAACGAGGTGGCACAGCCTCAACAGCCACCTGGCATGGTCTTTGCCAGGATGTGATTGCTCTCTGCTGTAACTAACAACTTGCTTGTTAGTTCAGACCGATTGTGAAGTCATGAAACTTTTCTCAGGCTCAGTTTCCTCATCTGCAAACGGTAGCAGCTGCCTCCTCGGGTGATGGTTGCAGTTACACAAATAGCCCATGCAGAGTACTTAGCAAATCCACTCCCAGAAAGACCTCTCTTTCCGCCCTTTCAGGTGATAACATTTCTAACCCACCTTTTATATGAGATCATTTAACTTGAAAGGGCTGGCACACACACGGAATAATTTTCAGCTCATGGAGTCATGTTTTTAATCTCCCCCCTCCCCAAAATTTATTAAATTGTGGGGTATTCTTACAAAGAAATACTATGCAGCAATGAAGGAATACATTACAGCTACATGAAGCAATGTTGAGTGAAAGAAGCCAGATCCAAAAGAGCACATACATATGATTCCACTTTTATGAAGTTCAAGAACAGCTCATGAACGGCGATAGAAGTCAGAATAATGGTTACCTGGAGCAGAGTGGGTGACAGGGAGGAGAGGCACAAGGGAGCCTTCTGGGACACTGAAAATGTTCTGTACCTTGAACTAAGCCTGGTGGTTACACAGGTGTATGTAAAAATTCAAGCTGTAGACTTGAGTTGTTCATTTCACTGCCTTTACGTTATACTTCAATAAATATTTAAAATACTATTTTTCAAAGCATTTATTTCACTTAATTTCATTACATGGAAGTTTTTCTCTCATGCATTCTTCTAGGCTCTTTTTGCATTTTGTATAAGGGATAAATGTATTCGCTGGTGCCTCATAATTGTAGGAATAATTACTCATACATTAAATTTTCCAAATAATTGAATGTATCCATTTAAGTAAGAAAACTATTACTTTCTTGGATGAAAATCTTCGTAAAGTGATTTGCAGTCCACACTATCATCTTAAACACTATTGAGCACATTCTTCTTCTTGGTGAACCAAGGCTATCCTTAGAAACTTACATGGTTGAGCTGGGCGAAGATGAAATGATGGCTTCTGGGGCCATTGCATCTATACTGCGTGACAGTAATTTTTGCCCCTTCCCTGTTATCGGGGGCTATTTTTCCCTGTTACATGCCTGCCTCTAACCTTCCTGGTTCTTATCATTTGCTTTCTTTCATTCATTTATTCATATATTTGGTATGCCTAATATGTGCTTAGCACTGGAGGTATGGTGGTGAATAAGACACAATCCATGATGTAAGGGGGACTTGCTTTTTGGCATAGAAGGCAAGTGTTGATATAAAACAAGTGTGATGACTAACTTAAAGAGGTGGGGATATAGGACCTAATTTAGGGGGCCTGGGAAGGTCACCTTGAGGAAGTGACATTTAAGAACTGAGAGATAAGAACCTAGCCTAGAATGAGACCTTAGTAAGTATTTGATGAATGAATGAATGAATGATCACTCGCCAACAAAAAAGAGTTCTGATTTATTGTGCACTGAGAGAACAGGAATTCTATTGAAAGACGCCTAAACCAAGAGCCAATTAGGCACAGAATGAGGCCTGGATGGACTTAGTGGCATTAATTCTTTGACTGCTGTGAGGGCTGTTTTTTGCCTTACTTAAGACCTTGAGTTACAAGACAAGTGAAGGATTTTTAATGATTGCTTGGTTAACCTATACAAATTCAGTTTTTATCAAAACAAAACAAGCCCCAAATAGCCCAAATCTTTATGATGATTCCTCTAGTTCGCCTGCATAGTTCTGATCCCACGTTCCCATGAATGTGACTTTCCTGGCACGGTCACCCAAAATCATCTTGAAAGGTGTGTGTCACCCACCCACACCTCAGGTGACAGCTCTGTCTAAACAAGCCAAAACAAGACTGACTCCTTGGGCATTACTGTGTGTTACAAACCACTGTCTAATCTGGGGCCTATTACTGTTTCTAGAGATTTCCCCCTTATGACATATTACAAACTAAGAACTTGCAGTCTAAAGGACAGAAGGAAGAAATGACAACAGTCTCTGTGGAGAGACTTTACTCAAATAAATGCCTTATAAAGCCAGCCTGATATAGAAGCGTTATTAACATATCACATGGAATAGCAGCAGTTTAAAATGCCAGAGATGCGGCCAATGTATCCAGGGTTTAATTTGACGTCTTGTTGAACCATAAACGAACTACCACGTACCTGCAAGAACTCCTAATGAGAGATGTAAATGTAGCCTTTGCTGACCTCAGTTCCTTAGTTTCTTACAATTCCATACTTCCATACAGCTCTTTAGGACTTCTAATTTTAAAAAGCCAAACAAAGGAATTGCACTGGATAGGATTTTCCCAGTGAAATGAAGGGAAACAGGGAATGACAAGTATCTAGAAGTGATTTATTTTTAGACTTTTTTCCAGTCTTTCTGGTCCTCTGATAAAATCTCAAACGTAAAACTGTATCAGTCTACTTCACAGTGGAATTAATGCATGAGTTCCTTCACTGGTCAGGGTCTATTTCGGATTTATGAGGTAGCATTGAAGGCCAAAAGTTTGACAGACTCAAACAATCTAGGGGCATCTATAGGGCAGACAAGTAGAGAGCAAGTATTCTTACCTCTGTTTCAAAATTTTAAAAGAGGTAAGAAAAAGTTAATCGGATTGTGGCAAGTTACATAAACTTTCAGTAGTCAGGGTAGTGAAATGATTCAATGCTAAATTCAATTTTCTGATACTTACATAAAAATAATTAAATCTGCTCTCCCTCATGTGAACTGGATGTCTCTGGCCCTCTACAGTTGTTAGATTTAGTCCTATTTGCCTAAATACACAAAAGCCACAGCATAGTTTTTCCCATGAAGGAAGTTTCCTCTAATTTTGAAACAATCATTTATTGCAGCCATTTTGCAATGACTGGGAACTTGTCAGAAGAAAGACTCTCAGCTTCTTACTGCCAGCGTCACTGGGCATAAGAGTACCCAAATCATATTCTTTCATAATCAATACACTTGCCAATCTTCACTTTAGTACCATCTTTACGCTTAGGTTTCCTACCATAAGATAAACAGACTAAAGGTTCCATATGCTTGTTACACTGCAAATCCTACACTGCAACATCTTTCCCCAGAAACTGGCCATTACAGAAATCTTTTGGAGCTATTCTTTTTCTAGGTTTTCCTATCTAGAAAATCTGTTTTTGCCAGTAATAACAGTTCCAAGTATCCGTGTCCAGGATATCATTATTTCACTTGATCAAATGCAAACATTTGATTACAGCTCTAGTTTTATCACATATGCTCATATTTTCTACAAAAGAAAAAAATAAGCTAGAATATAAATACTTCGTATTCCCAAAAAACACTGTCATTCGTTTCTCCAAAACTATGTATGACCAGTATATAAAGCTATTCCTAGCAACTGCGTTCTAAAAACAAAATTTGAAGATAAGAAGCAGTCTTTCAAGCTGACCTTTAATCAGGGTAGGAAAGAAAGTTTAAGAGTATTTCCATGAAACCAGAGCCACCATTTAGCAAAAGCTTTTCATGGAATGAGTCACGGGGTATAATGAAGCGCAAATCACAAGGTTACACGTTGCCTCCCAGAAACACTGCCCCTTGGTTCCGAACTCTTTGCTAAAGCAAATGCTAAGTTCTGATTCAGGCCACTGTGAAACCTCAAGCACAGGTAGATTTCACCTCACTCTCCACGACACACACGTCCCTCTAGTAAAACCGAAAACAACGTTTGACCGAAACTGAAGATTACAATTATCCGGGGACTCCGAGCCACAGAAAACTACAGTTTGCACAGCAATCACTTGGCCCCCTGCCTCCCCTCACCATTCCCGCCCCTTCAGCAGAAGGGAACCCGAATCGTACGTAATCTGAACTTTTAAACGTGTATAAATACTAAAGTATGAAACAAGTACCTGCCAAACACCTGGAGCTCTCTTTTCCCTGCTCGCTCTCTCCTCCCACACTCTGGCAACGGAATGCCCTTCAAAACCATGGCTCAGTGCTTTTGGTAAATGTTTTACGAGACACTAAACAGCCCCGCGTCCCACCCTCAGAGCAAACACCATTGAGAGAACACAATATAATGGTCGCAAAGATATCGTGTGATGTGCAATAATGCAAATGAACAGGCGGGCTCTATTTCCACACTTCCCCTTAAGGGGAAAAACAAAAAATCCCAAACTTGCAAGGGGTGGGGGTGGGCTAGCAGGAAGGGCTCACAGAAAGAAACCTTAACAGTAGAAGCATTAGCGGGGGGGGGGGGTGTGTGTGTGTGTGTGTGTGTGTGTGTGTGTGTGTGTGTGTGTGTGTGTGTGTGTGTGTGTGTGTGTTTTAAGCGGCATTATCATAAGCTCATTGTTCTAATCCCCAAGCAAGTCTTGGCTTGCTAAAGTGAAAAAGTGTCAAAGGCAAGCGTTAATAGAGGGTAGAGTTCACCAGCGAATCTGTAGACGCCGTCACAACTAGACATGTACCATGTATTTCCATTTTTCAGAGCAAATCCAACTCCAAAAAAGCTTTTCATAAGCCATCATTCACAAAAAATAAAAGGTACTCCCCATTTTCCATATCCCTCAAGTAATTCACAGTTAAAAACCAACTCTGCTCCAAACCAGAAGTTTTGCATTCCATTCAGGTTAACAATTACAACTGGAGGATAGCAGAAAGTTGCTGGCACCGAATTATTAGCATACCCAGAATGTCAGGTGCTCTTGGTACCACCAGGGTTAACTAGATAAAGAGAAGGTGCCCAGGGATCATCTGCCTGATTTTACGGAAACTACATATGGACATCACCAGAGTCCGGAGCTCAAGTGGGCAGCTTGCACCTACCAGCCTTTGGAGCTGAGAAATGGGAAAACAGAACTATTGAGTGCCCCTCAAGACTACTCCGTGAAAAGAGACCAAAGCCGTAGAGAGAAGAAGAAAGAATTGACTTTGGCTTTGGAATCTCACACACGGCCAGGTTAGGCAACTAAGAAAACCCATTTTCTTCTCCCCACTCCCTAACCCAGTCCCCAGGAATACTTAGCATTCTGCAGTTCATACCTTTGGTATATCCAGTGGGGAAGAAAGAAAACTGAACATAGAATTGAGATCATGGCTTTTCTTCACACTAGCTGTGTGACCTTGAGCAAATCACTGAACCTCTCTGAGCCTGTTTCCTTGCCTATAAAATAAAAATGTCTAGAACCAGGAAAGATTTACCAAAGAACTGACAGCCCTCGTAATCTGAGAGCCTAGAAAATGGCATATACACATTTTCAAAGCATTTTAGGGTTGTTGTCCATTTTCTTCTCCCCCCACCTCATGTATATAGGTCCTATCTTGTTTTCAATTTCCCCTGTATTACAGATGCCTCAGGTTAGGGCTGTGACGAATCTGCCTTGGGTGGGTACCCTAAATGCCCGGTTATCTGCCTCTCGGGGGCGTGGTGAGGGGGCCTCCCCGGCCTCCAGCCCAGGCTGCCAGCGCCTGTGGTTTCACAACATTTCTCCTCTTGAATGCATCTTGCCCTCTAACACAGATACCTGCCTGCCTCCCTTTCCTTTTCCATCTCTTTTTTTTCTCATTTTCTCTTTCTTTTTTCCCTTTCTACCCTCCTTCCTTTTCTGCCCCGCTTCGTTGAGAGAGAGATGACTGGTATGTGGACAGCAATTATTCTTATCATCCTCTTTCTTCTGCTACTTTATGTGACATATCAAACAAGCCGGTGAGGGAGGTGAGACGGACGTGTTATCATCAGATTCGAGTGAAGAGAGATCCAAAAAGATTCAACAAGTGGCCCGAGGTCACAGGGCTGAAGCTTGGCTCTCCTGACGGGCCAGGGTTTCCCTGCTGCCACTCCCAGCCCCCGACCCCCCACCCTCAAACCCACCTCTTCTCAGTGCGCCAAAGTCCCCACCTAGTCTAATCGGGTCTCACTGCTAATGGTGGCATATTCCCCTCTCAGAGGGCTCTTCTCATCTCTTTTCTTCCTCCCTCTGGGCTCGTCAAACTCTTACCCTATTTTTAGAGTCTATCTCACGTGACCCTCATAACCTACCTCCTGGCTGCTGCGGTCCCTGTGTGCCCTTCTTTAGGCAAACCCAAGAGAAGCAAATCTCCAAAGTGACAAACCTGCATGACAGGGGAATAATTATTCACGTCATAGGAGTCCTTCCTCATTAGTAGCTCTCTTGGGTAGCCCTGCCATGCTGCACCAGCGTATTTGTGTGTATGTCAAAAGCTCTCTAGACCACGACAGTATCCATCTCTGCACCCTTAGCACGGTGTCCAGTGCTTGCTGTTACGTAACATATTTGAATTATGAAGAAAAAAAATGTAAAGACATAATATCAGAATCCAAAGCAGTGCCTCCATGGAGTCAACTCCAGGAATGACAGGAGACCCAAGAGTTTAGGGTTTTGATGTAGTAGCTTTGTTTTGGTTTTGTTCTGTATTCAAAGACAATGAGAAAAGTGGATTATAAAGACAGAGTGGCAAAGAAACAGCATCAAGTCATGCCGTAAAACAAAAACCAACAATTAAATGCCTACAATTACCAGGTACTTGATATACAATCTCATTTAATTTAATCAAACAGAGGAGGAGGAGATAGGTTCAGAGAGCCTGCCTGAAAGCATGCACCTTGCCAGTAAGGGCACATCTGAGAATCAAAGCAGATCCAATCCTCACCGGAGCCACACTCTTCTGCCACAAGGACCCTGCAGCCTGCTCAGTCTAGGGACTACACGTCTGTTGCCCGAATCCAGAGCCACCTGTGTGTGCTTTCTAGACTCTATGAAACCACCCTCAGCCCTGTTCTTCTGCTCCTTTTCCTTGGGTTCCCCAATCCCCTCCTTTCACCTTTTATCCCCAGGACAATCTGTCCTGCTCACTTTGAAATCTACTGACAATCTCTATTCCTGGGGTCCTCATCTGACCACAAAAACCATCCAGATAGCATGGATTTCCCTACTTCACATAAGCCTTTATGTTCGTTTTTTTTCCTATGGCCACAAATTTGATATTTGACTTTAAACATGGTAGGCTGTGCTAAAATTCCCTGTGTTATATATAGTCCTTGGTGTGCTATTGTATTCAAATATTCTATCTCATGCTGCTCAGAGACTAAATTCTGTGTCCCTGAGAAAGAACTGTGCCTTCTATACAATATAAATGTTTTGTAATAGCATTTTCTCACTTCCAGCCACGCAATTCTAAGCTGAGTTTTGTGCTATTGTTTTGGGTATGCCGGCACGCGGGTGTGCCCTAGTATTTTTAACTGCCGAGTTCTGTTAGGACAGAAAAATCAGCCTCTGGCAAGTGCTGCTCTATCACCATGGGTCTGTACCAGAGTGTCTTTTAGTTTCAGGGGCCCACCTCTAGCTTAGGTGTACTTGAATCTAGCATATATTTGGCCTGCAAGATGGTTCCAGATTCTGGAGTTTTGAGCTCTCTCGGACACTAGTGACAGGAGAGGAGGAAGGAGCAGCAGGAGGTAAGTATTTTATTTGGAGCTAGTAAGTCTCCCCGAATCTTGGAAAGGTCTTGAAACTCCCCTGAATCGCTCAAGCCCCTTCAGTTTTCTGGAGAGGGCTTCAGAAAGCATCCTGAGTGAGGCCTCAGAAACTGCTGGTCACCCTAGTCCAGCCAAAACCAGATCCTAAGGAAGGTCCCAATAGTCCCTGGTGTCCTCCCAAACTGCTCCAGGAAGGAGACATTGAAACAGATGAGGGGAACACAGGATGAATCTGCATGTCCAGCACTGTCTTTCACTAGGACGTCAGCCACTAGACCAGCAATTCTCAAAGTGAGGTCCCTGGATCCCCTGGGAGACCTTAGGACTCTTTCAGATCTGCAAAGTCAAAACTATTTTCATAATAATACTAACATATCTGCCCTTTTTTCACTGTATTGACATTTGCACCAATGATGAAAGGGCAGTAGAAGATAAAACTGCTGGTATCTCAGCACAAAATAAGACAGGGGCACCAATGTGTACTAGTAACCATAGCATTTTTTTACTGCAAGGCACCAGAAGTTGTTTTTATTATTTTTTTTAAGAGACAGTTTTTCTTAAGAATGTACTTGAAGCAGGAGAATATTAATTTTATCACATCTCGACTCAAGTATATATCTTTTTTAATATTCTATGTGATGAAATTGGAGGCACACAAAAAGCACTTTTGCTGCATACCAAATTATGATTATAGGCTCAAGGAAAGTCATGTGTGTGACTGAGTTACAGACTGAACTACAGCTGCTTTTGTCACGGAACACTATATTTTATAGTATTAATGTTTGTTTCAAATGATAAAATTTGAGCTTTTAAGCAAAAGTTAAAATTTTGAAGAACTTGCATTCTACCACCATGAGTTTGACAGCTTGCCAATAATTAAATGCTCTTCTGATGAGATTAGTTGTGACACTACTAAACTTAATTTTTTTTAATATTGTATAATGAAATGCATCAATATTTGGATGATATTCACAACTCAGTAAACCAATATTTTCCAAGTGACCAATTCACGATGCTACAGAGTCACGCACAGTAAAAGATCCAAAGTACAAAATAAACTAGTGGATTTTAATATAAGAGTATGAAAAGTTCATTGATATGGTTTCAGATTCCATACTGCAACTAATCTTTAAGAAACTGTCTCTTGTGGAGTTTGGGTTTAGTATCAAAGAAGAATGTTCTCAATTATCTGAAAAGGCTATTAAAATACCCCTCCCTTTCCCAACTCCATATCTTTGTGAAGCTGAGTATTCTTTGTTTTCTTTGATAAAAATAACATATCTCACCAGATTGAAGGCAGAAGCAGTTCCAAGAATACAGCTGACTGCTATCAACCAGTAATTAAAGAGATTTGCAAAACTATAATGTGCTTTCTCCCATCTACTTTTTTTGAAATATCGTTTTTCATAAAATGTTATTTACGTTAACATAAGAAATTATGATTATTTTTGAAGTACTAAGTAAACAAATAAATATTTTTACTTTCTTAGTTTGAATTTCCAATGTGGTAAATAGTAGCAGATACAACCCACATAAACAAGAACACTTTGGGTTCCTCAGTAATTCTTAAGAATGTATAAAGGGGGGGAACGAATTGGGAGATTGGGATACCAAACTGTACACTCTAAATATATGCAGTTTATTGTAAAAAATAAAAAAATAAAAAGTTAAAAAAAAATGTAAAGACAGGGTTGCCAGATTTAGCAAATAAAAATGCAGGATGACCGGTTAAATCTGAATTTCAGATAAACAACAAATAATATTTTAGTATAAGTATCCATGCAATACTTGGGACATACTTATACCAAAAATTACTTATTGCTTATCTGAAGTTGACATCTAATTAAGTGTCTTTTATTTTATTTGCCTGTTAAGATGAGCCCGAAAAGTTTGAGAAAAGCTGCAGCAGACTATGCCCCTCACACATGTACTAACACACTAATATCAACATTTATTAAACAGACCCAGCACTAAATTCTTGACAAATATTACCTCTTCAATCATTCCAAAATCCTATGTGGCAAGTACTATTATGATCCCTAGTTAAGTAAAGCTAGGTTTTGGGGGAAGGCAAGATTGGAACTCACTCACTCAGACACCAAAATCTCAGGGGGTAACTATTAGGCTTACACTGAACTCTGAAAAACAAAGAATCCTAAAGATGATGGGTTTTTCTGCATAGTTGCATCTCAAATTTTAGCAAACTGATTTCTGTTGCTTCTCTTCTCTCTGTCTCATAGCTGTGTGTTCTGCTATCAGAGCAATGATGAAAACCAAGGTTGTGTGTCAGGGAATTCTATCCAGAACTGGCCATCGGCATTTGACTTGGAGCAGACTTTCCTGATGGATGCTTCCTTGGGCGTGATGATAGCATTGTTCCGGGCTGGGTATTCTAGAATGGAGAAATGGTGCACAGGCACTGCTCATTACTATTAATTGGAAGCTGTCGGGACCTTGGTGCTGAGCTAGAATCATCCTTGAGAATAAATTGGTGATTTCTCCAAATGAATCTGTACCAATGCAAATGCAACGACTGTTGTAAGTGAGCCAAGGTCCTGTTTTTCGTATGATCATGACCCAGGCCAGTGGATATGTTTAATGAGCTCAGGTTTGACAGTAAACAAACTAGGGAAAGTAAATTTTTTTATGATGCAGCATGGGGGCAAGGGTATATCCCACGGTGCCTCCTGATCTGCAAATACAAAAATTAATTTGCTTGCAGCCAACTAGGGACCCTCCCCCAATTGCCAAGGGCTATGATGAAATGTGGAAAGTGATAAGCACATAAGGGAGGGAGGGAGGGAGAGAGAGAGACTCGTCTTTCATACGGGAAAATTTATTTCTTTAACAAAGGGAAGACGCCTTTCAAATCGCTTTTGTTTTGTAAATTTGGATTTTTATGATTTGTGAGGCACACTAGATTATACTAAAGGCAGTTGCATAACCAGAAGCCAAGGGTGACAGAACTTTCAAGATTATCCTGGAGGAGAGAATGGGACAAGGGGAGGAGAAAAAAAGGGTAGATCAGAAAAGAAAAGATGCCAAAACTGGAGTGTTAGATAATTAAGAGGTGCATTTGAGAAACCAAGACTTGGTGAGAGCCCAGAGAACAGGCCTAGGTAGAAAGAGGGTTTGGGGACACCCAAGGGCCCTTGCCGTGGGGCATATGAAGGAAAAGTAAGAGTCATGTTTTTACTTTTAAAACTGTCAACGTTGCCATTCGCCTCAGGCCCACCTGGCAGGGCTGCTGTCTGAGTTCAGATACTGGCCCAGCCCTGCCCTGGTGGCGGTGTCTGCCTCTCCAGCACAGCCTCTCTATCTGCACCATTGATCTAGACCCCTCGAGCACTGAAAGGAGTCTGCGTGGAGAGGAAAAAGAAAAAGAATAACAAACTGAGAAGCCAGCCTGGCTCCCTCCTCAGATAAGCTTGGGTGACCAAGGAGTGCAGCTTTCCCCTTCAAGGGGCCCTCAGAATTTATTCTTGTGAATGCTGATGTCAAGGAGGACATAGCCAGAAACTGTGACTCATCAAATTTCCAATGTCAAGACCAGAATGTACAGTCTGGATCCAAGGACTGGCTTTGCACTCAGAACACTCAGAGTCAAGGCCCCTGCCTGCTTCAGATACAAAGCCGGTGGAGCCACGGGCCCCGGCCTTCACCCCACCAGCCCGCTGCCATTGCCTGTCTTCAGCACACGGAGAGTGGGGAGTTTTATCCCACTGTGTTTGAGCCACAGGCCCTTATGATATCTCAAAAAGCGATCTACCTTGAAAAGTGGTTGGATCTGTACGTGAAGGTCACTGGCCATTAGTGTAGAGCCAGGTAGTAAATATTTTTGGCTCTGCAGGGCATATGGTTACATATCTTTCTTTCTCTTTCTTTTTTTGGGAAACCCTTAAAAATGTAAAAACCATTCTTAGCTACATACAAAAACTGGCAGCAGAGCGGGCCATAGCTTGCTGACGCCTTACTTAGAGCAAGGGTGAAGAGTGGGCAGCATAAACTGGGGGTTTCTGCATGCAGTCCGGTTGTCAAAACGCGAGGCAGCTGTTACATTGCCTTCTTACTGACAAAGGCTACCTGATTCTCCACTGCACTTGCTGAGTCTGACATTCTCTTCTTGTGGAGGCATCTTCTCTTTGCTATCATCCTCTTCAAGGAAGAAGTTAGCTGTAGATCTGGCAGGAAATTAAACCTTCAAATGACAGTGTTATATAGTCTGAACATTAGATAAAAGGGATTTTAAATAAGGTAGAATATTTTTTTACAGGATACTTTTCCATTTTGAGTGTGTGTGTGTGTGTGTATGAATGAGCACATTTCTGTTTAAAAGTAAACACTCTGGGGACGTCCCTGGTGGCGCAGTGGTTAAGAATCTGCCAGCCAATGAAGGGGACACGGGTTTGATCCCTGGTCCGGGAAGATCCCACACGCCACAGAGCAGCTAAGCCTGTGCGCCACAACTACTGAGCCCGCATGCTGCAACTACTGAAGCCTGCACACCTAGAGCCCGTGCTCTGCAACAAGAGAAGCCACTGCACTGAGAAGCCTGTGCACTGCAACAAAGAGTACCCACAGCTCGTCACAACTAGAGAAAGCCCACATGCAGCAATAAAGACCCAACACAGCCAAAAATTTTTTTAAAAAAAGTAAACACTTCATATGTATTAAAAATTCCAAATCTGGAAAAATCCTCCGATATAGCCTAGCCTATAACTGTTTACATTTGAGGAAACTATGACCTACTTCGGTTAAATGAGATGTTCCAAGCTACACACTAACTGGCAGAAGAGCTTGGGCCAGAAACTTGGTTTCCTGGTTCCCAAATTAGTTCTCTTTCTACTACTCTTCTTCACAGCACATTGCCATGTGAGTACCAAAAATTCAATTTAACAAATACTTACAAAGTATTTCCACACATGCACGGCACTGGCTTAGTGCTCTGGGATACAAAAGAAGTGTAAGAGAAGAGTCCTGCCCATGAAAAGCTTTTGAGCTCACTGAGAAAACAAGGCACACACACATGAAACAAGTATATTCTTACACTCATGTAATTATACAGCGAAAATAGAGCTGATAAAGCTTCCTGTAGTGACAGAATGGTTCTTTATCTTTGCTGTTCAGTATGGTGGCCAGTATAGCCACGTGTGGCTGCTGAGCACTTAAAATGTGGATGGTGCTACTGTTACCAACCTGGGTTCTTGGACTCTTCAATCAATAAAAATTGATAAGAGGCCAGAAGAGGAATTCAGGCAAGGCTTTATTGGGGCCCCTGCTGCAGCACAAGGAGTGAAAACAAGTAACAGGTCCCCTTGCTCACTCCCCGAGGTGGGGTGAGCTGGTCCCTTAAATGAGGGGAAGATAGGGGCTGATCGGTGGGTCAGGCCGGAGGGGTGACTTGGATGGTCTGCCCATCCCCCCTGGTGGTGCTGTATGCATGGATCACGGGCAGTACTCTGCCTTTGCTCCCAGCACCTCGGAAGCAGCGGAGGTTGGGTTTTGGCCTTTTTGTAACATGTTCATAATTTGCCCCAACTGCACACATACTTGCAGTTATTTTTAGTCCCTCATAGTTTCTTTGTATTTTGTTGCTAGAGGAGACATTTGTCCAGGCGTAAGTATTGCTGTAAAGGGTCCCAGGACCGAGATCCTAGCCTGTCTCATGACTAGGGAAATGAACTTTTAATGGTATTTAATTTTAATTAGTTTAAATGGCCACATGTGATGTACTGAACATCACAGGTCTGAAAAAATGGTTATAGATCTGTATGGAAGATATGTACAAATATTCTGTCACTTTTCCCTCTTGTGCCTTTGGCAGAAACCACTGCTGATCACAGAACCCTTCCCCTCTGAGCAGGGATGAGCTCTCAGGATTCTCCATGCAACATCATTTTCAAATGCCTGGACCCGGTATTTATCATGAAACCTATTTGCCATCCTTGATACACATAAAAAGTGACAAACGTGAGCAGGAGAAGGAAGTACTTGGGCTGAGCCTAGAAAGGCAACATGTGGACAGATGAAGAAAAGGGGACAAAGAGTGTGGGGCTCTCCATGTGGAGAACAGCACGACCAGAGGAAATGGGCAGAGTTCTCCTGGCTCTAGGACAAGGGGGATGCTGGTCTGGTCAGAAGGGAGGATTGAGCTGGGTGTGGTGGAGATAAGGGGAGAGACAGAAGAGTAAGGCTAGATTAAGGAGACTTTTGGATTCCAGGAGTTTGGACTTTTTTCTCAAGAGCAACAGGAGCCCCTGAAGGTTTAAGCAGGATAATGACAGGAGAAAAACATATTTTAGGAATCTGATCTGATAGCGACCCAGGAATAGGATTGCATAATGGACACATACATTCAGAGACCAGTAAGAAGGCTGTTCCACCAATGGTTTTTGGTTTTCCTTTAGGAAAGTAGCACTTGTTTATTAAAGCAAATGTATAAACCACAGAAAAGCAGATATAAAAATTAAAACTAGACCTCTACCTTTCACAATCAACCATAGTTGGCATTTTGATGCAGTTTCTTCCAGGTTGTTGGGTTTTTTTTGTTTTTTGGTGTTTTTTGTTTGTTTTTCCCTTCCGTAGCTATTGCAATAATTCAGAAATAAAGCTAGGACTAGGACTAGGAAGGTGGTAGTGTGAATAAAGAGGAAAAGCCACAAAAATTTTTTTTAAGTGAGACAGCAGAGTGACGAGAAAAGATAATTAGCTTTAAGGGATCCGGGAGCTGAGTTCTAGGCTTGGCTATTTCAGTGGGCCTCCTCTCTCTCAACCCCTAGCCGGGGCTTCTTCATTTTATCATCTAGGTACTGGTCTAGACCAACTTCTTAATCTCTTCTTATTGGTGTCTAATTAAAGGTCAGATGAAAGTTTCAAGACCTTCCCGCAGACCTAAAATGGACCTATAATGTATCTGTGCATGTCCCTGTTCATTTTAAGTGAACATCACATACAGATAGATAGCTGGGGTTGTCATAAGACAAAAATGTTCCTTTGATCTTTAAGCTGTACCATTAGCATAGAGCCTGTTGCAATCTATAAGATTTTAGGTGTAAAGTAATCACACTGTATACTCTGAGCAGTGTTGTAGGGAGGACGTGTAGATGTGGTTCCCAGGACATGTAATGGGATGGTGTACACAGGGGAATCCATCCTCAGACAGGACTCCGCCAAGCAGTGACAGCGTCTTCCTAAGACCCAAAGGTTTTTAAGGCCCAAACCACCTTCGCAGACCATAGGAAAAACAAAACCAAAACCAGCTGCTAGAGAACACAAATTATGCTCTCTGGAAAAAGCAACACACAGCCATTCACCAGGTTAATAAGCAAAAGTGTGAACCAGTGGTTGTGTACACGGGACATAGATGAGACTCGATCGTGGAGTTTTCAAAAAATACTGATGGCTGGGTTCCTCCTCGGGCCATTTAAATCAGGGTCTCAGTTCTCAAGATGACTGAAGCCTGTAGCATCAGCTGATATCCCAGAGTAAGAACAGTTCAAGGAGCCGGGGAGCAGCGTGGGATCCAGATCTGACTGACTGTGTTCTTAGCCACCCTGGTTAAGAGTTGCAGCCAGTTCCTTAGTAAAGAGAAACTGGAGACCAACAAAGAACCCACCATGCCACTTTATAATTGGCATATTAAACTATACATAGCTTCTTTTCAGAATGTAGGATCTGTTACGTTCAATACCTCCTTTCGTCACTTTAACTGCTGAACAGAGTGTGATAGAACTCCTGCGGACTGTGGCCAAAGAACTCTGGTCAACAAACATGCCTTTTTCTGAGGATCCCTCGGCCTTCTGATGGGCTGCTGGTTAAACAGTGTAGACTCCAGCCTCAGGCAGACCTCAGTGTGTGTGCCAGCTTTGCTGTGTACTCACTAACTGTGTGACCTTGTGCAAGTGACATATTCTCTTTCATACCTCAGTGTCCTTATTTGCCAAATAGGAATCATAACACCTTTATGGGATTATTGTAGAAATTAAAGAGGCCATACAAGTAAAAGAGATAATGCAAATAAAGGACTTTTTTGGTGCCTGGCACAGAGTAAGTACTCAATAAATATTATCATTATTTTCATTATTTATCATTTATTTTCATCATCCCCTCAGGGTTCCTTCTAACTCCAATATTTTATGATTCTAAGAATGGCTGGTGACTGACTGCACAGATGGAGATGGACAAAAAGCAGCAGGTACTGACACGTCAAGATTTAAGTAAAGACTGGATTGAGCTCTATTTACCCCAGCTTGACCCTTCAATAGCCACTTGATTCTTTGCTTAAGATGTCCCTTGTATGCCGCTGACATTGGTCTTCGTTTCAAAATGACCTCACTTATTTTGCAGGCCCAGAACTTTGGTCATTCTGGACGAAAGCAACGTGGATCTTCTGTTACTGTTATTTCTTGGTGGCACAGACGCCTGTGAGTCTGGCCGAAGTGAACGTCAGGCGTTCTGTTTCCGTCTGTCCTGGCTGCACTGCTAACACCTGAGGGCAGATGGTTTGAACTACCACATGGCCTCGGACGAGGCCCCCACTCAGCATTCGTGTCTGATGACTGGTGTGAAGACCTTGTTCTTGGAGACTTCAGGGCGGGCATCTGAGTGGTGCCCATGAAATCTGCCTAAAGGCCCAATGCTAACATAAGCCACAGCTGTCAGCCTCATAACCTTGGAGTGTTCTCTTTGCTTTCCAAGGTACCAATACCCTCCTACAAAGCATAATGCCATCATCGATGCTTATTCTGCCAAAAGACACACACATTTTGTTGATGCTCACAGGTTTCTTCTTCCTTGTCCATGGTGGGAACAAAGCTCTTCCTTTTAGGAAGACAGTCCTCCTTCTGTAGGCAAACATTCGCTTGTCCGCCATGTTACTGGCTGAGTCACAGCCCATATTCACCTCTCTACCTTTTCAGTTTTGAAAACGGGTTACCTTGTTTTGCAAATAGCAAGTTATCAAGGAGCAGGCTGCCAAAAGAACTACTGGCTCTGTGAAACTTTTGCCCAGGTGAATGAAATAATTTTTTTTCCTTTTTCTTTTTTTTTTTTGTTTTCAGGCTGCGTGGCTTGTGGGATCTTAGTTGCCCAACCAGGGACTGAATGCATGCCCTCAGCGGTGAAAGCATGGAGTCCTAACCACTGGACCGCCAGGGAATTCCCATGAAATAATTTTAAAGTGGGACATTATTCAGTTTGGGATTAGCCACAAGCTCCCTGTGAAAGCCAGTTTTTCCTTAAGAAAACCAGTTTTTCCTAACATATGTTCATTTGGGTCCAGAATGCAGACCTCAGGATCATCTTAGTTACAGGAATGCCTTGTTATGAAGTTGCTGGTTGACTGTATCCACAACGGGCTAAAGTGTGAGTTGGGCTTAATTATTCCAAGACCAAGTCTTGGAAAATTCTTCAGCTTATATCACCAATGATCATTGATCATTATAAATGATCATCATAAATGGCAAAGGACTTTGGCTATGCAAAAGGTTACTTATGCATGAATTCTCAACACCAGCAAGCCCCATACCTGAATTAGAACTTTTATTGAACTGGATCAGAGATCAGACAAGAGAAAAGGAGACAAGAGGTCCAGACGAGAAAGCGATGAGTCTACTCTATGGTAACTCTAGATACAGATAAGAAAAGAGATCCATTAACTTCTACTGCATTTTCAAAAACACCATTAAATATTTGAGTTATGATGTTGTTTGTTGTTTGAGTCATTCTTGTTTTATTGTTAATATTTTCTCTTAACTAAATGGCTAAGCTTTCATTGTGAAACTCTTCTGGGGCAAGGGTCATGTCTGAACCATCTTTGTATTCCTCAGGCACCTGCCCCAGTATCTTTCATTACAGGGGTGCTTTGTAAGTTTATTAATCAGAATCAAATTATAATATGGGCCTTTTCCTTCACCCTCTGTAGTAATAAATTATGTGGTAGAAAGTAAATAGTAAGAAGTAATATGTGATGGAAAAACATCTATTTTCGGGTGAAGAAGCAGAAAAGTCACAATTAGAACCTGCCTTTGGAGATCGCCTTCAGCAGCGTGGGGTCATTTTGTGAAGGTCCCCATTAGTAACTGAGCAAACAAAAGAGAATTTGTTTCAACTCACTCACTTGATCTTGGCGTGTACCTGTTCTTCAGCAAGTTTCCCTTATATGGACCACATGAGTTGTGGGACTCTAAGGAGCCTACCTTAAGTCCTATTTGAGTTATAGTCTGCCTTCTTGAAACAAAATGAGGGGAGGGTCATTTTTACAAAAGGTAAACCTTCTGCTAATTTTTAGGGATTTGGGGGAAATTGTTTCTAAGAGATCTGTGATCTCATTAAGTGAAATCTACAGTTCAGGAACATGAAGAGACATTTTACCAGAGAAGATAATTATCTTAAGCTGTCTACCTCTTCCTCCTTTTCAAAAGTAACTTGCATTTTCAACTTACAGGTTAAACAATATCTACTTCTTAATTTATTAACTTACTTGGAATGGAAATCTAGGCTATGATGACTAGGAAAGGGTCAGCACTCAACATGCTTTACTCTTTTACTTAGAGGCCATCAGGAATTCCGTGATTTTTACCCTTTGCCCTTCCTAGGGAGCTCCACCATCTGATGTCCATATCTCGATGGAGGCGCACAGACTTCCTGTGACCTGAGAAAAATTAGGTAATGACCTAGACATCAACTTTTTAAGAGGATTGGCCAAAGAGGTCACGAAAAGTTCATAGTAAAAGTTCAAATTTCTATGTATCAATCATAGCCAATGATTCTCTTCCCTTCTATATGGGGAAAACAGACCAATCTTATATGAGACTGAGGCAGAAAAATCTCAGGGAAAAAAAAGAAATTAAAGGCCTGTTAAAAAGATCTATCTAGCCCCAGTCAGCCCCTACACTCAATAGATCTCTCCCAAAACGATCACATCAAATTCATTCATGACTAAGAAACCAGTAAGCTTGAGATGGCCAGTTCAGTGGAATTGGGGTTCCATGTTGTGTGTGGTATGTGCATGTGTATACATGCACACGTGTGAATTTATGAATCTGTCAGTTAAGTTACTCAGTTGCTCAGCAGTACTCTGGATAGAAAATGTCAACATAGAGCATGAAGAATCGGAACTTGAGAATCTCATAATGGTCCAAAATGCAAGCTGGGTCAAGTAGCTGGCCTCTGTCCTATTTAAATCATCTTTTTTTTTTTTTAATCTGGCCTTTGGATGGAGGAATTATATACTATGCCAGTGATCATCCTTCCCTGATGTCATCAAGTAAGCAGAGAGAAAGAAAAGTGGACGCATTTATTAATGAAAACAATCTCTCACTAGAAGCTGATCACTTTCCTGTAAAGGGTAGATGAGGGAAGTTAAGAACATAGATTTGGGGAGAATTCAAAGGATTGGCAGGAAAACAGGGCTTGGAATCCAGCTCTAGGAAATGATGCTAAGAGAGAAGGAGGAATATATGTCTAAACCACAAAAACAAAAAAATCTCTTAAGGGCTTTTAAAGATTCTTCCAGAAATTTGACTGAATCCTTATTTTAGAACAGACATGTGTTCATCTGAAGCCACTTTCCCTCTACCTCCTTCATGCTTATTCCTTGAACCTGCCACTCGGTGGCCCATGTTGAAACCCTCTAGCTATTCCTCATTTGATAAGTCACTACCACCTACCCCCAGTCTGTCTCTGCCTGGTAAACCATTCCTTCTCCTTCAGGTCTCAGTTAAAACAGCACTTAAATTCCAAGAAACCTTCACTGGTGGTCACTCCTCTTACTAACATTCAGAGTAGTTCCTCTGGTTTTAAACTCCCTTAACTCCTTGCAATTCTTCTTCAGCCCATTCATAACTCAATTATGTAATGTCTGCCTTAACTACAAGACCAGGTTCCTGGGGGCAGAAAACCAATTCTTTCTGTCTTAATCTCTTAATTACCCAGTACCTAGCACAGAGACTGGCACACAGTGGGTGCAGGGAAAACCGTAGTTAACCCATTTACCTGTATCCCTGCTGATTTAAGGATTAATGTACTATCACCCAGGGGGCCTATAATATAGAGGTTCTGCAGATCTTACAGACTGTATAAATCAGACCCATGTGACAGAAAGTCCTGTCCATTCTGTGGCATCAACACTACAAAGATGCTATGCACCCATGTATTTAACATGAATGTGAATTTGGACTCATTCACACATAAATGGACGCTGACAGATCATTCTGGGGACAGAGTAGTGAAATATTCTAAAATAGAGTATTTTACTTGTAAATCCCATGATGCCGAGTGCTGGAAGGGAGCCAGGCTTCAGATAAGGGTATGTGGTTCTAGGACCTGCTGCTTAAGAGGCTGCTCCATGATGTCACATGGGCTGTCCTGAATGCCAGCACCATGGAGGTGCTGGGGCTTAGGAGGTCCACGGGCTACTCGTCTCAAAACCATCATATGGAGTCACCAAAAATACTAGCTTGGCTCTTGCACTTTGTGAAAAATAGGAGGCAGAGAACACTTAATGCTGGTCATTTGGGGATTATTAGAGGAATGCTGTATTTCACCGAATTGAAATCTCCATAAGATGTATCTCAACTTCAGACACGTTAAATTGTGGGGCGAAATGTATTCTATAGTTGAAATGCAGTGAACACTACAGGAAAAATTCAGTATTAAAAGACTTTTAAGCAAAGTCATTCAAATACAGCTTCTGCCATTCTTTTCGACCGTGGGAGTCTTCTGGGGATAATGGTACTTACAAATATACAGGGCACACTGGCCTAGTAAATTAAGCAAACACCCAGAAAAAGACAATATGTGTTGGTTTCAAAAATTAGAGAGGATAAACATTTGGTTGTCACTACGTAATGTTCACTACTTTTCTCCACCTCTGAATGATGATGTTCATTTGAGTCACAGTGAAGGTGGAGCCAGGTGACTTACCAAACCTCCTTAGTGAGCCCGGGAATGGCTGATCTCTGCTAGGTGACCTGATGCAAGGTGTCCTGATGCCTCTGTTACCCGAACTCTGAAATGGAAAAGACAACACTGTTGACCCAGAGACAACTAATGAGGAGTATGCAGTTAATGACAGCTAAGTGGATGGAGGTGGGGCGGAAAGAAGAAGAAATATGGTATTTTATGACTACTACACACCTTTGTGTGTGCATGGATTACAAGGAAAGCTACATAACCAGTCAGCACAAGAGATCTGCACTGGCTCATATACATGGAGAAAATAGATCACGTCCTTTTGCCAATTCCACAAGGCTATTTGGGTTGATACTAGCTAAAGGACATTCAGAGGAAAAAAAATCTCATTTTGACAAGGAGAGGAGGGAAACGTATAAAGAGGTGGTATAACGGGGAGGGGAAGCTCACAGGTTTCCCCAGGTGCTCAAAACTCAGCTCTACTGCTTGCTAGCTGGGTGACTTAGGCATTTTACTCAACCTCTCTGATCCTCCTTTTTCTCATCTAATGTGAGCCTGTTATCCACCTGTTAGGGACCTTGTGACAATAAACAAGACAGATATGAAGCCCTTGGGGCTCCATATGAGAGAAAACATTCAATGGAGGGCAGCTATGATTATTATATTCATTTAAATTTCTTTCTGCAGAGGCACATTAAATTGTGATCTTTTAGTGTAAATCACCAAACACTCAAAAATGTTTAAAGCCTTGTGAGCTGTTAGTGTTTTAAATATTTCTTTACCTTAGGAAGCCCTCTGCAGCTGGCTTTTCTGCACATATATGAACAATATTCCTTAACTATTCCGCTTCATCTTTAATTAAATACATTTGATTAACTAGGCCCTGTAAAGCAGACTTTATTATGCTACTACTCCACCAACAATGAATAAAACCCCACAGGAGTCTCACTCCTGCCCCCTCCAAGAAAGACCACACGTCTGCAAGCTGCCTCTGGGAAACAAAATCCTGAGTTCTGCTAACTCCTGCAGTTGAACTAGGTAATCATTTGTTCCAAAGTTCTTCCCAACTCAATGGCCTAATTAACTAAGGTTGAGCTTTTGATTAACGTACAGTGTTTGCTGGAACTTTGACCCACACAGAAAGTTGGCATTTGACTTGCTTCTGAGTCCAACTTGTGTCACGAGTGCCAGTCTCAAGGGTAATAAAGGACCTGGCTGTTTGCTTACAGCAAATGGAGGTGGTGCCCAGTCATTATAAGGCTTTTCGTTCGACTGTCCACCCAATCCTTGGCAGAGACAGTCTGCAGCCTGCACGTCAGCTTTTAGAGTGAATAGAATGAAAGGGTGTATATTTCCAAACTGAACAGCGCCTAAGTTCTACTTGGCACTTCACCTAAATGCCAGTTGTTTAGGAAACATGAATATGATCCTCAGATCAAAGTGATCAGAGTGGAGATCAGGTGTTGGAGCAGGTGCGAGCAGATTCTGCCTTGGTGAGCACACTGCTCTCACTGATGGCTCCTGAGCTCTAAAACCTCATCGGATACAAGGCAGAGACCACAGGACCTGAGAGTTCATGTTCCTGCCTGTTATAAGATGAACAGTGTCCTTCCTAAATTCATGTGTTGAAGCCCTGACACACCCCCATCCCAGCACATCAGAATGTGACAGTATCTGGAGATAGGGCCTTTGAAAAAGTAATTAAGGTTAGATGAGGTCATAGGGTAGGCCCTAACATATGAATGGTGTCCTTATAAGAGGAGACTAGGATACATTCACACACAGAGCAAGGGATGACCATGTGGGGACACAGTGAGAAGGTGGCCCTCTGCAAGCCAAGGGGAGAGACCTCAGAAGAAACCAAGCCTGCCAACACCTTGATCTTGGACTCCCAGCCTCCAGAACTGTGAGAAAATAAATTTCTCTAGTTTAAGCCACCCACACTGTGGTATTGATATTTTGTTATTGCAGCCCTAGCAGTCTAATACACCACCTCCCTCTCTGTACCCCCAATCTTATGTCCCAGGACCAGGCAGGTAACAAATGAGGAAGTAGACTAAGAGCAAAATAACAGAGGAGTGGTGTAGACGGTGGTAAATAGGAGAGGTATCAAATTTTAAAACTTTACAAAATACTGGGAGGCCACACAGAGTATGTCCATGGTTTGATTATGCTGGGAACCTTTCAGTGGCAATCCCTGGGCTAGGCCATCACAATTAGACACTTAAAAACACCCACTATTCACCTTTTCAACACCTACTACAGGTCAGGCCTTAAGCCGGACACTGAACATAGCAGTGGTGAATAAAATAAGGTGTCTTCTCTGCCTTCATGGTACATAATGGTCTGGGATAGGGAGTCCAGGTACTGAGCTAGGCGAGAAATGCCAGTTGAAAAGACAAAGCTGCTGCCCTCCACGGCGCTGCAGATGAGCAGACCACAGACGTGGAACAAGACCATCATGAAACAATGGGACACCGGTTATAAGACACAAGGGGCAATGGAGAGTGGAAAGACGATTGCAAGTCTGTCAAGGTTAATCAAGGAAATCGTGAGCCAAGTTCTGGAGGATGCATAATAGTCTGCTTGGCAGACAGAGATGATGGATGAGGAGAGGGCACTTTCCAGACAGAAGGAACAGTCAGTTCCTGGTTACGGGGACATGAGAGAGCACAGCATCTTTGGAGAACGACTAGTCGGACTGAGGGCGGTAGAGGGAGCAGCAGGACATGCAGCTGAACAAGGCAAAGAGCTCACATTTTATTGCACAATGAACCACTGGAAAATTTTAATCAGGAAGGTGGCATTACTTGAACTGCTTGTGAGAAAGATCGCCTGACCACAATGCAGAAGGGGTAAAGGCAGGGTGACGAGAAGATGTAGGCAGGAACCAGGCAAACAGTCATAGGGATGCCTGGCAGGCAAGGTTAGGGATGCATAACTGAAACTGTCACGGCGTTCAACCATGGCCACAGGTGACACTGCCCAAGGACATTATGTGCATCAAGAGAAGCACTAATTTTTATAAGGGTACTATTTTGATCAATGAGAACATGCATTTCTTAAGAAGCTTTTAATTTCATTTATCTTACATTTCACATCAAGAAACTGTCTACTCGTTTTTATCCATCAAAGTCACATGTACCTCAGTTTCCTCATCTAAATATGGATAGTAATGACACTTCCTTCACAGAGAGGATTCCTTGAGCTCATTAATACAAGTAAGGAGTTAAGTGCAAGAAATGCATTATTATTAAATCAGCTACTATTAGAGTAGAAATAAACTTTAAAGAACAAATGGATAATTATTGACTGTGCAGTTAACAATAATCCTTCCTCTCAGTGAAAATGAGCCAGATTAAAACAACCACCACAACCACAAAGAGTAAAAACTTATTATATAATTGTCTTGGAAAGGAGCTGCCTCCCATTTCCTTAATCTCTCCAGAGCTCTCACACAGCCTCTTAGAAAGGGCCCTAATATTTGTGCATGATCATTACTTTAAATTTATAAAGTGCTTTGTCTCAGATAAAAAAAATGTCAAAGATTAACAATCCAAGGGGAAGGGCTTCCCTGGTGGCACGGTGGTTAAGAATCCACCTGCCAATGCAGGGGACATGGATTAGATCCCTGGTCCGGAGAGATTCCACATGCCTCGGAACAACTAAGCCTGTGCACCACAACTGCTGAGCCTGTGCTCCAGAGCCTTAGAGCCACAACTACTGAGCCCACGCAGCACAACTACTGAAGCCCGTCTGCCTAGAGCCCGTGCACCACTACGAAGAGTAGCCCCCATTCACCGCAACTAGAGAAAGCCCAGCAATGAAGACCCAATGCAGCCAAAAATAAATAAGTAAATAAATAAATAAACAAAATCTTTAAAAAACAAAACAAAGAAAACAAAACAACAATCCAAGGGGATGTGGGGCCTGCAAAGACAGACTGACTGCAAAGAGATACAAGAGAATTTTCTAGAGAGGTGGAAATTTCTCTGTCTTGATCGGGGCAGTGGTTCCATGGCCGGATGTGTTCCACACAGCACTAAAAATTCTTTGAATGTTATTATATGTAAATTATAGTTCAATAAAGACTGAATAAGGATAAAAAAGCTGGAAGATGGGGGAGAGGGGAATTCAAGGGCAAATGGAAGCTCACATTCCAAAGAAAAGTGAAAATAGATTTGAGTGAAAGAACTTGCCTTGAAACCTTTAATTTCCAAAAACACTGTCTCTTTAAATGAATGAAGCCGGTTAAGAATGTAAAAAAGCTTCCTTACGCAAGAAACATTTTGAAAAATTCAGTTCTCACCCTTATTATCCTGTGTCTAAAGCACTTCTTACCCCTCGACTCACTGGACAAGCTGCCCTCTTGTGGCTCTGATGTATATTCCCTGAGCACAAAAGTGGGCTCAGCTACCCGGGTAGCAAGCCCAGCCTGCCCATAAATATTCCTCAAGGTGACTGAGAGTGGGTGTGCTGGCCGCTTGCACACAGGAGGTACACAGGCCATTCTCGGCTTGCGTCACAGCTGAGCTTTAAATAACTAAGAAAATAGGGTTGCCACAAAATACACATGGTTTGAGGCTGACAAATTCAAGAGACATTTTAATGCAATTTAAATTTCACTTTCGCAACACGGTTATCAGCGTTATCAGAAGCAAACATCTGTCTCAAACAGAGTGACTGCAAAGAAAACAGAACTGAAAGTTTCAATTCCACCATCTGTGAATACTATTCAATATTCCCAAGATACATCTGCACAAAAAAGAAAACCACAATATCCCAGCAAATACTACCCAAATACTGGTTTTTATTAACACTGGCATACGGGGAATCTAGGTGTCTTATGAAACATTAAGTATTTGTTTAAAAAAAGGAAAGCAGGAAGGAAGGAAGGAGAAAATAGCATAGCTTTTTAAAAGTTGCACTAAAAAAAGATCAAAGATGGCATGAACACTAACTCAAAAGATGACAATATTGTCTCTTTAGAAAGCATCTTCATATAAGACCTTCGTCAAAGACACACATAGAGAAAAGACAAAGATATAGATGGAAATAGATGCTGTATTTCAACTGTTGAGATGTCAAAAATGCACCTTGTCCAGATCCAGTAACATCAGGCTGGACTAAATTAACCTACGCGAGGGTCCAGCCACTCCTGATAAATGACTGCTAAATCCATATTCTAGCAGAGCGAGCTTTCTTTTTAAATCAAATCATGTCACTTCCCTTCTCAAAACCCTCCAATGGCTTCTCCTCACACTTGGAATAAAATCCAAAGTCCTTGCCAGGGCTCCCTCCAGGAACCTGCATGGCTCTCTACTTCCTTCCCTGCCTCTCTCCTACTTCCTCACTCCTTCCTGGCTATTCCTCCAACACGTTGGCTTTCTCAGCTCCCTGCCTCAGCACTCACAGTCGCCCTTGCCTGGAATTTCCCTTCCCAGCCTTCCCCACCTGGCGCTCTCCCTGATTGGACTCACCTCCTCCAAGTCTTCCCAGACCACTCTATGAAAACAGCTCTCCAATCACCAACCCTGCTTGCTCTCTCTCTCCTCTTTCCTATCTTTACTTTTCTTCTATGCAATTGTTATCTGAAATTACATCATGCATTCACTGTTATCGCTTTTTATTATCTCTCTACCCCACTGAAATGTGAGCTCCACGAGAGACAGGGCTTTCTCTCCTAAAACAGAGCCTGACACTTGTCAGTCCTCGTTATTTGAGAAAAGAGATATCCCGGCTTGGGGAGATAATAAACCCTAATGAAATACGTTCCAACACTTTATCACCAAGTCCGTCCTTAGGTCTACCTCAAGTCTCTCTTATTGCAACAAAAGCCCATATCCTTTCATCGAATCCCAGAGTGATGGACAGGGGCTGACCAACAAGCTGTTAAGTAATTCTTTAGGATCACAGACCTTTGAAGGTAAGATGGGGCCTTAGTTATCACCGGATCCAATCCTTTTGTTTTGAAGATAAGTACATAGGCTCAGAGAGGTTGACTGGTTTCTCCAGGCTCACACAGAAGCAGTGAACATCAGCAAACACCACGTCACTTCTAGGGTGCAAAGTGCTTGCCTTTTTCATTCCTACAGTCCCGGGAGCCAGCACGGTGCCTGCCACAAAGAAATGCACCCGAGCAACAAGTGTCCTCACTTCTACTCTAAGTGCTCATTCAACTGAACTGACTTCCTTCCTCTCATTACTGTCCCAACTTCCTACCTGAGAACCATTTCCAGTCACTTGTGTCATGTGTCATCATTTCCTGTCCTCTGTTTGTATGTATGACAACATACCAGACACAATTGCCTCTCTGGGGCTGATTTGATTGTAACATAATTCAAATAGCCCAGCATGGAAAATACCTAGGAAAAAGTGGGATATGCAAAGCAAAAACAACAAAAAAAGGCAAAAAGCTGGCAGTGTCCCCGACCATGGGTGCTGTGACCATAATGCAAGGCAGGAACTCTGTCTGGTCCATATCTGTTTTCCTGCAGTGCCTAGCAGTGTGCCTGGCACGTAGTCAAGGCCTATTTGTTGGGAGGGAGAACAGAAGGAAGTGACATTGTAGATTCAGCTTATTCTCGGTCTACAGCAGCTTTATAATAACAAATACTTCACACTAACAGCTCACACTGGCATGGTGTTTTCTGTCCTTAGCACTTACACGTATCTTCTCATTGATCCTCCTAAGACGTCTACCTCACCTGTAAGGGAGATACTAAACTCTGAAAAACCAAGTCTTTTTTTGAAGTCATGAAGCAGCCAAACCTAGACTCCCTAGTCTCTAACAAGACTTTGCAGATTTCCTTTCTTCCAGTCTATGAGTATCCATATGCTTTGCTGAAGAAATAGTGATGTTTGATTACGGGATGTCGCCCCAGACCCAGCTAGCAGTGGTGTTAAGCGATGCACAATATGTGCAACCTACTATCTAAAATCTGAAATATTCTGGATTCCAAAACACAGCTGACCCAACAGGATGCAGGCGAGGATGTCTCAGACTGACTTTATCACAGAGAAGAAACCTGTCCACAGTCACGCAGGTAGGCTGGGATTCCAACCCAGGCAGTCTAGGCTCTGCTTGTGGCCACTACTTTATCCTGCCTCTCTAATCGAAGATGTCGGTGTGATCTGAAAAGCAATTACTGCCTCCACTATTTTTCTGATGTGGCTCCAGGAAATAGGAGTCAGCAAGGTGAATGGCGGGGGCAGACTTGTGTTGTCATCCATGAAGACTGATCTGGACCAGCGATGATGCCAGCTAAATGAGGGCTTAGGGACAGCAACCCAAGCACAGTGGACTTCCTGGGAAGTCATGGCCACATTCAGAAAGAGGCAAAACTTTCGCCTCCCTGAATGCCTCCACAAGAGCTTCTGGGAAACACTGAGGCAGACCTGCTAGGAATCTGGAATGATCTTTTCCACAGTCGTTTACAAAATGACCAAGCGCAGTTGGGAGAGCTGTGGGTGGGGTGTAAGCAGGACAATGTGTAAGAAGAAAGAGGTGGGGCTGGGTGTGTGGGTGTGAGTGTGTGTGGGTGCTTTTCCCTAATGTCCAGAACACCAAACGATTATAAACTGTGTTTTGGCTTTTATTTCTCTCCTCTGAACTAATTACCTGCGGAAATAAAAGATGCTACTTAACTGGGTCCAGCAGTGTTCTTACTTCACCAGGTACTTGGGGTGAAATCTTTTCTTCAGATCTCAGTTCAAGTTACTTCCTGAGGGTAGCCTTCTCCTACCCTGTTTCCCCCTTTTCTTATCTTGCTGTAAGCTTTCCCTTGTAACACTCATCATGATCTGTGGTGAACTACTTGTGAGTTTATTTGTTCACTGTCTAGCTGCCCCCACCAAACTGTCATCTCCATGAGGGCAGGACCCTCGTCTGTTTGCTCACCTCTGTATGCCCAGCATGTAGCACAGTACCTGACACAAATAAATACTTGTCGATGAATGAATGAGTCTTGAATTTCACAACAGAAACCCCGGAAGTGGCTAGCACTTCACCAGCAGACACACACAAGGTCTCCTCCTGCCTCTGGATTGTGAAAGCCTTATTGCCAGCGCAACTCTGTTTGGCAGTTCATCATCTGTTGCCCAGTGATGTGTTATCTCTACAGTTTTAGGTTATTTCTTCCCTTTATTATTCTTATTTACCTTTTAACCTGTTTAGATCTTATCTTCCTAACTAGGTTAGAAGCACATCGAGCATAAGTTATATTGCTTTGAAATCCTCAAAGCTCTCTCAACAGCATTTTGCATCTACTCTTTCTAAATGGTTGCTTCCTTCACTACTACTCAGAACAGGTATCTTTGCAGGTAATATTATTGAATATTGAGGCCCCCAACGGCAGGAGAGTGTCTAAAATTTTTTTTTTAATAAATCAAGAGGGCCAGGGAGACTGAGTGTTGTTTAAATATAAAATACAGTTCTAACTTTGCTTATGTGAGGGACCAACACAAGGGCAGAGAACATCTTCATTCAGCAAAGTTCTTTTTAGTTTCATGAAATATCCCCTCCACCATCCTTTAGGTCCCACCCAACTCGGGAAAACTCTCAGTGGCGCAAAAGCAGGATGTTTTGTTGTTTTGCTAAGTCAGGTGCTTTATTATGGGGTAGAAAGAACACTTGTTCCTTATTTCTCAATTCCTCATTCCCGCTGGCAGCACAAAATATGCCCCAGCCCTGACTCTCAAGTGCAAATGAAATAGATAACTCAGTGTTCCTTTAAAACTATATATTTCAAACAGTTTTAAATGGGTTTTTTTTTTTTTTTGGTCTAATTATTTATGTTAGATGGATTAGCAAGTAGGCCTGTGAATCATTCACCCCTAGCTAGGCACTCAATTTCAAGCATTGCCCTGTTCTCACTTTTCTGCCCCGACCCTCATAGAAGCAAAACAGTGAAAAACCAGTCAGCTGAAACGCTGTTGTCAAAACACAGCCAAACCACTCAGAATTTTCACAACTGTCAGGCATTTCCTAACACGGCCAGGGTCACTGACAGTTAAAGGTTTCACCAACATCACCTGCAGAATCTGAACCCACTCCATGAAAATTACAGAAAACCCTGAAAATGCTTTAAGCACTCCCTAAGGTCAGCGTTTGAAATAAAAGGACATGAATTTCTGAGCTGTGCTTGTCTCCACTTTCCCAAGGTACAGGTGCTTCAGGACCGAGATGCTGCACGGCCCATCACTTTCTTCCCACCCGTGGATGACCAATAGAGCCCAAAGCATTCTTGACAGGCTCCATTTTTTAAAATCTAATCAGAGCTCACAACATAACCAATTCCTCAGGTGGAATGACAGATGCCCTGGCTCTCCCTGCTCTACCCAGTGCCACCTGTATGTCACTTGTAAGGCTGAGCAGCCAGGAGGTGGCCCCATCTGCCCCTCCCCTGCATTCTCCTGCATCTCAAGTTTTAACATATTGTGTACATTGTGTTGATCTGTCTTTTTTGACAGCTGACCACCATAACAAATCAAAAGTTAATGCTGTTCTCTTTTCTTTCATTACTTGCCACGTTTTTAACACTGGCTGTGTGCCAGAAACTTAAAAACAGACCATGTGTCTGGTTTTAATTCTCCAACAACCAAGCAAGGCGGGAACTGGTAACCCCACTTTCAGTGAAGGAAACTGAGGCTCAGAAAGACTACCTTGTTTTTTTGTTTTTTGTTTAAAAGGGGGAGGGGGCGCTTCTAAGAAGTAGGCTGAGACTTAAACCCTGGTCTTTTTTGGCATTATTCCATTATCTTAAAATAATAGATCCTTCCGCTAGGAGATCAGAGATCTCTGTCAGTAACAGTCATTTGAGGCCCACAAGGTATGGTCTGCTCAATAACTTGAAGCAGGGCTTCCTGGTGGTGCAGTGGTTAAGAATCCTCCTGCCAATGCAGGGGACACGGTTTCACTCCCTAGTCCGGGAAGATCCCACATGCTGCGGAACAACTAAGCCTGTGCGCCACAACTACTGAGCCTGCGCTCTAGAGCCTGTGATCCACTACTGAGCCAGCCCGCGTGCTGCAACTACTGAAGCCCACACGCCTAGAGCCCGTGCCCTGCAAGAGAAGCCACAGCACTGAGAAGCCCACACCCCCTGCTCACCATAACTAGAGAAAGCCCATGCAGAGCAATGAAGACCCAACACAGCCAAAAGTTTTTTAATAAATAAATAAATAAATAAATAAATAAATAAATCAGAAAGGAAGGAAGGAACAAAGAAAGAGAAAGAAAGAAAGAAAGAAAGAAAGAAAGAAAGAAAGAAAGAGAAAAAGAGAAAGAGAAAGAAAAAAGAAAGAAAGAAAGAAAGAAAGAAAGAAAGAAAGAAAGAAAGAAAGAAAGAAAGAAAGAAAGAAAGAAAGAAAGAAAGGAAGAAAGAAAGAAAAGAAAAGAAAGGCTTCTCACTGGGAAGCCTAGAAAAAGCTGAGCAGATAACAGTTGACAGCGCCCACTAGAGCTTCTGAAGTCATGACTTCAGAAGGTTTCCAGTCCCAAAGACTAGATCACCCTACTGTGAAATATCAGCAGACTAGAGTTGCACCAGGCCAAGGAAGAGGGAGCCATTAAATTTTAGGTGCCTCTCCTCCCCGGCTCTAATTCCATGCTCACCCAGTAGTCTCCCCAAATGACCTGCTTCTCTCTATCCACTCAAGGTTGAGAGAGAATGTGCTCATTTCCTCAAAGTAACCTTATTTCCAATAGTTAACAAATATTGATGGAGGGCATGCTCCAAGCCATCCCTGTGCTAGGTGTTCATCTAGATCTTCTGCCCTGGCCTTGGAGCAGGAGCACTTCTCATCCCCGTGGCGCCCCTCACAGCGACCCTCTTCTGAAAGGTTGGGGACCACTGCACTGGAGCAGTGTTTCTCAAACTGGTCCAACCACACGGAGAGCTTGTTAAAAATCAGATTCCTGACCTTGACTTGGACTGTCTGCATCACAGCACCACTAAAGGAAGGGTCTGGAAATCTCTCATCTTAAACAGTGTCCCAGTAATTCTACTCATTGTGGAAGTCTGTCAACCACAGTTCCCTGGCGATTCATTTAGCCTATTGCCGATGTGAGCTCAGTAAGAGGCAATATATTCAATCCAACGTAATACACTGAGGGGTCAGAGTTTTTAAAAACTGCTTTGAGAAACAATAGTACAACAGCTTCTATTATCAAACCAAGGCCCTTTTTCCCTCATTCCTTTCCCCAAATCCTACCAAGTGAAGTCCCAGAAACTTAGATCCTGTACTATTGAGATCTCAGATGACATAATATTCAGAAGACCAGCAAATGTTAGGTAGCCCACACTGGTGGTAATATTCTGAATGCTGACACAGCCCTCAGCCCAGTGCTCTGAACAAGTGAGCACTCAATACTTTTTTCAACAGCCTGGCCTGGCCCTTTCTAAGCCAAGCCCACAGAAGCTTTTATGTGCACAGTACACTGCTCCTTGCAGTGGATAACACAACATAATCTACACACAAGATCTTTCTATTTATGACTACTCCCTAGAAAGAAAACCTTGTTTCACTGATAGTATATTTTTTCCATACTAAGTAGTGTTGGTTCATATATAGGGCTTCATAGAAGTCATATTATTCTCAGAAGAGACATCAGTGAAGGACTTCCTAGGTGGTACAGTGGTTAAGAATCCACCTGCCAATGCAGGGGACACAGGTTCGAGCCCTGCTCCGGGAAGCTCCCACATGCCATGGAGCAACTGAGCCCGTGTGCCACAATTATTGAGCCTGTGCTCTAGAGTCCGTGAGCCACAACTACTGAGCCCGTGTGCCGCAACTACTGAAGCCCACGTGCCTAGAGCCCGTGCTCCGCAACAAGAGGTCACCACAATGAGGAGCCCGCACACCACAATGAAGAGTAGCCCCCACTCTGAGCAACTAGAGAAAGCCCGTGTGCAGCAACGAAGACCCAACACAGCCAAGAAATAAATAAATAAATTTATTAAAAAAAGAGAGAGACATCAGTGAAGAATTCACTCCAAGGGTTGAGCGTCATGTTGCTGGGCGCGAAGCTCTGAATGCCACATCCCAAAGAGGATCGAGCCCGGTGATGAGGCCGTGTAGACCAGCAGTTAAAATCATCCAAAGTGAATGGATCCATGCGGTGCATTAGATGGGCATTCTAAAGAACGTTCATTGTGACTGCGGACCTCAGAGCTGTTTACCACTCAACTAGACCCACTCCGAATGAGTCCTTTTTGCTTCATAAACAGCATTTAAACAATGAACAGTTTGATGATCTGTGGTGCTTTTCTTTTTCTCTTTCTTTTCTTTCTTTCTCTTCCTTCCTTCCTTCCTTCCTTCCTTCCTTCCTTCCTTCCTTCCTTCCTTCCTTTCTTTCCTTCTTTCTTCTTTCTTTCTTTCTCTTTCTTTCAAATGATTAAATGGCTATCAAAGCTGTAAAATTCTCCAAACATTGTGGCTGTGTTGTGATTACCCTACAGGATCCCCAGGGGTCAAATTCTTAGAACCGTACCATGTTAAAGCATTGAAATACCTTAAATATTTACTAGTTGGTCTAGATAAGGGAACTGAGATTCAGACAGGTAACTTGCCCTAGGTTACACGGCTGGTCAGTGTTCAGCTGGGCCTGGAACTGGGGCCTCTCCTACTGCACGCGTGGTGGTACTCAGAGACAGTGACGTCTAGTAGGCAGAACCTGGGTGGACTCTCTCACGCACTAACCTCCCACCTGGTCCACACTTTGGAGTTGCCTAATCCAGAAGGGTAATAAACATTCCTCCCAGTGCGGCTGTGTTACCAAGGCTACTTCTTGAAATTAAATCAAGAGTGATAGCCCTGCTCTCACTGACACAGCCTCTAAGTACACCCTTCAGGAAGGCATGTTTACAACTGGAACTGCCTGGTATATTTAAAAGTTATGAAAAATACAAGGTATAGAGGTCCTTCCTTTCTATGGACCGACCACAGCAAGACCACAGTTTCCACACTGCAGTAGGGTGTGACCACTTGACTTAGCTCTGGCCACTGGATGGAGAGAAACGGATGTTCACCATGATGATATGATGTGCGCCTAGCCCTAAAAACCTACCCCCCTCTGGGTTCTTTCGTTCTCTGGCTGACTGAGATAGCAATGCCCAGGCAACTCAGGACATCATGTGTTGGAAAAGGCAAAGCTATTCTCAGTCTAGATCTCCAAATGAGTTCATGGAGGTGATACCCTGCAAACACATCAGGAATGCAAGAACTATATTTCTATTGGGTAACCCACTGACATTGTGGGGTCTCTACATTATTGCTACTTAACTTATCCTAACAAATACACAAGGAATCTCTGAAGATTGGGAAAAGCATGTCTTTAAAGTAAGATAAACAAACAACTCAGGTAACAGATCTGTTAGTTTATCATCAACCACAAAATAACAGGAAGGGATCAACAGGATTTGGGGAAGAGTAAAACATATCAGACTAACTTAGTTTCCTTCCAGAATACAAGAAAAATCCCTCTTCTGATTTTAGAGAAGTTCATTTATAAGTAGCTTTTCGAAACACAGAATGCCTTTTCCGAAGAAAGAATGTTAGAAATGATGTTCAGAACCCCATGCCTGGGACTTCCCTAGTGGCGCAACCCGCCCGCCAATGCAGGGGACGCGGGTTTGAGCCCTGGGCCGGTTAGATCCCACATGCCGTGGAGCAACGAAGCCCGTGTGCCACAACTACTGAGCCCACGTGCTGCAACTACTGAAGCCCGCACGCCTAGAGCCTGTGCTCGGCAACAAGAGAAACCACTGCAATGAGAAGCCTTGCGCACCGCAACGAAGAGTGGCCCCCGCTCGCCACAACTAGAGAAAGCCCACATGCAGCAACGAAGACCCAATGCAGCCTGCCTAAATAAATAAATAAATAAATAAATAAATAAATAAAATCTTAAACAAACAAACAAAAACCAGGCCCTACCAAAATATCTTTTTTGCTCAGGTGCAACAGAAATTATTCTAAAGGTAATACCCTCTTGAGGCCTGAAAATCCTCAGTGGGTGGAGGGGGCAGGTAGAGGAGCTTCTAAGCAAGGGCCCCAGGGGCTGAGGCCTAGAAGGAGGGCCCTGGAGTGGGTGGCTTGGGTAGGCTGGGTCGTGGGGATGGAGACCGGGTAGGGGCTGAGAATGAACTCCCTCTACAGCAATCTCAGTCGTGGTGAGAACACAAAATGCATCTGCTCAGATGCAACACTCTTCATCCTGTACTTTATCAAGGGAGGCGATGAATTCAGCTAAGCTTCCACAGTGTTTCCGATCTGATCCCACATGGCAGTTTCATGACTGAGCTGTGAAGTTGTTTTCTCATTCATCCTGAGCTGCCCTAGTGATGCTAAGCAGTACTCGGCAGGATGCCTTATACTATACATCAGTGTGGTTAAGAGCATAAGCACCTCAAGGACACTGACACACATCTGCCAGCCAGCCTCTGTACCGGAGCAGGGTCCGTGAGGCCCCTGTTGGACTGGACATCAACCTTTTACTTGCTGGCTCGTGGGCAGGTCTAGAGGTTCCTGGGAAAGGGAGCAGGCAGGCCAGGCTGCTGGTGGTAGAGAAACATGGGAGACTGGGAACAGCCTATCCACCAAGAGGCTCAGAGAGATTTCAACATTTTAACAACCTGCATGGCCATGTCAAGTGCATACAGCTATTGATCAGCCCAGGTGAAAAGCACAAGCTCTGCAAATAGACCTAGGCTCAAATCTCAGCTCTGTTACAATCCAACCGTGTGACTGTGGGTAACATTACTTACATTCTCTGAGCCTAGTTTGCTCAACTGCAAAAGGAGGATGAGAACAGAGACATGAAAGCAACTGATAAAATGTCTGATGTTTAGCAGGTGTTTAGTAAAAAGCAGTCTCCCCAAACCTTCTCCTCAGCTTACATCATCTTCAGAGCAAGCCCAAGGCAAAGGGATTGGAATAAAAGAAAAACAGAGGATAAATGCTAAGGACACAGAATGGAAAGGGTAAGAGGACAGAGGGAGAGACAGGAGGAGGGGGGAAAAAAGGCAGCAAAGAAGAACCCAGAGGGGGTTGCTGCACATTGCTGAGAACTGCGAATCCCTACTGCCAATTGTGGGGACTACCAGACCAACTAGACCTTTGGGTTGGAGTTCGAGTGCCTTGGTTCAAACCCTAGCTCAGTCATTACTAGTCGTGCGTACCTCATTTCATGTCTCTGTTTCTCGATTCCTCCACTTGTGTGATGGAGATGATTACAGTATCTACCTTCTGGCTAATAAGGATAAACTAAGTTAACAGAGGTAAAGGGCTGAGAACAGAGCCTACCTGATAAGCATCATGTACCTTAGCTATTCATATATATATATATATATATATATATATTTATTTATTTATTTATTTTATTTTTTAATTGTCTGTATTGGGTCTTCTTTGCTGTGCATCGGCTTTCTGTAGTTGCGGAGAGCAGGGGCTACTCTTCGTTGTGGTGGCGGACTTCTCATTGCCACTTCGTTGGCTCTAGGCACGTGGGCTTCAGTAGTTGTGGAGCATGAACTCATTATTAGTTGTGGCTCACGGGCTCTAGAATGCAGGCTCGGTAGTTGTGGCGCAGAGGCTTAGGTGCTCCACAGCATGTGGGATCTTCCTGAAGCAGGGATCGAACCTGTGTCCCCTGCATTGGGGGACCTGCATTCTTAACCACTGTGGTACCAGTGAAGCCCCTTAGCTATTCTTTACTCTCTTTTTTTAATAATTTTAATTAATTTCTTTATTTATTGGCTGTGTTGGGTCTTTGCTGCTGCATGCAGGTTTTCTCTAGTTGTTGTAAGCGGGGGCTACTCTTTGCTGTGGTGCACCAGCTCCTCATTGCCGTGGCTTCTCTTGTTGCAGAGCACAGGCTCTAGGTGCGTGGGCTTCAGTAGTTGTGGCACATGGGCTCAATAGTGTGGCTCACGGGCTTAGTTGCTCCTCGGCATGTGGGATCTTCCTGGAGCAGGGATCGAACCCGTGTCCCCTGCATTGGCAGGAGGATTCTTAACCACTTCGCCACCAGGAAAGTCCGCTATTCTTTACTCTTATTGTTCATTGGTGGCACCATGAAAAGAGCACTGGACTCAGAGATAAAAAGCTCTGCCTCCTCCTAAAATCCTGGGGATTTTAGGAAAGTTACTTAAGTGACTGAACCTGAGTGTAAGTATCTATAAAATGAGAGGAGCTCATTATAGCTAATAACTACTGACCACTTAATATGCACCTGTTGCTGTGCACACCATAAGTTCTCATTTAATGTTCACGATACTTTGATGAAGATTCCGTTACTATGTCCATTTTCCTGAGGAAACTTTGCCTTCGAAAGGTGAAATATCTAGCCAAGGTCACAAAGCTAGAAGAGGCCCAGCCATGACTTGAAGCCAGTTTGGTAAGACACCAGATCCTGCTCTCTGAAGCACTGTGCTTTGTTGTCTCTGACTCCAAGATTCTGTGAAAGCACTGCAAGCATGCTTGTTAGGTATCACGAACAATGCTGTAAAGCACAGCAAATGCATCTGAAGAAAGGATTGCAACCCAGCATCCATAAAACCCAAAGAAACGTAGGGCCAGCCTAACAGAATCAAGATCGAAGTCAGAACTTTTGGTTGCCTGACATGACTCAGGATGGAGAAAGGTTATAAAAGTGAAAGCTAATGTTGGAGGACCAAGAGGCCATGAGTCTCATATCACAATAGCATTGATAAAGTTACCATGCTTTATAAATGAGACAATCTAAAATGATTACTTATACATGAAAATATACCTCAACACTGACATCTATTATGACCTCAGCAAATGGTTCTAAAGTCCCAAAATGAATAAAACACCTGAGAATTCCAACAACAGTCTTTTTTTAAATGTTGTCTCTACCATATTTTTGGACATATGTGGAGAAAGACTCAACATCTTCAGATTCCATTTTGAATTAATGTATAAATTTAACATGTTCACCTCCAAAAAAATAACAATGGAGTGTTTTTTTGTTTTGTTTTGTTTTTTTAAAGGAGATGGGGTTTGGAACTAGTTAAGTGAATCCTAAAGCTCATAACCAGGAAAATTCTGACAGAAGAGCCACTAGCACTATCAAACATCGAAACATAGTAGAAAGTGTCAGAAAAGAAATAGTTTGACCCAGGAAGAACATAACTTAATGCTAAAACCTCAAATTACTTCTGCAAAAACATTTTCAAATACAGGATCTAGCATCCAGTCAAAGAGAACCAGGTGCATCGACGTGTGAGAATCGGCAGAAATACAGGAAACAAAACTAAACTCACAGGGACTCCAGATATGGAAATTATTAGACAAGCTATAAACAACTATGCTTATCATGCAAAATGCAGTTATGGTCAAAGGGCTAATAGATAGACTGACGACTGCCTTCTTAGCAATAACAATGGAAGCCAGAAAACAGTATAATATCTTCAATGTGCAGCAAAACAAATCAAAACTATGAACTTAGGATTCTATTCTCTTTCAAAAATGAAGCTCAGGGACTTCCCTGGTGGCGCAGTGGTTAAGAATCCGCCTGCCAATTCAGGGGACACGGGTTCGATCCCTGGTCCGGGAAGATCCCACATGCCATGGAGCAACTAAGCCCGTGTGCCACAACTACTGAAGCCTGCATGCCTAGAGCCCATGCTCCGCAACAAGAGAAGCCACCGCAATGAAGAGCAGCCCCTGCTCGCAGCAACTAGAGAAAGCCCGTGCACAGCAACGAACACTCAACACAGCCAATTAATTAATTAATTTTTTAAAAATGAAGCTCAAAATAATGACATATTTTGTCCAGTGAATAGTGAGAGTTTGTCACAAGTAGACTGCCACTAAAGGATGCTCTCTAAGCAGAAAGAAAATGGTCTAAGTTGGAGAATCAGAGAATACAGGATAAAATGAGGAACGATAAAAATGGTAATTTAAATAAACACTGACCACATAAAACAATCATGATAATGTCTTATGAATTTTTAATATAAACAAATAAATATTTAATAAATTTAAAATACTATAAAGAGAATTAAAATACATGACAAGAGTGGCACATCAGTCAGCAAGTGGGTAAATGGATTTAAAAGCTGTCCAGTAACATATAGAGTGAATGCTAAAAATATTTTTTAACAAGACAGAATTTCAACCTAATAGAGGGAAAAAAGGAGTGATAAAACACAGATACCTATACACAAAAATCAAATTCCGGCACATAAGTCGTCAGAGCAATGAATGAAACACAGCAGAAAATCCAGAAACATATCCAAGTCCATATGGGAATTTATTAGACAATGAAAGGTGCAACTCATACCAGTGGAGGAAGGGACTATTCAATAAATAGCCTACATGTGGGGACACCTAGATTTCCCCTAGAAAAAGCAAAGGTGGATCTACACCTCATACCTCATAGCAGAATAAATTCCAAATGACTCAACTATTTAAATGTGAAAAACTAAACCATCAAAGTTCCACAAGAAAACAGGGGGAAACTCTTTTATACCCTTGAAACAAGAAAGACCTTTCTACTGTGACTCGTAAACCAAAAGCCCTAATAAAAGACTGATAAATTCAACTACATACAAAATTTGTTTAAACCACAAAACAGAAACAAGAGACAAATAATCAAGGGGAAAATATCCACAATTCACAACACAAAGAGCTCATTTCTGTAATACCTAACATGCCTACACAAATCAACGAGGAAACGATCAATAAACCAATAGAAAAACGGGTAGAGATGAGCAGAGTTGACAAAATACAAATGACCTCTAACTTTATGAAAATATGCAAAATTTTCAACATCATTTCTCATGTTATCAGACTGGCAAAAATCCAAAGGTTTTACAGCAACATATTAACATATTACATTGGCAAGGCTGTGAGGAAACTGGCACTGTTACACATTTCTCATGGGAGTATATATTGGCACCCCTAAGGAGGACACTAATCTATCATATTATACATCTATTATAATTATTACTGCATATACTTTTTAACCTAGCAATTCTACTTTGGAGAATTTATCCTACAGATATATTTTACGCCTGCCACATGACGTATGTACAGACAATTTATTTCAGCATTGTTTTTAATAGCAAAAGACTGGAAACAAACCAAAAATGTTCATCAATAGGAGACTAGTTAAATAAATTATGGTAAATCCATGCAATGGAATACTATATCCCTGTTTTTCAAAAAGTCAGTGTGAAAGATCTTAATGTACTGAGATTAGGAGTACTCCAAAACGTACTAAGTGAAGGAAAACAAGTTGCAAAACAACTCACCTAATAGTCTATTTTTTGTGGAGAAAAGGAGAGGGGAGTAGATGTTATATTTGTTTGCATAGCATAAAGAGACTCTCAAAGGATAGATAAGAAACTAAGACAACTGATATCCACACCTAGTTTATTTGAATAAAACAATAACTTAATAATGAAAAAAGTGCTGTCTTCATCATGATGCATTCTCTGTCAATTTAATTCTCCTATGAAATTCCTTATTTATTCATTTAAAAATGCAATATATTAAAACTCACCACACAATTGTGGAAGTGTTTTCTATCCCTAGTGAGAATGGAATAGGGGAAGAGTTAATCCGATAAGCATATATTATACGTATTTTTAAAAGACCTATAATTCTAAACATCTGCATTATCTCTGGGTTGTGGGTTTACAGATGATTTTTATTTTTTCCTTTGTGTTCTCTTCTGCTTCTCTATCAGCCTGCGTTATTTTTATAATTAGATTAAAATCTGTTCTAATAAGGTAACTATAATAAGGAGGAAATTGTCTTCAGTGGTTAAGAAAAGAAATTTTGATTAGAAGGTAATTAAAAACTGGAACAGTTTACTAATAAAGATAATAGGAATTTCCGTGTCTGCAAAACTTTATAGAAACAGTATTAGACATCTTTGGTTTAAATATTCATTTGCTAAAGGCTAAAAGGTGGATAAGATGACCTTTTGCCACAAAGCTGTCATAGCAACAGAAGAGCGGTGTTTAGAATATGTTTTCATTTAAATAATTAGAAAGAATGGGGCTGACTGAACAGGTAGAAGAATCTAGATTGCACAAATGGTCTTCAGTTCTGCAGCACCTCTACAGTAATAACCTCTGTAGGTTATTTAAAAATCTCCAAGAATGTAATAAGCGCCTCCAAAAGTTTTTACAGAGAATATAATTTTATTACTTCAGAAGTGGCCCAGGCAAAACTAGCCATGAGAAGAAACAAGCTTTCTAGTAAGATCAAATTTAATTACGGTTTTTCTAAAAAAGCCTTAAAGGCTTCTTTTATGCTTGATTTCAGTGAACCTCAGAGGACACCCTACTGAGACAAAAGAAGCTAAGGCAAGAAAGAATGTCCACAGATTCTAGAATAGAAAACCACGAAATGACTCCTTCCAGCCTGTTAGACAAACTTGTGTTCTGTAGGTATGTTTCAGAATTTCATAAGTAATCATACGATCGTAGATGATTAGGAGGAGAAGAGAAAAGAGCAAGGCAGCTGTCAAAATACTGAGAGGGGCAAAACTGGAAGGAATGAACCAAAAAATTAAGAGAAACTCATACAGGTTACGAAGATGATCAGGTGGTCATTTTCCTAAAATGTGGGCACAGCAATGGTTCTCAACTGGGGCCATCTTGCCCCCGAACCCAAGCTGTTTGACGATGCCTGAAGACATTTCTGGTGGTGGGTGCAACTGGCATCTAGTGGGTGAAGGCCAGGGATGCTGCTAAACATCCTACGATGCCCAGGACAGCATCCCACAGCCATCCAAAACAGCGACTGCGCCAGGGTTAAGACACCCTGACCTGGTGGGGGAGGGGGGAGTGAACTGGCCCCACAGAAAGAATCAACCAACACTATAATTCACAAAGGGAATGCTGTTACCATAGCTACCTATAAGGAAGCAGCTATCTAAAAAGAGGTGTCATCAAGTTATCTGGCTTTGAAATTTGAGTAATGGCTTTGTCCTCAATCTCTCTTAGGCCACTTTGATCAGGGCCTAGTGTGTGCCAGGGTAACCGACCCCTGGGTTTGCCCAGGAATATCCTGGTTTTAGCACCGTGAGGACAAGCGAAGCCACTCTGTTGGCCAAGGGCACAGTGCTGTTTGGTCATCTGGAATTTTTCCCTTTTGGAGAGAAAAATCTGGTTTCTTCATGGATTTCTTTGAGCCTTTTCTCATACATAACAAGCTCCTAAGGTCTGGCTCAAGGAGGGAAAGCAAGGGTTTGATCCTTCAGATGCTCTCTGTACCTGGAGACTGCCTCTTGGCAAACAGCCTCAGTGGGAAGGGTGGAGCCTTTTGGGTCTCTGGCCTGTCAACAGTACATTGTTCTACCCCCACCCAGGCCAGTGGTCCAGGATCTTCTTTGGATGGGGCCTTGGAAACACTCCTGCCCTGGAGGCCCACATACTTTGCTAAGAGGCAGGGCATGCAATCAGCATTGATTCACCTTTCTTAAATTCCCCCTGGGGAAGCACTCCAGGCAATGCATTCCTTCAAAGTGGAAAACTTTCCCCTTATCTGTCCTAGATTATACTCTCTCCGCAGCCTATTTCATATAAATGTGAAACATTCTAACTACTATCTATCCTCTGATCAAAGGACTGTGAAATGCCACATGAAAGCATTTCACAAACTGTAAAATACAAAATAAATGTAGCATATTAATGTCACAATGAGAAATCACTTATGTTTGAGGTTAGCAAAGGACAGTTGTTTCTTTCTTGCTACACGTTTATCATTAACATGTGGTAGGCACTGTTATAAGCACTGTGCATGTGTTGCCTCATATAATATTCACAAAAATCCTATCCAGTATGACTATGTAATCACAGTAATATATTACAATTTTCATCGGTAAATACTTTTACCGATGAAAAGACTGAGGTAGAATGATATTAAATAACTTTCCCAGGGTCACAGAGCTGGTGGTGCTGGGAGATTCGATTTAGGCAGGCTGGCTCTCCAGCTCATGCTGGATGCTGCTACCTATCACTCAAAGCATCCTGGGAGAAAGAAGAGAGTTGCTCAGATAAAATGCACCCCCCCCCCCCATGCATCATTAACTTTCAGCCTACCCCACGCAGTTGGTTGCCTGAGAGTCACGTGCTGGAGCAGAAACCCTGAGCGTCACTCATAAACACATGACTGTTCTAGTTCCTTGTGGGTTTGCTTCCTGAAACAGCCTTTCTCCGAGTGCTGAGCCAACAAATGGATGGGGACCAGTTTCAGTTCTGGAAAGAGGCTAAACTCCATCCAGCCAATCACTGCATCCACACTCCCACTCTCTGCAAGCTAGTGACCCCAGTCCCACACCACGACCACAGGGACTTCCTCAAACGGGGAAATGCCTGCTCACGAGGGTCCCTGACTAACAGCCTATTTGCAGACTAAACACCTTGCAGGCAGCCTCAGAAAGATCAGGGAGTTAATAGTTACATGAAGACAGTTCTGGAAACAGTTCACATGACCGACAGTCCAAACAAACGCAGCAAGTATAATAGGTACCTGTCAGATTTTAAGAAAAAAGAAAGATGTTTCTCTCTGCCATTTATTCTCACCTCCTCTGTCCCAATTAAAAAAAAAAAAAATCCTGTGTTCCCTTCCTTGATTCTCTCTTTTGGTGTTTCAAGCTTTTAAAGAAAAGAAAAAAAGTCTGGAATAACCTTTATAGTTACAGAAACATGAATGCAGCCAACTGAGAAACCAAAATCCCCAAATCTCTGCCTTAGCACAGGCACTTTCAAACTCTGGGGTTTTCTCCTACTTCAGCACAAATCTTAAGACTAGATAGATGTAGTACCATTGTGTTATTCCCTGGTAAAGAAACCAACAAACACACAAGTATGATTTTTTTTTTCCCCTGACACTTATTTGTTGATGAAATGGTCTCCCTCTGACTCCATTTTTGCTTTCATTCATTTTCAGTTTTCTTAACTACATATATATATATATATAAAACTATATATATGTGGTTTTTTTCTTTCACCTTAACTGCTAGAGTGACTAGACTATTTAGGATATTGAGAGGTCAACGCCTCTACAACTCAGTTCCTCCATCTGTAGGTGGTGCTAGAACAGTACTTGCTATGAGGATTGACAGAGATAATGCTCATAAAATGCTTGGCACAATGTCCGGTGCATAAAACATAATAGCGACAGTCAAGGAACAAAAATCCTAAACTAAACAGAATCCACCAGTTCAGACTGTCTATTTAGGTAAAATTCCTTTGCCAACATTTTAAAGTAATTATGAAAAATAAGATCTGACTTTAGGGAGAAATAGATAACTCACTGGGCCCATTTTATGGAGGTCGTTCAAATTAGAGCACCTTTGCCACACACACGCGTAAATCCACATTAACAAGAAGCTCTGTGGAAATTTTCTGAAGCATTTTTCCCTGTAGGTTTTTCTCTCCAATGATTTTGGAGTTACTATGTTAAGAAAATGGACTTTAGGATAGTTACTGACCAGCATAAAGACAAAGCATTTTCTCCCAAACTGACCATTACTTTACAGAAAATCTTAAGCAAAATCTAATAATTTTTTTGAGCCCCAAAATGCTTTTAGAGTGCTCCCAAATTCTAGTTCTGTCTAAACTCCAGCATGCCAAATATCATAGGCCTCTCTCCACTAGGAAATCTTTCTCCAACTAAGCTCTGTTTAGTTAGCAATGTCAAATGATTCCATCTCATGGATATTTTCTAAATTTGTGTACTTCTACTTTAAAAAAAAAAATCTTAGAATCCAGCTGACTTACCTGTATGCTTGAGTCCTCTCCTCTTTCTCATTTTCCTCCTCCAACCTTCTAGTACCTTCTCTCAGTTGTGAAAGATAATCAAACTGCACAACAAATGAGTTTGGGTTCCTCATTTGGAAGCTAAACTCTAGATCCTCTTCCTGATTTCAGGGCTCCAAGAATTCCTCAGAACACTACAGGATAGCCTTGTGGACATGAAATGAGGAACCTCACACACATGGCAGGGACCCTGTGACCAGAAGCACAGCGACAGTTGATCTGCGAGGGTGAGTCAAAAGTTATCTGCACTCCGGTTATATTAAAACTTCTGTTGGCTGCACTGTCTCATCAGAGCTTTCCAGTCAAGGCTACTGTCTCCCCAGTCACTGCTGTGCAGGTGTGAACGTGTTGCATCAGTTCATTTGTAACTGAGGTGTGAGCAAAAATGGATCCCCCACTTGTGATTTGCACAACAGAAGAGCAGCGTGCAGATTCATTTTTTGTGGTCTGAGGGCCTGCACGTCCACACACTTCTGCCCACACTATCCATATTCTGCAAAAGCTTTGTTTTGAGGTGTTAAACCATCCTCCCTATAGTCCTGATCTTGCTCCATCAGACTTTCATCTGTTTGGTCCCCTGAAAGCAGCCCTACGAGGCTGACGTTTCACTACTGATGACGTGAAGACAGTGGTCCATTTGTGGTTTGCAGCTCAACCTAAAACATTTTTTAATGAGGGAAGATGAAAGCCTGTTGACAGATGGACAAAGTGTATTGAAAAGCAATGAGATTACATCAAAAAATGATGTATTTGTGTTTCCTAAAACGTAATTAAAATAAATGCTACAGGCAGAGTGCAGATGATTTTTGACTCGCCCTCGTACAAGTCGGAGGGACAATCAGCTTGAGATCGTGGTTGCCAGCATTCCCCAGTGAGCCAAGCAGCTGGGGGCTGGTTCACGGGCATTCACCGGTGGTGTCAGCTGCCTGTCCCTTGGCCCTTTCCACAACTCGCTCTTCTCCGCAGTGCCGACTTCCCCCAGCACAGCAGAGCAAGAGTGATTCACGCAGGCCTTCAGTCCTGGGCTCCTAGCTGACCAGCCCTACAGTTCCACCCGTACCCCACGGCAGGCTTCAAATGTGGATCCCAGCGGTCCTGTCTGAGGGCATCTGTGCGTGTGGCCAGACCCGGGCCCTCAATTTCAGACAGGTGCCAGTTTGAATACTGAATCCCCCTTTCTTGCTGATGACTTTAAGTCCATCTCATAGATAAAACTGCGATGATAATACCAGCTCCATGAGGTTGTTAGATGTCCTGTCAAGGACTCCACTGCCTGGTATACAGTAGAAGCTCAAAAGAGGCAGCTATTTTTTGTTGTTGTTGTTACATTTGGGGGCTCATGAGCTCTCAACAAACAGTAAAGATGACGCTAGAACTTCTGAAAAAAAGAAGCTACCATCAAATTCGATCACTTTTTTTTTCTTTCTTTCTTTTTTTTTCTGCTCCTAAAATACATTACTTGACAGGACAATGCTGCATCACTAACTCTTTAGTAATATTATCCAACCTCAGAGCAGAGTCAGCCCAGACAGAGAAAGTACCCTGGAAGATTCATCAACTGTCCACCTCCCTACAGAGAATTTTTTCTGACCTAGGAAGCAAACGGAGTTTTATGATTGCGGCCATAAATAACGCACTAAAACAAGCAAACCAGCAACACAAAAATGACCACGTATGGTCCTTGTGTATCAAGCATTGGGGTACTATCGAAACGCTGTTACGGAGGGTCAAATTGTTGTTTGTCTTTCCTAAGATTTATTCCAAATATTCTGGTTTCAGAACATATTCGCTTAGCGAATTTTCACATATCATTCAATTAGTTTCAAAGTTCACACATGTTGAGGAATAATTCCCTATCACACTCTATGCTCTTAAAAGGAGTTATAAGCACACTCCCTGTCACAATGTTAAGATGAGAGGCTGGGAGTAAAGAAAGGTCAGGGCATTTATTCCCGAGGTTCCCTCCCTTCTGGCTGCAGCCCTTCACCAAAGGCTCTTGGCAGGGCCTCTATTTTCTCTGGGTGCTTGGCAGTACTTCACAATCCCTTGTTGGTTTCCCTAAACCCTGATAATCCCTTTATTAATCTCTCCTCAATTACCCTGTTGAGCGTACATCTGTTTCCTATGGGGAATCTGACTGATGTAGCTGCCTCCCCACCCACTCCAAAAGATAGAGTCGCTCCAGAAACTATAGTTTGTTTCAAAACAGCTTAGCAGAAGTGGCCGGGGGGAGCCGAGGGACACGACACCTTCATTTAAGGATGTTTCGCCAAGATTTCAAGCTCCTAGAACAAATGTCTAATGAGCGCCTTGCTATGCGTCAGCACCGTGCTAGATGCTGGGGATGTGCGGGAACCATGAGCTTACCCGCTGATGGGGAAGGACCAGGTATACAAATTTTTAAAATTCAGACAACAGTAAGCACTGTTAAGTAAATAAAGCCGGGCAACGGGATGGAGACCAACAGGAATCAGCCAAGGCCGCTCTGAGACACTCGTGCTGAGAACTGGAAGAAGAACTGGAGGGGGACTAGCGGAGATCTGAGGAAAGGACAATGTAGGCACAAACAAGTACAGATGCCCTGTGCAAATGTCTGCCAGGAAGAAGTGCGTTTGTTTGCTTATTTTGTTTTTAATTCCAGAGACAGGAATCTGGTGATGGAGGCAGAAGTGAAAGAATCGAGGCTAGAGAGGAGGCCAGGGGTCCCGTGATGAAGGGCTTCAAAGCCACGATAAGGAGTTTGGATTTTACTCTAAATACAAGGAGATGCCACTGAAGAGTGTTGAGCTTTGCAGAGGGACATTTGGGAAGATGGAGAATTAGAAAGCATCCCATAGAGATGGTTTGATGGTTTGTTTGCTTTCTTAGAGGAAGACTTCTTGGTTGGTACAATCTGCTTATAAAAGGACAAGAAGGGGTGGGGTGGGCAGTAGGGTTAAATTAGTCCTTCTTCAGAAGACAGGTGATAACCCACTGACAGAAAATGCTTTGAAAGATAACCCTGAGAGCATTCAGAGTGTGTGTGCGGCTGGAGAGGGTTGGGTGGTGGTGGTGGTGGTGATGGTGGTGGTGGTGTGCATGTGTAGAGAGGATTGGTGGTGGCATGTGTGGCAACAGTTCTGCAAGAGGAAAAAGAAAAGCAGGAGAAAACAATAACAGCTACACAGTTGCAGAGCTCGTGGGCCAGCTCTCTCTCCTGAACTCTGGCCCCGTGGAGCAACTGCAGGCTGGACCTGCCTCCTCAAAGTGCCTCAGGCGCAGCATGTCCGACGCTGACCTCATTTTCTTTCTCAAACTTGCATCCCCTCCTCCGTGCCCATCTTAGCAAGTGGATCACATTCCCCAAGTCACCATACCAGAATCCTGGATGGCGCCTGACTCTCCTGCTCCCTCACTGCCTTCACGCCATCAACTGCCGAGGCTTGGAGTCCACTCCTGGTCCCTACCCTTTTTTTTTTTTTTTGGAAGAAAACTGATTAATTTTTAAATTGAGACATAATTGACATACAGTACTGTGCAAGTTTAAGGTGTAAAACAATGATTTGACCTATGCAGACACTGCAAAGTGATCACCACAATAAGATTAGTTAACATCCATCACCACACAGTTATCTTGAGTCTCCACGTCTTGTTCTCCTTCTTTCTATCCCCACAGCCACCATCTGGTTTAACCTTACAGGGTTTCACCTTAAGTCTAGTCCTTGTTGCCAAAGGGATCTTTCCAAAATTAGTGTCTGATTGTGTCACTCAATACCAATTACCAAATCATACCAAGTCCTCTGGGATCGGTTCCCTACCCCCTCTCCAGTCTGATGTCTTGTCCCAGCTTCAACTTTCTGTACTATGACCCAACTGTTCTTTGCAAACTACTGACATTTCCTGAATACATTATTCTGGCTCCAGGCTGAGTCATGTGCCTACACCAACAAGTCCCACTCTCAATACCTGTTCATTTATCAGAACAATTCAGCTGTCACTTTCTCTAAGAAGTCTTGTCTAATCGCCAGCCTGGTAGAATCCATCGTCTCATTCCTGCCCCTCTCCACACTGGAATCTCCACCAACTTAGGGACATTTAACTGTCCTTTTTTATAAACTCTCTCCCTGGACTAACTGGTTCGTGAGCACCTTGAAGGCAGGAGCTTTGTTATTCACCTTTGTATTCCTAGCACCTATCAGAGAGCCTGGCACATAGGAATTGCTCAATACACACTCATAAATAAAACTTCAGGAGAGATGGAGTGTGCCAAGTACAGGAAAGACAGAGTAAGAGAAGAGAAACTTCAGGATTAAAGGCTAAGTGGAGAATGGGGCAAAGAACAAGAAGGGAGAAAAGGAGAACAAGCAGTGAAGTCAAGAATAAGTTGTAAGGGGACTTCCTAGGTGGCACAGTGGTTAAGAATCCGCCTGCCAATGCAGGGGACACGGGTTCAATCCCTGGCCCAGGAAGATACCACATGCCACAGAGCAACTGAGGCCGTGTGCCACAACTATCGAGCCCATGCTCTAGAGCCCATGAACCACAACTATTGAGCCCATGTGCCGCAACTACTGAAGCCCACACGCCTAGAGCCCATGCTCTGCAACGAGAGGCCACCACAATGAGGAGCCCACGCACCACAATGAAGAGTAGCCCCTGCTCGCCGCAACTAGAGAAAACCCGTGTGCAGCAATGAAGACCCAACACAGCCAATAAAATAAACAAATAAATAAATGTATTTAAAAAAAAAAGAATAACTTGCAAGGAGAGCAAGTAATTTTAACACTAAACACAACCTGCAAATGAATGGAAGCTCTGACCAAGCCTTCCAGATACTACAGTATGTGGACAATAAGGACAATGTACGATACGTCATAAGGCCAATAATAATAATACTGAGTGCTTCTCATGTGCCAGGCACTCTACATGGGTTACATCTTTTAATCCTCATAACAATGCTATCAGGTAGGGACTACTATTGTCCCATTTTATAGATGAGGAAATCAAGGCTTGGCAAGTCTGAAATACTAATTCCAGGTCGTACAACTAGAAAATGGCAGATCAGGAATTCAAGACCAGGTCTGCCTGACTCTAAAATCCTAGTTTTTAACCACAATTTCCATGGTGATTATAGCAAAAAAGACTATTTAAATGCTTTATATAATGTTACCTGTAATTAGATTCACTAAACCACACTGTTGAATGGCTCTCTTAACTGAGTCGTTTAAAGTTTCAAAGTTTAGATTGAGAGTCCCCTAAGATAAGTGGAATGAAATAAATGATGCAGTTTTGGAATCAAAAAGTATCCAAGACCACCTGGATTTGACAAGCTTAAAAAAGTAAAAAACAGAATTATTAAATATATGTCATGATTTGCTATGACACAGAATTCCTTGTTCATGTTTTTAGCTGAGCTCATGATATTCTCACAAGGTAAACTGCTGAGGACCCTGTGGACCGTGACATGGAACCTTTCATTCCAATCCAACAGAGGTGTGCTGTTCTGTATTAATTCATGCGAGACATTTATGTGATTTTAAGTTTTACGGTAGCCAATTTTAAAAGGTACAAAAAACAGGTGACATTCGTTTTAATACATTTTCTTTAACCCAACATAGCCAAAACATTATTGTTTCAACATGTAACAAATATAAAAATTATTAATTACTCAATAAGATATTTTATATTCATTTTTTTTACAAAGTCTTCAAAATCTGCTATGTGTTTTAGGTTTACAGCACATCGCAATGTGGATGCCCCATTTTCATCAGAAATAATCAGTGCTGCATAAAATTTACAGTTGAAAAAGTAGACTCGCACATTCAGGTTGCTCCAAACATACAAGCTTCCCAATAAAGTTGTGTGTAACCAAGGAACACACGGCTTCCGTTTTTATATTTAAATTAATTAAAATTTAAAAATTCAGCTCAGTCACACTAGCCACATTTCAGTGGCCACAAATAGCTAATGGCCATTATATCAGAAAGTAAAGCTGTAGAATCATGGTTTTTTTCCACATGCTCAAAATGGAAACGTCAGAAAGCTGAAAGGAGTGCTAGCTGATAACATGAGGGGATTGTTCCTACTTACAGGGTGAATTAACTTTGCATTCACTACTTCCATTAACGTTGCACAACCCGTGGTTGAAAAATAAGGCAGAGAAAATGACTGTGAGGAACATTATTCATTACCTTGCTTTTCTTCCAGGTTGTACTTGGGGTCGTTAAATGAATACCTAGTCCATGTGACCGGACTACTTAAAGATTTTATCCCAACAAATCCTTGTTTGCAAAATCAAGAAACCTAAGAGGATTAGATGTTTCCATGTTAGTTAAACTGGGAAAACAGAATTGCTGCTGTTTGTTTTAAAACTTTACTATGCACAGGGGAAAAAACTGGTAAAGAATAGAATTCATGTACCAAACAAAAACAAAAAGGGGAAAATAAATCAAGTTCCTTTGAGCCTCCTTCTTCATATCTTTTTCATTTCAGAGCACCAGAACTAGGTTACAATCATCAAGTACTGTGACCTTTATTGTAGAAGTAAGGAAGCAACTAAATTACTCCATATATATACCTAATTGTTTCATTAGGCTCTAATAAACTGACCTTTAAAGGTCTTGTGTAAAGAAAAGCACGCCCATTACACAACCGCCTATTATTTTCTTGCCTCATACTGGCCGTCTTGGTTAACCGGAGTAACCACATTGCTGGGTCTTCTCAGGGCAAAAATCATCTTAGCACCCATGCTTCACAACAAAATCAAAGTAAATTCAGCCATCTCCAGGAGACGAAGGTGTTTCAGCACGTGATCAAGCATGGTTATTAACCCTGCTCCCACTGTTACTAATGAGATCATGACAGCTCATCCATCTGACACCATGCAGAGAACACAGCTCTTTAAAGGCAGACAGAGACGCTGTTTTTATTCACTGTTGATGCCAGGCCCCTAATATAATGCCTGGCAAGTAGTAGGCACTCTAGAGATATTTGCTGAATGAGTGAATGAACACACTGCGGGAACAAAGGTTGAGCAGGCTTTCGTTGGCCCTGTGGAAGGTGGTAAGCAGGATGGCATCCTTTATCTCTTCCCACACTTCCCTCCCTCTTTCCCCCACCCCAAGCTCTCTCCCTAAAGTACACTTGATGTGTGAGATCCACTCAGTTTAACCAGGGCTCATGAAATGCCCAGCACCATGCTAAAAGCCACAGGACAGGAATCCATAAGGAAGAGAACAGAGGGTATCGCTTTAGAGGATTAACGTGTTAGGGAGATGCCATAAATGTCAGCCCCCCACCTCCCACTCCTCTGCACAGCATATTGAACGTGGAGATAACTGTGTTGTGATCTGATAGGTTTGTCCAGTTGAGGTTTGGGATAAAAAACTCTGTTCAGTAGTGGTGGTGCTGGGCGTCTTCTCTAAAGACTGTGACCATTCCTAATGTTAGATACGCTGAAAAGAAGAGGCAACTCAAATCAGTAAGAGAACCTGGAAGGTAGCCTTTGACCACCAGGAACAGAAACTCCTGTGATGTGGGATTTTCTCTTGGACATGAAGTCAGACTTTTGGAGGGTGTTAATGGCAACCTCTTCTTCATGGAAATGTGAGGGAAGGAGACTGAGAATACAGGTCCAACTACAAGTGAAAAGTAAAAGCCTTAGGTTGTTAGCCAGAGTATCTAGTTGTATGCAACTTTCTGTGCTGTTCCACCCCCTCAAGCGTCCTATATCCAGCTTGGACTCAAGTTTTAAAGTGGGAGCAGCACTCCTGAGAACATTTAGGTGGGGAAGAGGGGCGGTAATAAGAGTCTTGTTACTCTTATTACTTTTGTCCTGGGAAACAAGAGTCTCAGTTAGAAGGACCAGGCACCCCTCCCCAAGGGTGACCCTCTCCACTGACAACCTGGAAGATCTAGAGCCCGCGCTCTAGAGCCCGTGGGCCCACAACGAGATCCCGTGTGCGGCAACTCAACACAGCCAAATAAATAAATGAATATTAAAAAAAGCAAAACAAAAAGACTATGTGCCAGATGCTGGGGGCGGGAAGAACATGGACACTGAATATGAAGACAATAAGTGCACTGCTTTTTCCTTCCACATCTAAGAATCCTTTCCCCCTCCAGGCATGTTTTGGGGTTTATTTTAATTTGATTTCACTAAATAAAGTATTGGAGAGGGTAGGGTCATGTTCTTTCCTTAACCCTTTGGAGCCTTGGTTTGTCTATATAATGGCTCTAATGACACTCTTCAAAGATACCTGTAAAAATTAAATGAGATGCCCAGGCCAGGGAGCGAGGGGAATGCCACACTAATTAGTGTTGTTAATTACATCAGACGAATAAACAGTAGTGCCCTAAACAAATGCTGGTTACTGGTATTTTCGTTGCTTTCATTTCAAGGAAGTAAAAAGATGAAAATGCAATTCCAAGGAATTAGAGTGACTTGCCTTGGGTCAAGGTGATGACGCCAGGCCCAAAATGCGGGCCGCTGCCAGACAGCACCATGAGCAGCACCAAAGTCTAAAATCTCTCTTCCGTCTGGTCAGTTCATGGGGCCTAGCTGTGTCAGCTGGAAAGGGACTCCAGCCCAGTGCCTGCCTCACTGAGTTCCCACTTCAAGAGGTGTGCAAAGCCCTCCCGGATCCTGCGACTCAAGGAACCAGTGGTGCAGAGCAGACACGAAGCCATGAGATCTACTGGGCTGTGGGCAAAGAACACTGCCAGATAAAACACAGAACGCCCAGTAACATTTGAATTTCAGATAAACAACCAATAATTTTCATTTGCTTAATATGGCAACCTTAGGCCGACAGGAAACAGAAAACAGCTTGCAAGGTGAACCTGGCAGGCTTTGAGGGGGAGCATTCCAGCATACCCAAGGCTTCCTCTTTAAAATTCAATGGCTCTCCAGGAAAGTAATTATTTCTGGGGTGGTTTCTCTTTCAGGATGCAAAATGTCACAATTGAATTCTCAATGAGAGTCATGACAACACCTGGAAGGTCTTTATATGTGTCTTCTTCAAACGTTTCCTAACCAGATGACCAACCTTATCTTTGTTTTTTATAAATTGAAGTATAGTTAATGTACAATATTATATAAGTTACAGGTGTACAATATAGTGAGTCACAAATTTTAAAGGTTATACTCCACTTATAGTTATTGTAAAAATATCGGCTATACTCCCCATGTTGTACAATGTATCCTGATAGCCTTTTTTTTTCTTTTTGGCTGCACCTCACAGCATGCGGGACCTTAGCTCCCCAACCAGGGATCAAACCCTGCAAAGGAAGCGTGGAATCCCAACAACTGGACTGTGAGGGAAGTCTCTTGGTAGCTTATTTTATACCTAATAGTTTGTACCACTTAATCCCCTACCCCTGTTTGGCCTCTCTCCCCTTCCCTCTCCCCACTGGTAACCATTAGTTTGTTCTCTATATCAGTGAGTCTGTTTTTTGTTATATTTACTAGTTTGTTGTATTTTTTAGATTCCACATATAAGTGATATCACACAGTATTTGTCTGTCTGACTTATTTCACTTAGCATAATACCATCCAAGTCCATCCATATTGTTGCAAATGGCAAAACTTCATTTTTTATGGCTGAGTAGTATTCCACTGTGTGTGTGTGTGTGTGTGTGTGTGTGTGTGTGTGTGTGTGTGTGTGTGTGTATACCACTTCTTCTTTATCCCTTCATCTGTTGATGAACACTTAGGTTGTTTCCATATCTTGGCAATTGTAAATAGTGCTGCTATGAACATTAGGGTACATGTATCTTTCTGAACTAGTGTTTTTGTTTTTTTCAAATATATACACTGGAGTGGGATTGTGGGATCACATGGGAACTCTAGTTTTAGCTTTCTGAGAAACCTCCACACTGTTTTCCACAGTGGTTGCACCAACTTACATTCCTACCAATAGTGTAGGAGGGTTCCCGTTTCTCCACATCCTCACCAACATCTGTGTTCTTTTTGAAGATGGCCATTCTGACAGGTGTCATACCTCATTATGGTTGTGATTTGCATTTCCCTGATGATTAGCAATGTTGAGCATCTTTTCATGTGCCTGTTGGCCTTCTGTATGTTCTCTTTGGAAAAATGTCTACTCAGGTTTTCTGCCCATTTTCTAATTTGGTTTTTTGTTTGTTTGTTTGGTGTTGAGTCATATGAGCTGTTTATATAGTGATGAAGTACTATAGACAGAGTCTCTCTCTCTCTCTCTCTGTCTCTCCTGTTCACTCTCTCCCCCATCCTCTTTCGGTGGCAGTGGGAGGAGTTGTCATACTCCAACAGTGTCTGGGCTGGAATTTTGGCTGACATGTCTAGTGTTATTTCCCTTTCAATCCCTTCTTCAGTGCCATCAAAAACTCTGATATTTGGGAATTCCCTGGTGGTCCAGTGGTTAGAACTCCACGCTTGCAGGGAACCTAAGTCCTGCAAGCTGAGCAGCACAGCCAAAAAACAGAAAGAAAAATTCTGATATTTGATCATAGATTGCTTAGGTCTGAAAGCAAGGGGGCTAGAGAGGTGATAGCTAAAGGTTTCTTTTTAAGATGATGAAAATGTTCTAAATTGACTGTGGTTAAATGACTGTTTAAATGTCCTAAAACTGACTGTGGTGATGGCTGCAATCGGTGAATATACTAAAATCCACTGAATTGTGCACTTTAAATGACTGAACTATATGGAGTGTGAATCATATCTCAATAAAACCTTTTTTTTTTCTTAATTCTAGTAATTAGGAAAGAGATGAACACGTGGTGAGACAGAGAGCATGGATCCTAAGTGCCTGCAGGGGCATGTAAGGCACTGAGGGAAGCAGCCACTTTCATTTCTTTGTCCTGCTTTTGATAGAGACATGAGCCCATCTTTCACTTTCCTCTAATTCCATTAATTAGATAAAACAGCAACTCAAACGGTCTGACCTTTGGCCTCACTAAGAAGGGGTGAAGGGTATGATGAACTGGAAAGGGCTTTCCCCAACCACAAGGGGCATGGGAGCAGCCAAAACCCAACTCTAGTTGGCAGCTGCCAGGTAGATATAGGCCAGGTACTGATGAAGATTTGTTTTGTTTTTGTAACAAGACAGAAACCCAGATGCATTGGGTGGGACGGAGGGGATGGAGACAGACAGAGAAAATTCTCTTAAAGTTTAAATGTGGGCAACTGATTCAATTTTTAAAGATAGGGCAGGACAACAGTACATGGAAGAACAAACACAACCACAACACATCTTAGGGGCCTCATTTTGCCTGTGAACTGCCCATCTGCCAGCTCTCATGCAGGGTCACTATTCAGTGTGGGTAGAGGTCCCTCTTCCTGGGGCAAGGGCCCCTGTTTCCAAGCCGAAGACACACTGCCTCACTTGGTGATCAGCACACAACTTGGCTGTGACTATCTTATAAAGCAACACCCTCATGCAGCTTAATACCAAAAAAGCAAATAACCCAATCCACAAATGGGCGGAAGACCTAAATAGACATTTCTCCAAAGAAGACATACAGATGGCCAACAAACACATGAAAAGATGCTCAACATCACTAATCATCAGAGAAATGCAAGTCAAAGCCACAATGAGGGATCACCTCACACCAGTAAGAATGGCCATCATCACAAAATCTGCAAACAACAAATGTTGGAGAGGGTGTGGAGAAAAGGGAACTCTCCCGCACTGTTGGTGGGAATGTAAGTTGGTACAGCCACTATGGAAGACAATTTGGAGGTTCCTTGAAAAACTACAAATAGAACTACCATATGATCCAGTAATCCCACTGCTGGGCATATACCCAAAGAAAACCATAATCCGAAAAGAAATATGTACCATAATGTTTATTGCAGCACTATTTACAATAGCCAGGACATGGAAGCAACCTAAATGCCCATCAACAAATGAATGGATAAAGAAGATGTGGCATATATATAAGCTATAAAAAGGGATGAGATGGAGCTATATGTCATGAGGTGGATAGACCTAGAGTCTGTCATACAGAGTGAAGTGAGTCAGAAAGAGAAAGACAAATATTGTATGCTAACTCACATATACGGAATCTAAAAATGGTACTGATGAACTCAGTGACAAGACAAGAACAAGGACGCAGATGCAGAGAATGGACTGGAGAACTCGAGGTTTGGGGGGGGCGGGGGGTGAAGGGGAAGCTGAGACGAAGCGAGAGAGTAGCACAGACATATATATACTACCAACTGTAAAATAGATAGCCAGTGGAAAGTTGTGGTATAACAAAGGGAGTTCAACTCGAGGATGGAAGATGCCTTAGAGGACTGGGACGGGGAGGGTGGGGGGGATTCGAGGCGGGGGGGCAGTCGAGGTAGGGAGGGAATACGGGGATATGTGTATAAAAACAGATGACTGAACTTGGTGTACCCCCCAAAAAATAATTAATTAATTAATTAATTAATTAAGTTTTAAAAAAAGCAACACCCAAAGGATAGAAACTACCCAAATGTCCATCAACAGATAAATGGATAAACGAAACGTGGTCCAGCCATACAATGGAATACTATCCAATCTTAAAAAGGAATGAAGTATTGATTCATTCTATAACATGGATGGACCTCAAATACATCATGTGAAGTGAAAAAAGCCAGACAGAAAAGGCCACATATTGTATGACTTCATTTATATGAAATATCCAGAATAAATAAACCCATAGAGACAGAGGGCAGATTAGTGGTCACTAGGGGCTAGGGAAAGGTGGGATGACGAGTGATTTCTTAAATGAATATGATCTCCTTAGGAGGTGATGAAAATGTTTTGGCACTCTACAGAAATGATGGTTGCATTACATTGTGAATGTACTAAATGTCACTAAATTGTACACGCTGAAACAGCTAATTTTATGTTATATGAATTTCACCTCAGTTAAAAAAAAAAAGCAACAGCATCTGGGGCGTGAGAAAAATTAAGGAGTAGCAGATGTGTGGGGACAATTTCACAATTATCCTGGCAGGTGATGGGTTCTACCTGGAGCCAGAGGGCTCCCCAGAGGGTAAACCTTGCAAGGAGTTCTCTAGGTAGGAGAGAGGGCACAGGACACATCATACGTGAAGACACATGGCAGAAAGAGCACATGATGCTTCAGGGACTGGCAAGAATTAGGTGTGAGGTAAATCTGTGTGAAAACTGAATCTCTCAAAGTTTGTATATATTTTGAATGCCTAGAAAGCATCTCTAGGAGAGATTCTCTATGTTAATCCCAGAGTGAATCACTTTCAAAAATATGCTTTACAACTCAGGAAAAGTGCCTGTTCATGAACAACGTGGTAGTTCCCTTGTTCTTACAGTGTCTCCTCATTTCCAGAGGTCCACCATTTCCCATTCGGATTTCAAACGCAGAATCTTTGACCTTCGCTTAAAATGTCCAACTTTTCCCCCCAACTATTTAATCTTTTTTTTTTTTCCTTTTTCTTAGTTCTTCCTTGGATTGAGTAGATTTCAGCAACAGGGACTCAGCAAAAACGTGGAATACAAGGAAAGCATCATTTCACAACATTAACTTATTTTCCTCTTATTTACACCACCCTCTGTCACAGTTATTTTTAAGTAACCACTTGATAATGCATAGCTGGACTGTGTCACATCAAGGTATTTTTCTGACTGTTCACTGACATTTGTGAAGTAATTTTACAATTCTGTAAATTCACATTCTCTTACCAAACTTGGTATAAAAAAGAATCAATCACCTAAATCAAAACCGCTATAAGGACTTCGCTGGTGGCGCAGCGGTTAAGAATCTGCCTGCCAATGCAGGGGACACGGGTTCAAGCCCTGGTACGAGAAGGTGCCACATGCCTCAGAGCAACTAAGCCCATGCGCCACAACTACGGAGCCTGTGCTCTAGAGCCCGAGAGCCACAACTACTGAGCCCACGTGCCACAACTACCTAAGCTCACGTGCCTAGAGCCCACAAGAGAAGGCCCAGCAATGAGAAGCCCGCGCACCACAACGAAGAGTAGCCCCCTCTTGCTGCAACTAGAGAAAGCCCATGCGCAGCAATAAAGACCCAATGCAGCCAAACATAAATAAATTAGTTAATTAAAAACAAAACAAAACAAAAAAATACTGCTATGAGAGACTATTTCACATCCATTAGGATGGCATTATTAAAGAAATAATAACAGAAAATAACAAGTGTTGGTGAGGATGTGGAGAAACTGGAAACCTGTGCACTGTTGGTGGGGATGTGCAGCCACTGTTAAAAACAGCATGGCAGTTTCTCAAAAAATCAAACACAGAATTATTATGTGGTCCAGCCAGTCCACTCCTAGGTATAGGCTCAAAGGAATTAGGGGACTCAAAGAGATGCTTGCGCACTGGCATTCACAGCAGCATTACTCACAACAGCCAAAAGATTCATCAAGCCAAGTGCCATCAACTGATGAGTGGATAAACCAAATGTGGTACCACTATACATAGATTAAATATTATTCATTCTCCAAAAGGAATGAAATTCTGACACATGCTACAAATGAACCTTGAGGACATTATGCTAAGTGAAATGAGCCAGTCACAAGAAGACAAATACCATATGATGCTAGTTTTGAGGGATCTAGGCTAGTTAAATTCATAGTAAAGTAAAACGGGTGGTTGCCAGGGGCTGGGGGAGGGAAAATAAGAAATTACTGTTTGATACGTTTCATTTAGGGGAGATGAAAAAGTTCCAGAGATAGATGGCTAAAATAATAAATTTTATATTATGTATATTTTACCACAATAAAAACATTTTTAAAAAAACCTTTCATTTCAAGTATGTGTCAGAATGCAGATTCCCAGACTCTGGACACAGAGTGATGCTCACCCAGGACCCAGCCGCACACACTCGAGAATCCCTGCCCTTTCATGTCCTCACCAAAATGACACTTTGAACCTCAGTTCCGTTTACTAACGTCCCCATCCAATTTAATATCAGCAAAAACTATTTAGGACACAGATAATTATCAAAACATTAAATAATTTTTGTATGCAGTAAACCACCTTCACAGATGGAAACCTTGAATCGTACCTGACTACTAAAGGAAAGAGACCCATGGAAGACCACTTTAGATGTACCTGAAACCCTTTATTTATGTGTATAAATATATATCCCTACCAATACAAGGGAATTGTTTCGAAAATCTCTTTTTTTCTCTCCTCCCCTCCTCCACCCACTTCAAATATGAAAATTTCCACTCCGGCCTCTTTTTCTGACCAGAACTGTGAAGCGTGAGGAATGCAAAGGACAGCAGATTCCGCTATAGTCAGGGATATTTCTCCTGATTTGAAAGTGATAACAGAGGGATGGGGGCCATTGCACAATGCTGCTCCGATTGGCTATTGTGGAGATATTTTGTGAAACAGCATGTTCCAGTGTGTTTCACATCTTCTGCCCTGAGATAGCGAATCTGCATGGAGTGACACTGGACCAAGATAGGAAAAGTCAAGGCCTTGTGGTACGGCAGTCTTCTAGAACTGAGGCCAGGGCTCTGCCTCAAAAGCAATCATCACACAGTGCACCTATTACTGCTAGGAGTATATAAACTGTCTTAGCTAAGAAACTCCTCTGCCTGGCATTTGAGTTCTTGCCACACCAGGTGTTACTCCTCATCTCCCTTCTCATCTCTCCATTTCCCTTTATACAAGGTCAGACTGACCTGCTGTTTGCAATCTACTCTCTCTGCCTCAGTACCTTTGCTCTTGCTGTCCCCATGGCCTAGAAAATTCTTGCTCTAAATTCCATTCATCCAAATCCTTGTTGTCACCTCCTACAAGAAGCCCTTCACATTGTGCCCAGAAAGAAATCATCTCTCTTTCCTTTCCAATCCAATAACTTTTCTGTACCTCTCTTACAGCCTTTACCACACTCTCTTTGATTATTTACTCTGTAGTAATTATCATTTTCTATTGTTCACTTTTTATTTCACTTACTTAAAAGCTCCTTCAGATTGAAGGCTGAGTTTCATTACTCTTTGTGTTCTCTCTTTTGTGGCAGACACCATAGATTGCTATTCCTCTCTTCTATCCTAAGAGAACTCCAAGGTCTCCCCAGTAACAGACAGGCTGCCTGGCTTCAAATTCCATGACGCTCACCATCGGGCTCCCCCTGAGTGCACAGCACCATCCATTATTCAGCTACTGTTGGAAGAGGAAATCATCAGTTGGAACAAATGTCTGCATAATTCTGGCTTGCGGAAGGAGAAGATCCATCGTTAAACAAGGGAGAGGTATCATTTTTTTTTTATGCAAAAGAAATAGAAACTGCCTCATCAACTCTTTGTAAAGTTTATGTTCAAAAGATCATTTGCTCAAGTACTCTTTGCTGACCTGCGCCTGTCTCTGTAGCTGGTGTGGACATACAATTTCTTGGTGTACAATAAGCCAGAATTCTGAGAGAAAGAAGACAAGGGAAGTCCAAGGGAACTCAACGTGCCAAATCAGAGGTGCGGGCACAGCACATTGGTAGGCTGAGAACTTTCAGGATGGGGGAGGTGACTATCCTTGGAGCTGTTCTTTCCATCACAGGACAAATGGAATTTGCTGGTTTTGTGGGCATGGTGGTGGGGAAAGCAAGTTTGAGGGGAAAAGAAACTTAGAGCAGAGGAATAAAATATAATCATTCAGGTGATAGGGGCTGGGAAGGGAAAGGTCAATCACTGCTTGTGTCAAGAGACAAGAGAAAAGAAAAGGCGAATTTCTGGGTTATCTAAACAAAAAAAGCCTCTTGTCCACTCCCGCCTGCTCCCAACCAAGGCACATAGACCTACACACCAATCTTTCTCTAGCCAGATTATTTACTCTGTGTTTATGTGTGTGTGAATGCAGGGCAAGGGGTCGGCAAACATTGTTTGCAAGGATCAAATAGTAAATATTTCAGGCATTGCAGGCCATACAGCTTCAGTTCCAGCTGCTCAAATCTGCTACGTTGCACAAAAGCAACCAGAGACAATATGTTTTTAGACTGTGTGTCAATAAAACTTTATTTATGGACATCAAAATTTGAACTTCATATGATTTCCAAAAACAAAAGATTATTCTTCTTTTGATTTTTTTCCCCAACCATTAATTAAGCCTACACGTTATTTAATGGGTTTATACCATATGTAGAAAAGGCAAGAAGCCTAGCCAAGGAATGATAATCCTTGCATTTTGGGTAGAGATCCCTCCTGTGAAGGGAGGAAAGGGGTTGGGGGTGGAGTGGAGTTTGCAAGGGGCTTCAATTTTCTTTCTAATGTTTTATTCCTTATGTTGGCTCATGGACACACAGGGTGTTTGCAAAAGTACCATTCCTTGTACTTTTCAGTGGTTCTGAAAAATTTCCATAGAAGTGAAAGCAAAGGCACATAAAATGAGCGTGCTCAAGTTCATGTCTATCTTTGTAGTAATGACTACATTAGTAAAAAATAAATGAAACAAACATTTGCCCATGAAACACCTGTTTCAGCTTCTGAACCGCTATAAGATTTTCCTGAGGATCACAAGCACAAAGAACTAGGTACCCGGCAACAATGAACTCACAACTCTCATCCAAGGCATCTTGATTTTACTTCTGCCGAAAACAGTTTCTGTTTTCTAAAACAGCACTTTTTGGTCCACGAGTATACCAGCTGCTGGCATGACTCCACAAAACGGCACATGTTTAAGGCAGGGAGCCATGCTAGGTCCCCAACAGTTGCTTTCTGAACATTCCTTAGTGTATTACTGCACAGCACTGTGACAGGGATCAAAAGATTAGGAATAATTTCAATTAACGCTTTCTACTAATATAAGGAGAGGAATAACCATTGAATTTTGCCTCAATTTCTAATGGAAAATAAAGTCAAAAAAAAATCACTGACCAAAATTATAGAACTTTAAAATGTTGTTTTAAAGAATCAAAATATCACAAAGGTGCTGCAGGAATGAAAAACTGAAAATGATGGAATAGGATAAGAGTATAAATTAAGCTATTTATAAAAAACTCTTTGGTTTAGGGTTTCCATATTCTTTTTCTACCCAATCTCCAGCATCCTTCTGTTCTCTACCTATATGTGTTTAAACTGCAAATGTATTATATCAGCAAGTCTTTGTCTATCAGTCAGATGGAGAATCTGTCCTTAAAGGACTATAATACCAACCAGCTCATCATCTTTAACTTCAGCAAATAATTAGAACTGGTAAAGACTGTGCTCCATAAGGAAAATAATTATTAGGAAAAGAAGTTCCTAAAGTTCGAATACCCCAATTAGAGAAAATAATAAGTTCAGCAGGAGGACGTTCAAACCCAAATAAGTAGTACCACCTCCAACCCAGGAAAATGGGGATTAAGTTAGGCTGATCCTTAGTATGGCAGATTAAAAACTGCTGCAAAGTGTTTGACACACTCCTCCCATTGAAAAGTGGGGTTTATTTCCCTCTACTTGAACTTGGGTGGGCTCTGTGCCTGCTCTGACCTGAAAGTGACACTGTGCCAGCTTCCAGGCCCAGGCCTGAAGAGACTGGCAGCTCTGATGTCCTCTCTGGGTACACAACCACAACCACAAAACCCTTCACGTGTGGAGTCAGAAAGACCTGTGTCTGGATCTGTTTTGCTATAATTGCCTGTATGTATGTTTTAGGGCAAATTGCTTAACCTCTTGAAATCTATTTGCTCATCTGTAAAATAGGGATATTAACAGCAGCCACTCAGACGGCTGTAATGAGCCCCCGGTCCACTGGAAGCTCTGTGTGCACGTATTATTAGATCACTAGCGCTGCAGAAGCGTTTCTGCATGGGATGGAATGTCGAACGAGAAAGTCCCTGTGGTCCCGTCCAACAGAAAACACACTAGATGAGTCCATGATCACCCATGGAAAGTTTGTTTGCTGAAAACTAACTGAAGGCAGCCAAAAACATTTTCAATTACAACTCAATCAAGTCAATGGCATTCTCTTTCTATTAACTTGAGGTCATTTAATTTGTACTTAAGCCCCTAATTATTTAAGCAGAAGAGAACAATGGATTTAACTGACTTGACAAAAAAGGTTTGCTTTCCTTGTTTGCTGGCTTGACAGATGAGTTACAAAGCTTCCATTGTGGATTTATCATGTCGATGGCTCACCATTCTTCCCCCCCTTAGTGCCAGCTTCCTTCTGCTCCTCTCTTCCTGGAGACTCAAAGTCCAAGTACAACTGCCAATCCCAGGTGGCCCTGAGTCATGGACAGGACTTGGAGAACATGGTTTCAGTTCAGTCACTGACTGAACTTGGGGCAAATTAAGAAATCTCTCTGGGCCTCAGCTTCCTCATCTGGAGAGTAGGCCTAGTAACGAACCCTCAAAGAGATGTTCTAAAGATGAAATAGAATAATGACGCCACATGGTTCAAATGTTGTAAAACAAAATGCCGTTGTTAGCTGTTATTACTTTTGCAGCTAAACCGTGGCAGATAATAAATCCCGACAACTAAGGCAAACGGAAACTGAGAGAAGCAGCTTGGGATCTTGGATTCATCATCAGTTTCTCTGCTTAATTTTCATTAGCCTGCTGTTTATTTCTGGAACAAGCCTTTTTCATTTTAAAAAATTCTTTCTTGGTACTTACTTTTATTTTTTTTCCCATTTTTTTAAAATATTAACTTTTCATTGAAGTATGACATAAGTACAGAAAACGCACAGGCTAAGAGAGTATTTCTCAATGAATTTCACAAACTGAACACGTGTGTCACTAGCACCCCAGAGGTCGCTCTTATGTGCCCTTCTTGTCACCATCCAACCAAGGCTGACAGATATCTGGACTTCTAACTCCACAGATCTGTCTATTTTTGAACTTTATGTAAATGGGAATCTTACAATATATATTCTAGCGGGCCTGGCGTCTTTCGCTGAAAATTGTTTGTGAGCTGTGAATACATTTTTACAATGTAATAACAGTGTTAGTTCTCACTGTATATAGTATCCTATTGAATGACTATACCACAGTTTTTGTTTTATTATTTTTCTTATTACCAATATTTTAATTAGATTATTTTTTATTTTTTATTGGAGTAACTGTGATATATACAGTGTTGTGTATGTTGTAGGTATACAGAATCTTTTTCCGTTATACATATATATATATCTGTGCATCTTCAGCTTCTTTTCCCATATAGGTTATTAGAGAGTGTTGAGAGACCTCCCTTGTATACCGCCGTTTTTAAATTCATTCTACTATCGATGGGTACCTGGGTTGCTTCCAGTCTGGGGACATTTCTAATGATGCTGCTAGGGGCACTGTTAAACTTATCTTTTGGTGAACATATGTAACAGATTTCTGTTGGGAACATACCTGGGAGTAGAACTGCTGGCTCATAAGGTATGTGTATTTTCAGATTTAGTAGGTCCTCTTTTTAGCACCTGGAATTTTAATCAGTGCTTATTTTATATTTGTCTCCCTGCTTCCAGGATCTCACCCTTCCATTTGATCTCCATACAACAACCCCCACTTAGTTTTGTTAAAAACAGAACTGATCATGTTGTTTGTTTCAAAACACTCTATGGTTTGGGAATGTTGTTGTTCATAACACTATAACATTCAAGGTCTTTCTTCTCTGGCGCTCATCAATCATTTCTTCATTCAACAAATAATGTTCGCAGCCTTAAGGCACCTCAGATCTGAGAGGGACACACTTAAAAAAGTAATAGCAATGTAAGACAAGACATCTTAGAGCCAAGTTTTGGAGGAACCCAGAGGATCTGAGAAGACTTGAGAGAGGAGGAACTATTTGAGCTGGTTATAAGAAAGACTGGAGAGAGAAGAGGAAGGACAGTCAAAAGAACAATATGTTGTAATGAAAAGGCATGATAAGTCCGAGGAGGAGGGATACGTGTTTGATGTGACAACAACATGAGGTGCTGTTGTGTACAAGCCAGATATGGGGCTGAAGCACAGACCGAAGCAGGGTTTTGAAGGGCCCAGCACAGCGTTCAAACCTTACCCTGCAAGCCCCAAATTTCTCAGTAAGTACGACACACCCTGCTGGTGTGCAAGCTGCTTTTAGGTGGTAATGAGAGAAGGCATTTCATTTTAACGGTTTGGTTTATTTAAATGCACATTAGAAAAATACTGCTTTTCCAGTTAAGGAAGGGAGATAAAATTCCACTTCAAATAAATGTGCATAAGTAAAACTAAAGTGAGTTGATTTAAAGAAAATATTAATTAAACAATGATGTAGGTGAAATATAGGTATGGGAAAAATTATAAAGGTGGTAAGACATGATTGGCATTGGGAGACTAATATAGAAAGATGGAGAACTAGGGGCAGTTTTTAAATTGGAGAATGATGCAGTCAGATGTGTCTTTTACAAAGACAACTACTGAATGCCACATACCCAGTGTCTGGCCTCATCTGTCACACTCTCCTGCATCCTTCTTGCCCCAGACAGCTCCTTAGACTAGGCTTGCCTTGTCCCACCACCTTGGCTTCAGAGCACAGCTCGGTGGTTGAGCAATGAATTCCAAAGCCAGACTGCCTGGGTTTGGTCCCCAGCTCTCCACTTACTGGTTGGTAACCTGGGCAAATTGTTTTTCTGCCTCATTTGCCACCTCACTGGGTTGTAATGAGGACTCCAAACGTGTCTGGCATTCAACAGGTACTAAGCCACACGTGTATGTATGTGTTCATTTAAATGATGGGTTTTATCTGCCATAAAATGCACCCTCCTTTCTATGCCTTGCAAAAACCTGTCCATTTATTCAAAATTCAGCTGAAACCAAATGTCCATCAGCTGATGAATGGATAAGCAAAATACAATATAGCCATACAATAGAAAATTTTCAGCCACAAAAAGGAACGAAGCGCTGATACATGCTACAACATAGATGAACCCTGAAAACATACAGGCTGAGTGAAACAAGCCAGACACAAAGGTCACATGTTATAAGATTTTGTTTATATGAAATGTCCAGAAGAGGCGAATCCAGAGAGACAGAAAGTAGATTAGCGGTTGCCAGTGGGTGGGGGAAAGGGAAATGCGGAGTGACCACCTAACAGGCATGGGGTTTCTTTTTAGGGTAATGAAAATGTTCTGCAATTAGATGGTGGATTAGATTGCACAACTTGTGAATGTACGAAAAACCACTGAATTTTACACTTTAAAAATGGTGACATTTATGGTATGGGAATTATATCTCAAACAACAACAACAACAACAAAATTCAGCTAAAGGACCCCTCTCTTCCCTGACTGCCCCCTCCTCTGGGCTCCCTGTCTAGACCCCATGCCCTGTTATATTACAGTAAGTTGGGAGAGGTCAGCTGTCCCCACTGGAGTGTGGGCAGCTTGAAGGCAGGCAGAGTGGGTGGTTCATCTACAGCTCCCCAGAATTTATCAGAAATACCAGCACCAAGTAGTTGCTCCAGTAAATGCTTGTCAACAGAGGAAGCAGAACATTACCATCTGAGGGAACAGCAGGCTGGGCGAGTACTTTAGGTCCTCAAGTGTACAGGATCTAAAGTACCAACCTAGCAGCCAAAGATCTCACGCCCCTACCCGGGGGCCCAACCCCTGTTGAGTATTAAGACTGCGTACAAAACAGCATAAAAAGTCCTTTCTTTTACCATCGAGAATGAAACAAGCTTAGACTTGGATGTCTCTTTCTTTCCTGTCAACTAGGCTTGTTTGTGCCAGGCAAACATGTAAATCCTGAATTTAGAGATTGTTGGAGCAATGACAATCTCTGCTCTGATAATCACTGACCTGCCAAAGCCGTTGCTAGTAAAGCAGGTACAATTCTAAGATCCTGGCAGGGAAGCCACACTCTGGGAGGGCACATGTTATGAAGTAAACACAAGTAGCAGAAATCCTGCAAGCATGGCACTGTTGAACAAGGTAGAGTGTCTTACATGAATATTCCTTAGAGTCAGTCTGCTAATCCCGCTGTCATCGCTGATTTGGAAAAACAAGAGGACTTGAAACGTGGGCTATCTGCAGTATCTGGACACATTTCCATACCTCTTTTTATATCCACCTTTGTTTCGGGAGGCAGGTGTGAAATTAAAAAAAAAAAAAAACCAGAACATCAATTTATAACACCTGGGTTGGATTGTGGGTTCCATGTGAACTAAGCTGCTTCCTCACAGAGCCTCAGTGTCCACCTCTGTAAAATGGGGACCACGGGTATCCCAGGGATGGTTCAAGGATCAAGTGAGCTAATGTGAAGGGCAGTAAGACAGACTTGTCATATGGTTCGAGGACAACTATGTGAAAAAATGCAAATACATTACTCAAAGAGCTTAAAGGAAAGGTACAAAAAATTTAACAAGTAGGAAAGAAGGAAAGATTTTTCCTTCTTTTCCAGTTTGCATTTTTTATTTACTTTCTGTAAATTACATGCTTTGCCCATGAGATAGAGTTCTTATCTCTAAAGTTTCTTCCCACCTCTGCGCCTCATCTCTCTGTGGGGTTAGGGATTCCCCCCCTAATTGGCAACTACCTGTTTTTCATATCTCTGAGTCTCTTTCAAGACTCGTTCAAGAATCACATCTAATTCCAGAGCCAAATTGCCTGGCTTTGAAATCTGGCTCTTCCCTTACCAAGCTATGTAACCCTAGCCAAGTTACTGAATCTCTCTGCAGCTCAGTCTTCCAGTCTGTAAGATGGGGATAATAATTGTATGTATCTCATAGTGGTTTTATGTGAATTAAATGAGTTCATCTTTGTAAAGTGCTCAGAATAGGACCAGGCACTTAACACATGCTATGTGAATGTTAAGTATATGAAAGGTCTTATCTTTATGAGGAGTTCCCTAAAGTTCCCTCCCCTCCCCCCCCACTGGGTTAAACTGATGCTACTGATCCCTAACAGCACCTAGAACATTTCACAGCATTCATTTTTAATGTTGTCAGTCTGTCTGTACTAGCCTACAAGCTCCTTTACAACAGATGCTTTTCTCATTTCCAGAAGATAAATGTAGACAGAAAATAAATGCCTTTTAGTGAATTAATGGATGAATAAACAAATACCTCTATCATAGAAAATACAAAAAAAATTGTTTTCTTTTTTGCTTCCATGACTCGACTCATCTGTGAGCTCCTTAAGAACCCAGAGTATTTCTTATCCATTTTATATCTCCAATGCCTGATACAGAACGTGTATTCAGTCAATGAATAAATGACCAGTTATTACTACCAAAAAGGCCAACAAAACACACAGAGTTTTCAAGAAGAGTTTTGGAAGCAAGCTTGAAAATGTTATTTGATACTTGGGCAAAACTACAGATCATTTTAGGTTAATTGGGAAAATGTTCCATCACATCAAAAATATCATAGATGAGATGTATATCTCTATATCTCCAATACAGAGGAACAACTTAAGAAATCAAACATTGGGTATTGGCCTTCTGTACAAGACACAAGCCTCCTGAGAACAGAAAGATTTAGACTGAGAAGGGAAGACTGAAAAGGAACAGGACTCAAATGTCAAAAGCATGAAAGGTCAAGAGAACCAGGGTGCAGTTAAATTAGCTACCTGTAGAAAACTTGAAAGCTAGCTTTAGAAGGAAGAAAAGTAAGCATTTCTTTAACAAGACATAGTAAATTGTAGAACCAGTCAATCTTAAAGGTAAAAGGAAGGGAAATGCAGACAAGTTCCCAGAATTTGGATGAATTCACTGATCCTGAATCCATAATGTGTGGGTGTGTAGAGGGTATCTAGGGTTTGTATCTAGGGTTTGTATCTAACTTCAAAGAGTATAACTAGAAATTCATGAATTACACTGTGCAAAATACATCCCGTGAAGCCTGCTAGAGGCAGGAACAAATGCCCTGATCCAACAGGGTATTTGTAGAGCTTTTGTGACCTTAAATGACCTGACCTAGCATAACACAAAAGGTATTCTTTGATTGTAATTAATTTCTTATGGAAACTAGTTAATCTAAGCTTCCCTTGGCCAGGAACAACTGCAAACCTAAATGCATTTATCTTTCTTCCCTAAATCTACAGGACATCACATATTGACTAAAATGTTTCTTCAGAGGAAATCGTCAGCATAATACATCTAGACATCCTTGAAAATTTGCTGTTTCTCCAAAGCTGCTGACAATGTGTCTATATATCAATCACCTGCATGTACTTACTTAATACAGATCTTCTCTCTCTGTGGAATTTAAAGCATCGTACAAGATTTTTTCTTTTTAGATGAATTCAAGATACAGACTTGATAAAGCACAGGACAACTTCATTCTACTTAATCTAAAGCTTTAAACTGAAGGCATCTTTAGATCTAAAAAGATCCTACTAACAAAACTTTCTCTAAGCCCAGCTCTTAGAAATTTATAGACCAAGACACCTCTCAAAAAGAAAAGTCTAGCAAAATTATGGAAGTATTTTAGTGACATCAGCAGTACCTAAGGAAAAATTCTCAGCACCTAAGAAGGCAAGGGTGAAGTGACTGACATCAAGCACTGAATCCATGGCAAAGGGAGAAATAAACTATTGAGGACTTTTCTAGCAGGCTTCTGGTGAACACCTGCATCGTAAGAACAGAGTTCAATTCAGCTTTGTCACTGACCTTCTCCCCAAATTCCTTCTCTGACCCTGACTCTTCAGAAAAGAGATGGATGTTATTAAAAACTAAAAGCAGGAACACTATTTGTTATATAAACTATAGTGGCTGTGGAGAGCAAAGACTCACCTAGAATGGGGTTTCCAAACCTTGGCATTATTGACTTTTGGGTCAGATAATTCTTTTTTATAAGGGGCTGTCCTGTGCACTTTGGGATGTTTAGAAGCATCCTTGGCCTCTGCCCAGAGATGCCAGTAGCAGTCCGCCCTTCTCAGATGGTGACAACCAATAATGTCTCCAGACATTGCCAAATGTCCCCTGGAGGACAATCTCCCCCAGTGGAGAACCACTGGTCTAGAACCACCCATCTAGAACCACCTTATATATCAGCAATATTCACTATCTCAAATGGGATTCAGGAATCAAGAATCAAGCCTGTAAGAACTCTGTAAGATTTGTATGGGCTATCTAACCTAGCTGTTTTCTTCCTGTGACTTAATACCAGGGTGACTGCCCATCTAATCCATCCCTACCCCCATCCTCATTTACTCCCACCATCTTGATCTTCCCTTTAGAAATCCTCTGAATAGAAACCTTTTACAGATTTGAACCGTGAAAGTAAAAAGACTTAGAGAAATTTGGGGCTGTGCAAAACACGTCTAGTCCAAAATCTCCCCTCCTTTCTATCCAATTTTAAAGGCAAGAAAGTTGAAAGCCAATAAGGTAAAGTGCCATGTCCAAAGTCACCTGTCTGCTAAGCCGAGGGAAGATCTTGGTAAGAAGGCTGGTCCTGGATTTTCCCAAACCCAGACTCATTTGGGAAGCCTTATGAGAATCTGAATCCTACCACTCTTTACCCTGCGCAAGCTGCTTGACCTATTAGTCCCTCATTTCCACATCTGCTAGATGAGGGTAACAGTAGGACCTAATTCTTGCTCTTGGTTCTGTTAAATAAAGTCATGCCTGGCATTACAGTAAGTTCTCCTTCACTGTCACCTATTATTGTTACTCATTATTATTTTCTGTTTTTAACTTTCAACTTCAAATATTTAGTTACAGGTAGCCGTTAATCAATTACTTAAACACAAGAATCCCCTTTTCTCTATATGATTCATTACTGTAGGTACATACATATAGTAGCTCCTCACCAAAGTATTTTCCTTATTGAAAACAGAATTGAAATAACTGTGAAACCTTCAAATACTACATATCCTTTTGAAAAGTGATCCATCTTATGCAGAACTAAAAACCACACCATTTGGCCCAATTAAGCAACAATACATGTGATTACACCTCATGGGCTCCACTGGTGCTAATATGCCAGAATGAAAAGCTGCAGCCGTTGACAGTTTCCATAGCTGTGATTGCAAAACATTATCCATCATAACCTCCTCTCCTACCTCTGCCCACTCCTAATGGTTTATGACTGTCTAAAACATTACTTTTGGGGGCTAGAGTTTTCCATCGCTTCACACCACAATACAGCATTTTATTCCTACAGATTTGGAAATAGAAGCTCAATCTTCTTATTTTTTATTTTTAGAATAACTACTGTTGGGGGAGGAGTGCCTGCAGCGGTGGTACAGATATAGCTTCCATCCCTCCAAGCTCTAAAAAAAAAGCTTCACGTCTTATTCATCATCATATCCCCAACTGCTTGCTCTAGAAGCTCAGAAAATGGGTTTGCTGGAGATACAGGTCAGCCTTTCACAATGTAGCCTAAAGTCTGTCGGTGCTGGCTTCCAGTTTCCATTCACATACTGTGCCGAAGTGCAGCAGACCCTTCATAAAGTTAGGTAAGGAAGAGATAAGAAATACATTCGCGTGTCCTAAATGGATCCATTTGTATATTTACAGCACAAATTTGCATGCCTCTAAGTGGTTGTAACTCTCAAGGAAATCCACTGTATAATATTGTAACATTTCTTTTTATCATTGTTGTAATTTTTTTTATCATTCATAATATGGAATGAGTCTTTGTTCACACATGATTTACACTTAGTTTTCAATATTAAACATGTCATTTAATATAAATTCAAGATATATTAAGTATGTATTCTATACCAAATGTATTAAATGTAATATATAATTATCTTAGCACATACATATTTATAATATAGTAGCATATCAATAGGTTAAATATATAAAGCAAATATCAAACATATAATTAATACTGAAATATTAAATATATATAGGATTAATTTGAATTAGAAGATTCTTGATGGCTGAAACTATACTTAAAATTTTTCAGCGTTAACCCACCCTAACCCATCCCCCATCACAGTTTCCTATACACCACAGATGCTCATTTATTATTAGAATACTGTTTAGTCATGTGTGATACATAAATAAAGATCACACACCTTATCTATATTTGCAAACTTGGACACAGTGAAAAAAAGAAAGAATGAAATCCAAAATAGTTGCCTATATTAGGTGCCTCCCATTCTTGCTAGAAGTGCTGGATACAAAAGGGAAATTTTCAACATCTCCTTGGGATGTTTAATAGGCATCTCAGTAAACATGCCCCAAACTGAGCTCTTGCTTCCCTCTGCTACCCTTCAAACCTGTTCTGCTTTGGTCTCCCATAGAACCCTGTAACCCCAGCCAGAATCCTCCTTCTTTCCCTCCACTCCACATTCGGACCATCACCAAGTCTTGCTATTTCTGCCAGCCATTGGTGAAACCCCTACCACAGCTGAACTGAGACTCTAAAACAGGCAAGAGGGTGCACAGAAGAAAAGGCACCCAGCTGACCGGCATGACTCCACCTTCACTGCCACCTTCAAAAAGGGACTCTAATCTTGCTTTGTTGGCCGCAACATCCTCCCTCCAATTCAGTCTTCATCCAATAGTCAGAGTTATTGTTTAACAAGTAAATCATTTTTCTTGACTTTTCATTGGGCTCTGGAGTAACAAAACTCTAATGCATAGTCATGAAGGGCCTCATACTATAGGACTCAGTTACCCCCATGACCTCACCTCGTACCTCTCTGCTCCTTGCTCCCAGCACTGCAGCAACACTGGCCTCCTTTACATCCTCCAACACGCCCAGGGACTACCCTGATGGCCCAGTGTGTAAGACTCTGTGCTCCCAAAGCAGGGGGCCAGGGTTCAATCCCTGATCGAGGAACTAGATCCTGCATGCAGGCCGCAGCCAAGAGTTCACCCTAACTTTACGTACCAAGGAGTCCTCAGGCCACAACTAAGACCTGGCACAGCCAAAAGTAATTAATTAATTAACAAAAATTAATTAACTTTAAAAAAATATGCCTAGCTTCTTCCAGCCTTAGGACCTTCATAAATGCTATAGCTTCTAGCAAAGACCTCTTCTCCAGCAGACGCCTTCAGCATCACACCCCTGGAGGAGCCTTCTCAAACCACTCCAGCTCAGAGTCCCACCTTCTACTGTCTAGTACCTCTCAGTTCCTTCAGAGTTCTGAATCTCATCTCCAGCTCCAACGAAAGTCCCAAGAGGGCAGAGAACTTTTGTTCTCCACTGCATACCTAGTACCAGTGTCTGGCACACAACAGCTACTCAATAAATAACAGTTGAGTTTGTGTCTACATAAGAAAAACGGGGTTTCTCCCAATGTTTGGTTTAAATCAGTTTAATTCATAGCCATCTTTTTCTTCAAGTGTACCTATTTACTAGGTCTATATTTTGATAAATTTTTCTAACTCATAAATAATTACCACTACCTCCATCTACACAGTATATTGTTAAAAACAGGTCTGGTCTAATTTAACATTTATATGCTATTCACTTTTAATGCCCCATTCAGTACACACAATAAGCAATAAAATGATTTGCAGAAAGTACTAGAAATATTAGCTGGTTATTAGGTATATTCAGGGTTTTTTAAATTTCTCAAATTGTCCATTTACTATCAATTGTGATGACAGCTTACAAATCAACTTAGAAATGAAAAATATCCAAATAATTCTAAATCAGCCACAAGTCATGATCAACAATAGTCAAAAATAACTAAATCCAGGGTCTTCATGATGTACCTTCAGCAGAATTTAAACACTGTTGCCCTTTATTTTTTTTTAAACTGTAAAGAACCTGCCTGGAACGTACACTCACCTTCAAGACTGCTTCTAGGGTCCCCAAGCTTAGTAGCCACAGGAGTCTACCAATCATTGGGGAAGTCCCTACAGAAGTTATAAATCTGAGAATCGCAGGTAAGGACTTCCCTGGTGGTCCAGTGGTAAAGAATCCATCCTGAAATGCTGGGGATGCACGTTCGATGCCTGGTGGGGGAACTAAGATCCCACACGCCATGGGGCAACTAAGCCCGCGCACTTCAACTATGGAGAGCCCACACGCTCTGGAACCCGCATCACAACTAGAGACAAGAAAACCCACAGGCCACGACTAGAGAGAAGCCCACACGCTACAACGAAGATCCCGCGTGCTGCAACAAAGACCCAACGCAGCCGAAAATAAAAATAAAGTAAAATATTTTTAAAAATAAAGTAAACCATTAAAAAATAAAAATGGCAGGTAGACGCACAGAGGGAGCTGCACCTCCAAAGGCTAAGAAATGCAATTTTGCCAAACCAAGGAAAATTGTGCAGAGGGAGAGGGTGAGGCAGCACAACAGATGAGACAGTGGTTGTGCCACTTAGCAAAGGCAAGACTAAAGTTTCGTAAAAAGTTCTGGGTAAAACAGACACAACTCAGACAATGACACTAGCACTCATTTCATGCCAGGTCAAGGGAAAATACTTAACTGGGCTCAGCAACTGAGAAAACATCTAGATGGAATCCTGTAGCAGCAGTCGGCATTTGGCAAAATCTCAAAGGTCAAAAGAGATAGTGAAAAAAAAAACACACAAAAAAACACAGGTTGGCTTGACAGTTACTTTCAGAACAATCATTAATTATAATTCAATGACAATAGAAAAAGCGATAAACAATACAGTAACATGAGTTACTCAAGTGTAATTATCTGTAGGGCATGCAATTCACAAGGCTGGTTCAAAACAGAGCTGTAAGATTTAGATGGAAATCACAAAGATTGCCAAAGATGAGGCTTTGATTTGGAAACAGAGAAGTGCTGAAATGATTGCGCCATCCCCACACTTAGCTCTGCCTTGCTCGTTACTTAGTCATCGGCCTCCACCAAGGGCTCGTGGTGGCACAGACAATAATGAAGTCAGAGAAACCAGAGAAAATATGGCAGCTTACTAGGAGAGGTCTGGGGGGAAAGTCACGCTTATTCAGAAAGATGTGCTTGTGGTTATATATATTTTTTAATATTTTATTTATTTATTTGGCTGCTCTGGGTCTTAGCTGCAGCATGCAGGATCTTTAGTCGTGGCATGTGAACTCTTAGTTGTGGCATGTGGGATCTAGCTCCCTGACTAGGGATCGAACCTGAGCCCCCTGTTTTGGGAGAGCAGTCAGCCACTGGACCACCAGGGAAGTCCCTGTGGTTATATTTTGAGTAGAACACACAAGTAGTACTACTACACTTTCAGTCATACCTGTGCTGTGTAAAAAGCCCATGTTTTAAAACATACGGACACCAAGTAGGGAGAGCGGGGGGGGGGGGGGGGGGGATGAATTGGGAGATTAGGATTGCCATATGTACATTACTAATAAGAAAAAAATATAAAATTTTACACTTTAAATATATGCAGTTTATTGTATGTCAGTTGTAAAAAAAAAAAGAAAGAAAAGAAAGAAAGAAAGAAAAAGAAAGATTCACTAACTACTCGTCGGAGAGATGGCTAAGTCTACCACCATCCATCCTTCTCATTTCGTGGCATGCAGCCAGGGACTCCATTTTTCCACCTCCTGTTTCTAGGAGGGACCATATGAGTGGTTCTCTCCAATGAAAGATAAGAAGAGGGTGCAAATTCTTTGGCTTCTTCCCCACCTTCCCTCCTGCTGTCAAGATACAGAAGCACAGGATGAAATCAGTAAGCAGAGGAAGGCCGCTCACCTGCATTAAGTGTTCAATGAATTAAAAATAAATTTCAATTGTGTTAAAAAAAAAAAGCCTGTGTTTTACTCATTTATTTGACAAATATTTATGGAGTACCTACTCCGTGGCAGACAATGTTCTAAGGTGCTTGCGATACCTCAATAGATGAAGCAGACGTTCTGGTGGGGAAGAGACAGACAATGAGCCGTAGGATCACACAGCATGCTGAAAAAGTACTGTGTGAAAAAACAGAGCAGGGTAGGGAGATAGAAAGTGCCAACAGGAAGGAGGAATTGCTATCTTAGACAAAGGGAAGAAGAGTAAAGACTTGGAGGGGGTGAAAAAGTGAACCATGGATGTATTTGGGGAAGGTGGTTCACGGAGAGGGAGCAATGAATGCAAAGGCCATGGGGACATGAAGCTGTGGCTAAAGCAAAGTGATGGGCTTCCCTGGTGGCGCAGTGGTTAAGAATCCACCTGCCAAGGCAGGGGACACGGGTTGGATCCCTGCTCCAGGAGGATGCCACATGCCGCAGAGCAACTAAGCCCGTGCGCCACAACTATTGAGCCCATGTGCTGCAACTACTGAAGCCCACGCGCCTAGAGCCCGTGCTACGCAACAAGAGAAGCCACGGCAATGAGGAGCCCACGCACCACAATGAAGAGTAGCCCCCACTCACTGCAAATAAAGCCCGCACACAGCAAAAAAAGACCCAACACAACTAATAAAATAAATACATAAATTTATATATAAAAAAAGAACATTCAACACAGAGAAAAAATTAAAAAAAGAGAAAGGAGAAAAAAAGCAAGTGATAATGGAGTGAGTGGTGGGAGGTTAGACTAAGGGAGGTAATGGGACTAGACATACAGTGCTCCATTTGGTTTTTGAGGGAGATAGAGAGGCTCTTGAAAGGTTTCAGCAGGGGATTAACATGATCTGACTGTCTTGTGAGTCCCTCTGGATATGGTGTCAAGAACCAAGCGTATGGGATGAGGGCAAAGGTGCAAGCAGGGAGAACAGAAAAGCAGAGTCTGCAGTTCCCCCGACAATTTCATTGATTAACTGTAACCATCGGGGAAAGGGCAAGACCCTTCACACATTACTAGGATGGGTGAGAACATGGGTGTTACCACTTGATGCAGGGTCTGTGCGCCTCCTACACTTCCCACTGGGGGAGCGACTCCTAGGTCCCACTCTGGGAAGGGTGCTGGGAGAATATGCTAAGATCCTGCCTTCCCAGGCTTGGTCTCAGCGCTGGGAGTGATTGTCTATGAACATGGAGCCACTGCAGATACAAGGCACAAACTCCAGGGCTCAGCAGTACCCTCCGAGCTGGTAGTCTCTGTTTAGTCGTTGGCAACTCACATATAATTTGAGGTGGATCCTGGAACCCACGATGTACAGCAACGAGCAAAGAAGGTACCTGGGCCAAGCTGGAAAGAGCTAGCTTGTTACTGGATTCCCTCTGCTCTGAAAATAGGATTTCACTGGAGGCAATTCCCTGAACACTTCTTCAGCCGCCTGCTCTCCTTCCTCTTGTCTTCGCCTTAGCCAAGAGTACGCCAGCAGCCCCAGCGAAAACACCACACCACTGCGGCTCGCAGAGCTATATAGCCACTTGATATTGTTCTTCCTAGGTGGATCTCTTTCTTCACTCTCCCTAATGTTGAGAAAATGCACTTTTTCCTAATAAGTATCCAATAAATGCCTCCTAGTTTGGAGAAAATGCATTTTTCCCCTTCTCATAATTACCTAGTAACAAGTCTGGGCCTTACAAAGGATGCTACAGAGCAGAAAAGAGAGACGTAAACTTTTAAACAATGTGATGGGCACCTGAGCCCTGCAACAATTCACCCCCTTCCTATTCTTGGCCTCCCCCATGCTGCCATGCTTTCAGAGGCTTGGCTGTGGATAAAGCTTCCATCCTGGTTACCTTCTGAGTTCACTACCTCTCCATCGCATTTTCTCTGTCCAACAATTTTTGCTAAATTGCTTGTGGGAAAAGTAAAGTCATCCAAATAACACACGCCCATGGGATGCAAAAATGCTGTTATTTTAGATGGCAATGAATTTGGGCAAAGAAATTCTTATTTATTGAGTACTCAACTGTAAACTAGGAACACTGGGGGATGCAAATCATTCAGACACAAATCCTGCCTCCAAGGAACTCAATTTCTGTTTGGCAGGGAAAACAGTATATGTACAAAAGTAGCAAGTGCTATAAAATGCCATGAGAAGTGCACAGATAAGACACTGTGGCAGTTCTGAGAAAGTCTCATACTGTGATTATAATTACGACCAGTTAACACTAACCAACACAAGTCATAACAGGAACTACTTAAGTTGGCTCTATTAAGTTTTTCCACACAGAATATTTCTACTTTGCATTAGCCATTTTCAGAATCTATACTCCGTTTTCAGCAAGACACTTGGCAGTCTCTCACATGACAGATATAATAGCATCATTCTTTTTGCTTCTAATCAACATCATGTAGTTTTCTGAGAGAAAAGAAAGAGGCACCTTGGTGATTCTAAGTTACATTTTCTCCGTACAACTGAAGATTCAAAAACCAAAAGAAACTTGCAAAAATAGTGCCTGCCTATAACAGCAATGGCACTTGGTCAAAAGGAGTGACCTTAGGAAGAGAATCCTGGATGACAACTGGCAGAAAAGGTCATGAAAGGAGTAGGGTAGTGAGAATTCAAACACAGAAAGGCATCCAAACATGATGCATATCAATCAAGTTGACTATCTACCATATCATACTGATCGCACTCCTGGCACTGTTCTAAGCCCTGTTTATACAGTAGATTAATTTATTTAATCCTTATAACAACCCTGTTAGGTAGGCATTTTATAGCTGGGTAAACTGAGTCACAGATTTTTTTTTCTTTTTTTTTTTTTTTTAGGTAACCTGCCTACAGCCCATAAGTGGCCAAGCCAGGATTTGAACCAAGGTAGACTCTGTTCTTAGCCACTTCCCCATGGAGTTTAAATTTAATATGAATGGTCATCCTTTTCCCCCAGGTTGTCATTTTCACTCTGCCTAACCACCTTTTCTTTCTCTCCACATGTGACCAAATTTTGCTGACTACCCCCAGAACAAACTAGCCCGCAGAGCCGAGTTCTCCTCTGTATCAGTATGCTATGGCTTTTGCCTTTTATACCCTAACTGAATTCCAAGGTAAATTCTCAACCACTGCATTCTTCCCTGGGAAAGTCTACAATAGTGAGATCATCTGCATGGAGAAATACATCATAGATATTAGCCAGTAGAATACAAAGTACAACAACAAAAAACACATCAGGCCATTGAATTTTCTGTTACTAATAAGTTGCAGTGCCCCACTGAGTTTTCTGTGTCACCAAATCCTCCCAGTTGTAGTTACACAAAGGCAACTTTGTCTTGAGAAGGCTACTGAGAAGATGGGCTTAATCTTGGCAAGGGCTTGGTGTACCGAGAACCATGTTATTATTTTTAAAAATAAATGACAGCAAACAGAAAGAAATATTATTTAAGCCATCTTTTCAGAAGGCACAGTGCTATCATCATCACAGACGTGGATCCCTACTTTCAGAAACGTGAATATGGTACCTGAGCTCAAAAGGCCCAAATATACATTTTCAGAATGGCTATCAAACTCATCTAAGAGAATAAACACCTTAAAAAAATCTTCCTCGCATTATTAAATACTTCTTTATTCCACCTGGCATGTTGTGTAATGCTTTTTACAAAAATGATTGAGCCAGGTCTCAGAGCTCTAAAAGGTAAGTACTTTTTATTATAATTTTTACAGGTTGGCATTTCCTTGGTCAGGTAGAGGTGTCCTGTTCCTGTTTCAGCTACACAATGCCCCACATTCATTGTCCATCCACCCATTGCCCGTTGGTATGTATTGTTAACTCTTGCTCACCCACCTGTGGATTACCCACTGCCTCTGAGATCAGGTTGTTTTTTTCCCCCAGTAGGTGGAAACTCGAGGAATATGAGCAAAATTGACTATTAGCCAAAGCAAAGCTCGATCAGGAGGCAAATGCTGTCAGCAAATCCCCTTTCATCAACATACACCCACTTACAATGGTCTTGGCACTGGGCTGCCATGTTCCTAAGAACCACAAACATACCGTATTCCCAAAGACAAATATCGTGATGTGAGGCCAGCGATTGTTTTCTTGATTAATGTTAAGTGGCTGTAATCTGTAAGTATACATTTTGCACTGCCGGGAATCTCCTGAGACCAAAGGATCGACATTTTGTCAAAATCACAAAGGGCTTTCAGGGTTACACCAGCACTTTGTCTTCTGACGTCATCTCTCATAAGTGGCCCTCAGAAAGGTAGAGATCGTTCTTTTGATTTCTAAAATGACCCCACTCTTAAAACTTGATAGGGTTTACCAAAAAGAGAGGCTATAAACTATAGTTAAGCATTTCTACTATAGTATCAGTTTCCTCATGTTTTGTATTTTACAGACATATAAACTGTTTACATCCAAACACACCCACAAATCACTTCTGCATAAACTAGGTTCCTAAGATGACAAAAGCTCAACATCCACAATAAAAATGCTCGTATTATATACCAAAATTACATAAACTAAGTTGTGATTTTTTTTTCAGGTGTCCTTAAACCACTACAGAAAGCAGAGGAAAGGCAGAGTGGAATGTGGTTGAAGGGCTGTGCCTTTTGCAATCAGTTTACTTTGGGTTGTACCTAGAGATGACATCTTGAACTCATTCAAATGAGCCATCCGTGCACTAGGAGCATGTGAATTACAAAAGGCCCGGGGGTGGGGGGGTGAGCCTCAAATTCCTATAGTTGCCAGTTCACCTGCAATAGTTGGAGGGCACAGGTAATCTCCACGTGAGCTTTCAAGTGGATTCCACATTACTTAACACGGTGTGAAGCTCACCTGTTTCTTGGCCATTTATTCCTCAGACCCTCTCTCCCCTTCTACTTTCACTGGAAAATTCCTTCCTCCCCCCCTTTTCAGGCAAAAAGAGGTTCTGAAAAGAGGGGGTAGAGTGACTTCAAGAGAAGGATACCCTTTCTTCTGCCTCCTTTCCCCCATAACACATGCTGACAGAATAGAAGGGGAGGCAGCTATGAAAGAGGCAGAAACAATCAGAAAGCAAGCTCAGACCATCTCAGGAGTGTTTTACTGACAAGATGATTCAGGACCACACACAAAAAGTGGCAGAGTGCCATTTCCCCCTAAATCCCTCCAGTATGAGACATTTCGAACAACGTGAGGTGGCAGTTCAACAATTACTTATTATCATTTCTATGGTAGTTCTTCTCTGGAGTCTCTAAAGGCCTTCCATCTCATAACCCAAGTCATCCCTGCATTGCCATTAGTGAAAATCTCTTTCCAGTTGTTCTTTGGAGCAATTACTCTAAGCAGGTGGTTGCTTTGACTAACACACACATCTTACAATATTAAACCAGAAAATCAACATCGTCATAAGAAACAGAGACTGCTCCCAAGAGGAAAAATATATCTCTTAATCAGGCCAGTAGCTGAAACGTTCCAATATAACCTTTAACTTGGAATCATTCCGACAAACACTTTTTAAATGGCGTTCACACATTCATTGTAACCTCACAAACATTTGGCACACAAATTCCAGATTCATGCAAAATCTATCCTTTTTCTAAGTCTTATGAATCCCAAACTTAAGCCCTCTTCAGAGTAGGTTTTTCTCTAGCATTATGCATCCTCTGGGAAAACTGAATCACAGTTTCACCTGAACCTCAGTCCAACTTTGAGGAGATCTCTCTCCCCCCACCAGCACCACTGTATCCAGTCCTGAAAAATCAGAAGGCGCCTGAAATGTGGAGATAGAAACCTGTCTGAAACGGGCAAATACTTTCCTATAACAGTCAAAGCTCAGTCATCTGGGACATGATTTATTTTTAATCATCAGATCAAGAGTAGAATTTGGAAAGCAAATTCATTTTGTAAGAAAATAATTTCATCTACTTCAACCTTCTAATCTTTGTTTAAATTACTGAGAACAGGTTCTGTTACTAGTAAACCAAAGAGAACAGTCTAATCTGAATCCTGTTATCATGTGAGGAAAAGAAATGGGAGCAGTCCTAAACACTAGTCAGAGCAAGAATGGAAGACATGTGTCCAGAAGCACATAGTTTCCTTGCTTTCTATCTTGATTTCATCCTCAGTGTCACCAGCTGTCTTGGGTAAAATTTAGCCTACAGCAGCACAGGTAGGGAATCAAAAAACATTGATAAATAAAACTATAGCGATTGGAGTAAAGAGATGATGCCAAATTTTCAACCTTACAAGCTTCTGAAAACTCAAAAACCAAGAGAAAGATAATAAATCTTCAAAATTCGATTTATTTTCAGCATATGTTCACAAAAGACTTGAGCAGAATTTAAGTGTAACCTCGTCAGGTAAAGAAGCACAGCAGAGTTAGGCTAGGAGCTTGGTTTTTGTCAGTTTATTTCTTCCTTTAACAAATATTGAAGTAATGAAGCTGCACTCTTGTGAAATGTCTGATTCTTCATTCTCCCTGGGTACAGTAATTTAAGTCAAAGAGGCCAATGGTATGTATATCAGAACAAAGTAAAGGGTAAGGTAGACAAGAAAGGATACAAAAATCCAACTTTCTTTCCTTCCTCCTGTGTCCATTTCAGACTGGTTTAGTTTTGTTTCCCTCCAAGATTTCAGATCAATCTGACAAGAATTATTGTTTAAATTAATATCAACACAAACTCCCTCAAAATGCTATCTCATCGCCTTGACTGGGTACTTGGCTTTGCCTAGAGGTTGTGTTTTACTCTGCTGACAACCTTTCACCTTTTAGAATTGGCACCTGCAGTTCTCAAACGCTCTTGGTCTAAATTGCAATTGTGCTTAAAACTGTGACAACCTCTTCATGTTTGTGTTGTCAACCCTTTGCTTTCTCTACCCTAAAAATGTGTGTGACTCCAGCATGAAAAGCTTTAAAGAACACATTTCTAATCTGCATTCATGCTAAAGAAAACTGAGTGAGCCATTATAATGCCACTAGAAAAAAGCTGCTTGATTTTTCGTTCAAATCAGTATGGCCTGTAAGTATCTTGAGGACACTATCTTTGATTAGCTTCAAGAAAGAAGCCACATCCCCAAATGCCTTGGGACAGTACCCAAGAGTAAATGAACTTTTACCTAAATAAAAAATGAATCGCTTACTTGAAAATTTCCACTTCGTTTATTTTAACTGATTTCTTAAATACCCAGTGACTGATCTGTAGTCAGTCACTGGGTATTTAAGCTGTCCTAGTTCATCAACCCTACACTTTTATGCAGATTGAATTTTTAACTTTAAACAAATAAGCCTGCACTCTCAGTGTTACCTAGGGAGGTAGGTGCCCACAAGACGACATCCCCCCACCCCACCCCCAAGCAACCCTCCCCCACCCCCGCCTCACCGCTCACTTAAGTGAGATGCCTGTCATGAATGTTTCCTCAATCTCACTTCAATAATCTGAGTCAAAAAAGTCACCTGTGCCTCTGGACGGCCCAATCATATGCTTTCAAGAGAGAAAAAAAAAAATCTGTTTCTTGTATGGAAAAGGTGTCATGACCAGAGGAAACTATGGGGCTGACTGTATATGATTTTCTGCTTTTCCAGAAGCTGACTCTTTTAAAATCTTTTTATAAACCATTTCTCTCCCGTTAAATATATCAGAGTCGGAAGGAGGATGAGGGGAGATGAGGGCTACACAGAGAAGAAAACCAAATTTCAAAATTGGGACCCAAGTGTAAGATTAAGGGACAGTAGATAGAAGGATTGGCAAAAAACTACCTTACCTTTGTTATATATTTGCAGTCGCCCACTTCAGAAATTAACACCATTCACAGCCCGGTAGCAATTTACACAGCTAGGAAGTCACCCACACCTTCTTCTCGGCCTCCCTCTTTTTAATGTAAAACCAAAATAAGGAGTGTCTAGCTACTCCCTACCGCGCCGCTTAAAGCAACAGCTCGTTTTAGGCTTAACTCCCAGGCTCTGGGAATTCCAGTTAGTCAGAATTTCTTAACCTTGGAAACCTGCAGAGAGAGACTCTCTACGAGGACAACTCCCCGAGCCCCGGCTTCTCACTGTCCCAAACTGCACATTCCACAGCGAGCGATAACCAGAAGGCAGCTCTCGGAGGCTAAGTTCCCGGCGGGAGCGAGGACGTGAAAGCGCGGCGATTCCACGGGCAGCGCGGCGCCGGATCCGCACCTCGGGGAGCCCGGCGGCCCGGGAGCCCTGCTGCGTCCGGCGCTGCGCGCGGGGAGCGCTCGGAGTCTCGTCTCCAGCGCTTCCCTGTTCCCTCCTCCCGCCTCCCTCCGCCCTCCCCCAGCCGAGGCTGCTCGCCTCACAGTAGCAAGGTTGTCTCTCGTCTACTCCCTTCCCTTAAACTCACCAAACCAGATTTTTACTCCCAACACCGGCAACTTCCCGTAAATCTGCACTGAAATTTTATCCTGCTCGCTGAGCCTCCGCTGGCTGAAGGCCAGTGCAACATTCCTGTTGTTTTAAGAGGGCAGATACCTTTGCTGAAGGTTAAAAAAAAAAAAATCTGTCTTGATTGGGAGAGATTTGGGGACTTCACAGATTTCTCTCTCCGCTCAAAAAGTCACATCCATTTCCAACAGCCAGAAATAGCCCCAGAAGTGGCACCTGCTTCACCTGAGGACATCTGTTCGAATCAGACGTCTGGCCCCTTTGGGCTGTTGAGGGAAACCAAGCAGAACCACGTTTGAGGAATAAGGAACCAGCTGTTGAATCACGAGCCGATCAGTACACCCCACCCCCGCGCTTCCCCCCGGTAAAGAAATCGTTTCACCAGGTGGGATCACCGCTAGCAAGGCGGCGGGCCCGAAGAAAGGGGGGACCTCCCAGAGTGTCCTTACCTGCGGCACAGCACCGCTCGGACGAGCACGGGAAGGAACGTCACGCGGACCAAACGCTGACCTTTGCCGGGGCCTTCACAGCAGGGCCTGGGGCCTGGGCGCTGCTGGTTCAGAAGTGACTCGTCTCAATGCGCTCTGACCTAAAGTTACAGCTGGTTTCTAGAAAGGGAACAAAAAACACTGCATTGAAAAACAGCCGCCAAGCCCTCCCTTAACCTTGCCTGATCTCTCGGGACTTGGTTCTAACCCCCACCCCATCCCCATCGCTCAGAAATCCGAAATCTGTGCCCCACCCCGCCGCATGACCTGTTTATACAAGAGTTAAGGAGCCTCACGCATTTCAATGGAGCGCTAAGCCTGTTTCGAGGCGCGTAAGCGGCCAACAGGAATCGAATTCTGTGACTAAACAAACTAGAAGAGGAAGCAGGCACCACCAGGAACCTAAAACGGAGTTGTGATTTCGGGTTGCAGTGTCATTGAACTGAGAAGAGAGAAAAAAAAAAAAAAAAAAAACCCTGCTGTTTCTCATTGGGCTGCTTTAGTGAAGGAATAGTCGAAAAAAATTTTTTTGCAGGTTAAATTAGTTAATACATACAAAAAGCTTAGAACAGTGCCTGGCACATTGTGTTAGGTGCCACTATTCTTTTTTATTATTGTTGTTGTTGTTGTTGTTATTTGTACTATGGCTTTTTTCGGAAGAGGAGAGGTCGTGATCAGAGAAGTGGGCTCTTGATCTAGCATTGCCATTCACTAGCTGTGAGGCCATGAGCCAGTGTTTTCTCTTTTTGTTTTTTGGGTTTTGTTTTTAACCTCTCCCAGCATCTGTTTCTGGAAGATTCTAACGATGCGATTTTTGCAGTTTACATTCATTGTGGACAGTCTTAATGTAATGGAAAATAAAGGTCCTGTAAAATAGTGTTCAAATGATTTCCATCTCACTTGAAAGTTGCAAGATTGACAAGATACATGAAAATAAATTGGCCTGCACACTCCATGAAGTTCACTAACAGAGAGGAAATTTAGGACCCAGCGATCTACTGTGGATGCATGCTTGATTCTAATTTGGGTTTAGGCACAAAATTTAGTCTGACCCTGGGAGAGTTACTTATCCTATTGTTAAAAGCCAATGCTGGGGGCTTCCCTGGTGGCACAGTGGTTAAGAATCTGCCTGCCAATGCAGGGGGCGCAGGTTCCAGCCCTGGTCTGGGAAGATTCCACATGCTGCGGAGCAACAAAGCCCTTGCACCACGACTACTGATACTGTGCTCTAAAGCCCGTGAGCTACGACTACTGAGCCCACGAGCCACAACTAGTGAAGCCCGCACGCCTAGAGCCCTGTGCTCCGCAACAAGAGAAGCCACAGCAATGAGAAGCCCTCCCACCACAAGGAAGAGCAGCCCCCACTCGCCACAACTAGAGAAAGCCCATGCGCAGCAACAAAGACCCAAAGCAGCCAAAAAATAAAATAAATAAAATAAAATAAATTATTACAGGAAAAAAAAGCCAGTGCTGGACAAATAATGGTCATTGCCATTTGAAAATCAGTGTGAAAACAGGGGGAAATAATTTTTAAACTCCTCATAAATATTCAAAAGTGATTATTGAAGTCAAAAATGTGATCAGTGCTGACACCCTTTTTCCTCCACTTACCTTCACTGTTAAAGAAAGAAATCCTAGTCCCTTTATATGAATGAGGCTCTTTGTACTTTGTTGTGCACTTTCACCCACCTCATCTTTTCTGATCCTACAGTTCTACCATATGAAGCACTTTATCCCCATTTTTCAGATTGAAGGCACTGAGGTCAATTATTGAAAGTTCTCCCTGAGTGGTGAGGCTGGGATTGTTCTCAGTTCTAGTTAAACCTAGAAGCAGCACTTGCCACCTTTTGGAAAAATGATTCCTTAAAAGCGGCAAAGAATTCTGAAACATTTTAAATCCTTTTGATTTTTTTTATCTTCCCTATAGTGCAAGACTTAGATCAATTAAACATTTTCTGAGTCTTAGAGTCATTCCTTGCCAGTATATAAGTCAGAGTGAACCATGAAGATTAGGCATCGAGAACTCTCCAAGGTTCTCTCACTGTATCTAAGCTGCCAGGCATGCACAAGGGCTCCACAACCACAAGATAACTTAGAAACCCCAACTCCACATTAGCTTGAATTTTTCTTTTCTTTTCCAGAAGCATCTGGATTGTGGCCTTGAGAACCTCCCAGTGTCAGGGACCCTCTGAGTTAAAGAATTCAAGAAGGGACATTCTCAGGCTCACAGATTTTTCCACCTCAGAACAGGTTTTTCCATAGGAAGCAATGGGCCAAACCTGGGGAATAATGACCAGTAATAATAAAATGAGTTTGAAAGTGTGGAGCACAGTGGAGCTGGAGTCAGGGAAGATGGCCCTTGAGGAGGCCCCAGTCCCTGGAAGCAAGTCCTCGTGGAAGCTCTGAGTTGGCTACCTTCTCTCACATGTTGCCTGGCACTTCTGCTCCTTCTTTCTCAGTTTTGTACACTGCCACTATTACGTGCGTATAATTCTTATTCCTGACTACGTCCACTGCTCTCCCGCGGAGTACAGAGAAAATAAAGCAGAGTTTTAAACTGGCAGTCTATGGCGAAAGAAACGTGCACATTCACTACTACTTCCGTGTAGCTGATCTCGATGTCTGGTCTTTGTCTTTACTATTATTATGACTATTATTATGATCACTGTTATTTTAATTCTCAAGCAAACCCCGTAATCCTGGGGCATTTGAGTTCTGCAGACCCCTGCCTTTGGCTTTCTGTTTTCTTCTTTCCCTTCTGCCTAAAAGGCCGAGTGCCAGAGCGAATGCAAACAGCATGAAGATTGTTTTCCATAGTTATGAGTTTGAACCTCAGTTTTACTTCTCAGCTATGTGATGCTGGGCAAATTGCTTCACTGCTCTGAGCTTCCATTTCTTCATTTATCAAATAACAACATCTCCCTCTCTGGATTTCTGTAAAACTGAAACGAGAGGTGCAGTTTCATTATGATTCCTGGCACATAGTAGGTACTCCAGAAATGGCATTTCCTTTTGTACCTGGAAAACACCTGTTCCACAGCTCACAAAGAATTGTTTTTCACATATTTAAGACGAAATAACATTATTCCAAGACAGCCTTATTAATAGGGGCAAGCCTCAGAACTTTGTAAAAAACAGCAATATTTAATAATAACCACACATCTACATAGAATTTCCAATGATGATGAGTTGTCATCTTTGGTCATCACAACAGTGTGAGGTATGTATGGGTAAGGCACAAATCATTTGTATCATCCCATTGCTCAGATTAGAAAACTGAGGTTTTGAAGTGTTGCTCCAAGGTGCTAGTAAGTAGCAAAGCCAAGGGTTTTTGCTTTGGGTTTTTTTGTTTGTTTGTTTTTAACTGCTTTTCACTATTGCCTACCGCTAGAACTATGATTACTCTATTCCTATACCCAGTTAGGGAACAGAATCAAGGAGTTCCAAAACTTATTTTAGCTCCTAGTTGTGGGGAGAGGGCCAGGAAATTCTAACCAGAGTTTCTGGACACTTCTCACTTTGGAGGCATGGAAACCCACAAAGAACCCCATCAAATATCCCTATGAAAGTGAGGCATGCTGACCCTAGGCAGTATGGTTCCAATTCTATGACAAACAGAAGGGCAGCAAGATAAAGAGCTGAGGCTTGATGTCAATAAGACCGAAGTTTACATCCTGGCAGTTGTGGGGAGCGTTATCTAACTCTCTGAGCCTCAGTTTGCAGCTCACGCAATACCTAACTGTGGGGTCATCATGAAGATTAAATGAGATGATACACATAAAAACACAGTGTTCGATACACTCTGTTTTCAACACGTTAGTTTTTTTTTTTTTAAGACGAAAGACCCTGCACTAAAATGGTACACGTGAGGCCTAAATGAGGCATGTAATAAATAAATGCAAAGAGCTTAGAATACTGCCTGGTACATAGTAATTGCTGTATAACTGTCTGCTATTGTTACTGTTATAATTATTTCTCTATATAAAAATTCCTTGTAGCAGTGGTTATATGATAAGTAGTTGACTTTTTGGGGGGAGCGGAGCTTCTATTGTTTATTTCTTATGGGAGCTGATCTTATAAAGTGAATAAGGCAACTATATTCTCAATAGACTTACTTTCTACCAGTTTCCCTCATTCCTCCTAATTTTAAACAGAAAACTTATTAGTAGATGGGATAAAATCACCAATCTGAACTCTAGCTTTCATTGAGGCTGTTGATATTTTGCCCAACAGAAATTATTCAGAAAAGAAACCCTATTATAATCTAAAACATGCAATTTGACCCAGAGAGACCTCTCATCCCCACAGTTTTCACAGCTTCTCATTTCCTCACATGGTGGCCACTAGCCACCCATAGAAGCTTTTTTTAAAGAAATCTTTTGGGACTCCCCTGGTGGTACAGTGGTTAAAACTCAATGCTCTCAGTGCAGGGGCCCCAGGTTGAATCCCTGGTCAGGGAACGAGATCCCACATGCATGCCACAACTAAGAGTTTGCATGCCACAACTAAGGAGCCAGCAAGCCGCATCTAAGGGGCCTGTCTGCTACAACTAAGACCCGGTGCAACCAAAGAAATAAAGAAATCTTTTATTTTTAAAGGTTTATATTAAGTCTCCAATGGATCTAAAGTATGCAAATTCAAGACATGTTATTTCTGCGCACACTTTAACCTAAAGAATTTAGCACAGTGACTAACCCTAGAATGCAGTCATCAGCCCATGGGTTGAAAGACATGGGAGGGCAGTGTGAACTCTGTCAGAAGGGCATCTGGGTTTGTGGTTTCCATGCCACACCGTAGGAGGGCCCCTAACTGAATTTTAAAAATGTACTGAGTTCACAGAAAAGGGAATTAAGTATAGCAGGGGTTCACTTCGAACATTAATCAGAAGCCCAATCCTTCATTTTGAGAAAGGCCTTCAATACAAGGAGTCCCTTGACCTCCGTTCTTCCTGCACAAATAGCTCTGCCAAAGCCTGCCTGCTTAGACTGCAGGCTTTGCCCGACTTACTTGCCTGCTGAGATGGAAGGAGCCCTAATGTAAATTACAGGCCCTTAAAGGCCCACTCGAGACCAAGACATGGTTTTGTTATGGCAACAAATGCCGTTAATTCCTTTGTATCACTTTAAGGCTTATTCCCCATCAGAGAAGACCTGCAGATTTCTTTTTATTTTATAATGCAAAACAGCCTCACATAAGAAGCTCAATCATTCAGCAATAACTTATTTAAAAAAATTGTCAACATAAAATTGCCAACATTTATTAAGTGCTTACTAGAGTATTTGCCAGATGCTGTGTGAAGCACTTTACATGTTTTAACTATTTAATCCTCACAACAACTGTGGGAGACAGGCTGTTGTTGTACCTATCTTATAGAGGAAGAGATCAATGCACAGAACAGGTGACAATGCTGAGGTTCCACAACTAGAAAATGGCAGAGTTGGGGTTTAACCCAGGCAGTCTGGCTCCTGAGCCTGGGATCCTAACCACTACACTCTACAGCCTCACAAAAGATTCTATATTGTCTATGATTACATTATATCGGGCATGTGTATTCTAGTAGCAGTAGTACCAGTATAAAGACACTGTCTGGCACACAGTAGGCACTCAGAAAATATTTGTGGAATGAATGAGTGAATGTGGATATACATTTGAATGTTGTGATATCAATTTGTAGAAGTGTGTGTCAAGGAAGATAGGGGTTAGTTCATCTAGGATCTGAGGCTTAGGGTCACATTGGAGAATGAATACAAAGTGTATTGTCCAATATATGAATAAGGTTTTAATTTGTTTGACATACATTGTAGGGGATGAGTATTTTACAGGACAGAATTCATTTCAGGTATGGCCAAATTTACTGACCATAAAAGCCACATAAAAATAATGTGAATATTCTCACCTGTTTCTATTGTTTCTCTACTTAGACTATGCTTGTATACACCTTCCACCCGTCTATCACTGGTGTAAGCTAGTAGCTATGAACAGTGTGGAGCCAGATACCTGAGTCTGAATCTTCTCTCTGACACTTACCAGCTGTGTGACTGTGGGCAAATAACTTGACCATCCTGGGCCTTTAGGCTCCTTACCAGTATCCTCACCATTAGGAGTATTGGGAAGGTGCCATGTGTCAGTGTAAGTAGGGTGCTGGGAAGAGCACCAGACCATAATAAGCCCAATGTAAGTATTTCCTGCTATGATTCATCATCCAACTGTCTACTTATTGTTTTATCCAGCCAATATTTATCAAGCATCTACTATGTGCAAGGTTCTGTGCCTCATGCTGAATATAGAAAAACAAATGAGATAAGGTCTCTATCTTCAAGGAATTTAGACTCTGTGGCAACAGGTAAGCAACCAGCCAATGGCCTTACAGTGTGTAAGCTCAGGAAGTTCATAGCAGTTTAACTTAGGCTTAAGGGGTCAGCTAGGGGAGACGATGTCAAAACTGAGAGGCCTATAGGTTGCTAAGGAGTTGACCAGGTAAAGAAGTTGAGAAGTATATTTCAGGAGAGTGAAAACCACCCCAGAACAGGAGAGATGCTGGATTCAGGGTTTTGAGACAAGGAGCTCTCTATAGCTAGGGGGTTGGATAGCAGTAGTGTAAAATGAAATTGAGAGAGAGACCAGTTCAAGAGAATTATCTGTTATGCTAAGGAGTTCAGAAGGGTTTTGAATAGGGGGGTGCAGAGCTCAGATTGGCATACCTGTTAGAGGCTAGGCTAGAGGCAAAGCACATGGGGAGAAGGATTAAGGATTTTTTTAGGAGGTAAGAGTCATGGGGCTTAGTGACTAATCAGTTATTGGGAGTGAGATAGGAGACACGAGAAGAGAGCACCTGCACTCCACAACTAGAGAGAAGCCTGCCTGCTGCAATGAAGAGCCCGTGTGTGGCAACGAAAGATCCCGCATGCCTCAACAAAGGTTCCGCATACCGCAACTAAAACCGATGCAGCCAAAAATAAATAAAGTAAATAAATAAAAATAAATCTTAAAAAGAAAAGGTTTAGAGTAGAGATAATCGTTCATTGCATAAACATTTATTAAACACCTACCACGTTCCAAGCACTGTTCTAAAACCTGGGAAAACAGCAGTGAACAAAAACAGGCACAAACTTGTCTCCCTGGAGCTGACATTCTGATTGGAAGAGACAGACATAAAGAAAAACAAACGTAAGAAATAAGTCAAATATACAGCACGTTTGATGATGGAAAGTACTACAGAGAAAAATAAAGCAGGGAAGGGAATAGAAGAGTAAAGAAAGGAAGAAAAATAAAGCTGAGGTGGGTTGCAGTATTTCAAAGGTGGTCGGCGAAGGCCTCTCTGAAAAAGGTGACATTGAGAGGGATGAAGATGGTGAGGGGCAGAGCAACTCAAACACCCAGAGGAAGTGTACTCCAGGCAGAGCAAGAGTGTTGATGTAGCTAGAGTGGAGGGATGGAAGGAGAGAATGATAGGAAAAGAGTTAGGAGGATAATGGGGCCACAAGACCACCCACTGTGTTGGGAGAAGAAGAAGAGAAGAGGACTAGAGATGGTGACTCTGTCCTGACAAAGGGAGGAGAGTCCGTGGAGAAGGCTAAGGAGAAAGTGTTAGCCCAGGATGGAATGAGATTCAAGAAGGAAGGCAAGTTCACAAAGACAGGTGAGGCAAAGAGCTAAGTAAGATAAGGATTGAAAACTATCATTTTGTTTAGCAACTAGGAGAGAACTGGTGACCTTGACAAGGGTGATTTTGGTGGAGTGGTAAAGCTGGGTGGTGAAGGAGTGAAGACAGCAGGTGTAGACAACCCTCTCAGATAACTGGGCTTGAAATGAAGAACAGTGGTAGGATAATAGCCAGAGGATCAAAGGAAAGCTTGATTTTTGAGAGGAGAAAGGCCTCGGAATGTTTATAAGCTGAAGAGGAAAGTTAGTCAAGTGGGATTGGGTGTCCTAGACACACAGAACAAGTCAGTCATTCATTCATTTGTTCAACAAATATTTCTTGAGTATCTACCAAGAATCACACACCGGCGATACACAGATGAAAAGAAATGTGATCCATTCCCTCATATTGGAAAGATAGGCACATATATAACTGCACATAAGATAAAGCAAGGAAGGCAGTAGAGAGAGATGCAAAACTCCAGGAAGAATCCATTAATTTTGCCTGTGTGGAAAGAGGGGGAAAGTAAACTTTTTAGGGGTGGTAATGTTTGAACAGGGAATTAAAAATAAGAAAAATGAAGGGTAGTAGGGTATTCTAGTCAGGGAAAGGTCACGAACAACAATGACAAGATGGGAGGAGGGGCAATGAAAGCTTTTAACACCCAGTGTGACCAAAGCCTGGGGGGTGGTGAAGTGGCAGGATATATAAGGTGGGTTGGGGCCAGATTGTTAAGAGACTTGAAAGGAGAATGGTCCTTATTCTCACAGGTGATAAGATTTTGAGCAGGAAAGTGACATGATCACAGGTGTGTTTTAAGTGCAGAGGACGGATTGAAGCAGGGGAGAACTTGGGAGCAGAGGGACTAGTTATGAGGAAATTTCAATGGTTCAGGTAAGAGATGACCAGGTCATAGGGCAGTGGCTGTTCAAGGGATGTTGAATGTGGTGGATACTGTGAATTATCTCATTCCACTCTCCTTCCAGTGTACCTTCTTGTCCTAAAAGGCTGGAAAGTTAAAAACCACATTTCCCAAACCCCTTGCAGTTAAAGCTCCAAATGCAATGTGAGCTCTGACAAACATCCATTTTGTGCAAGGTTTGGAAGATAAAAGTGAGTAAGGGGCCAGGTTTCTGGCTGCTTCTGCTGTTTCTTCCAGCAAGCACAGTCATAAACACATGGAGTGTTCCTGTGGCATCATCCCGTGGGGGCTGTTAGCTTTGTGGGTAGAGCACAGAGCACAGGGCACCCATTTTTTGCTGGTGTGGATCTAGCAGACATGGCATGCCTCTGTTGCTAACATGGCAGTGGTAGTTTTCTGATCCCAGAAAGTGGTGTATCCCTGAAGTCAGTAGTTCCTGTGGTGGTTTTCTGGCTCCCCATCTTCCTGATTGTGGTAATGCAGCAGCTCCCCTGACAGGCCAGTTATGCAGTGTTACTGTGGAAGCCAGGCCTCGAGGTGCAGTGGAAGACCTGAACTTCCCATAATTGTGTAAGTACTTAGTTGCATATATTAAATCCCTTTCTGCTTAAAACAGCCAGAATGATTTCTATTTACTGCAAGTGAACCCTCCCTGATTTGTTGAATAAATAGAACTGAGAGAATTTGGTATTAACTGAATGTGGTAAGGAAGAAGGGAGGGGGTGGCAGTGAGAAAAAGAGAGGAGGCAACCTGCTTCCAAGGTTTCTAGCTTCTCATGGCCATCAATTAAAATAGGGATTCACAGAGAGTTGGAGACCGGCAGGTAGGACAGTGGGGCATCTCATGAGTTGTCAGGAACAGGTTCACCACAGCATCCAGCAATGGGGCAGGTAATTGAAACTAGGTCAGTACTGACTAGTAGGGGAGAAGAAGGAGATATGGTTCCAAAACTTAAGTGGCATTTTTACTGCAATGCATCACTGACTCACACTTTCAAGTTAAATTCTTGAATGAAGAGCCATATGAAATAGCAATGGCAGAGTTAGTGAAATTTATACACACATACCTATCTGTCCCCAGGGGCATTTTCCCCCTCATGTCTTACTAATCAGAAAGCTATCATCCTGGTAGTATCACCTTTCTTAACTTTGGTAAGACTAGTGTATTTTTTCTTCTTAGACTGATAAGATGCTAGTCTACCAGCATTTTTCTTTTAGGCCCTAATTGGCAATATTGCTCAAATAAAATCACATTCTAACTTCAGCCTATTACTTTGGCAATGACAACCAGTTCATGGGCTAGTGACCTGTATGACTCCTCCCATCAAAAACATTGTTTCATCGTTGATTTTATAATAAATCTGGGCAAGCAGTAAGATTTCCTTTTTCTTTATCCTTCCTTATTTTTTTTAGCATGTGATTCCATTTATTGTCAGCACAGTGAGCAAGTTTCTGAGGTTGTAGGCAGCAGGAAGGTAAATACCTCAGTTCAGCTTCTTTAACTCTTTGGACAAATAACAGCTTGACACTGCAACTTGAGATGGGAGCATATGCTTTCTGATTTTACCATAAAATTCAGGGATTTACATTAAGTATGTACCTAATGAAATGTGTACAATTCTTAATGAACACAAGGATTGGAGCAGAAGGTAGAAGTAGAAGCATCTGCAATCTGTTGTAAATATTAGCACCTATTTTTTAAAATATATTTATTTATTTATTTATTTTTGGCTGCGATAGGTCTTAGTTGCAGCACGAGGGATCTTTTGTTGTAGTGCGCAGGCTCCGCTCTAGTTGTGCGTGTCGGCTCAGTAGTTGCAGCACTCAGGCTTAGTTGCCATGCTAAGGGCATGTAGGATCTTAGTTCCCCAACCAGGGATGGAACTCACATCTCCTGCTTTGGAAGGCAGATTCTTAACCACTGGACCAGCAGGGAAATTCCATACCTATTTTTTTTAAACAAAAAAGACCCTTGGTAAGACTTCAAGATGCATTTGAATATGCCTTTATTGTAGCACTGGTGACATTTGGTTACAGTTCATTAAATGCAAATATGTCTGCTCAACTGGATTATGAGCCCACTCCTGGGGGTGCAGAAACTCTCTTGTTGAGCTGTGTTTTCCCAGTTCCAACTAGAGGTCCACATGGTAGGCACTCAAGGAATGCTTGATGAGTGATTGAAGGAAGTTTCTAAACTAGGGGTTAAGGGGCAATGTGTTAGCACTGGCTCAGCTTCAGTTTCCTCAGCTATGAAGTAAGTTTCCAGGTCAAAAGTTCTGTTACTTCCTTGAAGGGCTTCTTAACCATAAAATTTTTTGATCTCTAATGGAAAAGGGTAAAGAATCTCCTTCCTAAAATGTTTGAAGTACAGCTGTTTAATGAATTCAATTTGGTTGTGCCTACAGCAGAGGTTCTTTTTGGACTCTGGGTGGGATCTGATTCACTCTCTTCTACTTTGAGATCTGGGCCAGAATCACTGGGTGTGGAGCCCCTTCCAGAAGTGATTTGGCTACTGAATTGTTTCTATTTTCCTCTTGTTTACCATCAAGATATTTCCCCTTTCCATGGGGATTTTCTGAAAAGGTCACACAGCCACTTCAGAAAACTATCCTCTTGTTGAATGACAGTGATCGCCTCTTTCTCTGGTCGGCAACCAGAAGCAACTGTTGTCCGATTTCAGCAGAAAGAGGGGGCTAGGAATCTTAGTTGGCCGAGGCCAGAGGGAAAGTCCAGCCTCCGGTGATGACACAGAGACTGTGGCAAAATGTCTCCATGGAAGTGACAATTAGGCAACGTTCCACTGAGGGCTTGTGAGAGCAGCCCGGAGGAAGGAAGCCTCGTCTGTGACCTGCTCTGGGCTTATAGAGGAGACTCAAAATACTTCAGAGCATCCTGTCAGCACCATCTTTGTAGTCCACTTCCAAAATGCATACACCAAATAATCTAGCGCTCTTTGGAATCAAGGATAATCCTGCTATAAGCACAGTGCATAGCTTTGATTACGGCTATGAGTGTAAACCAACCTAGTCATCCATCAATCAAATACTTCCTAAGTACCTGCCATGTGCGGACCCTGCACTCGGTATTGGACTCAGGATGGTGCATGAAACCACAGCCCATAAACTGATGGTCTGGTTGGGTGAGCATATACAATTATTATAATAACATAAGGGTCCTGCTTTGCCTGAGAGTACAGAAGAGGGAACAGTTAATTCATCCTTGTAAGTGCCACTGATTTGTCCATCCAGCATGCTGGCAGGTCCAGTATCTGGGTGTTGCTTTGCCTTCCCATCTCATAACCCGTCCTGCATCTGTGGCACTTGGCTCATCTGACCAGAGCACTCTGCTGCCCAGATCCCTCAGTGACACCTACCCCCTATCGAATAAAGATCGAACTCCTTAGCAAGGCATCCAATTTGACTACCACTTTCTTTTTCAGTTTTATCTCTTGCCCCTTCACTAATGGTCCATAATTCATGGCTCTCTTTTCATGTCTCAGTGCCTTTCATGGCTCATGCTATGGGGGCCTCGCTCACATCGGGCCCCAGTTACCTGCCCACACTAAAAATTGCTGCAAACATCTGCATCTCTCTTTCTTGTGTGGCTGCGGGAACACCCTAGGCAGGACAAGCCAGAAGGGTCCCTGGAAGCAGCTCCTCCTACTCCAATGTCTTTGCCCTTCTGTTGGGATAAGTGTGAGCCATGCATTATGCGACACTGACTTCCAGAGCTGCTCAAAGAGGTTGAGCTCCAATTACCCACAATGGCAACTGTCTTTTTTTTTTTTCTTAATGCTAGCTTCAAATGCCAGCTTTTTTTTTTTTTTTTTTTTTTGACCACATGGCTGGGCTTGTGGAATCTTAGCTCTCCTACCAGGCGTCGAACCAGCACCCCCTGCAGTGGAAGCGCAGAGTCTTAACCACTGGACTGCCAGGGAAGTCCAACGGCAACTGTCTTGATAACACACCCTCCTTCCATTCCTGTTGCATTCCTGACTCTCCTACTGCTGTTTCCTGGGATTATCTCCCAAATTAACTATTGCATTCAAGTCCTTGTCTCTGAACCTACTTCTGGTGGAATCCAAACCAAACAGTCTCTGCTTTCTCCTCCACTTTGGCCCTTAAGTCACTTGTCTCCAGTCAGTTGAGCTCATCATACTTGAAGTTCTGCTGAACGATCACCTCCTCTGTGATACCATTTTCATCCACCACACTCTACCATCCAATGTGAAGGCCTCCTACCCCTAGAACCCTTGGCCCTTTACACAGACTTCTCTTATGATATGGATCACATGGGATTATAATTACGTGTAGGTATGTTTGCTTTTGTCCATTAGGAACTATGACTTACTCATCTTGTCAACCCAGCCCCTAGCAGAGTGCCTTGTACAGAGTAAATGCCCAATAAATATTTGATGAAGGAATATGTGAACCTGCTGCTGTGGTTTCCTGGCTATAATTCCCGGGTACACAGGAAGAAGCTGGAAGCCATATTCCTGACCCTGCACTGCTGGGCCAAGGGGAATTCTGTGTCTTGAGAGGAGGTTAGGAAACCTCTCCTTGCCCCTCCCACAGGACTGACTCATTGTGAACTTATTGCAAAAAAGGGGTCCTTTCAATTTAGGGCAAGTCTCCAAGCAGACTTGCCCAGCCATTAGGAATCCATGGAATAAATTCCAAGGGTGTGAAAAACCAGCGATCAGAGGCCTGCGGGCTGGCGGAATGGCTACAGGAAAATTGCTGCAGATAAGCCTGAGGCAACTCAAAGATGCCATCGGTCTTTAAGAAAGCAGCTATCTTTGTAGTTTTTATCACACGGTGAAAACCAGCTCTGTAGTAAGCTGCGGGCTGAGTAAATAGCCCAGAAGGAGATGTAATCCTGGAGAGGAATCCAAAACTTTTGGTTGGGCAGGCAGCTGGTCTTTAGGGAAGGCTGGTTTCAGCTGAGTTTCAGCAGTGCTTACCTGCGGTGTTATTTTAAAATCTCACTGCCAAGGCAGAGCTGTCCGCCTGGACTAGCATGGATCAGATCAAAGGTGCAGGCTGATGCCCCACAATGTTAGACTTCAAGCAAACAAAGAGAAACACAAATTCCAGAGCCATGAGAAGGAAAGTTGGTTTTCCCTGCTGAGCAGAAATGGAAATGAACTAAACAGCCTGCAGTGTAAAAATGACCCCAAGTTCCACCATGTTGTTGGTGGAAATTGGGAAAGAACCAAGGAGGATTTGAAGAGGGGCAGTAGAGGCACTAAGGAGGCAAGGAAGGAAACAGTGTTAGCATTTTTTAGGGGCTGCCATGTGCCAGGCAGGTAGCACTTCTTTATTTCTTCTACTAGCCCTTTAAGCTATCGTCACGGCCATGGACAGATGGAAAAATAGAAGCCCAGAGAGGTCAAATGACTTGCTCACCCAAGGTATCCCAGCTAGTAAGGAATGAAATTTAGGTTTAAGTGACAAGAAGAGTTTGAAAATAATTCATACCCGGTTCAAAACCCAAGATGACCGTCATTGTTTGATTTAGGCCATGTGTTCAACATAGTCAGGGATCATAACTCAGAACTGGGCATGTATTTTTCCCTCCTCTGTGCATTTGTAAATGCACTGCCTTTGGGAGCACTGTGAGGTAGGCACTGTGACTGTGGGAGAAAGAAGGGGGAAAGGATCTTCTAGAGGATCAAGTTTAAAGAGGCCTAACTTGGAAAATCTCCAAATTTGGGTTTAGCAGTGTACTTGGCTTGGGAAGGAAGAGAGGAAAGAAGGGAGGGAGGGAAGGAGAGAGGGGGGCTGCAAGCATAGGATTTAAATTTTCATACTTCTTAATGTTGGTTATGACCATACGGAGACACTGAACTACCACGGGATTGGCAAGTACTGCCCTACTTTCAATTCTGCCCCAAGCAGGAAGGCTTAGGTAAATCACGAGAAAGCCTCTTGTTACCACCCTAAGACTAGAACAAAAACATTGGGAGGAGACTCCCATCCTGACAGCATGATTTCCAAAGAAGCTGTGCTAGTCTTATGACTGTGATGTCTCGAGTGTCACAATTGTGTAACCAGCTGATATTTTAAATGATTGGCAAATCCAGCACATAGGATGATGAAGACAGTGTACATTAGTTTTAGTAAAAGGGTAGAGGAGAGATAACACTCACTGAAGAGCAAAGAGAAGAAGAAAGAAATCCGGACTGGGATCCTGGACATGTGGGGTCTAGCTCTGGCTCGTTCACTAGTTTGAACTTCCTGTGCTAACTTACTTTCTTCTGCTTTCATGAAGGACATGTGCTACATGACATGGAAGAGAAGGAAGAGAACTTCCAGCTCCGAAGATCTAGGAACATTTGGAGACTTTCAAAGAGGTAGGCACTTGAGTGTAAGTTGGAGCCGTTTGGCTATAAGATGAGTCAGAAACAAACCCAGGGACTATTTTTTTATTGCTCTTCACTTCAAATTCCCTAATTTGCGTTCTATTAAATGAGAGAGAGAGCTCATGCGAGAAAGAGTGAGACGGGGTGGGGGGGGGGAGGGGGGGGGACGGTGGGGAGAAAGGGAAAAAGAAAGAGAAAGAGAGAGAGAACTATCAAGAAGTAAAGGGGGGAATTCCCTGGCAGTCAAGAGATTGGGTTCAATCCCTGTTCACTGCCAAAAACAAGAAAAAAGGGGAAAAAAGCAAAACAGCAAAAAAGATAAAAAGCTGAAAAAAGCAACAAATACCATTTTTAATGAATTGAATAACAAAGCTAGGCACTTTTAGTGTATTAAAACAGTTCTTTTGGGCAGCAATGTCACACCAGGGAAAGAACACAGACAAGTCTTGAATCCAGGAGACCTACATTTGAATCATAGCTTTATCACTGATGGCATAAACAACCCTGAGTAAATCTCTGCATCTCTTTGAGCCTCAATTTCCTCATGTAGAGAAGGAGAATAATTATAACAATAGTAGTAATAGCCACCATTTATTGAGTGCTTTGTGTGCTGAGCACTGAACTAGGCTCTTAGTATTATGTCTCCAAATCCACCCACAAGTGTGAATTAAGTATTATTATCCCCATGTTACAGATAAGGACATTGAGACTAACCAAATCTAAGAGCAGAGCTGGAATTCAAATCCAGTTTGATAAAACTCTGAAGCTTATCCTCTCATCTACAGTCCCATACTTCTCCAAAGGATAATATAGATCATATAGGTTAGTATTTTTTTTTTTTTTGGCACACAGGCTTACTTGCTCCGTGGCATGTGGGATCTTCCTGGAGCTAGGATCGAACCCGTGACCTCTGCATTGGCAGGCGGATTCTTAACCGCTGCGCCACCTAGGAAGCCCAGGTTAGTATTTTAAAAGATGTTTTGTGAATGTCAATATAGAATTTTCTATACAATATTCGCTATCAATACAATAATGATAATGCAGTAGTAACAACAGTGAATTTTTAATTGCTCACAATCAAAGTGAGTCTCCAGATAGAAATGTGTATAATTTTACGTGAATGTCTAATCAAACAGTGACTAGATGATGACTCCAAGCTAATCAGACTCTGGAAGCTTCCCTCATCAGCTTTCATCATTGAATGCCTACGTTTCTGGGTTTAGCAAAAAAGTCTACATGAGTAGAAATGTTGATATCTGAGAAATGGGTGCAGAGAAGATATAGAACAAAGCGAAACCTCTTTGTGCTGTGCAGTTTTATCACTGAAAGTGCCATCTGGCGAAGCAGATCAGAAAATAACCAGAGATTACCAGCTGGTAAATTTTACCTTTTAAAAAAACCAAGCAAAAGATTCAGTAATCTATCAGCGCAGCAATTCTGGATCATAGTCAGTAAAATAGGTGGCAAACCGTCCCTGTGAGTCATCAAGGCCAACAAAGAATCCCTCTGGCCTTTTAGAACTGGACCATGTGAACTTGAAATTGAACCTTAGTGCGGCGGAACAGTGCGTAGCTCCTTTAAAAGAGGATGTGGGAAACCAGATGACTCAAGCAGGTGGCACGGTTGACCTAAGAGTCTTGATGCCATTGAAGTATCAATGTCTGTCTGAGGAAACCTCCTCCCTATCTACTAATTTGATTTCTTCAGTTCCCTTAAAACATCCTGGCACCTTTCAAACCTGTTACAGACAGATACAGAATGTTAAATGTGAAAAAGACCTTAGAATTCATCTGGTCAAACGTTCTCATTTCAGAGGTGAGAAAACAAAGGCTCAGAGAGGTAACATCTGAAGGACCCAAAGCCTGTCAGCAACACAGGAAGATCACCAATCTCCTACTTTCCATACAGTGTCCTCCCAGCATATGCTGCTGCCTCCTCCCATCCCCTGCCCGTCAGTGCTCCCACACGGCTCGTGACACGTACACACTAGCATATCACCCATACATGCACTAAGGTCTTTGGGAAGATAATAATCCCAGAGTATTATTCCCAGGAAGTAGATAGTACTTCCTATGTGCACAATTCGAAGCACTTTATACATATGAACACGTGGATCCTTACAACAACCCTAGGAGGTAGGTACTGTTATTATCTCTAACTTACAGAGACACAGAGAGGTTAAGTGATTTGCTCAAGGTCACACAGTGGTTGAGCCAGGATTTAAGCCCAGGCCAGCTAGCTCTAGTGTTCACATTCTCCTCAAATACAAAGATGTGTAGAAAGGCTTACTGGTTGCCTCTGCAGAGAAGAAAGGGAAGGTTACAGGGTCTGGAACGGGAAGGCTTTCTTTTTCCTGTAAATCCTCACAGACTGTTTACGTTTATGTAATATGTGTATGTTCCTTATTCAATAAACAAAAAAAATGCTAACTATTGTGGGTGTTTTTTAACAATAGTTTTAAAATGGAGGGTGATAATGGTTGCACAATATTGTGAATGTACCTGATGCCACTGAATTGTACATTTTTAAATGGTTAAAGTGGTACCTTTTATAATATGTATATTTTACTCTCCCTCAAAAGGCCTAAAAGCCTTTTTGCCAAGGACAGGGAACACTGGGGCAGTGTTTTCCAAGGCTTCAAGCAGCATATTTGTGTCTGGAGCCTAAATATCTCAATACAATTCCGTAAACATTTATTGTGCACCTATTATATTTAAGGTTCTGTGCAAGCTATGTCAGGGCATATAAAAATAATAAAGCCATAGTCTTTACTTTTAAAATATAAATGCAAGGCAGCTCGGGTGATGAAAATACAAAGTCAAGGGGAGGAGCTACTTTTTGGTGAAATGTGACATACCTAGCATTGTGGCTGGCCTATAGTAGGAGTTTAAACAATGCCAGCTATTATTATTACTATTATTTGACTCTTCTGAGACTTACTTTCCTCTTTTGTAAAACCAGAGGCTTGGGTTAGAGAACCTACAGACTATAACCAGGAATAGGGATGGTGTCTCTGTTTTGCCTGTGAGTGAAGCGAGGCGAGACATTCTAGAATGACTATTCTCACAGAATGAGAAAATAGAAGCCCGGATGACAATGGATGGGCTCTGTTTTGAAGTGGCAGGTCTATCTTCTGTGCCCATGCCACACAGTGGCCCCTGCCACAGGGCTCAGATCAGCAGTGCTAGAGCTGCCTTGTCCTGGCTCTCACAGCTGGTGAGCCAGTTGTTAAATAGCCATTATTCAAATTAAATGATATAAACTTACAATTCAATAAATTCCATTTAAAAGGAAGTAACAAATACTCAAAACATCATTTCCTGATTATTTCATTACGTTTTGCCATTATCTCTGTTTTTAAGGTTATTTACATCAACTGCATTTGAATGGTGTAAAGAGTATATAATGGCCATACTACCGCACATCCATCTCTTCCCAACTCCTTGTTCAGTGATGTCGGATTAGTAGCCTGAAATCAGTCAAGGTAGGAGCATTTACACAGTAGAAATCAGCAAACACAACAAAGCAGCCTTCAACCTCTCCCAAAGCTGGTTGTTAAACATTTACCAGTGCACCGCTGCCTCAAACCAGCATGTGCAATCCAAGTCTCTTGGAAGGACCCACTCACTCTTGCTCTCAGACAGAAGAGTGCATGATTATCATCCCACAGCACATAAATCAGGGGCCCATGAAGAAACACGCTGTTAGACATGGCCCTCTTTTCCTCTGCTTCCTTAAGCAAAATAAAATAAATAATTCTGAGTGTCTGGCCCACAGCCAAGGAGCTCTCGTGTGCAATGCTTCATCCCCTGCTTGCAAAAGCTAATTACAGCGAGGGGTGCGCAAAGCAACAGTTCTTTGTGTTCCAAGTGAAATAATGGCTTCGTCACCCCTGAGAGTCTGAAGGCCTTGTACTTCTCCTCCGCGCAGGGAGCACAAATCCCAATCTGAGGGCATGTGACTTTTCTTTTTCTAAATGAATCAGACTTTGTGAATAGAAGTTTAGCCTTCCCCCGCCCACTCCGGCCCAGCCATGCCAGTGAGCATATTTTCTGTTTTTCTCGTTGAATGGACTGCCCAATAGGTTTAGGAGCCTGTTGGTTCACGTGTTCTGTTCTGATACTATCAAAGGGAAATGGAATCCTTACTTTGCAAACTCACTGACTATACAGCATAAATTTGATTCTATTTGTGTAAGAGAAAATAAAACCCACTCCTAAGATAGAGAACTGAGACCCCGGTTTGGGAAGGGAATCTTTTCTCTCCAGGTTTCTGGGGCAAAGCTAGATCAGTGAGCAAACCTGGCTGAGGTTTCAGTGCCTTTTCTGTAGGCCCAGGAAACTGCAGGGTGGGTTTGAGCTGTGTGCCAGGACGTGACTGGACGTAGTTTAGGGCTTAAAAAGGCCTCAAAACTCTAAACGTTGACCAACACTGGTGCTCCCCAAACCATAGGTAACTCAAAATAAAATTGCCAATAATGCAAAATCTATATGAGGGCAGTGTGGAATCTTGGTTGAGCACATGTCCATGACTAGAGCCAGATTTCTTGGGTCTGAACTCTGGCTTTCCCATTTATCAGGTTTGTGACCTTGGGCAAATCATTTAAAATCTGTGTCTCTGTTTCATTATCTGTAAAAAAAAGGGATAATTAATACTACCTACCCTCACAGAGTTGGCGTGAGGATTAAACATGTTAAAATTTGTAAGATGCTCAGAGAAGGGCCTGGTACACAGTAAGTGCCACAGAAATACTGGCTATTATTTGAACGCTGACATGCTTTCGAATTGTTTTTGGATTGAAAGTTTGTTAATAGGTTAACTGAAGGCAAACTGTTACTTATTCTTTTTCCTATTTATTTATTTCCAGGTACCTGAAACACATGACCTCGCTATGAGACACCAGGCAGGTAGGTGTCTTTGCAGTGCAGTTCCAGAAGCCAATCATCAACCAATCCCCATGTAGCTTGGACCTAGAATTCAAAGTGCATTCTGGTGGTTAAGAGTTAGGGCTTTAAAGTCAGACACAGAGAATTCTTTTGTTTTTTGTTTTGTTTTGTTTGTTAAAGATTTATTTATTATTTATTTATTTTTGGCTGCATTGGGTCTTTGTTGTGGTGCACGGGCTCCTCACTGCACGGCTTCTCTTTTTGCAGAGCACAGGCTCTAGGTGCGAGGGCTTCAGTAGTTGCAGCACGCAGGCTCAGTAGTTGTGGCTCGTGGGCTCTAGAGCACAGGCTCAGCAGTTGCGGTGCACGGGCTTAGTTGCTCCGAGGTGTGTGGGATCTTCCTGCCCCTGAGATTGAACCCATGTCCCCTGCATTGGCAGGCGGATTCTTAACCAGGACACCACCAAGGAAGTCCCCTTTTGTTTGTTTCTTTACTTTTTATTTTTAAATAATTGTAGACTTATGGAAAAGTTGCAAAAATAGTATAGAGTTCACGACTACCCTTTATCCAGCTTACCCTGATGTTAACATCTTTCATAACATAGTACAGTTATTAAAGCCAGAAAGTTAACATAGAAACAAGCCTGTTAACTAAACTATAAATCTTACTCAAAATTCAGCAGTTTTCCACTGAAGTCCAGGATCCAACACAAGTTCTTGTGTTACATTTAGTTGTTGTGTCTTCTTAGTATCCTCCAATCCACAGCCATTGCTCAGTCTTTGCATTTATTTCCTGACCTTGACACTATCAATGAGTATCAGCTAATTATTTTATAGAATGCCTTGCAGTTTTGTGTTCGTCTGATGTTTACTCCAGATTAGATGGAAATTTGCCTTTTGGGCAGGAGGACCACAGAAATGATGTGTCCTTAATGCATCATTTCAGGGGGGACAGGATGTTGATATCTCTTTATTAGTTGATATCTCTTGATTACTTGATCAAGGTTTCTCCACTACAGTTATACACCTATTTTCTAGAATAGAAGACATTGTTAGTAACCTTAGAATAAAGGAATATTTTTTGGCATGCCAAAGCCTCTGTAACAGTGCTTTACACGTGCATCCTGCTGTATGAAACATTTTATACATATGACCCAACATCTCAATGTACTTTATTATTTGAAGTAAAAGAGAAAGAACTAGTTTAAAATATAATTTGAGTAGCGGCTCAAATGAAAATTATTTTGGTTACTTCTATGCAATGCTCATTGGAATAGGGTCTAAAAGTTTTGTCATGGAGTAATAGACCAATACTATTGTAAAATTAAAATAACATACATATAAAGGAACATTTACACTGTAATGAACATGTAAGACAAGAAAAAAAAGTGAGGCCTATGTATTAGGTATGTGCTATATATAGTCATTGAATGGTAATTCTTTGGGTGGAAAAAAATTAATCCAAAGAAAAAGGCTGGAAATCCATATGGAGAGAGGATGATACTGTAAATGCAAAATATCAGAGCTTGATATTTGGGGCATATGAGGCAATATAACAGCTCTCCCTTTAATACATAATCAAGCCCATATCATCTTCATACACAGTATAGTTCATTTTCAGAATTCAAGAACTGGTCCTCCCAGGAGACAGCAGGATGCTAACCTGGCATCACTGCATTAAGATCACTCTTAAGGAGGATTGTGTTTTCTTCGTTTTGTTTTGTTGTGTTTGTTATCAATATATTATAGGTAGCTCAAGTTAAACACATTTTATATTAGGAGTAAATAATGAAAAAATCTAATTATGGCATTTTAAACTATTTTTCTCTAGTGAAGACATAGGAGAGAAAGAAAGAATAAATGTGTGGTGATAGTATCTAACACTCTGGCACTTGACATGTGCTAGGCACCGTTCTCAGTACTTTGCATGTGTTAATTAATCTAATTTTTGTAACAATCCTACAATATATTTACCATTATTTTCACCTCCGGTTTACAGATGTGAATACAGGTACAGAGAGACTAAATGACTTGACCAACATCACACAGCTAATTAAGTGGAATTTGAACCGGCAATGTGGCTCTAGGATACTGAAGTTCTCAAACTACAATGCATTGCACCTCAAAAGGCTAATAGCCCTTGCGATTCATACAATTTTCTTCCTTCAATACTGTGAATCTAATACATATTTTAAATATACAATATATAATTTTTTTTTACTGTACCACAAGTCTAATAATATATATTTTCTCCCTCATAAATATGCTACCAATCAGTATTTCTGGCATTTGCTTTTTTCCCCTTTTTTACTCCTTTCAACACCACCACATCTCTATACGGTCTAAACTGCACAGATGAGCACTAGGTCATATATCCAGCCTTAGACTGTTCTCTAACTGGCTTATGGGCTGAGAAGCTCTATGGAGACATATAGCCTATTCCCCACAGAGCACTAGAACAGAATTCATCTTAAGAGCTAATGTTTATGTTCTGTTTTTATGAATCACCTCATTTGTGTCTGGTAATAGTCTAAGTATTTCATACTCACACTCTCACTCATGCCTCAGAACAGCCTCTGAGGCACCTGTCATTGTTACCCCCATTTCACACATGGGGAAACTGAAGTTAAGTGACTGTCTCTAGTCAGCCAGCTCGTAAACGGCAAAGCCAGGGTTTCAGCCAAAGCCTATCCAACCCCGAAGTTGCTGGCTTGACCACTGGGATATACTACATGCCTGCTGGCGCTAAATACATAGCAGATACTCAGTAAATATTCGTTGACTGATTCATTGATTGATGCTTCATTCGTTTATTCTCAGTGAAGGAGGAAAGCTGGAAAATCAGGAGGAAGGGGAAAGAGACAATAAAATGGAAGTGGCCAGAAAAATAACAGAGCTAAGGGCTGCCAATCAAGTAGAGACTAATGCTTGGGAGTGTAGGGGAGAAGCAGAAAAGACAGCAAAAGATTTGGCTGACATCATGGTTGGAAGTCATACTGACACCATGCAGAGATTATGCTGCTACACCTGTCTGATATGACTTGAGACCAGAGACTGCAGTTTCCATCTCGTCTCCCTGAACCCCCCCAAACTTATATTTTGTTTAGTCTTACAGTTTCAGTTTCAGTCATTCATCTACGATGTGATAGACTATGTTCTGGGCCTTGGGCAGAATGAAATAGATAAAAATTTCGACCATCGTGAAGTTTACATTTTAATTAGGGGGATACAGATCATAAACATAATAAATAAGTAAATTATATAATAGCATTAAGGTGGCAAGTGCTGTGGTTTGAAAAAATAGAGCCACGTAAGGGAGACCAGGAGTGGGAGGGACTGGAGGGGGTGTGGTCAGAATAGGTTTCAGCTACAGGGTGGCATTTGAGCAAATATTTAAAGGAGGTGAGGTTAAGAGAACGAAAACAAGAAGAATGGTAAGACCCATGTTATTAGAATAGAGAAATTAAAAATGAATGTTTTATAATAAAAATTACTACTGAGAAGTTGAGTAGTTTTACAGAGAAAAAGTTACTTATAGCTTTTCCATTCTTCCCTGGGAGGTCTGGGAGATGACAGAGCATGTACAACTCAATTTTCATCTCAGTTGTTTAAAGATGCAATTTCCATCCCTGTCTAAGTGGTGGTAGCGTACTTTTGAACCTTCATTCACTTTTGTTTGTGATGCACCCACGGCCTGTGAGTCAGTGCATTGAGCGGTTTGTTCTCGTGACCACAGAACTGAACTCCACACAATGACAATAGCAAAGACTGTCTCCTTTACGTGAATCAAATGAAGCACAAAACTGGCAGATACCTCTTCAAGAATAGCCTAGAGATTTATCTTTAATACAATATACAAAGAAATACCACTAAAATAGTTTCTTAGACAAGGAGTACATAAAATTGAGTATGTTTCTCAACTTCTTTTCTGATCACTACAAGGGTGAGTCAAAAATTATCTGCACTCTGGCTGTAGAATTTATTATAATTAACTTTTAGAAAACTCAGATACATCATTTCTTGACATAATCTCCTTGATTTTCAATACACTTTGTCCAACTTTCGTATTCTCTCATGAAAAAAATTTTTAGGCTGAGCTGCAAGCCACGAATGCACTACTGTCTTCACTTCATCAGAAGTGCATCCTCATCCTCATAGGGCTGTTTTCAGGGGACCAAAGAGGTGAAAGTCCAATGGAACAAGATCAGGACTATAGGGAGGATGCTTTAACACCTCAAAATAAAGTTTTTGCAGAGTGTCAGCAGTGTGGGCAGAAGTGTGAGGAGGTGCACACCCTGAGACCACAAGAAACGAATCACTGCACGCTGCTCTTCTTTCATGCAAATCACAAGTGGGGCATCCATTTTTGCTTGCACTGCAGTTACAAATGAACTGATGTAACACGTTTACACCTGCACAGCAGTGACTGGGGAGACAGTAGCCTTGAATGGAAAGCGCTGGGAAGACAGTGGGGCCAACAGAAGTTTTAATATAACCGGAGTACGGATAATTCTTGACTCATCCTCGTATTATTGAGTTCCTATCATGGCAGATATCGTGTAAAGAGTTTTATTATATGTAAAATTTGTTTAATTTATTCACTCATCCAACAACTATTGATCACTCTCTTGTGCCAGGCATCATTCTAGACACAGCAGGGAACAAAATAGACAAAATCCCTGATCTTATGGAAACGGATATATAATAGGTCAGGTGGTAATAAGTGCTATAAAGAGAAAACAAACTAGGCTAAAGTGGGTAGAGAATGCCTTTGGGTGGGGGGCTGCTAATTTATTACAGAGTGATCACAGAAGCTCGCTGTAATAGGATGACAGTTGGCTTTCTGGGAAAAATTTTTTGTAGGCAGAGGATACAGCAGAAATAAGAACATGTTTAGTAGTTGACTATAAATATTATTTTATACGAAACTGAAGGCTCAAGGATATTATTATTACATATGTGTCCATATCATATCAGCAATAAGGGGCAAAGTCAAAACATGACTCCAGGTCTATTAACCTCAAAATCCATGCCTTTCTCTTCCAAAATACCATTTGATTTACTCATCCTACCCAAAGAGTTACTCTTTTAAAAGACTGGCAGAGCACAGCACTACCAGGAATTAATTGGTGCTGTTGTTAGTTCTTTAATTTACTTTAGCCTTAGGCAAATTACTGACACTTGCCCTTCTCCAGAGCCTGTAAAATGGGGTTCGGGTAATTAACAACTCGGAACAACTGTTATGAGAACTAATTAGTTACTGCTTACAAAATACTTTGAACATTAACAATAAGAGTGTCTTCAAGTATCACATTTTCCTCCCAGTGGAACTCTGGATATCTCCATCCCTGTCCTCCACCAAATTGCCAAATTGCACATCTAGTCCTTCTCAGATTTCCCTCTGTTGGAAAAAAAAAATAATTACCCGGTTATTAAAATCAGGAGCCCAGGAGTGCTCTCTAAGTCCTCTCCCTTCACTAATGTACATTCCCAAGTCCTGTTCATTCTACCTCCAACCACATCTCTCCACCTTCAATGCCACTGGTCTATTTCAAACTCGCCCCCTCTTGCATGGAGGATTGCATTAACTGGCTAGTTGGCCTCCTCCTTTTCCATCTTTTGCTCCTTTTCAATGCTTTTGCCACACAAAAGCCAAGAATGATCTTCGAAAAGAGAAATTAAGACATAGCGTTTCCCTACTTAAAACCCTTCAGTGACTGCCTATTGCAGACATGATAAAGTACAACTCTTTACCATTCTGAGGGTGACCAACTCATCCTTTGTCTTGCCCAGGACTTTCCTGATCTAAGCACTAAAAGTCCTGCATCCCAGCAAACTCCTCAGTTCTGGGCAAGAGGGATGACTGGTCACATGAAGCATGGCTTGTAAGGCCTTACTCACAGGAAGTGGCTCCTGCCTCATCTCATGCCACTGTCCCCTCAATCATTACATGCTTTGCTCACCGGGCTTTGTCAGGTCCTAGAGGGTCCCTTTCCATTCTCAAGGCCTTGATGGTCAGGCCTGCCTTTCCCTTGGCTTGGAATGCTCTTCATGTGGCTGGATGTTTCTCATCCTTTAAAGCTCAGCTTAAATTCTCCAGAAAGGACTTCCCTGATCTACGTTAACCTAATAGTTCCTGTCTGCTAGTCTCTATTAGAGCATTCTCTTGCTTCCTTCCTAGAACTTAGGCATTTGTCTTGACTCATTTATAATTTACCTATTTATCATTTGTTTCCTACCATTAGAATGTAAGAGGGCAGGAAGCCTGTCTGCAGTGCTCACTGTGGTATCCTCTAGCACATAGCTTATGGCAAGTGCTCAGAAAATATTTACTGAACCAACATTTTAGTCTTCAGCCTCACCCCAGCCAAACAACAGGTGGACCCATGCCCTGTAGAGACAGAGATCAAGGTCTTGCAAACACCAGAACATCTGGTTGACCCAGCTCCCCACCACCCCCACCCCTGCTGGTGACTAAGATCTGACCTCAAAGGAACCTCAAAAAAATGTTGGTTTCTCTGGAGGCCTAGAGAGGTTAAAGGACTTAGGCGAAGTTACATATTCAGTTTACATTTAACATTGGGAAAGCTAAAATCAGTATTCTCTGCTTCCCTGTCAAGTGAATTCAAATTTCAAAGGATCTTAGAGTAGGAAGAAACCTCTAGATCCCATTTGCTTTGGTCCTTCAAAGTAGATTCTATAACTTGCACGCTACAACACAGGGAATATAGCCAGTATTTTGTAGTAACTATAAATAGAATATAACCTTTAAAAGTTGTGAATCACTATGTTATACACCTATAATTTATGTAATATTGTACATCAACTATAATTCAATTTAAAAAAATGAAAAAAAAGACTCTACCTATCTAACTACTTATCTATCTATTTATCCCTATTTAAAAGATAAGACATCTGGAGTCGAGAGAAGTAAATGACTTTTCCAAGGTCACACAGCTATTGAAAGGCAAGGAAGAACTTCATTCTTAGTCTGTTTCTGGTTTTTAATCTTTTTTTATTCTGGACTTTGTACAACCACGCAATCGAGTATCTGTTCCATATTGAACAGGTTAGGAAATGATTTGAAAGAGAAAACAAAGCAGAGATACCTCAGGAGTGACACATTATTTAAACATATGCAATGCTTTTGTTCCTGATTTACTAATTCATTCAACAAATATCTGAGTCTCTGCTATATGCCATGAATTGTTCTGGACACTGGGCATATAGCAAAGAAAAAAACAAAGAAATCCTCTCTGCCCTCCTAGAGCTTACATTCTAGTGTGGGAGACAGAAGATAACAAACAAATGAATATATTTTTATGTGTAAGGAGTATCAGGAGGTCAAAGTACTATAAGAAAAATACAGCAGGGTAAGGGGAGAGTGACAGGCAGGGAGCACAGCTGCTTTAAATAACATGGTTAGGGAAAGACACTCAACTGAGATACCACTTGAGCAGTGATCTGAGTGAATTCAGGGCAGGCACTAGAGGAAGAATGTTCCAGGCCAGGGGGAACAGAAGCACAATGGCCCCAAAGGCAGTGTAGGGCTTGGCACGTTCTAGGGAATGCCCAGGGGCACTGTGGTTGGCGTGGAGGAAGCCGGAAGGAGGAAGAAAGGTCGCATAGGCAGTTGGGCCAGATCCTGGTGGCAACTGCTCTTCAAAACCACTCCCTTTTAAACTGACATATCTTTATAAAGTGAATATTTATAAAGCTAGGCCTGGGTGGGGGGAGGGGGAGAGGGTTATTGAAGGTGTTTCAGTATGTTAAGAAGTGCCACAGGATACACTTTTTTTCCCCCGTTTCTTGTTTTTAGAATGTTAATCTGTCTAAATCCATTCAGCTCCACTTGTTTGAAAATCAGTCACCTCATCCTTGTAGCTAAAAAATGCAACCAACTAAAACATTTCAACAGAGCAGATAGTGGGGCCACTCCCACAGATCAAGATCTTTGTAGAAAACCTAGCTATTGTTCAGCTAATAGTTTCATGTTGGTTTCTAAAAATAAGAATCTGAGTCATCCTTACCTCAGCCAGAGAGAACTTTATTCCTTTTACCCCCACGGCTCTTGGTTGATTAACATGTTACTCAGCAGCAGGTGGACAGGTCTGTCTGCTCCCCGGCTGGGGGTGTTATGGCAGTGAGGGAGAAAGGTGAACTGGCTGGGAAGTCAGGCCTAAGTCAAACCCTGTCTTCACCACAGTCACATTTTTATTTTTTAATTTTTTGGCCACACAGCTTTCGGGATCTTAGTTTCCCGACAGAGGTTGAACCCCTGCAGTGGAATCACAAAGTCCTAACCACTGGACCCCCACGGGTTTCCTCACAAGATAGTTTCAACCAATTTACTTGACTTTTTCCACCTTCAGTTTCCTCTTGAAGGGAGATATTAATGTGTATTAGTTATTTACTGCTGTGTAACGAATTTGCACACATCCAGAGGACTGGAACAACGCCCTTTTATTGTCTTAAGGTTTTGTAGGTCAGAAGTCCCAGGTGGCATAACTGAGTTCTCTGTTCCATCTTACAAAGCTGAAATCAAGGAATCCATCTACTCTGTTCTCAACTAGAGCCCAGGGTCTTCTCCAGGCGCATTCCTGTTCTTGGCAGAATTCAGTTCCTTGCAGTGGTAGGACTGAGGTCCCTGTTTCCTTGCTGGCTGTCAGATGGGGGCCTCTCTCAGCTCTTTAAGGTACCTACATTCCTTCTCTGGGTGCCTCTCCATCTTCAGACCAGAACTCCACATCAAGTCCTTCTCACCCTCAGAGTGTCTCTGACTTCTGCTCTCAGCCATTTAAGGACTATCTGCTTTGCAGGGCTCATGTATTTAGATAAGGCCCACCAGGATAATCCCCCTTTCTTACAGTCACCTGTGCCATATAACATAAAATAATCACCAGAGTGAAATCTCATCATATTCATAGGTTCTAGGGGTTAGGGCAAGACAGCTTTGGGGGCCATCTTAAAAATTCTGCCCACAGCAAATACCTTGCTTAGAGAATTTCCCTGAAAATTAGAGATAATGTATATGTATAAAATAGTAGACAATCAATTTAGCCACTGTTACACATAAGGTACAGAGAGCAGATAAGTATCTGAGCTACTCAGTAAATCAAGTATAAGATGAGACACTGAATTGTCTATGGTAAATACTTATTACAATCTTTCTCATATTTACGGATGTTAAAATAGTATTTCACACATAAGTGATCTCTATTTTAACTGGAGCACTGATGTGATGACTTGATTTGGAAGTTCCAGTTGATCTACCTTAACAAGACAAAGATTGAGTTTCTCCTTTATTTTCCAAGTATATTACTTCTCTCTCCCTTATTAAATAATTTTGGCAAAGCTGCCTCTTCCTCTTCCTTACCATGTACTTTGGTGGAGTTCATCAACACAGGACTTTGAGCTCAGGCATTTATAGTACAGATGCCAACTGAATTTTGGGAATTGACTTTAAGTTCTGTCACCTTAAAATGGGGAAGGAATGGCCTCTGCACATTATTGAAGGCCCAGAAAAAATAAAAGGGGGGTGAGATGGGGTTCTGAATTAATTTCAGGATATTGGAGTTGACTGTGTCAAATGTGATCAAGGCCATAGTTTTCACATTCATGAGATCATATAGTTTTCACATCATGAAATCACGATGCACAACACAGCATCCATAAGAGCATAAACTCTAGAGCCATGCTGCTAGGCTCAGATCTTGTCTGTGCTACATTCTTTCAGTGCGGCCTTGGGCAAGTTAATTAACCTCTCTGTACTTAGTTTTCTTACCTATAGAGCGTCTACTTCATAGGGTTGTTGTGAGGACTGAATTAAATATTCACAAAATGCTCACAGTAGGACCTGGCATTGAGAAGTACTATACGAGTGTCTGTTAAACAAATTTCCCCCATTAACTTTCAGCAGAGCTTCTAAGAAGTAGCTTAAGTGAGTCACTTAAGGCTTCTCTCTTCTTCCCCAGCCTAACCTACTTTCTTATAAGATAGTGGCACGGATTTTTCAAATTATGCTTTATGTATTTTTGAATTAGCAAAACTTGACATCCTGCAGAAAATAAAAGGGTATGAAAAGATAAACAATAAAAGCTAAGTTTTTCTCCCATCCAAGGCATCCGGACACTGGGCTCCCAGAAGCAATCATTGATACTAGTCTTTTTTTTTGATACTAGTCTTTCATACATCTTCCTAACATAGTCTATACACAGACTACAGTATGAATGTTTACATGATAATATATCATGTAGACCATTTTCACAGATCTGTTTTTAACACAGATAAGGACATGGTATTCTGTTCTGTATCGGTGATTATCTATCTGTGTTCAACAATATGGCACCTTTGGGACTGACGGTTCCTTGCTGAGAAGCAGCAGTGCCTGTGCCTGGGAGGAGCCAGTGTTTGCCAGAGCATTTAGCTAGTAAAAGAGGTTTTCTTCCTTGGACTAATACTTAAAACTACTCATCCCAGGTAATATTATAGTTTGATATTTTTCATGTGATAATTAATAGCAGGCAATACTATAAAAGTGACTTTATGTACCAGAATATGAATAATTCTGTTTTATTTTGGCACATAATTAGAGGAGACAGAAGCTGTAAGCCCAAATAAAAATCCATACTCTTTTAAAGTAATAAGGTTTGAATTATAGATATTGCATATTGGGTTATATATAGCTGTAGTTTAGATCTTTTTGTACCCTAGACTTGTTTGGTAAGGGTTTTTCAGTTTTTGGAAAATTTGTCTTTGATCTAAGAGTTCATGTACAGTTGACCCTTGAACAACACAGGTGGGAACTGTGCCGTTCACTTATAGCAGATTTTTTTCAATAGTTAATATTGATGCCATAGTACTACACTACCTGAGGTTGGTTGAATCCATGGATGCTGGACCGCACATATGGAAGAACTGTGTATAGGGAGGAACCAGGAACCAGGGATCTGGAAGCCCAACCATAAATTACACACAGGTTTTCACCTGCACACAAGTTTGGCACCGCTAATCCCCAAATTATTCACAGGTTAACTGTATTTGTTTTGAATCTTGATCCAAGTTGGTTGGAAGTTTGGTAAAACTCTGTCTCAATGCTTTTTCTTTCTTTTCCAGATAAGATTTAGTTCAAATTTCAATATTCACTAAATAACGTAGAACTAACTCTTTCCCATGTCCCTCATTTTTTTCCATGACGATGGCATCCAATCTATAAGGAATGATATTATGTCATTTGAAGAAAGAATTTGGTTGAAACCAGCCATCCATGTAGTGTTTCCTTGCATTTCCCTAATTTAGAAGTCAAAAAACAGGGGCATGAACTATCTCCATTTGGTCTTGAATCTATTCTAAAAGGATGATTCCGTAGATATTTTTAAAATTCCATACAGCAACCTTGATAGGCTAATCATGAAAATCCTTGCTTACTGGAACTTCAAAATGAGCAGCTAGTAAAGTAGCAATACTGAAATCTGCCAGGAGGTGTTCCTGTAAAGTGTGACCTTCCTGGGTCAGTGCTTATTTGGTATCCAACTCTGAGTTATCAAAATTGTTTAATCTTAGCTCCTTAAGAAGGTGCCCATGGAATTCCCTGGTGGTCCAGTGATTAGGACACAGGCTTTCACTGCCAAGGACCTGGGTTCAATCCCTGGTTGGGGAACTAAGATCCCACATACCATGCAGCATGGCCAAGAAAAAAGAAAGAAGAAGAAGAAGAAGGTGCCCAACCTGGTGGGATTCTTGAGCTTTTGGTCAATGGCAGTTTGTAAGTTCTACTGAGGAAAAAACAGATATACTGTCTATTATAGACTAAATTGTATCCCTCCAAAATTCATATATTGAAGTCCTACCCCTTCCCCCCAATGTGACTGTATTTGGAGATAGGACCTTTAAAGAAGTAACTAAGGTTAAATGAGATTATAAGGGTGACCCTAATCCAATATGACTAGTGTTCTTATAAAAAGGGGAAGAGGCTTCCCTGGTGGTGCAGTGGTTAAGAATCCGCCTGTCAATGCAGGGGACACGGGTTCGATCCCTGGTCTGGGAAGATCCCACATGCTGCAGAGCAACAAGCTCCTGCACCACAGCTACTGAGGCTGCACTCTAGAGCCCACAAGCCACAACTACTGAAGCCCGTGCACCTAGAGCCCATGCTCTGCAGCAAGAGAAGCCACTGCATTAAGAAGCCTGCACACTGCAATGAAAAGTAGCCCCCACTCCCCGCAACTACAGAAAGCCCACGAGCAGCAACAAAGACCCGATGCAGCCAATAAAAAATAAAATAAATAAATAAATTTTAAAAAGTAAAAAAATTAAAAGGGGAAGAGACACCAGGGATGTGCACAGAGAGAAAATACCATGTGAGGACACAATGAGAAGGTGAAAATCTGCAAGCCAATAAGAGAGGCCTCAGGAGAAGCCAAGCCTGCTGGCACTTGATCTTGGACTTTTACCCTCCAGGACTGTGAGAAAAAAAATTCTGTTAACCCAGACTGTGGAATTTTGTTAGAGCAGCCCTAGCCAACTAATACTCTGTGATCTTCAGGAATAAAACTATAGAATTTGAGTTAGTTTTTGAAGATCTCTCCTTTGTAGGAGGATATAGCTCTTTGGGATGAGGTGACTCTTGTCCACTAGACAAATGAAGCCATGAACTGCCAGTGACCATGACCCTTCCTGTGGCTTGGTGTTCATCTCTTCCTTGGAAACTTTTAATGTATTCTTGCCAGAGTTTGTTTCTGTTATTTGTAACCCAAAGAGCCTTAAGTAAAACAGGTCTTCAAGTCTCGCCTGAAGATTGATTATATTTCATATATAACTATTATTTTTAAAAATACCTATAGATAATGTTGGTTAATAAGTTAACTCTCAATTTTCAGTTCCTAGGAATTTCTTTTTGCAGTTATGTAGTTTTATCACTCAGTAGAAGTCAAAATAAAGTTACGACATGTTGATGCTATTGAGGAGATTTTAATAAAGAAGAAGGCTGGGAACCACTGATCTAGAACGTCCTGACAGCATAAGGGCCTCTTTATGAGGGAATGGCAATGAAACCTAAAAGGCTGATGGGCATGCATTTAAAGCAGGAAGTCATGATACCTGCCCGAACACTGGCGATCTAACCAGACCAGCTGCATGGCTCAGTGGAGGGTTTGGGTGGAGATGCTTAGTAGCACACTTATACAGTTTTACAGTCTCAATCTGACCCTGCCATCCGGAGTAAGCTTTGAGTGAAGCATTCAGATAAGTCATCATGGAGCTATGCAACGTACTTGAAAGGGTCTGTGCTCCAGCTGAACAGGTTTTATGAGGGACTGTGTATCCTGGAAGCTTGCTCTGACTACACTCTTCTTTTTGAACACAGCTACAGTGTGTGGTGGTAGAAGTAGCTGGTACTTTGAAAGCAGACGAACTTCACCCTCCTGTGGAAAAGGACCACTGGGATGTTGGCTATGTCCCTTTCACTCTTAACCAAGGTGGATACTTTGAAGAAAGGGCAGAAATCCTTATAGAGTAAAAACTGAGCGTCACTAGTGGTTAGATAGGAAGATTTTGATTTTATCATTTCTCTTGAGATTATAGTTTAAGTGACTGTAAGTATTGTGAATCACGACCAATCTATTTGAAAGGTGTACCATGAACTCTGAAAAAAGGAGTCTGAATGAGGGTCCTCAATGGTCATCATACAGCATGTGGTAGTTTTTAACCAATGCATTTATTTAATCAATATAAAAATCTCATTTCCTGCTTTAAGATTATTTGAAATTTTAAGAAAAATTATACATAATCATTAAGGTATATAAAATCAATAATAATTTTGGATTATGGTATTAACAGCTACATGTCACTATCCATTCCCCCACCTTACCCATACGCTGCCCTCTGCTTGACCCCCATGAGTCAGAGAAACAAATACTCTCTGAGTTCAGGAGCATTTCTAAACCAATCATCCTGTGTAGCTGTTAATCCTTAGTCTCACCAATTTGCTGACTTACACTGGCATGCTCTTAAGTCTTTTCAAGTGTATTTTGAAGATGGACTTCTTTAATCTCTGGTCTTCCTTGCAAAAAAAAATTTCAACTTGGCCTTGTTCTCTGTCACAGAAGACTCCTGAATCTCAAGATAATCCAGTGGTTTCAGCTTTTGGTGCTTCAGGCATTTTTTGAAACAATTGGGGAATTCTTTACCATTTGGGAAAAATTGCTCTTTTCAGGTAATATCACTCAAAATGAAGATGGCCTTTTCTCTCTTTCCAAAATTGGGAACAGTTATTTAAATTTTAACTTGAAAATATAAAGACGCTTGGGTAAATATGTCTTGACCAGCGTTAATATTTGACTTGCTTTTCAAGCTACCGCAGAGCCAACAGACACCAAACACAGGGAGCAGATACATCCCTCTCCTTGAAACCCTAACTTAATACCAGCAAATAATTCCACATGGACCATTACTTCTATTTTTGTTCATTCATTTTCATCTGAAATAACAAAGAATGATCAGATCCCCTGGTCTATTACCTGAAGCAACTTTAGGAAATGGAAGACCAACAACTACAGTATCAATCTGATTGATCAATGTTGGGAACTCCTTGCTAATCAGATTTAATTTTGTTATGTGATCTGATGTGGTCTCTCTCTAAAGCACATTTCATTACTAATAATAAACAATCCATATGTTCAGAGTATTTCAAACCCAATCCAGGAAAAAACTGACTTCAGTAACTACATTCCTTTTGTTGTTCCTTGTATCTGTGCAGTTGGTTTCTTTATAAACGTAAAAAAGGACATTTCTGTTCAGTGACCATTAAATGTTCAGTTTGCCAGTTCCTCTGCACTGTGTGACTAGTCGTATTCTGCTAAAGATGTTATGCACTTGAAAGAGGTGTCTACTTGGATACAAGCTGCCACAAATGAAAAATAGCCTGTACTGCAGTCACAGTTTCAACCGAGGGCATGTTTTCTCACAGACACAATATGCTAAACGGTGGATGGGGCCCTTCGTAATTTCACAGACTGTTTGAACCTAAAATGTCAGCACAGTCACCACATGACATGTTCCTCCACCAATGCTGGCATGGTTGTGCTATGACTCCAATTCTTCCCATTTGTGGAATTTACATTTCCTTTTCGAAATCACCGACCATGGATGAAGTCTTTGTTCTTTTTGGTGTTTGTTTGTTTGTTTGTTTGGCTGTGCCATGCAGCATGTGGGATCTTAGTTCCCCAACCAGGGATCTAACCTGTGCCCCCTGCAGTAGAAGCTTGGAGTCAACCACTGGACTGCCAGGGAAGTCCCTATGGCTGAAGTCATTTTTGTCTTTGGAGGGTCAAAACCCCTCTGTCCTTGGTGTATGAGAAGAGAAAAGTATTTTTGGAGATGTCCTTTTCTTGCCCCAGAACTGTGTTTCTGCTCTTCTGTTTCCTCCCATCTGCTAAGTGCAGTTATCCCCACTTCCAGGTCTAAAGACTAGCCCGTGTGGGTGGTACCACATTTTTTCTCAGAAGTGTTGAAGTTCTGAGTCATGCCTTTCCTTAACTGGGAGCTACACTTATCTCTTCATTAGCCATGTTTCCTTTTTTTCTGAAGACCTAACCTGCAGAGGCAGTTTCTTATGTGAATCCCTTCTCCAAGTCACTCTGGGTCCCTGTACTCTACCATACTTGGGTCGATTTATACCCAGGTTTCAAGATTCCTTTTCTTACTGATTATTGCATGCCCTCCTCGCCTCAACCTCTGTTCCCTCTGATATTTATAAATCTTTGAGATATATTTCTTAGGATTTTGGAGTTCTCTTATTTAGAAATCTTGCTATTAGACTACCTCAGCCTTCCAAAACTATGTTAGTTTGATTGTAATGAGAATATTTGTCATTACATCTTACACATTACATGTAAGGGCTCTGGAATTTATTATGGTCCATAGAAATCAAGTCTCGGACTCAGGAAGAGAAAGTTTTGTTGGAAAAACCTCAAACAATACCCATGGTTGTGAATTTTATGGTGGAGGTGGAGGCAAAAAGTTCTGAAAACTCAACAGAAAAAGGCTACCATTCTTAGCAAGAGAGACAACAAAGAACTCTCAAGGAAGCTGCAAATTAAAGGAATAGTAAATATCTGCCATAGAAAGGCAGTAATCCTACCAGAAAAGTGACTGCAGATGTTCAAGGCTATTAAAACTACAATTTGTAAAAGAGAGTGCACCCATAGACTACTAATTAGACATATAAGCCTGAGGTGTTTTATCTACTGATGGTTCATGTTTTCACTATATCAAAGATATTGTCATAGAAAGTATCTCAGGTAGTCAGAATGTCAAAAAAACAAGCATATTATGTGACGGCTATCACCTCTACCTTTTACATTACCCTACCACTTATGCGACAACCATGGAACTGAATTTGGAGATGAGTCCTGGAATCTTCAGGATAAAAAAATATGCAATTATAAATTACCTTAGTTTGCATTGCTTTTACTTTGAAAATCTTTCCTATCTTTAGTTTCTGTCATGTCTAAGAAGAAAAGTTGGAAACCTTGCCCACCCTGATAGGTCCTAATTAATGAATTGTATTAGAAACAGAATTTCAATAAATATTCATTTATTCACTCTTTCAGTAAATAGGCGTTAAGCACATATTTGGCTCATGGAGGCACAGTGCTAAGCACTGGGGCTACAAAAAAGAAGTGGGCAGTCTTTGCCATTCGGGGCCACAGTCTAATGAAAATAGACCAGCAAACAATTAGTGCATAGTAGAGGACTATAGCTAACTCTTACTGAGTGTATCAGAGTGGATTCATAGAGGAGGTGATCTTTGAGCTCTCTTGAAGAATAAAAAGCAGTTTGCCTTGTGGGCAAGGGAAGGAAGGGCATTCCAGGCAGAAGGAACAGCATTTGCAATGACATGAATGTCAGAAGAGCATAACAAGAACGGGTTGCCCGATGTGGCTGGGACCCAGGGGATCTTTGGGAGCTTAGTAGGAGATGAGACTGGAGAAGCAGGCAGAGTCCAGGCCATGGAAGGTCCTGACCCCTACTAGGGAATTTAGGCTTCATCAAAGTCAGGAGAAAACTGAAGGATATCAAATAAGGAAGTGAATGATCAGATTAGCATTTTTGGAAGATTTCTCTGGTGGCAATGGAGGAGATGGAGTAAATGGGGCAGAGTCAGACGCCAGTGGTTTTGAGGTTAGTTCAAGAGTTCGAGCAAGAATGGTAATTACTAATGTGTATTGAGAGCTAACCATGTGCTAAGCCCTTGACATAAGTTATTTAATCCTCGCAACGAGCCTATAAGGTAGTATATTAGTCAGGACAGGTTAGGTTATGCTATGACAAGAAACAACCCCAAAATCTCAGTGGCATGAAAGAGCCATAATAATTCTTTGCTCCAACCACATGTCCCATGAAGGTTGGCCAGGGAGCAATGCTCCTCACAGTCACAAAGAAACCCAGGATAGGGTCAGTGGCGCAGTGGTTAAGAATCCGCCCGCCAATGCAGGGGACACGGGTTCGAGTCCTGGTCTGGGAAGATCCCACATGCCTCAGATCGACTAAGCCTGTGCACCACAACTACTGAGCCCACATACGGCAACTACTGAAGCCTGTGTGCCTAGAGCCCCTGCTCTGCAACAAGAGGAACCACCGCAGTGAAAAGCCCGGGCACTACAAGAAAGAGTAGCTCCTGCTTGCTGTAACTAGTGAAAGCCCACACACAGCAAGGAAGACTCAATGCAGCCAAAATAAATAAACAAATGAATAAAAATAAATAATAAATAATAAATCTTTATAGGGGGAAAAAAAAGAGTTTGTTAAAGAAACCCAGGATAAGGGAGACTTCATCTCAATACACACCTCACTGCAGTGAGGGGGGAATCATCGTCCCAGGCAGGGAGTGTGGTTCATTGTGTATAGGCTCTCGAAGCTTCTGCTCAAGTGTCACACGGCCACAAGCAACTCCAGGGGGGCAGGGAAGTGCAACCCTAACATGAGCCCAAAAGGAGAACCAGAAATATTCAGACACCAGCACTAATTACTACCACATCCTGTTCTAAGCATAGAATAAAACTGCACATTTCTGACCTGATTTTGAGGTTGGATGTGGCCAGCCGTGTGACCTAATTCGGCCAAAGAAATGGAGGAAGCTTTGAAAACTAGGAGTCTTTAAGAATTAAGAACTGGAATAAAATTTGTTAGGTTCTTGCTTTCCTCTCTGCCGTGGCATCTGGCAATATTCCACATAGTGGCTGCTCCTTCAGCCTGGGGTTCCAGAGCAAGAGCAGCAGATAGCAGAGTCCCCACTGACTTCTAGCGGGCGTGTAGTGTGAGTCACAGTTGTAGGTCACTGAGATTTGAAGGATGTTTGTAGCATAACCCAGTTGACCTAGGACTGTTACGGAGGAAACAAAAAATTTCTGTGCAATCTTAAAATTCTCTGCAGATAGGTTTATGATGATGATGATGATATAGTATTCCCATTTTACAGATCGAGAAACTGAGACTCAGAAAAGTCAAAGAATGTGCCCAAAGTTACACCCAGGAAGGCAAAATTCAAACTCAGGCAATCTGACTTCTGAAGATTAGCTAGCAAGAGCCTGACCTAAAGCAACAGAAACAGGGATGAACAGGTGGGACTAGTTTAGTGACATTTTAAAAGTAGAATCAAAAAGATCTACAGGGCAATTTTATAAGGACAGAAGATAAACAGGTATCTAGAATGATTCCTGGTTTTCTGACTTAGAAAGTCAAATGGACGGTGACCAGTAATTCAAGTGGAGATTAGGGAATGATGAGCAGATTGAGGAGCGGGAAGGCAACAAATTTGGTAACGGGCTCTTTCAGTACTTTGAAGCTGTCCTTCCATTGTCTTCTGCTCTGTCCAGTTTCTGACAAGAAGTTGGTCATCTCCATATGGTTGTTGCCCTATATGTAATGCATTATTCTTCTCTGGCTGCTTTCAAATTCTTCTCTTTATTTTTATTTTTGTATTTTTTGTCAACTTGATGATGATGTATCTAGGTATAGCTTTTCTTTGTATTTATATTGCCTGGCATCCACTGAGCTTTGGAGATTTGTTAAGTGACAGTTTCATCAAATTTGGGAACATTTTTCCTTCTTTTATGTTTCTGTCCCATTTTCACTCTCCTTTTGGGACACCAATTACACATAAGTCTGATATTGTCCCAAAGATCTATTCATTTTTCTTCAAGTTTTTTTTCTGTTCTTCAAATTGGACAATTTCTACTGATTAATCTTGAGGTTTACTGCCTCTTCTACCATCTTTCGTCTGCTGTCAAGTCACTAGTGAAATTGTGCTGTCTCTTATTTACTTTGAAAAGTTCTAGGGTTTATATTGCTTCCTTTTTATCATCTACAACATCCCCTATTTCCTACTTATTTACTCATTCAGATAGTATTTTTCTTTATCTTGAACATATTTGCCTTTAATTCTTTGAATACTTTTATAATAGCTGCTTTAATGTCTTTGTCTACTAAACCCAATATCTGAGTAATCTTAGGGTCAATTTCTATTTTCTACTTTTGTTTTCTTTTGTGTGCATGTGTGTGTGTGTTTAGTGATTTTTTTTTTTTAAAGAAAAAGTTTATTATAAGATGACAAGAATATTCGCAACTGACTAACATTTAAATATGGGCTTGGAAACAATTTATTAATGCAGGGATTTAGGGAAAATGATTATGCACGGGGCCCAACCACCTTGCTTAGATCAGATGCTCTAACTGTTTACACTAATCCATTCTGCACAATGTTTGACCCGTTTTAACCCAGACTTCATCAGCGACTTTCTCTCATGAGTCTTGATTTTTATGCTGCGCTCTCTTCCTTAATTTTCAGCATTACTCCTTCCCATTTTTAGCATAAATGCTCTTTACATTATGATTACACTAGGATTAAATATTCCATAATTCAGCTAGTAATTTTTCTGATTGTTCTGATGTCTGGCTTTCTCTCCCCTCCCCTAGTACTAAGTCCTGTCTCTCCACTCTGCTCTCACCTCCATTAATTCTGTAATACTTAGTACCCTGCACAAAGGCAGGGGTTTCCATATCCCCCGTTCTTGGGACTGCCAAACCAAGTCATCTCTCCCTAGAAACCTTACTAGGGATTTTCCCACAGTATTATACACTTTCACTTGGCTGTAATTACCATCATACATTTCAAATTCAGACAGGTGACTAAAGGTTAAACATTCATTCAGAATTATTTAACTACAAGGCTGGATAACTGAAAAAGAATTTTCCACTAAAAATAGTTTCCATTAAAAATAGTTTAAAGTAATATACTGGTTAACAGGTTATGATTCTGGGGCAGTGACATGATTAAATAGAAATGGCTTGAATCTTACGGATGCATTAATCTACATTCGATGTTGCTTCAGAAACCTATTTACAAATCAATTTCAAAATAAAAAATATAATCTGTCTTGATTTTTGTTTTCTTTCCATACCCATAAAATAAAGAGGTTTTCCTGATCTCCAGTTTTTCATACAACAGGCAAGTAAATCTCGTGGCAGTAGCCAGAAATGTTTACACCTCAGGAACCTCACAGCAGATTGGCCTCTTTCAATAGGCAGACAGTGACATCTCATCCAAAATGAAGCTGCTCATCAGTCAGTGGCATCCATAGCTTTATTAGTATTCATCCACCTTCAGGATGCTGCTGAGATCATCAGGTTTTAACCAAGTCATTTTCCAGCCGACATTCTCCTGTATGTTTTGAAATTTTCCTTTGCATCTAAAACAAAGCTTAGACTCTCCACATAATAGCTCCATTACACCAAAAGCCATTCTTCCTAGTGCCACAGAGCAGCTCCCAAGTCCCAGCGTAAAAGCTTGTCTAGTAATTTTTTATTGTCATACTTAAGGCTACAGATGATGTATTGTAGAAACTGTGGATTCTGTAGTATGTTATTTTCCTCTGAAAAGTTTTGATTTTTGTTCTAGTAGGCAGTTCAATTATTGTCTGGCCACTTTGTTTTGGTTTTTTAAATTAATTAATTAATTTATTTATTGGCTGCATTGGGTCTTTGTTGCTGCACACGCGCTTTCTCTAGTTGCAGAGAGCTGGGGCTATTCTTCATTGTGGTGCGCAGGCTTCTCACTGCCATGGCTTCTCTTGTTGCAGAAGCATCGGCTCTAGGCGCACAGGCTTCAGTAGTTCTGGCACGTGGGCTCAATAGTTGTGGCTTGCGGGCTCTAGAGCACAGGCTTAGTAGCTGCAGTGCATGGGCTTAGAAGCTCCACGGCATTTGGGATCTTCCCGGACCAGGGCTCAAAGTCATGTCCCCTACATTGGCAGGTGGATTCTTAACCACTGCACCACCAGGAAAGCCCTGTCTGGCCACTTTGAACTTGTGTAGGCATTTTTGTATTTTTGATTTTGTGTGTGTGTGTGTGTGTGTGTTTAACTTTTCTAGGGTAGATTCTTGGAAAGTCCAAGCTATCTTCCCAAGCCCTCTGACTCACTGCGCTCAGCCTTCACACTGTTTCCCCTGTGATCTTGTCAAGCTTGGTGTTAGGTGTTGTTAGGGTAATTCTATTGTGGGTCTTCCTCTAGGGCAGTGGTTCTAAAATTTTAGCATGTATCAGAATCATCTGAAGAGCTCGTTAAAAACAAATTTCTAGGCTTCCTCCCTTGAGTCTCTGATTGAGTAGACGTGAGGTGGGACTCTAGCATTAGTATTTCCAACTGCATGTCTAACAAATTTCCAGGTGATGCTAATGCTACTGGCCCGGGGAACAGCTGTCTGAGAAATATTGCTTTAGAACATGATCCTTACTTTTAAAATGTGTTCTTTCTGATGTCCCAGTTGGATGCCCGAAATGTTATTAACAAAGTGTTAATGTGGCTTTCCACTTAGGCTGCGCCAAAACTCCAATGACCCCCATCATTGCTTGAATTCTAACCTGCTTGGCTTTCAACCTCACAGAAGCTGGTATCTGGTAATCCTTGGATAGTCTCACCTTATACATGTGCAAACCAGAGTTTAGCCAAGTACCCACAGGGGATCCACACAGGATTTTTGGAGCCCTCCCTCTGCAAAGCTGCCTCCTCTCAGTGCCCTACCTTGCAGATAATAGTTGCTCAGACGACCCAAACTCCAATCGCTGCCTGCTCAGCTCAGCTGGTTCCTCAGCTCAGTGCTTCTTGGTTGGGAAATAGCCCCCAGATAAAGAGCCAGAGTGATTCTGGGCCTCACCTCTTGAATTTCTTTTAGGGATCACAGACTTGTGCTGCCTGAAACAGTATTGACTCAAATATTTTGCTTGGCTTGGTGATTTTTTTAAAATGGTGGGATGGCTAGTCCGGTACCAGTTTCTACTCCATCATGGCCAGGGGTGGATATCCTCATTTTAGATCTTTTGAATTTAAGGAGCCTTGGACTATCCAGACAGAGATACTCTATGATGAAAAGATAACCTAGAGATTAAGGTTTGCAAAGCATCAGTGTACAGATACTAATGGAGACCAAGGTCATGAATCATAGAGGAGGTTACACAAAATGAGAATAGAGGAACAAAGATAGAACCTTGGGGGAACTGCTAATTTTTCATGGATGAGTGAAAGAAAAGGGTCGGCAGACTTCCTAGGTGGCACAGTGGTTAAGAATCTGCCTGCCAATGCAGGGGACACGGGTTCGAGCCCTGCCCCAGGAAAATACCACTTGCCTTGGAGCAACTAAGGCCATGTGCCCCAACTACTGAGCCTGTGCTCTAGAGCCTGCAAGCCACAACTATTGAGCCCACATGCCACAACTACTGAAGGCTGTGTGCCTCGAGCCCACGCTGTGCAACAAGAGAAGCCACCACAATGAGGAGCCTGTGCACCATAATGAAGAGTAGCCCTCGCTCACCACAATTAGAGAAAGCCCGTGTGCAGCAATGAAGACCCAATGCAGCCAATAAATAATTTAAAAAAGAAAGAAAGAAAAGGGTTGGCCAAAGAGGCAGAGAAGGAGTGGTCTAACAGGCAGAAGAAAAGCCATTATCTCACAAGTCAGTGGAGAAGAGTTTTTTTTTAACATTTTTAATTCTTACTATGTCTCCCCACTGTGCTAAGAAAAAAATTTTTTTTAATATTTCAAGCAACCCAATAATTTAGAACTATTATCAAACCCATTTTACAGATGAAGGCGAGGATGGAGATGAAGATGAAAATGGCCAAGTAACTTGCACAAAGTCATGCAGCTGGTAAATGGCAGAGTCAGGACTAGAATTCAGGCATTCTGGCTCCAACACTTGAAAAAACCCACAATGTTCTGCCTCACTCCAAAACAGTAGAGGGTGACAAATGTGACAGGGCTGTCCAGGAAGCTGAGGGTTGAAAAATGCCTATTGGACTAGGCACGAGGGTCACTGGTGAGCTCGGCAAGGACTCACTGAAATAAACAGGAGGCGCTAATTAGCTGCTTAGTGTGAACGGTTCCTGGGTTTAGCTCTTCTTTTGAACCAGCAGAGTGTCATACACACAGCTCCTCTCTGCCCCTGCTTGCATGGTCCTCCTCCTCAGAAACCTGCTTCAGGTTTCTGCTCAAAAAGAGGAGACTCACTCCCTGACTGCAGGCAGACAAGACCCACCACTCCAGCTCCTAAGGGGGTGAAGAGAAGTGTGAGGAGCCTATTCATACCCCATGACTGTGCCCGGCACAGGTTTACGCGCATTTGAACGTATCATCAACTCAATTACCTGTGTTCAGATTAGCCTCGCAAATCTTTAAGCTCTCACAGCTGTCTTCAGGTGTTCAGGGGATTATTATGAGGAGATGGTGATCAGCTGTTCTCCATGTCTTCTGTGGGCAGAACAAAAGGAAAGAGGCTTAAATGTCAGCAAGGGATTTAGATGTAAGTGAGAACTCTGTGGGGCAGGGAGGTCCTGTGTACTTAAGCAAGTTTCCAGCTTTTCTGTCTTAGTTAGTCCTAAATATTCCCTTTCCCACTGTCTCACCCTTATTTGTTTTATAACCAAATAGGCAAAAACAACAGTAACAATAATAGTAAATGCTTATATCGTTCTTACTTTGTGCCAGGCACTGTTATTAAATTTTCTATTTAGAGTCATCATTCAATACTTACAACAAAATTATGGGATAAATACTATTGCCATCCCCATTTCACAGAGAAGAAAACTAAGACACAAATACGGTGGATAACTTGCCAAAGGTCACACAACCAACAAATGGCAGAGCAAACATTTGAAGCCTCCTGCAAAAGTCCATCCTCTTACCCACTACCCTACACTGCTAATCTGTAGAAATTGCATTAGAACAGAATTCAAGATAAGCAGAGTGGAAAGAGATGCTACCAAAGTGGCATGGAGGCTGCAGTAGATTGTTACAAAGTGGTCCTACACGAACCATGCCTCCCTGAATTCATGCCATGTGAAGTCCCCTTCCACACTGAATCTGTGCCAGCATAATGGCTCGCTTGACCTATAGCATATGATGGGAGCAAGTTTCTGGGACTTCAAGCCCTTTAGAGATCTGGAGCTTCTGCTTGCTCTCTCAGAACCCAACTGCCTTGTAAAGAAGTCCAGCCTGTCCAGCTGCAGAAAGAGGCCACAGGTGTTGAGAAGCCTCGGAGGTTGAGAGCCATGTGGGGAAGAGAGGCACTGCAGCTGAGAGCCGGCATCAAGGTGGTCAATGAAGCCGTCTGAACTGTCCCAGGAGACGTCACAAAAGCGAAGATGACCCAGACCTGCTGAGCACTGTCCCAAATCCTGACTCTAAAAGAGTCGTGGTTTCAAGGCATTAAGTGTTTATTTTCTATTGTGAAACATATATAACAAAATTTACCATTTTAACCATTTTTAAGTGTACAGAGTTCTGTGGCATTAAGTACATTCACAGTAGCATGCAACCATCACCATGATCTATCTCCAGAATTTTTTGCTTCATCTCAAACTGAAACTCAGTCCTCACTGAACACTAGCTCCCCATTCCTCCTTCTTCCAAGCCTCTGGTAACCACTGTTCAACTTTCTTTCTCTATGAATTTAAGTCAATAAGTCTTAAGGCAGTTTGTTAGGTAGCAACATATAACTTTATATAGATACTGATAGATTTAATAATCTGCTTTTAGAATATATTCATGTATTTCTTAGTTTATTAAATACCAGAGAGTGACAGAAGCATCAGGAACCCTCCCAGAGCTTCAGTTCACTGTCATTGTACGTTTAATTCTTTCTTTCATTTTTTTGTACATTTAATTCTAATGTGTCATGGCCTACAGTGTTATAGGTAAAATTATAATTATACATAACACTTACTTTAAAGTTTCTCATTTAATATATTTTTTGCCTTTCACAACAGCCGTGTGAAGTGGAATTAATTTTTTTTTTTAATTTCATATGATCAGGGGACTGAGGATCAAAGAGTTTAAGTGAGTTGCTCAAGATCACAGCATAGAGTAGAACAGGTTGGTCTGCAACCATTTATTGATCACTCCTCTTTGGGAAGGGAGATGGCGGGGGAACCCATAAGACAGTTCAGCAGCTTGAAAGAAGAGACACAAGCCCAATCCTCAAAGAGCATCTGCTCTCCTAGGACACACCCATGGACATGCCCACAGGAAAGTCCTTTGATCATGCTGAGTACCAACCAAGATGGCTTCCAGTGAAATGTTTTATAGGGTATGGCTGAGTCCATATTAAGAAATAAATATGCTCAGTTGTATTTGGGGCAGGAACAGTATGATGAGGAAAGCCAGATATATCCACACTGTATAAAGCCCAGACTCATGTTCCACTCATGAAAGGATGAAAGGGACATGAAATCTATTCAGTGGGTCACAAACTCAATATATATATGTTAACTACATGTATATATAAATATATACATAAGTATATGTATATAATAGAGTGGAATTCATTGAAATAATAAAGGGGAGTGTTTTTCTATGGAATTTATTTGTTACATTGTATACATATACTTGCATCTTCATAGTCATCTTATTTGGGATTTGGGTCACAATATGAAATGTATTTTGTACTGTGGTGAAAGCACTTGAAAACCATTGCCCTACCTCTCTCTGGCCACAGCCTTCCTCAAAGAGCAGAAGTATTCTACAGCCTTAGGGAAAGTATGGCCTATCTACATGTACTGGCCTTGTGCAAACAGTAGAAAAGACAGATAGTTTAGCACAAGGACAACACTCCAGAGGCCTGTATGGAATGGCCGAAAATGTTGCACGTACAGTTTTGTGCATGTGCCTACAGGTGATTTAATGACTCAGAAGCATGGTGCCACAATGCTGAAAGCACTGGGTTAGACAGACATAGGGAGTCTGAGGTTCCAGTGTCAGTTCTCTATCAAACACCTATACTTCCTTCAGACTTTCTGGACTTCCCTTCCCTCATCTGTTGAATAGAGGGCTCAGACAATTATCTTCAAGGAAAGTCTCCCACCAAGAGAAGGAATGCTGGTAAGATTTATGTCACTGCTCTTCTTTTTCCCAAGGAGAGTCACTGGGATAAGGAATGTAGAGGAAAAGTCAGTCTCTCTTCTTTAAAAATGTATCCAGCTTTTCGTTTGTTTATACTTTTATCTGAGGTTGATAGGGATAGACAAACACACGCCATCTTTGAAAGACAGCAAATGTCCATTTCTGGTTTGAGGCAGGGGGCTTTACCCTGAATACCCCACCCAGGTCTGTATGTCTATAATCACAAAACTTACATAGATTTATTCTCATGAATTAAACAATAAACTATAATCATCTATGTTCAAAAATATGATGACGATGTCATGGCACCTCAATCACATATAAAATTCGTCCCTATAATTAAGCCATGTATATAAGAACGTAGTTGGAATTCATCAGGAGTTAAAAGCACAGGATCATGGTGATTCTTTATGGCAGGATTTCAATTCTGGAGACTACGCAGAGGAAGGGGCGCCAGGCCAGTGACCACTCACAGTTCCTGGACGTTTAAAAAGAGAAGGAGCATGGCAGAAAAGATGGAGCTTGGATATTGCCAACAGCCTTTTTTATTTTTTAAAAAGTTGTACAGCCTCAGCAATAATGGCTCTGCTTCTGCCAATGTCAGCAGGGAGACAGGTGCAGAGAGTTCTGAAGAGCTCTTTCAGCTATAGATGTGGCCCAAGAAATGTCCCAGAAGCCTGTGCTTCTTGCCATGTTGGGCTGAATCTGGAGCACTTCCAGGAATACTCAAATGGGTCCAGGAGTGACATGAGAACTCAGCAGCTTTGTTTGCAACTTAAGAGTAGAAATTGGTTTTCATCAAATAGAAAACATCCTTGTCCACTTGATTTTCAAACAAAGTAAAGCTGTTTGGGACTGATATAAGCAAATTCATTCTCATTGGGGGAACTCCACATCTTTATTCAATTTAGGGAGAGTATAAAGTAATTGTTCAAATTGCTTCATTTATATTTTCTCATGGTATAGAGAAATGTGTGTGATTTGATGACTAATTTTCTTTACATGGTAAATTTTTTACAACATATTCAAAGAAGATGCCATTTAATAGACTTGAATATTGCCTAACTCTCTGGATATGATAAAAAGCATAGAAGGGCACAAATTGAAGGGGAAAGTAAGAAAAGATTTATTAAAGGGCAATGAATTATATTATTAGACCAGTGACTCCTTCCCTTCCCCAAACTAACCCCAAGCCCAGTTTATCTAAGTAAACCAAAGGAAATTTAATCTTAGCCTCTATTATATATTCAGTACATTCCGGCTGATATTTTAAACTCTGTTAGAAATCTGGTTGGCTTCCAGGCACATGCAATACTAGAATGGAAGAACAGTATAGATAACTATCTCATTTTCCTTTCTCTCTGAAACACTGACAATGATTCTTTGTAAAATGTCTCAGGACATTGAAGGAAGTTACTGACATACATATTGCAGAAATCTGTCAAGAGCTGATTATTGCAATTTATATAATGTGGATATTCCATTTCACGAGCTTCATGTATTGCATGATTAAAACATGCATGGAAGACAATGGGATTCATAGACTGCCAAATAGATGAACAACCGGGAATCGAGGGGCAGGTTTGAAGAGTGGAGTTTTCAGCTCCAAAAAGGACAGGATGACCTCAAGTGACACAGGCAAAACCACCAGATACACACCAATCTTCCCCCAGTCAGAGCAAACATTAACCAGCAAAATGAGAGAAACCCATAGCTGCATCTCATCCCTCAGAAATCCTTGCAGGGGACTTCCCTGGCGGTCCAGTGGCTGAGATTCTCTGCTTCCACTGCAGGAGGTACAGGTTCCATCCCTGGTGGGGATTCCTACATGCCTTGTGGTGCAGCCAAAAAAAAGAAAAGAACAGAAGAGAAAAGAAAAGGAAAGAAAAGGAAAGGAAAGAAGAGAAAAGAAAAGAAGAAAGGAAAGGAAAGAAAAGGAAAGGAAAGAAATCCTTGCAAACCTGCTGGTTTCAGCTAAGTAGGCCACATTAGAGTTTGATGCTATGCAGATGGGACTATCACAGACACTTGAAATTCACAGATAAACTCAAGCCCTTATTTCAGCAGTTTAGTTTTACTCTTCCTGTCACCAAGGCACAGCTGTGACCAAGGCCTACATTGCTGGTAGGATTCCACCCTCTTCCCCTTCCTGTCATCCCGCAGAGAAACTACTGAGTCATGAAACGCATGTGTAAAGATGCCAAGGCCGTGGCTCAGTCTCACACTGGATGATGACCCTTTGGAAACTGAACATCAGGACCTCATGTTAGGGTTACGCAGAATAGGAAGCTTACCTCATTCTCAGAACCAACCACCCAAGGCAATTTTAGATGTTTCTCTTTGATAAGTCTCAAGTCTTTTCTAATGTGTGGGAAGAGGCATATAGATACTTAATTCTACTTGCTGTAGAATTTTCATTTGGCATTTCACCTGTGCCCACCTACTCTTTTTCCCAGAAACAGCAGACCAGTCTTGCCACTTCTCTAGATTTACACAGTAACCTCACGCTTGCAAATGACAGATGAATACTATGTTAGAGCCTTTCATGCTCTTCAACAAAGATGATGACGTTTTCTTTCATAACATTGTACTTTACATGTCAATCTTAATTAAAGTATTGTGCTTAGGTTAAAATCATGTGAAGTATATTTTAAAAGCGTTTCTGCATGCACACATTTGAAATAAGCATATTATATACATATGTATATATGTGTACATATTTATATATACAGAGTCAAAACAACCATTTTTTAAAAAGTAAATTCCTTTTGAGAGCCATAATTTCAACTAGTCACCATGACTAAGTGAATCCATCATTTTTTGGTTAAGGGAATTTAAATAACTAGAGGTAGTCAATTTGTCTTTGCCATGAAAACACATCTGTAATTTAACATCTCTCTACAGACAATAGGTAGTGTGCTGTTGGTTTCCTTGGAAATGCAAAGCCCAAAAATGCATCAAGATCCCTTTCCTCACCTCTCTTGAACTTTCCTTTCATTACTGGATAAAGAGAGATTACGCTTTCATTTTGTTGGGCATTTGAGCTATGCCACCATTATGTTTCTGTTCATAAAAACCTCTGTGTATGAAAAGTATTGTATAGTTCACCTAATATGCACCCATTATTGTCTCATGATCTCCACAACATCCCTGAGAGGTTGGGCAGAGCAGGAATAGTTATTCCTATTGACAGATGGGAAACTGTAGCCAGCAGAGGTTTAGTTACTCGCCCAAGGCTATAGCACAAACCAAGTCACAAGTTGTGATTTAAACTTAGATCTTCTGAGTCCTGATCCACCTTCTTTTCTCTACTTTGTACTTCATAAAATAAAATAAAATAAAATAAAATAAAAATTACTGGGGTTTTGAGACGGACTAAAAATCCCATTTGTTTGGTTCCTCCTCTAAAATCTAAAGACAATAAATAGCTCACCAGGTGAGTTCAACACATGTGGCAACCAATGTAGAGGCACTCATCCACAGGACTGCCAGTCTATGCATTGTACGGCCAGGAAGGGTTCTATGCAGCATATGAGAAATAAGTTTATGGTCTGGCTGCAGGTGCCCTGTGTGTGTCCTTGGAGTAGTTCCAAAGCTCTACAATTGGGCTGCAGCCACCAAATGTTCCCCACAGTCCAGCCCTCATGGCTCCCAGCCATCCTGATCTGCTCCCTCATCCTCTGGTAAAGCACAAGGGTCGAGGAGGAGGTAGTTGGCACTGGAAAGAGTTGGTACTGGGTGAAGGGTTGGCACAGTTCCTTGTAGATACCCGAGCTGGGGAAAGCAGTAGAAGATGGGAGAGATTGGCCACGATTCTTGGAACTTGCCCCAAGGTGTGTGTGTGTGGGGTGCTTCTGCACAAAGTAGCAGAACATGACATGCTGGTCATGGTTCTCTAAACTATAGTCAGTGACCTGGGGAAGAATTAGAGAGGTCATCAAGTCCATCCCTCATTCATTCATTCACTCATCTGTTCACTCAACAATTTTTGGGACTTCCCTGGTAGCACAGTGGTTAAGACTCTACACTCCCAATGCAGGAGGCCCAGATTCAATCCCTGGTCAGGGAACTAGATCTCACATGCATGGTGCAACTAGGAGTTCACATGCCACAACTAAGGAGCCTGCCTGCCGCAACTAAGACCTGGTGCAACCAAATAAATAAATAGATAAATATAAAAAAAACAAAACAAATAATTATTGAACCCCTACAGCGCTGAGGATATGTCAGGGAATAAATCAAAGTCCCTGCCTTTACAGAGCCTACATTTTAGTGGGGAGAGAAACAGCAAGCAAATAAATAAGTAGTTCATCAGCTGGTGATAAGCGCTGTGGAGAACAAGAAGAAAAGGGACTCTTGCAGGGCGGGAGGTACTATCTTACATACGTTGTTTAGGGCTGATAAGGTGCCACTCACTGACAATGACATTTAAACAGAGACTTGAAGAAAAGAGGGAAGAAGTCGTGGGGATTTCTCATGGGAAGAGCATTCCAGGCAGAAGGGACGGCAAGTACAAGAGCTGTGCTATAGAGAAGCCTTGGCATGTTTAAGGAACACTTAGGAGACCAGTTGGGTTGGAGTGGCATTATACAGTGGAAATGATAGGACATGAGGTCAGAGAGATTGTGAGGCCCAGATCACATAGAGCCCTGTAAGCCAGAGTTAGGCTTGAATGAGATGGGGGCCCACTGGAGGCTTTTGAGTAGGGAAATGATGGGATCTGACTTTTTAAAAAAATATTTATTTATTTAATTTTTGGCTGCATAGGGTCTTCGTTGCAGCATGTGGGATCTTCTGTTGCAGTGCATGGGCTTCTCTCTAGTTGTGGTGTGCGGGTTTTCTATTCTCCAGTTGTGGCTCACAGGCTCCAGGGTGCATGGGCTCTGTGGTTTGCGGCACCCGGGGGGGCCTAGTTGAGGTGCATGGGCTCAGTAGTTGTGGCACGCAGGCTTAGCTGCCCTTACAGCACGTGAGAGCTTAGTTCCCAGACCAGGGATCGAACCGGTGTCGCCTGCATAGCCGGATGGATTCTTTACCACTGGACCACAGGGAAATCCCAGGATCTGGCTTTTTAAAGTATCCTTCTGGCAGCTGTGTGGGAAAACATTTTGGGGCTGTGCCATGAAAGGCGATAAGATCTACTTTACTCTTTTTTTAAAAATTTTATTTATTTATTCATTCATTGGCTGCTTTGGGTCTTTGTTGCTGCGCTGCTGTGTGCAGGTTTTCTCTAATTGCAGCGAGCGGGGGCTACTCTTCACTGTGGTGTGTGGGCTTCTCATTGCAGTGGCTTCTCTTGTTGCAGAGCATGGGCTCTAGGTATGTGGGCTTCAGTACTTGCAGTGGGTTCAGTAGTTGTAGCTTGCGGGTTCTAGAGCACAGGCTCTGTAGTTGGGGCACATGGGCATAGTTGCTTGGTGGCACGTGGGATCTTCCCAGACCAGGTATCGAACTCGTGTCCCCTGCATTGGCAGGTGGGTTCTTAACCACTGCGCCACCAGGGAAGTCCCAATCTACTTTACTCTTGAAAGACCTTGTGTATTACTCAATTGCCCTCATGTTTCCCAGATTGCTTCCCATGCTTCTCCCTAGACAGGCTTCCATCCATTTATTTTATTTCCAATCATCAGATTTTTAAAAATAGTCTGATCTTGTCATCATCCCTTTTCAACCCCCAACTTAAAAATTTTCAAATGACTTTCACTTGCTCTTAGGAGAAAGTTTAAACTCCATCCTCTAGCCTAAACGGTTCTGTAAGATTTAGCCCTCATTCACCTCTCTCTTTTTGTACTCCCCTCCATCTGTCTCTTTCTACTCCGGCCACGTTACTTTTATTTCAGTTCTTTCTAGTACAAGGCCTTCTCCCAAGTCATTTCTACTTCCTGACATGTTCTTCCCTATGTCTGTTTGGTTCATCCTTGCATACCCTGAGTCTAAGGGATGCAGAGATTTGTTGAATTAGGTAATTTATCAATCAAATGTGGTACATAAAATGAAGTCACCAGTGAATCCACTGTTTGGAGTTATTTCTGTTTTGGAAGAAAGCTCAGATTTCACCAATCCTGAAATTCCATTCAGTATTATTTAAAATTTTGTGAATATTAAAACTATTATTTTAAATTTTGTGAATGTATTTTGGAGCAAACCTATGTGATATTAATAAATTGTATGCTTACACTTTGGAATGCCTTTCCTAGATGTTATAATTCCTTCCCTCATCGTTGCAGCATGATCAATTATGTGAAAAATCTTAAATAAAGGCTGTTTATCACAAATTTTAATGTGACTCTTTATCTATTATGGATTTTCCCATTTTGGTAAATTATTAGGAATTCATTCTCCCTGTGTTATCAGAGCTGTATTATTTTGTCTAATCCTTTGTTGATATCTTTAAAAATTCTGGAGTCATGCTGTTTAATGTGACTCTAAATTTTAAGTTACTTAAAATTAAATTTTAAAAAATCCATTCCTCCATTCACATACGGGTAGAGGCTACCACCTTGGATAGCCCAGACACTATAATGAACATTTTTATCATTATAGAAAGTTCTGTCAGACAGCATGGTCCTAGAGCCTACCTTTCACATCTCCATAGTATTTTGATACAGTTTCTCTTTCTCAGAAGATATTTGTAACAATGTGGCAATAATTATATCAGTTGCCTTGCTTTCAGTGCCTACTTTGTGCCAAAGTGTGGTAATAGAGTATTATATACAGATATGTATATATATGTATAGATATATATGTAATATACGACGGTGAGTCAGAAATTATCTGCACTCTGGCTGTAGAATTTATTTTAATTAACTTCGAGAAAAGACAAATACATTATTTTTCAACATAATCTCCTTGCTTTTCAATACACTTTGTCCATCTGTTACAAGCTTTCGTATTCCCTCATTTAAAAATGTTTTAGGCTCAGCTGCGAGCCTCGAATGCACTGCTGTCTTCACTTCATCAGAAGTGAATCTTCGTCCTCATAGGGCTGCTTCCAGGGGACCAAACAGGCAAAAGTCCAATGGAGCAACATAGGGACTATAGGGAGGATGCTTTAAAACCTCAAAATGAAGTTTTCACAGACTGTCGACAGTGTGGGCAGAAGTGTGCAGACTTGCACACCCTGAGACCACAAAAAACGAATCACTGCACGCTGCTCTTCTTTCATCCAAATCACAAGTAGGGCATCCATTTTTGCCTGCACCGCAGTTACAAATGAACTGATGTAACATGTTCATACCTGCACAGCAGTGACTGGGCAGACAGGAGCCTTGAAAGGAAAGACAGTGTGGCCAACAGAAGCTCTGAAATAACCGGAGTGTGGATAATTTTTGACTTACCCTCATGTGTGTGTGTGTGTGTGTGTGTGTGTACATATATATATATATATATATATATATAAAATCTTATTTATTCCTCATAGAATTAAACCATGAGCCAGCTTGGGGAAGCTATTTTATGACTTCACTATAATAAATAGGAAATTTGATGTCCATTAACTCAGGTTTCCATATTCAAATCCTTAATCAATAGGCAAAATGTAAATTGGTTTCAATCTCATGAGATCTTAGGGACCTGTAATGCAAATAAAAGACAATTCCTGCAACTATGCATCTGTGTCTTTTCAGAATATGGAGGGCTTACAAGTTCAAGTACCACACAGCACAAACCCTGAGGCCTAGACAACCAGGGAACATTCAAAACTGGAACCAAACATTGCATGGCTCTAGAGTTCCTTACTGAGGAAGATCAATTTATCCTTTATCATCTAAGTTATAAAACTTTTAATATGTCCCCCAAGAAATGGTCTGCTTTAGAAAATTTTATACACAAAACGTGTGTGAGCACACAGATACACAAACAGAGACAAGAGGGGAGATGTTTTGCAAGTATGCAAAACAGGGGGGAAAAGACTTTAAAATGTATTTTGAATACTTAATAAATATATCCACATCAATTAGCTTAATCCTTGGTGGTTGAGAGTAACAGACACAGCTGTCAGTGATAGAAAAAGCTGCAAAGTAAAATGTGATTCCAAATAATTTGAGAAACCCCTTATTCTGAACATCAAAAAATGGGGCAATTTATTTTTGTCAATAGAAAATCAGTTTCATTTCATTCCCACTAACAATTAGTAAATAAATAAAGAATATTGGTTTGAAACAAAGGCACCAAAGTAATACCTGTGGTGCCCTTGTGTCTGGTCTGGCCTTGGAAGTAAATGCAGGTATTGCCACTTTACAGATGGGAAAACTGAGGTTGAAAGACATTAAATGCTGTATTTCCTGGGTGATAAGTGGTGAAACCAAAACTGAAATCTGGGTCTCATCAACTCAAGAATTCCATTCTGAGTCCCTTGTTAGGTAGAATTGACTATGACTCATCTTTCTTTGATTTTAGTGGTTAAAATTCTGAATGAAACCAGAATATTAGAACATCAGTTTAAATAAAATGAAAGAGTACTTGAAGGAAGCAGCCAGGACATTCTTAATGTAAAACCAGCTTAGTTTTTCTTCAGAATATTCTTTTATCTTACCAAATTCATTTTAAAGATGATCCCTCAATCCATAAGAAATATCTAAAATTGTTTTGAATTTATTTAAAAGCCTACATATATTTTCATTTTATATAGTTTAATAAAGTTCTTTCATTCATTAAACAGCCTGAAGTGGTGTCAGCAAACCTTTTCTGTAAAGGGTCCAGTTAGTAAATGTTGTAGATTTCTTTTTAAGATTTATTATTATTTATTTACTTATTTATTTTAAACAAAAACTCTTTTTTTAAAAAATATTTGTTTATTTATTGGCTGCATTGGGTCTTTATTGCTGTGCATGGGCTTTCCCTAGTTGTGGTGAATGGGGGCTACTCTTCATTGTGGTGTGTGGGCTCCTCATTGCGGTGGCTTTTCTTGTTGCAGAGCATGGGCTCTAGGCATGTGGGCTTCAGTAGTTGTGGCTCACGAGCTCAATAATTGTGGCTCATGGGCTCTAGAGTGCAGGCTCAGTAGTTGCAGCATACAGGCTTAGTTGCTCCACAGCATGTGGGATCTTCCTGGAGCAGGGATCAAACCCATGACCCCTGCATTGACAGGAGGATTCTTAACCATTGTGCTACCTAGGAAGTCCCTATTTATTTATTTTTGGCTGCGTTGGGTCTTTGTGGCTGCACATGGGCTTTCTCTAGTTGTGGCGAGGAGGGGCTACTCTTCATTGTGGTGTGCAGGCCCCTCATTGCAATGGCTTCTCTTGTTGCAGAGCATGGGCTCTAGGGTGCGCGGGCTGCAGTAGTTATGGTGCATGGGCTCAGTAATTGTGGCTCATGAGTTCTAGAGTGCAGGCTCAGTAGTTGTGGTGCGTGGGCTTAGTTGCTCCACAGCATGTGGGATCTTTCCAGACTAGGGATCAAACCCTTGTCCCCTGCATTGGCAGGTGGATTCTTAACCACTGCGCCACCAGGGCAGTCCCTGTTGTAGATTTTAAGAGCTCTGCCACAGCTGATCAATCCTGCCATTGTTGGTGTGCAAGCAGCTATAGAAAATACATAAACAAATTAGCCTGGCTATGTGCCAATAACACCTCATTTATGGACTCTGAAATTTGAATTTCATATAATTTCAAATGCCATGAGATTCTTTAAAAATTTTTTTCCCAACCATTTGTAAATATAAAAACTACTCAGCTTGTGGGCTGTATGAAAATAGATGATAGGCTGGATTTGGTTTGTGATCCATAGTTTGCCAACTCCTCCCCTAGAGCATAAAATCAAAACCTGGAGAAATAAAGAAACTTGTTTAAGAATATGGAAGAACCAGAGCTATGCTCTATTTTTTCCTGCTTACTCAGCTTAATAGGTTGTACCCTAACATAAAGAAATGAAAAGAATGAAAGCCACAAGAAGATAACTTAATAATTTGTGAGGAAGGGGCATTTTAAAGCCACGAGCCAAGGCTGCTATGAAACAGTCTTAATTAAAGCAAAGTCAGAATGCCTGCTGTTATTACTCCACATGCCTTATCTATAATACAATGGCAAAAATACAATACAGTCTTTCTACTAGTAATGTTTCCTTCCCTCTGCCACAAAATTATATACTGTTATTAACTGCAAACTCTGCAAATATTAAGCTAATAGGGGGAGGAAAGCAGTAGATTACATTTTTAGGTCACACTATTTGTTGTCCCAACCTGGAATTAGTGGATTTAAGAGAAAGATTTGCTCTAATCTTCTCCACTAATGAAAATTTATGTATAATCTACATATAATTAATATAGCATTACTTTGAAGATGTGATGATTGGGCTCTTCTATCACTGAACATTTATTGAAGGTTTACTGTATTCTAGACAATATTCTAGGCTCTGAGTGTATTATAATAAACAAATTCTCTTATATCCTCTTTCAGAGGAATGTACAATATAAAGTTCTCCACACGGACAAACTTGAGCTCTCTATAGGACGATCAACAAAAAGAATAAAAACCACTAATAACAGTAACCTGATTAGTTCACTATTTATTACAAAGTGCTTTGAAACATAAGGAACAATGCTAACATCGAACAAATGCAAATCAATAAACATTCACCTGCTATTTGCAAGGCAAACTGTAACTAGTAGAAATTTAAAATATATTTTACAATAATATGTCTGTTCAACTTCCCTTGTAATGCAAAGAACTTCACACTGATCTCTCTCTCCCGCCTTCTTCATTTTCACCCACAATCTCTACGTCAATAGTCTGAGGAAATTTGAGCACAGCAAAATACAGGGACCTATACAAGAACATAATTAGTTTAAGCAGGGTAAGTATCAGGATTAGAACCCAGGGCTTCTATTTTCAAGAATCTTTCTTTATGCATTACCTCCAATACTAAAACTCTAAGTAAACAATTAATCAGAAAAGCAGCTCCAGCTGTATAGCAAATTCTATTTGTCACTGCACAGTATTACTATTTAAGGTGAGTGAAAACAAGGAAACTTCTTTTCCTTTTCACTCTCATTCTACAAACATAAAAAACTAGAAATACCAGCTGGACCTGGAGGTAATTAATACATAGTAAGCTGAACTTTTTACCTGCACGATCACTTTAAATGTGCAGTAAACAGCTATGATTGAAATGTGACGATTTAACTAAACCACTGTGTTACTTAACATTTCCTCGAACAAATTATCATTTTGTCTTTCCAGTACTCCTGGTCCAACCATTGAAATGACATTTCTCGTAAAACTCATGCCTTCTTTAGTATGTCTCTTCCATTTCTGCTTTATGATTTGCGTTGGCTGCTATCTGATACTTTCCCCCAAGGTGTTTGATGACAATTTAAGGCATAAATACAGTGACCGCAATGGTGGTGAGGGGACTAGGTGAAGTAAGTCAGAAATAAAAAGACAAACATCATATGATACCACGTATAATCTAAAATATCATGCAAATGAACTTATTTACAAAACAGATATAGACTCACAGACATAGAAAACAAATTTATGGTTACCAAAAGGGATAGAGGAGGGGAGGGGAGGCGAGACAAATTAGGAGTTTGGGATTAGCAAGCTATTATATATAAAATAGGTAAACAACAAGGTCCTACTATACAGCACAGGGACCTATATTCAATATTCTGTAACACACCGTGATGGAAAAGAAAAAAAAAAGATCTGGGTTCTAATAATTACCATAAATTTGAAGTATCTTACACAATATTTCCAAGATATCTTCAGTAACTGTAATATGATATGAAAATGTCTAATTTCTTTTAGTGAAAAGCCACAGCTACTGCTAATACTAGTGTCATATGTTGCCTACATTCATTATTGAAGGAAATGTTAACTTTTATTTAGAGGTTAGTGAAAACAAAAATGTAATTTTTTCATCTAAGATCACCCTGAATTCTATCAATGGACCTCAGGCTAACAATCCCCGACTATTTGAAAACAAACAAAAACCCAACTAAGACAGTTAAAGACCCAGTCACTGCCTGATGAAAAAATTTCCAGGCTGGATATGCTCCTTCTCTTTACTTCTATTTTTATTTTTTATTTAAGTATAATTGACCTATATAATATTTTATGTTTCAGGTGTATAACCTAGTGATTTGATATTTTTGCACTATAAAAATCACCACCAAAAAAAAAAAAAATCACCACCGTAAGTCTAGCTACCATTTGTCATCATATAAAGTTATTACAATAATATTGACTATATTTCCAATGCTATACATCACATCCCTGAGACTTGTTTTGTAAATGGAAGCTTGTACATCTTAATCCCCTTCACCTATTTCACTCCCCCCTCCCCCCTCCACTCCCCTCCACTCTGGCAATCACCAATTTGTTTCCTGTATCTATGAGTCTGTTTCTGTTTTGTTATGTTTGCTTGTTTTGTTTTTCACATTCCACATGTAAGTGACATCATGGGGGTATCTGTCTTTCTCTGTGTGACTTGTTACAAATGGCAAGATTTCTTTTTTTTTTTTTTAAGGCTGAGAAATATTCCATTTTATGTATATATACCACATCTTCTTTATCCATTCATCCAATGATGGACACTTAGGCTGCTTGGGGATACTCTTTCTTTTCCAATCATTTTATTTGCAAATCTCAGTCCTAGTTACTCAGTGAAAGATTATTCCTACCCACTCTGTTTCCCAATTATCTGTTGCTGTGGGTTCCAAGTATATACTAGTGTTTCTAAGCATTAGAAAGCATCCTCAGAACATATCCCTTTCTAAAAGAGACATGCCACACAAAGATGATTATTCAGATAATTTACTGCAAAATATCCTTGAAAATTTAGGGAATATAGGACACTTATCTTACTGATTTAACACCATCGATATTTTGCTTTCAGCTTCTTTAATTGTGGAAAAAAGCTCTTTGTACTCCAGCCAGATACTTTTTTGATGAACCTACAATTAGAGGTCAGCATATGATGTTGTAGAAAAGCCTAGCTTTGAGTGATTAAGATTGGGCCAAACTAAAGTCCTGAGGATTACAATCTTGCAGTCATCTTTAATATTAGTTTTTAGAAATCTATCTTATTAGCAGAAATGAAACACAGTGACAATTGTTATTAAAGACAGTTATTGGTAACAGGTAACAGGTAAAGACAACTGTTCTTATTGCCAGATATAATACCAGCATTAATAGCATCAATTAAGTCACTATCCTCAAACAATGAAAATATTAGCAAGAGGGATTTTTAAGTCTTAAATGTAGACAGTGATTCTTTTGTCAAAGTAAGTTCAAAACCCCCCTTTAATAAGCGAAGAAACAATTTCATTCATATTCCTGATTTTAAGAGACTATAATATGTAAGTCAAAAGAAATAATAATATGAAACTATAATGTATAACTACTTTTATAAATGATCAGTACAGTTAGTGCTGCTAGCAGAGTGACATTTACACATGTGTGTTAAAAGGCTGCAAAGAATGTGTAAATGATTTTAATAGTTTTCAAGAATGCAGTTGCTTAGGGAGACAAAGACTGTGCTTTATTCTAAAGCAAAGTGCAAATACAGAAAGTGTGCTCATATCAAAAAATGCTTTCACAATAATTATCTTCCATTGAAATAAATCTTCATTTTTTTAAGGTACTGATGTAAACTGGGGCCTTGTTCTTTGAAAACAATTTCTTGATTAATCTAAAAAGCTAAAGAAACTAAAAAGTTGTGTTTGATATAAACCTTGACATTTAGACTGGGGCAATCTGAATTCTATCTATAGCTGTCCAGAATCATAAGCAAATGAGCTACCAGATATCTACAAGGTTCCTGAGAAACCAAACCATTGAGAAACTGTTTGTTAGATAAGTAAATTTGTTAAAGTGCAAAACTGGTTATTTCACTTGAAATTGTGACAAAATAAATTTTACAAATTGCATCTTGCTTTTTAGTATTATCTCTATATTCTCTTGCTTTCAATTAATTAATTGAAAAAAACAATACATTTCCCTGAAAAAAGTAGCAGAAATACCCCCCAAAATAATAAATAAATTTAAAAATAAAAGGTAGCAGAAATAAAATTTGGTGTGAAAGCCACACTCAAAACTAAAATGTTGTATTAAATGGAAATTGATTCCTCTATGCCCTCTACTTCAATAATTCCAAATGGTAACATTTGGCAACAATTATAAACTCTTTTGCTTTATAATTTTCTGGTTCAAATGTAAGTAAACAAAACATAATGTGATGAATAAGTACAGCAAGTTTGCAGGGTATGAGATTAATATACGAAAAGAAGACATACGGATGGCTAAAAGGCACATGAAAAACTGCTCAACATCACTAATTATTAGAGAAATGCAAATCAAAACGACAATGAGGTATCACCTCACACCGGTCAGAATGTGCATCATCAGAAAATCTACAGACAGTAAATGCTGGAGAGGGTGTGGAGAAAAGGGAACCCTCATGCACTGTTGGTGGGAATGTAAATTGATACAGCCACTATGGAGAACAGTATGGAGGTTCCTCGAAAAACTAAAAATAGAACTACCATATGACCCAGCAATCCCGCTGCTAGACATATACCCAGAGAGCACCATAATTCAGAAAGACACATGCACTCCAATGTTCATTGCAGCACTATTTACAACAGCCAGGACATGGAAGCAACCTAAATGTCCACCAACAGATGAATGGATAAAAAAGATGTGGTACATATATACAATGGAATATTACTCAGCTGTAAAAAGCAAGGAAACTGGGACATTTCTAGAGACATGGATGGACTTGGAGACTGTCATACAGAGTGAAGTGAGTCAGAAAGAGAAAAACAAATATTGTATATTAACACATATATGAGGACTATAGAAAAATGGCACACATCAACCAGTTTGCAAGGCGGAAATAGAGACACAGATGTAGAGAACAAACATATGGACACCAAGTGGGGAAAGCAGGGAGGGTTGGGGGGGAATGAATTGGGAGATTGGGATACCAAATTGTACGCTCTAAATATATGCAGTTTATTGTCTGTTAACTGTATCTCAATAAAAGTTCTAAAAAAAAAAAAAGAAAAGAAAATCAATCATATTTTTATATACTTGCAATATACAATCTACAATGAAATAGAGAAATTATTCCATTTACAACAGGATCAAAAAAAATAAAACCTCTAGGAATATTTTAACAAAAGAAGTACGAAACTTATACTCTGAAAATTACAAAACATTGTTGAAAGAAATTAAAGAAGATTAAAGAAAGAAAGAAATCCCATGTTCATAATTGGAAGACAATATATTGTTAAATGACAATGTTCTCCAAACTGATTTACAACTTCAACACAATCCTTATAAAAATCCTATGTTGTCTCTTTGTGGAAATTGATAAGATTATCCTAAAACTCATATGTAAACTCAGGAGACCTAGGATAGCTAAAATAATCTTGAAAAAAGATGAACATAATTGGAGGACTCATCCTCGTTGATTTCAAAACTTATTACAAAGCAAAAGTGTTTAAGATAATGTGGTACTGGGATAAGATATATATGTAGATCAATGCAATAGGATTGAGAGTCCAGAAATAAACTCATATATTTTGGTCAATTGGTTTTTGACAAAGGTATCAAGACCATTCAACAGGAAAGGACAGTCTTTTTTTAATAAATAGCTCTGGGACAACTACATATCCAATGCAAAAAAAAAAAAGAAAAGAAAAGAAAAAAAAAAAGAAATTGAACAATACATCAACCCATATATAAAATGTAAAATGGATCAAAGACCTAAGTATGAGAGCCAAAAGTATAATACTCTTAGAAGAAAACACAGCAGTCAATGTGTGACATTAGATTAGGTAAATTTCTTAAATATGACACCAAAAGCACAAGCAACATAAGAAAAAAATAGATAAATTGGATTTCATCAAAAGTTTAAATGTACATTATCAAAAGTGAAAACTTCAGTGATGCAAAGGACACTATCAAGAGAATGAAAAGACAACCCACAGATTGGAGAAAATATTTTCAAATCATATATCTGATAAGGCACTTGTATACAGGATTCATAAAGAACTCAGTAATGAGACAAAAAAACCTAACTTAAAAATGAGCAAAGGGGCTTCCTAGGTGGCACAGTGGTTGAGAATCTGCCTGCCAATGCAGTGTACATGGGCTTGAGCCCTGGTCTGGGAAGATCCCACATGCCACAGAGCTACCAAGCCCCTGTACCACAAGTATAGAGCCTGCGCTCTAGATCCCACGAGCCATAACTATTGAGCCCATGTGCCACAACTACTGAAGCCCACGCACCTAGAGCTCGTGCCCTGCAACAAGAGAAGCCACCGCAATGAGGAGCCTGAACACCACAATGAAGAGTAGCCCCCACTCGCCATAACTAGAGAAAGCCTGCATGCAGCAACAAAGACCCAACGCAGCCAATAAATAAATAAATAAAATAAATCATTAAAAAAAAATGAGCAAAGGATCTGGACATTCTCTAAATGGACATTTCTCCAAAGATGATATACAAATGGCCAATAAGCACATGAAAATATGCTTAATACTATTAGTCATCAGGGAAATGCAAATCAAAACCACAATGAGATACTACCTCATACCCACTAGGATGGCTAGAATAACAACAAAACAAAACAAAAACAAAACAAAACCCAGGGACTTCCCTCATGATCCAGTGGATCCCACTGCAAGGGGTGCAGTTTCAAATCCCTGGCCCGGGAACTAAGATCCTGCATGCTGCTCGCTGTGGCCAAAAAACAAACAAAGAAACAGAAAAATGGAAAATAATAGGTGTTGATGAAGATGTAAAGAAATCAGAACCCACATACATTACTGGTGGGAATGTAAGATGGTGCAACCCCTGTGAAAAACAGTCTGGCAGTTCCTCAAAAAGTTAAACCCATAGTTACCATTTGACCCATTAATTCACTTACTTTTAGATATATGCCCCAGAGAAATGAAAACATACAGCCACACAAACTTAGACATGAATGTTCATAGCAGCATTATTCATAATAGCCTAAAAGTAGAAACAACCCAAATGTTCACTGATTAACGAATGGATAAACAAAATGTGATTTATCCATACAATGCAATATTATTTGTCCATAAAAAGTAACAAAGTACTGATACCTGCTACAGCATGGATGAATCTTGAAAACATTATGCTCAGTGAAAGAAGACAGTTACAAAAGAGCACATATTATGTGATTCCATTTACTTAAAATGTCCAAAATAGGCAAATCTACGAAGAGAGAAAGTAGATTCGTGGTTGCTTGGAGCCAGAGGAGATGGGGAGATTGTGGGGTGATAGTTTAAAAAGTGCAAGGTTTTTTGGAGGGAGGTGATGAAAATATTCTAAAATTGATGATGGTTAACATTGCACGACTTTGTGAATATACTCAAAGCCATGAATTGTATACTTTAAATGGGTGAACTGTAGGTGTATTACATGTCAGTAAAACCATTACCAAAAAATATAACGGGACTCAAATAACCCATTATCTTGATGTCAGACAGGTTATTAGGTTCCTATGAAGAAAATCCAAGGTGCTTTCATTTGTTCATTCATTCATTTATTCATTCATTCATAGGCATAGAATAGGAAATAGGAGGAGGACCAGGTTTGTGGGTAAGATAGTTTTATACATGCTGAATTTAAAAAGCCAGTGTCATATAACACAGTAAGAGAAGCCCATTAACTCGAGGATGGAAGATGCCTTAGAGGACTGGGACGGGGAGGGTGGGGGCGGGGAGTCGAGGGAGGGAGGAAATACGGGGATATGTGTATAAAAACAGATGATTGAATTTGGTGTACCCCCCCAAAAAAATAATAAAAAATAAATAAAGAAAGAAAGAAGGAAACAATTAAAAAAAAAAAAGAGAAGCCCAGTATGCAGAGATATAAATAATCATATCAGGGAGAACTTTGTAGTAGAGTTACAAATCTAGAGGTCATTGGTATTTGCTTACAGTAGTTAAAATCATGGGTCTAGAAAATGTGTAAGGCAGAGATTTGAGAGGTAATTGTGGTAAAATACACATAATATAAAGTTTACCATCTTAACTATTAAAAAATATATAAATTAGTAATGTTCAGTATATTCACATTGTTGTGCAACCAATCTCAAGAACGTTTTCGTCTTGCGACATTGATTCTTTATTCCCATTAAACAAATACTCCCCATTTCCCCTTCTCCCCAGTTCCTGGAAACCACCATTCTGCTTTCTGTTTCTATGAATTTGACTACTGTAGACACCTCATATAAATATTTGTCTTTTGTGACTGGCTTATGATGTAGTATGTATCTGAATTTCCTTCCTTTTTAAGGCTGAATAATATTCTAACATACATATATACCACATTTTGTTTATACATTCATTTGTTGAGGGATTCTTGCATTGCTGCCACTTCCTGGCTACAGCGAATGATCCTGCTAGGAATTGCTGGGTCACATGATAATGCTATTTTTAAATTTTTGAGAAACCAACATACTGCTTTCCACAGCCGCTAAACCATTTCAGATTCCTACCAACAGTGCAGGAGAGTTCCAGATCTCCCACATCTTTACCAAAACAAGTTATTTTCTGCTTTTGTTTTTATGTAACTATCCTAATGGGTGTGAGGTGATAGTTCCTGTGGTTTTCCTTTGCATTTCCCTGATAATTACCGATGCTGAGTATTTTTTTTCAAACGTTGTTGGCCATTTTCATATCTTCTTTGGAGAAATATCTACTCAAGTTTTTAGCCCATTTTTAATGCAGTTATTTGCTTTAGTTGTTATTATTGAGGAATTCTTAATTTAGGACACATGGACCACACCTAGTGTGAATGAGTGGGGTTTAAGCACACCCGAATACTGTATGTGTTGGTGCTTTTTCTTTCCCCAGAGACTCTCTAGCTCTTATCAGATTTGTTTTCCGCAGAGAAAAATAGCCTTTTCTTTTTTTGTTCTGAATGTGTAAATAATGTATCTAGGAAAAAAAGCAAAGGATAAAAGTATGTTTCCAAGTCCACTGCTTGTTTATTGCTTTGTTTATGTCTTCTGTCATATGAAGACAGCCATTTTTATATAATCAAGTATATCTCTTCTCTTTTAGAGCTTCAGAATTTTTCAGCCATGGTCAGAAAGAAATATTCTGTCACCCTTTAACTTGAACATATATAATAACCTAGAGTTCTTTGTGTGATATCGTCATTGAGTTTTATTTTTACATTTAAGATTTTTAACTTTCAAGAATATATTTTATATTAGTGTATAATGGAGGTCTTTTTCATTTTTCTCCTAGATAGATGGAAGTTTTTTTAATTTCTTTGCTTGTCAAAACCTATAAGGCAATATAAATAATATTGGGGATGGTAGCTATCCCATTTTTGATTGAAACAGTTTTTGTGGTTTGCCACTGCATATTTGCTTGCTGAGTTTTGTTACTCAAACACACTTAAATTTTTTCCTTCTATTGGCATTCTTCTAAGAGATTTTATCAGGAATGGTTGAATTCTATTGAATATGTTTTTAGCATTTATTGATATGTTTATATTTTTCTCCTTTACTTTACTGATGTAATAGATTATGTAATAGATTATTTGGTGATGAACCATTTTTATATTCTGGAATAAATCCTATTTGGTCATAGTATTCTTTTGCTACACAGTTAGATTTGTTTGCTAATATTTTATTTTGAATTTTTGCATCTACATAAGTGATACTGGTCTGTACTTTATGTTATTATATTTTTCAGTTTGGGGTATTAAAGTTTGCTGTTTTATACAGTGAATTAGAAGAGTTTCATCTGGAATGATAAATAACTTGGTAATTATCTCTTCTTTTAAAGTCAAATAAACATGGCAGGGAAGCCATATGGTTTTGGTGGCCTTTTATATTTTTTATTTTTTTATTTTTTAGTTTTTTTCTTTGGTGGCCTTTTTTGATAGAAGACTTCAAATCATCTTCTCAATCTCTTCTATGGTAATTGGTCTGTTCATATTTTCTACTTCTTTTGCGGTTAATTTCACCAGGAAATCATTAATTTTCTCTAAAATTTCAAACTGCTGCCATAGAATTGCATGAAGTAATCTCTGTAACTATTCCTTTAATCTCTCCTGTATCTGGGGATAGGACTTCTTTCTCATTCCTCATTTTGCCTCTTTCTGCTTCTTCCAGTGTGTAAGGAGGGAAAGGGGGGAGGGGAAAGTGTCTATTTCATTAATTTTTTCAAAACACCAGATTTTAGACTTACTTGTCCTATCATTTTTGTTTTTTATTTAATTGGTTTTGGCTTTTAGCCTTAATAACTCTCCCTTATTTCTGATTATTTTTCCTTTTTCTCATTGCTAATTTCTTAAAATAGATTCTTAGCTCTTTTAATATTTATTTTTGTTTTCTAATGATGATTAAGTCCATGATAAACTTTTTTTTAAGAGATAATTTTCCAGGACTTTCCCGGTGGTCCAGTGGCAAAGGCTCCCAGCTCCCAACACAGGGGGCCCAGTTCGATCTCTGGTCAGGGAACTAGATCCCACATGCTGCAACTAAGACACAGTGCAGCCAAATAAATAAATACATGAATTAAAAAAAAAAGAAAAAGAGAGAGAGATAATTTTCCAAAGATTTCTACTTTCTACACATTTTTTTTTTTTTGTCCGCATCGCATGGCATGTGGTGTCTTAGCTCCCCAACCAGGGATGGAACTGGAGATCCCTGCAGTGGAAGTGCAGAGTCTTAGCCACTGGACCACCAGGGAAGTCCCCATGATAAACTTTTGTTATCTTTCTTTTTATAAATACATGTTAAAGCTTGTAAATGTATTTACCTAATTTTATGAGTTTACATAGTGTTCATCTTGTTTGATGCTTTCAATCTTAATTTCATCTGTCTGATATTAATGTTATCAGCTTGCTTTCTTTTTCTTTGCATATGCTGTCTTTTTTTTATTGAAGTATAGTTGATTTACAATGTTGTTAATTACTGCTGCACAGCATAGTGTATAGTTATACATACATATACATTCTTTTTTTAAAATATTATTTCCCATTATGGTTTATCATAGGATATTGAATATAGTTCTCTGTGCTATACAGTAAGATCTTGTGGTTTATCCATTCCATATATACAAGCTTACATCTGCTAACCCCAACTTCCCACTCCATCCCTTTCCCCAACCCCCTCCCCCTTGGCAACCACCAGTCTGTTCTCTATGTCCATGATTCTGTTTCTGTTTCATAGGTTCGTCTGTGTCATATTTTATATTCCACATGAAAGTGATATCATATGGTATTTGTCTTTCTCTTTCTGACTTACTTAACTTAGTATGATATTCTCTAGTTATATCCTTGTTGCTGCAAATGGCATTATTTCATTCTTTTTTACGGCTGAGTAGTATTCCATTGTATATATATAACCCATCTTCCTTATCCATTCATTTAGGTTGCTTCCATGGCTTGGCTATCGTGAACAGTGCTGCTATGAACATAGGGATGCATGTATCTTTTTGAATGATAGTTTTGTTTGGATGCATATGCTTTCTCCGATACCTTGTTAAGCCTGTTCCTTGTAGCTATCACATGGCTGAATTTTGCTTCTTCACCAAATTTGGCAGTTTCTGCTTTTTAATGGGTACATTGAGCTTATCACATCTAATGTTCTTATCTTACATGATATTGACCACTGTAATTTAGATTTTGGTTCTCTCTTTTCCTTTTTCTCTATATTTGCTTATTTCGAGTTAATATACTTTCCATTATCCAATTTGGCATATCTTCTGTATTTTTTCCCATTCTATCCCTTTCCCTTGCCCTCTATATCAGGATATATGTCTCCAGTATTATTTGAAAATGTTAACCCTGATTTGCCGTATAAGTCCCACCATAATGTTCTAATCCAGCCCTACTGCCCCACCCCCCCCACCCCCAACTCCCCTCCATCCCACAGCTAAGACCTTTAGGACAGCTCTACTCACTTTCCTTTTCCACTGTTCTCCACGTCCCCATGGATCATCTGGGGCTCCTTCTCCACAAACCCTGATAACCAGAAGACCTATTGCCTCTTGGCCTCATTTTTTAAAATCTTCTATTTAAATCAATTAATAAGTCCTTCCTTACCTATTTCATGGAATGGTTAGAGGCTAAAATGAGAAACCTTCTGTGAAAGCACTTTGTGAACTGTGAAATGATGCCCAAATACCAGGGAGGGAGGATGTGTTCGGAAAACTTGGCCGGTCTTGATCACAATGGACAGTTGTGGATAAGGAGGGATTATAGTCTCTGTGCTCCTGTTCCAAGAAGACAAAGTGCTCCAGCTCTGTTATGCAGTACAAAATCACCACTGCTTGAGACTGACTTTTCTCAGCTAAGGCATTTTATTACAGGGTACATGCATTTAATGGACACATTTTAAAAGATGATATCCTAAATGTCAGAATCTATTAACATCTTAGAAAGCTAAATATCTCACAGAAATGGGACTCTGAACAGTAAAGTCCTGATAGGATAGGACAGTTTCGAAGTATGGAAAACAGCCTGGAAATACCTCCATGAAAGTGGTCTGAGTCCTCTCAGAGTTCCAGGCAAAAGCCTGAGGGAGCAGGCAGTACCTGAAAGAAGAGAAAGTAAAAGAAGGAGCCAGCACATTGTCACTTTTCCATAGTGTTGCCTCCTGCCTGTGCTGGTTAAGAACTTGGTGGTGTTACATGGACTCAAGCCAGGACATAACACTGTACCAGCGCTGTCATGCAGAAATATAATGAGAACCACACGTATAATATTAAAAAGTTCTAGTAGACACATTTTTTTAAAGTGAAAATATGAAATTAATTTTAATATATTTTATTTAACCTAATATATCTATAATATTGTTATTTCAATATGCCATCAGTATAAAATTATTAATGAGATATTTTCCTTTTTTGTTTTCTTACTAGGTCTTTGAAATCTAGTGTGTATTTTATACTTATAGCATATCTCAGTTTGGACTAGCCACAGTTCAAGAGCTCAATAGCCACATGTGGCACGTGGCTGCCCGATTAGGCAGCACTGCTCTGCAGTAAGGATGGTAAATACAGCACAGTCCTGGACTCTCCCACACCTCACCCCTGGTGGAAATCACCCATCAGCCACAGCATCCTTCCTCATTGCGCCCTGGTGTGGTCTCCTGATTCTTGTCACCAGAGCCTGACAGTCAGGCCCTCTGTTAGAGCTGGCACCTCAACAGAAGGCAAACCTCAGCAGAAGGTCAGTTTCATGACGGTGGGAATTTGGTCTGTTTTATTCACTGCTATATCCTAACTCCTAGAACAGTGCCTGGAACGTAACGGGCATTCGGTAGATACTTATTCAATAAATTATATCTGTTTGCAATCGTCATTGTAGAGCTGGTGAACACGGCTCATTTCCAGTAATTATTATTATCTGCGAATCATTTTAAATTAAGCCTAAACATTATAGAGAGAACATTTTTAAAACTTGTAAATTAAAAGAAAATTCTAAGTCCGTTTTTAAATTGAAAAGAGCCAATCCGTCTCTTGTTTCACTCACTGTGCTACTACTGAAAACAAATTTTAACCTTTACAGATTTTCTACTAGGCGTTACACTATGACATTTAAAAAAAAGGAAATCAGCCCATGACTGTATTTATCACAATGCCTATAATCACATTGTTTGCTGAATACGTGACTGCAGTACTATACAACAAAACCTAACACTTTGAACAAAGTTCTCTAAAATTTCAGTCTATTTCTTAAATTCTCTGAAGAAGTGCAGGATCAAATGCACAGGTGCACTCAGAGCCAATTAGTCACAACATCTGAGCCAAGTCATTGCCTTTTAGAGTTTTAAAAAACGCCCTAACAGAACCTTAGTACTTACCGTCATCATCCCGGTTATTATCCTAACTAGTCTTTGTTCAGTGCTTATTCCATTCTAAGGATGATGCTAAGGGTTTCATGTACATTATCTCGTTAAAGCCTTAAAATAATGCTAATAGTCACTTGTTTAAAGTCATCTAGCTAATACATGAGATAGCCAGGATTAAAATCCTGCTCTGCCAGACTCTCCAGTCTGGAATCTTGTCCACCCTCCCCATCTTTGTAGTAAAACTACTTAAGTCCCCTCCAAATCATGTGGTTTGTCCAAAATTACACAATTATTAAGTGGCAGAGTCAGCACTAAAATCTATATCTCCTACTCTCAGGACCAGATTCTTTTCTCCATACCACGAAGTTTGTTCATAAGCAAAGCATGGGATCATAATTTATTCAAAATATATACTTAAAAGAATTTAAATTAGAATTTGACCTTCATATAGCGAAAACTAGCGATGACTGATTTTTGGTCTATTTTGCCACTAACAGCAAAGTCTTGTTTTGTGCAGCCAGGATGAGGGGTGGGGAAGCAGAACCCAGGCACTCAGTAGAGTACATAATCACTGATCCTGGTCCCAAACGAAGCGAATGAAGTGAACCATTATCTGTAAAAATGGTCAGAGATTAAATGTTACTAGTGGAGGGACTCCACAGAAGACCACAGATAGAATTGGAGCTAAGAAGCGTGAAGTGTGATTTACGGGGGAGAGAGCTGTCCTGGGTTGCTCACAGAGTGGAAACTGTCTCTCCAGGTCACCCCTGAGGGCTCCTCCCACACCTTCTCGCCACATCTTTGAATCTCCAGCACCTGGATGGCTGGGGGCCAGAGACTGGAGGAGTGTCCCAGCCCTGGGTGTTTTCAGGGCTGCCCTGAACATTCAGCTCTGGAAGGCAGCAGGTGCCCTGTCAATCTCCCTAAGCCCCAGGAGAACATAGAACAATGGCCTTCTCAGTCCTGGCAGTCCAGGCTGCTCTCCTCAAGGCCACCTCCCTTCCATTTAAGTCCCTTTTTATTGAAGCCAGTTGAATGCTGTCTTATCCGCATTAAGGGGCTTGGGCTTCTCCCGGCTACAATTAGATTTTTATGCCACATGGGCATAGAAGCTCACTTCATTTCCAGTGTCCCACCATTCTGGTAAATTTTTCACTTTGAAGTTCACAATTAATTTTTGGTCAGCAAACTATCAGATGAAAGGAAAACTACACTGGTACACAACAGTAAAATACTAAAATACTAGCTGAGTTACACAGAAAATCCAGTGCGAGAGACATGGTGACTGATAATCAACTGTGGGAAATAAGTGTCTCAGCTCAGCTCAAACACCTGAAACTGTTCGTATAACTCCCCTTGCTGGCCAATGTGAAGAGTGACACAAGAAAGAATATTGTCTGCACACTTCCTGCTCTCCTGGGTATTTCTTCCTCTTACTGCATATCCAAATACCTCAAGGTTAGAGAAGACAAAATGGTTAGAGGAAAAAAAAAAGGTAAGAAAAATATCTAGTATGAGGGGACTAAAAATCAATAGCTTTGTTTGCTGTTTTTGAGGGGTCAGCTATTCAAGTGGGAAATGCAATGATGTAATCACTTTGATGGAGAAGGAAGTGCCTTCCTCGGTATGAAAACTGCATGCTATTCACCCTCACTCACCTCATAAAAAAAACATAAGTTACATGGGCAAGATTTATATCCCTAGCACCAGGGATTCTAGCTATTTCAAAGCCATGACATCCAGCTAATCTCAGGGTAGTGGGTGAAAATGAATTATATTTATTGAATCTGGCACTAATCTTGATGAATTGCAAACACAAGAGTACCATCAATTCAGTTATCTCACTGAAATGACATTTTTAATTCAGAAAGAAAATTCCTGTAACATATACATATTGAGAAATTAAACATTGGCACTATACTCAATTTACTTAATCTTAGGGAAAGGCAACATGGGGTATGTAGTCTACCAAGTACACAGATTTCTGACAGTTATACTCTTTAGAATGTTTTGGAAGATATAAGCATGTATCAGCTATAAAAACTCGTTGTCACAAAATCAAAGTAATAGTTCCCATGCCCCTGGCTCTTGTCTTAAAACAGCAGGTTTGTTCTTTCTTGAGGTTCTGCCAGTTAACAGTCCCATCTCTAAGTCAGCTTCTGGTCATACGCCATAAACAAATTCTGTATAATCCAGAAAGGATTTTCCTCCCGGTGGTTAAATTACTCTAAGAAAATAAGCTTATTTGAAGGACATTTAGAGATTTTACATTAACTCTCTGAAGTTCTCCCATCTTACTTAATACTTTTATGTTCTTCTAATAATTTGCAAGATGATATCCTCATGGCAATTATATTCACTTGCTGATCTAGATTGATTGTATATCACAGGATATCAATGATTATTCATTGGTGATGTGGGTCAAAATGAATAAGTATCAGATCAATCCCCCGAAAATGTTAAAAATCTGCCTATGCCTGCTTCAACTCATTTAACCTGTGTGGTTAATAACGCTGTAAAGTTCTTCCAATGACACTGGGCATTGCAGTCTTTAAAATATAGTGTCTAGGGACTTCCCTGGTGGTCCAGCAGTTAAGACTCCATGCTCCCAATGTAGGGGGCCCAGGTTTGATCCCTGGTCAGGGAACTAGATCCCACATGCCTCAACTAAGAGCCTGTGTGCCACACCTAAAGATCTCGCACGCCGCAACAAAGATCCCATGTGCCGCAACTAAGACCCAGCACAGCCAAATAAATAAATGAATAAATGAATAAATAAATAAATAAATAAATAAATATTTTTAAAAAAATATGATGCCTAAAATAAGGATAATAATATTGTATTTGATGGTCAGATGAAGCTGGAGTATCATATAAGATTGAGGGACCTGGATCTGGATGTCACATTTCTAAAAGTGGCACTGTCAGATGGGAGGACCAAATTGCAAAGATATAGCAAGAGAACCAAGATATATAGGATGTAGCAAGAGAACCAAGAGCACGTGATACCAGGCAAACATGACTCCTCCACCTTCTCCCTACCTAACACCTTCTATGTTCACCTCTCTCCCTTTACAGCTTAGGTTCCATGGCCCATTGCTTCAGCTACTTTCTTGTAAACAGCGTTATCATCCTTTCTCTCCGTTTAGTTCTTCCATCACAACTGCTAGGCAAAAGATCGACTCTAGATCAAACCACCTATCCCCTTCTCTGCTGAGCTCCGCAGGCTGCTCAGCTTGCAGGAGAAATCATACAACTGTATGGATTGATTCCACCAGAGACTAAGGGTCTCCAACCTCAGCTGATCCCTCAGTACAGCTGGTAGTCATTTTGTATTTTCCTAGGTTGCTCTCTCTGTCTGCCGTGCTTCGTAGGATTCAGCTTCTCTTCAGTTTCCTCAAACCTCTGACATCAGCACAAAATCTGCCTTCTTACCAGAAGATGGTGCTATTCAGATAGGAGCTCTTTCACTTTCCTGCCCTCCAGGGGTGTGGTGGTAAATGCCTAATAACCGACAATCTGCAGGGTAGGATGTGGGGGAGTTCTAATTTGTAGTGTTTGCCAATTTCCATGGTGTAAATATTCCCATTGTGGCTGAATTCAAGCTATTAACATAAATTAACAAGATCTCAAAATTCCTGAATATTTAACAAGTGGCTAGTAGGAGCTGGCTCCAGCACACACTGTGTGAAGTCCAGAAACAAATACATCCAAAACATCCTCTCCTTCCCTCTCAGTTACAATGAAATAGACATCTCTCCTCTTCTCCTCCTATCTAAAGTGAATGCCTCCTGCCTTCTGCAGTATCTTGTTCTATCAATTAAAACCCTTCCCTCTTGCATCTTCAGCTTCCCCCTCTTTATTGGCTAATTCCCTTTATCTTTTAAATTTTGCTAACTCCCTCCCACCCATTTTGTTTTGTTTGTTTGTTTGTAGAAAAGTTCATTTGATCTGACATTTCTCTTCAGCTATGTCACAGACCCATTTCTTCAAAGGATTGTTTCCATTGCCATATCTTCAGATCATTCATTTACCTACTAAAATCTGGTTTTCCATTGAAATCCCCAAATTATCAACAACTTACTTGTTACTCAAATCAATAGAGAATTCTCAGTCCTTCTCCCACTGACTTCTTTTTAGCATCTGACACATTTGACCACTTCCTCTCTTTGGTTTCTGTGACACAATGATCCTCTGATTCTCCTTCTTCTTAGCTTCTGGCTCCCGAGTAGCCTCCTCCCTTTGGTTCATTTCTTACTTGTTGGCGTTCCTCATGATTCTATCCTGAGATCCCTTCCTTTTTTTTTAAAAATATTTGTTTGTTTGTTTGTCTGTTTTGGCTGCACCGGGTCTTAGTTGCAGGATGAGAGCTTCTTAGTTGTGGCATGCAGGTTTCTCAGTTGCAGCATGCATGTGGGATTTAGTTGCCCGACCAGGGATTGAACCTGCGCCCCCTGCATTGGGAGCACAGAGTCTTACCCACTGGACCAACAGGGAAGTCCCCTGAGATTCCCTTCTCTTCATATTCTACTTTCCCAGAATCTCATCTCTTTCCATGGCTTCAATTACCATCTCTAGATTCACTGGTCCATGGCTCTAGGCCAGTCTTCTGAGCTTTAGATGCGTACCACCCACTGCCCACTATACATATTCATGTGGATATCTTCAGAGGCACCTCTAACCCAATACTTCTAAAACTGAAATCTCCCCATATCTCCTCCCCTTCCGTGCTCTCAGCTCAGTGAATGGCCCTGGGTTGCCTATGCCAGGAACAAAATAATCCTTGCCTCCTTCTCTCTAATATCTCATTCCAGTTAATCACAAAGTCCTGCTGATTCAAGTTCCAAAATCTCTCTTCCTTCTATCTACCTCTCATCATTCTCCCTGCCACCACCCTGGTTCAGTCACACTATCTCTCACCAAGATTATCCCTCCTCACTAGTCTCCTTGCTTCCAGGCTTGCTCACCCTAATCCATCCTCCATTCTGCAGTAATCTCTCAAAAACTCAAATCAGATCACGTCACTTGCCTCCTTAAAACCTTTTGATGGTTCTCCATTGTTTTGGGGATAGAGTTCAAACTCCCTGATGTGACCTATGAGCCCCTGTGTTGTCCGACCCTCATCTGGGGTCTCTCTCTACTTCCCACTCTGTTCCCATTGATCTAATTTCTTTTTTCAGATTCCTAAGCGTGCCATGTGCTGTTTCATCTCTGAGCCTTTGAATATATGATTATTTTGCCAGGAACACCATAATTTACTTCCCTCTGCCTCCCATCCCTCTTCCTCTAACTCTTACTCATTCTTAGACGTTACTTCCTGCATAAATGCCACTAACCTGGCTTCCTTCACTTTTCCCACATTTGCATTTAACAAACTGTAATAAAATGCTCATTTTACTTGTCTGTCTCCCTCATCAACACTAATCTCCATGAGGGCAGAAACCGTGACTATTCTCTTCACCATACCATTGATTTTAATCATGAAACCCCATATCCATTAGCAGTCACTCCCCATCCACTCCCCACCCCAGTCCCTGCCAAACACTAATCTACTTTCTGTCTCTATGGAATTCATCTCCCTCAGGAAGTTCACAGTGAGAAATATTGAGCCTGGACCTAACTATGAACTTTTAAAATAAGAATATTAAGTTAGTGGCTATGGCAAATTATTAAACCCTCCTGTGTCTTGTCTTCCTTAACTTTGAAAGCATGCCTACTCATTGAAGGATGCAGGCCATAAGAGGACCTGCAGTTTCTAATGAAGCATTCATCACTCAGTTTCTCACCTATGTTCTTAGTCACTTTATAGAATTTCCAATTTCATGAGTGATGGTTCTGCTGCCAAAAGCAAAACTTCTCATTACGTTTCAATAACCTCCTGTTCTGCTATGTCTGGCTCCTCAGGTCCCTACCTTCTGTCTAGGATCCTCTCTGTTCTCTAAACATGAGTTTCTTCCACTCTGATCTCAAGAAACTTGGATCCCTGAAAGTTAACTGTTTAAAAACTTGCCTTACATACAATGTTTTATTGTTCCCATTCAAAGTCTAACTTACAAATGAGACTTTCTTTAGACTTTTTTGTTTTCAGAAATATGTAATGAAAAATAATAATGAAAATACAATAGACATTATCGTAAGGGACAAATACATCCACCATTTCCAAGAACTCCATGACTGCTTTGTGAATTGTAACTGGAGAAAAAGATGGATTAATTAACCTTTTCCCCCAATATCATACTTAACGTTAACTGAAGACTATGAAGTACCAGGTACAATGCTAAAACCATCATTTATATTAGCCTTGAACTCAGGGAAACCCAACAAGATAGGCAATATTGGTACCTACCTTTTACAGATGATGGAACTGAAGCTGAGAGATTAAATGACTTGCCCAAGTTTACACAGCTAGTAACTAAAGGTGAGAACCTTGATCAATTTATGATCACAGAATCCAGAATCCATTATGTTCTTTCTGGGGAAGAAAATTAATGGTAAAGTTAAATGGTAGCTTAATCTCAAGCTGTCTACCCTGAAAAATAGAATTAAATTCTGATTTAAATATTTATAGCACCCAATTTGAATATCTCTTTGATAATAGAAAAATATAAGTATATATGTATGTGAATATATGGGCCCCTTGAGAAACACTTGTTTTCCTAACCACAAGTTTCATTGCTTCTCCACTCTAATTGTTAATATGCTATCACAGAATAGAACTCAACCGGGAAAGTTCAACAGTGAAAAAGGCCTGCTATGAAGACTACTGAAATCCCTCTTATTTCCTTCCCATAATGCTAGACGCACATAACTAAATTGTGTCATTTTCATCTTTGTAATAATTTCAATCCATGGCGTTTAGAACCCTGGCACATAGTAGGCTCACTAAATATCTAGTGAATAGATTAAAGTGTCTGCTTCTTTCCAGAACATTATCACTTCCTGAAGTCAGGACCTGCAAAAAGAGAAGTTTGAGATAAAAAAAAGTACTAAGGATTGCAATTCTAGGAGTCTGTACATACCATTCAGTCCTAAAATATATACCACACTTGCTCCCTAAGTGCTTCATTTACTTTAGTCTTGTTTCCTGAACCAGATTTCAAACAAGGACTGTCATTTATATAAACCCCATGGAGCCTAGTACAGTGCTGGTTTTATAGTAAATAATCTATCAAAATGCTCATCATAGTCTCTCAATGGTATAGGTTTAATAAATATTTGTTAATATGGTTATGAAAATTATTATCGTAATTTGATAAATTTTGTTGAAACCATCAACAGTCTCTTTCCTTCTAATTTTCATAAACTGTAAGTTTAATTTTCCCCCAGGTAACACAAATGTAGTAAATAAATTATAATTTACAACTTAAAATTTTAAGCCAGGTAAATATATACAATGTAATAGCATTATAAAGAATTACCCTGATGTCACTTTTATGTTTATGAGTCAGACAAAATTAATTCATTTGCATGGTCTATGTGGGTTTGATCTCAGTCATACACCAGCATTTTTTTTCTCTCACAATGTTTTTGATTAAGATATAATTCAAATACTTAAAATTAAACCTTTCAAAGTATACAAGTTGTACATCGCCACTAATTCCAGAACATTTTGATCACCCCAAAAAGAAACCCCATATCCAGCAGCAGTCACTCTTCATTATTCCTTCCCCTCCAACTCCTGGCAACCACTAATCTATTTTTTGTTTCTATGGATTTTTCCTTTCTGGACATTTCATATAAATGGAATCATACAATAGGCAGCCTTTTCTATCTGATTTCTCTCCCTTAGTATGATGTTTTCAAAGTTCAATCCATGTTGCATTATGTATCAGTCCTTTGTTTTTTTAAATAAATTTATTTTTTTTATTTTATTTTTATTTACTGGCTGTGTTGGGTCTTCGTTGTTGCATGCAGGCTTTCTCTAGTTGCAGTGAGGGGGGGCTACTCTTCGCTGTGGTGCGCAGGCTTCTCATTGCTGTGGCTTCTCTTGTTGCGGAGCACGGCCTCTAGGAGTGCGGGCTTCAGTAGTTGCGGCACGTGGGCTCATTAGTTGTGGCTCAAGGGCTCTAAAGCATAGGCTCAGTAGCTGTGGCCCACGGGCTTAGTTTTTCTGCGGCATGTGGGATATTCTGGGACAGGGATTGAACCGTGTCACCTACATTGGCAGATTCTTAACCACTGTGCTACCAGGAAAGCCCTATATATCAGTCCCTGACTCTTTTCTATGGGTTGAATACTATTCCATTATGTAGATAAACACATTTTGTTTATTCGTTCACCTGTTTGGATTGTTTCCACCTTTTGGCTACTGTGGATAGTGCTGCTATGAACAGTCATATACAAGTTATTCACATATGTTTTTTTCAGTTCTCTTGGGTATATATCTAGGAATGACTTTTACATCATTAAAGTTTTTATTCGTGAAAATATATATTTAAACTTTTGATGAGGTCCAATTCATCCATTTTGTTGCATATGGTACATATACTAAATTTAAAATTTTTCAGGTGTAACCTTATACATTATCCACCATCATTTATACAGAAGCAGTACAAAAGATTATAGATTTAAATAGTGGAAAATGACAATTTCCAAGTAATCAAACATATTAAATAAGAACTCACAGTAAATAGTTAATCTTAACAAAAATTGATCAGAAATTTTCCTGTCTTGAGGATAGTAAGTAAAAATATAACATACATTTCCTTTGTATGTTGCATTAAACTCAGTGACTTTTTCATAGCATTTGCTTAATCTTTATCTATAGGTAGTCCTTCTCTAATATTTTCAGCAGGTAAGAAGAATTTTGATAAACCCATTATATAACTTTATTTTCAGAAACAGTCATTTTTAAGTTGTTCTGCTCAAATAAAGTGGAAAGAAGTAGTAGACAAGATTAGAGCTATTTCCTTATTCAGTAGCTGATGTTGGAAATTTTCTTTGAGGCAACATAACATCAAGGTAGTGACTCATCAGACCTACTTAAAACCTTCCTTGAGCAGGCATTTCAATTTGAAAGCCTTTTAATGCTATATAAACTGCATACCCAGAGAAATAGAACAGACAGCAACAGAATTCAAGAAGAGAGCAAAGAAACAATTCAGGCAGGTTTGCCAAATAGTAGGTCCCTGTGTCTGAGACAACTGGAGAGCTTTGTAGCAACTCCATTTCAGAAGTTTTCTGTAAGCTAGAGTTCGCTTTAGAGATGAAGACACTGTTAAATTATTGGGTTAAATGGATCGCAGTTACAGAATCCTCCGCAATCAGCATGCTTATTTACCAGTATCATAATTTATACTAATCCTCTATGAAATTCAAGTTTCTGAGAAAAAAATTGAAAATGATAAAAAAAAGTATTCTCCTAAAGAAGTCTTTGTTTTAAAAAATCAGTGAACAGAAATTAGAATGAAGAGGTTTTGCATGGATATTGAAGCAGAAGCTATTTTTAATTTTCAATAAAATTAAAAAGATTGACTGTGGGGCATTGGTGGTTCCTGAAATAGAACTTACTTCATGTTGTCAAATGCCCTTTCAGATTGTACCTTTCATCCTCAAAAGAAAATCTCTTTCAGCAACTAGAGATGAGAACATTTTCACCTGGCACATATACAAAATCACATGTGGCATTGCAATTGCTCTTTGGGGACAGTGGTGGCCGATCCTTTCTCACTCTTATTTTAGTTGAATATTAAAAAATGTTTTGTCATCAGGAGGTTTGTCCATTTAAGATTAACAGCCAGTTGACATGGCTGTGAAAGCAAGCCTGACTTGCCAGGGAATGATCACTCTGGGTTTTCTTAGATTGTGAAAGTTGGTGAGTGCGTCTTTCCTTGCATTCTCTGAAATCCTCTTTGGTGACTCTCACTTGTTTGTGACCTGGGAACATACAATGGCTGTGCTTTTCAAATTGGGGTACCAGTGTAAGCTTTGTGATGGCAGACACTGTCTTAACTGCTATAGCCCCAAAGTCTAAAATACTGTCTAGTGTGCTCTTTATAAATAATTATTAAATAAAAGAGAAGAAGAAGAAGGAAGAGAAAGGGAAAGGGGGAGGAAGAAGGGGAGAAGAAAGAGAAAGGAAGAAGGGAAAGATGGAAGGTAAAGGAGAAAGAAAAAAAGAAGTAGAGTAGAAGAAGCAGTAGTGGGGGAAAGGGAATACATTGATGCTGCATCACTAGGATTATGTGGTGGGGGGGAGGAGAAATGCGAAATTAAAGGACAAGTATGGGGGACTTCCCTGGTTGCTCAGTGGTTAAGAATCCACCTGCCAATGCAGGGGACATGGGTTCAATCCCTGGTCCAGGAAGATCCCACATGCCATGGAGCACCTAAGCCCGTGCACCACAACTACTGAGCCTGCACTCTAGAGCCTGCGAGCCACAACTATTGAGCCCACATGCTGCAACTACTGAAGCCTAGAGCCTGTGCTCCACAACAAGAGCAGCCACCGCAATGAGAAGCCCACGCACCACAACGAAGAGTAGCCCCCACTCGCTGCAACTAGAAAAAGCCCTGGCACAGGAGCAGGAACACCCAACTCACCCAATAAATAAATAAATTTATAAAAAATAATAATAAAAATAAAGGACAAGTATAGGACTATTTCGGGAGGATCAACTTTACCCAGAAAACTGAAGTGGGGAGAAGAATATTATATTAAAATAAACATAAATCTATGATAGGGGAAGATGCAAAACTCATATTAGATAAGAAACTTATTTCCTGTCTCTGCAGATTCATAGAATCTCAAATTGGGAAGAAATGAGAGAAGTTGCTTTGTCACACCAGCCATATCAGAAGCTTTAAAACAGGGGTTGGCAAATTTTTTCTGAGAAGGGCCAAATAGTAAATATTTTAGGCTGTGAAGGGCACAGTCTCTAGCACAATTGCTTCATTATGCCGCTGTCGCATAAAAGCACCACACACAATATGTAAAACATGTGCATGGCTGTGTGTCAATAAATCTTTATTAACAAAAACAGGTGGCGGGACATAGTTGGCCTGTAGGCTGTGGCTTGCGGACCCTACTTGCATATTTCCCACAATATCCAGACAATGCTTATAACCGCTGTTAACATCTGCGCTAACAGGGAACACACTACTTTTCAAGGAAAACTATTCCATTTTTGAATAATTGTCATTATAGAAAGGCATTCTTTATATTGAGTCAAAATACACTTTGGTGTTGTTATGGACTGAAAGTGTGTGTCCTTCCAAAATTTGTATGTTGAAATATAGTCCCCAATGTAATAGTATTTGTATTATTTGCAGAAGGGACCTTTAAGGAGATACCTAAGTCATCAGAGTGGAGCCTTCACGAATGTAATTAGGTGCCTGTATAAGAAGAGGCCGGAGAACTAGCTCACTTGGGTTTTTTCCTCTACCATGTGAGGGTACAAGAAGTCAGCAGTCTGCAACCTAGATGAGGGCTGTCACTAGAACCTGACCATGCTGGCACCCTGATCTCAGACTTCCAGCCTCCAGATTGTGAGAAAGAAATTTCTGTTTATGAGCTACCCAGTCTATGGTACTTTGTTACAGCACCGGAACTAAGACAGGTACTATCTTAATGTTTGTTTATTTCTGTTGTTGTTGTTTAAGATGCTGTAACTCAATGATTTAGAACAGCATGTTTTGGTTTTTTTATACACCTTCTGCTTCTAGTCAAGATGGAGTAACAAGGACCTGATTTACTCTCCCACCTGAAGCAACCAAAAAACTGAACAAACTATAGGAAATGACAGCATTCAAAATACTGACAGTAGGCAAGCAAGGATAATGATCCATGAGAGATGGGCAACAAAAGAGGTAAGACGGCAATTGCCTCCAGCTTACTGCCTAGAGAAAATTTCCAGGGAACCCAGAGAGCTGTGAACCCAAGTGGAACCCAGCAGTCTTTCCCCAACTCCCCCTTAGAGTTACTGGTCCAAGGGATCCAAGGTCAACAGAATTCACAGAGCAGATTCCAGGATCAGAGAGAGCAGCACAGAAAGACACCTCTGGAGATCTGCAAAGGGTCACCTTTAGTTTTTGGTTGAGTGCCAATCAGTGCATATGTGTGAGGAAATTAACCAAGGTCAGGAAAAGTACCACCTGAAAGGATTAGAGGGAAGAGTGACCCGTTCTTGGAGCTCACAGAAGGCCAAAAATAGTCCCTGTTCCTAACAGACAGAGTAGAAAATCTCATAATTTACAGATACTGGTTAGAATTCTAAGAACAGTCTTGTCTCAGCATTGGGGGAAAATTATTCCTAGACTAAATGCTGCACTGGTCCTGGAAAAATAAACTTAAGAGTTAGATCTGAAAGCTCTGGAACTCAGTTAAGATCTTTATACTACTTATAAAATTATGAAAATATTCAGCTCTCAACCAGGTAAATTTTACAATGTCTTTTATTCAATCAAAAATTGCTGAGCATGCAAAGAAGCAGAAAAATACAATCCATAATGAGGAGAAAAATCAATTAAAAGTAACCTATGGATGACACAGGTGATAGAATTAGTAGACAAGGATCTTGAAACATATGTTCAAGAAACTAGAGAAAAGACTGAACATTTAAGTAGAGAATGGGAGGTATATTTTTATACCTACATTGAACTTCTAGAGATGAAATTAAAATGCCTGAGATTAAAAAAATTACACTTGGAATTAATGGCAAATTAGGCATTATTAAGGAATGAAAAAGCATAGCAATAGGAAAAAAATTCAAAATTAAACAAAGAGAGAAAAAGACTAGGGGGCAAAGACAGCATCAGTGAATTGCAGAACAACTTCAAGTGGCTGAAAATATGTATAATTGTAGTCACTGAAAGAGAGGAGAAATCAGAGAGTGTAAAAAATACTTGAAGAAATAATGGCTGAAAAATTTCCAAACTTGATGAAAACTATAAACCCACAGATATAAGAGATTCAATGAACGCAAGCCCAAGAAACATGAAGAAAACTACTCCAGGGATAAATGACCAAGGATAAAGAGAAAATATTGAAAGCTATCAGAGGAAAAAGATAATTATATACAAAGGAACAAAGATGAGTGTATTAGTAATTTATTGCTCTACAATAATTACCCCTAAGCCTAATGGTTTAAAATAACAAGCGTTTATTATCTCACAGTTTCTTTGGAGCAGGAATGCCAGAGCAGCTGTGTTCAGTGGTTCTGACTCAGGGTCTCTCATGAGGTCGTAAGCTCTCACTAAGAGCTACAATCACTGAAACCTTCTCTGGGGTTGAAGGGTACCTTTCAAAAATCATTCAAGTGCTACTGGTAAGAGGCCTCAGTTTTTTGCTGGCTATTGGCCAGAGGCCTCAGTTCCTGGGTTTCTGCACTGGTAAGTACCCTTACAACATGGTAGCTGGTTTTCCGTAAAGAGAGAGAAAAAGGGAAAAGAGTGAGGCAGAAGCCACAATGTCTTTCACAACCTAGCCTCAAAATGACATACCATCACTTCTGCCATATTATGTGGCATATTAAGATTGCTATATCAATCTTAATATAATGTGAAAGAGAACTATACAAGGTCATAAAAACCAACAGGCAAGGATCTCTAGAAGCCATCTTAATGACTGGGTACCACAGTCTGCCTTCTGGACCCAAGTGATTCACCTCCTTCCCATAGGCAAAATATATTTACTTTCTTTCAAGGCTTCCAAAAGCCTCACTCCAAAGTAAGCAGAAGAATGGAAATATTTAAGATCAGAGTGGAAATCAATGAAATAGAAAATAGAAAAAAATAAACAATAGAAATAAATCCATAGAACCAGAAGATAGTTCTTTAAAAAGATAAATAAAATAAACATCTAGCCAGACTAAACAGGAAAAAAAGAGAGAAGATACAAATTACCAGCATCAGAAATGAGAGAGGTGACATCACTGCAAGTATTGCAGCTATTAAAGAATAATAATAATATTAATAACTTTGTTCCAATAAATTTAATAATTTAGATGAAATACATAACTTTCTTGAAAGACACAAACCAATGAAGTTCACTCAGGAAGAAACTGATAACCTGAGTAGCCCTATATCTATTAAAAGATTGACTCTGTCATGAAAAAACTTTTTCACAAAGAGACTCCATGTCCAGATGTCTTCACTGTTGAATACTGTTAAACTTTTAAATAAGAAATTATACCAATACTACACAAATTCTTCTAGAAAACTGAAGAGAATTGAACACTTCTTACTACTAATTGTATGAGAACAGCATTACTCTGATACCAAAAGTCAGAGAAAAACTATGAAAAAGAAAATTACAACCCAATATCCCTCATGAACATAGACACAAAAATTGTCAACAAAATTTTTGCCCATTGAATCAAAAAAAAAGCACTTATTTGAGGAATGTAAGATTGGTCTAAAATTTGAATATCAGTCAATGTAAGTTAACAGCAAAAAAAAAAAAAAAAAAAAAAAGATATAAATCCAGAGCCAGGCCCAAGGTGAACTAAGTGAGGCAAGTGAAGCACTTACCTCAGGCACAAAATTTAAGGAGGCACCAAAAAGCTCAGTAATCAAGATAAATGACATTTTATTATAATATTTTAAAAAATCAAAATTAATGCAAAAAATTCTTGAACAAAATACCAAAATTTTAAGTAAAGGAAGGGTTGATATGACTGATTTTTCCTTTTGTCTCAGCTCTAATATAGCTCAGTCATTGTTAGATTCCATTCATACAAAATGCTAGAAAATGCGAACTAATCCATAAGGACAGAAAGCAGATCAGTAGTTGCCTGAGGCTGGGAGAGAAGGCAAGGAGAGGGAAAACGGAGGGATTACTAAGGGTCACAAGGAGACTTCCGGGGGTATGTTTGTTCTATTGATTACACTACATGATTTCTCAGACATACATGTATGTCAAAACTTATCAAATGATACACTGTAAATACGTGTAGTTTATTGTATATCAGCTCTACCTCAACAAAGCTGTTTAGAAAAGTAAAGAGGGAAAAAAATGGCTTTGTGACCCTGGGAAAGTACTTTTCTAAACATCATTTTCTTTACGCCTAACATGGGAGTAACTGGGGTACCTATCTCATGAGGCTGGTGTGGGAATAAAAAGGGTACAGTGAGGGTCAGTGTAACAACATAGCCCAGTGTGAACTCCAGAATTAGATTTCTTGGGCTTGAATCCCTGCTCTACAACTTACTATCTATATGACCTCAGGCTAGTTACCAAACTTTATGTCTAGGAATAACAGTATCTTACTCATAGGTTTCTTATCAGGATTGATGACAAACGTTTCTATAAAGCGTTTAATAGTGTCTTGTACATAGTAAGTGGTCAATTAATCCCAGTTGTCATCATTAATTTTTATTTGCCAAATGGAATGATCCAGAACAAGTCAGATGCTTCTTTAAGAATTTGAAAATGATGGCTCTAAGAGATTCATAATCCTCAGATCTTTTAGCCATTTCTCAGAGTCAGTTTTCAGACTTCTCACCCTTGTTGGCAATTACCCTTTGGAAATGTTCCAGTTTATTGATGTTATTATCCTTTTAACTGTGATGTCTGTCTGACTGGCTGCTAATGAAGGGGAGCTTTTACCCCCTCTGTCTATAGCTACTTTGCTCTGAACACTACCTCCACTAAAGCACCTCTTTCATAACTACACTTCACTATTAATAACGTTGCAGCCGAGGTTTGGCCCTAACGCTTTTTCATGTGTGCTGCCATTCAACTCTGCTTACTTTATTTTATGTAAAAATAATGGTCTTACTTTTTTATTTTTTATTTTTATTTCTTTTTTTATACTTTTTATTTTATATTGGAGTGTGGCTGATTAACAATGTCATGATAGTTTCAGGTTATTTTTATTTCTTTACAATTTTAATGGTTAAGGTTTTTCATTGCTGTTATAGTACATTGTTTTTTTTGCGTCTTTCATTTCTTTGGTGTGCTGCCCACTGTACTTGAAATATTATTTGTAGGAATAATTTGAGGCTAGACGAAGGGTTTCTTCCTCAAAAGAAGATTTGCGTGTATTTTTTGCCAGGTCCCTGGGAGCACTACCAATGTGAGACTAATAGGTCCAAGACTTGAGATTCCCAACTCATACAGAAAGTCTGCCTGAAGTCTCATTGACTTCTGGTTCAGCCTGACCCCAACGGTGTATTCCTTTGGGCTCTCAGCATACTGTGGAGAAGGTCTCTTATTAGGCTTTGCAACTTCTGCAGACCCTGTGCTTTCATTTCTGACCTCCTCACCAGTCATGGCCACTTCAGTGAACGTTCAAATTTGCTGAGATCAATAAATGCCCTCAGAGAAAAAGCAGATTCTGTATCCTGATCACCTTTCTGGGTTCCTGGGTTAGCTTTAGTTTTAGCCTATTAATTCCTTACCATTTTGAAGCATCCAGTTACTGTTTTCATATTTTTCCAGAATTTATTTTTCTATGGGAACACTGATCTGAAAAACCTTGCCCACCATTACAGGAAATGAAAATTCACCCACACCCACCCCAACTCTTTGAGAAGAACACAGAACTGGAGAAAACCGAGCAGAGCCTGTGAAAAGCAGCAGGTCCTTCTGAGTATGTTGTGTGGCACTGTGCAGAGCAGAGAGGAGAAAAGTGAGGGGACCACAAAGGGTGTGTGTGAAGTTGTGGTGATGGAAGATGAGAGGCTCCTAGAAGGCTCTGGGTGCAAGAGAATTTTAAATAGTGAAGATTATTTATTTATAATTTTTTAAAAATAGTGACAATTTAAAATAACAGCTATTATGTACTTGTATTTGGACCCCCTTTGTTTGGGTGAACGAAGAGAAAAGCTTCTATTTTGCTAACTTCTTTAAAACAATATCATTCTAAGATTGTGCTACAGAAATCACTGCTTTATCAACCTTATGTGTACTTATTTACTACAGTTGATTAAGAGAATGAAAAGGGAGGGAGGACACAGAAGGGAGCGAGAGAAGAGCAGAGGCGCCAAGAGCAAGGCTGTGAAGACATTTATTGTGTCAGCAGTATTAGCATCTGTTTCATGTGAGAGAGAGAAGAAGGCTGAATGAAACATGACCTCTGTCCTGTAGAAGCTCATTATCCAGTGACAGGGAAGAACACTATATCATCAAATAATTCTAATACAATCCAGATCTAACCAAGTTTTATTGAGCATCAGCTAAGTGCCAGATGCTTTCTAAGAAAGCAAAAAAAGCAACCCTAGACATCCAGTGATTGACCTTAAACTTATTAGCTAGGCTTGTGTGCGCTCAGAAGCGGGCCTGGAGCGCATTGCTAGGTCAAGTTATTCTCCTTTGACATAAACAATCTCACGAAACACCAAAATCAGTCAAGGTCACTCTGGGACCACGAGAAAGTGAGATAAAAAAAGGCCACTTCATAGTTTTGTCTAAGCATGGACAAAAACAAAGTCACTGTACAAACCCACAAAATACCAAATAGTTCCATTTTCCAGCTAATAGGACTCAGTACTCCTTCCTTGCCTTTAGAATTTTTTTTAACGTATTTATTTTATTTATTGGCTGCGTTGCGGACAGTGGGGGCTTCTCTTGTTGCAGAGTCTGGGCTCTAGGCACACGGGCTTCAGTAGTTGCAGCATGTGGGCTCAGTAGTTGTGGCACACAGGCTTAGTTGCTCCATGGCAAGTGGGATCTTCCTGAACCAGGGGTCGAACCCATGTCCCCTGCTTTAGCAGGTGGATTCTTAACCACTGTGCCACCAGGGAAGCCCTTGCCTTTGGAATTTAACCTCACTCTACTCTTCCTATAAATAACTATTGAGTTATCCCATCATTAATTGTCCCTGCATTCTGACAGCACTCAATCCAGAGTGAACCCTGCTTCCTTGAACCCTCCTACACATCACCCAACCACAGCCCAAATCCTATAATAGGTCCTTTCTAACACCCTCCTACTGAGATGGCTCCCTCTGCCCATGGTGTGCATTCTCCTTCACTGTAATGAGTGATAAACCCAACTCGTTCCACTGCAGGGGTGTTCTTAGATTTGGCTGGAGGGTATCGCCATTTCAAATATAGTATATAATGTAATCTTCATAACAAGAGCATAAGCCTGAATTTACAGATGATCTTAAGGCTCCCAGAGGTTAAATTAATTCAGAATTACAGGCAGAAAGAGACAAATCTGGAATTTGAATACAGGCTCTTAGAATGCTTCTCACTATCCCAAATGACTGAAGATACAGAGCAAGATAGAAAAAAATGTCCAAAAATAGACAAAAGATTTTTTTCCCTTACCCTCTTTAACTGCCACTTTCATGGAGCAACATCTCCATCTTGTGATATTTTATAACACAGGTTTTTAATATTTTGGATTTTGTAACTACAGGCAATCATTTGTATGCCACCAAGATTTGAGAATATTTTCTTGTTATTTGCCCCATAGGCAAAATAAAATTGAGCCATTCAATTAAAAACTACAGTTTATGAGGAAAGAAATGTCTTTTATTCTCATCTACAGTACTTTTTCCCCATGGAGAGACAACCCTATTGCCTCCTTTCAATTTAAAATAATGTCCTTCCTTAAGATGACTGAAGATCACAAAAAGCATATTGGTTGTCTCTGTGTCAAAGAGAGGAGTGAGAGATTTTTCTCTGAATATTCTCTTGTATTTTTAAAAAAATTTAAAACCGTGTGAATAAATTACCAGTTCAAAACACAAATTAAATTTTTAAAGGGCAAAAATAAAATATACATGTATACCCTTTTTACTTTTTTAAAGATAAATGGAATCTGCAACTAAGGTACTACAGAGACTAAGATGATTTCTCTTTTGGTTTTTCACTCTTCGGTTGTAATTGACCTAGATTCCTTAAATATGAGACTGTAGCAGCAGGAAAGAAATATACAGACTAGGCAAAACTCAAGTAAAAAATGACAAGGAGCCAGATAAATACAAAAGAGGAAGACAAACACTTCATGCTGGCGCATGTGAATATAGCAATGAATATTTTCCTAAATAATCATACTATATGGATTTCAAGAAAATCTTTTCTGAGTCACTTGAAAGAGTATAATTATAAATTTAAAACAAAGCAGCATTGGCATATGGAACAGGTACTATACTGACATACTGATGCTAAAAAAATTATTTGTTGTTTATCTGAAATTCAAATTTAACTGAGCATTCTGTAAATTACCTGGCAATCCTAGCTAAACATCCAGTAAAAAAAGCATAGACAACTCATCAATTTACCAGCAGATGGCTCCCCAAATCTAGTTTAGAATAAGATAGTACAGTGTATACAAACCTAGTGAGGAGTCATTAACGTTTCAGGGTATTTGTTGTTTTGAGTGTTTGTTTGATTGGTCTGTTGTGGATGGGTTAGTTTTTCTGGGGGGATGGCAATTTTTATTTACTTATATGAAAATAAAAAATATCCCTTCCAACCATTTCATATGATTCTTCATAATCCTTAACTTTAGAATTAAAATGAAAAAGAAATAACTTAACTTTTAACATTCTTTTCTTTTATATTTGCTCAAGCATTTAAATGCTAAGACAACATGTATAATTTCAGTGTAAAGTGACTCTGACATTTCACAAAGGAATTTCATACTTATTAAATTTTGTATCCTGAGCTTTAGGGCAAAGCATTCCAAAAAAACCATATCTTTACCTCTTTCATGCAATCTGATTTGCTAAGATATTCTAGCATTGAGGCATAAACTCTGTTTTTAATTTATTTATACCTTTTTAAAAAAATTGAAATGTTGATGTATAATAGTATATAAGTTACAAGTGTACAATATAGTGATTCACAATTTTTAAAGGTTATACTCCATTTATAATTATTATAAAATGTTGGCTAGGGACTTCCCTGATGGTGCAGTGGCTAAGAATCTGCCTGCCAATGCAGGGGACATGGGCTTGACCCCTGATCTGGGAAGATCCCACATGCTGTGGAGCAACTAAGCCCATGCGCCACAACTACTGAGCCCACGTGCTGCAACTATGGAAGCCCACATGCCTAGAGCCTGTGCTCCACAAACAGAGAAGCCCCCCAATAAGAAGCCCACACACTGCAACAAACAGTAGCCCCCGCTTGAGGCAACTAAAGAAAGCCTGTGCACAGGAACAAAGACCCAACACAGTCAAAAATAAATAAATAAATAAATAAACAAACCATTAAAAAAGTTTTAAAAGATGTTGCCTATATTCCCCATGTTATACAATATATTCTTGTAGCTTATTTTATGCATAATAGCTTTTACCCCTTAACATGAGTTGTGTTTTAACCAAAAATACACACCCAGTGCAGCCAATGAAATCGTTGATTCAATGGCATTTTTTGACTTGCCACAATTTTACTAAGCTTTTGTCAATGTCAGAATGTCTTGATATGTTCAAGTGCATTTTCTAAGGAAAAAATATTACAGAAACAACTGTTGTCTTAAAGTCTGTTTTGTTTGATAATAGTATAGCCAGTTAAGCTCTCTTTTGGTTCTGTTTTGGAAGGCTATAATTTTCCATCATTTGACTTTCAATCCATTTGTGTCTTTGAATCTAAACATGTCTCTTGCAGCCAACTTACAGTTGGATTTTAAAATTCATTCTACTAACTTCTGCTTTTTAATTGGTATATTTAACCCGTTTACATTTAATGTAATTACAAATTAGGTAGGATTTATATTGACCATTTTTCTATTTGTTTTCTATATGTTGTATGTCTTTGTTCTTTTATTCCTTCATTTCTGCCTTCTTTTTCCTAAAGTAAACTTTTAAATGGATATTTTAGATATTGTTAGGTGAATATTAAAATAGATATTTAAATATCTTTCTCCTATAAACTGCTAACCTTTCTCAGTCTCATCAAATCCTTTCTCACTCACTTTTTTCTTAGTAAATAAATCACAGACTTGAACACATCAAGAAACAAATAGAAAGAGTTGGAGAGACTTTCCTGGGGTTATGTAACTAATTCATGACAACATTAGGATTAAAAACTAGGTCTTCTAAAAAAAAAAAAAAAGCAGGTCTTCTGACCCTAGTTTCAAAGTTCCCACTATCACTGTGTCATGTGAGTGGATGGAATTCATCTGTGACATGATATCTGTCTAATTTTTTTTTGTCAGTTCTGAATTTCTTGTATTTTCTTCCTCTTGTTTCAGAGGAAGCACTGTTCCTCTAATTAATCCTTGAACTCAAATCTCTTAATATGGTGTTTCTCCAAGTGTGGGGCCAGAACCATTTAAGGTACGAGAAATGATTTGAAGTGGTATGACAAAACAGTGTTGAATAACAATTAAACACACAATGAGAAAGCTGCTTTATCCAACCCTCTTTTACTCCCTCTGTCAAGGAGAAAACTGCCATTTTTGTATTGGTGTTTAACGCCTCTCTAACATTGCCCATCTCCCTTTTTAACCAAGAACAGTCAACCTCAAGCCTGGATCATTGGTATAACCATTTCTAGCTAGAATTCAATAGTGTTATTTTGCTTTTACTGTGATTATTTTCATTTATGGCAAATGATTTTCCATTTACAAGTCTTCTATTTAAGTAAAACCATGATTCTGAGTTAAAATAAAAAACTGAGTAATATAAATGGCAGGAAATGGATATGGAAAAATAACACATGAATGTGGTGTTTGAATAACAAATTCTGGGAAACTACCATATTGCTGCTATCTACTACAATGGTGGTCTGTTGTAACCCTTGTTTCTCTGGGGTCACAAAGAACAGTCAAGGGCTGGGATGATAAGTCTCCAGAATCCTCTTTTCCCCTTGCCGTTTAGGTAACTCAAACTCTTCCTTAGTTACTGTTGTCATTTTTGGCTTCTAAATCTCAGAGTTATTCCTAATGGCACTTTCTCTGAACTGCTATGCCCTGGGCTTTTGTTCCTTTCCACTTGCCCGCCCTTCCAGACTCTTTGCTCCATCCCAATCTTATGCTGCTTCCAAATTAAGGAAGTTTTTCTTCCCCTCTGCAAGTGGTTATCGCTCTTTTGGTTAATCTTTGATGGTCCTGTGGTAAAGAACCCACAATCATATTTTGATTTTCCCAAAGGGATCTTTGCATTTCATTTTCAAGTTGTTTGGGACAAGTTTCCACAAGGACTGGGCAAGAAAACTCTTTGAGTATGCTACCCTCTATGATATGCAAAGTATTCCTTCATACCAACTCTCACCCAGCATCAGAGGATGATGTCTGTCTGCCTCAGGGTGAGTTTCCTGCCTTCTTGGGTATCAGTCCCTTCTCCCTACTCTGGAATGTGCTATTTCAGTATCCATCAGTCCCCAAATGTACCTTATCCATGAGGCCCTGGGGATCCTTAGACAAAAAGTGTCCCTGATGCCTGCCCAAGCTCAGGTCCATGATGGAACACTAGAAAGCTTTGTCAAATAGAAAAGAATAAGGAAAAGAATTAAGTAAAGAAAATTGACGGTACCATTTCTAAGGAACCATAATGATAAACTGTCATGATGTTTAAGAACACAAGTTAAAATTCTTTGTTTCATATGCTTTTTATATTTCTATAACAAGCTTCAGTGGAACTGAGCACAGTTTTTTATGCCTAGATCAAATTGAAGCAAGTGAGCAAATGTTTTTTGAATATCTACTTGGCTAACATACAGAAGCTACACTGAGTCAAACGCAAGGAATGTTAATTTACAAGTATTTCAAATAATCTACCCCCTAGGGAAAGAAAATCACTTCTTTAAGTTCCTTGTGCAGAAAGCTCTAGGTAACTAACTTTTAATTTTCTACATCTCTGATTTAATGTTCCAATCATATTACAGAGTGCGACTTAAACAAAGACTATATTTTTTCCTATTCGCTTTCACAACAGTTGAATCCACATACCTATCTCTATGGTTACTTTTGTACAGCACTCACTGAGATTTGATATGCTTCCTTCTAGCCCTCCCCTCCAATACTTTAAGTCCACAATGAGCCAATAAACCAAGAGTAAAAGGTAAGGAGGCAGGATTATACACGATTAGAGTAAATAGTAACCATGAACTCACCGACCCACAACTGCTGGCCTAAGCTTTACTTTGGAAATAGAAACTCTCATTAAATCTTGTTTTCAATACAGGGAGTTGTCACTTACATTGATCTGTCATTAAAAAACAAAAAACAAACAAACAAAATACACACACACACACACACACACACACACACAAAGAGCTCCTCAAATTATATTTTGAAAGACAATAGTATTTTAAAGTTTATAGCTAGCTTTTACCTCATATTTTCTGCACATTGTACTGTGTACTGTGTGATGCCTAATAAAACATGTCATGACCCCTAAGACACCTTCATATATATATAACCCTCTGTGCATGTACGTGTGTATGAAAGAGTGATATTTTGCTCTTTCTGGAAATAAAAAGCATCTGGGAATAAAAACATCTTATAACAAAATTTAAAAGATATAATAAAACTATTTTAGAGTGTGTGTATTCTAGTTGTGTGAATAGAAGGATGGCAGAAGGAGCGGGAATACAGAGATGTACATAAATATTTATAATAAAAATTGAAGGGTGTCAAAATACAAGTATATCCATCAACTTCTTGCGGGTAAGTTCCCTGATCATTCTATACATTCATGTTTTTTTACCTTCAGGGCTGAGCAAAGTATGAGGTACGTGGTAAGAATTTAATACATACCTGTTAAACGAATGAATGAATGCATATATACATGCACAAAATGTTATGGGAACACAGAGCAGTCAACACGACATTGAGAATAATGCGAGTGTGTGAACTGGTTGGTGATGGGATTGGGGGTAGAGGTTTGTAGCAGATTGCTACTAATAGTTCCCTAGTATCCATTCTCCCCTTCTTTAGCAATAGTTCCCTTGATTTCTAGCTGGACACCAATGCTCTTTGCTGCTGGGAATGTCATGTGACCGGCCAACGGTATGTAAGCAAAAGTTATGTGTGCACCTTTCAGGTCGTGTCCTTGAAAGTAATAGGCACACCCTTCCTTTCCTCTTTATTCCTCTAACCACTGGCTGGAAATGGACATTGTGGTAAGCCATCTTGGACAAAGCTGACAAGGGCAAACCCTTCAGATGCACTCTAAAATAGGAGCCTGGGCCCTGAAAACTTTGTGGAGGAGAGCTACTATGCCAAGACCTTATGTGAGAAATAAAATTCTATTTTACTGAAGCCAGTGGTTATTTTGAGTCTCTGTTGTAGAGGTTAAATTTATATCCTAATACCAGTGTTGGTAAGGCTTTCACAAAAGGTGATGCTTGCACTGAGTTTCAAAGATTGAATAGGAGTTCACCAGGTGGACAAAAGGGAAGGGCTTTCAAGACTCAGGGAACAGCATGTGTAAAGATATGGACGTTTAAGGAGTGACTTTAGGATGCTAAGCGATGCTGCTTTTAAGGCAGATGGGGAATTCCCTGGTGGCTCAGTGGTTAAGAGTCTGAGCTTCTAATGCAGGGGGTTCAATGCCTGGTCAGGGAACTAGATCCCGCATGCTGCAACTAAAGATCCCACATGCCACAACAAAGGTCCCGAGTGCTGCAACTAGGACCCAGTGCTGCCAAATAGATCAATAATTTTTTTTTTAAAGGCAGACAAAGGCCAGATAACGGAAGACTCTGTCTACCTTGCTGAAAAGTTGGGTTTTGTCCTGGTAGACAAGAAGATACTATACGAGAGGCATGCTGGAGAGTGAAAAGATTAGTCTCACAACTCACATGCAAAATAACCTGGGATAATTAATCTGTTTTGTAGGAGAGGGAACAAAATCTAAAGGATTTTTCAGAGACACAGGTGGAGTTAGAACCAGTAGCCTTTTCATTATACCAGAATTTTTCCAACTGTGTGGTCTTCAGGCTGACTACATCAAACTCACCTGGATTACCTGCTATAATTGCAAACTCCGGGGTTCCACTCTAGATCTACTCAGAATCTCTGGGGATGGGTTCCAGGAATTTGCATTTTTAACAAGGGTTTCAGGTGCTTGAAAGTTGAAAACCACTGACTACACCAGTCTACCTCAAACATATCTCTTAAGAGTTTATAAATATGCCAAGTATATGGACTTTTACTATTCCAGTAAAAGCCTTTCAGATGCTAGTTCAGCAGATTAGCTTTCTCTGTAATCTCATACCTTCTAGAATCTAAAGATTAAAAAAGCTGCTTCATAAATAAAACTTCTAGAGGGGGAAAGGAGGGACTATTGAGCTACTATTGATAGTTTCCAGATAATCTTCTCAACACACATCATTCCACTAAATCCTCACAAACATCCTCGAAGGCAGGCATTACTAACTCCACACTGAGGCCAAGGGATGTTAAGGACTTGCCTATGGTTACACAGATACCAGTTTATCAAATACCAAAGTCTATCCCTTCCTGTTTAACACACAAAAGAAGGACTAGTGAACACAATTTAGAACCCCCGAATGACCATAACTAATCGTAGTTATGTAAATTGTTTCTTTTCCAGGCTGGACCACTTCTACAAAGTAGATGAAAAAAATCTGAGATTCCTAACCAGTAGCCAATCTGGTTTTTTAACTCAAGTATATTTAGCATGCTTCTTGCTGATCTGGGGGCTTGCACTTGCAAGATTTTCACATGACTTTGATCTCAGTCCAGAATGAAGAACTTCACTCAACAAGCAGGCTTTGATTTTGCCTTATGGAGAAAATGGAGACCAAGTTTCTAGCAGATGTTTTTTCTTTTAAATAGATATTAGCACCTCTTTTATTGATTTTTAAAATGATTTCTACTTTCTTAACTTAAAACCTGAAACATAATTTGTGAAGTTCCACAATCCAATGCCCATTTCTATTTTACCAAAGAGTTTTCTAAACCAAGCAAGAAATGTGAAGTACATATATGCTACATTTCATTGCATGACCTTTATGTATTCACATTTGAATTCACATTGAATTTTACTGTAAGAAAAATTCTAGTGCGTACAAAAAAGCTCTAGATATTCTGACCGGCATTAAAATCATTAGATTACCAGATTTATTGAAACCTGCTGGAGAAGTTTCAAAGTAGCGTTACAAATGGTATACATTAGAGGAAAAGAAAGCAACCTTATCCCTTCCAGTTTTAGAACATGCACTTTGGAGAAAACAGGTTAAGAGGCTATCAATGACGTGTTTAAAATGCACATAAACTGAATAGAAAACTTAAATCTCATTCATTTTGTTTTTATTCTAGAAATTGAGAGAATTTTTCTACTACCTTTAAAAATGAGCACAGCTGATTTTTCTTTGATGCGTTAGGATGCAGACTTCGCTCCAGGGCTCTCAAAAATTAAAGTGCCCAATATTAAAACCCTTTGGGGAGGTTTATACGTATTCCCAGTTCCATTCTATAATTTGAAGGGTGGGGTGAATTTAATTGTTTGCAGGCCCATTTCAGCAACCTCTTTCTTTGCAGTCAACTCCTGGAAAGGAGGGATGCGGTCTTAAGTTGGCAAAGGTCTTTACACAACTTGCCTCTGGAAGGGTCCCTCTAATGTGATATCTATTGTTCTAAAAAGTGTGGAAATAAAGTCGACTAGTCCCTTTTTTTCCTTTTCTTCAGTAGTTCTCCACTCATATGTTTTAACATTTCCTGCGCCCCCGCTAAATCCGCTAAACTGGATGTAGTCAGCGATACAAAATTCTTGCTTTCCAGGGGACCGCAGGGGACGTGCTGGGGAAGAGGGGCCACTTGTGATTCTGGGGAAGTTGAAGACCCTCAGGACGGCGCGTCCCAACTGCGCAGGGTCCTTCGACTCCAGGCGGGGCCGGCACAGGTGTCCCGGGATGAGGGAGGAAGAGCAACTCACTGAGAAAACGGAGGCTCTGGCCAAATCCCGCGGGAACTGCCCTCGGGCGGCGTTCCCGCCCCCACCTTGGTTGCCAAGGAGACCCGGGTCCCGGGCGGGCAGACTATGAGAGGCGGGGGAGGCCTACCTTTCCGAGGCCTGCGCCGACGGGCTCACCGGTCCCGCGCTCCACGGCGCTCCGCCGTCGCGTCCGTGAAGGGCGGCGGCGCGCGGGCGAGCGAAGCACTGAGGCGCGACGCGTCCTCCCTGCCGGAACCGGAGCGAAGCGAGAGCCGGGGTCGCTACCCCCCTGTCCCGACCCCGGCGGGTGGGAGAGGCTCATTTGAACCAAACTGTTTGCACGGGCCGCCGGCGCCGCCGCCGCAGCGCCGCAGTCCCGGGGCCCCCGAGGGCGCTGCTTCGGACACCAGCCCCCGGTGCCCGAAGTGCTGCGGCTGCCGGGTCTCTGTCCCCAAAGCCCCGGGGAACATCCGCCCTCTGGGGTAAGGGAGGACTCGCAGGAGCCAGGGAAGGGAGCGCCCGAGGGGCCGCAGATGCGGCTTTGGGGGGAGCTCTGCCCACAAACGGGCCTCGGTCAAAAGTTTTTTGTGGATTTGGAGGCGATTCGCAACCGTCTCCACCCCTCTCCCTTTGTGAGTGTGTGGAGGTTTCGTTGGAACTTGCCCAGCTCGAAGTATGGGATGCTCGGGTCGGCCAGAAAATGCCACTTCTTGGTCTTTAGGGCCACACGAGGTGAGCCGCCAAGTGTGGTCCTGCAGAAATAGTGATTTACCGAGATCATCTCTTCTTTTCACAGAGACGATGCTCAAGGTATAAGGAAAACCATCTCCTGGAACATCTGAACTGTACTTCAAGCTTGAGTTGCTGCAGTCCAGGGGCAAACATGCTTAACTCCGAAAGTGAACTGGAGTTTTCGAAAGAAAAAGCTACCGAGGAGATCTCCCAACTCTCTTCCCTAGTACTGTCAGGTGACACAGAATACAGCGGAAAAAACTCAAGCGGTTTACCCGAAAAAACTGGCTATCCGGACTCCGTTTACATTATGGCAGCGAATATTTTTCAGGGCATTCGATTCGAAAAGTCACCAGCGAAAGTCTTAATAAAGTATGGGAATGAACCCCTGCCGTCCTCGACCGATTCTGAGGATGAATCTTTTCAGCGTTTGTCCTATGAGCTGGCTTTCAGTACCCTGAAGTGTGAGTAGTACCAGTTTTGACGGTCAGCACTAAAGGAAATGAGAGAGAATTTGTGGCGTGCAGCCCCCCTTCCCGCCGCTTCATATACACACCAGGTTTTGTTGTTACGCTTATGAACATGTTTGGTCAGTTGCAAATGTCAAGGCATTAGGAGAGTTTCCCGCAAAACAAGGTTTTTCAGGCCGGAGATGTTTTTCACCGCAGACTTCCCAATGCCTAGAACCGTACCTTGTCCTTAGATGGGTCAAAATTAAATCAAGTTAAGATGATACTGTTCACTGCCATTTGCTTTAATTTTGAAAGCTTGTAAGTTTATTCTTTCAAATTTTTGTAGAAGTCCCCTTTCGAATTTGCCTCCAGGATTTGAGGTGTGATATTTCAGATTCCCTCAATGGTGGGTAATTATCAACTTCTGAGTGTGGAGTTGACTCCAGTACAGAATCGAATATTTTTACTGTGACAGCAGTCAAAGGGCCTGGAGACAAGTTTTTGTACTAGCTATAAACTATAATGCAGTATAAACTGTACTGTTTATATTGGTTTATTATACAGTTTATATTGGTTTGTATACTGACTGAGTATTCCAAAAGAAGTTCTAGAAATGTTTGGAGTGTTAGCAGCATGGCTGAAATGATGAGGTTCCTGAAGAGACACCTAGAAAAGGCATCACTCATTTGCATGTATTTCTTTAGGGTTAGTACTTACTGGACCTTGCACATCCTTGCACAGAGCCAGTTAACAATTGTTAGTTGAATTAAAATGTCCCATTAATTACTCAGATGCGAATGTATGTTTTTAGTTGCCTGCAGACATGACATGGCTCAACTCTGAAGCCAGGAATTTGTCGTCACAGAGAAAAATTTGTATGATGTTAAGAGGCAACTTCTCTCTGGGTTTCATTTCTTTATTTTCTGCTTGTGATCTTTTTTTTATCTTTTAAAATCTATATTACCTATTTTTCCCTCCTCCAGTTTAATCTTTCAGATTCTATTTCTCCCCTTACCTCTTCTTCCTTTTTAAAATGTAGATTTAGAGACCAACCAGAGTGTTGTACTTTAGATCATGGGTCAAATGAACATTTGAACATTTTCTCCTTGCAACAGTAAAATGCAGACTAGGCATCTGTGTTGATTAGTTGATATTTAATGTTAATGCCAAAACTCTATTATAGAAAAATTTTTTTCCTGATAGAATATTGAATCTTACCTTTAGAAATCAATAATAAAAGCCAGAAATTATTCTTTGTAATATTAATGTATTGACTAGATGGTTATGCTATAGTGGTGTGTATCTTTTTCTTTCTCTCAGTCTTTATTTCTGTTTTATGAAAGGGTCTTGTGACTGACATTTTTTAATAACCCATAAAATCCCACTTAGATAAATTATTGTCATAGGGCTTTATAAACCTACTTTTCCTTGAAATGTTCATTTTTATAAGTTCAAATTCTAAGATGAGATGGCTTTGGTTGTTTACTTGGTACAACTATTATTTTCTTCTTAATGATAATAATATCTTTTTTTATTTTATTGGCTGTGTTGGGTCTTTTTTTGCTATGCGCAGGCTTTCTTTAGTTGTGGTGAGTGGCGGCTACCCTTCGTTGTGGTGTGCAGGCTCCTCATTGCGGTGGCTTCTCTTGTTGCAGAGCACGGGCTCTAGGCGCGTAGGCTTCAGTAGTTACAGCACATGGGCTCAATAGTTGTGGCTCACAGGCTCTAGAGCGCAGGCTCAATAGTTGTGGCACATGGGCTTAGTTACTCCACGGCATGTGCGATCTTCCTGGAGCAGGGATCGAACCCGTGTCCCCTGCATTCACAGGTGGATTCTTAACCACTACGCCACCTAGGAAGCCCCTTAATGATGATAATATCTTGCTTTAAATTATCATCTGAATAATTTCTGAATGTTCAAATGGAATAAAACTAGAATTCCTAAATGCGGTGGGTTTCCAAGATAATTAAGAGCCTGATATTTTGTTTTAAAATATTGGAGGCTCTTAACGCATTTCACTTTTGTCTTTTGTATTATCAGTGTTCTATCAATACTTTAACATGTAATATTTTGTAAACTCACATCTGGCATATACAGTATAGGTTCAGGGAATCATGGTTCAGGAAAGAAAACTCGGGATTTCTTCTCTAAGGTTTTATAGGAACAGTAAAGCTGAAAAGGTTAATGTACAAACTAAAGAGAACTTGGGTAATGGTCTCTTATTTGGGAATTTGTGAACAGATAATTGAATCATATTACCATATCTTTTCTTTTTTTTTTAAGAACTTTTATTGAGATAGAGTTGACATTACAATAAACTGCATATATTTAGAGTGTACAATTTGGTATTTTTTTTCTTATTAGTAATGTATATATGGCAATCCCAATCTCCCAGTTAATTTCCCCCCAACCCTCCCCGCTTTCCCCACTTGGTGTCCGTATGTTTGTTCTCTACATCTGTGTCTATTTCTGCCTTGCAAACAGGTTGGTTTGTACCATTTTTCTATATTCCGCGTATATGTGTTAATATACGATATTTGTTTTTCTCTTTCTGACTCACTTCACTCTGTATGACAGTCTCTAGGTCCATCCATGTTACCATATCTTTTTAAGGAAGTATAAAGAGAAGAAAAAAAAGGAAAAATCTCTTAATTATACAAATGTTAAGTGTAATTTTTTGGTTGTGTTTCATGTTTCCCAGTTTTATCATTTGCCCTTCTGTTGATGTCCTTTGTGTATAAGGTCTTTCGAAGCAGAGAGTGTGTTTTTCTGATTAATCTTTTAAAGATTTAAAGGGCTCAGAATAATGTTTTTTGAAATGACCACTGCTAATCCCACTCTGCTAAATAACCGCAAGATCAGTTTTCTGCTAAAGAGGGTAATGAAGGTAATGAACTTCCTATTAAGTTTGACTTACGTCAGAGAAGTAGAGTACTAGCAGCTAATTTATTCTTTCAGAGAATTGCTGGATATTTCAAGGACTACTGAATATGAAAACAATGAAAACTGGCAAAATGATTTCTTAAAAAATAAATTAATGAACAACCCATTAAGAAAAAGAAATTGAGGAAAGAGATGTTCCTGAAATTGTTGATCTTATTCCTGGCTTAATTCTTTCTCCAACTTCTCTAGGTGTGTATAGTAATTGGTGACCTCTCAGTCCAAGGAACTGACTGTGGCATTAACCTGGTCATTTCGTAATCATGTAACCTGTCAGTGAAAAACCTAACAAATACTTAATGTATGGCCTGGTTATGGCTTTGGGAATAAGTAATGGTAGTCAGGGATCCCCAATACCACCCTCAGGTTCAGTGATTCACTAGAAGGACTCACAGAACTCAGCAAAGCTGTTATACTCGTGGTTATAGTTTATTACAATGAAAGGATAAAGATTAAGATCAGCACCAGAAAAATGTACACAGGACAAAGTTCAGGAGAGACCTGGTACAAGCTTTCTTCCTCAAAGGACCCTTATAGACAGTGCTTAATTCTCCTAGCAACAATGTATGACAACATCAACGAAGACTGTCAAGTTTCCCTCCTTCCACATATACAAAAACCCCATGCATCTATATTTATAGGAGGGCCTCCTTGGCATTCTTTTTTTTAAACTGAAGTATAGTTGATTTACGATATTCTGTTAGTTTCAGGTTACAGCTAAGTGATTCAGTTATTTATTTTTTGAGATTATATTCCATTATAGGTTATTACAAGATAATATAGTTTCCTGTGCTATACAGTAAATCTTTTTTGCTTGTCTATTTTATGTGTATTAGTTTGTACCTGTTAATCCCATACTCCTAATTTGTCCCTCTTTCCCCCCCTTTTCCCTTTAGTAACGGTAAGTTTTTCTATGTCTGTAACTCTGTTTCTGTTTTATATATAGATTCATTTGTATTATTTTTAGATTCCACATAAGTGATATCACATAGTGTTTGTCTTTCTCTGACTTAACTAAGTATAATATTCTGTAGGTCCATCCATGTTGCTGCAAATGGCAAATTTCCCTCTTTTCTTATGGCTGAATAATATTCCTGTGTGTGTGTGTGTGTACACATACCACATCTTCTTAAGCCAATCATCTGTTGCTGGGCACTTGGGTTATTTCCATATCTTGCTGTTATAAATAGTTGTGCTGTGAACATTGGAGTGTGTGTATGTTTTTGAGTTAGAGTTTTCGTCTTCTCTGGATGTATACCCAGGAGTGGGATTGCTGGATGATATGGATCTATTTTTTGTTTTTTTTAAGGAAGCTGCATATGTTTTTCCATAGTGGCTACAACAATTTGCATTCCCATCAACAGTGTACAAGGGTTCCCTTTTCTCCATACCTTCTCCAGCATTTATTATGTGTAGACTTTTTGACAGTCATTCTGACCCGTGTGAGGTGATACGTCATAGTGGTTTTGATGTGCACTTCTGTAATTATCAGTGATGTTTAGTGTCTTTTCATATGCCTGTTAGCCATCTGTGTGTCTTCTTTAGAGAAATGTCTTATTTAGGTCTTCTGCCCATTTTTTTATTGGGTTGTTTGTTTTTTTATGCTACTGAGTTGTATGAGCTGTTTGTATATTTTGAATATTAAGCCCTTGTTGGTCGCATTGCTTACAAATATTTTCTCCCATTCTGTAGGTTGTCTTTTTGTTTTGTGGATGGTTTCCTTTATTGTGCAGAAGCCTTTAAGTTTAATTAGGTCCCATTTATCTATTTTTTCCTTTCTTTTTTTCTTTTTGCCTTGGGAGACTGACCTAAGAAAATATTGCTATGATTGATGTCCAAGAATGTTTTGTCTATGTTCTCTTCTAGGAGTTTTATGGTATCATGTCTTACATTTAGGTCTTTAAGGCATTTTGAGCTTATTTTTATGGTTGGTGTGAGGGAGTGTTGTGATTTCATTGATACATGTAGCTGTCTAGTTTTCCCAACACCACTTGCTGAAGAGGCTGTCTTTTCTCCGTTGTATGTTCTTGCCTCCTTCATCATAGATTAGGTGACTATAGGTATTTGGATTTATTTCTGGGCTCTCTATTCTGTTCCATTGATCTATATGTTTGTTTTTGTACCAGTACAACACTGTTTTTGATTACTGTAGCTTTGTAATGTAGTCTGAAGTCTGGAAGGTTATACCTCCAGCTTTGTTCTTTTTCCTCAGGATTGCTTTGATAACTGTGGGCCTTTTGTGGTTCCATATACATTTTAGGATTATTTATTCTAGTTCTTGAAAAATATCATGGATATTTTCATAGGGATTACATTAAATCTGTAAAGTGCTTTAGGTAGAATGACCACCTTAGCAATAGTAATTCTTCCAGTCAAAGAGCATGAACTATCTTCCCATTTTTTTGAATCATCTTCAATTTTCTTTATCAATGTTCTATAATTTTCAGTGTATAGGTCTTTCATCTCCTTGGTTAAGTTTATTCCTAGGGTTTTTCCTTTTTTGATGCAATAAACGATATATGTGTATATTTATATATGTATATATATATTTTTACTTTCTCTTTCATTGTTAATGTAAAGAAATGCAACAGATTTTTGTATATTAATCTTGTATCCTGCTGCCTTGTTGAGTTCATTTATTCTAATAGTTTTTGTGTGAAGACTTTAGGGTTCTCTATATAGAGTATTATGTTATCTCCAAACAGTGACAGTTTTACCTCTTCCCTTCCAATTTGGATAACTTTTATTTCTTTTTCTTATCTGATTGTTGGGGCTAGGACTTCCAGTACTATGTTGAATAGAACAGGTGAGAATGGGCATCCTTGTGGGAATTTAGTGGTAAGGCATTCAGTAGCTTCTCACTGTTGAGTATTATGTTAGCTGTGGGTTTGTTGTAAATGGCTTTTATTATGTTGAGATATGTTCCCTCTATACCCACTCTTGTGAGAGTTTTTATCAGGAGTGATATCAAATTTTATGAGATGCTTTCATGCATCTTTTGAGATGATCATGTGATTTTGTTTTCCCTTTTGTTAATGTGGTGTATCACATTGATTGATTTGCATATGTCAAACCATCCTTACAACCCTGGAATGACTCCAACTTGATCATGATGTATGATCCTTTTTATGTATTGTTGGATTTGGTTTGCTATTATTTTTTGAAGATTTTTGCATCTGTATTCATCAAATATATTGGCCTGTAATTTCCTTTTTTTGTAGTGTCTTTGTCTGGTTTTGGTATCAGAGTGATGGTGGCTTCATAGAATGAATTTTGGAGTGTTCCTTTCTCTTCAGTTTTTTGGAATAGTTTGAGAAGGATCAGTGTTATTTCTTCTTTGTATGTTTGATAGAATTCCCCAGTGAAGCTGTCCGGTCGTTTGCAGGGAGGTTTTTTTTTTTTAATTACAGATTCTATTTTGTATCTAGTGATTATTCTGTTCAAATTATCTGTTTCTTCTTGACTGAGTTCTTTCAAGTCTTTTGTTTTTAGAAACTTGTCTATTTCTTCTAGATTGTCAAATTTGTTGGCATATAACTGTTCATAGTATTCTCTTATAATTCTTTTTATATTTCTGTATCAGCTGTTATTTTTCCTCTTTCATTTCTTATTTTGTTTATTTGGGTCTTCTCTCTTTTCTTCCTGGTAAGCCTGGCTAGAGGTTTGTTGATTTTATCTTTTCAAAACAAACCAGCTCTTAGTTTTATTGACCTTTTCTATTGTTTTCTTAATCTCTATTTTATTTCCTCTCTGATCTTTATTATTTACTTCCTTCTGCTGACTTTGGGTTTAGTTTGTTCTTCTTTTTCTAATTCTTTTAAGTGGTTGCTTAGGTTGTGTATTTGAGATTTTTCTTGTTTCTTGAGGAAGATGTGTATCACTATGAAATTCTCTCTTAGAACTGCTTTTGCTGCATCCAATAGATTTTGTAAGGTTGTTTTTTCATTTTCGTTTGTATTGAGGTATTTCTTAGTTTTTTTCTTTGATTTCATTGTTGATCCATTGGTTTTTTAGTAGCATGTTGTTTAGTTTCCATGTATTCATTCTTTTCCTGTTTTTCTTTCTGTGGTTGATTTCTGGCTTCATAGCACTGTGGTCGGAAAAGATGCTTGAAATAATTTCTTTCCTTTTAAATTTGTCCAGGCTCATTTTATGACCTAATATGTTGTCTGTCCTAGAGACCATTCCATTTGCCCTTAAAAAGAATCTGTATTCTGGTTTTTTTGGATATAGTGTTCTATAGATATCAATTAAGTTCAACCAGTTGTGTCATTTAGAACCTCTATTGCCTTATTGATTTTTTTTGTCTGGATGATCTGTCCATTGATGTTAGTGGGTTGTTAAAGTCCACTATTATTGTATTATTGTCAGTTTCTTCCTTTATGTCTGTTAGGATTTCTTTTATGTATCTAGGTGCTGCTATGTTTTAGGATTATATGTTAATGAGCATATTTGTCTTCTTGTATTGATCCCTTTATCATTATATAATACCCTTCTTTGTCTTTTTTATGGGCTTTGTTTTAAAGTCTGTTTTGTCTGATGTAAATATTGCTACCCCTGAGTTCGTTTTGTTTCCATTTGCATGAACTATCTATTTTCATTCCCTCACTTTCAATCTCTGTGTGTCTTTCACCCTGAAGTGAGTCTCACGTAGGCAGCATATTGCAGGGTCTTTGTTTGTTTTTTGTTTTCTTGTTTTTCATCCAGTCTGCCACTCTGTGTCTTTTGGTTGGAGCATTTAGCCCATTGCCTTTTTTTAATTAATTAATTTTTTGGCTGCATTGGGTCTTTGCTGCTCTGCACAGGCTTTCTCTAGTTGCAGCTAGCAGGGGCTACTCTTTGTTGCGATGTGTGGACTTCACAGGGTGGTGGCTTCTCTTGTTGCAGAGCATGGCCTCTAGGTGTGCAGGATTCAGTAGTTGTGGTGTGTGGGCTCAGTAGTTGCAGCACTCAGGTTTTAGAGAGCAGGCTCAGTAGCTGTGGAACATAGGCTTAGTAGCTCCACAGCATGTGGGATCTTCCCAGACCAGGGATCAAACCCATGTCCCCTACACTGGCAGGCAGATTCTTTTTTTTTGGCTGTGTTGGGTCTTAATTGCTGCATGTGGGCTTTCTTTAGTTGCAGTGAGTGGGGGCTCATTGTGGTGGTTTCTCTTGTTGCTGAGCATGGCCTCTAGGTACGTGGGCTTCAGTAGTTGCAGCATGCAGGCTCAGTAGTTCTGGTTCACGGGCTCTAGAGTGCAGGCTCAGTAGTTCTGGCACACAGGCTTAGTTGCTTCATGGCATGTAGGATCTTCCTGGACCAGGGATCGAACCTGTGTCCCCTGCATTGGCAGTCGGATTCTCAGCCACTGCACCAGCAAGGAAGTCCTCTTGCTGCCATTAGAATCTTTTCTCTATCTTTAAATCTGTCATTTTACGGAATTCCCTGGTGTCCAGTGGTTAGGACTTGGTGCTTTCACTGCTGTGGCCTAAGTATGATCCCTGGTTAGGGAACTGAGAGCCTACAAATATTTTACTTGGTGCAGCCAAATAAAATAAAGTAAAATAAATTTGTCATTTTAATTATGATATTTCTTGGTGTGGGTCTCTTTGGATTCATCTTGTTTGGGACTTTCTGTGCTTCCTGTACCTGATATCTGTTTCTTTCTTTAGGTTTGGAAAGTTTTCAGCCATAATTTCTTCAAATATACTTTCAATTCTCTTTCTCTTTTCCTTCTGGAACACCTATTATGTGTCAGTTGACATGTTTTATATTATCTCATAGATCTTGTATGTTGCTGTCTTTTTTTTTTTTTTGATTGTCTTTTTGTCTGCTCTTCTGATTTAGTGATTTCCATTATTCTGTCTTCCAGGTCACTTATTCGTTCCTCTGTGGCATGTAGTCTGCTATTCATTGCTTCTAGATTGGCTTTTAATCTCAGCAATTGAATTGTCTGTTTTTGATTGGCTCATCTTTATAGCTTCTAGTTCCTTGTTACAGTGATGTGCATTTCTTTTTTTTTTTAATTTTTTAAATTTATTTTTGGCTGCATTGGGTCTTTGTTGCTGCATGTAGGGTTTCTCTCATTGTGGCAAACAGTGGCTACTCTTCGTTGCAGTGTGCAGGCTTCTCATTGCAGTGGCTTCTCTTGTGGAGCATGGGCTCTGGGCATGCAGACTTCACTAGTTGTGGTGCATGGGCTTGGTAGTTGTGGCTTGCTAGCTCTAGGGCACAGGCTCAGTAGTTGTGGCACATGGGCTTAGTTGCTCTGTGGCACATGGAATCTTCCCAGCCCAGGGATTGAACCCGTATCTCCTGCATTGGCAGGCAGATTCTTAACCACTGTGCCACCAGGGAAGTCCCATGATGTGCATTTCTATTGATAGTCTTTCTTAATTCAGTTAGTATTTTTATTATCTCCTTTTTGAACTTAGGGCCTAGTAGACTGGTGGGCTCTGTCTTATTATTTGTCCTTTCAGGGGATTTCTCTTTTTCTTTTAATTGGGAATAGTTCCTGTGCCTTTTTCTTTTACTTAACTTTGTCTCTATGAATTTAGGAGGAACAATTATCTGCTGTGGTCTTGAAGGGGTGCTTTTATGTGGGAGTGTCCCTGCATAGATTGTGTGTGTCCAATGTTTTTGGTGCAATGGCTGGTTTTCGTATGGACTCCGGCCACGTCTTTCCTCAGGGTGTGCTGGCCGTTACTCCCTTGATGGGAGTGTGGTTGGTATTGTGGTGTCCAGAGCTTGCACTAGATGTGGGGCAGGGCTTCCTGTCTGCTCCTGGCTGTCACTGCCCTGTCAGGAGTAGAAGACTTGAGGATTGGGTTCAGTTGGGCTCCATTGCCCCTGAGTACGTGTCCTGCCCCAAAGGAGGTGGCTTCTGAAGCAAGTGAGGTCCATGCAGTCACAGAGGACCTGTATGCTGTCTGTGCAGGCATCCATAGTTCCACTTAGAAGCAGCCCAAGGTTGTGTCCCTTTCTCTGTTATGTTTACCTCAGGTCTAGTTCAAGGCTATGGTTTGGAGTAGGCTGGGGCTGAGGGTTGGGGTGTCATGGTTGCAAGAACTGAGGTGGCTGTGCTGTTGCCTGAGATCTGGGCTGCCTCTGTGTCAGACTTCTCCCAGGACCTGTCTGCCCCATATCTAGGGCTAAGCTGCAGTGTGGTGTGGGCCGGCTGGGGTACTCTTTCTAGAAGACTAACCACTGCTGCTCCTGAGCTTGCTGACGGTAGCTGTCACCATTCCACCCAGACCACACACACCCTAGGACCTTTTGTTTATCTCTGCTGTAGCTAGATTAAATTCTCTCCCAGGGCCTGTATGCCCAAGATTCAGTGCTTAGCTGGTGCAGGCTCCTGTGGTGCTGCCCTACGTGTATGCGGACAGTGGCCTCTGCAGCTCCATCCGGATCATAACCCAGGTGCCCTGGTCTTTCTCTGTGCAGCTACACTGAGTCTCTGCCCAGATTTCATGCCAGGCTGTGGTGTGGAGTGAATGAGGCTGGGGTGTTTGCCCCTTTGGATTGGGAAGTGGGGCAAGGCAGCAGTTGCCAGTGCAAGGTTCTCTTTGCCCTGGTTGTCAGTGGGCCATCATGTGGTCACTCCTCACGAGTAGAGTCTAGGCTTCTCTAGCCCTTCTGTCTGTTCCAGTGGGTTTCTCAGCAGGCAAGGGGGCCTGTCTTCTCTGCACAGGACCCCAAGACTGGGATGCCCAGATTGTGGTTTGACCTGCTTACTCCGTAGGGCAAGGGTCCACCTGTGTGGACTTTCTCTCCCTTACAGAGATCCCTCCCAGGGGGCTCAGTTCCTAACCTGATGCATTTTTTTTTTTTTTCCTGTCTCTATCCAGTTACGTGGAGCTCTTTCTTGCTGCCTTGGTTTTGTAGTTCTGCTGGTTTCCAGTTACTTTTCCGTGAGAATTGTTCCACATGTAGAAGTAATTTTGATGTGTTTATTGGGAGAGGTGAGCGCCACATCTTCCTACTCTACCATCTTGATCCTCCTCAGCCTTAGCATTCTTGAAATGAAAGTTCTAGAAGTGAATTACGTAAAGTGGATTGTTTGAAGGAAACTCTGTGAACACATACTAAAAAATAGAGAAGGAGAACCTAGGGGAGAGTCAAAAGAAGAACATCTTCCATCTTTCTTCCAGAATGGAGAGGATGATCAGACAAACTGTGTGAGTTTTAAGGGTCCAGTAAATAGTACCACTCTTTTTACACGAATTTGGAACCCATGGAGAGAGAATAAAGATGTTTGGGGACATGGCTTTAGATCTTCAGTCAAGCAGGCTTACAAATACTTTACTCCTGAATTAGAACTTCCCATGTAATCCAGACACACACCCAACTCACAGCAGGCACATGGCAAAGAGCAGTCTGTAATATATGCCCACCTCCTGCAGAAACACTGGCAGACAAAGACTGGAAGGGGAGCGAGTGAGATATGCCCCTGTTTGTTCTTCCAATTTCACTAATAAAATAAACTCAGTTTTCCTCTCACGTGGAGTGATGAGTAAGGGATAGGGAGAGAGTCCAAGGGTGTTTCTCTAGGGAAGGCCCTCTGCATTGGGAACATGAGGAATGAGGATTAAGAGTTCCCTTCACCAGACTAAAGAGAAGAGGCTTTAATTAGTGGGGGACTAGGGATAATTGGAGCTATTGTGCTGAAGTAGGATACGTAAGGTTTGCAGTCTTCAGGTAAATCCTGATAACCCAAATCAGTCATTAGCAGTGTGTTTTATTTAGCCAATATGGTTTGTTATGAGAGTAAGCAGAGGAAAGGCAGCATAATGTGGTGAAGAGCATGCACTTGGGTGCCAGACTGCCTGGGTTTGAATCCCTGATCTGCCTTTTGCTCTGTGACTTTGAATATATTACTTAACCATTCTGTGCCTCGTTTCCTAATCAATAAAATGAGAATAATGATGGTACCTAATTCTTAGGGTTGTTTTGATGATTAAATGAATTAATATATGGAAAGTATTTAGAACAATGTCCAGCACATAAAAAACACTATCTAAAGTATACATAATTACTGTTGATATTGCTGTGTAAGAATGTTATGTAAATTGTAGATATATAAAGGCAGTGCATTCTGCACACTATTAGAGACAACCCAGAGATTATGTCAGTTTTGACAAGAGCCCTAGGGAAAAAATGCAGTGTTGGCAAAATCACATTCTGTCTTCTTTTCCTTCATTCTGCTGCTCTTATTTTTAGGAGTCTAGCAACTCCATCGCTCAAAGTTCTACAGCTTGTGCAGGTCTGCTGTCTTAGAAGTCCTGCATTCTTGTGATGATTATATTTTCTGTGACAAAAATTGGGACTCATGCTGAGAAACTATGAAGTAGATAGGAACTGGTTTGCGAGTACTAAGGGCGTGAAACTGTAAACTTCATTTTCCTTATAAGTGAAATGGGGATATTGCCTTGAACAATACAGCCACAATTGGTGGCTAAAATATGGATAATGATACCTGGAAGACTTCCTGTGAAAATTGGAGTCTGTGCTCCCAAGTTTGTCGCTTGTTTCTAGTTTTTCCATCCCCCAGATAAAAACTGAAATTCAGTGTGTACTGTGCATATAGGAGGTGTTCCATAAATGTTGAATGAATTGAAGCTAGCCTATCTTTCTAACTGATTAAAGCACTTGTTATGTGATATATAGTTAAGTAGTTATAACAGAAGGAACACTCATGTGCCCTGTGAAGGTTTTAAAGTATGTTCATGTGTTTTGACTTAGTACCTTTGCAATTATCCCTCCGCCTGAAACGCTCTCTCCTGGATCTTTACATGGCTAACTCTTTGTCGTTTGGGTCTTAGATTAAATGTTGTCTTATCGAGGTCTTCACTAGTGAGTTCTACTGAATATTTAAGTAAGAAACAACACCAATTTAACACAAACTCTTCCAGAGCTTACACCCTGATACCAACATTGACAAGGATATTACGAAAAGAAAATTGTAGACCAATATCCTTCATGAACATAAACATAGAACAAAAATCCTAAATAAAGTATTAGCAAATTGAATCCAACAATATCTAACATAAAAAGGATAAGACATTATAAATTAGATCCTCTTCAGTGTTTTCCAAGGGATAGAAATTAAAGGTTGGAATTCCTTTATTACTACTTTAGCTATTCAGATGTTGCTCCTTTGACTGTGATTCCATGTGGAGCCTGGGTCATAGGAGTCCAGGATTCATGAAGATTACAGTATTTCATTATGTCATTGTAATTTGAATCTTTATCAATAATCAGGTATATTTTAGATATGAAAGTAAAAGTATTTTATAGCATTGTCTGAAGTGTATTTTGATTCCAGAATTTCCATTTTCAATTTTGGTATTTTCAGTAACAGACATTTTCCTTGTCTTGCAGATCAAGATATTTTGGAAACGATGTTAATAGACAGCTATATCTTCCCAAGTACCACAATAGTAAGTGTGTAACTTTTATATAATTACCTGTCTCATGATTGTTATTTAGAAAGTACTAAAAAGCCTTCAGATTTAAATAATTTGTTTAATGCTGAGACTTCTTCAAAACACATCCTTAACTCCTGCTTCTGAGGCTTCTAGTATAGATTCTACTCCTTTCATTTTGATGAATATACCAAAAATTGTCCTTTTTGAAAGGTTTACTTTTTTATTACATTTTTTCTAGTTTAAAGTCCTTTTGTATCTCCTAATTCAACCAGACTATGTAAAAATAGTCATATTCCTGCCCTCTTATGAAAAATAATGGAATGGAGAATATTGCTATTAGATATTGCTTGTATGCTTTTCTTTATGTGTGTTTCCCTTTGGTAGCCAGATCATTTGAACAGTCTTATCATTGTGATGCTGTATGATTTCCAAGATAGAAAGTTTGAAGCTCGTCTGCTTTCAGATAACGAAGAGTCTATAGCGGAAGTTCTGGAAGTAGAGAACCTTCTTAACAGGTAACTGTAAAGGTGGAAAGGATGTTTTTATATGAAGTCACTATAGGTATTTTCACTGGTGAAATTGTATACAATATAACATAGTTAAGTGTAAAAATTTTATAGAGAAAAAATATAAAACTTCATAAGTTTCGTGAGTTCCTTTACAAACAAATCTTGAACAAAGTAACTATTCTGCTTGAATTCAAGTTGTTTTTGAAAGCTTGAATTGTAAGGTCCAACTTGTAAGTATTTGGAAAATCATGAAAAATTCTTGACAATTTTTAGCATGTACTTAAATTACACTTCATTTGAAACAGCTATTATTTATTTACTTGGCTTTGTTTACAGCTCTTTAAAAAAAACTCACATGTATCAAACAAGAAAATTCCAACAGTAGGTAAGAACCCATCACTTTGTGCAGTTGAAAACAAAAATCTATGACTTCATGTTAGTAGTTAAGAACAAAAACTAACATGTTTTAAATTTGTTTTCCTTTTTATCCTAAGTATCAGTAGAAACCTAGTATGGGGACAATAGCAACTACCTGAAAAGGTGGTTGGGAGAATTAATTAAACTAATGTGTGTAAAATGCTGAGCTTAGTCAGACACGTGGTAGATGGTCAGTCAGTGTTAAATGCTGCTGTTGTTAGGGCTTTTGTTATTATACTGTTGAACCTTAATAGAAAGCATGATATAGCAACAACAGCAATCTTGTGGGAAGATTTTCACCAAGTGAATAATCTGAAACAGTTGTCATATCTCATTTTATATTGTTAGGGGAAACTCAAGCAGTTTCATTTAAAGTATTGAAGATTGAGACCAGAGGACTCATGTAATGGAGTTATAGTAATAACTTACCTTTATTGAACACTTAATATGTATCAATCACTATTATAAGAAGCTCTTTATATAACAACTCTTTGAGGTGGATATTGTTACCAACCTCTATTTTTACTCATGAGAAAACTGAGGCACAGACATGTTAAAGGAACTTGCCTAATGCCATAGTGTTAGAAAGAGGAGTAGCCAGAATACACATTCAGGAATGCAGACTCCAGAGCCCAAGATTTAACCATTTATATGCTACTACTCCTTCCACTTAAGATAGGGAGTCATGGCTGAAGTACTCTAGAAGATGAAAGATATGACGTAGTCATATCTCATGTCAGTTGTAGCCATGAGAAATTTGGGGATGGAAAAAAACAAAAGCAATTGGATGTATGTACCCTTTGTGTTAGATAAGCAAGGATCTTGCCCCTGTTTACTACTGAGGTTTCTGGGCAACTGCTTCACCCCCATACCAGTACTTGGCAACCTGCCTCTGAGGATGGCCACCCAGGATGGGTTCAGATACATCAGAGAAAAATTGGTGAGGTGATATGCTCTGGAACAGGCTCTGAGTTTCAGCTTTCGTGAGCTGCTCTCAGTTTCTGTTTGATTTAGTGAGGACTCAGGAGATTTTCATGGAAGTCTCAACTTAGTCTCAGTGAGCATAATGAAAGTTGAGGTTAGCAGCCAGGAGAGCCACAGGGCTCCAACCAAGTAAGAAAGACCAGACTGTGGATTCATCAGCAGCAGAATTTTAGCTGAGAATGCTCGCAAGGCAGGTAGGAAATAGGACAAGCAAAGGCCGTGGCTCAGGAGGCCTGAAGAACAAGAAGGTATTATTGTCTAAGGTTTCTGATTCCCTAAATTTTTCCCTTTCCCCGTAATACACACCATGCTCCCTCCTGCCTTGACATATATACCTGGTTACATTCTTGTCAGTACAACATTTTTTTCCCCTACCCAAACCAATAAAGCTTCATATAATGCAGATCTTATTCCCACATTAATAAGTTATTTTATACCCAATTCATGTTATACTCAATTCATAATATGCTATAGGAGAGATGCATGTATTTAGTGATTGAATTGCAGAGAATGGTAGTGCAGTGTACTTGTATAAAGATAATGCTGAGAAAATCCATGTGTAATGAAAAAGATAATGCTGAGAAAATACATGTATAACGATAACACTATAGGGTTTTAATCAAGAGTTTTAGCGTGCAAGTAATAGAAGCCATCTTCAGTTAGCCTAAGCAGAATGGAAAATGTTCTAATAAAGATATTGGAATGTCTCAGGCAACTCAGAGACTCAGGAAGAGGATGAAATCAGGAACTGGAAAGATGTCAAGACTTTCTGTATCTCTGCTTCTTTGTCTCTAACTTTTTAACCTCTGCTTCTCTCTTAATACCTGCTTCATTCTCCTTTTCTCTGCAGTTCTGCCTTCTCTGCTTCTCTAGTCTGCATGGAGAAAAGCCTACTATTGCACCTCAGGTGTTGAGCTTACTTCTTACAGTTGTATGTTAGTTTCTTCACTTAGGCTAATTTGTTGTCTCTACACTTCAATTCTAAATTCTAACCCCTCCCCTGGGAATTCGATTGGCTCCATGTGGATTAGATGCATTCCCCTGGGCCAGTCCTGCACAGCCGATGGAGTAGAGTTGTGAACTGATACAGAGTGTTGGCAGCCAACCTCTGTAGATCATCTGGGCCTTGGGGCTGGGCACTGTTGTCCCCAGGGAAATAGAATCATTGTAAACTTGAAGTATACTTTAGTAAGTTTCTACCAAGAAGATGAGGACTTAATTTTAAGAGGTGATAGAAGAAATTATTTAGCAAGAAATTGAATGAAAATTATTTCCTCCTTATGAAAATTGTGTTTGATCTTTGTTGTTATTTTCTCTACCAGAGATCCTTGTGTTTTATCACTCTGTATACCAACTTGTATCTTTTTCTTCATTTGTTCATGGCTTTAGAGGTATAATCCAAGATGACACCTAGTATCATTTTTGACCTATGCAAGGTCTTTAAGAATTCATTCCTTTTACAAAACGCAACTATCTTTTAAATACTATGTGACTGAGTTAAATAAAAGGAGACCACAGCTTCTTCTTTTCTTACTCCCCCTGCCACACACTAGCCCAGGAATCTGATTCTGCCAAATAATTTGTTGGACTTTGGTGAGGCAAAATTGGAGAATGGGCAGTGAAAGACTAGAGAGGCAGAAGGAGAGGAAAAACTTAGTAGTCCATCTTCCCAAACTACCCAAGACTGTCCTGAAGTCTTTCCCATTACAATTAAGGCACCACCAGCTACGTAGATATCATCCTTGATTCTTCTTTCCTGCCCTGCCCTGTGCCTATACCACACCTAATACATTAAATTTTGTAACTCCAATTGGAAAACATGTGGAATGTGTCTACTTGTTTCCATTTCTGCTCCTACTATCCAAATCCAAGCCACTATAATCTGTCACTTTGGGCTACTGCAAGAGTAGTCCTCATTCCCTCTCTGTAACTCTTACTTTTTCACAGTCCATTACACATGGTAGGTAAAGTGATATTTTAAAAATGTAATTATATAATCATGACAGAGTATCTTGGATCAAACTATATTCCCCCTGTAAACAACTAGATGGACAAAAGATATGGGGCAAAGATTTTGGACATTAGACAAAAAGCAGCACAGAAATTTGATCCTTGAGAGAATGAAAACAAATGAGGTGAGCCTTAGAATAGTCCTGGCTTTATGCCTACAGGTACTTTCCAACTGCAGTGCAGGAAGGAGTATCTCAAGAGGGAAACTGTAAGAAAAACAGAGATCAGAGTTTAGGGATGATCATCTGAAATGATCATTTTTTTTAAAAATATGAATGATTATGTAGTCCTTTTTTAAAAAAAAGTGAATTTATTTATTTATTTATTGCTGCATTGGGTCTTTGTTGCTGCGCTTTGGCTTTCTCTAGTTGTGGTGAGCGGGCTTCTCATTGCAGTGGCTTCTCTTGTTGCAGAGCACGGGCTCTAGGCATGTGGGCTTCAGTAGTTGTGGCACACGGGCTTAGTTGCTCTGTGGCATGTGGATCTTCCTGGCCCGGGGATCAAACCTGTGTCCCCTGCAATGGCAGGCAGATTCTCAACCACTGTGCCACCAGGGAAGTCCCTGAAATGATCATTTTTTTTTCTTTTATTCTATTAATGTGGTAAGGTAATTCACATTGAATGATTTATGAATGTTAAAACCAACCATGGATTTTTGGGATGAATCATGTTTGCATGGATATATCCCCGTTCTTCTTTTTCCCAATTTTCTTTTTCACATAATGCTCCAGAGTTTCTCATTTACCAAAATGTTCCCTAAACACTTGTTTATGGGTGTTTGTCTCTCATTCTCTCCCCCCATTCTTTGGAAACTCTAAGCGCATTTCACTTACTTAGTGAATATTCTGAAACAGTTGTCAGTACGATGTCTGATTTTATATTTGTATGGGAAATTCAGGCAGTTCACTGAAGATTATCCTTTGGCATTAAGAAAATATTCAATTTATATTTAAAGAGAACCATATTTCTTTTGTGTTAGGCATTACTAATGGCACTCCAAAACGCGAGATATTTTGGGAATTTCCCGGCAATCCAGTGGTTAGGATTTGGTGCTTTCACTGTAGAGGGCCTGGGTTCAATCCCTAGTCAGGGAACTAAGATCCCACAAGCTCTGTGGCACAGCCAAAACAGAAACAGAAACAACCAACAACAAAAAAACTTCATATATTTTGTTCATTGTTAGATAAAATTTCTGAGAATTTGAAGCCAAAAAGGAGTAAAACCCATTTCATTAAAAAATAAACTGAGAGAAAATGGTATATTAGGTAGGAATCTTTTTTTTTTTTTTAAAGGGAGTGGAATCTTCCACAAGGAACAGCTTCTTATTTATTTATTTATTTATTTATTTACTCATTTATTTATTGACTATGATGGGCCTTCATTGCTTCATGAGGGCTTTCTCTAGTTGCGGAGAGCGGGGGCTACTCTTCGTTGCAGTGCGCGGGCTTCTCAGTGTGGTGGCTTCTCTTGTTGTAGAGCACGGGCTCTAGGCACGGGGGCTTCAATAGTTGTGGCACATGGGCTCAATAGTTGTGGCTCTTGGGCTCTAGAGCACAGGCTCAGTAGTTGTGGCACACGGGCTTATTTGCTCTGTGGCATGTGGAATCTTCCTGGACCAGGGCTCGAACCCATGTCCGCTGCATTGGAACCACTATGCCACCAGGGAAGTTCAAGTAGGATTCTTTTTTGACAACAGGACTCCAACTTAAGCTAGGTTAGACAAAAGAGAAATTTTATTATAAGGTATCTCACCGAAGAATTGAACAATGAGACTTGCAGGAAGGAGATTGATGTGGCTATGATTATACTAACCAAATCCTGTGATTCGAGTATCATCAGGACTCTCTTCGACTCTAGTCTCTGCCTCTTTGTGTACTTAAGCTTCCTTCTTGTATCTTTTTTTTCTGTTCATAGAATGGGAAACGTGGCTGCTAACAACTCAGCTTTATATTGTACAGCATAAAACTAGAAAGACTGGCTTGACTCTCAGTTGCTATACACAGAAATTTGCTTGACTCTGGTTTGGGTCAAGTGCTCACCCTCTACCAGTCAACTGTGGTCAAGGAGACAGAGTCAGTTAGGGACACCTCCCAAGAGAATTACATGAATGGAAGGAGGAGAGGAACATATTTCAGAAGAGGGGAAGTTTTTATTCCCAGAAGGGAAGTGGTGCTTAGAATAGAAACCAGTAGGTTTCTACTCTAAATGGAAACGTTGCTCTGTAAATATGCTCTGCTGTTTAACGTCTCCTTATTTTTACAGTGCTCTGCCCTCTGTCTGTATGTTTTTTCTCTTCTCGTGGTCTGGAAAATTCTTGCTCTTCTTTAATAGTTCAGGTTTCTCCTCCTCTCAGAAGTCCCTTTAGGCTGATTCTTTTTTTCTACTTTATCTATGTATCTTATAACATTAATCATGTTGAATTATAATTGTTTATATGTCCGTTTTACCACCTAATTATAAATTACTTAAGGGTAGAAATTATCTTTTAATCTTTGTAGCCCAGGTCTGATAACAGTACTTGATACTAGTAACAAAAGAATAAGCATATTAATCATTATCATTTCTTGAATAGCTTAACTTTAAATACATTTTCAAAAGTATCTTTGCAACCATTCTATAAGTTAGATACTAATTCCTAATTCCTAGAGCTTAGAGATGCTAAATAACTAGTCTAAAGTCACATAGCTAGCAGTTAGTGGAACCAGAATTTGAACCCAGGAGATCTGATTGCAGAGTCCAAACCATACTGGCTGGAGAGACAGAGGAAGAGCAAAGCAGAGAAAGAGGGGAGTGGATGTGGCATATTAGCAAGAGTGGCAAATAGCTCAGTGTGAGACTAGAGATAGATTTATGGATGGGAGTGGTGGGAATTGAGAAAGGGAGAGTTGGTTCAAGTTAAATTATTAATATCCTTGTGTGTCATGATAAAGTTTGGATTCTGGCCTGTAGCTAGTTCGTTCATTTAAGATTTAAGCTTAGGGGGACTTCCCTGGTGGTACAGTGGTTAAGAATCTGCCTGCTAGTGCAGGGACGTGAGTTTCATCCCTGGTCCAGGAAGATCCCACATGCCTTGGAGCAGCTGAGCCTGTGCACCACAACTACTGAGCCTGTACTCTAGAGCCCGTGAGCCACAACTACTGAAGCCCGCATGCTCTAGGGCCCATGCCCCACAACAAGAGAAGCCACTGCAATGAGAAGGCTGCACACTGCAAAGAAGAGTAACCCCCACTCACCACAACTAGAGTAAGCCCGCACGTGGCAACGAAGACCCAATGCAGCCAAAAAAATTAAATTAAAAAAAGAGATTTAAGCTTAGGAATTATATAACCATCATTTAACATATAGAAAGAAAACTCTGGCTGTATGTACAACAGGGATGCTGATAAAAAGAGATAATTAAGCAACTCTGCGATAACATTCAAATTGTAGCAGGAGATGGACTTCTGGGTCCAGAATGTTGGGAAAGGCTATTTTTGCTTCCATTTACATCATAGCAGTCTGTGTAGGTATTTGGAAGGATTGTTTAGTCAGAAACAGTCTGTTCTTAGAAATATCTCAGTGTATAATATGGAACAGTAACTCATCCCCTTTATTTTAATTTATTCTTTGATGTGCATTAATATATTATACAATTATTTTTAATGTTCCTTGCTGTAGCTCTGTGACATTAGGACATAGCACTCCACAAATCTAATTCTGTTATAGCCCTAGAAGGCTTAATGTTTGATAATCCTTCCTTCTCCTCCTCAAGTGCCTCTATGTTCTCTTTCTCCCTCCCTGTTTTTCCCTCCTTCCCTGCCCCACCATCTCTATCTGTATCTTTTTTAAAAATGTTTTTTTAAATATTATTTATTTATTTATTGGCTGCATTGGGTCTTTGTTGCTGCACATGGGCTTTATCTAGTTGCAGTGAGTGGGAGCTCCTCTTCATTGTGGGGCGTGGACTCCTCATTGCAGCGGTTTCTCTCGTGGAGCATGGGCTCTAGGCGCGCAGGTTCAGTAGTTGTGGCATACGGGCTTAGTTGCTCCGGGACATGTGGGATCTTCCTGGATCAGGGATGTCCCCTGCATTGGCAGCCAGATTCTTAACCACTGCACCACCTAAGAAGTCCCTATCTGTTTCTTATTAAGCTTTCTGCAGCCACATACACCATTCTCAAGGAACTTGACTTTTTTGTGGCATCCCTTCCTCATTTCTCATTCAAGGTTATCTTTGAAGTGTATTATTCAATTAGATTCCTATTGTGAAAATGCTATGAATATAGGTCAAGAGTAAGCTCTTTATTCTCATTTATTAAAAATTTGGTCTATGACATTAAAAAAAAATCATTGGGTCTTCATGGTTATGCTAACCAGTTCTTGTTTCTCTTTTCTGTTATTTGCAACTTTGAGATATGGGGTAGTCAGAACTGGGAAAGACTTGATACAGATTCATGAAAGTTCCTTAATCTTTTCAGGAGTACACTGTTGCCATTTCTGATAATAATAACTGATCTATAATGAGTGCCTGCCATATGCGGGGCACTGTGCTAATTATTTTACACACATGGTAATAATCTCCACATTAATAGCAAGGTAAGCTGATCACATTTTACAGATGAGAAAACTGAGGCTGATGAGAGATTCAGTATCGCACCTGAGGTCACACAGCTAGTAAGTGACAGAGCATAAATTTAACTTCAGATTTGTCTGACTCTAAATCCTACACCTTTTTCACTACATAAAATTTGCCTCTCAACCAGCAATTGTTATAAATATTTGAGGAGATACACAACTATACAGAGATAGCAAAAACTGAAAAAAAAGAAGCAGGATTATTGGATTTTCATTTTTAAATATAACAAATTTTAATTTTAAACTTCAAAAATTTGAAATAGAATTATAGAAGTATTTGTGAAAATTCTAAATCTAATTGTTAATGTTTCTAGTGGAAAATTGATAGTCTTGTCTTCAGTGCAGTACTTACCAAGAATGGATTTTCTGTCTTTAGTTTTAAGACAAAATTGGCAGCGGCATTGGCAAGATGTCGAATCAAACATGATGCCCTTTCAATTTACCACATTCTTCCAGAAACAGTTAGGAACCAGGAACTAAGGGCCTCCACTTTGCCACTTTATGCTTGGATAAATACTTGTAAAATCAGGTAAGAGTTCTAATCAAATTTGTTATTCAAGTCACTTGCTTTTCAAAATAATGTGATAAGAAATGTTACCTTTTTAATGGATGGGGGTGCTCACTTGGGGGAGTGATTGGGGAATCATAGTTTGGTTCAGGATTTTATCACCAGATTACCAAAATTAATTACATAAATGTGTTAAATTTCTTATCTCTGTTTTTCAACTTATTGTTGGCTAAAATTGTAAGTTCCATTAGTTGCAATATATGCAGTGATATTTTTATTTATTGTAGGAAAAAGATTCGAGTGTTAAATACACTTTTGATGTATTATATTTGTAATTACAACCTAATGTTGTATATTTACAGCCCTGAAGAAGTTTATAATAGTTTGAAGAAAAGAGGCTATAATAAAGTCAAATCTGTATTGCATATTGATAATAAAGTCTTTGCTGTGGATCAACATTGCTATGATGTCTTAATTTTTCCATCTCATCTTAAAAGTGATCTTCTAAATATAGATCTTTTCAAAGATTATAAACTTGTATTTCAGGTAAACTAACATTTTACTTTCATTGTGATTCTCAATAAGCCTGCTCACCCAAAGAATTCCTCCACTTAAAAATAAAACCTAAGAAATTGGTTATATTTTGTATAGATTATCAAGGAGGTTTATAAGGCATAATTTTCACCTTGAATAAAATTAGTACCCCTACAATCAGTGTTCCTGTTATACTTTGTCATCTTTGCCCCCTTTGAAGTGGGCATATTGTAAAGAACATATTTTCCTGCCTAGATACCATAGATGGGGGAACTTGTATTGTCTACAGCTGAAGGGTTAAAATTTTCTCTCCCAAAGGAGGATTCAAGAGAAAGCACAATGATTCCTTTTCTTCCTTCCATTTCTGGGAAGGATGCTAGTGCCATCCTGTATTTGGAGATGCAGTGTGTAATACTTTCCCATTATTTCTTTACTATAGTCCTACAGCTTTGATTTGTGAGATGTATATAATGGCTACCAATGCAGAAAGAGAATGTGAGGTATAATGTGGTTTCAATAGAATGAAAAATAAAAGGCCCAAGAGATTTTTATGTCCTTAGATTCCAGTTCTTGCCTTGGATTCAACATGGTCTTATAAGGTTTATCCCTTCACAGTACCTGCATTCTTGGCCAGAGTCTCTTGGCCTTATTTTGTTGTGACACGTTATTGAGCACTGAGATCAGCTGCAGAAACTCATGTGTCCGGCCCCCTTTTATAAGCTTGTCAACCATCTTACTTTTAATCTGTGTGAGCTAGCAGCCATTTAGATGACAATGTAATGGGAAAGAGAGAATGGCAGTAGCAGATGAGTACATTTTCATGAAGGCTTAAGAATGGGAGCTAAGGCAGGACATCAGTAATCTATTAATCACATTTTGAGGATTTTGGCATTGCCTTATCACTGTATAAAAGTTAAATGATAGTCATAATTTAGGCTAAACAAAGTTAGGGTATTGTTTTAAATCAGTTTATATTAGTTATCTTTGTTAAGTTTATATTTTAACATATATTAAGATGTTTTAAACTCAAATGGGTTAGGTATGTCTTCAGATTTTCTGTGAATAGTTTGTTTTACCTAAGGCAAAAAGAAGTCAGTACATGCTTCTAGCCAAACCCTTTGGAATTCTAATCATACCATTATCTTGTAGGACAAATCTCGAAGTCTTGCTGTCCATTCTGTAAAGGCTTTATTAAATATGGATGATGATATCTTAATGGTCAATACAGGTTCGTGGTATACAGTTGCCCATATGTCAGTCTTAACAAATAATAATAACTCAAAAATATTTGTGTGTGGAGTACAGTCACAAGCTAAGGATCCTGAGCTGAAGAACCTTTTCACAAAAATGGGATGTGAAAGTATGTACAGATATTTATTTGTTTGATTATAATGTTCTGTAAGATTTAGAAATGTTAAAAATATTTGGATTTGTTATTTTTTGTAATGTAAAACTCTATGAACTATACTCCTAAAATCCCCACTAATCTGTATTATGTCAGGCTGTTCTTGTTGCTTAATATTGGTTAAACAACTGCAGTTTAATGAATGTATTGGCACTTTGGTATATTGCTTGACATTCAGCTACTACATAATTTGAGTTTCAAACAATAATTAAAATAAATGGCAGAAATTGTCATCTTTTAATAATTAAGAAAATCACAGGAGTGCTTAAGGGACAAGGGTAATATCTGGAACCAGATGCTAAGTCCTTAGGCTCCTTATTTTTAAAAAATTTTTCCATTGGATCATGCTGTGACAAAAGATGACACTTTATTATAGGTTCAGTAAAGCTGAAAAACTAAACGAATCTTTTAACAGATTCACGGGGTCAGAGAGACAATAAGTAGAATTCAGGGCTTGACATGCAGAGGTAGACTGGTAAAAACCCAGGATTTCATTGAAGCACAGAAGTATACCCTGGGTAGTGATCAGTCCTCTGATGAATTACAGCCCAAATTCCAATCATCTCAATACCCAACTGGATTAAGGTGATCTGGGATTGCCAGAGGCAAAAGTGAATTCTCTCTGGAAGAAAGTAACATCATCCTGGATCTCATATTATCTCCTAAATTTTTTCAGTGCAGTATCTGGCACTCAAAAAAAAAAAAAAAGTCAGACAAAATAGAAGAAAGATGTGAGTGAAATAAGGAGAAAAACACTGCAATAGAAGCAAACCGGCAGAAGGTCCAGGTACTGGAGATACCAGATGTGGACTTTAACTATGATTAATATGCTAAAGAGACTAAATGACAAGTTGTAGAATTTTAGCAGAGAACTGGAAACTATAATTTTAAAAAGCTTAAAAGAAAATTCTAGAACTGAAAAATACAATATGTGAAATTAAGAAATAAATAGATTTAACAGTAGATTAAAACTAAAAGAAGGAATAAGTGAACTGATCAGTCAGAAGAAGCTATCCAGACTGAAGTATCAGGAGACAAAAGGATGTGGAAGAGATCATAAAATACACATGAGACTCAGTGATCTCATGTATGTTGTGATCTGGAACCTAGAAAGAGAGGAGAAAAGGAATTAGGAAGAAAGTGAATCTGAGTTTGTCACCAGCAGATACAATGAAGGGTATATTCAAGATTATCATTTGAGTAGAAGAGATATTATCTCATACAGAAGGTTGTAGATGTTGGAAGAAATGAAGAGCAATGGAAAAGGTTTAGTACATAGGTAAATCTAAAAATTGTAGGCTAATGTCTTGTGGGATTGTAAACTAATATGGAGCTAAAAATATGTTATATATAATTAAAATACATTACAACAATGGCACATAATTTAGAAAAGGAAATGGTATTAATGTGTTCTATCATCCTTGCTTTGTCTAAGAAATGATAAAAGTAGTAAACTATTAAGTCAGTGGTATGTGTTTTAGTATTGGGGGCAATCAATAAACAAATAAGAAAAGAATGTAAAACTAATAGCTAAGGGGGAGGGGTGGAATATGGAATTGTAATCACCATTGTAATGTATAAAAGGCAGAACAAATAGGAGGCAAGTAGGTAGATTAAACTTTAAAAAATATATATGTATATATAAAACAATCAATAAACATTAAATATGCATGACTGATATTTGGATTGCAAGACAACATCAATACTGTATTTTTAAAAATCAACTTTAAAATGCTGTTTATAAGAGATATCCCTTACATAAAAGGGTATTAAAAAAAAAAACTTGGACAGAAAAAAGATGTTCAGTGACTATACTAACAAAAAGAGCTACAGAGAAAGTAGTGTTAAGTCAATAAAAATTACTAGAAATATAGTTAAAGCATGTTTAATTCATCAGGAAAATATACCAGTACTAAAGAGGTATGCACATAATAACATAGTCTCAAAATATATAAAGCCACATTATCTAGAATCAGCAGATAAAATGCTCTGTATATAGAAAATTCTAAAGAATCCATGAAAAAATACAGACTTAATGCAATTGCTATAAAAACCCCAGCTGGCTTTTTGGCAGAAATTGACATTCTGTCATAAAATTTACATGGATATCCAAGGGACCTGGAATAGCCAAAACAGTCTTGAAAAAGAACAAAGTTACAGGACTCACACTTCTTGGTTTCAGAACTCCCTACACAGCTTTAGTAAACAAGACAATCTGGTACTGTCATAAAGATAAACATATAGATCAATGGAATAGAATTGAAAACCCAGAAGTAAAATCTTAAATGTATGGTCAATTGATTTTTGACAAGTGCACCAAGACCATTCAACAAGGTAAGAATAGTCTTGTCAACAAATGGTGCTGGGATAACTAGATATCCACGTGCAAAAGAATGAAGCTGGACTCTTACTCAAATCATATACAAAAATTAACTCAAACTGGATCAAAGACCTAATTGTAGGAAATACAACTGCTAGAAGAAAACACAGGGGTAAAACTTTGTGACTTTGAATATGGCAGTGGTTGTTTAAACACCAAGAGTACAACAAAAGAAAAGATAAATTGAACTTCATCTAAATGAAAAACTTTTGTTCTTCAAAGGTCACTGTCAAGAAAGTGAAAAGACAACCCACAGAATGGGAGAAAATATTTGCAAGTCACATATGTAATAAGGGACTTGTATCTAGAATATGTAAACAATAGTAAGACATATATCACAATTAAAAATGGGTAAAGTATATTAATTTAATTCAGCTTTTCAAGAAAAAAAGTTTATAAAACAATTCATTTATCAGTAATGGACAAGGAGATATTACTACAGATCCCAGAGACATTTAAAACATAATAAAAAGATACTATGAGCAAACTTGAACATTTAGATGACATTGGTGTATTCCTGGAACAACACAACTTACCAAAACTGACACAAGAAGAAAAAGGAAAATCTGAATACTCTTGTCTTTATTAAGATCTTAAAATTAGTGAATATTAATGTCTATTAAATTCATAATTGAAAATCTCCCTCACTCACAAAGCAAAAAAAAAATTTAAAAACCTTCAGTCATTTAAGGAAGAAATAATACTCTTTCAGAGAATAGAAAAAGGACTACTTCCCAGTTCATTTATAATCTTGATATCAAAAACAAATGTGCTGATAGTTCCACTTATTAGCACATTTGTGAAAATAAATGTTAGCTTACTGAAATAAATAAGATATTAGCAAACTAGAAATATATAAGAATAATACATTATAAATAAGCTAGATTTATTCTAGGAATACAAAGTTGGTTTAACTCTTAAAAATGAATACATGTAATTACGTTAATAGGAGAAAAATCATATGGTCATCTCAATAGATGCAGAAAAGAAATTTGATAAAGTTTAACATTCATTCATTTTATATATATTGGGTTGCCCAGAAGGTTCCTTTTTTGCATAAGATGGCTCTAGTAGCACTTAGTTGTCATTAACTTCATTCAAAACAATTTTGTTAGACTGTGACAGCTGTCATATCAGCATGCATTTAAAAAAAGACATCAAAATTGGTGAATTTTTATGTAGCCGTTTTAATATTGAAGATAGAAGAAAAGCAACATTTTTGGCATATTATGCTTTATTTAATTTCAAGAAAGGTAAAAATGCAGCTGAAACACACAAAAAAAATTTGTGCAGCATATGAAGAAGGTGCTGTGACAGATATAACATTTCAAAAGTGATTTGCCAAGTTGCATGCTGGAGATTTCTCTCTGGACGATGCTCCACGGTCAGGTAGACCAGTTGAAGTTGATAGTGATCAAATCGAGACATTAATTGAAAACAATCAACGTTATACCATGTGGGAGATAGCTGACCTACTCAAAATATCCAAATCAAGTGTTTAAAATTATTTGCACCAGCTTGGTTATATCACTTGCTTTGATGTTTGGGTTCCACATAAGTTAAGTGAAAAAAACCTTCTTGACCATATTTCTGCATGCGATTCTCTACTTAAACGTAATGAAAATGTTCCGTTTTTAAAACGAATGTGATGGACGATGGAAAGTGGAAACTGTACAATAATGTGGAACAGAAGAGATTGTGGGGCAAGTGAAGTGAACCACCACCAACCACCCCAAAGGCTGGTCTTTGTCCAAAGAAGGTAATGTTGTGTATATGGTGGGATTGGAAGGGAGTCCTCTATTATGAGCTCCTTCCGGAAAACCAATTAATTCCAACAAGTATTGCTCCCAATTAGACCAACTGAAAGCAGCACTCAACAAAAAGCATCCAGAATTAGTCAACAGAAAACTCATAATATTCCGTCAGGTTAATGCAAGACCGCATGTTTCTTTGATGACCAGGCAAAAATTGTTACAGCTTGGCTGGGAAGTTCTGATTCATCTGCTGTATTCACCAGACATTGCACTTTTGGATTTCCATTTGTTTAGGTCTTTACAAAATCCTCTTAATGGAAAAAAATTCCAATTTCTTGGAAGACTGTAAAAGACACCTGGAACAGTTCTTTGCTCAAAAAGAAAAAGTTTTGAAAAGGTGGAATTATGAAATTGTCTGAAAAATGGCAGAAGGTAGTGGAACAAAAGGGTGAATACTTTGTTCAGTAAAGTTCTTGGTGAAAATGAAAAATGGGTCTTTTATTTTTACTTAAATACCAAAGGCACTTTTTGGCCAACCCAATATATACACAGCAAATATCATACTTGATGGCATGTTTAAAGCTTTCTTTCTGGTATTAGGGATTAGATAAGCATGGCTGCCATCACCACTTTTAATCAACATTGTACTGGGAATCATAGGCAAAGGAAAAGAAGAACTAAAAGATACAAAGATTGTAAAGGAAGAAGTAAAATTGTCTTTATAGGTGACGATTATATATGTGGAAAATACAAAGTACAATAATCTGTAAACTATAGATTTCACATATGAGTTTTGCAGTGTTGCTAGATACAAGGTCAGCATACAAATTTAGTTTCTGTATACCAATAACAAAAATTTGAAAAAGAAGCAGATACCTTTTACAATGAACCAAAAACATAAAACATTTAGGAGTACATCTAGGAAAAGATGTGTAAGACCTCCTCACAAAACTATGGAATGTTATTGAAAGAAAGAAGATCTAAATAAATGGAAACAACAGACAATGTTCATGAATTGACAGACTAAATGTCATAAAGACAAGTTTCCTCTCTAAGTTGATCTGTATAGATTTAATTCAGTCCTCTTGATGCTACAGGATATTAACGAAGAGAAAGTCTTTTTAGTAAATGGCGCTGGGAAAAAATGACCCCTGCTTCACACCATCTACACAAATCTAGAATCTAGAATTTATTATAGGAGAAACACTTCTTGACTGGGGTTGGTAAAGGTTTCTTAAACAGAGCATGTAAAGCACCAACAATAAAAGGAAAGATTGATAAATTGGACTACAGTGAAATTTTAAAAATTTAAGGACTTCTATGTATTGAGAGAGCACAAAGGCAAACTGTAGAGAGGGTATATATAGCCTGATGAAGAGTTTTTCCCCACAGTGCACAAACAGTTCTCACAAATTAACAATAAAAAAGACAGCCCAGTTGGAAAATGTGCAAGAAGCATGACCAAACATTCCACAAAAGAGGGTATACAAAGACCAAAAAAACTTATGTAAAAGTACCTTAACTCCATTAGTAATCAGGGAAATGCAATTCAAATCACAACTTACCACTATATACCCACAGAATGATTAAAATTAAAAAGATGGTAGTACCATGTGCTGGCAAGGTAAGGAGCATTAGGAATGCTCAAACACCGTTGGTTGGATTGTAAATTTGTACGACGACTTTGGAAAACTATCATTAATCACTAAAATTGAAAATATACATGCCCTATGATCTAGCATTTTACTTCAAATGTTTATTACCCCTTTGAATTTTTACCTAGTTAACTAGAGAGAATAGTAACCAAGCAGTAGAGGAAGGGAAGTTTCTTCTTTTAGAAGTATTCCAGGTGATAAATGAAAAAGGGAAGACACAATTAGAATATGACTATTTGGCAACCCCTTTGCTGGTCCCATAAAGGCAATTTAATGGATGAATGTGATGCCACTTGTGAAATAGTTTTGTGCTCCCTACCCACCAAGAAAAAAAAAAAGAAAACAAAGAGCTTGAATCTAACTAAGCTCTAAAGATCCAAATACTAATTTATAGGAAGCCCAGAAGATAGGAACATGTTAAACTACACTCTAGGAAAGTAATTAGCAAAATCCAGACTGTGGGAAACTCTAGTAGTACAAAAAACCATGTTTCATGATGAAATAAATGGTAAGAAAAAATGGAAAGGGGACCTATCAATAAAAAGAAATTTAAAATAAGATGAACTAATTGCAATGTATGTACCTTATCTAAATCCTGATTTAAACAAACTGTAAAAAAAATTTGACATGCCTGAGACTGTTGGAACTGGGAGCAGATACAGATGAAACAAGATTGGGCATGATTGGTTCACTGTTGAAGCACCATAATGGGTACTTGAGAATTTATTACATATTATGTCAATTTTTGACATAATGTGTTTAAACTTTTGCAATAAAAAGTTAAAAATAGGGGGGAAAAAAGGCCCACGATTAAAATTTTTTTTCAGAAGAGAATAGAAAGAGGGAAGAATTGATCAGATAAGGGAAAGGGACTGGGTAGGGCAATTTCAAGAGTGATTCCTCAGCAGATGAGGGGAATGGGAACCACTGCAGAAGTGGAGGGGTGGCCTTAAGATAGGGTCACAGATAGTTATAACCTGCGGGAAGGCAGACACTCAAACTAAATTATAAGGTCCCTGAGGGACCTTTAGACTGTGCCTAAATAAAAATTATAAAATGCTAAATGAAAATATAAAAAAAAAATTTTTTTTTCTGGAAAAAATAGAATATAAAAGGGGATAAAAAATGAGAAAGGGAAATAATCAATACTGAGCATTTACTGTATACTAGGCAGCATGCTAAGTCAACTACTTTATCTCAGTCTTCTCTACACTTAGATGAGGTGTAGGCATTATTATCCCATTTACAAATAAAAAAATTGAGGCTTAGAGAGATTGAGTCACACAGATAGTAAATAGTGAAGTTGGGAGTCAAACTTGGGTATTTCTGCCTCTAAAACCTGTTTGCCTCCACTACATCATACTGCTTTAAATGGAATCTGAAGTTCAGAATGGAAAATTTAAATTATATTTTATATAGAAGATATTTAAACTTCAAAATGATTCTCTCAAGTGAAGGAGAAAGAACTCTATTAAGAGAATTTATGTATTAACTTTAGGGTGTTTTCAGAAAATAATCCTCTTTTCTGACTGCATTAACATGACTTTTTGTGGGGTTGAGGATTTTAAAATAAACAATGAGAAATAGAAATAATTACATACTGCATTAAGATTTTTAGTTAATATTTTTACATAAATTTTCTGTGTTTTTTTCTCCCAGATATTGAAATACTTCATGAGACATTTATTAACCTTGAATCAAAGGATCATAGGCTACAGAAAGTTAAAGTGATTCTGCTGCTACCTCGTTGTTCAGGACTGGGTGTTAGCAATCCAGTAGAATTTATTTTAAATGAGCATGAAGGTACTTGCTTTAATTTTTAATTTCTAAATTATTTAAATTTGTTAATATTTTTGAAATGAAATTATTTAAAATCATTAAGATGACATATCAAATACATCTGATTAATGAATAACTACCATATATAGAGCAGCAATTATGTATAAAGTGTTTTACATCCATTACCTCATTTAATCTTTACACCAGTTCTACGAGATAACGGGCAAGGGAGATATTCAAAATGTTTAATAGATAAAGTGATGTAGGCAGTCAGAACAGATGCTGGCCAGTATGCTATTCTGTTATATACCAGAGTTCAAGATATAGGCATTAAAATTTATCAGCATTTTATAGATTAAAAAAACTGAGACTCAGAAAGACTGATTCATTTTTATAAAGTCACATAACTAGTTGGTAACAGAGCTAGGAATCAAATTTAGATCTGCCTGACTCTAGAGCCTGTGCTCTGAGATGATCCCAATTAAATCATAATCAGATTATTTCAAACTTGACTTCTTTAACCCCCAGTATGTATGTTTTATATGACTATCTCAGATTAACTATTCTGAGAATATTTTATTTCCTTCTTTAATAAATTAAGAAATATTATTTAACATTAACATTTATTGAGCACTTATATATAAGGCACTGAACTAAACACTTTGCTTGGATTTTTTTCATCAAATCCTCACGAGAACTCAAGTGGTTACTCTTATTATTTCTCTTTTACCAGTATGGAATCTGAGAATCAGAGAGGTTGAAGTCACTCAGAGTCTTTTGACTAGTAAGTGTCAGAGCCTGGATTCAAACACTGCCGTTCTGACTCTGGCCCTTTGAATCATGCTCTTAATCACAGCATGTTAACTAAAATTGGTGCCTACTCTAATGCCTTGTTTATAGTGAACGTCATGGATACAGTTAATTAGAATATTAGACAAAGAAGACATTCCACTAACATTCAGAATATGTTGAGTAACTTTTCTATTCCTAGCAAGGACAGAACCTAAAATGAAGAAAAAGAAATTGAGGGAAAGAAACTAATATTTATGGAGCACAACTATGCCCCAGTGGATGTCTAGGAAGTGTTCATGCATTATAACTTAATATTCACAATAACTTTGTGAGGATAGTGTTATTTAATTATCTCTGTTTTATAAAGGGGAAAAAAAAACAAGATTCAGACAAGTTTAGCAAGTTGCCTGAGGTCACTTAGCTAGATTTGAAGCTGGGATTCAAATTCAGATTAGTTAGCACATCGCACTGTACTACACTATAGAGAATTCCACTATACCAGCATTCCCTAGCCTCGTTGGCACCAGGGACTGGTTTCGTGGAAGACAATTTTTCCATGGACCGAGGGGAGGGGAGGATGGTTTCAGCATGATTCAAGAGCATTACATTTATTGTGCACTTTCTTTCTATTATTATTGCATTGTGATATATAATGAAATAATTATACAACTCACCATAGTGTAGAATCAGTGAGAGCCCTGAGCTTGTTTTCCTGCAACTAGATCGTCCCATCTGGGGGTGATGGGAAACTGTGACACCTGAAGGGTGTTGCTTATATCCAGTCTACTCCCTGAGATGCCGCTTAATCGTCACTTGCCACTCACTGATAGGGTTTTTTTTTAATTTATTTATTTATTGGCTGTGTTGGGTCTTTGTTGCTGCACACGGGCTTTCTTTAGTTGTGATGAGTGGGGGCTACTTTTCGTTGTGGTGCGCGGGCTCCTCATTGCCGTGGCTTCTCTTGTGGAACACTGGTGATAGGGTTTTGATTTGAGTCTGCAAGCCATCTATTTATTATGGTCTCTGTGCAGTCAGACCTCTCTACTAATGATAATCTGTACTTGCAGCCGCTCCCCAGCACTAGCATCCCCACCTCAGCTCCACCTCGGATCATCAAGCATTAGATTCTCATAAGGAATATGCAACCTAGATCCCATTTAAGCGCAGTTCACAGTATTGTTCAGGCTCCTATGAGAATCTAATGCTACCACCGATCTGACAGGTGGAGGAAAGCGGCTGTAAATACAGATGAAGCTCGGCTTGCTCGCTGCTGCTCACCTCCTGCTGTGCAGCCCGGTTCCGAGCAGGTCACTGACGGATAGCGGTCTGTGGCCCAGGGTTGGGGACCCCTGCGCTATACCACACAATTTTTAACTGGGCTTCTACTGAACTATGTGGAACTCTGTCTTGCTACGGAAGATTTCTTTCCAAGAGAATTAGAAGAATAACCAACTCAGATGGGGGTATGGTAGACTGAGAAAATTCCTACACTAACTTTGGGAAATGATCAAAGAAGAAGAATTAGATTTTGAAAGGCGGGGAAGAAATAGCTGCAGCTACAGTAAGCATTGCAGTCAAAAGAACTAGAGCTCAGAACTACTGTGAGACAATGGCCTTATCCTGGGCCATCTCGAAGTGGGAATGCAAAACAAAATAAACCATAGGTAAAAGTAGTTTAGAGACGGGGGTGGGGAGCCCAAAGGGAACTATAAAGGATAAAAAGAGGGAAAGTAAAAAGTTTCCTAGATGTTGGTAATATTTTGAAATCCTTGAAGAAGTGATGGATACACCAAGAAGTGGTCTTTGGCAAACCTGGAAAAAAGGAGGGTTTTGAAGGAAACTGTCCTTTGATCAGCTAATAGCCAGAGCAAATGAGGAACTGCTGACCTAGTGATTATGGTAGATATCTTAGTCATAAATTTAGTGGGGATGAATCCAAAAGACAGATTTGTGAGAAATCATGAATTAGTTTGAAAAGCATTTTAACGTTTTTAGAATGATTATCGTAAAAATTATCATATTTTAGGAATATATGAAGTTGTTCTTTGCTAACAACTTGGAATTATTTAACAATGGGGTGAAAAAGGTAAGTTGATATGGTTTTAGAGTATAATAATGTGTAAACAGTAAATAGTCCTTTAAAAAGTGATGAAATTGTGAAGTGTAAAACTAAATTGGAAAGAAATGGAGTTTAACTTTTAGTGACATTACTGGAATGGAGAACAGCCAAATATATGGTAAAAAGAATTGGTTCTCATACTCCAGGGAGTTACTGAGAGGCAGAATAAAACAGGGGTTGGAAACTTGGTCAGATTGCCAAGCTGGAACCTGCCTCTGAACTGGTAGCTGTGTGACCTTAGAGAAGCTGTTTAACGTTTGCTTGAACAGTTTTTTCAGTGTTAAAAGGGTTAATAATGCTTCAAGGGGTTGTTGAATAAAATAATCTATACAGAGTGGTATTCAATATGTCTTAGTGAGTATTATCAAGAAATATATGAAAAATAGTTTTAGAAATTTAAAGAATTACTATAAGAATTTCTTGATCTATTGTTCCTTGACCTATTATAAAGATATACATTTTCTTTCCTGAAGTTTTTTCTTCCAGAATTTCTTTTAGTAAGTTAATGTTTTTAACCGTAACCTCTTACTCAGATCAGACTGTAGCCCATCAGTTTCTACCTTGGAAAATAAATCTTTTTTCCCCTCTATTAGTACCCAGACTGACTGCATTCTACTTTTTATACCTAAATGACTTATTTTGGCCGGTTGGATGACTGTATCATAAGAACTTGGAGAAAAAAGGAAAAATAATATTAAAATTAAGCAAAATTACCTTAATACTTCTGTCAGTATTTGTATAATACTATTAATTTTTAATAAATATTTTCCTTGAAAACTCATTAATAGGGAAAATGATTAAAATATTAAATAATGTGATAATAGCAATATATGAAATAATACTGATATATTTAAAATCATTTATTTCCTTTTAGATACAGCTTTACTTAAAGATTTCTCTCAAGGAGGCCCATCAGAAGATAAACTTCATGTTCTTGCTCAGCAGCAATATGAGCAGCTGACACATGCAATGAAATGTAAGTTTATTATCAGTGCAATCTGAAAATATGCTGTAAATCTTAGAAATATTCATGCTTCATTTATCTATTATATTCAGGCGATGATGTGTGAACCATAAGTGAATTTTCCAGAACACTCAGTCTTAGTTCCTGCAAATAACAAAATATTTATTTTTACCAATTTGTCTCAAAAACATATGCTTTCCTATCATTTTAAACATAGGTTAGCAAGAATAATTTACAGCTTCTTTAATGCTGAAGTAAAATAATTACATGCAACCATTGTTATGCAGTTTCATCTTCTTTATTTCTTTTCTTTGGCTTCTTACTCAGTGTAGTTTTTCTGTTGTCATGTGCCTGCCCCCAACAACTCTTCTATAATCCCAATTTTAATCAAACTTTTACTTCTTTTAGTACTAAAAAGAAAACAGAGAGATGCAATTACAGAAAAAGCCTAGATCTCTTGAAGTCTGGCTAACAAGGCTCTTAAAATATTTACATTATTGCTTCAATCATTGCATTTAGATTTTGAGTACCATTCACATTTGAGTACCAATGCCCTTCCGCACATAGATATGGAAATCTAGAAGTCTCTGAGAAATTACATAAGCTTTTGTTAATTCAGTGCATGTGTATCAAATGCCTACTCTGGGTCAGGTTTTAAGCTGGTTGTTAGGGATATCAGTGGATAAATTCTGACCTCCAAAGACTCAAAGCTAAGTGTAGGGTATAGATGATTTAATCCATGAAGATATAGCGTATGTGAAGTAGAAATAAGGCAAAATAGAAAACACAGAGTAGTTCTGCCCTTTTAATTATGCTATTAAAATATTAATTTGAATATGATAGTATGTATATGATCTATGAAATGAGTTGGTTGGAAGATTAGGAAGTTGGTAAATAATGCATTTTTAAAATTATTGCTCTGATTACTCTATTTAAAATTGCAAGATAGTCTCTTGAAACTAACCATCCTCCGTATCTGCTTTAATTTTCTCTATAGCATTTGTCCCTTCCTAACGCCATATATATTTTTTTCTTTTTTTCTTTCCCTTGGGCCATGCCACTGCACAGCTTGCAGGATCTTAGTTCCCCTATCAGGGATCGAACCCGGGCCCTTGGCAGTGAGAGCACCGAGTCCTAAGCACAGAACCACCAGGGAATTCCCTAATTTTCTTATTTATTTATGTCTTATGTCAATGAAACATAGAAAATAAGCTCCCTGGGGCAGGGATTTTTGTGTACGTATATTGAATGGCGAGAACACTACCTAGCACATCATAGGTGCTCAGTAAGTGTGAATAAGTGAGTGAATTGCAGGGAATAATATTACCTCATTTTACAGGTGAAGAATCGGAGAGTTAAGTAATTTTCCCAGGTTCATAAAGCAGTAAGTTACAGAATTGGGATTCACATCTAAGTCTGTCTGTTTCTAGAGTTCTTTTAACTTGTTACATGATATGGCTTGTAGAAGAATGACTGGAAGTCTCAAGCTTATGGTAATCTGCAGTATTTATTTGTTTGTAATCAGGTTGGTCCCATTGATTAGATTTCCATACAATCCAGTTAGATTTACTTTATTTATTGGCTGCAGACTCCATTATTGACACATGCTTTAAAGGGGAGCCATGCAAGCATCTGTAGAAATAATTCTTATCAAAACCATGTGGAATTAGTACAGACAGACGTTTGAAAACATAAATATGTTTAGGATTGTTAATGGGGTCATTATATTAATTCCATCTTCTTTAAATATAGTTACTAGAGCTCAAGCAGTTGTTTACTGTACATGTTCAGTTTATCCAGAAGAAAATGAAGCTGTTGTTAAGAAAGCACTGGAATTTCAAGACCACGGGATTAAAGTACAGCCTTATAGGTAAGAAAGGAAGGATTCTTCTAAACAACCAAATATTTCTGAAGGTGAAAAATTTTGATTTTCTGAGTTAGAAGTGGAAGATATTTCATTTCCTTTTTATTAGATTTTAATATGACCAAATAGCCTAACTTCTTACAACTTTAAAGTAGATTCTGTAAAGCCTTTACAATGGCTTGGCATGTGCATTCTCTTGTACACTAAAAGATTCTTGTTGTTATTGTTAAATAAGGCTAAAGGCATTTGGGCTTAGACTTGATTGATTTCTGGGTAAATTGAATATAAACTTTATATCCTGAGATTTAGATACATCTATGCTTCAAAAGAAGAAAAGTAATAATATAAAATAACCTTAGAAAATAGAAAATTGGATGTTTATTATTGGAAAACATGTTTTCTTTTATTTATTTATTTATTTATTTGGTTGTGCTGGGTCTTAGTTGCAGCACGTGGCATCCTTAGTTATGGTAGGCAAACTCTTAGTTGCAGCATACATGTGAGATTTAGCTCCTTGTCCAGGGATTAAACCCGGGCCTCATGAACTGGGAGTACAGAGTCTTAACCACTGCGCTACCAGGGAAGTTCCTGAAAACATACGTTTCTTAGACCTGTTTAGTCTTTGGCACCCACAAGGACTAAGATAAAAATAGCCTGAATAACTATAGTAGCTTCTGGGTAAAATGCTGTAATAAACTAGAATAGAGAAGAAAAATAGTAATACTCCATCCAAACTCTGGGCATCAAGATAAGGAGTATATCTAAGATTAATATATGACACCAATTAGTTCAAGACTGTGACAATTAATAAGGTATTTAAAAATGTCCCCTATTTTTTACTTATTTCCTCTGGTCTGAACTTTTCCAGTAATTCTTATAGTATGATCTTAATATGTATATGGTTTGCTTCCTCCTTTTAATTTGATATTTTTCCTTTGCCAGTTCACAGGTGGACATGTTAACCACATCTGTATTTCCCTTCTGACTTTACCTCCTTATTTAGTAATTCTTGTTGGTAGCTAACAGCCAATCTTATTTCTGCCACCTTCTCAACACAGCATTAACTAAATCACCATCTAGCGGCAAGGGAATTATTGCAGGTATATGACCAAAATCATCAGTGTGGATGACTCTTGATTTGTCTGTCAGGGATAAGTTATAAGAATGTAAAATGGCAAAAATAGAGGAACACCCTCTCCAGAGTTTATTATGTTTAGACTTTTTGATGAAAGCCATTCTGACCAGTGTGAGGTGATACTTCATTGTGGTTTTGATTTGCATTTCTGTAATAATTAATGACATTGAGCCTCTTTTCCTGTGTCTACTGGTCATCTGTATGCCTTCTTTGGAGAAATGTCTATTTAGTTCTCTTCTTTTTTTGATTGAGTTGTTTTGTTTTGTTTTGCTTTTGAGTTGTATGAGCTGTTTGCATATTTTGAATATTAAGCCCTTGTTGGTTGCATCGTTTGCAAACATTTTCTCCCATTCCATAAGTTGTTTTTTTGTTTTGTGAATGGTTTCCTTTATTGTGCAAAAGCTTGTAAGTTTGACTAGATCTCATTTGTTTAGTTTTGTTTTTATTTCTTTTTTTAAAAATAAATTTATTTATTGGCTGTGTTGGGTCTTTGTTGCTGTGTGCGGGCTTTCTCTAGTTGCAGAGAGCAGGGGCTACTCTTCGTTGAGGTGCACAGGCTTATTGTGGTGGCTTCTCGTTGCAGAGCATGGCCTCTAGGCACATGGGCTTCAGTAGTTGTGGCACGCAGGCTCAGTAGTTGTGGCTTGCGAGCTGTAGAGCACAGGCTCAGTAGTTGTGGCACACGGGCTTAGTTGCTCTGCAGCATGTGGGATCTTCCCGGACCAGGGATTGAACCTGTGTCCCCTGCATTGGCAGGCGGATTCTTAACCACTGCGCCACCTGGGAAGTCCCCTTTTGTTTTTATTTCTATTGCTTTGGGAGACTGATCTAAGAAAATACTTCTACAATTTATGTCAGAGATTATTTTGCCTATGTTCTCTTCTAGGAGTTTTTTGGTGTCATATCTTATATTTAGGTCTTTAAACCATTTTGAGTTTATTTTTGTGTGTGGTGTGAGAGAATGTTATAATTTCATTGATTTATATGTAGCTGTCCAGCTTTCCCAACACCACATCAACAAGTCTTCAGAAGAGTTTGTCTTTTCTCCATTGTATATTCTTGCCTTCTTTTCATAGAATAATTGATCATAGGTGTGTGGATTTATTTTTGGACTGTCTGTTCTGTTCCACTTATCTGTATGTCTGTTTTTATGCCAATATACTACATTGTTTTGATTACTGTAGCTTTGTAGTATAGTCTGAAGTCTGGAGGGTTATGCCTCCAGCTTTGTTCTTCTTCCTCAGGATTGCTTTGATAATTCTGGGCCTCTTGTGGTTCCATATACATTTTAGGATTATTTGTTCTGGTTCTGTGAAAAATGTCATGGGTATTTTGATAAGGATTGCATAAAATTTGTAGATTGCTTTGAGTAAGTAGTGTGGCCATTTTAACAATATTAATTCTTCCAATCCAAGTGCATGGAATATCTTTCCATTTCTTTGAATCATTTTCAGTTTCTTTATCAGTGTTTTATAGTTTTCAGCATATAAGTGTTAACTGCCTTGATTAAGTTTATTCCTAAGTATTTTTTTGGACACAGTTTTAAACAGGATTGTTTTTTTTACTTTCACTTTCTGATATTTCATTGTTAATGTAAATAAGTGCAACAGACTTCTGTATGTCAATCTCGTATCCTGCTACCTTGCTGAATTCACTTATTCTCATAGTTTTTGTGTGGAGACTTTACGGTTCTCTATATAGAGTATCATGTCATCTCCAAATAATGACAGTTTTACCTCTTCCCTTCCAATTTGGATACCTTTCTTTTTCTTATGTGATTGTTGGGGCCAGAACTTCCAATACTGTGTTGAGTAGAAGTGGTGAAAGTGGGCATTCTTGTCTTGTTCCTGAATTTAGCATGAAGGCATTCAGCTTTTCACTGTTAAGTATTATGTTGACTGTGGGTTTGTCATGAATGGCTTTTATTATGTTGAAATATGTTCCCCCATACCCACTTTTGTGACAGTTTTTATCAAGAATGGATGTTGAATTTTGTCAAATGCCTTTTCTGTCTATTGAGATGATCATGTGGTTTTTGTCTTTCCTTTTGTTAACACAGTGTATCCCATTGATTGATTGTGTGTGTCAAACTGTCCTTGCTACCCTGGAATGATTACAATTTTGATCATGGTGTATGATCCTTTTTGTGTATTGTTGGATTTGGTTTGCTAATTTTTTTGAAGATTTTTGCATCTATATTCATCAAAGATATTGGCCTGTAGTTTTCATTTTTTGTAGTGTCTTTGTCTGGCTTTGGTATCAGGCTGATGGTGGCTTCAGAATGAATTTGGGAGTGTTCCCTCCTCTTCAATTTTTTGAAATAGTTTGAAAAGGATAGGTATAAGTTCTTCTTTGAAAATACTAACAGATATAAAGGGAGAAACTGACAGTAATATAGTAATAGTAGACCTTAATACCCCACTGACATCAATGGACAGATCACTGAGACAAAAAAATCAATAAGGCAACAGAGGTTCTAGATGACACAATAGATCATTAGGACTTAATTGATATCTATAGAACTCTACATCCAAAAAAACCAGAATACGGATTCTTTTCAAGGGCAATGGAATGGTCTCTAGGGTAGATCACATACTAGGTCATAAAAAAAAGCCTCAACAAATTTCAAAGGACAGAAATTATTGAAGCATCTTATCTGATTACAACAGTATGAAACCAGAAATCACCCACAGAAAGAAAAACAGGAAAAGAATGAATATATGGAGACTAAACAACATGCTACTAAAAAACCAATGGGTCAACAATGAAATCAAAGAAGAAATCAGGAAATACCTCAAGACAAATGAGAATGAAAACACAACCTTACAAAATCTATGGGATGCCCACCCACTGGTGGTTGAAGCTAGGTCCTGGGGTTCGTGCTGGACTACTGACATGAAGAGCCAGGTCCTGGAGTCTGGCTGTAGGGCCCCAAAATCCCAGAGCTGGTGTAACATGGCTGGCGGGAAGGCAGGAAAGGGGAGCAGGGCCTGCCACAGTTGGGTACAGGATCTGGGGTGTTCCAAAGCTTGTGTTGGCCTGTTTGTGGGCAGGGTCTGGCCTACTGTGGGCAGGATAGGTTTGTAGGCTGTGGGATGGGATTGTGGTTTTCTTGCATCTAGTGTCTGCCTGCATTGGGTCAGCCTGGTCCAGAGGCTAGAGCAGGCAAGGCCCAGAGGATTCTGGGGCTGGTGCCTGCTCACTGGTGGGTGGAAATGGGCCCTGGGCCCTCTAGTGGGTAGGGCCATGTCCAGAGGCGGCTGTGGGCTCAGGAGGTCTTTAGGCAATCTGTATGCAGATGGGTGGGACTGTATCCCACCCAATTAGTTACTTGGCATGATTCATCCCAGCATTGGCACCTAAAGGCTGTTGGGTGGGGCCAAGTCAGTGCTAATGAGCTAGAGGGAGGATTCCACAATGCTGTTTGCCAGTATCAGCATCCACATGGTAGAAGGAACTCCCAAGAATGGCTGCCACCAGTGTCTGTGCGCCCAGGGTGAGCACAGCCACCCCTCACCTCTCCAAGAGACCCTTTAAGACCAGCAGGTAGGTCTGGCCCAGGCTCCTATCAGATTACTGTTTTTGCCCTGGGTTCCAGAGCATGTGAGATTTTATGTGTGGCATTTAAGAGTGTAGTCTCTATTTCCCCCAGTCCTGTGGGACTCCCAAAATTAAGCCTGCTGGCCTTCAAAGCCAAATGCCCTGGGGGCTCATCTTCCTGGTGCTGGACCCCTCAGGCTGGGGAGCATGACTTGAGGCTCATAACTCTTACTCTTGTGGGAGAACCTCTGCAATATAATTATCCTCCAATTTGTGGGTCACCCACCTGGGGTTATGGGACCTAGCTATATTTTGAGTCTGCCCCTTCTACTTGTCTTGTTGTGGTTCTTTCTTTATGTCTTTAGTTATAGAGGATCTTTTCTGGTATGTTCCAGACTTTTTCATCAATGGTTGTTCTACAAATAGTTGTGATTTTGGTGTGCTCGTGAGAGGAAGTGAGCTCAGAGTCTTTCTACTCTGCCATCTTATCCAATCTTGGTTATTGTGGTTTTGATTTGAATTTTCCTGGGGACTAATGATGTTGAGTTTCTTTTCATGTTCTCATTAATCATTTATATATCTTCTGTGGACAGTGTCTTCAGGTTCTTTGCCTATTTTAATATTGTGTTACAGTTGGCCTTCCAAGTCTGAAGGGTCCACATCTGAGGATTCAACCAACTGCAGATTGAAAATATTTGGAAAAAATTCCAGCAATTTCCTAAAAGCAAAACTTGAATTTGCTGCAACTATTTAATAGCATTTACATTGTATTAGGTATTATGAGTAATCTAGAGATAAGTATACAGGAGCATGTGTGTAGGTTATATGCAAATACTACACCATTTTATATAAGGTATTTGAGCATTTGTGGATTTTGGTATCCAAGGGGTGTCCTGGAAGCAGTCCACCTCAGATACCAAGGAATGACTGTATTTGTCTTTTTATTGTTGAGTTCTGAGACTCCCTTATATGTTCTGTATATCATACCCTCATCACATATATAAATTGCAACTATTATCTCCCATTCTGTGGGCTTTTTACTTTCTTGATAATGTCCTTTGATGCATAAAAGTTTATAATTTTGAAGAAGTCTAATTTATTTGTTTATTATTTTATTTCTTGTGCTTTAGGTAACATATCTAAGAAACTGTTGTCTAATGCAAAGTCATGAAGAATTATGCCTGTATTTTCTTCCAAGCATTTTGTAATCTTAGCTCTTGTGTTTATTAAGTCTTTTATCCATTTTGATTAATTTTTGTATATGTTGTGAGGTAGGGGTCCAGTTCCATTCCTTTGCATGTGAATATCCCGGTGCCATTTGTTGGAGAGACTATTCTTTCTACATTGAATGGTCTTGGTACCCTTGCTGAAAATTGATTGATCATAGATGATTGGGCTTATTTCTGGCCTCTCAGTTCTGTTGCATTGATCTGTATGTCTATACTTATGCCAGGATCATAATAAGAGATTTTTAAATCACTAATGGATGCCTAGTTTTATCAAAAGCCTTTGCAGAATTTAATGATATGATCAAATGTTTTTTCTCATCTGTCATTTTAACATGGTAATGAATTAATGCTAAATATTGTCTAATCGTGAACAGTCTGAGCTTGAGGGTTAGGTACTGATGGTTGTATTCTGTGTTTTGATTTTCTGTTACTAGTAAAGGTGGAGTATAGAGAAGGTAAGCAGTGCATGAGGGGGATTGGATTGCTATTCTAGTCTTGGTGCTCATTATGGTAATCAGTAACACGTGCACCTGGCTTCTGATGGGTACTTTGCCCACTTAGTCTCTATTGTCTCAGGATCCATTATTCTCACTGCTCTCAGTGAGCTCAGTGCTATAATGGCCTCTCCTACTGTCAGCCGTGACCTAGGGAGGGAAGCCACCACTGAATTTATGAGTGCTGCTAGTGCCCTCCCAGCAGTACACTTCTTGTTGCTCTGATAAAAGGTGGATCTTCTGGACCCTTCTGTCAACATAGTCCTCTGGAGAGTTCTTGAGCCCTAATAGTATGTCCACTGTAGCAAGCTCATTCCTCTGAGGTCTCTAATCCTATTTTCCACTGCCTGTCATGACAGTCTGGCATTTCTCCTCACTAAATGTGAGCCATTGTGTATTAGCTTTCTATTTATGCTTAGGAAATTACCACAGATGTAGCAGTTGAAGACAGGACCTATTAATTAACTCAGAGTTCTGTAGGTCAGTTGTCTGGAATGGCATGGATGGATTCTCTGCTCAGGATGTCAGCCTGATGAATTCTTTGCTGGATACTCTGGGGGAAAATTTGCTTCCAACCTCATTCATGTGATTGTGGGACTGAGGTTCTTGTTTCTTTGCTGGTTATCAATCCAAGATTTCTCTCTGCTTCTAGAGGCCACATTCGTTCCTTGTTACTTGCCACTCCTCCATCTTCAACCCAACAATAGTGCATTATACTCTGCTCATGCTTTGAATCTCTGATTTCTTCTGTCTCTAACTTGTAGACCTGGCTAGCTCCTGTAATTAGGTCAGGTCCACTGAGATAAACCCATAGCTGAAGGTTAACTAATTTGAGACCTTAATTATATCTGCAGAATTCCTTTTTCCATGTGTATTATTTGCCTGGGCTGCCACAGTAAATTATCTTAAACTTGTTGAGACTTGTAACAACAGAAATTTATTCTCTCACAGTTCTGGAGACCAGAAGTCCAAAATCAAGTAGCTGGCAGGGTTGATTCCTTCTAGGGCCTCTGAGAGAGAATCTGTTCTGTGACTGTCTCCTCGCTTCTGGTGTTTGTTAACAATCCTTGGTATTCCTTGGCTGTACCTTCATCAGTCCAATCTCTGCCTCCATCTTCATGTGGTCTTCTTCCTGTGTGTCTCTGTGTATCCTCTCTTCTTGTAGGGACACCAATATTGGACTTAGAGTTTATCCTGCTCTGGTATTAGCTCCTTTGCCAAGACCCTAAGGTTACATTCTGGAGTTTTGGGCAGACATGAATTTGGGGGTACACTGCTGAACCCACAGTAGTCTACTCTAGCCCCCTAAAATTGATGTCTGTTTCATACACAAAATACATTTATCTCACTCAAACATCCTCAAGTCTTCACCCATTCCAGGATCAATCTAAATCCAAAATCTCATTTAAATGTCACCAACTAAAAAAATCCCAGATGTCATCATCTAAGTCAGGTATGAGTGAGACTCTGTGTATTAACTTATTATCCGAAGAAATGAACTATAAGTTGGGGTTTGGAGATCATTTTGTTATGCAGGGCCAATTTCTGTATGGTAGCTTTACCATATGGATTATGGATTATTATTACCATTAGAAAAGATAGCATGTATGTAGCTAAAATATATCATAGTCTATTAAATAAATACTTGTTGAATACCTGCTATATACCAGGCACTCTTCTAGGTGCTAGAAGTATATCAAACTGACAAAAATCCCAGCCTTCATGTTTACATTCTGGAACTAAATATGTTCCACATTGGTAAGAAATAATTATTTTCAGTGAGTATTCTTAATATATAAGTGAATAATTTTTTTTGAGGATTTCTGTTTGTGTAGAGCATAGATGACTGGGCCTCAGAAATTCAGTTTGTTGGTTACAAGGCTGGTAAGAGGAGTGAATAGCTCTCTTGCCTTTAGAACCTACACAGCTATTATATTTCAGCTTAGCTCAGCACAAACATTTTATTAAGCACCACTATTTGCCAGACTCTTTGGCTTGTCATTTGAGGTCATGTGTGCCTGCCCACATCCTAAGTGACCTCTACATCCCCTTACTCACTCTCTTACTCAGCCACATGGAAATACTAGCTGTTCCCTGAACATACATCTTCATGCCACTTGTGCTTTCATTCATGTCCTTCATTCTGTCTAGAATCCCTTCTTTGCCTTATTGGAATCCTACGTATTATTCAAGACACAACACCAGTGCTCCTTTCTCCGTGAAGTCTTCATATTTGCTTTCTCCCATGGCCACAGTTAATAGTACCTTATTCTATATTCCTACATAATTTTGTCTCTACTTGGTTCAGCATGTGGTCTTCTTTATATTATTGTACCAATTAGTTTCTCCAACTAAATTGTAAACTATTTAAGAGAGTTAATATTTTATTTATGTGTTTTGCACATAGTAGGCAAATAATGAGTGAATAAATATAAATATGAAATGGTTTTTAACTTCAGAATATAACACAAAATTATTAATGAGTTCCTGATATTTTAACTTATGTGGAAAATTATTTATTCCTTTGATTAAATGTTTTACTTATAAAAGCATGGGTCTATAAGAAGAATTGTTTATGAGTGAACCATTTACTATTGAATGAAAAATTAAATATTAAATATAAAAACCAAAATTTTATTTTAAACATATTAGTGACTAGAGATTTTTGTATTTCTGACACAAAGTCTTTTCTTTGGTATGTACTTTCTTGAACACTATATAACTCATCTATTAATCTCAAAAGTGACTGAGAAGAATAATATAGTGATAGGCCATATTTTTATATTGTAATTGTGCAAAAAGTACCTTTTGTATTTTGACATGTGGAACTCAAGGATTTTTTTGGAATATGCGTTTGTGATTACTATACATATTTACCTGTTTTGATAATGGAAGTCTTTTTGTTAACATATTAGTGACTTGGGGAAGAGTTTTTAATATGTTGAAAGGTTGTTCTTGGCATAGTTGTTTAAAGATGGAAAACTTGGGAAGTATAATAAATTATAACTAACGTGAAATACTAGAGCTTTTATTTTATAATAGTGTTGTACTGCTTTGACATTTTATTCTTTTTTTAATTGAAGTATGGTTGATTTACAATGTTATGTTAATTTCTGCTGTGCAGCAAAATGATTCAGTTATACATATATGTACATTCTTTTTTTAAAATATTCTTTTCCATTGTGGTTTATCACAGGATACTGAATATAGTTCCCTGTGCTATACAGTAGGAACTTCTTGTTTGTCCATTCTGTATATAGTAGCTTACATCTGATAAGCCCAGCCTCCCATTCCATCCCTCCCCCTTCCCTCTTAGCAACCACAAGTCTGTTCTCTATGTCTATGAGTTTGTTTCTCTTTCATAAATAGGTCCACTTGTGTCATATTTTAGATTTCACATATAAATGATATCATATGGTATCTGTCTTTCTCTTTCTGACTTCACTTAGCATGATAATCTCTAGGTCCATCCATGTTGCTGCAAATGGCATTATTTCATTCTTTTTTATGGCTGAGTAGTATTCCATTGCATATATATGTACCACATCTTCTTTATCCATTCATCTGTCAATGGACATTTAGGTTGTTTCCATGTCTTGGCTATTGTGCATAGTACTGCTCTGAACATAGGGGTGCCTGTTATCTTTTTGAATTGTAGTTTTGTCTGGATATATGCCCAGGATTGGGATCACTGGATCATATGGTAATTCTATGTTTTGTTTTTGTTTTTTTGACTGTACCACATGGCTTATGGGATCTTAGTTCCCTGACAAGGGATCAAACCCGGGCCCTCAGCAGTGAAAGTGTGGAGTCCTAATCACTGGACCAGCAGGGAATTCCCTTCTATTTTTAGTTTTTTAAGGAACCTCTGTACTGTTTTCCACAGTGGCTGCACCAACTTACATTCCCACCAACAGTGTAGGAGAGTTCCCTTTTCTCCACACCCTCTCCAAGCGTTTGTTATCTGTAGACTTTTTAATGATGGCCATTCTGACTGGTGTAAGGTGGTACCTCAAGAAGCTTTGATTTGCATTTCTCTAGAATGCAAATTAGAGATGTTGAGCATTTTTTCATGTGCCTACTGGCCACCCGTATGTCTTCTTTGGAGATATGTCTGTTAAAGTCTTATGCCAATTTTTTGACTGGGTTGTTTGTTTTTTGTTGTTGAGTTGTATGAGCTGTTTGTATATTTTGGAAATTAAGTTCTTGTTGGTTGCATTGTTTGCAGATATTTTCTCCCATTCCATAGGTTATCTTTTCATTTTTTTTTTTTTTCTAATGATTTCCCTTGCTGTGCAAAAGCTTGTAAGTTTGATTAGGTCCCATTTGTTTATTTTTGTTTTTATTTCTATTGCCTTGGGAGTCTCACCTAAGAAAACATTGGTATGATTTATATCAGAGAATGTTTTGCCTATCCTCTCTTCTAGGAGTTTTATGGTGTCATGTCTTATGTTTAAGTCTTGAGGCCATTTTGAGTTTATTTTTGTGCATGGTGTGAGGGTGTGTTCTAACTTCATTGATTTACATGTGGCTGTCCAGCTTACCCAGCACCACTTGCTGAAGTGACTGTCCTTTTCTTTGTCAAAGATTAATTGACTGTAGGTGTGTGGGTTTATTTCTGGGCTCTCTATTCTGTTCCATTGACCAAAAGTCTGTTTTTGTGTCAATACCATGCTGTTTTGATTACTGTAGCTTTGCAGTATTGTCTGAAGTCTAGGAGGGTTATGTCTCCTGCTTTGTTTTTTTATTGGTTCCATATGAACTTTAGAATTATTTGTTCTAGTTCTGTGAAAAATATAATTTGATAGGGATCACATTAAATCTGTAGACTGCTTTGGGTAGTATGGCCATTTTAAACAATATTAATTCTTCCAATCCAGGAGCATGGGATATCTTTCTGTTTCTTTGAATCATCTTCAGTTTTCTTTATTAATGTATTATAGTTCTCAGCATATAAGTCTTTCACCTCCTTGGTCAAGTTTATTCCTAAGCATTTTATTTTTTTGGTGTGATTTTAAAAGGTATTGTTTTTTAATGGTCCCTTTCTACTATTTCATTAGTGTAAAAAAATGCAACCTATTTCTGTACATTAATCTTGTATCCTGCTACCTTGCTGAATCCATTTATCAGTTCTAGTAGTTATTTTTTTTAAGAAAGTAACTTTTTTTTTTTAGATTTGTTATTTGTTTATGTATGTATGTAGGTATTTATGTATTTGTGTGTTTATTTAGCTGAGTTGGGTCTTCACTGCTGCGCATGGGCTTTCTTCTAGTTGTGGTGGGCAGGGGATACTCTTTTGTTGTGGTATGCGGGCTTCTCATTGCAGTGGCTTCTCTTGTTGCAGAGCACGGGCTCTAGGCAGCATAGGCTCAGTAGTTGTGGCATGTGGTGTCAGTAGTTGTGGTTCATGGGCTCTAGAGTGTAGGCTTAGTAGTTGTGGCACACAGGCTTATCTGCTCCTTGGCATGTGGGATACTCCCAGATCAGGGATCAAACCTGTGTCCCCCACATTGGCAGGTGGATTCCCAACCACTGCACTACTGGGGAAGTCCTGGTTCTAGTAGTTTTTGTGTGGAGTCTTTAGGGTTTTCTATATATAGTATCATGTCATCTGCATATAATGACAATTTTACTTCTTCCCTTCCAATTTGGATACCTTTTATTTCTTTTACTTGTCTGATTGCTGGGGCTAGGACTTCCAATACTATGTTGAATAGAAATGGTGAGAGTGGGTATCCTTGTCTTGTTCCAGATTTCAGTGGGAAGCCTTTCAGCTTTTCACCATCGAGTATTCTGTTGGCTGTGGGTTTGTCATAATTTTGCTATTATGTTGAGATATGTTCCCTCTATACCCACTTTGGTAAGAGTTTTTATCAAGAATGGATGTTGAATTTTATCAAATGCTTTTTCTGCATCTGTTGAGATGATCATGTGGTTTTTGTCTTTTATTTTGTTGATGTGGTGTATCACATTGATTGATTTGTGTTTGTTGAACCATCCTTGTGAACTTGGGATGAATCCCACTTGGTCGTGGTGTATGATCTTTTTTATGTGTTGTTGGATTTGGGTTGCTAGTATTTTATTGAGAATTTTTGCATCTATACTCATCAAAGATATTGGCTGTAATTTTCTTTTTTGGTAGTATCATTATCTTTGTCTGGTTTTGGTATCAGGGTGATGGTAGCTTCATAGAATGTCTCTGGGAGTGTTCCCTCCTCTTCAATCTTTTGGAAGAATTTCAGAAAGATCGGTATAATTTCTTCTTTGTATGTTTGATAAAATTCACCTGCAAAGTCATCTGGTCCTGGACTTTTGTTAGTAGGGATTTTTTAAATTACAGGTTCTATTTCACTTCTAGTGATCAGTCTGTTAAAATTATCTGTTTCTTCTTGATTCGGTTTTGGTGGGCTGTATGTTTCTAAAAAACTTGTCCATTTTTTCTAGGTTGTTGAATTTGTTGGCATATGACTTTCATAGTATTTTTTTTTTTTTGTATTTCTGTGGTATCAGTTGAGATTTCTCCTTTTTAATTTCTTATTTTCTTTATTTGGGTTCTCTCTCTTTTCTTCTTGGTGACCCTGTCCAGAGAGATGTCAATTTTGTTTACCCTTTCAATGAACCAGCTCTTGGTTTTATTCATTTTTTTCTATGGTTTTTTAATCTCTATTTTTTAATCTCTCCTTCTATTCTAAGTGATAATCTTGCTGGGTATAATATTCTAGATTTGCACATTTTTTTCCCTTTTGGGAATTTGAATATATCTTGCCACTCCCTTCTGCCCTGTAATGTTTCTGGAGAGAAATCAGCTGATAGCCTCATGGGGGTTCCCTTATAACTAACACTTTGTTTTTCTCTTGCTGTCTTTAGAATCCTCTATTTAACTTTTGCCATTTTAATTATAACATGTCTTAGTGTAGGTCTGTTTGGGTTCTTCTTGTTTGAGACTCTGCTTCCTGTACCTGGATTTCTGTTTCCTTCTTTAGGTTTAGAAGTTTTCAGCCATAATTTCTTTGAATTCATTTTTGATCCCCTTTTCCCTGTCTTCTCCTCTGGAATCTATTATGGGTAGATTGGCAAGCTTTATATTATCCCACAGATGTCTTATATTGCTTTCTTTTTTTTTTTTAATTTGGCTTTCTATCTGCTGTTCTGATTGGGTGATTTTCATTATTTTATCTTCCAGGTCACTTATTTGTTCTTCTGCATTATTCTTTCTGCTTTGCCTTTAGCTCAGCTTTCATCTTAGCAAATGTTTTCTAGTTTTTCTTGGCTCCTCTTTATAGTTTCTAGTTCCTTTTCACAGTATTCTGCATTTTTGTCGATAAACTTATCTTAATTCCTTTAGTATTTTCATTATCTCCTTTTTGAATTCAGTGTCTATTAGACTGAAGAGGTCTGTTTCACTGCTTGTTCTTTCAGGGGAGTTCTCTTGGTCTTTTAAATGGGAATGGTCCCTCTGCTTCTTTGTTTTACTTATATTTCTCTTACTCTGTGAGCTTAGGAGAAACAATTATCTACTGTGGTCTTAGAGGGCTGTTTATATGTGGGAGCAGCCCTGTGTAGTTTGTGTGGTTTTAATAGTTTTGGTGTGAGGGTTGTTTTTACTATGGATGCCTGCTGTGTCTTTCCTCAGTGTGTGCTGGCCGTTATCCTGTTGATAGGGGGTGTGCAGAAACAGCGGCTGGCATTCTCTCCCAGAGCCCAGAAAGGTGGCAGCTGGTGCCCACTCCCAGAGCTCTCAGTGGTGGTGGCGGCTCACTCGTGCCCCTGGAGCTTTCGATGGCATTGGTGGCTTATGCCCACCCCTGGAGCCTGCAGCAGCAGTTGGTGCCTGCTCCTGGGGCTCATGTAGGCAGTGTCCTGTCACCTTAGCACACACGTGCAGGGAAAGAGGCTGTTATGGCAGGTTCCCGCCCCTCCCCTCACATGGCCTCAACAATGGCACCTTGCCTCTATGGCGGGCCCAGGCTTCCTCTGCATACACCCTTGGTTTCAGTCGCATCAGAATCCAGCCTCTTCAGGCTGTCTCCACACAGCCAACGGTAGTCCTCTCCCCAGGTCGAAGCTCTGAAGCCCAAGCTTCACCTCCCAGCCCCCACCCACACTGGTGGATGCAAGTCTCAGGCTGGGGAGTGCAGCACTGCGGCACCGACCATCTGTGCAGGTCTCTTCTGCCTGCTGCACACGGGTTCTGTGCTCTCCTCTGAGGCTCCGAAGGTCCCTCTCCATCCCAGCTGATCTCCCCAATGATGAGGGGACTTCATAGGGTGCCAGAACCTTTCCTCTTTCACAGTTGCCTCCCAGGAATGTGGGTCCTGTCCTGATTCCTTTCTCCCTCTCTTTTTTGTCTTTTTTCTTGTGTCCTACCTGATTATGTGGAGATTTTATTGTCCTTTCAGAAGTCTGAGGTCTCCTGCCAGTGTTCAGTAGATACTCTGTGAGAATTGTTCCACGTGTAGATGTATTGTTGATGTATTTGTGGCAGGAAGTTAGCTCCACATCCTACTACCTTGCCATCTTGATCGCTCCCCTTGACATTTTATTCTTATTTGCAGTTTTTGTTTAAACAATTGGTAAAACATAATAAAAGAAAATTCATTGCAATTTAGTGTCTCCCTCAATTCGCAAATAAGGCATTCTAACTATTAATTGTTTGCTGTTATCTATTGCAGGCTTAGTCCACCTGTCCTTCCACTGTGCTCCTTAGAGGAAGTACATTTGTCCACTGACAGATTTTTCAGAATGGAACCATCTGAAATTACCAATGGTTGTTTTCTTTCTGTTCTAACAAGGGAGGTAAGGCTTAAAAAAAATCCCAATCCAGTTCATACTTAGGAATTAAGAAACAACAAAGTCTCATAAGAGGAACATAGGAATTTTATGAACATTTCATAATGGTATGCTTATTTCATAAACAGCTAAAGGGCAGGAAAAAGAATTATTACTGTGTGGCAAAAATCTCTGTTTTTATCTTTATTCTCCTCAGTGTTCTTCCCTTGCCTACTGTCTACTTCCACCTCTCCAAGATGTTTGTCAACATCTAGTTCATTTTAGCTCACAGATAAGAAATAAGCTCTGTAATTCTTTTTTTTTTCTATCAGGTTCACAAATGGGGAGATTTAAGTACAAAGAAAGTAACTTCCTGAGGCTAATAGGATATATTAGAGACTAAGGTCTGAAAACTATTTCTTTTAGTATAACAAACAAATCATTTATCTTTACTGAAACTGATAAATATTTGTAATATACACAGTAACATTTAACTCCTACATTTAGTAACTGCTTCTTTAATTATAGCGGGACCCATCTGAGACAGTGTCTGTGAAAGATGTTTTGGCTCGAGCTGCAGCAAAGGGTCTACTGGATGGGATCGAGTTGGGTAAACCTTCAAAACGAGAGAAGAAGAAGAAAAAATCAAAAATGTCATTGCCAAAATCTTCCGCTACTGATAATAGCAACATCCAAATGAAAATTGCTGAGTTCCTGAGTCGAGAAACTAACTCAGGTGCTAATCAGTCAGAGACATTAACAACAAAAACATCTCTTCCACAGAAAAATACAGATCAAGTGGGTTCTACCTCACAGGTCAGAAAATCCAAGCCCACTACCAATCCTTTAGTGCCTACATTTATGAAGAACACATCTCCTGCCAGACCATATGAACGGCCAACAAACTTTGTAAGACCTCGCCTAGAAGACAGAATGATTGCACTGAAACCTATAGAGATTGTTTTGCCTCCAGTAATGTTGCCATTTTCTAGTCCCCAAGGGATCAGATCTCAGATACCAACTCAACATTTTTACTGTCCTTGGGTTGGGCCCAAGACTGTTGTGCCTGGCTATCTTCCCACACCATCAATACCCAGAAGAGGGGAAAAACCTAAAGAAAACTTACCCTCTTCTCTACCCAGGCATCGTCGACCATGGCTTTGACTGTCTTGTGTTTTTTAGAGGTCGAGTAGTAGATTTTTTTTTCAAAGTCTGGTATTTCTCTGAAGGTTAGACATCTCTACACAAAATACTCATCCTTTTGGTCACTTAGTATCTTCTAAATGTGATTATTACCTTCAAGAGAATTAAGACAAGTGAGAATAATGTAGGTGAATTAAGCAGAGCAGAATTCAGAGAGTTCAATAGCTGGGTGCTGATCTGTTTTAGAATGTACAGTTGTAGACTCAGAATCAGCTGCTAGAACTTGTCTCATTCTTGTTTACTTTCTGTTTGGACTTAGGACACTGGTTTTAAAGCTGCAACATTTTTTCCTGAAGGGAAGCGCTGTGTGCCTTGTAACAGACTTCTTTTCAAAGTTAATACATGAGGCAGTTTATTAGAAAGCATAGGTGGGAAAACATGCTCTTGCATGGACTTTAGATTGCGCTTCAGTATCAAGTCAGCTGTAGTTTAACATTTTCAATCACTGTCAAGATTCATTTGTTTCCTTAAACATCAAAGTAGTCTTTAAACAGAAGATGTTCTGAGCTTTTGTAATGTGATTGAGGTTGAGTTTGAGTAGGAAGAACAGGAAGGTCCAAAGTTCTAGGTGTGGGGAATTCAGATGTCTATTCACAGAGCGAAAACTGTTTTTCACTGCAAGAGCTTTCAGGATCCTGAGCAGATTGAATATAAGCTCTCCCTTCTGACTATTTATGCCAAGATACTGTTGTTAAAAAAAAAGTGACTGTAAGCAAATTTCCATCTAAATAGTAATTCTGAGGAAGAGGCCAAACTGTTGAATACAAGCGACATACCTATTGTTGAAGAAATCTATACAAATTTCTGATTCTATTCAAAGATCAGGTGAAATGGTCATTTCAAATGGCACACAGTAATCAAACTTTGGTAAGTCATTTCTGATGCTCAATTAAAATATATTGTAGCAGCTATTTTGATTCCATTAAACGTCAGTGCGTCTTGACTGTATTCTCAGTTGCCTTCCGAGAATTGGTTAGGATTATCATCTCTGGGCCTATTGATTGTTTTTCATCATGGCAACAGAAATCGACATTAAATCAAATAAGTTGCAACTGTAAATCCTGTTTTTTAAAAACATGTTCATAGACACGTTCGTAAAGTTTGAAATTTAAAGTTGTATTTTCAGAATCCAGTTGTGTTGAATAGTGTTATGTAAATTCCTAAATTTCAATTCAGGTGGCATGATTTTAATAGAATATTATCCTCTTCAAGATGAACATTTCAGCTCTAATCTATAATTTTCTCACTTGAAGCAGAGATAAAAAATGGTGAATTTCATTTTAGCAGTAATACATTTTTTTTAGCTGAAGATTTACCAGTAAAATGTGTCAGTGAAGAAAGGAGACATGACTTTTTATACTTGAACCAGACTTACTATTTTTAAATACCAAAAGAATTCGCATGTTAATTATGACTAAAAAAAATACAGAAATGTTCTAAATGCTCAGCTTATTTTACTACTTTCAAATATCAAAAGCTATATAATCTTTGCTCTAAAAGTTATAGTATGGTTTCCTCCTCCTCCCACTCTCTGGCTTAGAGCCTTCCATGCCTCTGGGAGGCCAGTGCAGCTGAACTGAACTTTGTTCAGTAAAGAGTTGATATTTTATCCCAGGAATCTTTTATCCCTTTCCTGACCTCTTCCCTCTGCCCCAGGCTGGAGAGTGTTCCATTGTTCAAAAGTAGCAGGTCTGAGATTTTTATTTTCTGTTAGTAGTTATAAGAAGAAAACTCACACTGTTATGAAATAGTTCAGGATATTTTTCTGATCTCTATAGCAGCATGTGGTTCATGTCACGTCACAACTTTAGCCACTTATTTTCAGTATCTCATAACATGAATCTTGTTATAAATTATTTTTTGCTTTATAAAAGTATATGGAGATTCTGAATTAAACCATTCATTCATTAAGCCTGCAGGTTTCTTCTTTAAGAATCTTCTAAGAAGGAGATAATCAATTATTTAAATATTTTGGTAGAGTAAAAAGGGAAAAATACTTTGGATAAAAACAATATGCGAGAATTCTAGTGAAGGAGAATATTGATTACACTGACATTTTTCTTTCTTCAGCTTCTTAAAGTGCTGCAAAAATCTAAAATAGTGAAATTACTGGTATTTAGACACTGTGATAGCAAATTCAGGTTTTTAATGTGTAATTATTTGCTACTATATAATGCCTGAAACCAAATGAAATTTTGCCCTTTGAGAGTAACTGCCTTTGAGAAAAGACGATAAACTACTGGGGGAAATGCAAGATGAACAAAAAATGGGTACATACTTCAAATTCCATTTATCTTCTTCCATATGTCTAACAGTTAAACTAAACCAGATTCAGCTGCAGCTTCTCTAGTTACCTTTCATTTCGGATTAAGTGCCTGTACAACTCTTTGATGTTTTTGATATCAGGTTCTTAAAGGAAAGATGGACTTTCTTAATATTAGAAAGAGTGCTTACACAAACATCAAGTTGGTGACTAAATAAGCCTCTATGTCCAAAATGCCAGTTGTCTTCCTGAGGAGAGTGTGATGAATTATTCAAAATTTAGTTACTTTCTAGTTCTTACCAGGCGGAAATATACAATTACTAATCAAAGCAGAATCTTACATGACTAAGCTGATTTTTGAGGTAAGAATAATTTGAAAATAAAATGATTGGCATGGAGACACTGAACTTTTATTTCTATTCCTGGATATGTATAACCGATGTCAGATAAATGAGCCAAACATTTTATGCAGCTAAGTTTATTCTCACAACATATTACATTTAAATGTGTAAAAGTGGTCAACAGCAAAAGGGGCAGAAAGCAAAACCAAATGTTCTTTTGGGATAAACAAGCTGCTTTGGGTGGCAGGGAGCGCTCTCACTTATGACGTGTGAGGCAGTATCTCTTCCCTGAAGCTGAAATAAACTTCATAACACACGTTAGCTGTGTATTGGGTTAAGTAAGCCTGGCAAACTAGAGAGCTAATGCTTTTACTAGTTAAGCTGTGCTAATATCAGTTAGGGAAATGTTTCTCACATTGTTCATGAAATCTTGAGTTTGTGTTGCAACGAGTGTGTCATGTAAGTCATATAAATGAGTGTCATATAAGAAAAGGAGGAAAGATTTAGGGCTTCTAGTAAATGACCTTGTGCAGAATCGTACAAATGTTCGTCATAAAATCATAAAGTGGAATTTTTTAGAAAGTAGCAGTGCCAACAATGTATCACCAGGAACTTATTTTAATGGAAATGGGTCTAATGTCGCTTCATGCAGTAAGACAGACACAAACAAAAACAGTGGTCCTGATTAGCTATGTGTGATCATATATCCAAGTGGAGACAAAGGGCATGAGGACATGTGCCTCTTAGATGAGCTCACATGTGTTGTGAAGGATATAAAAACGAAGCACCTAGCAGTGCTTTAAGTTTGCAAAGTAAAGTTTTTAGCCATAGGCATGTTGGTTGTTCCCCTTGATGCGGCCAAGGAGCACACTGAGGTGGCAAGTCTGCGTCTATCTAGCTGCTTTTAAAAAATAAAAGGAACTTTTAAGTATTTTGCCTTTTCTTCTACATATTCCGATAAAAATGTGACTACAAATCATTACAAAACCACCTTTTAGGCAATGTATAGTTCACTGAGATTACTTAGACCTGGATACACTGAGAGATAATATCCAGTAAAGATAATACATTAACACAATAATGCAGTATATTTCAGTAAAAATAGAATAAATAAAATAAAAATATTTTAAGCTGTATTTAACAGGTTAATTAAAAAAATGATAAGACATACAAGGCATAGTGAACATGGCTGCCTGTTTACCAAATCACAGATACAAAGAATGCATAGATAACTGAAGAGTCACTACAATATCAGGTAAAACATTGGCATCCTTTCACAGGAAATACACACATACTTTCATACATACTTTTTGGCCATGGCAGAAAGTGTCTGAACATACGGCTTAACATAATTAATTTTACAAAATTAATTGCATTTAGTATGCAAAGCTATTTTTAAAACAAAATATCTGCAGTAAAGTTTTCAGTATGTAAAGGCTATCATTCATCTTAATGCATCCTATAATTGCATATATAAATCAGTTTCCTACTTAAAGCTAGCTCAGTATTCTTGATCCTGAAAACAAATGTATGCCTTAAAAAAAATGAATGGGGTTCTGGTAGAGATTTCCAATACAAAAGTGGATCACTTTTAAGAATTTTGAAGTTTATCACACTAAAATGTTTCATTGTGGAGGTCAAGATGTAAGATCATCATGATTGAATTTTGAACAGCTTTTCTAAGGGCACAGTAAGGATTTTCTTAATGCAGTAATTTCTTAGGATATCATTGGTAAGTTTAGTAGAATGTATATAGGCTGGTGAGAAGTAAAATTCATTTCTAGAGTGGCATCTTTTTTGTCATAACACTAGGGTGCTAGCAAACAATTCCAGAATTCTCAGAGGGAACAGAGGCAGGAGGCCAGCTACTCATTCTATCGTGTTCCCTGGTGGCTAAGTGTCATGAGTGAGGAATATTTCTACCACATGTAACATCATCTGTGGATAGTCTTGTGGGTTGAACAGGCTGTGCTGCATGTAGAATCCTGTCCCCTACAACACATTTGAGGCACATTGCAGGAAAACTGAGATCGGGCAATGGTTTTATATCACTGCGTGAGTAATTTGGACATACTTCCCTACTTATATAGGGAATACTAAGATTGCCTGACAATAACTGGATATGCCCAGAGCAATTTTGGAAAGACTCCTCCTGACTGGTGTGGAAGCAGCATAACTTGATAACTGGGAGTTGAGAAGCATGGGTCCTAGTTCTGGCTTTCTCACTAACTTTCGTGAGATCTTCGACTGGGTGATTGAGCCTCTTTAATTCATATTTTTTATTTCTCAAATGTTTTTAGTACCTTCTCTACCTTATAAGGCTCAAATATGATGATAATGTGGAAACCATTTTGACAAGTACATAGCAGTAGACAAACATAAAGCGTTACTTTTACAACGTTGTAAAATGAGAATTTTATCATTGAAAAGTAAATGAAACTAATGTTTAGATTGAGCTTCTTAGCAACTTCTTTTTTAAAAGAGTATCAACAAGTGTCTAAATCTGTGTATCTTTACAGCTAAGTCTCATCTATAGTTAGAGAAGCAGGAAAGTGCTATTTTTGGGAAACCTGTTAAATAGTCCTTTGTTCCTATGTATATTTTGCTCTGATATGAAACTTTTAAATCTTGAAAATAAATGGAAAAAATTTAAAATTTAAAATATATCTAGAGTCCAAGAAATTTTAATATTAAATACATAAATTTAGAAAGGTTCAATTTAATGAAATTTGTTGCCATGGACAATACATGATGGACAGACAGCTTTCTGGGCAAAAAGCATTAAGGTAAGATTGAGCTAGATGCAGAATCCTAGCAGAACGTTTACCTAGGAGGCGGAAAACAGTGTGGTGGTGGAGATCTAAAATATAAATGACATTTCCTCAACTCCAAATTGCATATTGGCTAATTATCAAACTAAGGATGAAAGGCTTATGAGGAATATTTCATTTTAATGTTGTTTATGTAGAGAATGGCCATAGTGAACTGTAATTCTCTAGCTGCACTGTACAGTATAAGGCAGAAGTTTGAAATATGTCCCACCCAAAATGCATGATGATTTTGTTAATCTCTTTCTTTTTCTTAATAATCAGTTTGAAAACCATCTGAACAGAAAGGCTATTTTTGTTCGATTTTAATTTCTGAAATTTAGTTTTTCAATTTTGAAGCTTCACTTTTTTCCCAACATTTCACAAACAGCTGTAGACATGAAATGGTGACACATGACGTGTCAAAGAGCTCGTCAAGGAAGTTTCTATACTGATGCCAACAGCCAATTTTGTCAACCAAAGGTCCGATCTTATGAAAAACTAAAACAAAAAACTCATCCTGTTTTTACAGCAATTCAGTTGTATCTGGTATGCAGCGTCTACTCCAATGTTGAAAACAGGGCAAAGTGCTATAGGACTAAAAGTTGCCTATGACAGATCCAGTCAAGAAGACAATGAAACTAACTCAGGCGTCATTCACTCCAAGGACTCAGCTTCTTCACTGGGAGGGGGTGGCCACATTCTTCCCTGTGTGTGTGAAGTTACATAATGTTCACAATATTTACAATAAGAAAGGGACCTTCCACTGCTCATGATGTAACTTACTGACAGCAAAAAAATTAGTCATGCTTCTTTTCATATCACACGATGGTGGCAAGACGAGAGAACATGCTTGTCTAACACTGGTTAAGGATAAATCTCTGAAGACAAAGCATCCGCAACTGAATGGAAGGCCAGAGATCAGCTCCTCTTCTTTAGTGTAGCCATTCAATCTCCAGTAAATATGACAGAATCCTTTCACATATGCAGCTATGGCGTTTCTGTGACAGGGCGTTTCTGTTTCAAAGTGTCAATGAGAGATAAGACCCCTCGTTTTACATTGGTGGTGACTCTTCTGGTCACAGAGTCTGCTGGCGGAGGAGGTGGTCGAACTTTCTGTGAAGGCGGCCTGGCTACCAAGCACTTCTGGTATCGTAACTGAAATAAAAAAATTTTATGGCCGTTAATAGTGAATCATCCCTTCTTGTTTAATGTGATTTTAACTCATCAGTATATTTCCTCCCAAAGATGAACGACCTAGCTCCTAAACATGAATCCAGGAGTTTATTATTTTTTTTCCTTAATGCAGAGTGTTTTAAATTCTCTTAAATGTCTCAGTATTGCGAGGCTGCGATGTATATACCTCACAGTCAAAGAACGAGTGAAAAGCAAAAGGACTGGGAGAGATGTTATTTAACGTTTTCCTCAGACAGGTAATGAAGTAGGCGCTCGTGGCTAACTGAGAGTCAGCATGGTACGCAGGGCAGGGTTTGAATCCGGCTCCACCACTTGTGAACCGTATGGCCCCAGGCACGTCATTAAATCTCTCCGAGCCTTGGTTTCTTCATTTGTAAAATGGCTGAAGAATGGCGACCTTAAAAGACACTTATGATTGAGGAGTACCTGCAGAATGCCTAAAATAGGCCTAGCAACACAAAAGCATTCATCAATGTTTGTTGCCATCCTGCTTTAATTTAAAAAAAATTATGTATTAAGATTTCAGGATATGTTTTATATACAAGTCCAAATCTTAATAGATTAATTTTTAAAAATCCATTAGCACTGGCACCAGGGACAGTTTCTATCCTGCAGAAACATAAAGATACAATCCACCTACTTTTGTATCAATGCAAAGATAATTCTTCAAAATTAGATTAAAAGGTTAAAATGTATCATGTTTTTTTCTAATCCAAACACTTAAAAAATTCAAGCACTTTGATTTTTAAAAATCTACTTAAATACTAACAGGTTCCTGAGAACAACTGTGACACAGGCTGATGTTTCTCTCTGAAAAGCATGAACTATCCTACAGTAAGACTCTTTTTTTTTTTTAAAGGTAAATTTTTTAATAGAAAAAAATGCCATACTTTAATAGAAGATCACCATTTATCAGAATGCATACCAAAACTGCAACAAATTGGTCTTGAAACAGCACAATGACAGAAAATTCAATATACTACACCTTTGAGGAGCCTGTAACCAGGCTAACTGGGAATCAACACACAACTGCCACCACTCCACACACAAATATGTACAAGTTATATAAGCCAAGATTTAGAAAACACACTGGAAGAGGATTTAGAAAACACATGTATTTGTGTGCATGTTTTCCTTGAAAACATACTTTTCCTTTGTTTTACTCAACTCAGAGAAATTCTTGATCTAAAATTATTTCATGCCTAACACTATACAAAGGAAATACCATAAAACAAATTTACATTTTCCTAGGAGACTACAGCAAGACTCTTACCACGAAGTGCTGTCACAGGCCACAAAATTAGTCCCTTTCAATCCAATCATATGAAAAATGATTTGTCACGTCTCCTGTGTGTAAAGTATGTTTCTAGGTCTGCATTATAATCAAAACTAGACACTTCCAAAGCAGTTCTATAATGGGCAGGTATGGCAACATGGTACACTGGACTGGGAGTTTCTAATGTTAGTTACGTTATATCCAGCGTGAATCAAAATTATGCCTGATGAATTTCATTAAGAGGATCCCTCTCCATCTCACTCTAGATTTCATCAAAATACTTTCAGCTGGGCCTACACCACTGAGCTGCAAAATATGCCTAAAATTAAGTAGACTCAGAATGTATTAATGCCAAAGATATTTCAGATTGTATAAATTCATGCCTAAATATTTCATATGGAGAATCATGCAGATTTGAATCAAGAGGAAAGCCACTGAGTTAGAAATGCTGTACAGGGTGTAAAGGTTTGATTTTACCCGTATGTCTTCTACTAGATTGGCTGAGTCACTTTAGCTGGTGGCCCTAATACAATTAAAACAGTAAACAAATGAGTAGAAATTGCTTCTAGAGGAGAGAAAATGAGTCTGGAAAGCAGAGCAAACTGTAACCAGTGATAAAACTAATTATTTAATTGCCATCAGCATTAAAATGTATAATTAAGGCGGAAAGCCATTCATTTTGTGACTGAAACCATCTGTTATGATCCTTCACAATTTCACAAAATACCTGAACAGTCACCATCCATTTCTGCTTGGCTGGACTCTCCCGTTTTCTCTTTTCTTCACACAGTCCCTTCATCCCACTTCTACTCCCCATATGCCTGGTCAGGAGGTTCATCTCGACTGCTGGGCTGCCCTGCTCTCCTCCTCCTGGCCCTGCTCCTTTATGGGCAGGTGGATTTGAGTTAGAATCCTGGCACCACAGCACCTGAGGGGAAACTATACTCTAACCAGGACTGCGGTGAGAAGGGAGCCAGATAATAAGTACACAACACAGGTCTTCCCTTCCTTTCCCCCTCCTCCTCTCTCCATTTCGAAGGTGTCTTTTAAGATAAAAGCCAATTGGCTCTCTTCTCATCTCCGACCTTTGCCTCTGCCATCTGTCCACCTCATCCTTTTCTCTCTTTGTTAACCTAGCAATGTGCTGTCTGTAAAGAAACAGAGAATGCCCTCCACCGCCCTCAGCTCTGCCTCTTCCTGGACTCTCGGCATCTTCTGGCTGGTCTCAAAGTCACTCTAATCCAAGCAGCACTCTAACCCAACCCCAGGCTCTTCATCTACCACCAAGACCTTGGCCCAACTACAAATATGACCCCCATTTCAATCTGGCTTTACTGGCCCATTTCCCTCAGCCTCAAAACTGCGGCCACCCCACCCCCAAACAAACAAACAAACAAGTGCTTCAATCGCACGCTTCTAGCTACTCCTCCACCTCAGGCCTGGTGAGCGACCTACTTTCAGGGCCCCCTTTTTCCTCCCAGTCACGCCTCCATCCGGTGCAGTCTTACACTTTCACTTAGAGCACTTTCTACACCATAACAGAATCCTGGTTTACCCGTCTCCCCCCACAGACCTAAACTCCATAATGCAAGATCATGTCTTGGTCCCACTTGAACTTCCCAGAGTCCGGCCCACAAATGGTGGATTGTGTTGAATGAAGTGCAGGTGCTTCAAATTCGGCATTCCTCACTGCCAGCCAGCTGAGTCCCCATCACCTGCTTCTGTCTTTGCGCTGCCCCTCCCGGTTTAGATCCAACTCTCTCCTGGGCCAGTAAACTGGCCTCCTCCTCGTCTCCCCACCTCTGCCCTGTCCTTTCAACCCTCCTCCACTTTGTTCTCTTCTCTCTTTTCTGGAGTACGCTTTAAAACCTAACTTGGTCTATTCACTCTTCTGTTTAACCACCTCTGCTGAAGGTCACACCCTGGCATGAGTTCCCAGGCCCTTTGTGGGCATGGACCTCACCTCCTTCCACTTGGTTCCAGCAACCCCACCGTCTGTTGCTAGAATACACCATGCAGCCCAGGCTTGGATGTCTACAAACAGTTCCCTCCTTCTTACTAGAACCTTCCCAGTGCCTAGAATAATGGGAGCTCAAAGGATGTGTGCAGAACGAATGACAAGGTGTTTCCGTTTGTTTGAAATCATATATGTGATGCAAAGAGCACTGGCTTTATTACCCAGAGACTCGGGGGTGAACGCAGGCTCTGTCACTTACCAACTCTGCCCTGGGGGCTGTCCTTTGCTCTGAGCCTCTATTTTGTTATAAATAAAAGAGAACTACTTGACAGGGCTGTGGTAGGAATAGAGTTCATAGATATAAAGTAAGCAAAGTATTTAAGAACAATGCACTTAGACCAACTATCTAAAATAAAAACCATTCAACACACTGAATTTTTAAAAAATTATTGAGTTGGTTCCAAACAGCACCAACTCAAACAAGAGCAGCATCTCCTGATCATGTACTGAAATTAATTAGGAATCAAGAATGAGTCCTCAAATCCGTGGTGGTGAAGATCACCATTTCCTGCGTTCCTGGAGTCTCTACAGAAGCACTTGGCTCCGTCCAGTCCCGCTTCTTTCAGGTGTCCTGGCCTCTTCAGATGGCAAAGTGCTTGTTACGATTGGTTCTGTCCACGGGAATGAGGGTGTTACACAGCAAGGCATTACTTTAGAGGTCAGACTTGGCTTAGGTCAGTAACCCTGCTCTAAGTTACGGCATATTAAACAAAAGCAGGGGCTGGAGGGTCGAACCCCCGTCTTGGGCTCACTCACCATGCAGGCGGCCTGCACCGCCTCGGACACGTTACCGGCATTAGGCTCGCACCAGAAAACGTGGCACTCGAAGTGCTGGTTCCCGGTGTCCATGATGAAGGCAAACGTATGCACATCCTTCCCGACACCCATGAAGGACAGGAATCGCACCCGACACTCCACCAGGATCTCCTCTTCATTCTGCAAGAGACACTGTTCAGCAGCCCAGCCATAGTCACAGACATGTTCGGACCTTAAGTCACAGAATCCGCTTAGAGCGGCTGCACAGAGGAAATGGTATTTAAAAATACACAGCCAGACTGAATTTAGAAAGGACTTGTATTTTTCTAGAAAGGCAACTTTCTAAATGTGTCTGGAGAGGCCCCGCTGCTGTGGGGGCCTCATTCCAGCATTTAATCTGCTCTGAACCGCACTGCAACCAGGTGTGTGTGTTCTGGTCCCTGCTGGCTCCAGGCCAAGCCCGCGGCTTCACTGCGGGTAGGAACAAGGTCACGTCTACTGTTCCCGTACTGCCCCTACGGCGGCTCGGAACCCATCTGCCCAGGCAAACCCAGCAGAAATCCCAGGGCACCAAGAGAAAAGGAGCCATGGGATCTCCTTCCATCCGGGTCTTCTTCCCCAATGAAACAGCACATAGAATCACAGTTCCATCTAAAACTGTAAAACAAAGTTGCCGAATCTCTTTTATTCCCCCTTTCCACAAACTGGTATCCGTGATGCCGAATTCAGCAGGGTCTGGAATTCATTCTTATGAACACCACATCCTTGGCAGCAGCCATACGCAATTCCCGAAAATTAGTAAACACACCCGGAACGTCGACGTGGCTCACCAACACGCTGACTTAGTACATATTCACTCAGGTGCTGTGGGATTGCTTAACAGGCAAACTCAGCTGCTCTGAGAGGCCGGCAAGGTTTGCTGGGAGAAATGACATTTACACCGAGAGCTGGGTAGGGGCTGGGAAGGCGAAGGGGTAGAGCACAGAAGGAGCAGCGCTTGTGAAGGTGCTGAGGTAGGAAAAGGCACCACATGTTTGCAGATTTAAGAAAATCCAGCAGGGCAGGCTGGAGTGGCAGGTAGGGTCAGTGAGCGTCTGACTCCTCTTTGGAAACTGAACTGGGCTTGAAGGTGAGCTGCTAGTGGACAGAGGCAAGAGCAGACCAAGGACTTACGGTCTTTCCATGACAGGGGCCTCACACAGGCAGGATGGAAAACTGACCCTGCTACTCCTAGCTGTGTGCCTGTGGGCAGTTACTTAACCTCTTTGTGCCTCTGTTTCCTCACTCACAAAGTTCAGATAATTGAGGTGTTGAGGCTAATGCTGGCCTCTCTCCAGATGACCAGCAGTCCCTGCTACCACAGGACCTTCCACCACAGGAACATCTCCTGCACCCCAAGCCCAGATAACAGCCCAGTCAATACCAGAGCCTGCAGAGAACCAAGCTCCCTTAGTGAGTTACTGCTAGTATCATACAGTCACCTCTAGCAAACGATTCCAATCTCCCAGGCATCGCAGGAAGGAAGAAGGAGGAGCCCCAGAATAGAAGCCTCTAAGGTATGCAGAGATCCAGACACAAAGGGCAAAATCTCTCTCTCTCTCTCTTTAAAAATGTGGGCTGTTTTAATCACAAGCAAGCACAACTCCCCAGAGGCCAAGCCTTGGCACGTGCCTAAGTTTCATGGGAGCTTACTGTATCCGAGACCTCGCTGCATCCCAGACAGGCCAACTGCATCCGCCACCCTTCTCACCTTCTCACTGATGACAGTCACAGTAGCGTCGGCCACATTCATGTTCACCGATGGCCAGTCCTCCTTGCTGGACGAGGTCATGAGACTTTCTATGGCACTGTTCAGGGTATCCATTCCTGTGGATGGAAGGGATAATTGAAAAAGGTCCTAAAAAAAGCTATTTCTGACTCTCAAATGTGGGCCCAAATCACCCAGTAACCCCTGTGCCGAGACTGGTCTTTTTTTGTAGCCCCAGAAAAGACATTTCATTTGAGCATTTCATTGCTCAAAAGAAAAGAAATGCCAGCTTTTTCAACAAAAAGAAGGGTCACGAGATACCTCCAGAGAAGCAGTGTGCGATGTCCTGTCTAACCAGACCATCTCTCTCCCCACCCCTCCCAAAGATTCCCCAGCTCCGAGTGTATAAACAGTATTTGAATGCTGCTTTTTTCTAAGCAAGAAACCTTGTAAAAGGGGACCCAACAGAAGCCAGCATCTGCCAGATGACCCTGATCACCTTTCATTGTACTTTGTCACTTAAGGCCACGTTTGGATGGCCTCTGGACACGAACAGTATGTGCTATTCAATGGGGCCCTTTGGCTAGGTGTTCTCCCACAGCCATTTTTAGTGGTGGATGGGTGGGAGAACAACTTCACTGAGATATAATTTACATACCATACAACGTACTCATTTAAAGTGCAAAACCCAACGGTTTTTAGTATATTCAGAAGCGTGCAACCATCACCACAGTTTGAGAACATTTTCATCACCCCCAAAAAGAAACTCATACCTTTCAGAAATCCCCCACCATTTCCTCCCAGCCTCCTAGCCCTACGTCTAGAGATGTGCCTAAAGTGGACACTTCACATAAATGGAATCGCACAGGATACGGTCCTTTGTGACTGGCTTCTTCCATTTAGCCTCATGCTTTCAAGGTTTGGACGTGTTGCAGCGTGTCTAACACTTCATTCCTTTTTATTGCCAAATAAAGTACCCTGTATGGAAGTGTATTTGATGTATCCACTTGTCAGCTGATGGACACTTGAGTTGTTTCTACTTTTTGACTATTACGAATGATGCTGCTATGAACATTCGTGGACTAGGCTTTGTGTAGACAGATGTTTTCACTTCACTTGGGTTTAAGTCCAGGAGCAGAACTGCTAGGTCAAATGGTAGCTCTATATTTAACCTCTGAGGGACTGCCAGACTGTTTTCCAGGGTGGCTGCGCCATGTGACATTTGCCCCAGCAGTACAAGAGGGTTCTGATTTCTCCACAGCTCTTTTTTTTTTTTAACCCAGGAAAAGGCTACCTCTCCCAGCCTCCTTCCAGCTTGGTATGGCTAAGCAACTAAATTCTGCCCCTGAGAAGGGAGCTGACCACTGACTGCTGTGTGCGCTTCTGGGTCACACCTTAACAGGAAAGCAGGAGGGCTCCCTCAGCCCCCTGTTCCCACCCAGCACGTGACAAGGACTGAAGCAGGCACCCTGGCCCCAGGGACGGAAGCCTCAGTTCAGAATGGTGGGGCCCTTCCACAGCCCTGGCTCACGCAGCTCTGGACTGCTGGGCGAATGAGAAATCAGGTCCACTTTGTTCAAGTCCCTGTATTCTGGGACCATGCACCCGAGGAGCTTAGCCTGTGCCGTACTGATCTTTTGATCAGGGCTGTCTGTGCGCTCTGGCTGATGACAGCGTGAGGGTCTGATCCAAGACAAGGCAAGGGAGTGAAATAGCAGACCCCACCCTCATGCGAGGGTGAACACCTCTTATGAGCTCCCAAACACCTGCAAAGTGGAAAGACAATAAATGTTTCACGTACCGACCGGTCTGTCTACAGGTAGCATGCCCAAGTACTGCACGTGGAACTTCTGGACCAGCTCAGTCTTTGGTGTTGGAAAATCTACTACAGGGAATAAAGCAACATATCTTTCTCAACGGTTCCAACATGCACGTAACGTCCTGTGTTTCTAGAGGTGAATGTGCCAGTCATTCTACAAGAACAGCCTTTTCTTCCACCAGACACTGGAGCCGTCAGTCAAAATCCCACTCACCTTTCATTTCTAGGTAGGAAAGCACTTGAGAGCAGGAACTGGAAGCTATGTGTTCTGCTGTGACTGTCTCTTGGATGTGTGCTACGTAGCAGCTTTGGGTGCTCTATTTAATTAGGGGTGGTTGATGCCCTGAGTTAAACTTAATCACACAGGGTGCAATCAGAGACAGGAAAAATGACTACACAGAGCTCCCCAAGATATCAACCCACATATTTTAAAAATCTCTGGTCCTTACCCCACGCTGTACAGGAGTTACAAAAGCACTCAAGATAGCTTTTCTCTAATCTCGTCCAACAACCATAAAACTCAACCCAGCCCTTGAGGCCTAACTCTGTTGACACAAAATCAGCTCTAAGCCGCGCCCGAGGCCCCGAGTGCGGCCCGGGTCTGCGGGGTCAAGCGAGGTCCTGAGGGAGGCTAGACACGCCGGGGAGTCTGAGACCCCGCACCTGCTGACCTGGGCGGAGCGCACCAGGGAAAGGAGCAGGGCCGCCCACCTACCTTGCAGGGGAACGTCGAGGTTCACGTGGGCCCTTTCCTGGAGGGAGCTGCAGGCCAGGGCTTTGGCATGCTTCCGTTCGGCCATAATCTGAAGCAGAGGAAACGTGACTTTGGCTTGTGGTTACAGACGCTGTGTCCTCGCGTCACGGGGTGTCTGCGCCGACTTCACTTCCACGTTAAACCCGCTTTCGTCTACTGCCTGACTTCCCACCCCCACCTCCGAGCTGCATATTTTGAGAACCGAGCCCATCTTCTCCGGGGAGCAGAGGCAATGACTGTACCTCAGAGTAACTAACAGTCTCCTAATTGTCTGGTTTATTCCTCCACTTACCAGGCCCCCACCTCGACTGAAACAGCCCCGGCAACCCACCCCGTCACGCGCAGACCTCCTGGCCCACAGGGGTCCGTGGGACACGGGGCAGTGCACTGCCCTGCTGCGTCCACGTGGCCACTTTTAGGGACTCTTTTCAGGGCTCTGGGGACAGAGCACATGGGTTCAAATCCCACATCCGCCACTCACTAGCGGTGTGGCCTTGAGCCCGTCACCTGCTCTCTCATCTCGTCTCCGCCACTGCACGTGCGGAAGATGATATTTATGTCCCTGATAATCAAATTATTTCAGTCCTGAGAGTAAATATAAGCCCTTAGAAATGTTAGCTGCTATTATTGTTGGCGTTACTGTCAAACTATTTCAGTGTCAGCCGTCTTTCTAATTGTCTTTCTGCTGGGGGCACTAACATCTCCTTTCCGTGAGAGTCAGCACTTCTCACCCCTGTTCACAGTGCTGTGGGTTTAGAGGCTCCAAGAAGCCACCTTCAGGGACCTCAAGAGCAACTCACACCTCACCCCAGCCCAAGCATTCCATCCCAGGTGGGACAAGTCATTCTCCCCAGAGCTCCACTTGGCCATCCCTAGATCTGCGCCTGAGCTCTTACTCTGTGCCAGGCTGTGTTCTGAGGGCTTCACACTAGAACGTAAGCTCCACCAGGGCAAGGATTTTTGTCTCTGTTTTGGTCTCTGCTGTCTGCTCAGAACAGTGCCTGGCACATAGTGGCACTGAATCCTACTGGCTGCGTGAACGAAGGAGAAAATGAAACCCGGGCAGTGCCGCCTGCTTCCGGGCTGCGCCAGGAGCGGCTGCCCCAGGGCCGGCCACGCAGTTCTGTGCACACGGGCTGGGGTGAAGGCGGGGTCTCCAGACCAGAACCCACCCTGCAGATCCGAGTCACCTGGCCAGAGCAGCAGCCTGCTGGGCTATTTTGGGCCTGGGGACAGCTCCTGGTCCCTATCCCTCCCTTGGGAACTGAGGCTTACACCTGCTTCGCTCCTGCCGCTCAGAGACCAGGCTGGGCTGTGGCGGTGGCAGTAGCCGTGGCCTGAGCAGCTCAGGAGGACTTGTAGGGGGGAGGCTGGGTAACGATGCCAGCCTGGAACCAGAAAGGTGACATTAACACAGGTGACGGCAAAGTCCTGTGTTTAGATTCAAGCAGTAAGTTTGGGGAGTGGAAAGGCCTGGCTGAGGGAAGTTGGGGACAGCGTCCTGGACGTGTGGCTGCCACTGCTGGAACACAGGCCAGTGGGGAGTGTGGCTAATGAGATCATTAACCATGTATCCTTGGAGGTCAAAGGACATTGTGGCCGTGGTCCGTTCTCGGCCGACTCCCTTGTGGAGCACTGGTTCATTCAGGGGAACCAAGCAGTGTGCCCAGACGAGGATGGTTAGGAGCCTGGTAACCCCAAGCCCCCAGAGGGGCTCGAGAGAGAGGGTGGGGCCTTCTGGACAAAGGAGGAAGCCGGGAGCAGGAAGGCCCGACGACAGACACCCGTCCAGCCCTCTCCACGTGCCAGGCACAGGGCACAGCTCCAACGGTCTCCAAGTCACAAACGCTGCCCGGCAAAGAGACGAACAAGGCATCTCTGTCCACTGCTACAGACCACACATCTCAAGTAAACACACAGAGGCCCTAGAGGGGAAGGTTTCAGGTCCACACGAGAAAGGGCTCTGCAACAGCCAGAGCCGCGGCGCCGCAGAGCTGTGTCCCGACAAGTACGAGAACCGTCAGAGGAAGCGCTGGGCGGGGGGGGGGGGGGGGGGGGGGGCCACGCGTGTGTCGGGAAGGCGGTGCAGGAGGGAGGGGCCGAGGGACAGAGGCACGAGGCTGGGCTGGTGGCTCTGGGGCTGCGAGCCCGGGGAGGGGCGCGGGACGCTTCCCAGCCTGAGACTGTGACCACAGCCCTGCCTCGCCACCGTGCGTCCTGTGAAGGCGGTGTGTGCTCACGGCCACCCCCAGCCGCCTGCTCTTCCACAGACACCCCAGCGGGTTTCACACCCTCCTCCCTCCTCCCCAGGTCCACGCTCACATCGGGTGGCCCTGGCCCTGGGCAATCTGCCCTGACTCCCTGCCCCTGCTTCCCAGCTGGGCGCGGGATACCCAGTGCCTCTCCGCCATCGTACCTGCCACCCTTCTGTCTATTAGACCCCCAGACTGTGGGAGGGACCAAGGCTGTACTCCTCTAGTAGGTGGAGCACCATTTAGAACAATGCCTGACACGCAGAAAGCGTATGAACCACACTGGCTGGGCTGGCCGTCGGCCTGCTTCTCCTGGAGCTCGACCTGCAGGTCCACGTGCCGACGCCCCTGTCCTTCCACACCCCCTGCCCTGCTCAGCGGTGGGAAAAAAGAGAGAGGCGGACCTCTGTGCCCTGACCCACCTTACCTTGGAACAGATTTCGTGGAGACTTGTGGCAATGGCTTTTGCTGGTGTGTCACATCGAAATACATGACATTTCAAAATTCTTGTGTCTTTGTCTCTTGCTACATAAGCAAAATCTCTGTGCAAACAAAATGTATCAGTATATTAGAAAGAGGCACCTTCACAACTCACATTCTAGTTATGAATGTTAACTGAGCCCAGGAGCCAGCATGTCAGAGGTAAACAGAGTACGCAGTGGTAAAAAAAAAATAAATAAATATCAACAGCCGCCTCAAACAGAGGAACAGGTGTATGGCTATTAGGAGTCCATTTCTGAGTAAAATAACTACAATGTTCCCCAGACTTTGTCTGTTGAGCTCCTGGAATCTTAACAAACAACGCTTAATGAAAACTGAATTTTATAGGAACCTTTTATCTAGAGTAACAACAAATATTATGGTTATAAATATTACGATCACAAAAGAGAATACAGGCTTGAGAGGAGCGTGCATCTGTATGAGTGATGTCGTGACACACACAGTGGTGTAACAGAAGCAAAACAACAGGCTCTGATGGGTAAACACGTGCCCAGAGACTGGATCTGACCCACAGCTGCGGAGCAAGTGGACGGGCAGTCACAGGAACACAAAGAGACCCCAGACTGAAGTCCTGTCAAAGGCACTTGATTCTGCTCAGCATGGCTCTTACTCCAGGGCTTCGGGTGAGGCTGACGGTGGCGGCATCACCCTGGATACTGCCAGCTCAGATGCCGCGGTGAGCGTGCAGCTAGAGCTGGATCTCAGCCTCTGCTTTACTGATGAAAAGGATATTGCCTGTGACACGGCCTGGCTTCAAAGGAATGACACCGCACAATTAAATTTCTCAGTTATTACTGAGGTCAGCGGTTTAAAAGATCAGAGTGTTTATGAAAAATAAACGCTCAGATTTAGCCATCTGGTGCTGGATCACAGTGATTTCTCTGCGTGTGTTGCTAAGCCAGGGTCCCCGTCTGTAGATATAACCACAGACAAATTTATTAATTCCTTCTCTTCATATAAGAGCTGGTGGTGTTCTCACAGACTGGGGTAGATTTTCCCCAACACGGACTTGGCTTCTTTGGGAAGAAGCAGGAGTCTATCCGATGGAGGCAACGGGCCACCGTGAAGGCCTGGCCAGAAAAGCCTGCCCCGTCACCTTGCTGTGCCCCAGGCCGCCCCGCAGCGGCTCCAGGCCGGGGGCATCTTTACCTGGCTGCCCACAGGCACTCGAACCTCCACCTGTGCACACCTGCCCTGGGATCTGCTCCGCTCCACCTTCCCTAACGTCCTCCTGTCCATCTCAGGTGGTGTCCTCCATGCTAGAACCGGGGGCCTTCCTGATGCCCGCCCCCCGCCCCGGCCCCTGCACGCCATACCCGACCCTGTGTTCAGCCTATTTTACCTCCCGACAGGGTCTTGAATCCACCCGTTCCTCGCCAGTCCTGCCACCATGCAGGCATTCCAGGCGGGTCTCGCCTGCCTGCCTCTGCTCACGCCGTCCCCGTGCCCTGGCCACGGCTGAAGTGCCAGCTGCAGCCGCGTGAGCACCCGGCCTGGTGCTGCCACGCTCCCCGCACACACGGCTCTTACCACTGGGTACCGTGCGTGTCTGCTTATGAGTTCTGTCTTCCCCACAACCCCCTGAAGCTCCGTGACTAGGAGTTGTGTCTTATTCATCCCGATACTCAGTCCAGGCCTGGCTGTGATGGGTACTGAGTGCTCCGCTCTCTCAAGCACAGGCCCTGCAGCAAGCATCCCCATTTCCTGTCGGGAAAGTTGGCCTGTGGTCAGAGGTGTGAACGGGCGCCGTGACAGTGGGCGGAGGGGTGGGTCTGGGTGGAGGAGCTGGGCCCAGACGTGGTGTGGAGCACAGCCTGATTTCACACTGTGCTCCTGAGGCCTTTCCATCCTAGTCTCAACCCCCATCGAGACAGCATCTTACTGAAAAAAGAAATGATGAGCAGGGTCACTTTTGGAGACCATGCTCAAGGGAAGTCTTATTTTTGGCGCCCCCCCCTTCTGGCTACTTCTTTTTCCTGTATGGTTCCTAAAGTAACATAGGCAGTGTCTCGCCACATGCAACTCTTCCCCTTCAAAATTCCATGTTCAGTCGCCATTTTCTGAGGCCAAATCTCTTTGAAGTTCTGTGGTCACCCACAGAAAGTCCAAAGACCTTTGTCTGGACTTCCGGAGTTCCGAAATTTGTCGCACCGACTCTTCCAACATCCTTTCTCCAACTAAGGAGCTCTCCCCACTCTGCTCCAGAAAGCTGGGTCTCCACGTCCACTCAGGGTACCTCCCCTTGGCCTGGCCTGGTGACCACTGGCCTCCCTGCACTGGAACCCATTACTCTACCTACTCTGTACGGCCCAGCTCAAAAGCCTGCCTGGCCCTCTGGTCCCCGGCACCTTGCTGAATGCTGACAGGATCTATATTCTGTACCACAAAGGATTAGCGCTTGTTACACCCTACCATTAGTAGCTACTATAGAGATCTCGCCTGCATCCGTCCTCTCTGAGAGTAAGGGACAGTTAGAGGGCAACAGATCAGGATTCAGGCAGCCCAATTTCTAATCCCATTCCTGATTCCACTGAGCTATATGACCTTGGGCATGGAGTCGAACCTCACCTCTAAGTGATGGAACATGATTTCCAAGGTCCCTTTCTGGCTCTGATATCCTATGATGTAAGTTTCCAAGGTCACCATCCGGGAGGACCAAACAGGCCCTGATCAATAAGCGATGGATCCCTTCCATCAAACGTCAGCTCCGTGCCCTCTGTTCTTTCAGGTGCAACCCCTTAGGTGTAATTTTTAAAACTTATTATTACTAATCTTCATTTTCTTCTGGCTCAGGAGAAAGCAATTCATGCCTAAGGCGACCATCTGGAATCCACATCTCCTCTTCTCAAAAGGGCAGCTCAGCAGCGCCAGGCTCTGTTTGGTGGACTGACACTTTTTTTTTTTTTTAAAACAGCTTTGTCTTTTGCTGTTCCCTCCCAGGTACCAGGCTAATGGATCAGAAAGGCAGAAATCTGTCAGCAACTAACCTCTCAGGAGAAAACAAGCTCCCTCTTCTCCTCACTGTGGGGGGGCAGAAGCTTTGCATGTCCCTCCTATTTTATTCCCATGAAACATATCCCGAGTTACCCTAAAATAGTGGAAAGCCTCAGACACGGGGATCTGCAAGACTTCTGTTCCAGAGCTGGAGCACAGACAGGTCGAACAACTTCCTTTGTGTGCAATGAAATATATGACCGAGCTAATCTCATTCTAATTCAAAACGATATTCAAACAGCTCTTAACTGGTTGTTTTAAAACCCTAGCTTTTCAGCATCTGATTTCTGAAAAAGGCTGCAGCGGTGGACAGAATGATGACCCTCCCAAGATGCTCCTGTCCTAACTCCCAGAATCTGTGAATGGCTTACTGCCTTACACGGCAAAAGGGACTTTGCAGATGCGATTAGGTGAAGGATCCTGAGAAGGGGCTGTCATCCCGGATTATCTGGGTGGGCCTGACACAATTACGAGGGAAAGGAGGAGGCACTTCCCTTAGAGGTAAAAGAACCGGTGCTGGGGCCACGAGCTAAGGAACGCACCAGTCTCTAGAAGCTGGAAAAGGGCAGGAAACAGATTTTCTATTGGTGTCTCCAGTAGGAATACAGCCCTGCTGACACCATGATTTTAGCCTGTAAGACCCATTTTAGATTTCTGATCTCCAGAACTATAAGACAATAAATTTGTGTGGCTTTAAGCCACTAAGCTTGTGGTGATTTATTACAGCAGCTATATGAAATTAATACAGCTGCTGGTAGGCGCTATACTCTAACCAAATGATGATATGCTATAAAAAAAATATTCAATTCTCTTCCACAAATACCTTTTGAGCCACTATTATATCCCAGGCACCAGAGATGCAAACACAGACAAGGCTGCAGCCTAGGAAGCCCGCTGTCCAATGACACAGACACTCTGAGATCTGAGCTGCATCGACAAGTATAAGGACCTCAGCAGGGTTAAGAGGCAAGTGGTGGTTCAAAGAACACTCAGATGAGCATAAGCAAACGCACAGAGGTAAGCGAGCCTGCAGAGGGTTCGGAGGAACTCCCGGTCCTGTGCATGACCCCTGGCTCTGTGGTGAGGGGCCAGGGCTGCAGGGAGGTTGTACCCCTGTCCCATCAGGAGTCTCGCCCTTACTCTGAGCCACTAAATCTGTAATATGACACGTGACCCTATCCGACATGTGTTTAAAGAAGTTCCTTCTGGTGGAACAGAGCGGGTCAAGGGAAGGGGGCCACCAGGGCTGCTGCTATGGTCTGGGCGAGGGAAGAGGAACAGGCAAGGCGAGAGCAGAGAGCAGGTGGAGGAGACCGGTGGGTAAGAGGTACGGGAAGGATGGCTGCAGGATTGAGGGGTGTGGGAGATGAGAGGGAGCATCCAGAGGAACTCTGGGGTCCCTACTGGGACTCACACTGGGGACGGACGGCGGGGAAGGATCCGGGGAGGGAAACTGATGGGCTCCAGGCTGCACAACAGTGTGAGGTGCTTGCAGGGCCCACCAAGCAGGTGGACACTCAGTTCCAGAGCTCAGGCCTGGGGGCTCAATGAAAGGATGACAAGAGAGTGCCGGGAGGAGGAAAGCCCAGGACAGACTGGCTCCAAAGACATCGAAGGAGGGGGTTTCAGGAGAAGTCCTCGGGGCTGCAGTGGCTGAGCAGCAGGAGACAGGCCACTTGGCCTCAGGGACACGGAGGTCTGCGGTGACCTCGGCCTCCAGAGCCTCTCCCCCAGAGAATGGAGTTGGGGGTCCCAGCTTCAGGGTGTAGCACTTAAAAGAACACAGGACATCTGCCTTTTCTCCTCCTTTTTTAAACCTCTCATTCTGGAACCTCTCAAACACACAGAAGCAGAGAGGATGGTCAATGAACACCCATGTCCCATCATTCAGTTTCACGATGACCAAGATGTGGCCCAACTCCGCCTTTCGGACTGTTTTCCTACCAGTATTATAATCCTAAAAGTCCTTATGCCCATACATGAGAGCAATTTAACATTTTCTAGAGCTTTTCTTATATTCTGAGGGGACAGGAAATTGCTTTAATGACCAACCTCCCCAGCTGGAGTATTTCTGACAGATCAGCCCAGCTCCACACACAGGGATCCGGAAGGAAGGAAGAGCACTGGGAGCCGGCGGGTGTCACCCATCTGGGCAGGGCGCGGATGCTGCGAGGGTGCAGGCAGCCTGCGGTGGGGCATTTCAGGAGCCTTCCCCTGCGGAGCCCTCAGTTCCCCTGCCCTCCCGCCCGCCCCGCTTCTCTCTTCAGAGCCACCAGTGGCGCTCGGGCTGCAGCCACCTGGTGTCCACAGCTCTCACATCTCAGGGCGAAGATGGGCTTCCACCCCTGCCCCCGGGCATGCCTCCTCCCGGGCCTCAGTGTGGTTGTCTATAAAACCACAGGGCTGGCCCCGATGACCCCCGAGGTCCGGTCAGAACAGGCTCCTGTCTTTTCTAACAAATTCTTCTAGATGCCCACCTGTCTGAGACATTGTATCTGACACTGAGCAGCAAGGACCATTTTTCTCCTCTGCTCCAGCTCACTCCTGGAGTGAGAAGCCGTTTGCTAAAAGAGGTCGACGGTCCCCTCTGGAGTTTTGTCCCATTTTGTCCCATTTATTTCCTGCAGTCAGGGATTGCTGCATTTCCTTTATAAACCAGGAAGTGGAAGGTTTATAGGGAAGTCTCTTCTTTAAACTGTAACAGAAGTGAGTACCAGGAATCAACTACCTTTCAGCAGTTGCTGGCTGAGCCCTTGTGTCTCCAGCTCTTTCTGTTCCTCTCTCCTTTTGCTCTTCTCCCCAGTAATTATTCCCCCAGAGGACCAGCAGCGAGTTCTGACAGGGAAAAATGTCAGTGCTAAGACATCTTACACGACAGCCTCAAATTTCTTAATGGCAAGGAAAAAGGACAAAAGATTGCTTTTATTGTTCTCAGCTGAACAGCATTTTAATCGCCCTGTAGGGGCTTAATCCATCTCTATGGGATGAATGGATAAACAATTCTTTATTCAAATGGATGCTATTAAAAAGCAGCCAGGAGAGAACCGCTCACCCTCTCCCTAAGTCTCTCCCGCCACAACTCTTACGTAAATGAAATTTGCTTCTAGGTTTATCCCTCCTCCAAAGGAATTTACAGGCATCTACAGGCCTCTCAGCAGCTACCCAGGCTCACATTTCCAAGTCCCTCTTTCTAGAGCAACCCAGACAAGTGGTGCCTAGAAAACCTCAGTTACTTAAGGCACCAGGAGCTCCACTACTGAATGCTCCCTGTGAACCAAAATATATTTTTTCTTAGTGATGAATGCAAACTTGCCTCCCTGCAACTTTTGCCTGTGGGATTGGGCTCTGCTTTCTGGAGCTGCTCTTGTCAGGCACGTAACAGCCCAGATGTGTCTGACAGTAACTCTCTCCTCTTTTTTCTGTTAGATTCTCTGCCATTCGGTCTCTTGCTAAATTGTTTCTGTTAGCGCCCCTGACCGAGTCTCCACAATTTGGTAACGTCTTTCACATAATCCATGTTTGCTCAGATCAAATTTGTGAAGGTTGGCACATGAAGGCAATTGATTAATGTCAGTGGTTACTACAAAGGAGGGAAACGAAGTCAAAGAAAAAGCCTACTTTGATATACTGTCACCTTATCCCTGAGGGACGTTTTTAATAAATCTTTGTACTGATATGAATATAAAAACACTTGCTGAAATGTACCCAAAGACCCTTTCCTCCCAGCTTATCTTTCTGTAGAAGCAATAAGTGAACAGAGTCGTTACCACTGCAGAGGACAGGTCCCACCTGCAAATAAGGACAAAAGAGCAGCAAGACTGGATCTAAACACTCTATTTTCAGCCCTTCATGATAAAGGGCTTTCTCTCTTCTTCACCTCACCTGCATAGGGCCTGTAGGTAGGAGTCCTGTTTTCAAGACTGCCTGCTCTTCTTTGCCTACCTGCTCTTGTTTTCTGATTGCATTTTGAAAATCGTGTTTTGGGGGAGGGGACTGGAGAAGGGAAAACAAGGAAAGGGAATAAGAAATGTCATCTTCCTAAACGGCTAATCCAGAAGGTTACACAGACAGACACACAGACAGACAGACAGACAGACACACACACACACACTCATGCTCGCGCGTGACTGTTTTTTAAATGTTACCCAGTGGCACGTGCACCATATGTGGGCATCACTAATTTCACAAAGCTCAGTCTCTGGTTTGGTAAACTCAGGCTCTCCTTCCTTGAAAGCTTAAGAAGATGCTAACTTTGTAAACTCTGAAAGGGGCATTCTAGCAACTCATCACCTGGGTAAACACACATTCTCTTCAGGGACGCCTTCACCAGGTGCTTTTATGAGACACACAGACTGTGTACACAGCAGATCTGACATTCTACCACCTGCAAATAATCCAGGTGGCTTGGGTGAACCAGAATTTGTAGCCTCTCTAGAACAGTCTTGCTGTTAATATTCAGAGCCACTGGTTCCCAGTGAGGAGTAGGAACTAGCAAAGATCTGAAAACATCCTCACCACTGGCTCCGACAAGACTTGTGGTGACTTTAGACAAGGGAGCTCATATCCAAAGCCACAGCCCTCATCCTCCAGAAACTCCCACCACCTCCAGGGGCCAGAGCCTCCTCAAAAGTAGTGAGAAAGTCAGTCAAGCTCCCAAATTCTCCTAAGCATACCCTCTGGAAGACCCACCATGGAAGTGTTACCCACCAAGCCTCCGCTATCTCCGTTCCTTCCAGCCACTGAGCGATGACGGCAGTTCACCCTGAGGGAGGACAGTGGCCACCGGCTGGAGATCAGCCCCAGCCAGGTGGCAGGCACCTGGGACCAACTCCAGCACAAAGAGCAAAGAGGCCAGCACCGGTGTCTCTTCGCTTTGCCAAGCAGTACTCACAATCATTCTACCAAGGAGAAAAACTCCAAAACTTTCTCCTTCCATCAAAAATGGAGCTTTCATTAAGTGATAGAGCTGAGGAATCACGGCGCTTAAAAGCCCCCCATGGGCCAAATGATCAGGCTGACGGTCAGGGCATGGGAAACACACACATCTGAGGTATAAACGCCTTTCATTTCGGGGTTACAGCCTTCCCATAGTTATGCTCTTCTAGACTTTGGACGGGAGGAGAAGAATTCCCTACCTTTTGGCTAATAATCCAGACTGAATTGAGTCAGTCCTTCTGGCTATTGGCCTAGAACCAAACCTTACCAACAAAACTCTATAGAGAAGTCACAACAAGCAAGTTCTAGTATTAGTTCTTCAAGAAGCACAAAAAGCCTCCTTACACAGCATGGTACCTAACCTGACTATTTCTACCATGTCTCCTCCCTAGCATGCTAATCGGACCGCTCAGCCAGGAGTAAGAGGGACCACGCTGTTGCTCTACCCACCACCTCCCCCAAACAGGGTCAAGCAACAGAGCCTCAGGGACCCAGAGGCAATTCCACAGGGTGTTGAACGCAGGACACATAACAATCACAATGAGAAAAGCGTAAACCAAACAAAGACAATGAGGGCGATGACGGTGGCGACAGGGCATGGAGAAAGCAAGTGAGCTTTGCCAGACACCAAAGACAGCATGAAGGGGGAGAAGTGAAAATCGGCCGGTTACCTCTCTCTGAATCCGGGAAGGCATGAGGGAAGAGAGCAGAAACAACACGTTAGCATTCACACAGCATCCGGTAAAGGACACAGTCCTGTTCACAGAGGCTCTGAGTGCTGACATCCCATCTTACTTCCCAACTCGGCTGCAATTAACAGCCTGTCGGTGCTTATTTTAGCTGAACTCTCTCACACGGAAGTGTGTACTTTGAGCCACGGTACGATGAAGCCAAGAGATGCCAGCTGAGTTTACAGAGGCGACATATCAACCGGGGGGAGGTAATCAAGCCTAAAATATCGCAGTGAAGTACGGGAAGCCGTCTGCAGTGAACAGGAGTACTAATCCTCATTTCCCAGCTCCACCTGCTCCCAATAAAAAACACATGGAAACAACGACATGGCAACAGCTTTACCTGCTTTACTGACACGTCTGACATCCCATTAATAGAGCTACAACATTACAACCCAGAGTACTGTACTCCTTCCACGCGCTGCATCCGGAGGGAGGGGGCAGAGGCAGGGCAGCAGGCCAAGGGCAGAGATGGGCCGCGGCAGGGCCAGTAGGTGAGCTTTAAGGTGAGCAACCAGATTTGTGCCGGGGAAGGCAGGGGCAGAACGTGGAGAGGGGCCGACAGCAATCTGGAGTTTGGGGCTGAACGCTCTGCGTTCCATCCCCAGAGCTGCTCTGAGCTGCCAGGCCGACCCTGATGAAGCCACGTAACCTCCCGACCCAGAGCGCGCAGCCCCCACTTCTGGTCTCAGCACAGCCAATTGGAAGGGGCCCGAGGGCAGAGCCCCAAGTCAGTCACAGGCATGCATCACACTTGAGCAGACTGAAGAGGCGGAGCACTGGATAACAAGGAGGAAAGGCGGAAAGCTGCCCTTGCAGGGGCTCTGTGGCCAGGGTCACAGAGCGGCCAGCAGGACCCTGCGGAGATCAGAGCTGAAATCACGGCGTGGGAGAGCAAGCAGGCCCCACAGCAAAGCACAGTCACTGGGCAGAAAGGCGGAGCTACCCACCCTGATACTGAATATTGACTGTGACACCTTATTAAATGCAGGGAAGGCAGGCAAGCAAGCAAACAGCCTAAGTCAAAGATCTATGGTCTTATAGGAAAGACAACAAAAAAGAGTGTGTATGTTAATATATGCATAGTAAAACATCTGGGACAACTTAACATCCAAACTGTCAACTCTTATCTGGAGGGAGGATTACAGAGGATTGTATTGAATATATTTGTTTAAATATTATACAATAAGAATACGTGACTTCCGTAACAAACATGTAAACATCTACCCCAATACTTGAGGAAAACCACCATGATACGCACGCCGCGAGGCACGAGTAACCACACTGCAGCATATGTGACGACCGCAGTCACACTCCCAGCGACTAGGCTCTGTGTTGCCCTAACAGCAACCTGACAAGGTAAATAACTACTGTTCTTGCCAACAGAAAAGGAAACAAGCTCAGAGAGGTTAAGGGACTTGACCAACGTCACACAGAGGTACATGGTGAAGTCAGCATTTGACTGTAGGCCTGCAGGACTCTAATTCTGGTCTTCTGAGAATGCACCTAGGACGGGAGCCCCATGCTTCTTCACAGTCCTGCAGAACCACCTCGCAGTGTGTCTCCCAAATGAGCCAGCAGGCTGCTATGCACAGGGATTCAGGATGGGGCAAAGGGTCTGCAACGGGGGTTTTAGGTGAACAGGGGGACCCCCCTCCCTCCCTGTGGCCTGTGAACTTTTGCAGGGGGAGAAGGCAGCTGAAAATTCCCTAGAGAGTCCCTTTAGCTGAGTAAGGGGTCAGGGCTGTGTTCAAATCCTGCTGGTTACTTACCCTCTCTTTTTCCTAGGCTCCCTCTCTGTGCCCCTCGGAACCTGCTTCCTCGTCAGTGAAAAAGGGACAAGGACCCCTGGCTCAGGGTAATCATGAGAACTCAATTAAATGAGATGGCGTGTGCAAAACATGCCTGCTATGTCACACATGCAAGAGACTGCATCACTATAGCTACCACCACCTGGTCATCTGACCGTGTCACGTCTCAGGTGGGTCATGCTGGGCAGTGTGAGGTGCAATGTCTCCCACCAAAGAAAGGGCACTTGGGGGAGCATTTGTGGCCTCTCCTCAGATTTACTGGGCACCACTTACCACAGGATGAGGTCACCTCCCCCCATATCGCTCCTGCCCCTCTGCACCGCCCGACTGTCAAAGGCAGTCTTTGGAGGCAATTTAGATGATCGGCAAAGGATCCAAAGACCTGGATTCTACTCCCAGTTTCAGGAAATGCTCTGCAAGTCACTTAAGCTGCATCTTGGGTTTCTCATCTAAGATCAGATGCTCTTAGAATCTGCCAATGTTCAGATTTTTATCCGAAGAGAATTCAAGTGCTTGCACTCTTACTACAAAGATGAATGGGCAGCATTTCTTTGACTAATTTTTGATTTATGCCAGGTGCTTTTAACCTTTTATTCTTAATAAAAAGCTTATGCCTAGTATAAGTACTATACTTAAGTAACCTTGAGTCTAGACACCCAAGGATATATCTGTTTCTTTTGTGTATAATTATTATTGGCGTCTTGGATATTTGGAATCAGACCCATTACTAGTGATTCACTTAAGGAAATAACATCAATATGTAGCTACTATGTTTTTCCCTGAAGGCAGTACTCAGAAAAATGACACTGTGAACTTTTAACAAGGTTAACTTGCTTGGGGTTAATAGACACTGCTTGATTTCAGTGTTGAAGAGAAAAACCAGCCACAAAGAGGGACTTCAGAGTGATCTCTGAAACGTCATTCAAAAAATGACAGAGTCCCAGTGGCGGCTGCTTCACCAATTTGACACCCTGTAACGTGCTGGGGAAGAAACATCAGCCCAAAGTTGGGCTTCTCCGTGAGACGAGCCATTCTGAGCGTGGGCTCGGCTACGTATAGAGTCAGGCGCACGCGTGGTCCCTCCTCACTGTACAAGATGCGGGTGGGAAGAATTCAGCCCCAGGATGAATTCCACGCCAGCCACACACCCGAAGGCTGCCTGATCCGCACGCTCTTGGCGGCTGTTTCTTGGGAAAATGAACGGAGGAGTAACTGGCAATGTTTTCATTAAAATAAGCCTGAAATAACAGAACGACTTGGCATGTGTAACTGGGCATCTACATGCATAGGAAATTCCTCAAAAAAAAAAAAAAAAAAAAGCATAGCAGAATAGCAAGTCTACGACTCCAGCTTTTTGGAAGAGGATGCATCTCCCCGGCACAGCCACCAACTTCTTATGCAATGCACACCACCGACTTTTCACAAGCTGAGCACGTAAAGCAAAGACTTGCCAGGGTACTTCTCGCTCCACGTTTGCAGAACTCTCTGCTTTGTGCTACTTTCTGATGCTCGTCTTGCATCCCTGAGAGTCTTTTGAGCTTTCTGAGCACCAGCACAGACCAGCATTACCCACAAGGCAATGAGGTAAAGACATAAAACTTCACGTCATGAAAACTCTCACACCAACTCCTGAACCTGACAGTTTCTCTTTTTTTCCCCAGCTTCGAGTGTTTTGTCCCTGACATTTATTCATTGTTTGTGCTTGGTCAAGGCCCTTAGTCTCTTTGTTCTTCAGTCTCCCTGTCTGTGAAACGGGAGCAACAGTGGTACGACTCATGTCCTAAGAGTGCTGTGAGGATCGCACTCATCCATCTGTGTCAGACTCGCACAGCAGGACGGCCTGCAGTGTGGACCTGATGGGTATGCTGAGTAGTGTGGTTACCAACCCATGGGGAGGAGGGGCGGGGGAGGTCTGCTAAGAGGAAGGTGTCTAACCTGTTTTGGATCATGGAACCTTTTGGACTCTGATGAAAACACTTCAGAAAGAAATACATACAGACCCACACTTTTACATACCATCTCAAGGGGGTGGGGAAGAAAGTTCAGTAATCCCTGAAACTCGTTCACAGACCCCTTTAGAATCCACACCCTGCAGGTGAAAGACCTCCGAACTGAATTCTGAGTTTATGCAAATTTACCATCTGGTGTCTAGTGAGTTTCAGAAAATTCAGCTCAGGGAGAGGTTCTGTCCTTCCCAGAGCCAAACGGCACCAGGAACATCTCTCTCTGACAAATGTACCTTCCCTTGCAAAACAAGCATCCTTCCCACCTCCCTGCTCCTGCCCCCCAGCACCACGCAGCCTGTTAACTGTTGACTGGCAGATATAGGAGTTAGTGTTCCAACTGGAATAAGTGTGAAGTTGAGGATCTAAAGTGGTTTAAGGTTATTGAAATTCAAGGCACATCCTTCTAAACAAAGGACTTTCTCATGCCACTAGAGAGAAAACACAATAGTTACCAGTCAGCTTACTAATGAGGCAGAAAAAGGGTATTTGAGAGCAACCAGGAAATGAGAATTTTTTTCAAAGTCCATCTTTGAAGAGAGCAAGAATTAACGAGCATCTGCTTTCATCTGTGCTGTATTACAGTTAAAAACAAAAACCCAAAAAACCTTGCTTCTCTGAACATCTGAGCAAAAAGAGAACACACACACAACTTATATTTAGCTCTCACGTGAGAGAGAATTCATGCCACATTATGGTTTCAGGGTATAAAGTTTAGGGCACAATCAAAGGATAAAATTAATGTAAAATATACCTGAATTGTGAAACCATGCGCTGGCTTCCTTCCTGAGAGTAGAGACGGCAAAACAAGAAACAAAATACTCCACACCCAGAAAGCCCCTAACTGACGAGGTCGGAGAACAAGGTAACGCTGAAAGACTTTTTGCACAGAGTAGGGAAGATGACAGTTCCCTGTACTGGCAAAGCGGTTTCCATGCAAGAAGTGCCATGAGGGCACCAACCACTGGCAGGGCACGGACCAGGCTCTGAGTTAAAACCACGGCGAGCCTGTCAGTGAATTCCCTTCGACTCCACACACCCAGGCCAGCCTCATGGAGGGTCTCTTGTAAGGAAGACACCTTCTTAAATCTGTCTCTAAACGTTCAAGAGTCTTTAGGGCTATACCTATGTAGCCAATCCACATTCCTTTGTGCAGAGAGAAGGAATACTAGTACAGATCACACAAAAAGCCAAGACATTCGGCCTTCATTTAAATTTTGGAGACACATGTAGATACAAGTATCCCTGATACTCTGTAAACTCAATAATACCTACACAAAAATAGGCATCAACACTAGAATGACTGACTACTAAAAGCAAAATAACACTAGCGGTTCCCTTTTTATTCCATCTGCCGCCCAGCCAGGCTCTGCTCTTGGTGCCCGTTATCACCTAGCCACACAATAACCTGGTAGGGGAGCCTCACTGCTCTCATTTTATAAGAGAATCTAAGCTTTGAACCCCCACAGCTAGAAAGTGGTGGATCCACAAGTGGAAGACAGGTTGGCCTGGCCCGTCTCGCCTTTGCTCTGTGTTTTGGGGGCACCTGGCACCTGAGCCTGTCTTCTTCCCAGTGAATGGGCTCTCCTCACCCCTTGATAAAGAGAGGCAGCCTCAGCTCTCCCCTCCTGTCTCCATCCCTGTTGGATCTTTGGCTCCACCACAGCTGGACCAGGTGACAAAAATTAATTGCTGTGCTTGGTCTAAATACCTTTCCACGGCAAAGGCTGAGAATTTCCTTCTTTCTTTATACAGCAGACACTTATCCTGTGGCTCCCCTGCTTATAACTAGCTCCCACCCCAGGCTCAAACTCCTCATCTATCTTCCTAACCTCACTTCCTGCCCAACCACACTTGCTGGGCTCCAGCCATACTCTGTTCACAAACACGCCCAGCAGTTCTGCCTTGGAGCCACGGTTTCTGTTGCCTGGATACTTAGTCCCCCAGATATCCTATGAGGGACTCCTTATAGTCATCCCTCCGGACCACCCAGTCACCGTCAACTCTCAAGGTATCTAAAACTACCCTGCTTATTTGTTTACTGTCTGTCCTTCCTTCTCCCCCATAAAAAAGTAAAATTCGAGTCAATGGCAATCTTTCCTCCTTGTTCACTCACCATCATGGGTAAGTGTTCACTCATCACTGTCTCGCACATAGGAGGTAATCAATAAATATTTTTGACTAAGTAAATAAGTAGCATAAACAAAGGTCTTTCCCCCTTATTCCCGATCATGTTGGTAAGAGAATAATGCCGTGAACAACAGGGACTTGACTGGATTTCTTCTTTTCCTGCTTTTGTTTATTACAGTGGGCACTTTAAAAAAAATAATTTTAGTTCACATTGTGTTCTCATGTCAATGAGAAACAATGTTGATAAAACATATATTTTATCTGAATGGGCAGGAGGCGAGTTCTGAGATTATTAATCTCTCATGACTTGATTTGAAAACAAAGCAAATCTATACGCTGATCATCTCCAGCAAAAATGACATTTCCAGAGGCCCTAACTAGATTCTTCCTTCAAAACATTTGTCTAAATGAAAAACGGCTCCTCTGCTCCTAAAGAAATCAATATATAAATTTCCCTTGTATATTGATTCTATCAAGATTTACTGACTTCCCGGATAATCTTCTTTATCTTTGTACTCTAAGAGATATAAACTTTTGTTTATCATTTAGAGAAAAGACCCCAGACAACCACTTCCATCCACACTGAGACAGGGGAAATAAGGAGAGCTGAACTACATATAAGGCAACAGAGAGCATCCCTGGCCCTCTGCGCCACCCCTGGAGGTGCTACACTACCTGAGCAGGAGTTAACTTCACGATACAGTTGGACAAAGGCACACCGTTCCTATTTGGTAAGATTACCTTGTATACACAGCTAGCTTCCTTATTCCAGCATCTTTTTTCTTTTCCCTCAAATACGATAAACATTTAAAAAAACAAAACCACAATCCCATCATGGTACCATCCTGTTTTTACTGCGTCTACCTTCCTTTTATTGTCCATATGTCTTCACACTTGATAAACAGAATTACACGCCATCTCAGAGAAGCTCAAGCATGGGTCTGGGAACGTCTGAATGACAGTCGGCCACAGAAGTACCCCTAACAGCCTGACCTTCTTCAGGAATGCTCTCTGGAGACAGGTTCCCAGAATACCATAAAGTTGCCCAAAGGTGACCAAGCCTTCTTGCTTCCTAAGGACAAGGTCTCTATTTCAGTTGCCACTGTGGTTTCCACGCAGGTCCCTTAAATCAGGGGTCACAAACGAGGGCCCCAGGCTCACAGTCCGTCTGTCCCCTGTCTGCTTTTACAGACAGAGCGTCACTAAACACAGCCGCACGCCTTCCTCTCCTGTTGTCTAAGGCTGCTTCTGTGCCACCACGACAGAGCTGGGGAGTTGCCACAGAGACCACAGAGCCCCACCTATTTAATATTTGGCCTTTTACAGAACAAATGCGAAACTCTGCTCTAGATGTCAGCCTGATTCAGGGGTGCAACATACAACCTGGACTAACAGGGAGACGAGGACCAGCTCAATAACTTGCGGAGCCCAGCGCAAAGTGAAAATGCAAGCCCTGCGTGAAAAATTACTACAAATTTCAAGATGGTAACAGCAGAGCAGTAAACCGAGCGTGCGTTAAACCCCGTTGTGACTGGCTGAGATGGTGGAATCATCCTCCTTACAGGTGACAAATTCCAGGGCCAGCTGGAAACTATTCCACCTAGAAGCAGGAGTAACAACTCTTCCAATTTGCAGCTTTAGAAGCAAAATGTCTTTTGCTCAACTAGATCCTACCTGGATGCTCAAACTGAGAACCAGAATCAATATGGGTCTCTGCTCCAGCCAGTTTATAAAAAACAAAACACACTAGACTCCTTGAAAACAGCATTTTCATGTAACCTGGCAAACAGATGCATGCTTCAACACGACAGAATCAGGTCAAATCAGCCTTGATTGTCAACTGTGTTCTCTGCAGCTGCTTTTTCTCTATCATAATTATTTCAACTGTCATAATTTACTCATCCCCAGACACACTTCCATGTTCTAGGGGAACCAGTCCAGGCTTTCAGATCAGAAGGGATGGCAGCCCCGGTCACTGTCGCCCCTCCTCATCTGCCTAAAATTCTGACTGCAGAAGGAATATCTTCCGCATCAAGATTTCTCTGCAAACTCAAACCAAACTTGGTTTCAAAACCAAAGTTAACTGACAAAGACATTGTATGCTTTCATATTCCAAATCTGAAGCTAGAAGGAGGGACCAAAAAAAAAATCCCATCAGAGACCAAGAATTTCATTTCTCTACTTTTTAAATACAAGAAGTGGCTTTTCTAGCTCTCAAAATGCACCGTGAATTTCCTGCAAAGTTACTAAGGAACATTACTCTTTCTGATTTTAAATAGATATAGAACAAGCCTTATTTACGACAGAAGATCTGTTGTTGGAACCATGAAGGATATGGTATACGAAATAAACAACTTCAAGTGCAATTATCGATGGTATCTTATAAATCTGGAAGCAAAGGTAGAGTAATTCCGTATGGATTAAAGCTTAAACCTGTCTTCTTTCTTACTGTGATCCTTCACTTTTATGACAGAACAAAGAAAATGCTCAAAGGTCTGATAACCAGTTGAGAAGGACAGGGCACTGAAGGGTGAAAATGTTCTGGAAAAAATGGCCAACTGCAGAGCACTCCACTGGGCAGGGCTGCTCATCTGCACTGGAGACTAAGACAAAATGAAGTCGAGGTCTTGGCATAACGTAAACTAAAAGTGAGTTGCCCGTTGCTTAACTGTCCTTATAAAGTCATTATTTCCATTAACATATCCAACAGAAATAAACAATGAATCTAAAAATCCAGGTATGGTCCTAGATGACTCCTTTTCCTGCATCTTCTATAGTCAACCCTGCCAGTTCAGTCTCCACAATCTGCATCTCTTCATCCCCTCTGCCACCACTTGGATCTTTCCTGGACCAGGACTTGCAAACCAAACCCCCAGCTTCCACCTCAGCTCCCAATATCCACACCCCTTCAAGCATTCACCGAGATCTTCCTTATGAAATAAATTAGATCATGGCATTCCCCTGGTTATCACCTTTCAGAGGTTTCTCATGGCATTAAAAGAAAACCAAACCTTCAGCCATAACCAAAAAAGCCCTGTTTGATCCTGCCCCCCTCCCGCCAACCACCTCTTCCACCCTAGCGCACATCACTGGCCTCCCCGCTCCAGGCTCCAGCCACGCTGGCCTTCTCGCACATCCTTAAACATGCTGAGCACTCCTCGTCCTTCCTCCTTCCTCCTGCTCCCCTGACACATCTGGCTTCCTCCCAGCTTTCAAGCTCAGCTCAAACATCACCTCCTAGGACGGGCTGCCCCTTGGTGCCCCCTTTCCCCACCGAGGTATTCTCTCTCTGCTGCCTTGTGCTGTTGACCTCACGCTACTTATCAAAATCCATTTCATCTTGCTTCCGGAATTGTTTTCCAGCCTATCTCCTGCCTCTTTGAACCCTGTCTGTCTCATTCCCTCATGTGCCTCACGAGATGCCTGACACACAGGTGTCCCACATCTGCTGAAGGGCAAATTAATCCATAGATTATAAATACGATGTACATGTGATCATCACAGTTAACCCCTAGAAACAGAAAATGAAATATTTCATCTGCATTCATCCAACTACTCAATTATTTATGGAGAGCATCCTATGTCAGGTACTATGTTAAGGACAGAGGAATTCAAAGGGCTAAGACGTCCTCAAAAATGTTATGTTCTGTATTTAAAGCAGGCAGTTGAAAAGAACAAGTTATACTCCTACTTAGTATGTTTCCACGTGACCCCAGGATTTGTGGAAAAGTCTGAAAACCCAGACAAGCGAGAAATAACGTGTCATCAGAACACTCCCCCAAATCCACAAAAAAACAGAGAGAGCGTGATAGGGGTTTTCCAACCATGTTCCAGGTCTCTAAACCTAGGAGTCACCTCAACACCTGGGAAACTGGGGACAGATATAAAGCTTTGCTCAGTCAGTGGTACAGAAATGAAATTCAATCCTGTTCCAGATGAAAGCTATTGAGGAGGGACTAGGAGACTGCATGAATGATAGTTTTCGAAACAGACTGGAATAACCACATCTAAAAAAACACAATGAAACTGTTCAGACTCTTTGAGAACTCAGCTTCTGGCCTCTTTGCAGTCCCAGGCTCCTCTGAGCGGTATCCACGATCAAGGCAAGCAGGTTCAAGAAGACAGAGTCCAGTGCACAACGACCCACTGGTCTGATTAATACCACCACCCTTGGAGCGGTTTATACCTACAGCCTGGGTTCAGCTGACCTCTAGGGCAGCAGCCAGCAGCAGCATCCTCTTGGCTCACCTCAAGGTCACCCACACTGCTTCCCAGGGATGCTCCAGTTCAGAGGACCCCAAATGGGTCCTATGCCAGAACAGTGTGAGCCAAGAGAGCAAGAAGGTTGCATTTCAACATTAGGGTCAATGGCGAGCACACAACAATTGTTCAATAAATGCCTGTTAAATGATCCCCATTGTTCAAAAGCCAGGACTTGCTAGAATGACAGAAAAACTCATAAACGAACCAGCAGCTGTCAGAAAGGTGGGGTTCCTGACCAAACCAGCACATAGCCCATGCCTTCACTCTGAGCCACGTTCCACAGCACTTTCTACAACCATGGCTGATGCCTTATAGAAAGTCTCTCCCCTACTAAGCTTGTTCTACACATCTCACTTTGGGCAACACAACCACTGATAACTTACAAAATTACAGATGAAATTTAGAAATACAGATTTGGGGCTGTTCTCAGAATGCATTATGCATCTAACTTCTTGGGAAAGACCTCAGGACACTACTGTCTTGAGAGGCTTCACAAAGCAAGTAACAACTCAAAGGCAGTACCAAAGATCTGAACTTTGGGGGAGAAAACTTAAGAACTGCTTTTGTGTCAGAGTAAGGCTGGAGGAGGAACTGATGGCTCCGTGGTCTAAAGAAACTAGAAAGAGAACAACGTGAGGGAAGCAGGCGGAATCCACCATTCATGATACCAGTCAAAGCTACGCTGCAGCAGCAGTTATAAAAAGAAAGGAAAGACTAATGAGAATGACTCCTCCCCGCCTTCTCCCACCCAAGGCAGTAATGAAGATTCACAGCTAACACATTAATTGGGGAATCGATAGACATGCCTGGATATAATATGGTACAGGGAAACAGATAATAGAAAAGACACAGATTCCCTGAGAATCCAATCAAGGGTTGTGTTCAATATTTAGATCACATTTTTCTTTATTAAAAACAAAAACAAAAAACACCAAACCAAAAATCCACTTCTTTTCAGTGCCAAGAACGAGCATGTGATAAGTTGGCTGCTTTTCTACATTTTGGGAATTTGAGACATTTTCTCACATGGAAGTCCACCAATATTGTAAGCCATACAGCTAAAATTATTTGAAACTGCATAGTCTTTCTACACCAAAGTACGTTGCTTCTAATTCAAAAATCAGACTACCAAGAGTCTGCAATATTTTTCACTCCTCATATAGACAAGAGGACATACACGCGGATGCACCAGAGGGCATGTGAGATGAATGCACTCATTTACTCAACCATAACACTGGGCACAACAGAATTGCCCAGGGCGGACCATCCAAACGGCCCACCCCCGAACAGCTTCCCGCCACGCTGGTAAATAGCATCAGAAGACTCCTTCACCTTCCTCCCGTTTCACACAATCCTCATCCTTCCCTCCAGCAAGGCAGAAAGACTCCTCCTCGGCCTCCTGGCCACCCCCTCGCTAAGCACTGACTCCGGGGAAGGGAGGATGCAGCCTTTGTCCCACAGGCGCCCACCCCGCCCGTCACCTCCGTGCTCACCTGCAGACAAAGGCGCGCCGCCCCCTCCCCACGTCCTTCACCTTGGCCTCCTGGGCCGCCCTGGAGCTGGGCGAGGATGCCGCCCCCGTGCAGGGGACGAGACCAAGTTGCGGGCACCAGCCGCCCCGGAGCGGTCGCTCACAGCAGCAGCGGTGCGTTCCCTTCGTCTCAAGTTGAAGCGAGTGCCATCCGCGCCTCGCCGCTCCCGGCCCGCCCGCCGCTGCAGCCCATTGGCTGCTGGGCAGGCACGTGGGCCGCCGCCCCCACCCCCACCCCGCGCCCCGCTGCCAGGTGCCCCCGCCAGGTGCTCCCTGCCGCTGGCGCCGGGGCTGAACAAAAGAGAGGAGCGGAGTGCCCCCATCCCAACCTGCCCCCATTCTATGACGAATGTTTCCCTTTTGGGACTCCCAGGACTTGGAAAATTCATCCTCATCCCACCTCTTTAGAAAGTTGACATCCCGGGCCTGGGTTTCAGGTTTCTCATAGGACCTGCCCGACGGGTGCCAGGGACAGGGGCCGTACTGCAACTCTCAGCCAGAAAGCCTCTGCAGTACCACAGCTAAGCAGAAGCAAACTGTGGTTTAGTCGATCAGGCAGCAAGTTCTGAACGGACCTGAAAGGTAGTTTTCACAGATTTCCTGCCAATTTACACGGAGCATATTAACAGCGGTTCACTCCTCCACACCTCTCCCAACCCCTCCTCTCTTAAGGCACCTTTTGCTCACTGCTGACTTAACGTGGAGATGACACGGGCACCCCAACATTGTCATCTAGCGGAGAGCGCCCCTCCCCCCACATACGAGGAAGCAGAAAAGTGTCCCCCTGGCTAAATAACAGCATTTAAAATGAGTGCTGGCCAGTCACTGGCCAAAATAGTTTTGAAAGGAAAACCCAAGGTCTCTTACTGACCATATTCTATGTGTACGGAAAGTATTTCCTTTTTCTACTTATTTCTGGGCGAGAATAAGTTATTTGATCAATTACAAAATGAAATAGGCAGGGAACATTACCCATGTTTTCTGCCAAATTCAAAGTTCCACACATTCCTTTTATAGGGAAAGGAACATAAAATACAAAATATACATGGTAAATCAAGAGTGTATGTAACTAAAAGGCCTTGTCTGGGTTTAGTAAAACATACCACAGATGTACTGGAAACTCTTTTTAATGTTCCTGTTTTAAAAGAGGATTAAACATCCTACTCATTCAGCATTTATTAAGCTCTTCCTAAGTGCCAGGCTCTAGGCTGACAATTTTATATGAGGCTTTTCTGGTTAGTGACTGTTTTCCAAGGGGGGCATGATTTAATTCATGGTGTATTGAATATATGACCAGTAACACCTCAGTTATTTAGAAGGATTGTTTACAATGAACTGCTGAGACGGCCACAGTTGTTCAGAACAGTCCATACTAGACGTGGGGGTGGGCTTGAGTCTTGGGGTTCAGCAGCCAGAACAGGTACCACCTAGTCTGGAGACATGAACCGACTTCACCAGATTGCACCTGCCACCCTGCCAGAGGACACCCTTCCGTCCTCCACATAATTCTAGTCAGTTTGGTTATCTGCTTCTCTGCCTATACCCAAGTGGAAGCCACAGATCAGAGGGGGTGGCCAGACACCCACTAGTGACAGCACAGTGTGACAGCCAAGGGTCTGCTGGCAGGGCTGACAAGACCTGCCAACTCTACCTCCTGCTACAGTCTCAAACTCACCCCCTTCTCCTACTCCACCACCTAGTGCCAGCCAGCGTCTCCTCCCATTGAAACGGTCGCAACAGTCTTCTCAGAGTTCTTTACCCTTGTCCCTGACTGGCTATTCTCACAGCAGCCACACAAGACCGTTTAAAAAAAGAAATCACAAATCCGAGCATCTGCGCTCCTGCTTTTAAACTCTACAACAGCTTCCTGCTGATTGGAAATAAAGTCCATAATCATTTTCAGGGTCTCTGAGGCCTCCTGGTTTCTGGTCTCTGTCTTCTTGCTGGTCAATGCTGCAATCCCATTCCCTCTGCTCTGTGTCTGCGCCAGCCTCCTCTGCTTTCAGTTTCTGGCAATGCCCAGCTACTTCCCACCTCAGAGCCTCTGCACCACCTGTCCCCGCTCCTGAGATGCTCTTCCCTGCACTACTCACCTGGCTAATCCCTCTCATCCTTCAGATCTCAGTTTATCTCCTTTGGAAAAATCTTCCTAACAGTACCGCCCACCTCACAACCCCAAGCATCCAGACTCTTCCTGCACAGTCCTTGTCTCCTGCACTTTACGGTGAGTTTTATACACTTATAGTAGTGTTTGGTTTTGTTCCTGTACAGTAAAGAATTCAGTCTGGCCTTTGCCATCGGCTTCTGGAAGGCAATCTTTAAGACACGGGATGTCATACCTGATATGAATGTTTTGCTTTACCTGGGGGTCTTGGGTCACACTAGATAGTCTTAATAATGTGGTTTAGGGTAGGGGCTTTGGGTCATCTGGCCTTAGTTCTGCCTCTTGTGGGGCTAGAGATGTAGCTCAGCTGGGTGGATGGTCAACCATGCTCACGTGGTGGAGCCCCTGTAACAATTCTGGACACCAAGGCACAGATGAACTTCCCTGGTTGGCAGTATTCTGTGCACACTGTCACACATCAATGCGGGGAAAGCGCTGCCATCCACGACCCCATAGGGAGGGGACAACGGAAGCTCTGGGTGTGGATCTCTCCTGGACTCGCCCTATGCACCTCTTCTCTTGGCGGAGTTTAATCTGTACCCTTTATCTGTGAGTTCTGTGAATCCTTCTAGCAGATTATCGAATCTAAGAATGGTTTTGTGGACTGTCCCTCATATTTTCAGCAGCAAGCATATTTCCTGACATACAGTAAGTGCATAATACATTTAATAATAATCAAATTTAATCAATCAATATTTTTATGGGTATGAGCATGTAATCAGCATGTAATGCCTTTACAATTTAAGGAACAGATGTCCATTTTGCCAACTCCTACTTCTGAGTCAAGGTCCAGATCAAAAGGCACCTCTTCCCTGAAGCCCTTCCCCACTGTGTTTTCTGGCCCATTGCTCTGCTTTCAGAGCAGTCAGTGGTGTTGAGATGTCTGTTCTTGTGAAGAACCTATGTTAGATCAACTCTGAGGGCCTAGCATTGGGCATGGTGCTTACACAGAGCAGGTATACAAAAGATGTTTGCAGAAAAAAGGCAATATTTTAAAAAAGCGTTTTGTTTATTGAAAGATAGGTTCAGTTATCTGTGAAATTCTGGTACATATTACAGCCCATTCCCTGAAAAATAAGGTAGCTGTTACTGTAGTAACTGAGTATTATAATGGTGTTCTACTCTATTATTTTCTTTGTTTCTTTCTAAAAATAGAAATGTTCCTCAAAATTATTATCCACGTTAGAAACCTGACATGCTTTAAATAAAAATACAAAAGCAGATCACCAAACTTTTAAGGCATCCGACTCCCTAATTAGAATGAAATATTACAGTTTATTTACATAATACATTAAAAAAATTAAAAAAAATCCAAGCACTAATCTTATTCTCCTCTGTACAAACCTAATTGAAAATCCAAACAGCACACCAATAACCTATGAGGTCCGCAAATAGCACAGAAAAATCAATTTTATTTCCTTCAGACCTGCATTTAAACTGGATAATAACTGCTATAACGTGCAACAGCCATAATCCAATTTCAATTTGTTTGATTAGATGAGTATAAACATTAAACAAGAAAGTCATGGGATTGTCATAACAATGTTCACACTGTTAACTCATTATAGAACAAAGCATTTAATTTGCTCCTAGAAAACATGCTGCTAGAAAATATATAAATATGGATTTGAAGAATCCTTAAATACCATCCACAAAGATCCTCATGTTGCCTCACCCAAAGATAAAAGCAGCTTTGAACTTGGAGGCCACTTGAAACTCGCCCTGAATTTAGGATAAGGAAAGCTCAGAATGACTCCTTGAACATCTGAGACTGTTTTTAAACACTCCCTCGTATCACAATGCATAATCACCAAGGATATCAAAGCAGCACCCGTGTTGGTGGTTCTTAAATTATAATGTGCATAGTAATTGTTAAAATGAAAATGCCTGGGCTCACTCCAAGAGACTGATTCAGAAGCTCTGGAGTGACCCCTTGCTCTTTTCACAAAAGCATCCAAAGGACTGGGAGGCAGGTGGCCTGTAGACGGTATATTGAGAAACTGTTTCCAGAGAAGGGGACAGAACTCCGTGGGTGAAGGAAGTCAAATGACACAGATAAAGACAATGGACAAAGCGATGCTGTAGCACCTTCTGTGTCCCCCACTAGACTCTGAGCTCCTGGGAGTTCAACCATGCCTTTTTCGGTTTTGTGTCTTTGGTATCCAGGTCAGTACGGAGCACTTACTAAATTAAGTTCATTTGTAGCAAAGTGGCATGCACCCACCCTCTCACCTACATGGACATCACGTGAATTCACCAGGGGTGCATTTCTCAAGGTCACACTTGATTCTAACAAGGTTATCAACAGAGCAGATGGGATGTTTGGGAAGGACATTGATCAACACCTTTCAAATTTCAATGTGCAAATACATCCTCTCCAGATTTGTTAAAATGCCAATTCCGATTCAGTAGGTTTGGGGCGGGGCCTGCATTTCTAAAAAGTTCCCAGGTGATGCTGATGCTCTAGCCCAAAGACTCCACTTTCAGAGGCAGGAACCCAGATGTAAATTAGCCAAACAAGGGCCACAATGAAAAAGAAACCGCAAAAAAAGAATGCAACCCTCAGATCTACAATGAACCCGGGCAATGAAAACCAAGGAGTAGTGGACTAAGAGTAATATTTCCCGACTTATTTTAAAGGACTATGTACTTAATGGTTGCTTATGGAAGAATCCATAACGTGCATTTGTAAAAGAAAACCCCCACTGCCCCACAAAACATCAGATACAGCAGAAGCTTTGCTTGCAGTCACATAAGGGTGTGAGCTTTATTCTAAAAGACCGCCAGGTTTTACTACAGTATCTTTTTAAACTCAGCTCTAAAGAAAATTTGGGGGAAAAAAAATTCTTGTGCTCAATGGCCCACAGTCTTCCTGGTCTGCTCTGTGAAATGCAAAGGCTATTTATAATAAATGTGTACAACAAAAATCTTCCTAAGAGGAAGACATTTCCAAGCCCTAGGTAGGAAGCGTAGCCTATTTTCTTTATGCAGTATTCAGCAGACAGAACTTTCCACTAGACCAAAGACAGTGGGCATCTCCCTGGCACTCAGTGTACTATAAAGAGACCAGACATTGCCCCTCCTCCTTCCTCTCTCCCTCTCTGCACCCCGCCTCCCACCTGACAGTTCCCAACTGCTAGGTGGTGGGAGGTGAGCATAAATCATTACCCTCGATGTTTCAGGATCCTAATAGAACCAGCACAACACTCAATTCTTAAAATGCATCTGCTCCGCTATCTCCCTTCTCAGCTCCCCGGCTTGTTCTCTCTGGGACACAGACTGCAAGGCGGTGCAAGGGCACTGAGAACCGGAGGATGAAGACCCCTCCAGGCTGTCCTCATGTTCACTCAGGAGTGACACTGGAGGGCCAAGGGGAATGCCTGGTCTCTGGCAATTCCCATGGTTAAATTAGAGAAAAATCATGTTTGTGTTTTGCATTAGAAACTCTGCCTTAAGCTGATACTAAATATGAGAAAGAATATATACATATATATGTATATATTCTTTTCCATTATGGTTTATTACAAGATACTGAATATGGTCCCCTGTGCTATACAGTAGGTCTTTGCTGTTTACCTATGTTATATAAGTAAGTCTGTAAGTCTGTTTCTATTTTGTAAATAGGTTTACTTGTATTTTTTTAGATTCTACATATAAGTGATATCATATTAAAAAAAGTTTAAGGTGGACACCATAATGATTTGACTTATATACATCATGAAATGATTATCACAAAAAGTCTCATATAGATACAAAATGAAAGAGAGAGAAAAAAATTCTTCCTGTGACGAGAACTCTTAGGATCTACTCTCTTAAGAACTTTCATACATAAAATACAGCAGTGTTAATTTTATTTATCATGTTGTACATTATATCCTATAACTGGAGGTTTCTACATTTTGACTGCCTTCATCCAATTCCCCCTCTCCCTACTCCTCCACCTCTGATCTTTCTCCTATGAGTTTGTTTGCTTTTGAAGGATAATTAACCTACCACGCTATGTTAGTTCCTGTTATACAACATAGTGGTTCAATATTTCTCTACATTTCAAGCTGATCACCATGATCAGTCATTACAATCTGTCATCATACAAAGATGCTACATAGTTACTGACTATACTCCTCACACTGTGCAGTTCATACCCCTGGCTCATTTATTTTGCAACTGGAAGTTTGTACCTCAATCTCCTGCACCTACTTTTTCCCCACCCCCACACTCCTCTTCCCTCTGGCAACCACCTGTTTGCTCTCTGTATCTATTTTATTTGTTCATTTATTTGGTTTTTTTAGATTCCACATATAAGTAAAACATACAGTATTTGTCTTTCTCTGCCTGACTTATTTCACTCAGCATAATACTCTCTAGGTACATCCATGTTGTCACAAATGGCAAGATTTCATTCTTTTTCACGAATGAGTAATATTCCTTTGTATGCATATATGTGCACCATATCTTCCTAATCCAATCATCAACTGAGAGACACTTAAGGTTGCTTTCATATCTTGACTACTGTAAATAATGCTGCAATAAACATAAGAGGGCATATATCTTTTCTGATTAGTCTTTTTGTTTTCTTCAGATAAATACCCAGGAGTAGAATGGCTAGATCATAGGTTAGTTCTATTTTTAATTTCTTGAGGAATCCCCATACTGTTTTCCACAGCTGTTGCATCAATTTACATTCCTACCAGCAAAGTACAATGGTTCCCTTTCCTCAACATCCTTGCCAACACTTGTTATTTGCTGTCTTTTTGATAAGAGCCATTCTGACTGATAAAAGCTGATGTCTCACTGTGGTTATGATTTGCATTTCCCTGATGATTAGTGATGTTGAACATCTTTTCACACACTTGTGCATTTGTATGTCTTCTTTGGAGAAATGTCTATTTAAGTCCTCTGCCAATTTTTAAGTTGGATTATGTTTTTTTGCTATTGAGTTATAGAAATTATTTGTGTGTTTTGGATATTAACCCCTTATCAGATATATTGTTCGCAACTCTTCCCATTCAGTAGGTGGCCTTTTCATCTTGTTGATAGTTTCCTTTACTGTGCAAAAACTTAGTTTGATGTAGTCCCACTTGTTTATTTTTGCCTTTGTTTCTCTGGCCTGAGGAGACATATCCAAAAAAAATATTACAAGACAATTACAAGTCAATGAGCTTACTGCCTATGTTTACTTCTAGAAGTTTTATGGTTTCATGTCTTACATTTAAGCTTTAATCTATTTTGAATTTATTTTTGTGCTTGGTGTGAGAGAGTAGTCCATTCTGATTTTTTTTGCATGTAGCTGTCCAGTTTCCCCAACACCATTTTTTGTAGAGGCTGTCTTTGCCCTACTGTCTTGCCTCCTTTGTCATTGATTAATTGCCCATACAAGTGTGGGTTCATTTCTGGGCACTCTATGCTGTTCTATTGATCTACGTTTCTGTTTTTTGTGCTGTTTTGATTAGTGTAGCTTTGTAGTAGAGTTTGAAATCAGGGAGCATGATATCTCCAGCCTTGTTGTTCTTTCTCAAGATTGCTTTAGCTATTCATGGTCTTTTGTATTTCCATACAAATTTTAGAATTATTTGTTCTAATTTTTCTAATCCATGAACACAGTATACCTTTCCATTTGTTTGTGTTGTCTTCAATTTCTTTCATCAGTGTCTTATAGTTTTCCAAATATAGATCTTTTGCCACCTTAGATTTATTCCTAGGTATTTTATACTTTTTGATGTGATTGTAAGAAGGGTTGTTTTCTTAATTCCTCTTTCTGATAGTTTGTTGTTAGTGTATAGAAATGCAACAGATTTCTGTACATTAATTTTGCATCCTGCAACTTTACTGAATTCTACATATAGTATCACATCATCTGCAAACAATGACAGTTTTACTTCTTCCTTTCTAATTTGGATTCCTTTTATTTCTTTTTTCTTTTTTTGGTCTTACTGCTGTGGCTAGGACTTCCAATACTATATTGAATAAAAGTGGCATGAGAGGGCGTCCTTCTCTTGTTCCTGACCTTAGAGGACATGCTTTCAGCTTTTCACCATTGAGTATTATGTTAGCTGTGGGCTTACCATCTATGGCCTTTGTTATGTTGAGGTATGTTCCCTCTATGCCCACTTTCTGAAGAGTTTCTATCATAAATGGATGTTGAATTTTGTCAAAAGCTTTTCTGCATTTATTGAGAAGGTCATATGATTTTTATTCTTCACTTTGTTAATGTGGTATATTACATTGATTGATTTGTGGATACTGAACCAGCCTTGCATCACTTGCACAAATCACACTTGATCATGGTGCCTGATCCTTTTAATGTATTGTTGAATTCGGTTTGCTAATAATTTGTTGAGGATTTCTGCAACTATGTTTATCAGTGATATTGGCCTGCAGTCTTTTTCTTTTGTGATATCTTTGATTTTCATATTAGAGTGAGGCTGAACTTAGTATAATTGTTGAGTGTATCAGTGGTTCATTCCTTTTTATTGTTGAGAATTTCATGTATGGATATACCATAGTTTGTTTATTAATCTACCTGTTCATGGGTATTTATGTTGTTTCTAGTTTGGGGCAATTACGAATAAAACTAATAATAAGAAAACAAACAACCCAATTTTTTTCAAATGGGCAAAAATTTAGATACACACTTCACTAGAGAAGATAGAACCAGAAGGTTTTCATAAGCACACAAGAGATAATCCAGGTCATTATCTGTTAGGAAAATGCAGATTAAAACTATGCATTGCCACTTCACACATTTTAGAATGCTAAAATAACAAAAGCCCATAAGCAAACAAACAAAAACTTGGCAAAACCAAGCACTGGTGTGGATGCTGAGCAACTAGAACACCCTGACACTGCTGGTAGGGATACAAAATGGTACAGTTACTTCAAAAAGCAGTTTGGAAGTTTCTTATGAAATTAAACACGCCATTATTATGCAACCCAGCAATCCCACTCCTAAGTATTTACCCACAAGAAGTGAAAACTTACGTTCTCACAAAAACTTGTATATGAATGCTTATAGCAACTTTATTTATGGTGCATGATTAATTTTCCTTTTAAGATGTTTAGTCAATTGTCTTTTTTTTTTTTAATGATTGATTGATTGATTGATTTATGTCTGTGTTTGGTCTTCACTGCTGCACACGGGCTTTCCCTAGTTGTGGTGAGCAGGGGCTACTCTTCTTTGTGGTGCGCGGGTTTCTCATTGCAGTGGCTTCTCTTGTGGAGCACGGGCTCTACGCACATGGGATCAGTAGTTGTGGCTTGTGGGCTCTAGAGCACAGGCTCAGTAGTTGTGGCGCACGGGCTTAGTTGCTCTGTGGCATGTGGCATCTTCCCAGCCCAGGGCTTGAACCCATGTACCCTGCATTGGCAGGTGGATTCTTAACCACTGCACTACCTGGGAAGCCCAGTCAATTGTCTCTTAATGGGTTTCCTAAAACTCCTTTGGTTTATTTCAGTTTTCCAAAGTTCACAGGCCTAGACATGTCAGTGATCTTTTAAAAATAATTAAGAGATTAGAAAACAGAACCACTTAATTTCTTAGTGGTCACAAACCTCTATTCTTAGGAGCTTGCTGTTGAGCCTGAACCCCAGATAAGAGTTTATTTCTTAATTTTTTAAATTAATTAATTAATTAATTGGCTGCATTGGTCTTTGTAGCTGTGCATGGGCTTTCTCTACTTCTGGCGAGCAGGGGCTACTCTTCGTTGCAGTGTATGGGCTTCTTATTGCCATGGCTTCTCTTGTTGCAGAGCACGGGCTCTAGGCACACGGGCTTCAGTAGTTGTGGCACACGGGCTCAACAGTTGTGGCTCGTGGGCTCTAGAGCACAGGCTCAGTAGTTGTGGCGCATGGGCTTAGTTGCTCCATGGCATGTGGGATCTTCCCGGACCAGGGCTTGAACCCATGTCCCCTGAATTGGCAGGCGGATTCTTAACCACTGCACCACCAGGGAAGCCCCAGAGGGGAGTTTAAACAGGAGCTCACCTTTTTATTGCCACTTCCAGAGCCAAGAAGCATAAAAAGAAATAAGATGGCATTTTGAGCCCCAGCTGTTCTTAACCTTGACTCCCTCCTTCACCCTACTTTGCTCAACCCGCCAAGAGATGTTAGCTACATCAGGGGACTATGGAAAGTAAAGCAGATAAAATGTGCCAGCATTTTGATCCTTCAATGTTGAGTTGAAATAAAAACATTTATAATTGCTAATATCTGTTTTATCTTCACACTCAACTGGAAGTTCCTAATTGGGAAGGACTGGGCATTTTGGGTCAATTTTCGTACATCATCTAGCATGGATGCATTTGTTTTTAATAAATAAAGCTTTATGGGAACATAGCCACACCCATTCATTTACATCTTGTCTATGGTTACTTTTGCCTAACAGTGGCAAAGCTGAGTAGTTGAGACAGAGACAGAATGACCCATACAAACTAATGTATTTACAGTTTGGCCTTTTATAGAAAAAGTTTGCTGACTCTTGCTCCAACAGAATGGCCCATTTAATCATTCAGTTAATGTGAACTCTTAGTGTGCTATTTGTATAGGATTGCATAGCTACTAACAGTTGTGTAGCATTTCATATCTTCAGATACAAACAAACGTCTGTTCATAACTATCATTTCATTACAGAATTCCATTAGCCCTACTAAGTCGGCTATTTTTATTATTACCATCTCCCTTTACAGACAAAAATACAGGTTCAAAAAGAATGAGTGAACTTATTGATAAGAGGTGAAGCCAGAACTGGAATCTATCTCATTTCTTCAAATCTTCTGCTCTCATCACAAATAAGTAAAATGTAATAAATAAAATATAGCACACACAGCAAGCTGATCAGTTAGTAGACAAGCTAAGATCAACTTGGGCTTTTATCTGCTTAATGCTCCACTGAACTCTTTCAACTAAAGTAAGTTCCACACAAAGTTCACATGTCCTCTGAGATGATGTCCTCACTTGTCCGTATTTCTGACACTGTTAGAGATTGCTTAACCTACAAAAAACTGCTCTTTGTTACAAACTCTATTTCTTTTACATATATTAGTTAATTATACTAATTAATTATCTGAGAGTCGACTCAGGTTTCATGGCCCCAAAAACTTAGACAATTTCTGGGGACTTCTTGAAGAAAATGAATACAAAAATATCTTCCTTTTGCAAATTTTACAAAAACCATGGGAACTTATGGTAGGTCCCCTCCCCAGGGCCTTGAAAGGGGCCCTAAGGGTTAAGCTTCATTATCATAATAGCAAATCCTCCTCTGTGCCTTGTCTCTCCCCCTATAGAAAGGAAACTCATACATTCCAAGCTGAGTTCCTAGCAAAGAGTGGAGCCATCTGACTGAGCGGACTAACTAGTTAAATCTGCCACCCCTATCACTTTCTCTTACAGCCACAAAACTGAAAGCACTATGCCTGTTCTCAGCAAATTCTCTCTTCAGCCTAGAGCAGTAGTTTTCCAAGGGTGGTCCGTAGATGAAATTAGCCTCACTTGGGAACTTGTTACTACTGAATCAGAAACTTTTGAGGACGGGACTCAGCCGTCTTTGTGTTTATAAAGACCGGCACCTCATTCTGATGAGGACTGAAGTTTGAGCATCACTGGCTATTAGGCCACAGCTTCCACTTTCTCCATTCATGTAGAAAAATTTTTGATGAAAAGAGGAGCGCCTACATCATTTAAGCAAGTTCATAATTTCTTTTAAGAACAAAACAATCTAATAATTGATTTCAACAGGAAGCATTCCCATTTTTAGAATTTTGGAGAACTATGACACGTGAGATGTGTCAGGATTAACCAGAAGGAGAGAAGCAAACGCTCACAGCTCTAAGCCTACTTTGATGACTTCTGAGTGCACTGATGGTAAGTTTAAATGAATTCATGACTTATTAACTGAGTGGAAAATGCATATTTAAACACTCCTGATATAGTCAGATGACTGAATCAGTAATTCCAAACTCTGAATCATCTTAGAAGTTGAAGGAACTTCCCACAAAAGAGCTAAATTACTTACCTCAAGCAAAATTCCTTATTTTCAAAGAGCAGGAGTTGGACCAAATTGGTCCTTTTAACCACCAATGAACCATTTTATTACTTTAACCACCAAGGACCTCTTATTTTAATATATATTTCTTGCACCAATAACAAGCTACTTTGACTTGTCCCCATGCCACTTTTCTCTGTTAATCAAATATATGAGCGTGAGCTAACCAACGTTGCCACTCTGAGCTAATGTACTTTCATTCCCTCCAGAAGCAAAGACCCTGATCATTTTAGCTGGCCTGCTTATTTTACACAAATGCATAATTTTCCCTTTGCCCTCTCCTCACTTACAAAATGCAGATAATAAAACCTGCCTCCTAAGACTGTTATTAAGAATTAAAATAGGGGCTTCCCTGGTGGCACCATGGTTAAGAATCTGCCTGCCAATGCAGGGGACACAGGTTCGAGCCCTGGGCAGGGAAGATCCCACATGTCACGGAGCAACTAAGCCCGTGTGCCACAACTACTGAGCCTGTGCTCTAGAGCCCATGAGCCACAACTATTGAGCCCACATGCTGCAACTACTAGAGCCCACACGCCTAGAGCCCGTGCTCCACAACAAGAGAAGCCACCGCAATAAGAAGCCCACGCACCGCAAGGAAGAGGAGCCCTGCGCTCTCTGCAACTATAGGAAGCCGGCGCACAGCAACGAAGACCCAACTCAGCCAATAAATAAAAAATAAATAAAATAAATTACTTAATTTAAAAAAAAAGAATTAAAATAAAACAAAACAAACAAAAAAAACAGATATCATGTGATTAGCACTGCGTCTGGCGGATGGCAGACACCCAAATACGGCAGTTGCGCCTCCTGGGATTATGAATGAGACTATTAGAAATCTTGAAATGAGCTCTCTGGTGCTCACCTGCGATCCCCTTTTCTGGGAGACACCACACCACCCCAACCTATGTGGCAGCAGCAGGCCTCTGGTTGACATCTTGTATGAACTGACCTGCCCAGTCAGTTTGACCAGGATGGGTGCCTTCCATTATTTCTTCCCTTAGCAATTTGGAATTGAGAGACTACCCTCTGAGACTGGCTGGAAAAGAAATGTCCGGGGTCACTTTCTACCGTAAGAACTAAGAAGCAGAGAAGAGGACGAAGCCAAGGATAGAGGGGAAAGACAGAAGTGATCCTGACACTACCTCAGACCCCGTTCTATCCTCCTGGCCAGGGGATCCCTGCCTCGGGGTCCCAGAAGACAACCAAATCGTCTTTCGCTTGAGATCACTCAAATCGTTTTCTGTTGCTTGTAATCAATGTTCTTTCACTAACAACACCCCAGTCCACACTATGGTGGAGCCCCATGAGGACTGAGGTCAGTTCCGACTTGCTGATGTATGACCCCAAGAGCAACCACCGGCTGGGAGGATGGCTGTTTCTCAGCGCATGTATATGAGACGATGCGAACCACAGCAACGACAACAACACTAATGACATCAAATGTTTACCGTCTATCGGCCGGGGCACAAGGAGGAAAATAAAAACGGCTCTAAATACTGGAAACAAAGGGAATTTAATGGAATTGGTGACATGGGTGATGGAAGAGGTGGAAAGCAAACAGGAGACGGGCAAGCACTCAGAGATTCGCAACAGCAGGAAGCAACCCACCACCCCCAGGCTGAAGGGCCCGAGGAGGTGAGGAGGTGGTGGCTGAGGCTACCCAGTAGCGCCGCAGCCCTGGCGGCCTGTGCAGAGGTGGCTGGAGCCATGAGGAGACACAGCCTGGGCGCAAAGACAGGGGAGAGGAACCACGGCTTCCCCTCCTCCAGGCTTCACCGCTTCCAGCGGCCAAACCCAGGCGGAGGCTGGAAACACAGCCTGCAGGGTCAGAGGCCAGCAGGGGAGGACGGGAACGGAACGACCAGGGCTCTGTGTCTCACGACCAGACGCTGTGCTCAGCTCTTACCAAGGGCAAGCCAGTTCCTGCTGGGCGGCAGGCAGTGTTATTCTCTGATGAGGAAACAGAGGTACTGAGGGGGTTACGAAACTTGCCCAAAAACACACGAATAGTAGGTGGCAGGGCTGGGATTCAAATCCTAAAAATCCACTTTATGCCTTCCGGCGGTGTGGCAAACAAAAGACCACATTGTCGTCAGCACTATGTGTCTGTTGTTAGACAATGCAAATGTTTTAAAGGTTTAATATTCAAACACTGCATTTACGCTGTTTACCCGCAAACAAACGTACGGGGTGTTCTTGGTCGTTCTGAACACTGCAAACCACTCTGTGCCGGGAGCCGCTATAAACTCAGAGCCCTCCGGATTCACAATCAGGTACTGAAAACACATTTTCCCATTGCATGCGTGGTCACAGTACTCTAGAACAATTCTCTCCTTCCTTTCTTCCTTCAATAGATATTTATCAAGAAATCACCAAATTTCAGATGTGATGGGTAAGCACTGAGAGTATTCAATATTTGACCTCCCCCCGCCCTTTTTTCTCCGGTTTTTACCTTTCCTGTATAAAAGTTATTGTTAACCGATGACCCTGGTGTAACTAATCCAGTAAGTGCCTAGATGAAGCAGTAATTCCAATAATTCTTTGCTCAACAGTCATGCTGTGTCACACCTTTGTTCTGCTCCATGGCCATGGCAGACATGACTAACGGATCACAGAAGCCCCCATCCAAGCCTGGTTTTGGTTTCCTGGCTCTTTTCCACCCAGCATTTCAGGCCCCTCATGTCATTAGAGCCAAGTTGGCAAGTAACCCCTACTTACTAACCTAGCATAAACATTTCCTAAAAATAAGGCAAATGTCTAAAGGGACTGCTTTATAAACAAACGAGGCTAGAATTTTAGATTCTGAAGGCAGACAATGAAGTATGCAAAACCACAAAAACATCTGAGAAAAAAAATGGCTTTGATGTTTCTTTCTTTAAACTTTTGCGTTAGTTTCCTTGCCAATTATATAACTTTACTTTTTTCCATAGGCTTAATGTTGTGAAGGTTTATTACCTATGGTGTTTATTACTAAATACTCAATATTTAGTAAATACTAAAATTTATTGGCATTTACGTACACTAACATATCAGGTTCTCTATACTACTTTAGAAATGGAAAAATGTGTGGTTACCCCACTATGCACATCTGTATCTCTTGAAAGGAACAAAATGCAAATGAATATGCACTACATTACCTTCAGGTTCAACTGGCGGAGAGAAAAAACATTCAAGTGTCTAAAAATGTAGATACCAAATCATGTTATACATCATTTTGGAGGAAGACATAGTTCTCTGGCAATAAACTGCTCACCCATGAAATGAAATAACCCTTCTAGGAAAGGATGATTCATTATTTAATAAACATTGTGTATTTTTAGATTCACTAAGAAAAATAAATGGAAGGAGGTGCTCTAGGAATCTCGGTGGGCAGCATCCTCTGCTTCCAGCCCACTACACCCAGCACTGTGGGCACGGAGCAGGGGGAGCCTGAGGGAGGGACAGGGCAGTGGGAGGAGGGGGGCTCTCGGGCAGGTGCCCACTGGGGGCCAGGTGCCCATGCCAGGCCCTCTCTCATTTATCATCTCACACCAAGCTGCTTGTAGGTTCTAAGGCCTCCAACTCTATACAGGAGGACACTGAGGCTCAGAGTAAGTAACTCGCCATAGTCACACAGCCAAGAAGAGGCAGACCCAAGAATCCGCTAGGGTTGTGTCGGACTCCAAAGATCCTTCCAGGATACCATACCATCTGTACCACTCAGAGGGGAGACAGAGCTGGGGGAGGAGGATGGAAGAGCAGAGCTGGGGAGAAAAGAGCTGGGGTAGCAGAGGAGGTTCCCATCATCTTGACTAATGGTCCCAAAGGTATCAGGTGCTCATCTCTGGAACCTGTAATTGTTACCTAATAAGGAAAAAGGGTGTTTGCAGATATGACTAAGTGGATGATCTTGACATGAGGATATTTTCCTGGACTATCTGGGTGGGTTCTAAATCTAATTACACATGTCCCTATAAGGGAGAGGCAGAAGGAGATCACATACATAGAAGAGAAGGCTACGGAAAGAGGATGCAGAGATTGGAGTGATGGCACAGCCAAAGAATGCCAGCAGCAACCAGAAGCTGGAAGAAGAGGCAAAGAATGGATTCTTCCCTAGGGCCTCTGGAGGGACTGGGGCCCTGCCAACATCTTGATTTTCACTTAATGAAATTGATGTTGAACTACTGGCCTCCAGACTGTGAGATAACAAATTTCTGTTGTTCTAAGCCATCAAGTTTGTGATAATTTGTTACAGCAGCCATAAATAAACTAATACATGGACCTGCTAAATTCAAGCTGGGAGTTTTGCTATGTGGCCCCCTCAGCTTTGCTGTGACCCAAATGCCAGGAGATATATCCCTATCCAGGTTAGGGGCTTTCAGCTCTTTCTGAAGCTTCCTTATCCCTTCCCCTGTGTGATCCTCAGCACAAGTGAAAAACTGGGGTGTTCACATTAACAACTAAAAGGAGTAGGAAGAACCACTGGCCTAGGATTTAGAATTCATGGTTTCAGATACAGCTCAATCACTTTTTTTTGGTGCAACACTAAGCAAGTCATGTGCGAGTTCTGGGTCTCACTTTCCTGATCTGTTAAAGGCATAATACTATGCCCTTTGGTCCCTGAAAAGATTAAAGGCAATAGTATACACAGACTCTTAGTAAACTATAAAGCATTATATTAAAACATGGAAAGAGTTCTGATTATTCTCACTTCTCTCCTTCATACAATTAAAAGCATTTTAAGCACCTAATACAAGGATAGCATCATGCTGAGTTACATACAAGAAGCATAAAACATGGTGCTGCCTATCAGGGAATTTACAATCTATCTGGGCAGATGTACACATTTACAACATTAAGTAACAACGCAAAGTTAAAAGATTAAGTGCCACTCACTAAGACCTACGTGACTACGGAGAGAAGCGAGATCACAGGGCACTGCAGTGATGTGAACATCTGGTCCCCTCCCTAGGGAAGTATATCTCCCCATCCCCTGAAGTCAGGCTTGGTCCTGTAACTTGCTTTGGCTGGTGAAATGTGAGCAAAAGTGTTAAGTGTTATTCCTAGGCAGACGTTTTAAGTCAGTGTATCTTTTCCTCCTGACACCATGGCTAGCAGTACTCTAGTCTAAACAGTGACTGTATCATCTACCTTGGACACAGAATGAGGACAATCCTACAAGGAGCAGTACCTCCAGCCAACGTGCCATGGACATTTAGTAGAATGAGGACTGTTTTAAGCTACTGATGAGTCTTTTGCTTGTTACTGAAGCATAACCAAGCCAGTGCTGACTGATAAAAATAGTGACAGAAAGGCTAACAGAAAAGGTAGGACCTGGACTAAGCCATAAGGACAACAATGTCATATAAAACTTGTGTAGGGCTTAGTAGTTATATTACAAAGTGCTTCATGGGACTTAGGAACTCATTTAATTACTTACTATTCCACTTAGTACCTCCCATGAAGGCAGGAACCACTCAGTCCTTGTTCAGAGCTATATCCTCGGTGCCAAGCGCAGTGGCTGACACATACTGGGGACTTAATACGTGGGTGTCTAATAAGTTCCCAGAGAGGCAGATGGGACCACACAAGAGAGGAAGAAGGAGGGAGAAAAGAAATTACACAGCTTGACACGTTAAGGTAGAAACAAGGATGATGTGGCCTTGGGCATGAGGCAAGCCACTTTGACAGATCATTTAAAAAGATACAGGCACAATTATGGTTAAATTATAAAGCTTAAAACAAAAAAAAAGATGGTGCCCCTTCTGGATGAGGACAGCCGTTTCTATTCTCCTGTACTGATTAACAGATCTCTTTGCTGTAATCTGTTCTAATAGCATGATTCCAAGGCCTAAGACAATGATGAACAACATTATGATTAAAAGTGACCCAGGGTGTAAAGACTTGAGATATACACCATTTTCTTCTTTTTTTTTTCAAAGAAGCACTCTAATTTGTACAGTATAGACATATTAAAACCTTATCTTTCATTTAAAAAAATTGCCCTCCCTTTTATTTCAACCCTTGACTTAGTGAATTTAATGAAAAGGAATAGGTTTTATCTTTCTTAAGAAATATCTTCTACAGTTTCTGCTAAGTTGGAAAATGAAAGAAAAAACAAAACCGAAAAACCAAAGCAACTCAAGCTACAAGCTATACAAAGATAAATCAAAATATTTCCTCTAGGCAATAAAGGGGCACAGACAATTACTCTAGGCCACCAAATCTGTGGGGGAAATACATTAAGAAATTCCACACCATCCATTAGACATAATGCTTTTAGTAATTGTCGCTTATCTTTGTAATGAGATTCCTGGTGGTGGAGAAAACTAGTCCGGCAAGCAAGCACCTAGAGGGCTGAGGTGGTTTCTGTGACACTATTATTCTCTAATTCATGTAAAAAGCCACAAATGTCATTTAGATTGGTCAATAAATATTGTCTGCAAAGATATATTTTAAAATTTGCTATTCTTATAGCCACCCCGGGATTGTACAGGGGGAAAAAAACCCTCAAAATACTCCTCGTTGCAGAATGCATAGCATTTACCAATTATTAAATAATAGGGAAATCAGAAAAATATCTGTATTTTCACTCTATTGGTTAATGGGGAATTACAGGGTTTCCTAGGTGGCACAGTGATTAAGAATCCACCTGCCAACGCAGGGGACATGGGTTTGATCCCTCCTCCAGGAAGATCCCACATGCTGTGGAGCAACTAAGCCCGTGCGCCACAACAATTGAGCCTGCGCTTTAGAGCTCATGAGCCACAACTATTGAGCCCATGTGCTGCAACTACTGAAGCCCACGTGCCTAGATCCCATGCTCTGCAACAAGAGAAGCCACGGCAATGAGGAGCCCGTGCACCACAAGGAAGAGTAGCCCCCACTCACCTCAACTAAAGAAAGCCTGCACACAGCAAAAAAAGACCCAACACAGCCAATAATATAAATAAATAAATTTATTTTAAAAAAAAGGGGAATTACAGCTGGACTCTGCTTACTTATTAAAATTTATATCCCATTTGCTTCCCAAAAGAATTAAGTGGTTTGCAATGAAAGGTACACATTCTATCAGGCTCTCAAATTAGAAAAGTAAAATTTAAAACCAAACGGAAGGAAGAAGTGAGTCTATAAATCAGTCAGGCTAAATATTAATTTGAACCATATTCAACCATTTCTGATTCACAAAAAAGGCAGTCATATGGTCAGTCTATTATTATTACTGCAATTGAGGGTTTGATTTAACTTGAAACTTCCTGGCAGAAAGGTAAATGTGACAAACTATACAATTTTCACTGTAAACCAAATTCTTTAAGAGAGAATTCACTGACTGCACTGAAAGCTATGCTCGTGAGAATACCACACTTTTCAGTGCTAGGCAAATGAGAATCTAAAAACAGAGATTTGTGATAATAGACTGTGATATAGAATCATCATTCAGAATCTCTAGATCAGGGTACTTCAGTGTTTTCTAATCCGGCGGGCTCCAGAAACGTCACTGATTCCCTGAAGTTCTTTGGTAGGAAGCAATTAATGTGTTTTACATTCACAAAGTGTTAAGTACAGGACAGCTTAGAGCCTTCAACAGCTAAGCTGTGTATTCCGGGCTCTCTGAGAGCAAGACGTTTTCCAAAATTATTTGTCTGTGGAATCTTTTTAGATTTAAACACCAGGTATTAAGCTGGTAGAGTGTTTAGTTCAAAGACTTTTTGGAAAAGTCAACCAAAGATCAGTGTTATTCAAACTATAATCAATTAGTGGTATCAAATAGCATTTTAAAAGTTAAATAGAATAAAGTGTAGCAAAGAAACAAATCAAGGAAGCCAACACATTGCAAAGATAAGCATTGTTGTGTGAAAATTCTGTGTGAGTAAAGGAAAGGGGGCACGGAGGGCGAAAAACTAGGTCTTGCCATAAACTATACTGCTTACAGGTTAGGACAAAAGAGCTTGAAAGCAAATGACACAGAAAAATAGATGACTATAAAGAACGTGGGGGGAACTTCCCTGGCAGCACAGTGGTTAGGAATCTGCCTGCCAGTACAGGGGACACATGTTCAATCCCTGGTCCAGGAAGATCCCACATGCCTCGGAGCAACTAAGCCAGTGTGCCACAACTACTGAAGGCTGCGAACATAGAGCCCATGCTCTGCAACAAGAGAAGACACTGCAATGAGAAGCCTGAGCACCACAAGGAAGAGTAGTCCCCGCTCACCACAACTAGAGAAAGCCCGTGTGCAGCAACGAAGACCCAATGCAGCCAATAGAAAATAATAAATGAATTAATAAATAATTTTATAAAAGAAAAAAAAGAACGTGGGGGTTCACACACAAATTTTTTTAAAAATCTAATAACTGTCCTTGCAAAATTTATTTTCACATGGGTAAACACACACACGTAATCATCAAGTTAAATAAAGCTTCCTTCAGAGATGCTGGGATGTAACTTTCCATAGGCTCTGGTTGTGCCCCAGAGGAGGGAATGGCCAGTCCAGACATAAAGGTTTCATGAGGAGGGTTTAGAAAATGAGCAGGTAGGAAAGGGCAGCACTGGGCAGGGGACGTGCAGGGCAAGGGCACAATCCTGTGCACCTGGGCACATGAACTTGGCCACCATGCTGGACGGGAGGTGGGGGAGCCTGGGAAGGGGCAGCTGACTTAAGTACTAAGAGGCAGCATCGTTAGGGTCTGACCACTCCCTACATGGGGGTGGGAGGTAAGAGGACCCCCAAACTGTTGACTGTGCAGCTGATTAGATGGTGGAGCCATGAACCACACTGGACTAAGGGCAACGGTGACCTGGCCATAGGTGAGCCAAGGAGGGGCCACGCACACACGACTATCTACGGCCTTGTGGTTTGCAGTAAGGAGAGAAGCTTCTTTCATGAGGCAGCTGAACTTGTTGGAGTTCAGCCAGATGCTTACAGATTTAGGAATGATTTGTGCCCTTTTATCCTTATCCCAATCCGCATTCCAGTTATGTCCAAAGGTGGATGGGGTGGGGGGGCTGCTGAGGGCTCAGGGCCAGGGAGAATCAGATACTTTCAATCTGAACTAAATCTTTCACAGATTTGGTAATCAAAGAAATGTTCTGGTGCCTCTACTGGTGCTGTATGTAAATTTCCTGCAAAAGTTATCCCCATAGGCTGTCGTTCTCTATTTAATTTGTCTCCTGGGACCAACCTGGTTTCAGTGCCCTCATAGAAATATTTGGTTCTACTGGATGAAAGATTGAGACTTAGGGGACTCCCTGGTGGTCCAGTGGTTAAGAATCCGCCTTGCGATACAGGGGACGTGGGTTCAATCCCTGGTCAGGGAAGTAAGATTCCCATATGTCATAGGGCATCTAAGCCCATGTGCCACAACTACAGAATCCACGGGCTGCGATGAAAGATCCCGAATGCCACAACTAAGACCCGACGCAGCCAAAAAAAAAAAAAAAGAAAAGAAAAGAAAAAAAAGATTGAGACAGATTTTTTTCTGGCTTTGTTTCCAATAAATTTACACTTAGGAATTCTCCTTTAGGAGGTGGCAAGAAAGGGTTTCGAGATCAAGAGGCAGGAGCCACAAACAATTTTCCTAGTTACAAAGGACCCTCCTTTCTCTCATGCCCTGCTGCATTCTGCACTGGGCGGCTCAGGATACGGGGCCTGGGCACATGAGCCCTGCCCGAATGCGGATCTCCAACGGGCCAGGGTGCTCTGTGCAGGTAAACAGGAGCCTTTGGAAACAGAGCAGGAGCCACGCAACCAAAGAGGCAGACTCGGCAAGACAGGAGAGGTGACTAGGCCTAGAGGAGCAATCAGAAGCACGAGGCACTGCCTGCGTAGAGAAAGGCAGCCCACCTCTGGTTGACCTTCCGCTCATGCCCATCCCCGCCCCCACCACTTGACCATTCTGTTTGCCATGTCAGCAAGCCCTGTGCTCAGCCTCCCCCAACCCCAGGCTCCTTTAGCACCTGTAATTGTGCACTCCTACCCCAACCTATCCCACCCCAGTACTTTCAAACACTTCTTGCCCTTTGGCATGTTTCTGGTGTACAATATCAGATAGAATGATGAAATTTTCTAGGTTTTATTTCTCTTACTCTCCCCTCCACCCCGCCCCCAACTTCTCTGGATATGCCACCCACTTCGTGTTCCTTTACTTATAATCTAAATGATTCTTCCTTTCCACTGAACATCAACTCTTCGGCTCACATATTTTTCATTTGGCCCCAAGCCTGATTTGGTATTTCCAATCTCTGGCCACGGCAATCATGCCTGCCTGATTCTGCTCCTAGGACTTTTTTACCCTCAGAAATTGAGTCCTTGCTTGAGGACGCTGACTTTAACTTCTTATTTCTTGTTTTTGATTTCCTTTCTCTTTTTCCCTTTTCTAAAGAGCAGTTCCCCAGGGCACTCTTTGGGAGCTGCCTAGAAAAAAAGAATAATAAAAAACAGGGGACCCGGTGCTGGAGCCCAAAGGTTGTGCGCCACTAAGAGGGAAAACAGGGAACATAACTCAGTTGTCTTCTTGCCGAAGGAGAGAAGCCAGCGAGCTGGAGGAGAAAAGAAACGTGGGCCCCAGTGGGAGCTGGCACAGGTATGAGAGCAGCACGAAGTCTCGGATCGCAAGTGAATGGACTGAAAACTCATTACAGAATAATCTTCATAAATTCTCGCTTTTCTCTATGAAAAAAATAACTCCTGCATACACAATTCATTGCTACCCTTTAATTCACAGCTGTGACACATAAGCAGCGGGTCTGGTTTAGTAAGAGGGTTAGAAACACACGAAGCCACTTGGTTGGGGCAGGGGGAGGGGAGGTTCTAAAGATCACTGTCAGCCTTTGGAGAGGCATAACCTCATCCGTCAGGACTCACAGGGAACCAATAATGGAAGAGCTTCAGATATTTAAAGTCACAGACAAAATAATGTGAACCCTCCCGTGTTTTAAAATTTCTCCTGATTTTTATAATCTGTTACGGTTGACCCAGGGTAATATTTCAAGGAAGTACTACATTCTTAATAAAAGTATTGCCACTGGGGACAATGCCTGACAGTTCTATGAAAGCACCTGCACATCTCTGCCATCCCAGCAACGATCCTCACTGCTGATGGAGAGGCTGGGACATGAAGTCCCCAACACCAGTGCAAGGGAAGGAGCACGATTAAACTGCATACGGTGGGATTCCTACTCAAAAACTCGACATAATTATATGTGGTGAGACACCCTGAGTCCCACCTTATGTTCTCAAATTCGTCTTCTCCAGTGACCAACTGTGCACCATGATATTATAATATAATAAGAAATATGTATTTGGTTTTTGTCCATGGTTCCTGGCACAAAGCTTCTAAAACCTTTGTAATTTCCTAAGTGGTAGGAGCGTCTTTTGTCATATTTGGTCTTAGACCCTGGTTCCTGACACAAGAGCTTTTAAAACCCTTGGAATCTCCAGAGTGACAGAGTACCTTTTTGCGCACTAATGAGATGTCTGCGGGCCCCTACATAGCTTCAGGATGGGGGCTGGTCCCAGAAAGACCAAGTTGTGATTAAAGGGGTGGAACTTACAGTCTCATGCTCACCTCCAGGGAAGGGATAGGGGGCTGGAGATTGAGCTTGTCACCAACAGCCAATGATTTGATCAGTCAGCCTATGTCATGCAACCTCCATAAAAACCCTAAACAACAGGGTCAGGAGAGTTTTAGGGGTGGGGGGGTGCAGTGAACACATTCAGGTGCCAGGAGGGTGACACACCCCAAACTCCATGGAGACAGAAGCTCATAACGCTCTGGACCTCACCCTATGTGGTTCTTCATCTGGCTGTTCATTTGTATCCTTTATAAGAAACTGGTGATAGTAAGTAAAGTGTCTTCCTGAGTTCTGTGAACCATCCTAGCAGATCACTGAACCTAAGGAGAAGCTTCCTTGGGAACCTCCAACTTACAGCTGCTCAGGCAGACGTAGGGGTGGCCCCGAGTTGCGACTGGCATCTGAAGTGGAGACAGTCTTGTGGGGCCTGAGCCCTTAACCTGGGGGGTCTGGGCTAACTCCTGGTAGTCAGTGTCGGACTTGAATTAAATTGTAGGACACCCAGTTGCTGTTAGCAGAGACCTGGAGCGTTGCTTGGTGTGGAAAATCGACTCATGTGGTGTCAGAAGTGTTCTGTGCATAGAAACGAATCACAGGAGCTGTGTTATGCTCTCAATCACTGGATTTACCATGAAGCCCAAAATCTCAGACGATTACATTTAAGTAAAAGAGTTCAAGGTGATAATTTGTGTACGAAAAGCAGTGACTGTCCATTCATCTGTGATAACATAGGTTTTTAGCGATTTATCAAACACTTAATCATTTGTTGAGTATATACAACAGGCCAGTGACCAAGTGACACTTTGGGTTACAACAGTTACAACTTCTCCTGCCCTCTAAGACATGAATCCATGTTTGCATGGGTCATTAGGCTACTTCTCCACTAACACTACTCTTCCTTCTGGTATCGGAAGGCTGTAAGGGTTCCAAGAGTATCGAAGTACTTTCAAGACTGACAGAGAATCACCGGAGCCTGGCATGATGGATCTCCCTCATGCTACATCCAGAAAGGGCTATCCCTCATCTGGCTTGGACTCAGGGGAAGCGTGAGATGGAAGCTGCTGGGAGATCATCATTAGTATTTTCTGCTGTTGACACGACAACCTCAAGCTCCCACGCTTCACTGCCTGGTGCTGAAAGATGCTTATGAGAAACGCTGGATTACACACGGAACCAGTTACCAAAACACAGGATGTGTTCCTCAGAAGAAACTGTTGTCTTCCCATGTTCACCAAGAAGGACAGCACCCCCAGGAGGGACCGGCTTGAAGACGCTCTCAACGCATTCCTCTGAGGGAAACTTCTTAGACAATCACCTACAATGTCTTTCCTTAAAGGTTATTCTAAGCTGAAAGTATTATCGAGCATCCTGGCATGATTAATAGAAGGCAAGGAGGCCACTTCTATAGAGATAAAATACAACTATGGCGCAAGTCAGCAGCATGGTCAAGTAAATCCTGATGCCTCTTCTTATCATGTGTCTATATTAAAAAGAAATTAACTCTAGAGGTCAAGATAATACTGGAGCATAGGGAGAGAATTACTGCTCTCTCCCTGAAGACTTTTCTCCCTGAGGCAAGACAGCATATACCTTAAACTTTTATCAGCAGATCTTGGAATCCCATCAATCTTTCATTACTGGCTGGCTCAGAGAACCCTCTGACTGCGTGTCACTAGAAAGCTCCCCGTCCTCCCTGTGAAGACCGGCCTCCCTCCATCACTCTTAGGAAAAGAAATAATGGCAAAGGGAAGATAGAGATAACTGTCAATTAGCTCAAAAACCAAGAGGCCCACTATTTCTAAATCCCTGTCACCTAAAACAGAACGGCCCTTTATCACTGACAACTTCTACCAATTTAGAAAGGACGTCTCCTCGGCACAGGCTGGTGTCACCCACAGTGTGCAAAGCTGAACAGAAAGAACAGCTACACTCACTTGCTCTCCCAGATGCCCTCCTCACGGCAGACACGCCCTCCACGCAGCCTCCTCCTTTAGTCAGTGCTAATTCAATTTAAGGGTCAACACTGGAGAGTACAGGCAGGCGGCAGGAAATACACCAGTTACTAGAACAGAGAGAAGACCATTTAAAGAACTGTAACTAGAAAACTATCAAAGGAACAGGAAGACTTTCTCATGAAGGCAGCGACGGCAAGAGGGGGCTGCGACCTGGAGGGTGGAGAGAACAAAGGGCAGAGGTTGGAATTATTAAAACCTGGACGCTTGGAGAAGCCCCATGGAGCAAAACCTTGGACCCTGAGGAGGCGGTGCTGCTGGGCTGGTGTCTCTAGACCTGAAGCAGGGCCGGGACCCAGACCTTTCAAGAGGGCACCCCAGCCAGCTCTGCTGGGGGCTCTGAAGAAGGGGGGTGATGCACGGTTCTGCATTTCTGTGACTGTTGGGAAAACTGCATCGGAAGTCACGCAGTGGGATTGAAGCACGTTCCTTCTTCCTCCTCCGGCCGTGCAGGCCCCTCGATAATCAGAGCCTAACGGGCAGCAAACTAGAGAAGCAGACATGTGTTCTGCAGAGTCCCAACTCCAGCCTCACCAAGCCAGCAGAGAAGGTGGGTTTGGAGCTGAGGGACAGCAGCTTCATAACTGGCACAGGAAACAACGGGTCACAAGCTTGGAACACGGAAGTGATTCCTTTGCAGACTGTGTCAGAAGGCTCGCTGTTTCACCTCATCTTTCAGATAGAGGTGTTACCTTGGCAGCTGTTGGCCCAGCTAGAGACTCCGTTTCCCAGGATCCCTTGCAGCTGCATGTGGCCAATGGGATGTGAACGGAATGTGGGCATCGTGTGACGTGTACAAGTCCCAGATCTCCTTCAACTCAGAGACAGGTCCCTTGGCTAGTCAGACCAGGAAGACGCTGGAAGGATGGCAGAACAGGACTTGCCTTTTCCACTGACTTCCTACAGAAGCCACCATGACTGCCCCCTTCTATTCTGAATGCACATGACTCGAAATGCTCTGTCTGTAAAGAACCAAGCCACCCTGGGTCCTCCACGTTTGGGTCCCGTATTCTTTTTTTCCTTTCTTTTTTTAAACGACCCATTAAAGATGGAAAATCCATTTTCAGCTCAGGGCCATAGTTTGTCAGCCTCTGCTTTTAATTCACACCTGTGGATTTATTTCCTTAAGGAAAGAGACCAGGCCTAGGGTGTAGAGTTCTCAGTCTCCCTGAGGACCCCAGGTTATTTGAGACTCTCCATTATCTCTTGTCAGGATTAACAGAGGAGCTCCTATTTGGACAGAGGGCAATTCCAGGAGCCTGTCTGTGCCCTTTCACAGCTAGATGGGTCACCTAAGGCAAATCACACCCTTCTGTCCTCAGGTAATCTCCAAAATAAAGAGGTTCAAAGACACTGGTTACTAAACCACCTTTTACATTTAAAAGCCTATAAATTACAGCTTTGCATATTCTAACTAACCTCAGCATCACAACCAGGAAGCCCCAAGCACACACCCCGACCCCGTCCCAAAATTGAGCAGTGTTTTTTAAAAGAATCAACACAAAACGACACTGGCAGGAAAACAAAACCATGAACTACGTGTGGCAATAGACATCTAGAGCAATTTAAACCAGGGCCTTGGTGGATAAAACCAGCTGGGAATATTCCAAGAGAAGAGTAAATGAAAAATATATTCAGTGCACTTGAGACTTACTATGTTATTTAGATAAAAGTTCCCTGAGATCTTAACCAGATAAAACAGTTAAGTCAAAGATAAATATTTGGAAATTTATGAATAATCTACCACGTGATAAGATTTTATTAAAAATTGTTTATCAAAAATAGAAAAGAGACACATAAAACACCTTCTCAGAAGAGAGTTCTGCTATACAAACTATAAGCACAAACAGTATCACAGGGTCGACATTTAACCCCATAAGAAAGTGCTTTTTAAGAGTGCTTGTGCACAATGGCTGTGATGGCTGCTATTAATTATAAAGGAATTTTATCTTCATTAGAGCAGGCCCAGTGGGGTCTCTGCTTATAATGGTTGTTTCTTATAAGGAATTCCAATTTTTCCTAAAGACAAAAACAGCAATCTAGTGTTGCCACTAATTTAAATGAATGAATTACTGACCAGAGCAGTGTTTCCCAAAGTGTGTTCCATGCAACTGCGTGTCCATGAAGAAAAGGGTTCCAGTCCACATCAGCACAGGAGAACCTCGGAGAGGGTCCAGAGGAACGGGGCCTGCTGCACTTGGTTTAACCCACTTTCCCACCTGAACCTAGAGCCTTTTTTTTTTCCCTTTCAAGGAAAGTCTATGAATATCTGACCTGATTAGTGCTCCATGGTATGCTGACCTGGAAAATATCACTTATGGGGTCTGAAACCCTGTGACTCTACCATCCACCCACTTTCCCTTCTCACGAGAAATGGGATTAGCAGATCTACTGCCTGTTGGCAACGTGCAGAATGATCTGCGTGCCCTTCCTCACACCTGTCACAAGAGGCAAGGAAAGTCCCAGCTTAAAGTCTCCTATGTTCAGAAGTTATGTCTGCTTGCCATCCATATCTCTTGAAAAGAATAAGAAGCGTGCTGCTTCCCAGGGCCAAATGAATAAACAGGAGAGCTGTGGCCGGACGAGCACAGCCCCTGAAACTGTTGTGAAATCCCTCCCACTCCATCCTTGGGAGGGCAGTCTGCAGGACCACAGAGACATGAGAGGTGGCACTGTGGTCACCTGCCCCAGTCACTGGGGGCAAAATGCCAGTTCTACAACCCAGGGCCATCGGCACACCTGTGGACAACCTCCTTCCCACAGGGGTGGAAGCAGAGCAGGTCAATCTGGGCACTTCTCAGTGCTGCCTTTGATTGGAAATACAAGGCTCATGAAATCCCGTTCACCAGTTCCCATCTCTGGGAGCCCTGACATTTATCTCCCAGTGATCAAAAGGAACCAAAGTACAGAACACCTCGGGGGGGGGGAGGAGGTAGCCCTCCCTTTGCCTGGCAATAATGCAAATGGGCTCCAAGAAAGGCCATAATAAAGGCAGGCGTGACTCTCAAGAACAAGACAAAACCTTCAGCCCAGTCCTGCAACCACCAACACCCCACAGAGAACCCACATCCGATGCGATGGTGACTTCTTAGCCATTCATAATAAGAGGCGTCTCCAAATCAACCTGGGGGGTCCGCGGGGGGGCGGGGTGGTGTCACAGCTAGATCACCTTCCACCCAAAGTAAACTTACTCCATGAGGAATTTCTTCAGAGCAAATCAAATCCACTTGAAAGCCTTCAGAAAATGCTAAACCCAAAACAACTTTATAAATTCTGAAATTACATGGCTCAGTGAAGCACTCCGAATTTCAAGAGAGACTGCGCCCTTCAAGCCTCTAGTATACATACTTTTCATATTCATTTTAACCACATCAGGAAATCCCCTAAGAGATTCCATTTTCTCTGCAAGGGAAGTTACAAAAGAGAATGCGAAATGCACTCATGTTCGCAAGCAAAATGAAACACTTTTATGTTTTATTCATGCAAAGTGTAAACCCCTTTCCTTTGCAGCATTACAAATTGAATTTGCTCTTGTAAATTGCTGTAAAGAAAAAAAAAGGAATCAAAAGCAAAAGAAAGTATTAAAAAAAAAAAACCGGGAATACAAAGGCCCCTTCTTTTAGAGAATAAAAACTCAGGGGTCTAATGGGGAGAAATAGAACATTTCACTGACAAACATACTTTTTTTATTTACTGCTTCCGAAAGCAATCCAGCTCAAGGGCCCCCAACCACCGCATGAGCTTTCTGAGGTCCTGACAGCTAATGTGGAACCCCGAGTGTATTTCTAAATGATACTTATCTGCTAACATTAAGTAAGAATAAGAAGTGGTTTAAAAAACATGAGTAACCCAGCCCACATTTCAAAAACATAATCAAAGCAAGGTAACCTAATTTACACTGATATCACTGGGGGGTGGGAGGGGGGGATGAGGGTCTTCCTGCTTTGTAGGACAACTGAACCCACCGTCTGGAACAGCCTCTTGCCCTGTGTTATCAAATGATAAACTGTCCTGGAAACCTCCCTGAGGTCTGACCCCTCCCTCACCCTCCCTGTCTTTGAAAGGAAGCTGTGTAATTAGCTGTCTCTGCTAGTGGATGATGCTTTAACGAATCAAGAGCTAACACTCAAGCACTTTCCACATCCCCCATCACTGTGCCAATTACTACACACACACTGGCACATGTATACACGTGCCTGGTGGTCCTTACTACCACCCCACTCGGCAGAGGAGAGAAACTGAGCTCAGGGCTGGAACAACTTTGTCAACTGGAATTTCAATCATATTTCTCTCCCTGAACAAAGAGCATTTGGCCATACTTTCAAGAGTTGGGGTGAACTGAAGACCTCATCAATGAAATCCACTCACAAGCTAACCTTATGAAAACACAACCCCATCCAGTTGTACATGTATATAATGATCTCCACCTTGGCTCCCGTCTTAAAAATAAACTGGGAGGACAAGAAGTAGGGAAGGATCAAGCATCTTACACTCTTCCATCACGGCTAAACGTTTTTAAGGATGCACGAACATCATCGGGCATTTTCCTTTGTAAAATTAATCAGTTCATGGCAACGCATCAACTCCAGTGCTCCAGTTCTGCCAAGCAAGTGAATGACAGGTGTGGATGCATAATCTATCCACTCATGCCCCCCAAAGCACCTGGTCCAGCTGTCACTATTCATCACTGTTACAAAAGCGCAAAGACACCACTGTGCTCATAGGACGGTTCATCCAATCAGCCGTCAGAGGACACTCCAGCTCTCTCTTCTGCACACCATTTTTCATGTGTGGTTCAAGCAAAAATGCTTGTTCTCTGATGAATGCTTAACCATTTTCCTTTCAGGCTTAGGACTTGGAACTGAATTGAAAGACCATCGAATCCGCTACTGCCCATCCTTGGGAGACGAAGGATGGTGGAGTCAAGGCAGAGGCCCTAGAGGACCACACGACCCAATCAACCAGGATGCCCCAGAATGCAGCCACACCCAGGGGAGCCGCCTCTCTGCTGTCTGGGATTTTCAGCAGCTTCTGCAATGCTCCTGCCCCTTTTCAACAAAGCAATAAGTAATCATCCCATAGCCTGTCCCTAAATGCCAGGAGATCCTCGGGTACCTTGAGAGTTGACAAAGATTAATTATAATTCAAGAGTTAGATGCATTTCATGTAGCCCAATTACTAAATAAAGTATCAAAAGTATGATGTTTGTGATTACTGCCACTTTATTAGTTAGGATATGTACTTGAAAATCAGAACCTCCTTGTTTCTAGTCACTCCGGAGAACAAAAAATTCACAACACATGTATTAAGAAGTACTTGCTGGAAATGGCAAATATTCAGTAGAATTTCAGAAAAATACACATTGAGTGGAATTTTGGTATGACCAGACATTTCCAACGTTAACAAAGTTCAGCCAGCTTCTAACCCCAGAAGTTCCTGATCAGCGTGAGTTAATGATCTAAAGCTTGTGATCTGGATAAACAATAAGGTCTTACTGTAGAGCACAGGGAACTATATTCAATATCTTGTGATAAACCGTCACGGAAAAGAACAAGAAAAAGAACAGATACGTACATATAACTGAATCACTCTGCTGTACAGCAGAAATTAACACAACACGGTAAATCAACTATACGTCAATAAAACAAATTTAAAAAAAATAAAGCTTGTGATTAAAGGCTGTATGACCCCTCCCTTCCAACAAGCCCTCTACAAAGAAAATACCAACAGCAGAGCATCTGAAATAGCTGAGACTCAACTTTAAAACAGACTGCAGAGAAGAGGGAAAAAGGTGGGAGTTCAGAAAGCCTGGATGAGCTGGGAACTTAGCTGAATGAGGATGAGGGGGGGAGAAATACACAGAAGCAGAGGCAGGATCCAGAGCTGACAGACGGTTTGAGGTCCAGAAACCAAGAAGAGAAGGTCTGGAGGGTTTATGAGGCAGGGCTAGATATGTGCTTTAATATTTCACATTGCTGTAGAGAGGCTTCTGTTGTTTCACATTCAGGGACATGCAGGAACAGCGAGACCCCGCTTCGGGGTTACGCTAAAACCAGGGCGCCTGGTGAGGTGACAGAGGACAGCGCCGGCCTGGGGGCACTCACCGGCCGTTGTCGCGGCCCACGCCCCACACGCGGATGCTGACGATGGGCTGCGCGTGGAGCACGCTGCGGTCCATGGGGTCCACCAGGCTCAGCGTGTCGTTCTCCAGGACCAGGTACATGTCCTTCCCCTGGGATTCAACGAGGAGACAGGTTATCTTCCTCACAAAACTAAGCGTCCTCGGGATGTTTGTGGCTGTGTGGGGATGTCGGTTCCACGATCAAAAGTTTGTTCTCCTGTCACTTGTTTTCCTAAGAGAGGAACAGTCCCTCCTGATTCAAATATTCATACATCTTTCATCTTCCCCTCACATGCCCAATTTCTCTCTCTCTCCAAATCCTCTGAAATGCGTCCCTAGCCTGCTTTCTAGCTGCCTCTTACTTTTAATTATTTACACTTTGAATCTTTAGTCTAAGAAAAAAGGCTAATGGCGGGTTCCCTGGAGAATCTGGCCTATTACTAACTCCACATCTGTCATCCTCTCACAACCCCTCTGTCCCCTTTCCTTCCCCTCTGGCCAGACCCTACCGGGCATCCCCTTGACGGCCTTTCCAGGCCCACAGCAATGTCTGTCTCTTCTCTCCTTTTACACCACTTCTTACCTGTGCGATCTGTCTGGTAAGTAGCAGACACGGCTTTGTGACACTTCTCGGTACTACAGCAGCTAATGCAGATGTGACTTTATCACATCTCAGATATTACGCCACAGGCTTCAGCTTCCTTGACTCGTGGATGCTCTAACTTGCCTCAGAGCTTGGTCTGGTATTATTTGGGATTAGCAGATGGGGAAACTGAGGCTTACAGGTAAAGTAACCTGCTCACGGCCTAACACAGAAGCTGTGATGCCTTCAGCTGCACAGGCACTGTTGTGATACCAACACGGGGGAGGCCGAGGTTTCCTGCATCACCCTACAGGTGTTTAGGTTTTGGTCTCCTGTCTCCCCACATATTGGCTCTTTGAGGGTAGGAATACTAGACTATCCAACTTTATTCCCCTTGCGAAACCTCAGGCATAACTTTAAGAAACTGTTAAACTCTCCACTGAAGGTCATGGTCAGCCCAGATGCTGTGGTGTGGATGCTAGGGAGGTCTAGCAGAGCCACACAGTGAGGCTTCTCGGCGGATCTTCAGATCCCGAAGCAGGGCAGATGCTCTTTGGTCTGGTTTTTGAGGATGATGCTTTAGGTCTCCATCAAAGTTTCTCAGAGTGAACACAAGCTCTGCTGCTGAGGCGGCAGACACGGGTGTGTCGGTGCCTCTGCTGGTCAATGTCTAGGCCAAGTGTCTACAGCTGAGATCCAACATGAGCTGAAATCATCCCCCCACCCCTGCACCGAGCTGGGTGATGCATTTCCTTTGGATTGATTCAGCTCAGAAACCACAACTGGTCCACACAAAAGCAACAGAGGCCATCTTCATCAGTTACCTCTACCAACAGTCTTCATGTTACTGGACAGAACCAGTGACATCTGACATGAGGATGGTTGGCTGAGTGTGGACTACCCCTGAATGAAAATGCACGGTGGCTTCTGCTGAGTTCATCAGGCATACTTGTGTCTTCCCTTATGTGCCTTTTCCCTTTTCTCACGAACACTCAGCAACTCCTGGTTGACCACTGTAAAGTCTCGCTAATTGGTTTTTGTAACCCAAACGACCAATGCTTATGCAGATGTCATCTACAGATGGGACACTCATCTGAAAGTCATGACTTTACTTTCAGTCAGCCGTTCAACAAACCTTTAAGGAGTTGTGCTGTGCGTGGTGAGGCACAGCAGAATGTCACAGCTCATAACCCTATATGTTGAGCTGTACTTTATATACTGTGAACTAGAAACACGGCCTGAAGAATTTATTGTTTCAGAAGGAGAGGAAAGACTGAGAAAAATAAGAATGGCCTGGCGGGGGGCTGCTAACTAGGTGGGAATGCACAGCAGATTTTCAGGTACTGCTGCCCCATCCAAAGCTTTCTTTCCTGTTGGAATCCTGCCAATTGGAGATGCCTTTAGAATCTTACTTAGCTCTTCTAAGATGGCAAATATCTGGTGGTATTCATTAGCCACTCACACAGCAGTATAAATTATGCCAGCCATCCTTCCAAATCCTAGCTGAGATCTATTCCTTTGGCAGAACAGCATTTTGAATTGAAGGAGAGAGAAGACAGATGGATAATTTGGTGGGAGAGATAGGCCTGGGTATTTGGAAGGTAACGCAGTGAAAGGATAGTAGAGGCAAATACCCAAAAAGTGTCCTTTTCTTGGCAGGAGAAACTTCTTCCTCCGCTACCCCCCCCCCCCCCCCATGCCTGGAATCTAAAAGTCTGGCTGGCAGTGCAGCTCAGCCCCATTTTAAAAGCAGACGGACTGCATCTCAGGGAGCCTCAGGAACCTACCTCCTGCTATGACAGTGCTGCTAGCACAGAATGCAACAGGAGCTCCAAACAGCCCGATCAAAAAGCAAACTTTCGCTGCCAATCACCTCTTAACTGGGGACCGATCAAGTAGAGTGGATTCACGCAGCAACCACTATCCTGAGAGGGTCCCGTTGTGCTTGCTCAACAGGCCTCAGAGCTCGGCAGGAATGTGGCTTTTCCTATTTCTTGCGATCTTTATACACATTTCGTTATTTTTACTCATTACTTTCCATTCTCAAATGATCTCAACTAACACTGCAAAGTGGATTTACTTTGTTCACAGTAAGAAAGAATATACAGGTATCGATTCCAAAACTCATGTACGATGTAGATCTTCAGATTGTAAATAAAGAATATATTATAAAATGATTTGTCAACTTTTAGAGCAGGGGCAACAACATTTTTGGGTGTATATGTGGGGGTCACATTCCCCTTTAAGAAGGTCCTTTGAGAGAGGTATGGGCCTTCTTCCCGGAACATTGCTCTTATAGACTGCCACATCCAGTTCTGCATGGAGGTTAGGGGGCTTCTGGGCCCTGAAGTCCATCCACGGATCCCCGGGGACTCAGGATACCAGAGTAGATCCTATCATTTAGAAGAAATGCCCTCTCCCAGGGCCCCAGTCCTCACTGGGCTCTGGCAGGGAAGACAGGTAAATCACAGGTGCCTCACATCTACACCGCCTGCCTTCACAGGAAAGTGCCCCCAATAAACACCTGCAGCGCCCCTCAGCACCACATGGCTCGGCTCTCGGATCCCTGGGGTCTCATGAGGCACAGCAGAACGCAGGCAAGTCCGCCATCCATTATTTTCACCTGTTACTTACCTCTCCCCAAATGCCGACTGTATCTCGGATGTCATTTTTGCAGTAAGAAAGCTGCCTGATGCAGTTGTTGACGGCAACACTGCTCTTGCCAGGGGCGAGGTCCTCCTCTGCCATCTCCACCCACCCCAGAGAGCGCACAGCAAAGCACTGGGAGAGAAGGCAGAGAACAGGAGATTACTTGCTGGCCACAGGTCGGCGTACCCTAAAATCCTCTACAAAGTGTGTTGAATGCATCTTTAACTACTACAAAGTGTTCAATCGTCTAATTTAGTAATGAATCCTCGACTGTGGGAAAATGAAATTGTGGCTAGTTTTTGCTATTAAAAAATGTAGTAATAACTATCTTCTTGTCTAACTTTCTGTGTGTGTGGTGTGTGTGTATGAGTGTGTTCAGGTTTTTTTCTTAGAAGCGATTACTAGAAGTAGAATTACAGGCATAATGGGTATAACTATTTCTAAGCTTCTTTATCTAGTATAAGGCAGGGTTTTTTTTACAGTAAGCCGGGTCCCCTCCTGAGCTGCACATCAGTTGAAGAGGCCACCTTCCCAGGATAAGGAGGGCAGATGAGGCGCCACCCTTCTGTGCAGCCAACAGGCTGTCTCTCACAGAGCATATCCTAAAGTTCCCCAAAGTGAACTTCATAATAAAACGAAGAAATGCAGCAAACTGTCCCAAAGTGACCACATTCACTCCAGTTCAATCTTCCCTGTCTCAGCCCCCACCCCCTGATGGGGTACCTCCTTCCTGAATCGCGAATCACACTTTCTCAGGGAAAAGGGGAAAAAAAAAAAAACCCACCCAATGCCAAAGACAACCCAGTTACACTAACAGAACATGGATCCTCACGTCCTAGAGGGGAAGGACCGAGGGACGCGGGTCCTCACCTGGAGCAGAACAGCTCCTGCTCACTGACAGCGTTCGTGATGCTCCTTTTACAAACACACCCAAAAAGAGAAGGTCATCCCTACAACAACTGCAAAAGCTACTCAGGACCCCGTGTCTGGGGAAAGGTTCTGGGAGATGCCCTCACACTTCGTGTGCGCGTGTGTATCTGCTAGAGAGAAACTGCCCAAGGGGAAGAGGATGCCACAGGTGCAAGGGCAGCCCCTTCTGTAGCTCTGCTCCCTTAGCCCTGAGACCAAACTGTTCTTCCAGGTGAGCATGGCAGAAACATCACACGTGCACACCACAGCACATCTCCCCGGTTTCCTTAGGACCCACAGCTTCACGGGACTATGCCTGTAAGTACTTGTTTTCTACTTCCCAGTGGGCACTGTGCAGCTCAGTAACTTCCCTCCCTTGTTGGTTCCCAACAAAGTCCCTCGTGAGTAAACTCACAGTGCCACAACCTACCCCCATCCTGCCATTCTGACCTTGTTTCGTATCACCTTATGATGGAAAAACTCAGCTTTTCCACCTTCACCAAATGTGAGGAGGTTTTCCTCCACACCAGCAAGCAATTCTCAGACACCAGCGGGCTGTCTGAGAACTCAATTCTGACACTATCTGCCTAGAGAGAGTGTCAGATCCCACAGGTTAAGAGTTCAGTTCCTGGCAAGACCACCCCCGCCACCAACGTCAGGTGCCAATCAGAAGCCTAGGTTATCACCTGTGCTTCTGGCCAAGCAGCTATAGACTGAAGGTTCTGATGGACCCCCTCTTTGGGTTCGATTAACTTGCTAGAGTGGCTCACAGAACTCAGAGGAACATTTCAGAATGAACTAGTTTATTACAGAAGGATACAACTCAGGGATAGCCAGAAGGAAGAGATGCAGAGGACAAGGTATGGGGAAAGGGCCCGGAGCTCCCATGCCCTCCTCGGGCGCCACTCTCCCCAGGCTCTGTGTACTTACTGGCCTGGAATCTCTCTGAACCTTGTCTTCTGGGTTTTATGGAGGCTTCATTACATACACACAACTGATTAAATCACTGGCCACTGGTGACGGAACTCAATTTCCAGGCCCTCTTCCTTCCTTGGAGGTGGGCATGGGACTGAAAGTTCCGACCCTCTAATAACATGGTGGGCTCCACTGGCAACCAGCCCCCATCCTAAGGCGAGTTCTAGAAGTTGCCTCATAGGTATTTATTCATGTAATCCTCACCTCAACACTGTGAGGTCAATACAAAGTTACTGTATCCATTTTATAGAAAGGAAAGTGAGTAAAGCACAAGGCCGAGAAGTGGTGGCCCTAGGATTCCAACCTAGGCAGTCTGACTTCTGGGCCCCCACTCTTAACAGTTCTGCCACATACCTGAGATTGTGCTGGAGAGACAGTATCCGGTGTGGCTGGGCCCACAAAGAGGCACAAAGACACCATCATCGATGTCAATACAGTCTGAGTATTACATGTGACCCAAGAGCAGGGACAGCCTAAATTGAAAATCTTAGCTCTGGGACTTCCCTGGGGACAAGTGGTTAAGAATCCACCTGCCAATGCAGGGGACACGGGTTCAATCCCTGGTCTGGGAAGATCCCACGTGCCGCGGAGCAACTAAGCCTATGCACCACAACTACTGAGCCTGCGCTCTAAAGCCTGCAAGCCACAACTATTGAGCCTGTGTGCCGCAACTACTGAAGCCCACATGCCTAAAGCCTGTGCTCCACAACAAGAGAAGCCACCACAATGAGAAGCCCTCGCACTGCAACAAAGAGTAGTGAGTAGTCCCCCACTTGCTGCAAGTAGAGAAAGCCTAAGCACAGCAACGAAGACACAATGCAGCCAACAAATAAATAAATTTATTAAAAAAAATCTTAGCTCTGACTTACAGGTACTATAGTCTTGGCCATATAATTTACAAAGTCCCCCCCTTTTTTTATTTGCAAACGTGGGAATAACAATAATAGTTACCTCAGAGGGTTCTCACGAGGAGGAAACAACATAATACAGGCAGAGAACCCAGCACATAGAAAATACTCCACGAGCATTGCTGAGGGAAAGAGCAAATGAATGCAGCACCACACACATCTTAAAGGGGGTCACCAGAGAAGGAAAATGAAAGATTGGTAATTAGCGTGCCCCTAGGTTCCAATTATTCCCCAGGATCGTTCTGGCCTATGTTTGTTGTTTTGGCAAAATTATTAAGAGCAGCTCCTTTTACTCTCAAAAGTGCCCTAATTTGCATAATAAATTATTATAATCACTCTAGTCAAAATTCCAGTGAATTCAGCCTCTGGCATGGAAACCGAGGCTTGGATGGGATACTGAGATATGGCCAGGTGGAAATGGGGTTCAAGGTCAACAGCAGCTGCTGTCAGCACAGCATCCTGGTGATCCTGGTGGGGGTGAACCCTAACACACCAGCATTACTCTGGGGGTGGTCCTATGCCCTAAAATTAGAAGCCAGGAACACTCTTCCCCACTTTCTCTAATAGCCCACGACAGAGTCCTACGGCCTGTGAAGACTCAAAGAATTTATTAACAATAAGGGAGGTGAAAAAGACCACTGCCTGCTTTTTTGTCCTTGAGTCTAAGAATACAGATTTCAAAAAACAAGAGCCCTCACAGTATGATTAATTTTCCATATATAATTTAGTTTCTGATGTGAAAAGCTTCACCACTATGGGCAAAGGAAGAGGAAACGGGTGTCTGAGGGGGAAGTTCACTAAGAAGCGAGCCCCATTTCCTTTCCAAGAACGGAGAGGCAAACAGCAACCTGTGCTATTTGGTGCTGCCCCCGTGTGGCCAGGAAGGTTTATAACCACCACCACTTTTCCTTAAACTCAGGAAATTATATTAATTCTGGGAATAAACATTTCAGAGAACAGGAGGAGCTCAAAATATGTAATCAAATATTTAATCAATCCTACTTTTAAAATGTTTTTTTTTCAAATTTTGAAAAAAAAATCAACATTTGTACTTTGACGCCCATTCTTCAATAGCTCCTTACCAAAAGGGCAAAAATGAGTAATGAATAGTTCAGGCTATGGGCTGTGTCATCAGATGGATCTAGATTCAAGTCATGACTTTGCCACCTACCAGCTGGTGACTTTGGGGAAGTCACTTTAGGTCTCTAAGGCTTCGTTTTTTTCATCTGTAGAATGGGAATAATAATAGTAACCTGTACTTTATAGTATTGCTGTTGGACTAAGTGCAGATAAAATATTTAGCACAGTGCCTGGCATACAATAAGAACTCAATAAACATTTATTATGTTATTGATAAATTTTAACTTTTTTTTTCTATGTGTGGATTTTAAAGATTTCTCTAGTTTAACAGATCTTAGCCAAAGCTAAAAGACCCAGAGGGCTTTGTTAAAACACAGAAAACTGGACACTATCCCACAGTTTCTGATTCAGCGGGCCCCAAATCTGCATTTCTAACAGCCTCCCAGGTGACACTGAATTTGCAGGTCTGAGGATCACACTTTGAGAACCACAGCTGTCCACAGGATGGCCCCTGGTGCTGTTCCTAGGACTGATCCTGAAAGGCAAATCTGGCAAGTTAGTAAACCTCTCTGTGGCTCAGTTCCCTTGTCCATGAAACGTGGATACTAAAAATCCCTGTCTCACAACAACCTATCTGTGTTGTGAGGATGAACAGGACAGAGTCTGCCGCTGTGTCTGCTGCTGCTGTTAGTTACGGCGGGCATTTAGGGAACCAGGGTCACAGCTGAGCTGGGAGGGATACACTCTTGGCCTGGGGCTTCCTTCTCTCCCACCTGTTCTCCCTCCCCCACACTGGAACCAACTGTCATATCCCGGTTGGAAACACACATCCTGTTTCAACTTCTGTTTCTTTGAGTCCTCTATTAATAGAGACTGATGCCTGGGGAGAGCCTCTTCCTAAGACATGGGTCGAGGGGTAGAACCCAGGGACAAGCCTTGGTTTCTGGGGCCAGGCAGCCCCAGGTCCAAACTCCTCTATTCCCATCAGTGGGTGTTCAGCCTCCATGAACCTAAGTTTACTCAGTTGTAAAATGACAGTAACACTAGGCTCAGGGTGCTTCCAGGAGAGCCAAAGTGAACGAGGAAGGTCAGGGCTGGGGCACTGCAGGCCCTCAGCAAACGTCCCCTCTCTTCTCTCTCTGGCGGCACGACCCTCTCATGGCCTTCTTTGTTCTCCCACAGGCCTTCCACTTCTCCTTGTCCTGAGCTTTCACGAGGACTAGCAAGATGAGAGCCTGCTGGCAGAAAACCGGGGGCCTTGTCTCTGGACCACGAAGTGGGGCAGGGGATGGAGGAGGGGAGACAAGAGGAAACTGGAGCTATGGGAGCAGCAGTCGGACACAAGCCTTGCCTCCTGCCAGGTGAGCCAGCCTCAGCGCACGGCACCAAAGAAGATGCTTCGCAGATGAGCACAGTCTATGAGGGAGCACATTCGATGCCCCGAACACGCTCCGTGCTCTACGTAACTACTGAGGGAGGACGACAGAAAGGTCAGGATACCAGAATGGATAGCAACACTACCTTACAGGTGTTAAAAAACTAAGAAAATTGAAAAGCTACCATTTGGTCTAGCACTACAAATGTAATCCTAATGAACGCTTATTTATAGGAACTGCTTACCATTTAAGCCTAATTACTCTGAAGCACAATAACAACTGTGTATTCAAGTCAACAAACGTTTACTGAGAGCCTATTAGTTCCTGGAGACATAGAGAAATGAGCACGGCGTGGAGCAGACATGAAGTGGGAATCTGTGACACGGCAGCAAGAAATCAGGGGACACAAAGGCATACGTGTGCATTGGTTGCTCATGGAGGGAGGAGTCTTTTTAACTCAGAGAGAGGGAGTTATGGACAGCTTCCTGAAGGATATGGTATTGAGCTGGGCCTTTGCAGGATGGATGGGATCACTCACTTAACAACGATTTACTGACACCTGCTATACGCCAGGTACCAGAGGCACATCAATGAACCAAAAAGGCCAAACAGCTCTGCTGACATGAACCATAACGAGTAAGGTACAGTGGTACAGGGGGAGAGACTGTGAGCACAGTGGTTTAGGGCCCAGGTTTTCAAGTCACTGACTTGGATCGAATTCCAGGGTGGCCACTATTAGCAGTGTGATCTGAGCCAAGTTACTGAATGTCGGTGAGCCTCAGTTTCCTCACCTGTTGCAGTGAGGATCGTGGTATGGACCTCCTGGGGGTACTGGCATGATTACCAGGAAGGCTTATGCTGAGAACAGGGCCTGGCCCAAAGGGGATGCTCAAGAAAAGGTGGCTACTGTTTTTTGTAAGGTCTCTGATCCCTGTCAAAAGTGTCAGGATTGAGGAACACCACCAGCAGTCAGCCAGTCAATCCTGTTTCGTTTTTCCAACGAATGGTCAAACCTCACTACGGCTATACCTTGGGTGGCTACACCTTGGGTGGCTGGGGGCAGGGAGAGGCCCGGGGCCCAGGGCCGAGTGGGGGCACAGTCCTCGGGCACCATCATCTCATCAGCCCCGCTAAGAGTCCACAGACTTTGGAGATCCACGGACGCGCTTCAGCAAGTTCTAAACCTCCTGCAAATACGTCCAAAACCATCTCTGTGTTTGCATGTTATGGAAACAGGGTCTAAAGCTTTCCAAAGGCTCTGAGAATATAAAATACTTCAAAAGACTCCCAAGGAGTTTGGACACCAGAATACTCACTCATCAAGACATCAATTAAGGGAATGTGTATTGAGGGTAGAAAAAGCTGACTAGTTGGCATCAGAGTTCTTTTTTGAGACGTGGATGAGGACAATGGTTAAATGTCTCTACATAAGGAAGGACCAGGAATGTAGGGGAGACAGATGAAAGGAAAGGGAAAAGGGGGGTGGGAGGACGAGAAAGGGCTGCACAGCCTCTCGGGAAGCACAACCTCTGAAGTGGCAGGCAGTGCCATTAAAGGTGAAGATGAGGGAAGCCCAACAGCCAGTTTTGAACACCAGGGACTGTTTCTGATGCAATGGAAGCCCCCTCGGTATCACCCTTGATGCGCCAGCAAAAGCCTGCTACAGAAATGGCTGACACTGTCAGGTGTGAAGAGAAGGGTATACTCCTTCCCGGGGGAGATGCTTGGCAGAGGAAAAGCAGTGACATAGGCCTCACAGTGAAGAACTGGGAGTCAACACAAGAGAAATAAAAGCCCAGGAATGGGCAGAACTGTGGGCGGACTTCGCAGGACATGAGACTGGGATTCAAGCCATTTCATCCGGATTCTGAGAGCATATCGAACCTGCTGCCTGAGCTATGCAAAGCCGCTCTGCAGAGACTTTTTACAGCTGTGCTCTTGGGGTCAGGTGGGAAAAAAAAGACATATTCTCACTGTCTGTGACTATGAGGAGGGATCTTTTGAATAATCACACAGTCCACCTAGAAACTGTGAGAGAAGCCTTTTTTATTTAATACTGGTGGCCACAATAGCGTAACCATTTAGGGTACATTCATCACATTTGATAGCCTACGTCCTGGGATGTCGCCCTGAGAATTCAGAACAGCTCTCTGCCCTTTCCCTTCCCAGTTACTGCATCAGAGACAGCACGGACTTGATTTCTGCCCACAGACCCATCGCTGGACCGTCTAGATTTCGCTGAGAAATAAGGCAGCCCGTCAACAAAGGGCTGAGACCGCAAATGACTTGCAGAGTCTGTTCTAAAAATGCACAGGCTTTTCAAGGTGCAGAAGATCTTCCTGGGACGTGGCTTCCATAATAGGGAGGGTCTTTAGCAAATCTGAGTTTGTGGTCATGATATATAGGAATGCGGGGGGGGGGGGCGTCATTATGGACAGGGTTTGAAATAAAATTAGGCTTCATCTGCTCCTGCTTTTCTTTGAAACACGGAAATGCTTTCTAAATCCAGCATCTCAATGGGCTCTGCTGGAGAGGTGCCTGGGGACTCTGGAGTGGAGCGTGGCCCAGTTCTCCATCCCGCGGAGGCAAGGAATCAGCCTGATCAATTATTCAGCATGGCAACGACCTCGGCAGCCAGGGAGGACCCAGAGAGCACTTCCACACCGACCGCAATGAGCACGTCAGCTGTTCCTGCTGTTTCTCCCCAGACTGTCTGCAACGTGGTGAGCATTCAGGCAGAAAACAAGACACCTGGCCCTTTGGGGCCCTGAGCCCACTAGCGCCATTTACTTAACTCTCCCTCTTTCCTATTTTTCAGAACAAGATCACCCTACTGGAAAGATACATCCTATGCTAACATCCTATGCTGACAGCGTCTGCTGCAAAGAGGACAGTCATTATAATAACTAACATGCACGGGGCCTACAGCGTCCCAGGCGCTAAGGATGATCTATAATTGAAATATCCCCTCCAATGACCACCTCCCAGCCTGCCTGCTCGCCCCCCTCCTGGCGGCCAGTTCATGGAGGATGGTTTCCAGCCTGGGTCACCTCTGTCTCTAGTAAATAAAAAGCTCTGTCCTCCCTAGTAAACACCCTGGAAACCTGCAAGGTCAGAGGGCAGGAATACCAACCACATTCCCTATACTCGGGACATGCTCAGAGCATGTGCAATGACAGGGAATCAGAGCTAAGTTATCTAACGGAAGAAGGGGAAGATGCACCGCGGTTTAGAAGCAGTGCTTTTAGTCACCTTTCACGCACAACGCGGAGCCACGCAGATATCTGAGAGGCAAGGCTTCGGTGACTTTAAATCCTTAAATGAAAATGTAAGGGTTCTTTCAAAGCCCTGTGCCTTGATTTCTCCCTCTCTGTGCCATTCCCCAAGGCAGCCTGCACGCGATGTATATTCCACAGCTGCCCCCTCGGCTTTATAGAAATGCTGAGATGTACAGGAACCGAGGTGTGAACCACAGATGTGCTGAAGAGCACGCCCAAGGCCGGTCACACTGGGGGGACTGAGATCTGACTCTGCATGTGGCACTTTAAATATTTCACTTCGCTGGGGTGTCTCTGTTTCCTCACTCCTCCTCACTGAGTGATCTCTGTGGTAGATGAGCCAGCCCAGCTGGGCAGAGCTGTAGCCTGGGCTCCTCCTGGCCCCTCAGGTTGGGGGCTGGGACTCGTGCTGGGGGGTGGGACGGTGCCACTGCGCTGGATTTTGACTTTTAAGATACACGTTTGAGCAGCACTGAAATCAGGACGCCGACACGTCTTGCTTTTAATTTAAGACATAGACCTGCATTTTTGCACAGCAGCGGAATCACGACATCCATATGCCTTAAACACATTTCTAAGGGTTTATTAATGTCTTAAAAGCAATATTCTCACTAGTGCTTAGGTGAGGGGATTGCAGAACGAGGAGGAGGAGGGAGGGGATTTGCATTTATTGTGCTCCTGTGAAAGAGGCTCTTTATTAGTTATCGAATTCAATTTAGTCGAATTCTCACAACCATGAGAATGAGGTATTCCATCCGTTTTGAGACGGGGAAAAACAGACTCCTAAAGGAACCCTGGTAAGTTCAAGGTTTCCTGAAACTTTTTGGAAAATCTGCCCTTGGGGCACTGTGGTCGTCATCCTTAATGCGACACTTGTGAACGTGGTGGTGAGGAGGGGGTTGAGGTGGGGGAGACTGAGGTGGTGGACACGAGTGTCACCTGTAGCATTTACTACGCGTGTCCGTGTGCACATCACACGCTGAGTGGGAAAAATCCACTTCTCCTTTACTACTCACACAGAATGCTTCATTTCCGACCCTTCCAGTCCCCAGACGTGTGGGGGGTTTCCCCCACACCAAGCACGTCTCTGCAACACCAGCTAGGTGTGCTACCATGTACCTCAACCCTGACACCAACTACCTGGACACAGAGTCAGATCCCACAGCTCAAGGGCTCAGACCCACAAGGCTGCCTGCCCCACACCCCGCCTCACACGCAGACTGCAAGCCCAGGCTGTCCCCTGTGCTTCTGACCAACCAGCTGTAAATTGGAGGCTCCCAGGACCCCCTCCTCAGGTTTGATTAATCTTCTGGAGTGGCTCACAGAACACGGGGGACGTTTACTTACGGGAGTACCCGTTTACTATAAAAGGATACAACACAGGAACATCCAGATGGAAGAGCACAAGGTACCTAAGAAGGGCGATCACGCCACTCTCCCAGCACCTCCACGTGTTCACCAACTCAGCAGCCCTCTGAGGCCGGCACTTGAGGGGTTTTTATGGAGGCGTCACGTGATGGAGGCATGATGGACCATTAGATCCATTTCCACCCCCTCTCTGGGGAATGGGGGTAGGACTGAAAACGCCAAGCTTCTAATCATGACTTGGGCTTTCTGGTGACCAGCCCCCACCCAGGAGCCTACTTAGAGTCACTCACGAGAACAGAAGACACTGCTGTCAAGCAGGAAACTCCAAAGGATTTAGGAGCTCTGGGTCAGGAACAAGGGTCCAAGGCAAAATATTAGAACAAAAGATGCTCCTAGTGCTCTTACCATTTACGAAATTACAAGGGTTTTAGGAGCTCTGTGCCAGGAACCAGGGGCAGATGTGTGTGTGTGTGTGTGTGTGTATCTCTGTGTGTGTACGTGTGTGTGTGTGTGTGTGTGTGTGTGTGTATGCCACTTTCTTTTACGTATTTAATCAACTCACGGCAACTTACGAGATGGGTGTTATTACTATTCCTATTTTACAGATAAGGAAACCGAGGCACAGAGTGGTTGTTATGGACTGAATTGTGTCCCCTCAGAATTCATATATTGAACCTCTAACCACCAGTGTGGACACAGGGCCTCTAAAGAGGTAATTAAGTGAGATCCTAAAGTGGGTTTAATCCAGCAGGACTAGTGTCCTTATAAGCAGAGGAAAAGACACCAGGAATGTGAGCACACAGAGAAAAGGCCAAGCGAGGACACAGTGAGAAGGTGGCCGTCTGCAAGCCAAGGGGAGAGGCTTTGGAAGAAACCAAAGCTGCCAGCACCTTGATGTGGACTCCCAGCCTTCAGAACTGTGAGGAAATCAATTTCTGTTGTTTAAGCCACCCAATCTGTGTGGTGCTTTGTTATGGGAGCTTGAGTAGATGCATACAGTGCTGTATAAACGTAAGGTAACCAGCTAGCATATGGTGGAGCTGGCATTCAAATCCAAGTTCATGTATTGGCAACTTCCTGCCACCACACCATGCTGCCTCCTAGGAGTGGCAACGGTGCGGCTTTTCCTGAAAGGGGGCGGTGTGGGGGGGGTGCAGGCAGATCTCACTCTGCACCCAGGGACCTCGGAGGGGATCTGCAACCCCTCCCTTGACCCGACACGCCAAGCACATGTGCACACACCCTCCCCCACGATCCTAAGCTCTCATCAGCTAGACCAGGTTGATACCGGAGGTCAGGAGGCCTGGGCCCACTCTAAAGAGGCCCCAGGGAATTCAAGGGCAGTGAGACATGGAATATTTCCTGCCATGTCGGTTAACCAAGGAGGTCAGTCATCAGCAACGGCAGCCACCACCGATGGTGAGCTGGTGAGCCCTGAGGGAACTCGGGAAGGAAGGAATACTTGCCATCTAGCAGCCATCAGACGGCAGCCACTCCCTATGGTGAGCCCGGAGGAAACTCAGGGTGTGCAAATACAGGATACTGCCCCCCCCCGCCCCCCTCATAGCGGAGGCGCATATCAAAGGAATGATTTCAGTGAGCCCAGACTCTTGCATCTTCCCATACACAGAAAAGCGCTGCGTTTCCTAACTTGACATATCCGGTTTCTCTAATTAACAGTAATCTTTGGATGTTCCCAAATACCTGCCCTTTGTTGCCAAACTCCTATATATCCTAGCTCCCGCCTCGCCTCCTCGAAAGGCTGTCTCCTGGGCTGCAGTCCTCCTTTTGCCCCCAATAAAACTCAACTTGCAGCTCTCACGTTGTGCATTTCTTTTCAGTCAGCAGTGGGAACATGCTAAGGAGAAGGAAATACCTGCTGAACAGGGAATGAGCACTTCAAAGCCCTGTCCTGCACCCACCCACCCCCCACCCCGCCCCCAGGTCTAGATTTATTGCTTCCGGCTGGCCCTGAGACTTCTCAGAGGTCTATGGGAGTCCCCACCACAAGGCACCAACTAGCCCTGAGATGGTCTGGGTGCTCTTGCAACACTGTCCACCAGGGGGCACCATCACCATTCTCCCTCCCAACCCCCAACTCCTGGTAACAGGTCCCTGGAGGGAAGGAGTCTCCATGGGGGCAAAGGAAATAAAGTGTAATCAAATACTGTATGCTAACTCATATATATGGAATCTAAAAAACAAAAAAACAAAAAAACAAATGGTACTGATGAACCCAGTGACAGGGCAAGAATAAGGATGCAGATGCAGAGAATGGACTTGAGGACACAGGGTTGGGGGGGGCGGGGGACGAAGGGGAAGCTGGGACGAAGTGAGAGAGTAGCATAGACATAGATACACTACCAACTGTAAAACAGATAGCTAGTGGGAAGTTGCTGTATAACAAAGAGAGATCAACTCGATGATGGGTGGTGCCTTAGAGGGCCAGGACGGGGAGAGTGGGAGGGAGTGGCGGGAGGGAGCGGACATGGGGATATGTGTATAAATACAGCTGATTCACTTTGGTGTACTTCAAAAGCTGGTACAAGAGTGTAAAGCAATTATATTCCAATAAAGAGCTTAAAAAAAAAAAGTAATCGACTGCCTGATGCCTACGCTCTCATCCCTCTAGGCCACTGCACTGCTGCTCACACTGAGTTCTGGGAGGGTCTGGGGTGGCTAGACTCAGGGACAACCTGGGCCAAGAGGCAGCCAGTGTGGGGCTGAGGCTTCGGGGGCTGGGGGAGGCCCTGAGCCAAGGTCCTGGCTCTTTCTCTCACATGAAAGGCTTTCTTCAGTTAGTGACGGTCGCTAATCTGTTACTGAGCAGGGCGAATTATCATCACATTATGAGGAATTTATATACATTTAAAAACAAACACCAGAACGTCAACGAATTAATTTACGGAGGGAAATGTAAACCGGACGGGGTGCTCAGCCTGGCTAACAAGAGGATTCGTCCTCTGGAGGAAATCCACTCCAGTTTCAACCACCAGCGCAAAGAGCTGAGCAGAGGAGCCTGCTTCCAGGTCTTCACGGCCAGCATCCTTGGAGCGTCACGGCTGGTGTGAGACACAGGCCTCCGGGTAGTGATTTAATACATAAACAGTTGATTGTATTAGTCACTTCCTGCCCAGGAACCAGGCTGGCCTTATGAGGCCTATTTTTATCAATGGAAAAGTTGAGTGGAGGTGGGTTCAACCAAGAGACTTAGCCCAGTGTTTCCATAATATCACAAAACAAATTAGACGTACGTGCATATCTAAACATAAACCTGAAGGTGAATCGCATCTGACATCTTCACATACAATCATCATCATCTTCCCAGCAGTGCCATTTAGCCAGTGCTCACTCTGAGTCTTTTGTGTACAAAATTAAGAATCTGGACTTGGCGGGGAAAGCAAGGCGGCACTGACATTTATAGATCACTTTCCCAAGGCTTCCTGCCTTACAGCATGTAGCACAACATGTTCTTACAACCCTTCAAAGCAGGAGCTCCTTATTTTCCACGTGAGAAACCGAGTCTGGAGAACTGAGCTGAACAGCCCAAGGTCACACGGTAAATAAGCAGCAGCTGGAATCTGATCTGAGGTGTAGTCCTCAAGGTGGATCACGGTCTTGATTTTATAGAAGGGGAAACCAGGTCCGTGAGGTTCAGCAAAGTGACACAGCTGTGGACCAGCTGGATACAAGGCCTCATCTTTTTTTTTTTTTTTTCCCTTTTGCTGATTTTACCTTTATTTGCATTTTCCTGTAGCATGGAAACATGCTTCTTTTTTACATTTAATCAATCTTCCAGACCCTATTGCCAGGGCCTCATCTTGATCTCACCACTCTTCGCTCTACTTTAGCTGTACTATACACAAGAGCGCCCCATCCACAGGAGGCTCCCTGAGAGCAGCCCTGTTCTGTGGATCTCTGAACACCTGCCACCCAAAAGAGGGTCTGGCACACGCTACATGCTCAGTAAATATTGTCAAAGGAAGACCCTCAAGCCGGAGACACAGCGAGGTACGGCGGCAAGAGTGGATCAGATCTGACTGGGCGTCCCGGACCACCACTCTCTGGCTGGGCCCTAGGCTAGTTAACTGACCCAAGTTCCTGATCCTTGGAGGGATAACCCCACAGGTGCCGGTGAGAACTCAAGGGGGTGTGTGCCAAGCACCGGCAGAGAGCCTGGCCAAGCCCCTTTCACCACAGCAAGATGCGTACAGCCTGGACCCTGAAGCCAGAGCACCCAGGCTTGGCTCCTGGTTCCCCACCTAATTCCCAAGGGATGCAGCTTTCTAATCCGAAAGATGGAGACAATGATAGCTCTTACGTCCTAAGGGACGCTGGGAGCAATCAATGGTATGGTCCATCTAACGTGCTTAGAATGGTCCATGGTAAGTGTTCAGTGTGTTAGCTATTATTACGATTAGCTCTCAATTATCAAGAAATCTGATCTAGCCCATGCCTAGTGACATACAAGTCATATAAAAATATCCATTCAGCCAGTTATGCAAGCTAGGGTCAGGTAGCACACGCCTCCAGGTGCTTCCCCTGTGAGACAGAGGGCCAGTCCTTCTGGAGGCTAATCCCTGCCCAGGGCCCAATCCATCCTTATTGGCTTATCAGGGGCCCCATCTTCACTGGCTGGTGCGGCCTTGACACAGCCCTGCAGCCTGGAGCCCACATTCAAGGGTCCTGGGACGCAAGGACCGAGGAACAACCTGAGCCCTTGCCGTGTTTGCAGCCCTTCTCTCTGGGCTTCCAGTTGGTTCCTGATCCACACTCTGGGCACCTGGCTGGACCGAGAGTCCTGTCCTGGAGCTGAGTCCCCCGGCAGCGCTTCCGGCTAATGTTCCTTCTAGGTGCCAGTGGGGTCTGGACACCTCATTGTCATGGTGTCCCTCTGTCCCAACCCTGACTCTGAGCTACAGACCACTGAGATGCTAGAAGGACCGGCTCGTTAGACGGGTCCCTCTGGACACGGCGCCGCCTGCCGAGCCTTCGGAGAATACGATTTGGACCATTCCTGCACTCATCCAAGCAACACTGACAGGTATAGAAGTCAATACTTTCACTGTTCAAAAATTCAAAAGCTTCCACAGAAGATGATTTCTTATATGATATGAAACGGTGGCTCTCTTACAAAGGGAGGGCGGCTGGGGGCAGGAGGGGCCCTTTTGAAACCTGATGCCTGATGTGTCCGACGAAGGCACCTATCAAATCCCACCAGCCAAACACCCAATCGTAGCCCCTCCCAGATGGCCCGCCCAAGGCCCGGGAGAATTCAGCGTCACCACGAAGCACCTCCGAGAATCAGAATTGGACAGTAACCACAGAAACTTCTCCTGGTGGGACAGTGAATGTGTTACGCAAAAGGGAACTTCTGCTGCTGCAGACACTGGAATGACAACAAAAGCTGAGTCTGTGGCCATAAACATCAGCTCACGGCCCACACTCTCACATCTTGGGCAAGAGCCCATGCCCAACCAGGCCCAGCAGCGAGGCTGGCTGGAGCCGCTCCTATTCCTGCAGGGAAGCAGCAGATGTCTTCACTCGCAGGAAACCATTCTTCCTCCCTGGAAGTGTGAATGGTATTTTAGCTTCCCCGTACGGGAGTCTTGGAAAAGATCGAGAGGCAAGTTGTATGGTCCACATGGCTATTTACACCATAGATTTATACTATTTCTGTTGAGAAATGTTAGCTGCAGAGTAATCACAGAGTAAAACCATAAAGAATATCCAAGTTCTGCATGTAAAGTTGGCCAGTTTATCTCCCTGGGGAAAGCAAGATGGCCATACGAGCTCTAGAAAGGACGCTGATCCAAAGGAAGGAGCAGAGAGAGCCTGAGGCCAGGAGACAGGCTGCACTCTCTGGGTTGGGGGCTGGGGACCTGGAGACCTGGGCATAGTCGGGGCTGGGACACTGGGGAGACAGGGAGGTTACAGATCCAATCTCAGTTAGTACAAGTCTACTTGCAACGTAGAAGATGCAAAACTCAAATGAAGTATCATTCTTAATAACAGCCAAATGCTACTGTATCTGAGGCGATTCAGAACGAATTTGATCCTCTTCCAAAATGCGCCCAAAAGGTGACTCCACTAAGAATGATGTCACTTGGGTCTTGAATAAATCCTGCCTCTAAACAGCTCAACTGCTAATACAGTGGCTCCTCATTACTTGCGGATTCCATATTTGCACATTCACCTACTCTCTGAAATTTATCTGCAACCTCCACATCAATACTCATGGCACTTTTGTGGTCACTCATGGATGTGCAAAGAGTGGCAAAAAAGTCTGGGTTGCATAATGTGCATGTTTTCAGCTGAGGTTGAACAAGTCTTGTTTCAGTCCTCACACTGACAACGAGTGCCCTTTCCGTGGTCTACTTAGCAGCTGTGTGTGTGCGCGCGCGCGTGCTTTTTCTTGGTGATGTTGCTGTTTAAAATGGCCCCCAAGTGTAGCACTGCAGTGCTGTCTAGTGTTCCTAGGTGGGAGAAGGCTGTGATGTGCTTTATGGAGAAAATACATGTGTTAGATAAGCTTCGTTCAGGTGTGAGTCACAGCGCTGCTGGCCACGGGCTCACGGATAATGAGTGAACGATATATATTAAATAAGGCGTCTTTCAACAGAAACACATGTAAAATAAGGTTACGTACTGACAGGTTGGTGAAAATGTGACCAGAGGCTCAGAGGACCCTAACTCTGCACATTCCCTAGGAATACCGTATTTCAGTGTTCACTAATCCAGTGTTGGCAGTGCCTTTACAGAACTTTATACACTAACTACAATAGCGAGAATCAATTATACTCGCCCTTCTTCCTAGAGCAAGGATGGGGGGTGTGCAGTGGTGGAGGCGGACTTGATCACTCTGGCTTTCCGGATTTTGGTACAGTCAGTGTGAGTGGGTCTAGGAACCAGGAAGCCCTGGGTTCTGTCCCTGGCCTCCAGGCGGATCCCTCCTCCCCCAGGCACACGCTTACCTTGGGCTCCCCCTCACCTCCCCAGCTCCCTCTCTCACATCTTACTCCTGTCACCTTCTCAGCAGGCCTTCCCAGACTATTTAAAACTGCAACCCCTCCCAGCGCTGTCTAGCTCTCTTCTCTACTTTGTTTTTCTCCATATTTTCACCTAACGTATTTTCATCTAATGTGTGTATATTCCACTTCTGTGTTTCGCTGTTTCTCTCTCTCCCCACGCTGGGATGCAAGTCACATGAAGGCACGGCTTGGTGTGCAGTCTCCTCGGCCCCTAAGCACAGAATCTGATCGCCGCGAGGGTTAAAGGAGTCCACGCGTGTCAAGCAGGGTTTGAGCAGCATCTGGCGCCTGGTAAAAGCTATACTCACCATCATGACTGGGACTGGTGAGTTTTTACTGTTGGCTTACAAGAAAGTTTTTTTTTAAATTACACTGCTTACCAAGAAACAAAAAATCTGCAACTTTTTACAAAACATCTAAGATGAACGCAGTAAGATCATAAAGTGGGAAGACCTACAGAGACCTCAATTAAAAGCACAGCTATTGATTGAGCAACCTTAAGGGAGCATTCACCAGGTCCTCGCTCTCCAAGCTGACTCCTAGCAGTCTACACGGTGCACACGCGGGAAGAGCCCTTGCCCACAGCACAGGGACCCAGAGCACGAGAGAAGTGTGTGTGTGCAGACACAAGGAAAGAAGGAGCCTTAAGGAACCCTGTAGCTCCAGAAACTGGAAACTTTGAAGACTTCCCTGATGATCACAGAAAATAACCATGGAGAACGAGGGACCCAGAGAATGGTGCCAGGCAATGGACTCCCAAAATTCCAAGAGCAGTGGCTCTGCAGATAGGATGCTGTCACAAAGCCTTGAGATGGAAGTAAGCAGTGAGTGGAAGCAAGCCTTGCTGGAGACTGACAGATGGGAACAGAGGGCAGGAGAGAGAACTGTGCACTATTCAGGGTACACAGCCTCGGGGCCAGGGCACCCCAGGTCTCAGCAGCTCCGGCTGTTGCCTGAGGCTCATTACTGCTGCCTGTGGGACAACTGCAGCTCTGCCCCCAGGTCCAGTGACTTGGGCCAAATTCAAGGAGAATCCTCATTCCCAAACTCATCTCCCCTTTTCCTGGACTCTCATTGTAGATACTCAGCAGCTCACCACTTAATGCTCTACTATTCTCTGAATTAATGCCACCTCCCCCATTAGCCCCGAGCCTTGTTTTCAAAGCTGAACTTAAAGCTTTGCTTGTCCCCTTTGCTAGACTGATGAGGTTCATCAGGGGAAGTGACTCACCCAGGGTCTCCCGGCCCGTGAGGGTCAGACACGGGTGAGCAGTGGGGTCTCCTGCTTCTCAACACCGTACCCCTCCCCCAGGAGCCACTTGAGGTCAGGGACTGCTTGTGTGTGCTTTTTTTCTTCTCCCACAATGTGTTTAAGTGCCACACACATCAGCAGCACTTAATACCTGATGATTCGGTTTTTTCTTCTAATAAGAAGATGCAAGGTATCCTGAGAAAAATCACCAAAACTAAACAAAGTGATATGAGCCTTGTGAATTATATAAAGAAAGGTGCAGGGAGTCTGGATTAATTTTCTCAGAGAAGAATGAGAAGTGTTATCGTGAAGTAGTTGAAAAAGTGTGGGGAAAATGCAACCCAAAGTTATCCTTCTACATAGGGCATCAGGCAAGGGGTAAGGGCTCTGGAAAGACAAGGAGAATCTGGAAAGCAGTAATGATGAACTTGGTAAGGAAAAGAGATATTAAAACAAGGACCCTCTATCCAGGGGGGCTGTGGACTCTTCACTCCTGGAGCAAAGCTTTAAAAGCAGGATTTTGAGTTAACTGTTCCCAGGGATGTTTCTGTTTCAACAGAGATGATCAGACCAGAGGCACGAGGTTTATTCTGCATCTAGGTTACGATTCTGCATGCAAAATACAACTTCTGTGAAATTTATCTCATGACAATACAGGAGAACCTCATCCACCCCATTTTTCAAGTTGCTTTGGGAAGAATCTTTACATCTTGAAGGAGGAGATGGTGGTTCCACTTACGCACATAAAAGGGGACACAAAATAAAATGAATTTTTCTGTCTTGAGAATATCTTCTCTCATTAACGATGTGGAGTGCCCCAGGGCTGGTGAAACCACATGACCTTAACTCTACACAGCCTCCTCTGGTGGGAACTGGAAGCAGCCTCACCTAGTGCACATATCACGGCCCTGCAGGTACACAGCACGGACACACGCTCGCCTCAGCAGGCTTGAATGCTCCATAGAAGGAGGTCCGCAAAGAACTGTAGAGGAATGGGGAGCTTCCGCGTACAGCGAGATGGGGAAACATGCTGTGGGCCGCTGGCGAACTCCTCAGCTTCCTGTGTCCGGACCACATCCCCCACCCCCGCCCCCTCTAGCCCCGCATTAACTTTCTAGTAAGTTAAAAAAAAAAGATTGTGGGGGAAATGTTTTATAGGTGCTACATTATTTACCAACAGTCTTATCTCATGGATAATATGAGCGCTTTAATGCTGTCAATGGCAGGAGGCCAGATTCTGCGGCAACCCCACTTTGTGGCAGTCTTTGTAATCTCTGACATCACTGCAAACGCTGGGGAGAAGTAGCAACCAAGGAAGGAGGAATCTAGAGTTTCCTGTAAAACGGGGGTGACTTTGATGTCAATAATACCTACACAGAACTCTGGAGAAAGTTTTGTTCTTGTTGTTGTTGTTTTTAAGCTAGTATAAAGCTCCTGGTGGCTGAAGCCCAAAGCCTTCCAACCAGAGCTCTAGAGGCTGAGACCGGCCTGGGCTTCTACGCGGGCGCTAGGAAGGGAAGGCTTGCGTTACTGAACTCAAGGGCTTCACTGCCATTCCAGCTGAACCACTGAGGAATTCTGAATGGATGAAGGCTTTACATAACGTGCCCTAACATACACAAAACAGGGAGAGCAATGTGCTCTATGTAAAATGAGAAATCTCACACACACACACACACACACTGCAACCAGTCAAAAAACTGTTTCAAGTTTGTTTTGCCTATAAGATGAGGTACCAAACAATCCCACTGACACAGAGGAAATTCTTTATTCGTATCATCCCTGTCTCCTTTCCAAAAATTAGACTAAAACTCTTGTATAACTTATATAAGCTGGTACTATCTGCATTTTCATCAATAACCAGTGTCTTACCAGACATTCCCTATTTTAATTTTTTTCTAAGGTCTGGAAAAAAGAAAGTAATGCTGCTTCACTTAAGCTACGACACATTGTAATATTCCAATTGCTAAAATGATTCTCAAGCTAATTGGACAACAGAGAGAGGGAGGGTGGCCTGAAAGATGGCATACTTAGGACTGGGCTCAATCCCATACTGCCTCCAGCTAGCGGGACCCACGCGGCAGCAAAAACTGGTCAATCACCACGACTGATGGATCTGTCGGGAACCATTACATCAGAATTTTTTAAAGAAACTTGGGAAGACCAAAATCATACGTCATGTTTGGCTGTACATCAAAGCATTGCGATTGTATAACATCTTCACGGTAATACTACGAGCTTCCCAGACTATGCGTGAGCGCCATCCCATCCTACAGATGAGAAAAGTGATGTTCAGGGAGGTTAACAAAACCACACGGCTCATCACCAACAGTACTAGGGCCAGAACCCAGGTACTCCAGTTCCTGCTTCATACCCTTTCCCCTTAGAACATGGCCCTGTATTTGGAATAAAGGCTCTGGCTGTTTTTTCCTCTTCTGTCATTCACCGGGAGCCAGTTGCTTTGGCAATCCACTAAGACACATACACACAAACCAAAACCAACACACACACACACACGCATTTTCTTTTTCCTCTCTATCTTTAACACAGTTGCACACCTTCAGGTGAACGTGAACTCATGGTACAGAACTCCCACACAACAACCACACGGGGACTCAGAGAAGCAAATCAAAGGCACGCTTGCAAGGCCACGGGGAGGTCCACCTACACAAGCGGAGGGACACCCAGGGCTTAAAAGCTTGGTCTCTGAAGCCAGACTGCCTGGGTTCACACCTCAGCTCTGCCATTTATCAGCTCTGAAACTGTGGGCAGCTCACTTAAGATCCTGTGCCCCGGCCGCAACTAAAAATAGGAGAAATAAAAGAACAGAGCTCACGGGGCTTGTGGGGAAGCAGGACAGTGGAGCCAGTATATGGGTGCTTGCTACTGCCCTTTACAGAGGTGCCAGGTGAGGCTGAAGGAAAGAAACGGAGCTTACCGATAACGGCCCCAAGCCACCTTGGTATATACGTGCCCCACGCATACTAAATGCTCAAAGAACATCAGCGATCATCATCGTTATTTTATTATGGGAACACGGGCTTTAGAGTCTGCTTCACTCTGGCTCAGATTTCAGTCTGTCCATAAAATAGATCTGTCACTTTAGGAAAGTGACGTGGGTTCTTTGAGTCTCAAAGTCCTCATCTATAAAACGGGAATAACAACGTCACCCCCCTTTCAGGGCTGTTCCGAGAATCAGATGACCTGCTGTAAGTAAAGCACCCAGTAGGGTGCCCGAGTCATTTTTAAATTAATTAACTAATTAATTTAATTAACTAACTAATTATTATTTCTTTGGCTGCACCATGCATCTTTTGGGATCTTAGTTCCCGGACCAGGGATTGAACCCAGGCCCTCGGCAGTGAAAGCACGAAGTTCTAACCACTGGACCGCCAGGGAATTCCCTAAATTAATTAATTTTAAACATTGAGATATAATCGCTACATAACATTGTGTGTTTAAGGTGTACACCATGCTGGTTTGATACATTTATATATTTCAGTAAGACCAGCACCGTAGCATTCATTAACACCTCCACCACATCACATCTTTATCATTTCTTCTTTGTGGTGGGAACAATTAAGATCTGGTCTCTTAGCACCTTTGTTGTTTTCAGTACAGTACTGTTGACTATAATCACTACGCCCGGCATTAGATCTCCAGGACTTATTTATCTACAAGTTGCAGGTGTGTACCCTTAAACAACATCTCCCCAGTTCCCCTGTTCCTGGCCCCTGGTGACCAGCGCGCTACTCTGTTTCTATGAGTTCACGTGTAAGAGACAGCATGTGGTATCTGTCTTTCTCTGTCTGACATCTCACTTAGTATAACACCCTCAAGGTCCATCTGTGTTGTCACGAATGGCAAGCTTGCTTTCTTTCTCATGGCTGAATAATATTCCACTGCATATACATACCACATCTTCTTTATCCATCCATCTGCTAATGGACACTTAGGTTTTCAGTTTAAATTATTTACGGGTTATGCTTACTGGACTGATCTCACATGCCTCCTTCAAAAGGAAGCAACTGAAATTCCATATACAGTTACAAATTGTCTCTTTCTCAAGTCCAGTAACGTTGTAATGGTCATTCTTAAATGGGATTACTATTTTCTCTACCGTATTACTTTCTTTTACTTCTCTCCTTGGTCTGATTGATTATACCACCTTGCATGCAATAGTTGCTGAATGAATATGTAGAACGAGTGGATGGATGTCTTGGTTGCGTACAACTGTTGAGAGCTGTCACTCTTGGTGTCAATTTAGAGACTGAAAACATGCAAACCTGATTATTAAAACCATTTCCTTAGAAGCACCAGAGCCTGGAGCAGAGGAAGAATTCAGGCTCTGATCTTTGTGGCTTTGATGAGATTCTAAATAGGAGGCATGGCATGAGGGGACAGTGTGGCTTAGCTAAAATAAATGGCTCAGGGTCTGAATTATTCTAATAGTCCTGTAGAAGGAACCATATTTCTCTGTCAATTTCATTAACTGTAAATAAATAAGAAATGTCCACAGTACTACCTTAATACTGGTACCGACATTAAGTTCTCAGGCAACAGCCCTGAGAAGAGAACGCCTGGTATGTGTTAGCAATTTTCCGGGCAGTCTTGGAATGCCAGCTTCAGGACCCCCAGGGTCGTGACCAGCTGGCTCTTCCTGGAAGACCCAGCCCCGCTGGATGAAGGCACCGCTGCTGCTGCTTCTGCCAGAGACTGTTCAGCTTTGTGACCACCCACGGCCCAGATTTCTCTGCCTGGATCTCACGGGGCCAAGTTCACACCTCTGCTGTCCCTGCACTCTCAGGATGCCCACCTCCACCACTGCTGCTGGCGGCCGCCCATCACCTCACCTGTTTCCTGCTTCCTTTCTGCAGGGGAAGCAGGAAGTCTGCCTCTCCTTAAATTAGCCTTCCAGGCATCTGCCCACCACAGGGTGCAGCTGCCAACAGTTGGAAAACAATGCAGCTCGTTTCAACAGCGCCTTTCAAACCCGGGGGCTCGCATAGCTGCCAATTCCTCGACTGCACTCAGGCAAGTGGAGTGACCAGAAGTTAATAAGAGAAAGGGAGCCGTGGATCTGCTAGAAACACGGCATTATGCATGGCCATGTTGGCAAATAAAGGGAGGAAAACAGTTTTAGAAACACAAAAGCTGTCCTCTGGGCCGGGAGACAAAATGAGTCTCGACGGCCAATGGCTCGGTGTCCAAGAGGCAGAGAGTGTCGCTCTGCTCAGTGGGAAACCACGCTGGACCAGGGTCAGGGGCCTGGCTGGAGTCCTGTTCTTCCCAGACCAGCTATACTCTCTTGGGCAGATGACTCCGTGTCTCTGTGCTCCTTCCTCCTGTCCTAAGGCTTGAATGAGACGGTCGTTGTCTCCTCCTTGTGAAAGTCAACCTGAAAGCCATGCAGGAGAGGATGAATCTCACGCTGCCAGGCCTTGGTGTGTTCGTCACTGGCTCTGTGCCTTGGTTCTTGATTCAACAGTGTTGACAGTCATGCCCTTCATGGAGGGCATTTTCGCTGAATGACTAAAATGTGAGAATGACATCTGTCACAGCCTGTATGTTCCAAAGACAGCAGGGATTAACCCCCCGCCGCCTTGCTCTCTGCAGTGTGACCTTGACACTCTCCCTCAAGGTGTGGAGTCCGTGTCTCCACCCCTGGGTCTGGGCTGCGACTGCTCTGATCAACAGAACAGGGTGAACGTGATGTGGTGCCACTTCTAAAGCCACCTGAAGCCACCAGGTAAGACAGCCTTGTCTCACCTGGTGGCTTCAGCTTCCTGCTTCTTGGAAGCCAGACACCACGTGAGAAGTGTACCTGCCTACCCAGAGGCCCCCACTGTGAGAATTCCAAGCCACGTGGAGAGGCCCTGGAGGATGAGACGCCACGTGAACAGGGACAGTGGCCAAGGAACACAGAGTCACTGGGCACGTGAGTGAAGAAGCCGTCTTGGAAGTGGATCTTCCAGCCCCCAGATGCCCCCATGTGGATCAGAAAGGAACTGCACCACTGAGCCCTCCCCCAAATCCCTGCACCCACAACATATATTTCATGAGCAAAATAAATGGTTGTTTTAAGCTACCAAGTTCGGACATAGTGTACACATTAATAGATAACAGAAACAATGTTACCTACAGCATTGGACAAATATGGGTGGGCCTCATCTTAATAGATCCGTTCCTAAAAGCAGTTGCTGAAAATGCACACAAAATTACGTATAAAATTAATTTTTAATCTTCAGTACCTACATTTACATTTTGGGAGAGAACCATTAAATCCCGTTGCAATGCAAGTACACTCATTAGTTTGGGCATCATCTCCTTCTGGAAAACCACATATGCCGCCCCTTACTCCCGGCCAGGATAGATGTTCCCAGCTCGGCATCCACTCATGACATGACAGCTCAGCACTTAGCACAATGTGCTGAATTTCCCTGTTCATCATCTGCCCCTTGAAGGCAGGGGACACACCCACTCCTCCTTGTAAGAGAAGAGTCACAATGGCTAATGCATAAAGTATAACAGAGATGGTTCCAGGCACTTGACATATATCTTATGTCTATATCAATTCACTTCATGTCTACTATAGCCTTGTGGGGTAGGTGTTATTATTATGCCCACTCTCTAGATGAGGAAACTGAGGTACAGGGGCTAAGTAACTCACCCATGGTCGCCCAGCTAAGTAAGCAGCAGAGCCTGACTTTGAACCCAGGCAGTGGGAGCCGAGTCCATGCTCTTAGCCATTATAACACACAGCTTCTCCTTTAACATTAAGCATTCCATAAATGTTTTTGACTCAGTTAAAGAATCAACAACAGGGCTTCCTAGGTGGCGCAGTGGCTAAGAATCTGCCTGCCAATACAGGGGACACGGGTTCGAGCCCTGCTCCAGGAAGATCCCACATGCCACGGAGCAACTAAGCCCGTGCGCCACAGCTATTGAGCCTACACTTTAGAGCCCGTGAGCCACAACTATTGAGCCCATGTGCTGCAAGTACTGAAGCCCATGCGCCTAGAGCCTGTGCTCCGCAACAAATGAAGCCACGGCAATGAGGAGCCTGTGCACCACAAAGAAGAGTAGCCCCCACTCACCGCAACTAAAAAAGAAAGCCCGCGCACAGCAAAAAAAAAGACCCAACACAGCCAATAAAATAAATAAATAAATTTATTAAAAAAAAAAAAGAATCAACAACAGAAATCAAACCCAAACTTCTCACACAGATCAGGATTTCTGAGGGAAAAAACCATTGCCCCATGCACAAAAATCAATTCTAAGAACTACCTGCAGACATAAAAATCCCATACAAATGCGAAGTCATGATAGTGAATTTGCTACAGAGACCAGAAATAAATCTGAATGAGAAAAGATACTCCCTACTCCTTCCTGTTTATCTATTAGTGCTAATCTAGTCAGTAGCCACTAATATAATTACTTCAGGAAAATCTATGCTAATAGGAACCAAGAGAGAGCACAGATAAATAAAGCTCACAGATGAATATTAGAATCTCAGGCTCATTTACTGTTGATTTCAGAATGTTCCTCTACCAAACCCACTGACCAACGGATGTGTATCATCTCTTCCTCTCTCCCCTCCATCTGAGGCAGGGTATAACAAAAGAGGACGGAGACAAGCAAAGCTTTCATAAAACCAGTGCCTGGGAAAACCATCCCCGAGCAGCTGAGAACTGGCTGCAAGTGGCCATGACAGAACTGGGAGGTCCCGTGTAGAAAGACTGTAGAGGATGCATGAAGACGACGCCTTATTTACCCGACTGCAACCTTTTTTACTGTTGCTACTTGACGTGTTGTGTACCAACCAGCAGCACCAGCAGCACCCGAGAGCTCAGCAGAATTGCAGTACCTTGTCCGGCCCCAGAACAACTGAATCTGAATTTGCCAACACGGGCAGGAAAATCTGAAAGCGCTGCAAAGGACTGGACCAGCTGGGGGACGGTGGAAAGGAAGGGGGAGTCTGTCCTCAAGCAATGACTCTCCAGTTCCCCCAGCCTGCCGACCTCTGACATCCCTGCTACGTCCACCTCAAACACCCAGGCAGCTATTGACTGTAAAGCTTAGGGAAATCACTGAGAGTGGGTGGCATGATGCTATCTCAGACTTTGGAATCAAGTGCAACTAGGTTTGAGTTCTGGTTCCACCAGTGACTGTCTGTGTGATAAAATGAATTATTTAACCTGTTCAAAGCACCAGTTTCTTATCTGTCGTATGGGGGAAATTAACCATGGTGTCTTGCGTTTGCAGGAAAATTGAACGTAAGTGCCTAGCGCAGTGCAGGGTGTAGGTGGAGCATGTGTTCAGAAAAGGGAGCCAGCTCCCTCTCTCCAGCCCTGGCGCAAACTACTCTTCCTTTCCTTCTCCAGATTTGGAGATAGATCAGACTGAACTGTTGCATCTCCAGATACCATAGATCAGGACTGCTCATTTCACTTCAGATCTGAAAATTTCTCAGAACCAGAAGTGACTTCTGAGATAACACATGCCTTTCACAGCCGAGGAAGCTGAAACCCAGAGAATTTAATGCTTGGGAAAAAATAATCTTCCTTACCCAGTTCCTGTGTCATGGATTCCAAAGAACAGTGTTCTAAAAGCAGTTCTAATTACTTCTCCCCACAAATATTCTGAAAATGACTTGTTATACACACTCAAAGAAGACAGTAAGACGGGGTGGTCAGAGGACCAGGTGACCCACCTTTGAATGACACCTGCACCACTAATTGTGTGACCCTAGGAAAGTTATGCACATAAATTTTCTGGGATTCACTTTTTCACCTATGAAGGAGGCCCACTAGATCATCTTTAATGTCACGTCTAGCTTTAAGCAATTCAATGATTCCAAACAAAATGCCACTTTCTCTAAGGATGTAATTTCTAATATTGTCCACCAGATGGCAGAACACTTCCTTTACAGAAGTCTGAGAATAGTGACACAAAGGAGAGGAAAGAACTTAGTACGTATTTTTCAAAGCATTCAGTTTTCCACAATTTAACTGCGACTGGCTTTTAGTTTAGTGTTAAACATTCTAGTCAAGCATTTGGCCAGCAATAAGCCACATGCCATGAGAAAAGGAACGTTGTAAAGGGCTAAATGAGGATTATAAGGTATGAAAGTTGGAGTGCAAAGGGCAGGCTGCAGATTCACGGGAATTTAGAAGTGCAAGCTACCTGGCCACCCAAACAAAACAAGAAACTGCCTTCTTGACAAATGAAGCACAAGAGGCAGTTACCTGCAAAAGGCTTGGATATACAGACATTTAAAAAACATTTTCACGTGGAAAAGTGACACAAAATAGACAAAGAAAAAAATAATTAGAAAAAACTGTTTAAGATTACAATAACAAAGTTTTGAATTTAAAAATGCAGAGGAACTAAACACCACGTGCTGTCCTAATGAACTAGGTCCTGGAACTGGAAAAGGACCTGGAAGAACGACTGGTAAAATCAGAACAAAGTGTTTAGTTAATAGTTTTGCACCACTATTCATTTTTCAGTTTTGACAAAGGTCTGGGAAGCTGGGTGATGGGTATACAGGAACTCTCTGTACTATCTTTGTCACTTTTCTGTAAATCTAAAATTATTCCAAAATAAAATTTTTATTTTAAAAATGCGTAGAAAAATAAGAGGAAAAACTAGCCAAGAAAGGACAGAAAGAGTTTCATAATAAACATAGCGTTTTGTAATGAACAAAACAAATGTCCTATTTTGATGATAATTTAAGAAGGGGGAATTTTAAAGTAGGAGGTAGTAGCTCACATGCAATAAAACTAACAAGGTGCATAAGTAAAAATGACACAGCCTACCCAGAGAAGAGTGGGCAGTGGACAAAGTTGTCTTCCAGGGTATTACAGACAGAATTACATGCTGCTGTAGCCTCTCTGAAAAGCAATTTTGCAATAAGTGACAGAAGCCATAAGCTGATAGCCTTTGACCTGGTAATACCGGTTTTAGCAACCTGTACCAAAGCAATGATTTAAAGGAAAAAAAAGCCACCTATTTTTTATGAAGTTGTAGCTCTGCTCTGTAGTACTGGAAATCGTTCCTATGGTTACTGGGTACTGAGACAGATTATGGTGCCATTAATCAAATGGAATGTTATGATGGAATTAAGAATGATAAACCTGACAATTGTTGAAAGGAATATGTGAAGCAATTTTTTAAGAGCTCAGGACATGCAATGTAGTACCCTAGATTAGGTTCTAGAACAGAGAAAGAATACTAGTGGAAAAAATGGGAAAATGCAAATGAATAAAGCCTATTTTAGTTAATAATATGGCATCACTATTAATGTCTTAGTTGGGATAATTGTCCATGTATGAAGATGTTATTATTAGGGAAAGATAGGTAGAGGGTATGTGGGAACTCAACCTTTGTGACGTTTGTATAAACCTATAATTATTTTAAAACAAAAGTTAAAGAGCTCAGAATTATATACAAACTCATGCACGTACGGCAATCAACTAAAAAAAATTTACTGTATAAACAATTAGGTAGGCTCATAAAACACTGTCAGAGTTACAAAAATACTTTGCGCTTTGGCAGTGGTGGGGGGCGTGGGGGTAAGAGTTCATTTATGTTGCCACTTAGATGTTTCACGGAACAGCTGATTATCAAGATGCTTAGACTCAGAGTGGCTGGAGAGACTTTCGAAGTATTCATATCCGGATAGTCTGAAAATGACTTTTATCTTTTCCAGCATCTAAGTTTCATGGAGAGAGTAAGGAAGACATTTTCTACAATAACCTTCTCAGTAATCATTCCTCAGGGACTATATTTAATAGTCCATCGTACATGAAATTAAACATTTTTGTTTCCTAAAGAATGGATACCTTTTGCTTGTTTGGGGGGCACTCAGTTCCTGAGTCCTTGGCAAACTGAAAGAATGGAAAGGGTTAACTAAAGATAGCCTTTAGATATCTTTAGATCTATCAAAAGCTGGAGTATCTGCGAATCTAGATCTTGCGACTTCTGCCTCCTTAGGTGCCCCAGGCAGCATTCAACGGGCATAGAGTGCCTAAGGGGGTGGATGAGAGAGGCCAGAGGGGGGTGGCGATGGAGAATCCCTCCAAAGCGGCCTCATCAGAGTCAGCTCTAAACCAAGGGACTTGTTCCAAATTTGTAAAAAATAATTTTGTTTAGTGCTGTTGGAAACAGCACTGAAGGATCATCTTAGCCTTCCCTGGAGGGTTTCCCTTGGCCCACTTCCATCAGGGGGTGGAGAGACCCTGCCTCCAGAGAGGCACAGCAAGACTCCTCGATTTCCCCAAAGGGACGCCATCTGCGTGGGCCATCTAAAGTGTGTGGCACTGCCAACTGCCAGACACGCGGATGAGCTCCACTCCAGCCCCTGCTTCCTCCTGTTCTGGTCCAATTTTTATCATAAGCCTGGCTGAACTTACGCCACTGCGGGATGGTCTGAAAGAACCTGCAGCCCATCCAGTCCACTTCTAGAGTCGAGGGTTCATCTCTGCCTCAAGCCAGACCAGGAAGGTGGTCAACACGGTCATAACCCTCCACCAATTTACAGGAAATGGCTGTGTCCTTTGCTTCCAACGAGCAAAACCCAAATTTCTACGTATCTTTACAAACATCTGGAGTATTGTTGAGGACCCTGATCACAATAACTGACGATGACCTCTAAATGAAGCTTAAGTCAGACTTGTCTTTGGACAGTCTAGTGAGCACAGGCTCTGAAGCCAAGTGGCCTGGATTCAAATCCCGACTCTGCTATTGAACTAGCTGTTTAACGTCCTATGCCTCAGTTTCCTCATCTGCAATAATGACAGTCAGCCCCCTGAATTTCTGAGGATAAGAGTCAACAGCAATGAAGTCTTTAGGACCATGCCTTGCAAAACGTCAGCACTCAGTGAAGATTCATTATTACAATTATTCTATAACAGGGCACTAGAAAAACCACCGTACTCCATAAGGAACAGAGATGCTTTCACCTTATGCACAGTGTGATTCATGGAAAGCAGGGTTCTGAGATCCTTTTCCCCTCCCAACAGGCTTGGGGTCCTCAAGAGTGACAGTGACTTTCTACAGCACAGGGGACCTTCAGAATCTGGGAGGGGGGGTAGTCAGACACAGGTGTCATTAGCAGAAGTCTTCTCAAGATTCTGAGACGCCCTTACAGGAATTCATGCCATTTACCTTAAGAATCCTCAATATAAATAATCACCAGGAGCACAGAAATGAACCCCAAGGTCAATTTTCAAAACTGTGCCCAGTCTTATGCTCTAAAAAGCCAAGTCTTCTCCTTCTCCCCAGTCTGATCTGCCCTAACTCTGTCTACTGTCCCAGTAAAGACAGACGCACTGATGATTCCCTTATGTTTTCTGTGGCTTGTAACTGTTCTCATGAAGTCTCAGATCTTTTATGGAACAAAGAAGGATATAAAGTAAATAACACAATACACGTACTTTTTTGTTTAGAACGAAGCACAACTTCAGTTACCTCTGAGAAAGCTGAGCCCCCTTATTAACACAGACAAACTCCTAATAGGTGCTGGGACAGACACACTGGCCACAGAACACCGTTCCATCAAGAATTCAGTAAGCACTGCAGCTGGGAGGGGAAAACAGCGCCCTCTCAGGAACAGCTCAACCAGGCCTTCTATCCCTGCTGCTGAATCCATCTCTGCTCCATGCATCACCCTCCCAGCCCACTCCTGTCAATTTCACACTTCGCTTTACGGAAATCACCCGCCCAGCCCTTCCAGGTGGAGAAAAACAGTGTTGCTGTTCACCCTTTCTCCTCCAGCCTTTGCTGACAGCCCTCGCAAAACACCTGGTAGCAAAGCAAATTGTTCACAGCCCGCCGTCCTGTTTTACCACGTCCCTTCCCTTCCTCGCCATAAAATGCATCTTGAAAAGCCAGGGTGTCCGCAGCAGACCAAGAACTTGTTCAGAACACCGCTGGCTCTGGAGCAGGCTTCACTGGATCAGGCTGTGCTTAGAATGAAGCTGAGCAAACCAGGAGCGACGGAGATTTCAACCGCGAGCCCTGGGATTCTTACAGAACCAATGGTGATATGGCGGCTTCCAGCCAAGGAGCCAAGGTTTGGAACCTGTACGGTGTTCCCCACTTAACTACTGCCATGGGACTGTTTTATTCATAGACACAGATCTGCTTTGGGATTCAGAAAAATATCTAGGTCCAGCTATGTAATTTGCAAATGAAAATGAAATATGCAAAATGAAAACGCATGGCCCCTTGTTCAAAAAGCAGGGGGAAAAAAAGCTGTAAAAGGTATTAAGACGTGAAGCTTTTTCTTTTCTTCTGCATTTGCTCTCTCAACTCCTGATGGTGTTTCTTACTTGTTATTTAATGTCATGCTCTCTCGGGCACGGGGATACTTACAGGGTGAGTGTAGACCATCACAGGCTGCCCTCCCCCCACAGACCATCAGCTCCTGGGCCGATGGGCCATGCCCTGGCCAGGGATGGGGAAACTGAACCAAGAATCCCCCTTTCCCCTGCATCCACCACCCCAGCCCACAGCACACGGACGACCCTCTGTTTGTATCACCTGTGCCAGGACACACTAGATACCTGGACTGGGAGCGGGCGGGGCCCCACTGAGTCACCCACCAAACACAGTGCTGTGCTGTCTGCCTGAGCTGGGCAGGCCACTACTTTGCCCCTTCCTGAGACACCATGGAGTTTGTGTGCCCGGCATCAAGTCTCCCCAGGCTCACACCTAGCCCGCTACAGGGGTGGAAGGCAACAGCAATTGCTGGCCAGGGGCAGGGATGGGGAGGTTGGCAGGGCCTGAGGTGCCAAAGAGCAGGGGAACGGGCAGCGGAGAAACACTGCGGAGGTGGGGAGGGGGCAGGACCGTGCAGAGCCAAGGCGCCAACCCCCTGGAGCACGCTCCACTGCCCCACTGGACTGCATTCATAGGACACAAAGTCGAAGAGGAAAGTATTTAGAACATCAAGAGAGCAGCTGCACAGAAAAGCACGGGGCCCTGATTCACAGCGCAGGGCCCCATGCAACTGCACTGGCTGCATACCCCTCACGCTAGGCCTGCCGGTTCCCCACCGGAAGTCCAGAGCAAAAGTTCACTCTCACTTCCCACCGTAAAACAGGCCTGTGTTTATGACACGGATGACAAGGAGCTTTCACTCTGCACAGGTGTGAGGGTGCCCTGGAGGCGGTGGGTGTGAAGGGTCTGTAGCACCTGTTCAACGGCCCCTCCCACGACACTGCAAGGCAGCGCCTGGCTTCTCTTCAAAGGCTTCTGAAGCCCACCTGTTCGAACAATCATCTCAACTTACGGCGCCGCACAAAGAACGGATGTAGCGAGATACAAGCAGAGCCGTGATGACTGCAGAAATCCTCCCAAACCTAGCTCGACCGAGGGATTTACTTTAAGTACTGGGGAGATTAGGAAAGAGAGAGGACTGGGGGATAATGCCTTATTGAGTGGCTCTGGGTTGATGGTTTGTAAAAACTGGGCCATTACCCGAAGTCATTATTTTGACGCGAGACTATAACCTGGCCGCTGAGAGCACGTCTCTTACAAACCTTAGCTTCTGGGTCACTGTTGATGCTACAAGAATCACCATCATCAGCATGTGGGGCGTTTCTAGAAAGAAGAACAGAAAACTGGACTTAGGACTCTACTGCGATCTCTAGCTGCACAAAGCCACACAGCACAGCAGGTGCTTCGAATGCCCTACCTGAGTTTCAAGGATGCATAACGGAGTGTTGCTCCTTCAAACTCTTTTAAACTGGGGTCCGGGTTGACTGTGGCCGCATGCAGATCCTAGAGGAAAAGAGATCCCTGTTAATGTAGAAAGGGAGAGGGCCCATGACATGGCCTCAGATATCAAAGGGGAGGAACGTCCTCCCAGCACGAGGCAGAGGCGCGTCTGTGAGCGCAGGCGGAAAAAGGCATGCGTGGGCTGTTGATGCTTGCGTGGCGCCAGTGCCGGCTCCTACAAGACAACAGGCAGCTGGGCCGACCAGCCTGAAGTCATTCACAACGGGCAACATCAAAACAGGCGACACATGTGAGCCCCACAGCCCTGGCCAGAAGCCCCATCACGCCGTCCCTGCAGGGTGCAGGATGTTCACAAAGAAGATGCAGCCACAGCCATGCAAAAAGGACAAAACAGTACATGAACTAAAATCTGACCGTATACTTGCCTTCCAAATGTCACTATTAATCTTTCCCCCATTCAGAACAGCAAAATCACTCCATGGCTGTTTCTAGACATATAATTATTTACATAGGAAAAAGCATATTGATTAAAAAAGAAAAAAGAAAAAAACAAAAGGATAAAAGGAAAGAACACACACACACACACAAGACACTGTTGTTAGCATCAATATTCACAGGATGGGTTAAGGAACAAACTTATTCTAACGGCAACGTGTGGGCTGGCTCTCCCTAGATCTAGATATCACCTGAGGCCTAGGGCAGGAGGAAAGAGAGGGGGCTTTAATTACTTACCAAAACAAATAGATGAACGTTATTACCAGACAGTGAAGTTACTTTCTAAATGTGGTCTTAAAAGGACACAATATACATCAAAGTATCAAATGCCCAGGGCACCTAATTCCATAGGAAGCTTTTTCTCTCCTATTAATAAAACAGAACCGTTTCCTTGAGGTGGAGGTGGAAACAGGGATGATGCTTGTCGATGTGCTGGTTGGAAACTGGGGAATGTCCTTGGTTAAGGTCATAAGAACTGGGAGCCAAATTATTTTCACTTAAAAAAAAATGACAATGAAGGAGGGCAAGGAACCCAGCCTGACCTCACCTTGCTGAGATTTAATCCAACAAAAAGTAGCTCTAGACCATCTAATATAAATTCCTCTCATTCATAAAAAGCTCTACTTCCTTGCCTCTTCACAAAGTAATATTCCATCACGAAATGCTTTTCTAAACATAGTTGTAGAACAAAGCACAAAGCCTTGCCTCACTGGGAGACCTCTTACAACAACAGACCTTTGAGTCTAAACAACTCCTTCCTTTATTCTCCTCGGACAACATGGGATCATTTTTTTTTTCTTTCTACTATGTTGACTGAATATTCAAATATTTTTTCATACGACATTTGGGGAAATAAATGATACTAAGAAGATACCCAGGCACATCCTTATGAACTTGTGGCACTGATTTGTTAAGCAAATCTCTTTCCTTGAATAATAACTCAACAAGAGAAACTTCTCCACTAAGTAACTTTTCAACTAAAGTTCTTTGAAAATGAGACCACAGTACTGACCCATAACTTCTGTACACATCTAATACAATTTTTAAAGCCACTCAAAGCCGAAGCAGTTAAGTTCACAGGCCCTGGTGTTGAAAAATGCATTTATTTGGCTCTGAAGGCCTCTCTGAGGGCACAGTTATTGCAAATTTGGATCCATTATCACCACTGAACAGCTGGTGTTATTTGTTGCTTTCTTTTCTGGACGAGGCACCCAACCTGCAGTTTTTCAAATTAAAACAGAACGTAGACCACAGTGTTTACTATTATTATTTGTTAAATAATCTCTTTTATTGAGCACAGAGCAGGCCTGCTGCCCAGCCCCTCACCTGTTTCCTCACACCATCCCCAAAAGTAGTGTTCAGTTTTCACCGAGGAGAAAAGATTACAGGAAAATCTTAACCTGTCAGCTGGGGGGACCTGTGAACCCCCTGAAGTGGGGTGTGGGGTTTTGTTTGTGTGTTTTATCCCCACCTTTTCTGTTTTCAGAAGGGCAGGTGACCAAAAAATGTTTAGTTACCATCATACGGGGATTAACAGACACTCATGATAAGGACTTGAAATACCAAGTACAAAATAACATTTTAAGCTAAAATTTCTTTAAAAAAAAAAACAAAACAAGCCTATTTGGTCCCAGATTGTCCTCACTGTTTACATGTGAGCCTTATTTGGTCTTCATTTAGGCGGAACTTTGAAAATGTAATCAGGTGATGAATTAGGAAGATTCAAGATAATTGTGTTCTTGTGAAGACGTTTTTAAAAAAGGCGTGGGTGTCTGACAAGAGGAATCTGATATCAGAAATTATACCCAAAAGACACTGTATTGGGACTAGAGAGAGGGAAAGAAGAGCATTTTTTAAAACAAGTATTCAGAAAAGGCTTTGGCGTTTAATCAAACACTTCTCTATACGTATATGCTTAAATTTTTTTATATATTTACTCTTTGGATGTAGGAGTCCCTGTAAAGTAAAAGCTGATTATAGTTCTAAGACTGTATGAATCTAGCTCTCATGCTATGGAGACATGAGTCAGCTGGCAAACCTCCAACAATCACCTTTTTACAGATTTAAATAAAGAAAGGCCCTATACAGTGATCTTGCAAAACCTTAAAATAACATAAGTATTCCTAAAGAAACCCTTCATCACAAAACTTAAGCAAAGAAAAATGAAAACAAACATTATCTCCTATGAACAGCCCAAAGACCTTTTCCCCCCTATATTTAAATTTTTCACTGATGAAGATGAGAAACTTTCTCCTCCATTTAAGTGACTATAATTTTTTTTTAAGTCAAGGCCAATGAAAAACAAAAACAATTTGTCTTAAATTTTAAGAACGATATATTCTATTCATCTATTTTTTTTTTTAATTAAGAAGAGAGAATACAACATTTTAGCTAATAATTTAAAGAAAAAAAGACACCAACAGAGATACTTGGGTTCTACAGAAAGTCTGTAGTCTGGGTGATGGGAGTGAGAGAAGAAAGAAGAGACAGAGAAAGAAAATAAAAGAGGAAAAAGCCGGTGGAGTAACACGCCCCAGGGAAGACAGACACCAAGAGAGGTAAACAGTAGTAGAGGAAGAACACGGACCATCTTCCATGAGCAACGACCTCCAACTGATCATCTCTCAGGCAATGCACAGCTGAGAGTGGATGGTGTCAGAGTTATGGCTGGGAACACACTCTCCTGGTGCTTGTCTGGACCTCGGCCCAGGCTGCAGCACCCCTTATCCTGATCATGGTGATGACATTCAGGTTCGGGAGAGCCCTGGAGCCCTAGCTCCTCAGAGACAGTGAGGACTGACCTGGCACCTGGAGCACAGCACCCATCATGACCCTTCGTGACCTTTCAGCATGGCGCCCTCATGACTCACTAAGGGACTCTGACTGTATAACCTTGATTACTGAGAGTTTTCTTCTTCCATTTTTCTCTTCTGGGATCTTGGAAAGCAATTCCTCAAACCAAACAAAAATGATGCAATGTCCTTCTGCCGGAACAAAGCTAATACTAGAGTTGATCCTTTGACAATGTCAACAGGGTGTTATTAAGGATGGAGTCTGAGGAGATGAGAAAGTCTCTACGAAGTGGTATCAAAATACAAACTGGTAAGCAAGAGTGGAGGGTTGAACCCGCCGAGAGCTGGGAGAGAGGCAAGCCGGTGAATGTTCTGCAGGAGCCTTGATGGAAGCCTGATCATATCACCTCTGTGTGCTCTTCAGAAGTGCTGGAGTTAACACAGCCTGCTGGGAAACTCAGGTTCAAACCCTGGCTCTGCTTTCACCTGCCCTGTGAACTGAGTTCCCCGTATATCAAACGGGGCTAAGGAGACTTCCCAGCAGAGCGTGGGCAGAGTGAAGCCAAGAACGTGAGCCCTTAGCCCAGGGCGCGCGCCCGAAGGTGCCCAGGAAATAGCAGTGCCCTTATCCTCTACTCTTCCCATGGAGAAAGCAAACAAGGCTGTCTGTAAGAATAAGGAGTCTGAGAGCCTAGGGACTACAAAAGGTTATGAATCATGCTTCGTAATCCTCTTTTGTCATGACCTGAGCCTTGGTACGTGTGGCCTTGAGGATAATGAATGGCAGAGCACCTGGAATCCTGGGATTCTACAGAACAGGCCAGTCAGTGTTCATGCACACTGTATCCGTATGTGTGTATCTTTGTCCGTCTTTTAAAACTGCAGCCCTACCAAGAGAACAGTGATGGTTTATCCTGCAAACAAAATCCAGAGAAGTTTAAAAAAAATCTAGCTAGAAGACAAATTGACAAATGCTCATGCAATTAAATTAGTCTCTGTGGGCAGCAGCAGCATTTAGAAACTACTCAATATAAACTAGAGGAAAAGGAAGAGACCTGAGGCTCTAGCACTGGCGCAGCCACTACGATAAGTCAACAAAGCGCCCCCTCCTCCATGAAGCCGGTTTATTCCTTCTTGCAGCAAACATTGAACGAACGTCGAACGTCACCACGTACCAGGCGCGGTGCCAGGTGCTGAGGACACGAGATGAGTGGGCAGGTCCCGACCCACCCAGAAGGGAGCCAGACACGCCACAGGTAGGAATACTGCACAGAGACACAAGGGGATAAAAGCGAAAGGGCTTTCAAAGCAGAAGGGTTAGAACAGTGATTCCTAGGAGATGCTAGGATGAGGCCAAAGAATTTAAGCAGAAGTGGCATATAAATCACAACAGGGAGACTAGATTCACTGGCAGACCGGCTCTTGTACTCACTCCACACCGCATTTCCCTGAAAGCTTATGATAAAGGCAGATTCCCAGGCCCCACCCTTAGAGAATCTAGCTCAGTGGCCTGGAGTAAAACCAAGGCATCAGCCTGTTCTACAAGCCCCAGAGCACATCCCGGACACCGTTCTTGGCTCACAGGCTGAGGAATACTGCTGCAGCATTCCCTAGGCCCTTCTCAAAGGTTCCTGCCAACTTGAAAATATCATGATTACTTGATCAGGTCAAGAAGTTCAGAAAAATGATGACGGGCTGGCCCCTTTATGTTGTCATCTTATTTCTAAACGTATGTGAAAAGCCTTAGGTTCTAACACAATATGTGGGTTTTGCCCCTCCTGGGGAGTTAGCTGCTCAGGCTTCTCCCAGACTCCAAAGGCGATGCAGCCAGAACAGAGTGAACTGTGATCAAGAAGAGATCACAGCCCTGAGAAACAATCTGACCTTCCCTGCTTCAGACCCACTTTCTCCTCCATAGTCTTATTCTTAAGGAACTTGGAAAACACCTTTAGCAGGAAAGATTCTAAGTGAGACTTGCTTACGGGCCAATAGTTACTACAATATTTTGTGCAGCTCCCTCTTCTCTCTAAAATTCAACGTCTAAGTAGTTTGGAACAAACTGAAGGATTGGGGGGAGATCATCTTTGGGCCAAGTTTCAGCGGCAAATGCTTCCCGGCCAGTTTATACACTTTCAAAAACACTGCTGGCGTATGCAGAGGAAACATTACGTGCGGCGCCTAACACGTCCCTGGTGAACTTTGGAATGTGAAATGTAAAATTTTCAAACCATAAGGAAGCCTTCGGTCCTAAACTTTTGTGATGCTTAGTCAACAGATTTGGCACTTACTTATTTGATTTTTTTTTTTTTAAGCCAGCTCAGGAAAAAGCTGTATAAAATATGCCTTTCTAACACAACATATTACAAGTTTCCTCTCGCCCTTAACATTTTGCTTTCTCTCATGTTTCCAAGTCAGTCAAAATAGATTCTATTTAGGGATCAAAGAAATGGCATCAGAGAAATAACCATCTCTCTTCAACTGTTACTAGCACCTGAGACAACGTTATCAGAAGTCATTTTCTAGAAGGCTCTGCATATGTCACCGCCCTCCCCTGGAGTGAGATGAAGACACTCGAGGCTCTCCAAGCCCCCCTAAACACACCGAGTGAAACCTGGGGTAGGGGCAGGGGCCAGCCCACCCCCATTCAGGCTTGACTCCACTAGGTGTCGGGTGTGAGACCCTGGGCAAGCTCCCCCACCTCTCCGTGTGCGTTCTCAAATGTAAAAAGGGAATGACAGCGGTCCTACAGATGCACAGGGTTTTATGAGGAGTACGGAGATAAGGCACGAAGCTGGGCTCTAAACACTCGATTACCCTTAGCGCCTCTGCTTTTTTTTTTTTTTTTTTTAATTTATTATTTATTTATTTATTGGCTGTGTTGGGTCTTTGTTGTTGCACGTAGGCTCTCTCCAGTTGCGCTGAGCGGGGGCTGCTCTTCGTTGCGGTACGCGGGCTCCTCACTGCGGTGCCTTCTCTTGTTGTAGAGGACGGGCTCTAGGCGTGTGGGCTTCAGGAGTTGCAGCACATGGGCTCAATAGTTGTGGCTCACAGGCTTAGTTGCTCCGTGGCATGTGAGATCCGCCTGGAGCAGGGATCGAACCTGTGTCCCCTGCATTGGCAGGCGGATTCTCAACCACTGTGCCACCTAGGAAGCCCCAGTGCCTCTGCTTTAATATCTGTGTCAGCACCTGCGGGACCTGGGAATGTGGCAGCCTGGGTCTTCCCCCACCTCTCCCCTTCCTCTCCTCTCTACCTATCTGCTCTTCCCTTTGCCCCTAGGATTTTAATATACTGCCTTTTAAATCTGCTCATTTCTTTGACTTAGTGGATGGCCTTATGTCCAAGGAAAAAAATGTGTATGAGGCAAACAACCATAAGGTTGATCCGAAGAACATCTATCCCATTGGTCTGTTTAAAGTGCTGGGTATGAGTCTCTGAAATGTCAAAAAACTACACATCTGTTAACACGTTTCTTGGAGGGATAAGGCTTTGTCCAACACGATGGCAACAGAAGAGAGGAATGGAACCAACAGCCAGGTGGAAATTCACACAGTGCTGGGGCAGAGCACAGGATGTGGAGCTGAGAACTGGACGCCTGCCACCCTGATGCCACTTGCCTGGTTATTCAACTCACTGAGCCTCAGTTACCTCTTCTGTTACCATAATAGCTGTCACCTCTGCCACAGGAAGTCATGAAGGGAATAAATGAAGTGACATTTATGAAAATGCCCTGAAAGCCACAGTACGTCCTGAATAGCAGCTGGGAGGCTGAGCAGTGGGGATGTGATGGAAACATTGAACTCCAGGAGAGGAAGTGAGGCCAGCGGCCACGGGACACAGTCTGAGCCTGGAAAGCGGGCTGGGCAGTGAGTGGGAGGGGGTGGAAGCAGGCATGGATGGGAGCAGAGCAGGCAACAGTGGGCATCAAAGGCGGCTCAGGGATAAGAAGTGGACTCTGCTACCTGATACTCATCCCCAGAGCTGGCAGCCCACCTGTGCTGTGTTCTTCCTAAGACCTTTTGCAGAAAATATGAACGCGAAAGTCTACCGTATGAATCAAGGAAGTAAAAATCTGAGGATGCCCTCCTTGGGCTTCGCCCCACCCACGCCTCAGCCTCAGGAGGTGGGCTTCAAGACAAACTTCCTTTCTTCCACATACAGAGGACAAGACGTTCATTGAACAGAAACGGTATCTCACAGTTAGCCTGATCTCCTCACCTCTGGACAAAGAGAAAGCAGGTAGGCCGAGATCTCAGAGCCAGGGAAGCCGAGTGAGAAGAACTTTGACCTGGAATTCAGGAGGATTCGGGACCCTTGAGTTCTAGACCCAGTGTGGCTGCTGGTCACTGGCCTCTTTGTGCCTGGGCTTCCCTGTCTGTAATGGATGGATACTGGCGCCAGATGCTTCCTTCCCACTCTGGCATTCTCTGCTTGCAGGGCACTCCCTGGGGGTGAAGATGGAAAAGGGCTGCAATCGGCGGATGGAGCCCTGGAACGGAGAAGGAGTCTAACAGAGATGCCAAGAGCCAAGCAGTGCAGGTGAGGAAGAGCAAGGGTCTCTGTGCCTCAGTGAGAGTGCGGGGCATCCTGGCCCGCTCGGACCCTGGGAGGCCTCTCCACGGTCCAGGGAGAGATGCCAAGAGCCAAGCAGTGCAGGTGAGGAAGAGCAAGGGTCTCTGTGCCTCAGTGAGAGCGCGGGGCATCCTGGCCCGCTCGGACCCTGGGAGGCCTCTCCACGGTCCAGGGAGAGATGCCAAGAAGTAATGGGCAGGGATGGAAGAGGACTCCACGTCACGCTCCGTTCCATGAGGAGCAGGCTGTGTGGGTTCATCTTTACCCCCCCAGCACACCTCACGTACGGTGAGTAAATGACTGAATGGGATCTGCTCCGGGAGTAGGAGTGCTACGCTAATAAAAAGTTATCAAAGTCATCAGTAACAACGTCCTAAGTGGTTCAGGGGAACGGAAGCACATATCTGATCATCAAGGCCAAGTACCAACAAACCAAGGCCCTGGTCTATCGACGGGGTGTATCGCTCTCTCTAACCCGTCACTTGAAAGATGGAGAATTTGAGGCCCAGGTGGGGTAAGTGAGATGCCAAGCCTAGTAACAGCAGGAATGTGGCTGGAATGTAGGTCTTCCTGCCTCCCAGAGAAGAGCAAGTAAATAATGGAAGATGTTGTTTACTTTCAAAGACAGGAAGGGTGATAATAGCGGCAAATATGTAGAGAAGCTTTGGGGTAAGAGATGCAGTTCACATTCCTTCCATGTTCTCAAAGTAAAAGAAAATGAGTAGTTTCAAGCACAAAAGACTATGGTCAGAAAAAGGCAGAAGTGCCTGTGTGTCAGGAATGAAACCTCTTTTCTCCAGAAAAGCCATTACTTAACTGTGACCTTTTCCTACTGTAATTCTCTAGAATATTTTGTTATCAGGATTCACAAAGGTTCACTGCAGGAATTTTTGTATTAATAAATACCACGATGGAATTTTTTAATGCCTCAATTCTTTGTTTAAACATCAGATTTCTTCCTCAGGGACAGAACAAATTTATGCTGCTAATTATTTCTAAAATAATGTCACTTCTGCTAAATAAACATCCTCTTTTTTTTTTTTTTTATTAAAATTAAGCATTTAAGGGCTCTCAAGGGTTATTCCTGCAGACATTCTCTCCATGTAATCAAATGAGCCCACAGATATGAATAAGATATGCCGTAATTATAACACGTCTGGCCAAGAGATGCTCTTCTGTGTGTAAATATTTTACGGAACCAGCACCGTGCAACAGCACCTACAGAGTAAAGTACTGCCTCAGTGAGCCCCAGGGAACCTTAACCACTTTCATTAATCAGCCTCTCTCACTTTCTGTACCTGAAATGGTGTTTCAAGAGACCAAAAGCCATTAAAACATGAAAACATCCCTGAAAGATGGTATTAACACTATTCACTAAGAGGAAGCATTTTGGAGGTTTCAAATGCAACATGCACAAAAATCGAAAAGCTTACCTCGATGACCTGTTGGGGCAGAAGCAATGAGTCTAAAGAGAAATCACAAGTTACATCCAGTCTACTAAGTCATTAAAAAGACACTCCATTTTACCTCGTTCTCTGGGGTGGGAGATGGCGTTACAGAACTAAAGGACCCTTTCCTAGAACCCTGCAGATCTGCTGGGATGGAGATGGGGCGTTCCCACTGAGTCGTCCCTGTTGGTATGTGCCAGTAATAGGTCCCAGCGACGTCGCTGATTCTTTTCCAGCCAGGTGGCAAATCTGGATCAGTCTGAAAGGAGTGATCACTCCATATATCTGCTGGAAAATGGAAAAAAAGAGAGGGTTTTATTAAAAGACCAAACAATTACAGTCTTCCAATTTTACTACCAGCAGTCAGGAGAATTCCATAGGCAGATGTGTCCATAGCCCAAATGCGAACTAAAGCCATCCCATGGACATGAAGTACAGAAAGAGGGGGAGTATGGAAAGAAACATGGAAAGAACTGGAAGGTTGACACTTGAGAACATGGATATAAAGGACCTATTACCAAGTCATCTTACAGCTCCAAGGACCCTTTGAAGGAACAGGCTAAAACTCCATTAGTCAGAATCAACTACCCAAGCAAATTTTGCAAGGTTACACACAAAATCTACCGTATCGCTTGGGACTTCCCTGGTGGCACAGTGGTTAAGAATCCGCCTGCCAATGCAGGGGACACAGGTTCAATCCCTGTCCGGGAAGATCCCACATGCCTCAGAGCAACTAAGCCTGTGCACCACAACTACTGAGCCTGCACTCTAGAGCTCACAAACCACAACTACTGAGCCCATGTGCCACAACTACTGAAGCCTGCGAGCCTAGAGCCCGTGCTCCACAACAAGAGAAGCCTGCAGTGAGAGGTCCACGCACCACAACAAAGAGTAGCCCCCATTTACCACAACTAGAGAAAGCCTGTGTGCAGCAACGAAGACCCAATGCAGCCAAAAAATAAATTAAAAAAAAAATTTTTTTTTTAAAATCAAAATCTACCATATCCCTTTGTAGATTTGTAAGGTTTACTGTCTGAGGTCATATATCATTCCCAGCAATGAGTACAACTCTCATTTTCTTTGCTTTCTGGATGAGTTACTGGATCTATATCTTTTTTTTTAATTAATTAATTAATTAATTGGCTGCGTTGCAGTGCTCGGGCTTCTCATTGCGGTGGCTTCTCTTGTTGCGGAGCACCAGCTCTAGATGCACGGGCTTCACTAGGTGTGGCTCACGGGTTCTAGAGCACAGGTTCAGTAGTGTGGCGCACAGGCTTAGTTGCTCTGCGGCATGTGGGATATTCTTGGCCCAGGGACAGAACCCGTGTCCCCTGCAACGGCAGGTGGATTCTTAACCACTGCACCACCAGGTGCAAATAAAATACACCTGCTGGGCAATTTCCGTCATCCCAGGCCTATATCAATTAGTTTACTGGATAACTATTTGTTTTTAAAAATCTCATTTTTGGCCTTCTTTGAGCTGAATATGAAATGGGTTAAAGTGTTATAGAAGGGAGGAGAGAGAAGAGGAAGCAGAGTAAGAAATCCATAGAGAGGGAGGCATAATGGAGGAATCGCAGGCAGCTGTATTAACGTACATAGGTAGAAAAACTTAATAAACTTGTGCTCTAAATCTGGGGACTGCTTTACTGTAAGGAAGAGGCTCTTTTCTATGTGGTTATTCACAAGAGGCCGGAGCCGTTACAGCAATTTTTTTTTAAAGCTCTTTATTAGAATATAATTGCTTTACACTGTTGTGCCAGTTTTTGCTGTACAACAAAGTGAATCATCTGTATTTATACACATATCCCCGTATCCCCTCCCTCCTGCGACAGCAATTTAAATGAGAAAGTATGCGGGCCTTGCTCTTTGCAAATGTCACTGCATCATGTGGGCTGGCGTCACTGAGGCTGCTACAGCCACAAGAAGGAAAAAAGCAACCAACCAAAGAAGCTGATTAAGACTACGGGCACAGATGTGCATCTCAGCATCCACTTTTCTCATTTAAATCTGCCAGAGGCACAACTGCCACTTGTCTCAAATTACGATGGAAATTTCCCCTCCCCCTACAGGAAATTAAGCATGATTAAATAATTTCAAGTTACTCAAATCTTTCAGAAACAACTGGAAACAAACATGTGTATACACTCCTCTGTCCTGTCTCCTTTTTAGGGGGTGAGAGGGTTGTTTCTGCTGTTACTTTGTTTTCAGTATTTCTTTTTTTTTTAATTTTTATAAATTTATTTATTTATTGGTTGCACTGGGTCTTCATTGCTGCACACGGGCTTTCTCTAGTTTTGGTGAGTGGGGGCTACTCTTCGTTGTGGTGCACGGGCTTCTCATTGCGGTGGCTTCTCGTTGCGGACCACGGACTCTAGGCATGCGGGTTTCAGTAGTTGTGGCACATGGGCTCAATAGCTGTGGCTCGCGGGCTCTAGAACACAGGTTCAGTAGCTGTGGCACATGGGCTTAGTTGCTCCACAGCATGTGGAATCTTCCCAGCCCAGGGATCAAATCTGTGTCCCCTGCATTGGCAGGCAGATTCTTAACCACTGCACACCAGGCAAGCCCCGTTTTCAGTATTTCAGCTGGGATGGGAAAGGTAAAACACACAGGTCTCAGGATTAAGTTAGAGAAAACTCTACCAAGCGTGTTCCTTTGTCCAATTCTAGCAGCTCACATAGAACAAGCTCGAGGTGGAAACTTAAAGGACAGAAAGAGGCTGCTAGTTACCATTTCTGTGGATTTTAAGGTCCGAGGGCCTGAATTTACACATGTATCCTAGCTGTCTCTACAGCTGGGACATCAGCATATATGAAGAATAGCTACATACCACTATGAGAATAAAAAATCACATCAGAGCAGAGACCAAGGTCAGCAGCCTTTAGGTTTGGCTTTCTGAGGTGGCTGAGAGGGGCCTTGGGCTGCATGGCAGAAAGCGGGCTGTTCTGTTTCAACCAGACCCACTCACTTATATTTGCTTTATATTCTGAATTTCTGCTGAGATTCTGTTGGAATAAAAATTAAAAGGGGGGTTATTCCGTTGCTAAAAATTGGCGATGAGATGATGATGATGGAGGAATTGAGGTGGGTACATCTGCCGTATTACTAGCAGTTCAGAACCACTTACAGAATCCCCTCCACATCACCCTACACGGGTTGTAAGGAATGTAAGCCCCGTGAGGGCAAGCAGCCATCATCTTTGTCATGTCCACCAGCATATTCCCAACACCTAGCACGGCAGGTGTTCAGTAACACTGAGCTGGATGAATGGCGGTAGATGGTAGATGGATGGATAGACCCTACGGGTAGATGGAAGAAAGGAAGATAGGAAGGAAGAATGCACTAAGGAGGAGGGAGAAATAAGTGAATGAAGTCCGGAATGATGGGAACTGAACCTGGCACTTAGCAAAAAAGGAATTCTGAAGAAATCATTTCTGTGCAATTTCATAAAGCAGAGCAATTTCACAAGGCTCAGGAATACTAGCTTCTAGTTAAGAGCATGTCTACTTCCCTGAGGGTCTATGTGAATGTTCTTATGGACAAAAAGAAATGTATGATAAATTGGAAAGAGTCCTGGGCTGCAGCTGAGATTTTGTTTCTTTTTTTTTTTTTTATTGATAGGTTCCACAGGAATAGTAAGAAATATGTCTTCTGAGGGGCCTCAGGGCCATTGCACTTTGTTTAATCTTCAAAGCCCCAACTTGCTTTGTTTTCCTACAAAACTACGTACACATTTAAATAAGTACCCTAGACCTCATTCAACAGGTCAGTGGTTGTCGAATGTTACGAAATTGGGCAGAAGAACAGTCGTGGCAGGCAGGCGGAATTCCAGGCCTGTCCAGAGTCTTTTGACCGCAGCAGCACCGCTTTTATCCGTTTTAAATATTGGTCTCGTAGGTATGATTTTCCTTGAAAACCGGGGTCAGCTGAGTGCTGATCCCACCAGAAGGCAAGGGTGGGCATGAGAGCCAGCCAAGACAAGAATCCGGGCTTTTCAAGGCCTCAACCCAAGTTCTCTTAATGCGGCCACGAGGTTCTCAGGAGCTGGTCACGACAGCTCTGTTAATAACAGTACAAATAACAGAGACGCTGCTGAGGACTGTGGGCTGAATTCCCAGCTCCTTCATCGCTCCTTTACTGCAGGGGCTCGTGCCGTGTCCACTGCCGCCCTATGAAGGACACACTATTGTTATCCTGTTTCTAAGGCCCAGAGAGGACAGCAGTTTGATTTAAAGCCAAGGGGATAAACTCTGTCCCTAGGTAGAAATGGATGTTACTGTTTCAGAGGTCTGAGAGAAATCAGTTATGGTCAGCGTGGGGGAAGTCAGAAGGTGAATAAACAGGGTGGCAGGGGGACAAAAGAAAGGACACAATGGCTTCACGTCTGAGGCTATGAGACCACCCAGCTGACCTGACCAAGGTTACGGAGCCGGTAAGTGAGGGCACCAAGATTCGCCGTGGAGACTGGGTACATCCAGGCAAGGATACTTCCAGTGTAGGCTCTGCAGAGGGTCCTCCCTTCTGTGTCTCCTTCCCTAATTCTGCATCCAGTAAACCCAGGCAGCCACTTCTGCTGGTCCACGGATCTGCAGCTTCTCCCATTGGGAACCTGAGGATCATATCCCATCCCCAGGCACAGAGCAGAGACTGAGATCCCACCTATTTCTCCCTCCTCCTTTCCCCACAGGATCCTGCACCTAAGAAGCTTTACGCTCTCCTGTCATGTCATCACCACACCACTGCATCTTGCTGAAGGCGCCATCAAGGAGAAGCGGGAAGGGGCACACGGTTCGGCAGGAGGAGAGGAAAGCTACAGGTATCCTTTCTAAGTGTCTCCGTGGCCCACTTTGTTGTCTGCAGTTTTGTTCCAGAAGCAGGGCCTGGAAGTCAGAGTGTAAAAATAGCAAGGCTGAGAGCCCCAGAAAGTCCCTTCTGTGCTGGGAGCCTCCTCGGCCAAGAGCAATACTTGGCACAGGAACAAGGAGCCCGTCTATGAGCAGCAAAGACCCGCCCCTTCTAGCTGCCTCGGGAGCCAGTGCCGCCGCTGGCCTGGCTGCACCTCTGCCACTTCTCTCCTGCGCTCCTCCTCACTCTCCTCCCTGGTGGGCTCTGTGTGTGAAGCAAGCCTGCCTCTCATCACCCTCTCCCCTGGGCTCACTTGCAGGAACTGAAAGGTCAAATGAAAACAACTTAGTATCTAGCAGCAGCTGGAAATTTCCCCTCCTGCTCCAGAGGCCACAGGAAGGAGGGATGGGTGAGCTGGGATTCTAAATTTGGCAACGTCTGCAGTGCAGAGCACAAAAGGTCTCCTTCTGGTCCTCTCTTCCTTGACAGTTGTGTACCCAGTGCCTTCAGCGTGCCAGGCGGGGGGTGAGGACCTTGCAAGGAAAGAGGAGATAAACTAATTCAACAAACATTTCCTGTCTACTCTGTGCCCGGCATTGTTCTAGGGCTGGGGGTGCAGAGTTCATCAGAGAGACCTGGGCCCTGCATCCGAGACCTGGGGCAGCGGTTCTCAAGCTTCACCGTCACCTGGAGAATCTGCTGGAACACAGACGGCTGGGGGCCACGCCCCCCCACCCCACCCTGAGCTCCTGACTCAGCTGCTCTGGGGTGGGGCCTGAAAAGCTGCATTTCTAACAGTTCCCAGGTGCTGCAGATTTCTTGCTGCTAGTTAGGGACCACAATTTTAAGAACCACTGGCCTAGGAAAACAGAAAAGGTAATCATTCTTTTCCACCGAACTCCGTCTAACTGCTGGCTCCAGAGAAGAGAACATGTGCGTTACAGTCATTCTTTCACGTATTCACTCATTCTCTTGCATTGAGGGCCCCCAAGACATTCCAAGCACTACGCTAGAAGCTGAGAAGACAGTAATGAATAAAAGAGGCAATTCAGGTATAATGGGATCAACTGGGTCTGGGGATGGGGTGGGCTATTTGGATAAGATGGCCTGAGGAAGGAACAACGTCAGGCTGAAGGAGAAGGGGCACCGGCCTTGGGAAGAGACAAGAGAACGGCATTCCTGGAAGAGGGAACAGCAAGTGCAAAAGCCACATGGCAGGAAAGAGCCCGCCGTGTCATTACAACAGAAAGTCGCCTGAATGAGAGGGGAGTGGTCTAGGATAAGACTTAAGACCACAAGCGCTAAGGACGGACCCTCTGTGCAAAGGGAGACTCTTGAAGCTCTTGCGTGGTCTGTGTTTTCAAAATCAGAAGAGGAAGCTGCACAAGGCTCCCCTTCTTAGAGGAGAGAAACGTCTCTCTTTCGAAGTCATAGCGGCAGCTGCTGCTGGGTGCTCTTTCGAGCAATCTTATTCCCGAGGGTGCCAGACGCCTTAATCCAAACTATCTGAGTTTAGCTTTAAGACATTTTCTCTGGTGGTCTGCTTCCCCTGCCTCTCTCTCTTCTTCTCCAACTCACTACTTAGTTCCTCTACTGTTTTCTGGACCTAGAACTTTGTTGTCAGAAAACAGCAAGAAGGCTCTCCATTCCCTCCAGCTTCATCACCAACTTCTGAGGACAAGAGTGTGGAGCCAGGACTCCAGGTCCAGATCAGTTATTACAGGTTTGCTGGGGGTTGTAGGCAGCACACAGAGGCTGCCCAGAACCCGGTGTGAAACTGTCCCCAAAGGAACTGGCGAAAACAATGACTCTGGAAACAAGGGAATGAGCCCCAAGTGTCCCAAATCCGTGAGCTCGCAGAAATCTGACCCGCCGGCCTGCCAGACACAGGGGAGGAAAGCTCACCAGAAATAGTTTCAGGGCCTCTGCTATTTCTTGATATTTATTTGCAGGGCCTATTTGGGACCCTGAAGTGTCTATCACAGCCTCAGAAAAATTACACATTGTACTCAATTGAGCTTTCCTGGGGTTGCATTCTTTTTACAGCTGTAATAAAACTCTTAACAGTTTTGGGAGTGTTGATTTTCTAATTCCTTTTGCTATATGTTCCTTTAAAAAAATTAATATTAAGATCTTTAGTGTCCTTGAAATAGGGAGTTATTTGTAACTGAGGATTTTTCTGTTAAAGATTCTTGAGTAAATGTTCCAAGAACTCACTATTTAAATGGTTCTTAAATTTGGGTCTTGTAATACTATATACTCTGTGTATTTTTATCAAGTATTTTGGCATAAGATCAACACCATATTTCTTAATTTAAACTCACTGGGGACATAGTCTTTGCTGGGCGTACTCTACTAAATTAGTTTCAGGGCCGTATTACTACCGCAGACAGGAGCTCTGGGGTCAGCCAACAGCCTTGAACCTCAGCTCCAATGCTGGCTAGCTGTGTGACCTCGGACAAACGGCTTAATTTCTAATGGCCTGTCTGCTTACTAGGACAGAACTGATGACAGCCTCTATGTCACACAGCTGATGTGAAACAGAGTGCCCAGCACAAAGCCAGGCACGTAATCATCACTCAGTAAATGTCTGCTACTATTCGCTGTTAATTACTTCATTCAAGTGTGGCTTTGCGGGAAAATACTAATAAAAACATTTTTGAAATGGCATCAACCACAGAGCATTTCATTCAAAAACTAAGATTTCTGAGACTTTGCAACCACCTAATATGTTTTTACTAAAAAGGTAGTTTTTATTTACATCAAGAAAAGTAGATGAGAACATTGGCCACTCACATATCAATTCAGAAACAACGTATCACATGAGGACACACTGGTCTGAGTTTGTGGCACCTCTCTCTCTCTCTTTTTTTTTTTTTTTAGTTTATTTTTATTTATTGGCTGAGTTGGGTCTTCATTGCTGTGTGTGAGCTTTCTCTAGTTGCTACGAGTGGGGGCTAATCTTTGTTGTGGGGCACAGGCTTCTCATTGAGGTGGCTTCTCTTGTTGTGGAGCGTGGCCTTCAGCAGTTGTGGCACGAGGGCTCAATAGTTGTGGCTCGAGGGCTCTAGAGCGCTGGCTCAGTAGCTGTGGCCCACGGGCTTAGTTGCTCTGCAGCATGTGGGATCTTCCCAGACCAGGCCTCGAACCTGTGTCCCCTGCATTGGCAGGTGGATTCTTTAACCACTGTGCTAGCAGGGAAGCCCTGTGGCACCTCTTTAATCAGCATGTGGCTACTTTATGTCATGCAGTTGAGCCATTAAAGAAACAGAAATGAAATCAGAACAAAAAAGTTTATGAAGTCTCATTCATTATTTAAGACATCCTTCTTTTGAGACTGCTTCTGCTCTACCTTATGTCCTCAAGAAAGTATGTAAATAGGAACTGATCCGATGATGGTGGAAAAAAAAAGGGAAATTATGCCTCTCTGTTCACAGACTGTTAAGCAAAATCAAAACAGAGTCAGGGGGGCTCTGCAAAGACAAATTTAAAAACTAAAGGGCATGAGATGTAAGCCGCTAAAAATTATCCAGGGGGAAAATTGGTATTTGTAAATATCCACTCATCCTTCCATACCTCTACATACATATAACTGAAGTTAATCATAGGACCTGCCTACAGAATATTTTAAATATCATAAGAAGGTCACATTCCAAACACTTACACAACAAAACATGCATTTTCTTACAAGTTATAAAAGGAGATATTAAACTTTTAAGATATGAAATATAACCTAAGAACACTATATCCTTTTATTAAAGTGTGCATAAAGTACAAAGTAGCATGATTTACAAGCACTACTGAGAAGCCACAGGCTTAAAGTCCCCCCCTCCCCTCCAAAAAAGTAAAAACACCTTAAAACTTGAATGGAGATTCACATTTTAAAAAAGCTACAGACCATTTCAATAACCCCTCAATTTTGTTTTTCTAAGAAGTGCTGGGAAACACCCGTGTTGAAACCGACAAATCTCCAAAATTCAAGTCTAATCACAATAAAAAACAGAGAATGAGTGCAGGTGGGCATGCTCTTGAATCAGCAACTTGGTGATTTTAAAAAGTAAAGGGCACGCGGCTTCCCTGGTGGCGCAGTGGTTAAGAATCCGCCTGCCAGTGAGGGGACACGGGTTCAAGCTCTGGTCCAGCAAGATCCCACATGCCACGGAGCAACTAAGCTGTGCTCCACAACTACTTAGCCTGTGCTCTAGAGCTTGTGAGCCACAACTACTGAGCCCACGTCCTGCAACTACTGAAGCCCATGCACCTAGAGCCCATGCTCCGCAACAAGAGAAGCCACCGCAATGAGAAACCCGTGCACCACAAGAAAGAGTAGTCCCCATTCACCTCAACTAGAGAAAGCCTGTGTGCAGCAATGAAGACCTAACGCAGCCAAAAATAAAATAAAATAAATAATAAATTGAATCTTTAAAAAAAAGTAAAAAATAAAAAGTCACAACATATTTATATAAAATTGCTAGGCAGGTTTATGACTTTTTCCTCCTGTGGTCTGACTATACTGCTCACCTACTGAATGGTAGCAACGCATCCTGTTCAATACCAGACGGGATTATTCAGGTTTGGCAGGAAGATAAACAAGTCAGCCCCAATATTCTTTGCTTTCAAGTTTAGGTATTTAGTGCCTAAACACAGTGTAACAGGAAGATCTATGATCATATAGAGATGAAGCAACTATACAACATCATTCAAAGAACGTGTCCAGGTGCCATGCCTGCAATCAACCAACCACACACCTTCCTCAGTTGATTATTACTTCACAGTGAGCAGTTGGAGAAGAGAAGACAAAATACCACCTTGGGCAGCAATCCTTCTTTGGCTTCCATACAATTAGACAGACACAATTACTACCAGCACCATACTCTTTCCAGGTAGACGGGTTTGAAAGTATATTAAATAAAACACGTTTTCTTTTCCACTATTTTGGCAGGGTCTTCAATAGACTTTTCTCTTAGAGCTGTGGTCCTCCTCAGGCTGGCAATACAATAGCACTGATGACAAGGTGAAAGCTATTCCAGGGGCTGCCTAGACCAACTTCAAGGTCATTATTAATCTAAATGGTGGCATGTAAGGACTTGATTTTTCATCTACATTAAGTATTAGGACAAAAGATGATTATGGAGAATCTAGGAAATCAACAAAGTATTCAACGACAAACTACAATTTGGCCTTTTATCAGCATGTTAAAAGAGCAAGCAGAAATGGATGCCATCTTTTCTAAAATCAAAATCTGTGTGGGCGCATATAGAACTGTACTCCAATAGGTTAAAATGTATATATTTTGTTTCTGATACAAGAACAAAAGCATGCATTTCTAGAGCACTATGGAATTTTCCAAGTCCTATAACTAATTCAATCTCATTTGATCCTGCAAAATCTTACAAGACAGGTACAGCAGATACTAGTCCCATTTTATAGGTGAAGAAACAGATTTCAGAAATGGTATATAACTTGATCAAGGTTGGGAAATTTGTTATCATTGACTGTGCAGAAATCTCAGTGTATTCTTGTTGGGGAACTATTCTATTAGTCAAATGCATTTTTAAAGGTTGCGTGCCCTTTAAAAATTCAGCATAATTGAAGTAATTTGTTTAGTATGCCTAGGTGGTTAGTGGACAACATTTGATATAAAACATTTGATATAAAATGTAAAATAGGGTTTTTAGGCTATGGATGGAGTGTAGGAGTTCAGAGAAATGTTTTTCTGAGATTAACTTTTAAAAACACATTCGAAAGGATCAGGGTAAAAGCTATTTTTTATTACTCTTCTGAAATATTTATTCTCCACCTAAATTAAAAGAGAATTTGAAGAAGTTTATATAAAAGACAAATGTATTTGAACCAATAAAATAACATGAGAAAACAGAGCCATGGAGTTGAGAAGAAACTTTATTTCTTGCCCCTAAAATTTACAGAATTTTAGTTATCTAATAAAAGAAGTTTACCAAAGAAAGAAACTTTTTCCTAAGCACCTAATCTAAGAGGAACTTAGCATGTGGTAAACAGCACTGGAAGAAGAAAGGCAGTAACTGATGACGGTTCAACATTGCAACAGGTGGTTTTATTTTGTAATCTTGTTCTAAATTATAATCGTGCTGTACATTAGGTGATTACGTGTGAATTTTTTTTTAATAATCAAGTTAACTGGGCAAACCATTCTATGGTTTTGTCTATGAGAAGCCTGGTGCTTGGGTCTCTTAAATAAGGTAGCAGACACTACAAGGTGTTCATCAATATCCAGTGTCTTCTTCCTTTCTACTGGACACATGGCCATCTAGAATACACTTCCCAGCCTCCCATGCATGCAGGCAACATTCTAACTATTGGGATGCAAGTACAAGGATTGCACGGCAGCTTCTAAGAGCCTTCCTTATAAAATAGCTGGCAGGCACATTTTTCTTGCTGTCTGGAACAGACAAGATGCTTCAGGCTGTGAGTACACTGGCTACACCCTAGGCATGCTGGAGTAGTAAGGTTAAGGAATTTGGGTTCCTGAGGTCTTTGTTGAACAGAGCCACTGTATCAGTGGACTGCTACTGCCAGGCTTCTACGTGAAAGAAAAATACATTTCTATTGTAATAAGCCACTGTTATTTTAAAGTCTTATACGACTAGCAGTTGAAGTTGATCCTAACTCATTCATCTGATGGCAGGAAACTGAATTCCAGACCTAGTACCTAGGAAAGAAACAGCTTCTAATGGATTAGCTTTGCAACCCCATACTCAATATCAAACTTACAGGCATCCAAACTATAGAGTTGAGCTGAGAAACCCACGTTCCTGACCCCCAACTCTGACACTTTCCAAAACAGCATATTGTTGGAATATAACCTCGTTGGTTATCATTCATTCATTTTCACCCCTCACCAATCCAAGCATCTTAACCTCATCTCCAACTCCTGTAAAAAATACCAAATGCAGACACTGTGTTGACTAATTTTTCACAGACCTCAAAAAAAGCATCTATCAGGATTCAACCAACCACAAGCAACATTCAGCCACTCATTTGATTCAAGGTTTTTGATTCTTTGATTTATACCATCCTCCTGCCCCACTCTTTCCAATTCTAGGTCAGGAGAGAAAAGCGAAGACTCTCCAGGGGAAAACAAAATGGCAAAACCAATTAGCTGATGCACACCTGTGCAACAGCTTGGTTTTTCTTTTTCAGCAATGAAAGAGTGGTACACAGAGCTCTGAGTTTTTCAAAGATGCTGAGACTACTGGCAGAAAGGAGGCAGGGGTATTTGTGGATCCCATCTGCCAGGATGCACGTGTAGAAAGTGTCATTTTTTTACGTTTCTCAAAATAGAATCTAGCATAAGACAATATGAGGTAATTGGGCCAAAATTCCAGGAAAGGACAAGTAAACAGAATAATTATTCTCAAAAATCTCAGACAATAAATTAGTGCTCAAAGTTTAGAAGGCCTTCTTTAGAGATCAGGATGTGGAACTATCTGGTGTTTAAGTTGTGGGTCCTCAGTAGCAAAAAGATCAGAAAAAGTGTCACAGAGATGCTATTAATCACAAATTAAACAGATCGAAATTCCTTAAAGGCAAGATCAAGCTTGTTTCTCTTTTTATCTGAATCAACCAATGTACTGAAGACATGTCTCACACACAGTAGGTGTGCAATGGAAGTTTTCTGGAGATGAGTGCATATAGCTGGGAGTGGCTCTCTAAGCTGTGAACATCTTATCCTCTGAAACATCAGAGGCTGCCAAGGTAACACCAATATGAATGAAAGTTATAGGAAAGCAGAGGACAAAGAAGGAAAGGAGGAAGAAAGAAAGGGAGTGAGGGAAGAAGGGAGGGAGGGAAGGGAAAATGAGGGTGTGGCCTGTACCACTAAGCTGCCTATATCCTGAGTCCCAGTTGAGTTCTACTCAGCACTGACATCCAAAAAGAAAGCAGAATCACAGTTTGCTAGGTTTTTTTTTTTTTTTAAGAACTTTTATTGAGATAGTCAGTTTGCTAGTTTTTATTCACCCACAAATGTACTGGTTACCCACTAGGCCTCGAATCCCAGTCGATATGCTAAAATTACTTTCCTACTAGAAAAATTCCCCTGAAGCATTAGAGGTTTCTTATCTGCAGTGCGTCTGGGAAGGATTCCAAATTTATTATGCTACAGAGGTAGGTTTCTTTTTCCGCATCTCAATATCTAAACCTTGTGAAAACTCTGACTCACACAAAGTTTCTGTTCTGGGTTAGCTCCATGTCCCTCTCTCTAGATCTACTGGTAGTTAGTGTTCATCTGTAAATGACTATCTGTTCTTGAATTCCAGTATGTTCCAAGCATCTTCCTCCTCAACTCCCCCCATCACCTCCTCTCCAAAAGAAATTACTATAACCTAAAGGCCTTTTGAGAGAAGACTTCACTCATCACACACAAATGATCCTTAGATCTCAGGAGTGGGTACAGAGGAACATTCTCTGGAAGCAAATGAATCAGATGTTGTGTCAAAGTCTTCCTTGTTGCAGGCAAGTAGGCAGAGATCAGGGGGGACAAGTGTATGACTATGTGGAGAACCTCACCCAAGACAGTTGTTTGTGTTTCCTTGCTGGTAGAAACAAACTTTGTGTGTCCTCCTGTGTCACAGGTGCACTTTGATGAATGAACTGAGAGCATTTATCCCTCCCTTTAGAAAATATTACAGTGGAAAGTACCTAACCACGGAGCCAGGAGCGGAAAGGAATCTAGTGAAAGAAAACACTGTATTTTCATTTTGTTTTGCTTAATTTTCTTTGGAGAAACAAACAGCACAAACTGCTTTTGAAAGCAAGGGTGCATTTTCAGTGTAAATTTTCCATGGGGCTTTTCCTTTAAGGGTAATAACTTTTTGTCTTCTACTTTCTGCTTTGATGACTAATTCATTAAAAATACATATCTTCTATTCTGCTGATAGAGCAAGACTTGCAAATTTTCTTATTGTGAATAAAGGCTACTTGCACTAGGCCCAAATTCCAACTGGTCACCCTGGGAAAGCCGACCTCTTTCATGGCCACTGGGTCTGTTTGAGAAACACATTTATAAGAATTGAATTGGTTAGCAAGTCCTTAAAAAAAAGCCATAATTTGACTCACGTTACCAGCCAAAAGGATCTGATTCAACACATACTTGCAGTGCTATATTTTTCACTGAGCAAAATTATATAAAAGTATATCCATCAATAAAAATAAGATAAAGATACAATTTTTTTTTCAAAACAAGTGAATAATATACACCCTGTGACCCAGCAATACTGAGCGTAGAGCTCATACCTCCTCACCTCCTTGCACTAGAGGATGTGAGCCAGGGTGTTCCCTGCAAGATTATGTGCAGTTCTGGGGAAAAGGGTGCACTCTGGGAGCCCGTCATTCTCCAAGGGGCAGGGAAACACCAGAGTGCCACGCAGCAGTTAGAAACAATGCATTAAATGTCTACCCAGCCTTATCAACAGATCTCTAAAAATGCAGCACATGGGGAAAAAACACCCTTTAAATAAATTAAGAACACACACACACAAACCAATAATGTACATCGCAGGTATCTTTCTGAACAGAAAGTTACACGTTAAACACATTAGGATGGTTGCCCATGGGTAGAGACAACAGGAGCGAGGTAAGGGAATAAAACAGGAGGTAATTAAGTAAGAACATAAAACAAGACGTTTTATATGGACCAATGATGACAATACATCATGAACTGTGGCCTATGATTAACTCAACTGTCTGTAACTGAGGTCCAAATCAAACTCACTTTTTCACATTTACATATTTTCCTTAACAATAAAAACACTAATTTTGAAAAATCATCCAAGATTACAGCCACTATTTAGGTAGCTACTGAAATTGCCCAGGGCTCTGAAAAGGCCAAAGATCCAGGGCTGTGATTACCAATATGGTAGCCATTAGCCATCTGGGGCTACTGAGCACAGGAAATGTGGTTAGCCCAAGTGGAGATGTACTGTCGGTGTAGCACACACTGAATCTGGAAAACTCAGCACAATTAAAAGAATACAAACATCTCATTAATAATTCTTATATGGGGGCTTCCCTGGTGGCGCAGTGGTTAAGAATCCACCTGCCAACGTAGGGGACACGGGTTCGACCCCTGGTCTGGGAAGATCCCACATGCCGCGCAACAGCTAAGCCTGTGCACCACAACTGTTGAGCCTGCACTCTAGAGCCCGCGAGCCACGACTACTGAGGCTGTGTGCCGCAACTACTGAAGTCCACACCCCTAGAGACTGTGCCCTGCAACAAGAGAAGACACTGCACTGAAGAGTAGTCCCCACTCACCACAACTAGTGAAAGCCCAAGAGCAGCAACGAAGACCTAATGCAGCCCAAAACCAGAAAACTTAAAAAAAAAAAAAAAAAAGATATATGGATTGTATGTCAACATGATAATATTTTAGATATATTGGGTTAAATAGTAAGATACATGATTAAAATTAATTTCACCTGTTTTTTAAACTTGTTTTAATGTGGCTACTAGAATATTTAATATCACACACGTGTCTCACATTGTATTTCTAGCGGATGGCACTGGTCTAGAGAACTCCAGTCAGCCAGGGTTACAAGAGGGATCCCTCCTATAAAAATTTCTTTGGAGCTTCAAATTGGAAGGTCCTGAAGAACCTAATGCGCCCCCCCCCCCAACTGGAAGGATATAAAAGTGGCTCAGGATTACATATTAAAATTCTAGGTCAGGAAGAGCCAACAATTTTGAACCACTCACAACCTTCCGTTGGTCTCATTTTAAAGCTTCTCTGGGATTAATGCTGCCCTTCAGAAATTTAAGCCCACTTCTTGAAACTAAAGGAAAAGAAAATTTCTACTACAACTTATTCCAAAGCTAGGATTTAAAATAATAAGATACAGCTGAAAAAGCCCAATATAATTTATCAACATAGCTGCACAAATATATGATTTAAGCATCCACTCCTGGGAGGTGCTTTTTTAAAATCAAAATGACCTTGGCAGTAACAATTTAGAGATTACGTATTCAGTGATCCCCTCTCCTTTCCTTGCTCGTTCCTTCTCTGACATGAGCGGTCCTTTCTCACATGTGGCCTATTTTTCCTGCACTCTTCTGTATGGACCAACGGCCACCTATTAAAGACCTCGAGGCTCCTTTTTGACAAGACCATTGCATCTTCACCCTTGCATCCCTGGCACTGGACACAGTGCTCAGCACATAATGGATGGTCAATAACTACCCATCTGATGAGCTGGAAGTGAGTGCTTCCAGAGGCGCAGACTGAGATGTTTGGGGAGGAACAGTCAAATAACTTATTTTCTTGAGATATAACATTATGAAAAAGTAGCAAATACTCAGCAGTGTTTCCATTTCATCAACACCAACATCCACATTAATGTGTACTGAAGCGCTTGCCATGTGCCAGGCACTGTTCTAAGCACTCTTCGTTTATCCATTCGCTTACTCCGTACGAGAACCTTTTATGGTTGGTGTTATCTTACCCCCATTTTATAGATGATGCTTAGAGAGGGTAAGTCAGTGACTCTGGGGTCCCAGAACCAGTAACGGTAGAGCTGGGATTCAAGGCAGGCAGCCACACACCAGAACCCACGTTCCCAAGTACCGGTTAATCAATACAGGACGTTATCTATTTCAGGAAATGAATGTGGAGCAATACAGTGCTCTCATACCCACGGCCTGCTCGCCCACCCCCACAGCACTGCATCAGTCCAAGCTCTCAAGAGCCTCGCCTGGATTTGAAAATGATTCATAACCAATTACTGTGACTACACTGCTCCTGCGAATCAGACTGCAGCTGGTAATTTCCCAGAGAACACCCATTTCAACACTCCCTGTTCCTCTTCCTGCACAAAAGAAAGAGACCTCCCTTAGCCTGGCAGTGCATACAATGCCCCGTCAATGCCCTCCGCACCCTCTGCACTCTTACGCCCTTATGCCCCTTCCCGTCCAGGCCAGCTGCACACTCAGTGTCTCCCAACAAGCCACACGTTTCTGCACCCCAGTGCCTTTGCTTGTGCCGTTGCCCTGGACTGGAATCTCCTTCTCTACTGCCTCCAGACTAAAACCTGGGCATCCTTCAAGGGCTGGTTCCTCCATGAAACTTTTCCTCATCACCCATTTTTTAAAATCAACCAGTTCCTCCCTGTACGTCCACCTCCCTTTGGAGACAAATCATCTAGGGCAGTTTTCTACTCAGTGTGAAGCAGAGAATGCTGCCCAGCATCCAGTTCTACAAGGATCAAGTCATCAGCCACCGCAGTTGCTGCCTGAAACAGGACACCCTGAATGGAATTCAAGACGCAAAACAGGACAAGGCACTCTGTGCTTTGGGAAAACTGGCCCCTTAGATAGTTAGAGATATCTCAGGAAAAAGAAACAATTCTTTTTTTTTTTTTTTTTGGCTGCACTGCACAGTTTGTGAGATCTTAGTTCCCTGACCAGGGATTGAACCCAGGGCCACGGCAGTGAACGCGCCGAGTCCTAACCACTGGACCTCCAGGGAAGTCCCCCCAAAACAAACTTTTTGAATGAACCCAGATTCTTGCACCTTCCCATACATAGAAAAGCACTAAAAGCATTAACTGAAATATCTCATCCTCGGGACTAGCAGTAACCTCTTACCGAGATGTATGCCTGACTGCACGTATTCCCCGTCACAACCACACACACACTGACTGCCCCACCCAGAGCTATGTGAAAGGCTGTCTCCTGGGCTATTATCCAGTGAGGCCCTGAATAAAATTCAACTCACAGCCCTTCGCTGTGGATCTTCTTTCAGTCGACATTAGTACTATGGTTTCCAGTGTTAGACACCCATCTCCCTCCGCTCCTGAAGACTGGAGTCAAGGATCATACATGTGGGATCCACAAAGGATGCCGCTGAGAGAGGAAGTTGAATGCGAGGTGGAAGGTACTCCTCACAGGGCCCCTACACAACCCCATTCTTAAGTTCAGAATTTATTATACAGGAAATAAAATGCTATCAAAAGTTTTGAGCAGGAGACTCCATATGTTTTGAGAATATTATTAGTAACAAGACAGAAAATAGATGAGACAGTGTTGTATGTATTAACAAAATTTATGTAGTGTAATGCATGTTCAAAAATTACAATAGAAGGGAAAATATTGAGCCCAAATAACACATAATTACCAATTCTCCATCCCTATTTAATTTTGCTATCAATATAAATCAGTGATTAAAAACGCAGACACTGGCCATTTGAAAGTCTTTCTTCCCAGCGTGTAACTGTTGTCATGACAACATGACTTCCGGCTTTATCTCTGTGAACAAGCTCACATTTAAAAGGAGAGGACAAGGATCAATCAGGTTAAATAAAGAATACACTGACCAATTTTGAAATGTAAGGAAATGTGTCTTAACCAAGGTTACCCAATGTAATCTCTTTAAATCCCCTTAAGTAATAAAACCAGGCTGCATGTTTTTAATCAATAAAATCATGCTTTAGCATCTATGTTCTTTATATATAATAATAACATGCACGTAAGTTCTCCACACCAGTCCTGTAATTAGTGAGATATGTTTTCAAAACATATCTTGCCGTTATTATCCTAAATCTTCCTGTCTGAGGTCACCTGTCTTTCTTTTGTCTCATCCCTTTTGAAGGATGTACTCTCATTAGGAACCAATTCTTTGATTCCAAGGAGACAGGATGGGGGTGCAGGGTGCTTCCAAATTACCTAAATTTTGGACATCTTCCATGACTATACAAATTAATTTGAAAATTCTGTGAGAACTAGAAATTATTGGTGAATAAGAACCAGAAATGATAAAAACTTGACTAAAAGTTTATAAACAGAATCAATTTCCTTATTTTTAACATGCATTGAATTTTTGATTAACATCGCCTATTAGAAAATCTGTTGAGATCAATAAATCTAATCTTAAAGTTAAAAAAAATAAAACATTTTCACCTCTCGCCATCTTTTTTACGCCAAAGGCATTTAAACTAACTGCATTTGGATTTCTGTTTGAAGACTGAAGGTGGCCTCCTGTATCCACCTTACTTCAGTAATGGTCTTGCCAAGAGGACCAGAGTGCCCCAACACATCGGGCTAGACTCAGAGTGGTCCCCACCCCTAGGGGACATTTGAAAATGTATGGGAGTGTTTGGGATTCTCACAATGGGTGGGGGCACCACTGGTGGGTGGGAGCCAGAGATGCTAAATGTCCTATAAGGAGCAGGGCAGTCTAGCAAGAATAACCAACTGCCCTGGTTTTCCTGGAACTCTCCTGATTTGATTTTATTATTTCTTTAAACTTTGGGACTTCCTAGGTGGCGCAGTGGTTAAGAATCCGCCTGCCAATGTGGGGGACATGGGTTCGATCCCTGGGCCGGGAAGATCCCACATGCCGCGGAGCAACTAAGCCCATGTGCCACAACTACTGAGCCTGTGCTCTAGAGCCTGTGAGCCACAACTATTGAGCCTATGTGCCACGATTACTGAAGCCCATGCACTTAGAGCCCGTGCTCTGCAACAAGAGAAGCCACCGCAATGAAGAGCCTGCACGCCACAATGAAGAGTAGCCTCCACTCACCACAACTAGAGAAAGCCCGTTTGCAGCAACGAAGACCCAATGCAGCCAATAAACAAATTTATTTAAAAAAAAAAACTTTTATATTGGAGTATAGCCAATTAACAATGTTGTGACAGTTTCATGTGTGCAGCAAAGCGACTAAGCCACACATACACCTGTATCCATTCTCCCCCAAACGCCCCTCCCATTCAGGCTGCCACAGAACATTAAGCAGAGTTCCCTGTGCTATACAGTAGGTCCTTGTTGGTTACCCATCTTAAATACAGCGGTGTGTACATGTTGATCCCAAACTTCCTAACTATCCCTTTCCCCACCCTTCCCCCCTGGTAACCATAAGTTCGTTCTGTAAGTCTGTGAGTCTGTTTCTGTTTTATAAATGTGGAACTCTCCTGATGTTAGCCCTGAAAGTCCTGAATCCCAAGCAAACCATCACCTTAAATCCAGCACAAATAAAAGTCTGTCACTGCCAAACACTGAAGCGCTTCCTCTCTCAAGGACAGTAAGGATACATTTGTCCCTCTGTTCTCCAAGAATTCTCTATGGTTCTATAACTCACTAGTTCCTCACAAGGGTGAACTTTCAAGCCAGCGTTTCTGAGAATAATTCCTACTGCAAGGCTATAAAATGTCTTTCTGTGTTCAGCATATTTGTATTGACTGAAAAACTCCAGCAAAACCTAACAAAGGGGAGCACAATTCTTCCTTAGGAGACTCAAACTCAGGAGGAAGGAAACACTTTAATCCTGAAATTCAAACTGCATATTGAGAAACAGACCAGTGGCTTTTTGAACCTACCTTCTCTTATCTTTGGTTGCCTTCGTTAATTTTTTTTTTACAAGTAATTTCCTCTATTACTCTTAAGCTGAAAAGGCATTTTATACTACTGACAACTATAAGAACTAGATTCTGTACTTACTCATTTAAATAAAGGACGCAATAATGGGGGTGAGAATCTCTAGGGATAACATTATACATCTTTATGCAGAAATAGCAGACACTCTCTGTGGGAAAATGGTTAAGTCAGCCACTTTTTATTCTCTTTAAATTTCCTCATCCTGAGGCTATTAGATGACGTAGCTGCTCGAGGATTCTAGGATATTTTCCTTAGAAATGTTTTCCTTATATGGTCATCAAAAGAGTGCTTGTTTCTGTTTAGTGATGGTGCTTTGGAGGCCTAAAGGAGTTAATATGCCTAATTTAATACCAGAAAATGTTTCAATAGCAGGGAAAGAAAGTCTATCATGTAACTGCTCCCTTTGACACCTTTTGGTTCTTTAATCTGATACCAGGTGGCAGATATTTTGCATTAAAATTAGTAAAGGTATTTGTGTAAGCAGATAGGGTAAGGGGGGCCCCCAGAAAAAATGAGCCAGGAATGGCTTTCTTGACATGAGAGATGCCATTTTTGGCTTAAACCATCTTGTGCTCTAAGCCTGGCCACAACGCTTGCCTTTGAACAGGTCTTAGTAATTAGCAATCTTAAGGGAAGCGAGGGAATGCAGGAACAAAGGCAAAGCAGTCAAGAAACAACAGTTCAGCATAAACCAGAGTCCTAGTTCCTCCTCTAGAGAAATAAGCAACCATCTGATGCAGATCTTTGCGTTCTGCAGGAAGCAAGGGCCCTACCCAGGTGGAGGATGGAATGATGGTGTTGACCTTTTCTGACCCTCGTGACTTCAATCATGTAAAGCCTGGACTCTGTCAATCTCTGCCCCAAGTCTATGCTGAATTCTCCTCTGTTCTCCTCCCTTCACGAATATGCACATACCCTTAGCTCAGAAACTTGCCCAATTTTGCTGTTGCAGGAGAAAATCCTTCCTTCTCCTATCTTTGGCTTGGTAGTATCTTTTAGCTCGACACCCATCAAGAGGCAAACCCAGTTTTTTGGGTAACATTCCCCCAAATTCTTAGTCTAGATTTAGCATTGATGTAGATGTGAAAAGGCTACGCTGCAAAACAAATCTTTTCATGTTCACATTCAAGCTTTCATTCAACCTCAGTTAATATTCTAATGGATCTATTCTTATGAGAACAGTGACCAGAGAAAACGAAAAGATAATATTTGGTTTCAATCTCTAAAAATGAACAAAAGCACTCTCCACAAAAAATAAAACTCCCAAAAACTAAATTTAGAGCTATACAATAGATAAATTGTAGACTTTTGTTTTAGCGTGCTTGCTTTGTAAAGGATCCATTCAAATAATCCTTTCAAATATTCCCTCATACAGTTATTTTGTCCAAGTTTATATATTTTAAGCCACCCACTTTCTTTTTTTTTTTCAATAAATAATTTATTTTTAGCTGTGTTGGGTGTTCGTTGCTGCGCACAGGCTTTCTCTAGTTGTGGCAAGCAGGGGCTACTCTTCGTTGCAGTGCTCGGGCTTCTCATTGTAGTGGCGTCTTTTGTTGTAGAGCACCGGCTCTAGGTGCTTGGGCTTCAGTAGTTGTGGAACATGGGCTCAGTAGTTGTGGTGCATGGGCTTAGTTGCTCCGCCACCGTGTGGGATCTTCCTGGCCCAGGGCTCGAACCCGTGTCCCCCGCATTGGCAGGCAGATTCTTAACCATTGTGTCATCAGGCAAGTCCCCACCCACTAATTTTCAAAAACTCCTAAATAGTGAAATGAAAGGGTCTAGAATAAGCCACAGTCTAGAATGAGGCACAGAAATAATTTTGAGCTGAAGGCATTTGAGTTCTTGAAATCCCTTATCTGCCTAAAAGCAGAGCCTCCCAAAAGAACTCAGTAGTCATAAATCCCTTCCCTGGAAGCAACTCTAATCTATTCTGGGAGATGAGAAGTCTACGACCAGACTGTCATCAAACTATTAAATCTCCTATTTATTTTCCTAAGAGGCCACTTATCTTTCAAAAATCATTTGTTTTTCCAGAGTTACCTTTCTCCCCTCTTCGAAAGTCATTTGTTCTCCTAGAAGTACCCTCTGCCACATTCCCATCCTCTATTAAGACTGTATATAAGCCCTAAATTCTAACAGCCTCTTTGAGTCACATTTCTTTGTGAACCCTCATAAGTATGTAATTAAATCTTTTATCTCTTGCTAATCTGTCATGTCAGTTTAATTTGCAGGCCCCAAACACAGAATCTAAGAGGGTACAGGACAAGTTGTTCCTCTCTGACAAATACAAGGCACTCTGTCATTCATTCATCAATTCATTCAGCAAACACCTGCCAGGAGCCAGGTTGTGGGCTGGGTGTTGGGACCTAGCAGTGAACATCTATCACTGGCCTCATGAAGCTTGCAGTCCACAGAGAAAGAGTGGCATCTAGTTTGTAATTTCAAATTATACTTATGAGAAAAGTAGCGTTCTATGGGAGTTTTAACCCTTGGTAATATAGTTGGTGCCTACTAGACTAAGTTCTTTAAGGGTAAGGACAGTGCTTATGCCCATGGCTATCTAGTATCTGGCACTACAGTAGGCGCTTAATAAGAATTTGTTGAATGAATTCCACTGCCTTAAATCTTGTACTCTAAAATAAACAATTCTGGGTAGCCTATATTGGCAATCACAGTATTTGTTGAGAACCTGTGGTATGCACAATACTATCTTGGACATTATCCACTTCTTACCTATCACTCTGTCGCTCCCTAAATTCTTTCTGCAATGAGACATAAAGAACCTGAGCTTCATTAAATCCTGAGACCAGGTGTGTGATCTCAGTTAAAAGACAGTGGGTTCAATTCCCAATCTGAGTTTTGGCTGGGTTCGAGTCCCATTTGATTTGTGCGGTTTCAAGGCCACTGCTCTCCTACACTCACAGCTGCAAAACTAGCTCTCCCTGGATTCTAAGAACCTTCTCTCCACTTGGCCTTTTAGACCTGGACATGCTGATGAGAACCTGGCTGCCGACCCCAGAAGGCTTCCCGCCCCTTGAACATTCTTCTTCATCTTGCCCAGACATCTGTAAACTAAACAATGGCCTCCTTTAAACTCTCCTCGGTGATCCCTCTGGAGTGGTCACCGATTTCCCCCTAGAACCCTGATTCATACAGAAATGTACTATGGTTGTATTCCTTTCCTAGGGCTGCCATAACAAAATACCACAAACCAGGTGGCTTATGACAACAGAAATTTGTTTCACAAATTTCAAAATTAAGGTGTTGAGGGAGCCAGGCTCCCAGGCCTCTAGGGGAGAATCTTTCTCTGCCCCATCCAGCTTCTACCAGTCCCAGATGTTCCTTGGTTTATAGCAGCATCACTCCAGTCTCTGTCTCCATCTTCACAGGGCCGTCTTCTTTCTGTGTCTGTGCATCCCTGCCTTCACATGGTATTTTCCCTGTGTGTCTGTGTCCAAATTTCCCCTAGAAGGGCAGATTTGATGACGTCTGCAAAGACCCTATTCCCAAATAAAATCACACTCAAATGTACAAAGTGTTAGGACTTCAACATATTTTTTTGGAGGACACAATTCAACCCATAACAATAGCTAATGCATTAACGATACCTTCTATACCCAGAATTGCTTGAGGGCAGGAGGAAATCCTCACCAACCTGCCCCACAGGATCTAGCCCAGGGCCATGTCCACAAAAGTTGCAATAAATGTGTGCTTTAACAGACCCAACAAAAGAGTAAATTGGTAAATGAATGGCATGTACAGCTATTAAAAAAAAAAAAGATCTGTGGTTTTATTATAGTTAAAACATCATGTTAGGGGCTTCCTAGGTGGCGCAGTGGTTGGGAATCTGCCTGCCAATGCAGAGGACATGAGTTCGATCCCTGCTCCAGGAAGATCCCACATGCCGCGGAGCAACTAAGCCCGTGTGCCTAAAAAAATAAAAATAAATAAAAAAAATCATGTTAATAGATTCTAAAAGCTGCCTACCTACTTCCTCTCCATCACAGAATTGTAAGGAGGGATGAGGATGCTGAGCTTACAGTTTGCCCGTACATCTGGTTTTAGGCATATCTAATTCTAACACCTCCATGAAGATCTGTCTAGAGGAGTAACCCTCTCTAACACAGCCAAGGAACATCTACTGAACAACCTGCTGCTTTGGGCTGGACTCTGAGATAAATTCTGAGGAGGCAGATGTGAATGAGCTATGGCCACTGCCTTCAAGGAACTCACATTCCAGTGAAGCCAAAACAACCTCATATATAAATGCTGAGGGTGTTGTGCTCAGTGCACATTTCTCTGCTTTCTTCAAGTGCTCAAGCACACTTTTACCTTATTTTGGTGATTCAAGGCCATCATTCCAAACGTCACCTGCTACAGTGAGAGACACTAAACTCTTTACCTCTAACCCCTGCTAGTCGACATGCTCTCTGAGCACCTAAGATCCGTCCTGGGTTCCTGCCCCAGTGCTGAGCTATCACCTTCCTAATACTGGAAGACTTGGCTCTATCAGCTTCTTTTTTCTCCCGATCCTTCCTTCCACCACCCAGCTTCTTTCTAACTCATTAAATCGAATCCTTGTCTACTACAAAGCCATGTTAGAAACATATCTCAGTTAGAGTAAACAGGCTTGGAGTAAGGGCCTGGAGGCTCTTAACAAGTGAAGTGAAAGTGTGGCTCAGTAAAGGGATGATGGGGCCTCTATTTTTGCCTTCTCAACAGGCTTCTGCCCTTGTTTCAGCTTCTCATTGATCTAGTTTTGCCCCTACCCCTGTACACCAGGATGGTTTCTACAACGAGTGGTGGGTTTCACAACTCATTTTGTCAAATTACTTGGTTTCATTATTGTCTGACTCCTGCAAGAGAATTTCAGCTCCTTGAGGCTATAAATGGAGTAGATGGATGTAACGGCAGATCTTCAGCATCTTGTACAATATTTGGTTACAGGCTACACGTTGTTAATAAATATATTCGTCTTGTAACATTTATGACTCCATACTACTCCAGGAATCATACACTTTAGGTCATATAATCTTCTGGTTGGCCTAGAAGGGAGGACATTATGCCATAAGGTCGCTTGTACAGCACACAGAAACAACTTACAGGTAAATAAGGGATCTGAATGCAGTAAGAAACCCTACTTTCCCCTATATAAACCTCATTCTTTACAAAGCACATAAACACATTCTTTACTTATTCTAGGGAATCTAATAAACACCTGCTTTCTCATTTAATCCAAACCAGTAAATTTAAGTTACTCAAAGGTTTTTGGTTTTTTTTAATGAATTTTTACCCCTTCTTCTTGACAAAATTATTAGGAAAACTATCAGCGGTAATAAAGTTTATGCAAACTCATGAAATATTAATAATGTTTAAGGCTATTTTTGCTTCATATAAAAGCTATTTCTCTCCTCTATAAAATTCGGTGCTACAGAGTCAACAGTATATAGAAAATTTACTAATGTTAGACTTTAAATTCAAATTACTTTTTAGATCTGGAGAAATCCAACAATGCTGAACACAAATCCAAAAATTCCAGCTTCATAGCAGCAAGTTAGAAGCAATTTCAGAATAGTGCTTATTTTAATTTTATGTGAAATATGTAATTTACTGTAACAGCTAAATGGTTAACATTAATGGGACTCACTATGAGAATTAACCAAGATGCTAATTCTTAATCTGACACCAGGTGGCAGACATTTTAACATTAAAATTAGCTAACTTATTTCTCTAAATCCTTTGATTCAGAGATTGCAGACCTTTGGGGATCACATTACTTACTATAGGAATTCCCAATTCCTAAAAGAGCAGAAAAGTGTCTACATATTAAAGAGTGGTCCTAAAACCACTTACCAGCTGTGGTCACAAAGCCTTTGACCACTAACATACGTACTGAAGGTACCATGTGAGGGTCATTTTGTTAGGCAGTGGGTCATGGATAGACTCAGGCTGGGGAGGAGCTTCCAGTCTAGGGATGGAGGTGAATATTAATCATATATCCTTCAGTCAAAGAATTAAAGAACTGAAAAATTTATTAGTGCTACAAAGGAGTAGCTCTGCCTCACAGAAGAAACATGCCGGAAGACTTGCAATAGGGAAATATCCCAAACATCTCAAAATGCAAAGCACCTTGCTAGATGCTGAAGGGCAGTGGCTCTCCACATGCAAGCATGAAGGCGTCTTTTATTATATTCTTAGTAACTACTGATTAGGTAAAGACCCAAATTACAATGAAGTCAGTGTACCTTTAAAGAAACTTGTGCTTTATTCATCTCAAGAGCATCTAAATACATCTGAAAAAGAGTTGCACACCTATAAATATACACTGGGTACAAAAAGAAACACACACCCTGAAATATCTCCTTGTTCCCACAGACTAGGAAGTACTACAGTCTGTGACAGATAGAAAAATGACTGCCAGGAAGACACTGGCGATGTTGTCCCTGACCTCAAGGAACTTTCTTCCAATGGAGATTTAACAAATCTCACAACCAGTGTACAAATGAGTTTCATATCAGGTGGAATAAAAACACAAAACGCATGCTCCAGGGAGCAGGAGGGTGTGCTACAGTCATGTGGCTGATAAGAGGCTTCAAGGCAGAGGCAGGGACAAAACGGTTCAGTCACTCTGACGTGAAAGTGAGAGATGTCCCTGTTTGTGCCCATAACCAAGCGCTGATATATACGAAGATGCAAGAGATGGGACTCAGAAATAGCCTATGCTTGCCCTGTTTTCTTGATTTGGGGGATTTTGCCCACCAATATGCCTTGACAACTGCCAAGGATGTGTGCTCAGACCCAAACTGGCAATTAGTCCATTGCTTCACCCCCAAAACAGGCAGCTCTGAGGCTGGGCTAAGCCACACACGCCAGGGAAGGACATTCTGCTTCTATTCGACACATCCACAGTCTCCACGCTGGGACAAAAACTAGCTTCTTATTTGGTAACAGTCACTTTTCAAGCTAAGGGTGAATTTATCCACCTGTGAGGTCATTTAGCAGTGGGCAGTCTGGAGAGGAAGCTTGAATACAAACCGCTATAGAGAAACACTGCCTTGCCAATGGTAAGATTCTACTATGGAAGAAAAAATGGAGAAAATATTCAATCATCTTTATACTTAAACAGGTATTTTAAAAAAAAAAAACTAGCAAGTATCACCAAATATGGAAAAAAAGCATGGAAAATTACTTAATGAATATCAATCCAACTGCCCATCACAATAAAAGGGGTTTTTTGGTGAGGCAGTTGAATCATAAAAGCTTTCTCTGGTTCCTCTCCCACCCTCAGCTCTACAATTCCTTGACTGTATGAGTCATCATGAAAATTATGAAAATTACACAAATAGAAGCAAACAGCCAAAAGCTCATTTATCCAAGATTCTATTTCATTTAGTAACTAATTCATAAACACATTAGAAGAAAAATGTTCCAATTCAAGACAATAATGGGAAGCAAGGAAAACTGTTCATTAAAGTCAATGAGCTCCTGATTAATAAGAGTACTTGAAGCTTATCTTTTAGAAAAATTTAGAGACACGTAAGAAAGGAAATGATAGAAAGGACCAGCAGACTCCCAGCTTTCCTTTACTCTATGACCTTGGAAAGTTGTTTCCACTAAGACCGTTTTCTAATCTGCACAGGAGTACTGATAACTGGATGAGTGAGCGCTGGGGTTTTCTAATACTCTTTGATTTTAAATTCTAAAAGGAAAGGCTAGGTATTTTATTCTGCTTAAAAACATTTCTCCAAAAAGTTGCAGATTAGAATCTACACACCTAATTAGAGATTCCTAGAAATTAATACTTTTATAGAGTTTCTAGTCAATTAACAGTCAAGATTTGGTGCCCAACATATAATAAACAATCTTTGGACATGCGGTAGGCAGATTTCTAAGACAGAGCCAAGATTTCTGCCTCCTGATAACATGCTCTGAACAGTTCCCTCCCCTGAGAATGGGCAAGACCTAGGAATACGATGGGTTATCACTCCTATGATTATGTTACATTGTAAAGTGAAGGATTTTGCAGATTTAATTAAGATCCCCAATCAGGGATTTCCCTGGTGGTCCAGTGGTTAAGACTCCACACCCCCAATGCAGGGGGTGTGGGTTCGATCTCTGGTCAGGGAAATAAGATCCTACATGCTGCACAGCGCTGCAAGGAGGGAAAAAAAACAAAAGGATCTCTAATCAGTTAAATTTGAGTTAACTGCAAGGGAGATTATCCTGGATGGCCCTTGCCTAATCAGGGAAGCCCTTAAAAGTGACGAGAAATAAGCTGCCATGTGTAAAAGGAGGGAACCACATGGCAAAGACCCAAGGACAGCCTCTAGAGCTGAGAGTGGTCCTGGCTGAGAGCTAGCAAGAAAACAAGGACGTCAATCATACAACTACAAGGAAATGGACTCTGCCAGCAACGAATGACTGTTTTTTTTTTTAATTTTTTTTTTCAATTTTAATGAAGATAGCTTCATTTAAATTTCTTTATGGAAAATGTCAGACATCTCCAAAGGTAGAAAGAAAAGTATAATAAAGCCATCCCCATCTTCAGAAGCTATCAACTCGTGGCTGATCTTGTTTCATCTATACACGACTTCCCCCTCCCAAACCAGATTGTTTTGAAGCAAACCCTAGACATCGATAAGCATCGTGATGGTGGCATCTGATTAAGCCTCTAACCACCAGTGACTTTGGAAGAGGATCCTGAGCCTCCGGTGAGCCTGCAGCCCGGGCTGACACCTTGACTTCAGCCTGTGAGGCTCTAAGCAGAAGACCCAGCTAACCTGTGCACACAATCCAGACCCACAGGAAACACAGATGTTTGTGAGCATCTGTGACTCAGCGACAGAAAACTAATACAGGACACTGAGACTTCTGGAAACAAAACCAGGGGTTGTTTCTCCATTTTATCACCAACTGGACCTTTTTCAGTCTTCCCCAGTCCAGAATTTCCCGGAGAGCACTCACGGCCTCCTCATGATTTTTCTCTTCGGCATCCATTTGGATCCATTTACTCTTCTACAACCCTGGTCTGAGACAGCAGTAGCCACTCCACTGTGGGCATGAGATAAGAGAAAGAAGGTCTACATGTGGTCATGAAGGGATACAGTAGAGCCAATGAGCGTCCAATAAAGATATGACCATTCAGCTCAAAGATATATAACACCACAGAGGGGAAGGTTTGGTACAATATCAAAAACTCTAGAAATTATAGTCCTAAAGTTAGATCCCTTCTCCATCTTGTGCAATCTAGTAGACAGTGCTTATGGTCTCATAGGTTGATAAATGCATATGGGTACAAAATAAAATATAAGTTGCATAGCTTTAGGGATAAGGACCAAAAAAGGCAGTAAGAAGTATCCAAAACCTACTGTTTCTCAAACTCAGGTTTTTTTCTCCAGTCTATTTCAGCTTGCAGTCTCTTTTCAGGAGAAATCTCAGGTTATTGAAGTGGGATGGCAGGACCACCTGGGTCAGATTCACTTAGGGATACCTGCCAACAACGGGGATTCCCACGCCCCATCTAAGGCCTAACTGAGTTGGAATCTCTACAGGGAGTGGCCCAGAGAATGCGCACTTTGACACGTTGAGTGTTTTGCACACTAAATTTGCAAACCAGCAATCCAACCTGGCTAACCCCCTCCACTTATAGAGGAGGAACATGAGGCCAAGCTATTTGTTTACGGAGCTATGGTTAGCAAGGAAGAGAGCTACCACTAGAATCGAGAATGTAAAATTTAGGAACACAGGCCAGGAAGCTGGAAGTAAATCAGTGTCTCTGCGTTTTCCACACTAATATTCTCCCCCATTAGTAGAGATAATTAAGCATTGAAGATAAAATGAGTTTGTAGTGACAGAAATATGTAAACACATGAGGGAAAAAAAATTCCATTTCACCAAGATCTGTGATTAGTTAGCATTTTAAGGCCGGTGCAAAATTTGACAGCACACTGAGATATCACTGGAATGGCTTTCGAGGAAGCTTCTTCATTGAACATCACCTCCCAACCACCCACCAGCTCCAAACAATGAGTGTCCATTCTGGTTGCACACGTGGTCTCTGCTCCCTGGAGACAACGACACGACCATGATGACACGCAAGCTGTCCCTACTCTCTCCAGGCGCAGCCCCCATAATTCTTCCACCACAGCAGTCATGTTTACATTTGGGACTATGCTTCCTCATGTGCAGAGCATGCAGAAAACTAGAATCTGCCTTAAAATAAATCCCAAGCTCACTCAATCACCAACAAATCACATCCTATTGTTGTGGACCAGTATGTATCCCCCCTTCATTAGGGTATCATTTCAACATTAGGTTGAAATCCTAACCCCCAATTCCTTAGAATGTGACTGCATATAGAGATGGGGCTTTTAAATAGGTAACTAAGGTTACATGAGGGTGTCAAAGTGTGGGTCCTAATCCAACAAGACTGGTGTCCTTACAAGAAGAGGAAGGACACCAGGGACATAGGTACAGGGGAAAGACTGTGCGACAAGGACGCAAGAGGGCGGCTGTTTACAGCCAAGAAGAGAGGCCTCAGAGGAGACCAACCCTACTGTCATCTTGATCTTGGACTCCCAGCCCCCAGAACTGTGAGAAAATTAATTCCTGCTGTTTAAGCCACCCAGTCTGTGCTACTTTGTTATGGCAGCCCTAGCAAACTAATCCACCTGTCTATAGTAACAATTCTCACTAAATAAAAAATCCCCTGCATGATATCCAGAGATAATAAATAACATGTCTGAGACTGCATTCTAGCCATCCTTCTCTTCAGACGAGGCTGATTGGTTTTCTGATTACAGTAATCCCTTTTTTTCCCAAGATGAGAAAACATGCATTTATTCAGTGAATTAAAAACACCCCATATTTTCTCTTGTAAGTGTTCAAATGTATTTCTTTGGTTGTGAAGTAACGAAAAATCACAAAAATAATGCATATTGATGACTTTTTGTTCATCACTTAAAAATCAATCTTGGTTTTTAACAATTAAACCTAAATATACCCAGGAGATAAATTCAATGGAAAAAAAAGCAAAACCACTCTCCCCCTCGCCCAGGATGAACTTCGGATGAACTTCGATAACCAATGTCAACAAACACAAAGATGGAGCAAAAGCACATGGGCAGGGTTCCTTCCCGCCTGGATTCCTACCAGGACACAGACCATCAGGGAGGTCCTCCTCCTCTTCTTCTCCAGAGATGAAGTATCAAAGTTCCAAAAGTCCTTCCACTTGTTCAAATGCAGCAAGTATAGAAGTGGCAAACTGTCCCCTCTTTGGAACCAACAGGTGACAGACCCCTGACGTGTACCTGGCTTTACACATCTTGTTCTCTTGAGAGAGCTGGAACTGCCCTGTGTCGCGCCTTCCCAGCCTGACCCACTGGACGGCTGGGGGAGGATAAGAATGGAAGCAGACAAGGGAGACGCATTAGCTATATTCAAGGACGCAAAAGTAACAACGGTAGCTGACATTTATTGAGTACTGACCATAAACAAGACATTGTTCGGAGCACTTTCTGTACATTTAATTCTCAAAAGGTCCCATTTCACAGACCAGGAAAATGAGGACCAGTGAGGGTAAGCAGCTTGCCTGAGGTCATACAGCTACTGAATGATGGTGCTGGGATTCAAACCCAGCAGTCTTGTTCCATGGCCCCTGCACTTAGCTATTACGCTGTCTGCTCTCCCCTGAGAACTGATACCAAAGCAAAGATGATTTAAAAGGCATTCTTTCAGTAACCTACCGACCCATCTATGCTATGAAGAGGATTGTTTCTGGAAAAAAAATAATGAAACACACATTTCCAAAATTTAAATGTAAAATACCAGGAACTAGCAAACATTTCACAGATATTCTCCTCCCTACCATTAGGTAAATATTATTTGTCTCAGTAATAAACAAAACAGCTAGCGCCGACTTAGTATTGGGTTGGACAAAAGGTTCATTCGGTTTTCCCCATAAGATGGCTCTAGTAGCTCTTAGTTGTCTTTAACTTCACTGTAAACAATTTTGTTAGATTGTATTGGGACAGCTGTCATATCAGCTCAAAATTGGTGAATTTTTGTTAGTCACTTTAATATTGAAGATGGGAGACAAAAAGCAACATTTTCAGCATATTATGTTTTATTATTTCAAGAAAGGTAAAAATGCAACTGAAACACAAAAAAAGATTTGTGCAGTGTACGGAGAAGGTGCTGTGACTGATCGAATGTATGAAAAGTGGTTTGCGAAGTTTTGTGCTGGAGATTTCTTGCTGGACGATGCTCCACGGTTGGGCAGACCAGTTGAAGTTGACAGTGATCAAATCGAGACATTAATTGAGAACAATCAACGTTATACCATGAAGGAAATAACCGACATACTCAAAATATCCAAATCAAGCACTGAAAATCTGTACCAGCTTGGTTATGTGAATCGATTTGATGTATGGGTTCCTCATAAGTTAAATGAAAAAAACCTTCTTGACAGTATTTCTGTATGCAATTCTCTACTGGAACATAAAGAAAACGTTCCATTTTTAAAATAAATTGTGATGGGAGATGAAAAGTGGATACTGTACAATAATTTGGAACAGGAGAGATCATGGGGCAAGTGAAATGAACCACCAGCAACCACACCAAAGGATGGTCTTCATCCAAAGAAAGGGATGTCATGTAAATGGCGGGATTGGAAGGGAGTCCTCTATTATGAGCTCCTTCCAGAAAACCAAACAATTAATTCCAATAAGTATGGCTCCCAATTAGACAAAATGCAAGCAGCACTTGACGAAAAGTGTCCGAAATCAGTCAACAGAAAATGCATAATCTTCCATCAGGATAACGCAAGACCACATGTTTCTTTGATGAGCAGGCAAAAACTGTTACAGTTTGTCTGGGAAGTTTAGATTCATCCGCTGTATTCACCAGACATTGTATCTTTGGAATTCCATTTATTTAGGTCTTTACAAAATTCTCTTAATGGAAAAAAATTCAATTCCCTGGAAGACTGTAAAAGTTACCTGGAACAGTTCTTTGCTCAAAGAGATAAAAAGTTGTGGGAAGATGGAATTATGAAGTTGCCTGAAAAATGGCAGAAGGTAGTGGAACAAAAGGGTGAATATGTTGTCCAATAAAGTTCTTGGTGAAAGTGAAAAACGTGTCTTTCGTTTTTACTTAAAAACCAAAGGCACTTTTTGGCCAGCCCAATACAATGTCCCTGCAAGTCCAAATCCCTAAATCCAGAATCCTGTGTACTATGATATTTTGAACCCTGAATCATAAAGTCTCTTGTAAGAGAAAAAAAAAGGGGGGGGGGGGCATTCTCATTTGCAACACTGCCGGTGAGTTCACTGGTTAATGACATGATCCAAAGAAAACCCTGGCTCAGCAAACGTCTGGTTAAAAAGCTGGGGGGTGGACTATGCCACAGATTCATAACTTGGTCTTGCTCTTTGGAGGCAAAAGCAGCAGCAGTGCACAACGACCCGTGCAAGGGATCGCTGTGTGAGGTTGAAACACTGAGGGTGTATTAGACTGTGTAAATCACAGACACAGGAGGCCTTTCCCAGTCATACTAGGACAGCAGTCAAGCATGAACCCCTCAGGGGGCCAACCTCCTGGGAAGCTGGCCCATCCCAAGATTGTCAGCATTTGCACTGTCTTATAAAAGTTCAGGGAGTTCCCTGTCGGTCCAGTGGTTAGGACTGGGCATTTATACTGCCGTGGGCCTGGGTTCAATCCCTGATCAGGGAACGAAGGGCCCACAGGCCAAGCAGTATGGCCAAAAAAAAAGTAAAAGTTCGGGTCACTGAGTCTAGAATCAGGTATCTTTGAGTAAGTTCAGGGCTATCTTTCTTCCTCTCAGGGATCTTAAAGGACCTGCTTTCTGAGAGAATGGAGGGCAAAAGTAGATTAGGTAAAATGAAGCATGGGATTTAGGGTTTTGAAAGAGGATATGTGGTCGCTGGCCAAATGAACTGTTCCACCAGGGAAGTCGAGGGCTGAGCAACAGGTGGGGGTCAAGGAGGAAGCATTTCCTGACACCCCCGCTCAGGGGCACCCTGCTCTGTGAAAACAGTCCAGGCCAGACAGTCACGTGCTTCCCCGGAGAGTGATATGTCCTGTACCGTCCGGGCTCCTGGAGCCTGAAGAGGTGAAATGACAACGAACAAGTAGCAAAGAGGCAGAGCAAATCTCCCCAAAGGAAGCTGGGAATTTAGTGTGTTGCTTCTTCTCCTCCTCCTTCTTCTTTTTTTTTTTTTTTGGTAGAAAGAATAGTTTCCAGTAAAGACGTTGACATATGGCAATATTCATATTATGGGGGAGTATATGAAATTAATAATAAAATACATTGTAATAGATTTTTTCCAAGACTCTTCCCTCTTGATGAATACTATATTTAATATCCTTGCTGAGACCCACCCACAAGGAAACAGAGAGTCAGGAACCCACTGCTTGCCACAGCTTTGTTTACAACAGCAAACTTTCTTGGCAGTGATATCTGTCAAAAATTCTTTATCCAAGTAACTCCTCCAGAAAAACACCTGGACATACTCATGAGATGCATAAGAGTATTCACAGACTGGTTGGTTATGAGGAAAACAAGAACAAACCTAAAGGCCCAGCAATTAGGAACAATAAAATAAAGGTGATATACCTAAATTTGAGATTACTATGTAGTAGAATGAGGAGGTCTTTGTGTTGAACGTGGAATCTTGGACTAGACTTCCTGTATTCTAATCCCAGCTCCACCACACCTCTGACAGACACCTCTCACAAGCTTTACTACTATGAACAAGGCTGCAGCAAACAGTGGTCCGTGAATTGCTGCTTCTCTGTTTAAGGGTCTGGCTACATGATCTTAGGAAAATTCTGCAACCTCTCTGGGACTCAATTTCCTGATACTGGAAAATACAAACAATAATAGTGGTCTTCTTATAGGGCTCATGGGAGGCTTACAAGCAAAGTGCTTAGAACACTGCCTGCCATAGAGTAAGGGCCATAAAGTGTTAGGTATTAGTAGCAGCATCTCCAATATACGTCATGTGTTGGAGGGGGGCACAGGGGAGAAAAATACTTATAGATTATCCCATTTATAGAAAATAAAACCAATAAACCACAACCATAGCTCTCCTTTGCCCCCCTACCCTCTTCCCTTCACTAACACACACACACACACACACACACACACACACACACACACACGCCCATTCCCTCTGGGGAAGAGAGAAGATGGAATGGGAAATGGGTATGAGAAGGAATTCTGACTTAAAAGCCTAGACTTCAGAACTGTCTGAATCTTTTGGAACCGGAATCATCTACACTGGCTTCCTCCAAGTTCTTACCTCCTACTCACTGCTAATGTTACAGCAACCTGCATTCCACTCATACCACATTTTCAAAATTACTCTCCTCTAGTCATTGACAACCTCTTGTGGGTAAAACCCAAAATATATTTTTCAATTCTCATTTTATTCCACTTCTTTATATCTTTCAAACCTCTTTGAAGAACGGCTTCCAGGAAAGTGCACCCTCCCTGTTTGTCACGGCTGGCTGTCCTGCTCCGCTCCCACACCTCGCAGTCTCCTCGACTTCCTCATGTCCTCCACGCGGGTCTTCAGTGTTGAAGGCTGAAGCCTGGGCCCTTTCTCTGTACAGTTGATTCAACTTCTAGGCAACCTCCTTGGTGCCCAGGGCTCCGGTTATGATCTCTAGGAACATTCCTCTCACACACCCCTACTCCAGATCCTTCCTGAGCTCTCGACAACAACTGCCCACTTGGCATCACCATTTGGATACTTTAAACTTACATTCCTCTGGCTTCCATCAGTCCCTATCTCATCCCTCCAGTTATGGAAGCCACGGAGTCAGGGCTCCTCCTGATAAATCCCTCTTCCTCACGCCCCTAAATCTAATCCTAGGATAGTCGGTTACTGTAGCCCTCTTCCATCCACATCCTTCCCTCCCTCCACCTTGACTGCTACCTTCTTCAGGCTACAACAATCTCTCACCTGGGACACTGCGATTACCTCCTAACTAGATTACAGCTTTTACTCTCGTCTTCCTCCCAGAGGCTCTTAACCAGCGTCCCTGGACTTCGGAAATACTACATCTTTACTTTCATTAATCTCAGACTGAAACTTAGCATCTCAATCAATCATGAAGGTTTGCAATAAATCATACTAGTATTAGGAGAATGCTGACGGTATTGGGAGAATACCAGTACACCAAATACTGTTGTGATTTTGCCACCAATAGAAATCAGGTATTTTCGTATCACACGACAGTGGTTAGATATGTTTACTGTCATCACTACCTTGAAATTACAGTAGCCATTAGACCCCCCACTAACTCTTACTATTTCATGTGCAAAGAAGCACATATACCACGACATCACATGTGTGTTTAATATTTTGACAACTGTATTTCAATATAATCGGTCTCCTTTGTAACCCTATGTGTTTTAGGTCATAGATTTTAAAACATTATTCTTAGAAGGTGTCCTGAGCTTCAACAGACAGTCAAAGCCATCGACAGCACAAGAAAGGTCCTGCTAGCTAATTTTTCACACCACGGTCACAGTTATTTTCTCAAAACATAAATCTGATGTCACCACCACAGAGCTGATGTCACTGTCACCAGGCTTCCCACTGTCCTGCTAATAAAACCCAAACAACTCAATACCCGGCCCCGGCCCACCTCTCTGGCATCACTGGGCATCACTGATCCCTTGGTGGCCTAGGCTGTAGCCACAGCAGCTGCCTCTCAGCGACGCGAGCTTGCCGCCCTCCACCCGCCCCAGGGACCTGGCTCATCCTCTTCTCTGCCGGCTCCTCCCTACCGCCATCTGTTGACACAGCGAAACTTTTCCCAATTTTCAGACTTTCCTGGAAACATCACCTCCTCAGGAAGGCCCTCCTGGGACCTCGAGGCCATCCCTTCCCTTGGCTCTACACTCTCACAGCTACCAGCACTTTCTCCCCATAGCACTTTTCATGATTGGTATAATCAACTCCCCTCTGCAAAGCTATCAGTTCCATGAGACAGGAACCACGAGTGCTTTGGATCTATTCTACCGCTGCCCTGTGCTAGAAAATCAATTAACATTTGTCAAATGAACGAGTGGTAGAAAAAGACCAACCTGAATATCCAGTGATGAAAGTAATTAAGTAAATTATGGCATTACACACCCAGTTCATGGGCAGCCACTACCAGCCATGCAGTAAAGGTATATATTTGCTGACATGAAAATTTATCATTTAATACTTAATGTAATAATAAGTGAAAAGGGTAAGTTACCAGGCAAATGTTCAGCAATTTCATCTTTATTAAGAAGGGAAAAAATAGATATCTAAACACACGAAAGACAGAGTGCCAGAGAACAAAGTCTGAAAGGACAGTCATAAAATGCATAACAGTCCTTACCTCTAGGTAGCAGAGTTAGAGAAGATTTTAAATTGTAAATTTATGTCTATCTGTGTTACCTAACCTTGTCTTCAATGAACATGCATTGATTTATGCAGTTAATAAATTACTAAGCTTTCAAACTCTCTGCTTAGGTTAATCATTTTTAAAAATAATTAAACACCCCATAGGTGGTAAGTTATGTTTAGCTGAGTCAACTAAGGTCCATTTCAGCAAGATTAATCTTAGGAGATAAGTAGAACTTTTCAGGAGGCTACATAAAGGACTGTAGAACCTAAGTACCCGACAGTCAGCATAGAGTCCATGGTGAGATAACTGTGACCAGGACAGGTCTTTTCAGGTTACTATGGATTTCATTATCTTGTAAAATCTACTTTGGTTATATTAAATTTCACGTTCAATATATCGACTAATCTACAAACCATAATAAAGGAGAAGACAAAAATCATGGCTATTTTTGTCACTATTAAAGGCAAATTTCTTAACAGATATACTGAAATTAAAGTAATATTTTTTCACCCTGCTACAATTTAACCACGTTAAATCTCTAAGTATTAAAACAATAAAAAGATAAGATTAATTAATTTGAGATAGAGTGAAGCTGGGTAAAAAGATGAACATTAATAACTTCTGGAAAGTTGAGCAAAGCAGCATTTATAGATGTATTTCTAACTGAGAGAGGCAACACGGGTAATAGTTACACGTCTTTGGATCCAGTTTATATTTCATCACAGTAAAAAGTTACTTTGCCCCGCACTAAAGCTTTTGGTTGGAATGAACTTGCTGATTGATATTATCTTGAGTACAGACTTTTTCTACTTGGATAACTTAATAGGTTGTCCCAGAGAAGAAATTAGTGACACATGAAGGAGAAAAAAGAAATTGTGTGACGGACTCTAGTTCTGTTTGAAAATCTTCAAGCTCCACAGATCACAATTTCCAAACCTCACCACTTGGACCACAGGAAAGCTAAGAACTTTGAGACCACTCTTTTCAAGCTACTCCATTAATTCAAAATTGCTCATTTCCTCTTTTTATGAGCCCCACCCCCCTTCCCCACGCTGTGCCAGCCCAACAAAATAATAAGATAAAAAGTAAAATTCCAAACCAGCCCAGAAGCAAGCTCTAGCTAGTAACATGCCACAGTTTATAAGAGATTACTTACAACCACTCACTGGGTCAGCACAACCCACTCTCAGCTGATCTGCCACCAGCATCCTTTAGGTTTCTGAACTACACTTCTGAGCAGTGTCCTATCCTCCTTCACATGCCTCCAAATCAGTTCCTCATTCCAAGCAAGGCAAACAGTTTTGTGTGTAAATAAGAATTTAGTTAATTAGCCCAAGCTGAATCAACTTTCAGGGAAGAATGAAATCACCTCTCCTCCCATGCACTTTTGCTTGGATATCACATTGCTGAAGCTACACATGCAAATAGCATCAACGCCTCCTTGTCTGGATGGGTTGGGAACACAGCAGCTAGGAAAACTGCATTCACCACCAAGCTGCTTCCAGTTTGAAAGACACTGATGCATGATCTGACTTACTCCCTCCGAGAGATGAGATCAAGAAACAGGGCATTTGGACCATGAATCTACTTTGCTAATCCATCACCCATGATTGATATTAAGTAGCCACCTAAATAACAAAAACTCCCCATACACATTCCTCTTAGGAGCGCAAAAGAAACCATTCAAAAAGAAGGTCTCCACCGCACACTGGATAAACATGGAAGGGATAAAAGGAAATAATGAAAAATAATAAAGACAAATTTAGGAGACACAATTCTTCCCAAGGTTCTTAAACTTCAATACTTCATAGCAGCAAGACAGAAACGGTAGAAATTGATTTCTGTGAAAGGCTATTAAAGAGAGTGCTGTTCTCATCAGAAAATCCCTCCCCTTTTTAACCATAATCAATAATTTAAAGCAAAGCCAAAAATCACGTCAGCCAAAATGACCAAGAAAACTTTTTTTTGCACAATATACGAGTAAAATTAAATTAGTGTTTGTTAAGAAATTACTACTCTTAAGAGAATTATTAGATAAAAATTTTAACTCCACAGCTTGCCAATAGACTGACTTGAAAAGAAAAGCTCAATATTAAGCAATAAGATACCAAGTATATGTATCAGAACAGTAATTATTTATCCTTTTTATTACTTGGACATTTGATTTGCTGTCAAAGTTTAAAAGGTCGATTTGGAATTTGTCAGGCACAAAACATACTTCAGAACTTGGCAATGTAATTGTAAAAAGTTGTTTTCTTCCTCAGTTCAGCAAATTTCTTAATCTAAAGTTATAAAATAATCAGCAGGAAACTTTGATGGTTTGATTACAAATTATACTGAACCAGTTCTTTATTTTACTGTTCCTTGTTTTCTTTAGGTAATGATTTGTAGGCTAAGGGATATATTCCTTTTTTTTTGTTTCTTTTTTTGTTTGTTTTTTAATTTTATTGGCTGTGTTGGGTCTTTTTTGCTGTGCATGGGCTTTCTTTTTAGTTGTGGTGAGTGGGGACTACTCTTTGTTGTGGTGCGTGGTGCGCGGGCTCTTCATTGCTGTGGGTTCTCTTGTTGCGGAGCACGGGCTCTAGGCGAGTGGGCTTCAGTAGTTGCAGCACATGGGCTCAACAGCTGTGGCTCACAGGCTCTAATGCGCGGGCTCAACAGTTGTGGCACACGGGCTTAGTTGCTCCGCGGCACGTGGGATCTTCCTGGAACAGGGATTGAACCCGTTTCCCCAGCATTGGCAGGTAGATTCTCAACCACGGTGCCACCTAGGAAGCCCCCCAAAGGGATATATTTCAAAGGACTTTTTTTGTTTAGATCTGACATTCCAATCCAATGACTATTCTTTGAAATATATTTAAAATTAGACAGTCATCATTTCTCAAAATGAAGGACTGAACATAGTCTGTGTGTGTACAATTTGTAACCAGGGCATGAGAATTCTCATGGTGCTTTTGGCTGCTGATCACAAAATGGAAAAAAGTCGAAGAACTTTGGCAAGTAGGTATATACCACCATGTTCATGACTACTCCTGGTTCTAGAACTCTTTATCAAGAATGATTCTGTGAGTCTCCCAGGGCAAAAGAAAGAAAGGCAAAAATAAATAAATGGGACCTAATCAAACATAAATTTCTACACAACAAAGGAAACCATACACAAAATGAAAAGATAACCTAATTATTAGAGACACGAGGTATCATCTCACACCAGTCAGAATGGTCATCAATCCAAAAGTCTACAAATAACAAATGCTGGAGAGGGTGTGGAGAAAAGGGAACCTTCCTGCACTGTTGGTGGAAATGTAAATTGGTGCAGCCACTATGAAAAACAGTATGGAAGTTCCTTAAAAAACTACAAATAGAACTACCATATGATCCTGCAATCCCACTCCTGAGCATATTTCTCCCACTCCTGGAGAAAACCATAATTTGAAAAGATACATGTTCACTGCAGCACTATTTACAATAGCCAAGACATGGAAGCTACCAAAATGTTCACCAACAGTGGAATGGATAAAGAAGGTGTGGTGTGGTGTGGTGTGGTAGTGGTGTGTATACACATGGAAGCTACCAAAATGTCCTCCAACAGCGGAATGGATAAAGAAGATTGGTGTGGTGTGGTGTGGTGGTGGTGTGTATACACATACACACACATATATATAATGAAATATATATCAGCCATAAAAAAGAATGAAACAATGTCATTTGCAGCAACATGGATGGACCTAGAGAGAGATTATCATACTAAGTAAAATAAGTCAGACAGAGAAAGACAAATATCATATGATATCACTTACATGTGAAATCTAAAAGAATAATACCAATGAGCTTATTTACAAAACCAACAGACTTACAAACATAGGAAACAAACTTATGGTTATCAAAGGGGAAGGGGGGATAAAAGAGCAATTTGGGTTTAACAGATACACATTACTTTATATAAAACAGATAAACAAGGACCTACTGTATAGCATAGGGAACTGTATTCAATATCTTGTAACAGCCTATAATGGAAAAGAATCTGAAAAAGGATACACACACACATCTGAATCACTTTGCTGCACACCAGAAACTAACACAACATTGTAAATCAACTATACTTCAAAAAAAAAAAAAAAGAAAGAAAAGAAAAAGGAAAAAGAATGATTCTGTGAGCTATACAGCATCTCTCCAAGAAGCTAGTGGATTTGTCCTAAGCATGTGCTTAATGACCATCTCTTTAGGATGGAACAGAAGGGAATTAAAAGGGAATTAGAAGGGAATTAGACTGGATAAAATCTAAAGTTCCTTCAAAATCCCAGATTCTGTGGTCTTCCACTGCATTAAAATGAGATTTTACATTTAAACATTAGCATTCATAAGACAAAATCAATCTCTCCAAACCTCAGTTTCCATCTCTGAAAAAATGGAAATAATTATATCCAGGAATATTTTGTGAACTGAATGAGATAATGGATGTGAACAGACTGTTCATATAGTGGGCGAGAAACAAATGGTCACCATGACTAAGTGACTGTGCCCCAAGGATGATTCAAAGCCAATTCTGCAAGAATTTCAGAGCAATATTATAGCTACACACACAACCCAACAGCTGCAGAATCAGGTCTGATCCAAGTGTTACTCACATTGCACTTGTGCTAAAAGCTCTTATTTCAATACCCACTATACTTGAATGCAAATGATTAAAGCTTCATTCCTCCCCAAAACCCACCCTTTTGTTTATAAATGCCAGGGGCTAGGAGATGGTACACATACAATTACTATTACTGTAATGAATGCTAAATAAATGAAGTTTTCTTCTGCTGTCCAAAGTCTTCCCTGGACTTTTCCAATGTTTTTATAACGGGTGAGAAACAAATGGATTTCTCAGTCATACAGAGAAGAGAGAGGAGGCTGATAACGTAGCCTCCTTTTCTACCTCACTTACTGGTGCATGGGATTAACAGTCAGGTGACCATTATTACCTGCTTGGACTCTCAAAGGAGGCAGCTATCCCATGATGCCTTGCCTCTTCCTGTACTTTTCAGGGGTCTGAGGCAGAAGGAAAGCCAAACTCAGCTCAGACAAGATGCTTTCTCCCCTCTCCTATTCACGGAAGCACACGAGAATGCACATGAAATATAACTTCCAGAGGTAGATGTTTCTCTGCAGAAAGGGCTCATTTCCAGGAAGCAAAACCAAAATCTCTGCATCTAAAATCTATGCTTCCAAAAATTATGGCTTTTCTTTCATCACTTAGCTTTTATAAAAACAATGTGCAGATAAGCTTAGTGGAACTCAATAAAACACAAGTTTTTAATTTCCCTTGAGTTGACTAGAAAGTACATTTTTTTTTCAAAGCCATCCCAAATGTGTCAGATCTTCAAACTAGCTACATTTTTACTTTGTTTGCTAATATGCTTGTTTATTTATCCTGTAATTACTCTAATAAACAATTTAAAGTGACTTACAGAAGTGCATGCATCACAGAGATTATCAAACCTCCCACTGAATCCTGGTCTCTGTTATGCTGAGCTTTAGAGTGATCACTGTGTCACCAGGGCTTCATCTGAAGGGGAATGTGTTTGCTCTAGGGGATGCTGTCACAGACACCACATTCATAGATTAAATAGCACGCCACCAGACTTTCTAATGCAATGGCAACAAAGATAACAATCACTGGGTATTCAAGAAGAGCAAATCCTGGCCTCAAAGGGATCTTCAGTGGACTGTCTGTTCAAGTGGGAAAGAAAGGAAGAAAATGAAAGAACACATAGAAAATGCTAAAACCATGTCAGTCATCAAAGGAGAGGTCCAAAAGGTGGATTTGAGAACCTTAGTAGTGCTCCAGAAACAGACTTCTTTCCCCTTAGTGTTCCCTGTTCAAAAATTAGGAAAAGGAAAAGGAAAAGGAAAAGGAAAAGGAAAAGGAAAGGAAAGGAAAGGAAAGGAAAGGAAAGGAAAGGAAAGGAAAGGAAAGAGGGGCTGCCCTGGTGGCACAGTGGTTAAGAATCCCCCTGCCAATGGAGGGGACATGGGTTCGAGCCCTTGTGCAGGTAGATCCCACATGCCACAGAGCAACTAAGCCCACACGCCACAACTACTGAGCCTGTGCTCTAGAGCCCATGTGCCGCAACTACCGAAGGCCGCACACCTAGAGCCTGTGCTCCGCAACGAGAAGCCACCGCAAGGAGAAGCCACCGCAACAAGAAGCCTGCGCACCGCAACTAGAGAAAGCCCGCACACAGTAAGGAAGACCCAACACAGTCAATAAATACAAAGAAAATAAATAATTTTAAAAAATTTAAAGAAAGAAAAGAAAGGGAACATACACTCCAGAGAGACAGACCTTGGTGTGAATCCTGATCATTCTGTTGCTTAGCTATGTAATTTTAGTCATGATTCTTACACCTTTCTGAGCGTCAGTGGAAGGAAGGGAGGGAGGGATGGAGGAGGGAGGGAGGGAGGAAGGGAGGCAGGGGGTATCTCCCCTGTAGGACTGTGGTGAAGATTAAGTTCCCTCAGGCTTGGACAGAGACTAGCACATAGTAGGCGTTCAAGAAATGGTGGCAATTATCACTCCCATAAAGTGAATATTGTCAATGGCACCTTACAAATGAAGAGAGTGAATTTCTGAAAGCTTAATCGATGATTCTCAGCCTTGCCTGCACAGCAGAATGATCTGGAAAGCTTTAAAAAATACTGATCCCAGAGTTTTAAATAAATACTGCTCCCATCACAGGCCAGTGAAATCAGAGTCCATGGTGGGAATACCCCAGCATAGATAATTTCTTAAAGCTACAAGATTATACTGTAGACCAGAGTGAGAACCTTGTGGTTCTCTATTATAATTATCCATTATAATTTCTTAGCCAAGGACAACCTTGCACCTTTTCTTATTACCCATTCTATGCTTATCTACCGGAGGTCTTTAGCTCACCTGTTACACCAATAGTCTCAAAAGTGGGAGTGGTATAATGTGGACATAACCCAAGTGTCCATCAACACTTGGATGGATAAATGGATAAATAATATGTGGCACACACATACGATGGAATATTACTCAGCCTTAAAAAGGAAGGACTTGCTATACATGATTTAACCTTGAGGACATTATGCTACATGAAATAAGCTAGTCACAAAAGACAAACACTGTATGTTACCAGTTTTATGAGGTACCCAGAGTAGTCAAAATCATAGAGACAGAAAGCAGAATGGTGGTTGTCAGGGGCTGGGAGGAGGGCAGATAAGGGGGTTATTATTATTATCATTTTTTTTTAAAGCTCTTTATTGGAATATAATTGCTTTTGGGGTTATTATTTAATGGATATACAGTTTCAGTTTTACAAGAGTTCTAAGGATGGGCGGCAGTGACAGTCACATAAAAATATGAATGTTCTCAATATAACTGAACTGTACACTTAAAATGATTAAGATGGCAAATTTTGTGTTATGTGTACTTTATCACAATTTTTTAAAAAATGGGAGTTGTGAAAGACAGTCCACTGGGATTATGAAAGCAGGATATCTTCTATTTATACCTGGTTGTTATCCTATCAACTTATTTTATTTTTGTATGTTGAATCTATGCACACAGTGTATTAGCATGTTGCAAATGTGTGGGGTTTATAAACATATATACATATGATCACACTGTATATTCAAATATCAGAAAGGACACTGGAAAAAGTTTGCAAAATACCAAATTTCCTAGAAAGAAATGTGGATCCTAAAGACAGCTTAGAAGGCAAGCCTGAAGCACATTATCACTAAACCAAGCAACGTTCACAGACTGAGATGGAGAGGGCAGGCAGGGAAGCAGGCGCTTCCAGCACACTGCCACCTGAGGGACAGGAGACAGTCATCTGCGGAGCCAGCACTGTAATTCAGAGCCATACAACCTACTGTAGTGCAGGTTCCATGCTGCTGGCTCTAAAATAACAACTTAGACCAATGTTAACACCAAGTCAAGGGAATCACCAACAAGCATTACCAAATTTCTCAGGAAAACTAGAAATGTATTGATTTCTGCCATGTGCCAGGAATATGCTTTCCATAATACCCAACTTGCACAGACTTTAGCACATGCACTTTCCACATGTTATTAGCTCATTCAATCATCCCAGCAACTTTATGAGGAAGGTGATATGAGCCCACTTTATAAAGGAAGAAACTGAGGTTTAGAGACACCTAGTAACTTGCCCAAGCACACAGAGCAATGAAGCAGATTTGGGATTTGAAACCCAGGTTTATCTGACTCTAAATGCCACTCTTTTTCCTCTGCGCCACTGGAATGCAGTAAGAATAAGAAATGCATTTTCTCATCATAATCTAGTAAATACACATGTATTTATCCAACTGTAAAAACTGTTTTTTAAATTAGTTATTAATTAATTTTATTTATTGGCTGTATTGCATCTTTGCTGCTACATGAGGGCTTTCTCTACTTGTGGTGAGCAAGGGATACTCTTGGTTGCAGTGTGTGGGCTTCTCATTGCAGTGGCTTCTCTTGCTGAGGAGCACAGGCTTTAGGCACGCAGGCTTCAGTAGTTGTGGCATGCAGGCTCCGTAGTTGTGGTGCACGGGCTTAGTTGCTCCATTGCATGTGGGATCTTCCCAGGCCAGGGATCGAACCTGTGTCCTCTGCATTGGCTGGCGGATTCTTAATCACTGTGCCACCAGGGAAGTCCCCTGTGAAAACTGTTTTATAAATAATATTTAACCTAAAACTGACAGATTTTGCCTAATTTGTTGCCCAGCATCACGGGAACTTTCCAGCTGTATCAGGTGTCTAAGCTAAGTGTTCATTTTACAAAAGTGCCAAAAACAAGAGGTGAAATTCATCCAGAGTTCATCATTTCTCATGAAAGCACTTGTGCCATAACCACACTTTATGAAAAAGAAAAGAAAAAGAAAAAAGAAAAGAAAAAAGAACTCAGCAAACAGTTCAGCATTTCATTAGCCTACCATTCCAAACCTTCTAGACTTCTGGAAGGCTCTTGACAGAACTATGGCAAGCTCTTGGGGGAAATGCTTCGCCTTGATGGAATGCAGACCAAATATGCCATCATGCAGGAAATGCATGGTGGGTCCAAGTGCATCCAAGTGGGCACTGTAATGTGGGTTAAACAGTGATTTATTTCATCCCAAACTACACTCATCATTTTAAAACCAGATTTTACCATGTTACTCCAGACTGTATATGGCATCTTCTCTTACACTTCTGCCAAGGAAAACAAAGACTGAGATTCAGCTCATCAAGATTTAAATAGGGCTTATATGCTCTACAGAGGCAAGTGGGGGGAAAAGAGAAAGAAGCAGGGAGAATTCTGCGTAGTGAGAGGAGGGTGGAAGATTTAGCCTGCTGACTGCACAGATTTATGGTCATTTTAAATTAGGTTCTGATTTTTAGATTTCTTATTTTGCTTTCTGGTATTGATAGAAAGTTCCCTGGAGAATGTCATGCATCTTGAAACATTCATACCCCTATTGATATTAACCTGTTCTTTCCTTAAGTGTAAGAACATAACCTTCAAAACACTTCAGATGAAATTACGGTGGTCCAGAGTAACCCATACTAAATGATTCTGTTCATTTTTTTAAAACATATGCAAAGAACATAGAAAAATATATACACGGAGTTCTAACTATAGCAATTTTCTCCTGCTTCTTGATACTGAGTTTGAAGTGAGATGATTTTGCTTGTTCGTTTTTGGCAAATGAGCAGAGAAAAGAAGAAAAATGTAGAGATAAGCTCTAGACTTTTTAACCCCTCTTCTCAAAACAGACAGGTTTTTAAATTTACAGCTTTAAAAATTCTTCTTCCCTAATTTAGCTTATCTCTCAGTTTTCTAGGTTTCTTTTAGAATCTGAGGAACAATAGAAGGTATTTTTTAGATGAGGATTCTACTCATCTTGCCCTTTCACAAGGTGGGCTGAGGCTTCTCTTAAGAATCTTTTATGAGAATGATCCGGATGGTCTGAACTAGAAAGTTATAAACCCCACCGGCGACAGCGCTCTACAACCAGGAGAACATTTGTTCTATCCTGTCTCTGTCTACCTTTGTCTCTCTCCCACACATGCATACACCACAAACTCATACTGAGAGTAACAGTGAAAACTGTCAATTAAAGTAAAAAGATATGAAAAATAAAGCACCTTTGCTAACACTTTCTGCAGCTAAAACTCAGAACACCTTTCTGCAAGTGAAAAGTATACTTCATCTCACTGGTTTTCAACATAGCTTTTTAGTTTATTTTAGCAGCTACAGATTCCTCTAAACATCTTCGATGTCTCTGGGACAATATTCTTGGATGCCTCATAAATAACCAGTGAGGAAAAGAGTAAACCAAACTTGGAAAATTGTTCAATGAGGAGCACGGGATGGCTGGGGGAAAACACTGGGACTCTCTGCAAGTAACCCTGGCGTGCGGTTGGGAGTGTCAAGGGCAGAATCCAGCCCTCCTGGTGCCCACACCCAGGGGACTGCACCATCCTCAGGACCCACCCCTCTGCCCCACCCTTTCAATGACCGCTGATTCTCAAGGGCGAGGACTCGCAAACCAAACTCTGCAGGGCCGATGAAAAGCAGGCCAGCCTTCTGTTTGCCTGGTCTTTATTAAGAACTGTATCTTTGTCTGCATATTTTAGTCTATTCTGCCGCTTATCTGAAAGCATTTTGTGTTTGTGTACACAAGCCTAGTCCCTCTTTTACCGCATATCCAGCACTGTGCTAATGAAGTGCTCCAAGCCTTACTTCACGTAATCCTCACAACCGCCCATGAGGCAGGTATACTGTTAATACCATTTTACGGAGGGGGAAATGCATGATGTTAAGTGACTCAATGACAATCATCCACTGAGTAATGACAGGGCTGGGATTTTAAATACTCAATCTTTATGCGGCATCAGAGCTTATTCACAGATTCCCATTTCAGGGTCAAGAACTAGAGAAAAGAATTCCAGTGGTTTAGTTTCTGGAGCCTATAGCAATTAAGAATGCCTCTTGCTTCTACCAAAAACAAAACAAAGCATTGTTTTTTAGAAGGAAATGTACTATTACACACTTTTTCATTAGAATTATAATTCTTGTTAAATATTGGCCAGACCAGTACTGACTCTAAAAGGAACATGGCACTTTGAACACAAGTGCAAGCCTGGACTAAAGCAGACCCTGTGTCAGAAACCTAGGCAGCTCAGAAAAAGCAGATCACAGATCCACATTCCAAAGAAGAGAGAATCTTAGCCAATTCGAGGATACTAGGTCTATGGTAGCATCATCCCAGGAGGAAGGAACATAGGATACATCAGGCCATTCTGGTTTGATACCATTTAAACACGAGATTCATCTGACTCTCCTTTGGCTACGACTGTGTTTCCCAAGCAACCTTCTGCTTATACCTGGGTTTCCTGTGTGGTTGTCTAGAGGGAAAGAATGCCTAGTCATGTAGTTTAGGGCTAAATCATGTCATGTGATAATTATTTCTAATTAGGGAATAACACACTGGCACTGAGAGTATGCACTGATTGTGCAATGTCAAGAAATCCAGTGCCTGGAAGAACAATCATTCTCATCAGAAATTAAACTGATATTTTTACTGTCACATTTCAGTTTCATTTACTTGATTAATGAGTCCATCCCTAAGAGATAGATCTGCTTTTAGAGGCTGTCAGCTAGAAAGGTCATGAATGCCACTTCAGGTAAGGACTGTTGGGTGTCTTACCTGGAAGAGACCCTCAATGTCAACTTGCGAGTGGAAAAGAATGCTTGTCTTTCTACATATGGCCCCTTCACTTTACTGGAGAGAAGTAAAAATAAGAGAAATGGAAGGGGTCATCCCTGTGTTGAACAGCTCAATCACCAGAAAATGAGATATCTAGCCATTATTCTAGAAGTATGGCTAAATCACATTTAATACTTAAAACGGGAAAAAAGCAGACTTGTTCAAACCATCGTAACTATTTCAGTAGTTTTTTGTTTTTTTGTTTTTTTTTGCAACCCTCTAATACCACCCAACCTGGTTAAGACATCCATGTTCCCACTCCATCCTTATCCTATCACTCTTCTAAATTTAACCATTTAATATGGTTAAAATGACACATCCAAAGAACATGTAAAAGTCCTAGACATAATGGAAGAACTGTGTTCAAGTAGAGCCACAGCTCTAACTTCAGGACATTACCCCCTGGCTATTCTCACATTGTCACAAAGTCATACATCAAAAACAGCACCCTTCTCCAAAAACTAATTCCTCCTCCCAACTTCACTATTTCTGAAAACCAGCATTTTCTTAGTCTTCAAACTGAAAATCTGACATCTTGATTCTATTGTCTCCCTCATCACCCATATCCAATCAATCACTAAATCCTAGAGATTCCTTTCTTCCACTTCTATTTTTAAAGCAACTCACAGTCTCAAATCGATTGCTGTGCAACTCTCATAACTGCTTGCCTCATTTGTTCCTCTGACATATTCTAGGTGCCAATGTCAGATATACCTTCTTCAAACTCCACCCTGCAAATGGCACTCCTTTTCTCATAACCAACAATCATGTTTCATACAATTAAGCATTAGCATTCTCCCGTCTGGCCTCGACCTGCCTATCTGACCTCTCTTTAGTCATCCTTCATAGACTCTCCTCGCCAACAAAATTGCTGGAAGCACTAACCTTCACACGGAGAGCAAAAGTTCCCAAAGGGGAATTCAGGGGATCTCTGAGGTCAAAATTATTTTCAGTTTAACACTAAGATGTTATTTATAGCCTTTTTCACTATGTTGACATTTTACTGATAGGGTGCAAAAAATACGGACAAAATTGCTGGCATCTCAGCACAAAGCAAGAAAATGGTACAGATTATACTAATAATTATTATATTCCCCAATACAACATATTCCTACTAAAAACAAAGCCAGTTTCACCTAAGAATGTCCTTGCTGAAGGAGTAAAAATTATCAATTTTATTAAATCTCAACCCTGTATACACTTCTTTAAGGTAATTATGCATAAAGCCCTTCCACTGCACAAAGAAGAATGATTGTTGTTTCAAGGAAAAGCACACAGAACACTCTTTTTACTTGACAGAATCACTGACAGACAAACTATGGTTATTCGAACTTGGATACCAGGCAGACATCTTCTCAAAACAAATGAGGTGAGCCTGTCACTTCAAGGAAAACAACTGACAGGATTTGTTGCCAATGATAAAATGTGAGCTCTCAAGCAAAAATCAGAATTTTGGAAAAACTCGTATCCACCACTGAAAGCCTGACAGCTTCCCAATAATTAATGATTTTACTGATGAGTTGGGTGGTAAGATTAACAAATGTGATGTTTTTATATTGTATAATGAAATGTGTCAACATTTGGAAGATCTTTGTAACTCACTGAACCAACTTTTCCAAATCACCAACGCTCGATGTTACAAAATTACATATGACAAGCCAACAGATTTTAATATAACAGAGTACAAAAAAGCTTACTATTGTGGTTTCAGATTCTACATTGTAACTAACATTTAAGAAACTACCAATTACCAAGTTTTGGAGTAATGGCAGAAAAGAATATGTATAATTGCCTGAAAAGGCTGTTTTCACCTATATATCTATGAAAGGCAGGCAGGATTTTCTTCATCTACTTTAAACAATCTACTAAGATACACTCAAAGCAGAAGCAGATAAGCGAATCCAGATGCCTTCAATTAAGCCACACACTACAGAGATTTTCAAATAAATAAAACAATATCACTTCTCTCATAAATTGTTGTTGGCTTTGGGGGAAAAAAAGATTGTGTTTCATAAAAGATCCTATTTTGTTAACATTAATGGATTTCTTATTCTTTTTTAAATGAGTAATTTTTCAAAATATCTGTTTTAATTTTTAATACAATAAGTATTGACAGATACAATCCACATAAACAAAAGACCTTTGGGGTTCTCAATAATTTTTGAAAGTGTAAAGAGGTCCCCAAGACCAAAACGTCTGAGAACAACGCCTTAGAGCAAACTCTTCTTTTGATTTCTTCCAGTTTCTTTTTCCCATGTGCCCACTACTTCTTTACTTCTCCAAACCCCATTTGTCTTTCAATTCCGTCCTCTTCTTGCATCACTAGAGCCCGCTAGGTCAAGAAATACCTTATCTGGAACTTTATGACCCTGATCAGTTCTGCATACTTGGCAAAAATTCACGTGGTATCAACTACTTATGTTTTGAGGTATGTTTATGTTATTCTTTTTAACATAAGCATATCCAAGGCACTGTTTATTCTGTGTGCTCAGGATACAGCAGTGAATAAAACAGACTGGACCCCTTCCTCCTGCAGCTTACAGTCCAGTGTTACCACTCAGAGTGTGGTTAAGCACCAGAGCTATGAGAGAGCTTGCTAAAAACGCAGAATCTCCACAATAAAAAAAAAATTTTTTTTTTTTAATTTTAATGCAGAATCTCAGGCCCTAGCCCAAATCTACTGAATCACAATCTGCATTTCAACACAATCCCCAGGAGATTTTCTTGTATGTTAACTTTGAGACGCAGAGGATTTATGCATCCTCCTAATTACTGTGAACTTCTTGAAAGTAAACTATTACCTTTAATTTGCTGCACCGCTAGTATAAATAATACAATTTACCTATGATGCTAATCGTTCACTCAAACATAAGTACCCATCATATGGAGTCATTTCTGGGGATTAAAGACAACAATGGCAAAGGCAAAACAGCTTATATTCTGAAGAAGGTTTCAATCGCATAGCAAAGATAAGACAATAACTATAATGATAGCTGACATTTCAAAAAATGCTTTCTGGGAGCCAGTTATTGTGCCAAGGGCTTTAAGTAACAATTTCATAAGACTGGTACTAGATAAAAAACTTGGGATTCAGAGGTTAAGAAAGTGATGGAACTGGGATGAGTCAGGATGTTTGACTCTAAAACCCAGAAAGTGGTAAAACAATTAGAGATTTAAAAGAATCTTGAGGAAGGAGCCTGTGAGTTCACTCAAGGAAAGATTATGCCTCAATCTTGGAATCACCCAGAGAACTAGCTCGGTTCTTTGCACATGTTAGGAACTCATGGATGGTCATCAACTGAAAGTATGTGCGTAGATTAAGGTTAACCTATCATCCCATCCTTACTAACAAGTATCCTGCAAATAAACAGCATAGATTTTACCAATCCAAAAATGCTTAACCACGCTGAAGATACAATGGACCTGAGGTGAAAATGCCTCTCTCTGCTCTATTATACATACAGTCCATTCTCTGACTCAGGGCTCTCATTCCATAGCATGTAGAGGAAAAACAAACAAAAGACAGAGGGACAGGACATCAGCTAAAAGGTGAAAGCCACTGGGAATCCTGAAAGAAGCCGATGCTAATTCTGGGGAAAGAAGGGAAGGGCAAGAGGTCATAGAATGTCTTCCTTGTCCATAGTAAGCAAAGGATGAAAGGAAATGTTGGTCAAAGGTCCCCCAAAGGATACATCCCTGGAGCAGAAATAGAAAAGTAGGAACTGAGGAGTTAGTCCATCACAAAGAAGTATCCCTGGAGGCTTCCAATTACCAGGTATCTCACCATGCTCAGCCCTGAACTTCCTTTGCTACACCTCCCAAAGCCCTTTCCCAATAGTTTGTGGAGTTGGCGGTCACCTCCATTCTCTCACTTTCTGACAAAATCACATGGAACTGTGACCATCTTTTCTTCTAAAACATGCTGAGAAAAGGTCCTATAGGTCTACTGATACTATTCCACACGTCTAAGTAGGCTTTTTATGGGCCAGTGGTCTTGTATACCTAACCATCACATACACTATCACGTATATGAGAAAAAAAGTGTCCTGGTAACAAAAAAAATAACAGACCAAAGTCAGCTTCCTAAACAAGCCATTTATAGCATGGAGATCTATCTGTTTAATATCCTAGGTGTACCAATTCAGTACAGTTCTATATGAAGACTTCTTCAAATTACACTGAAGAAGAAAACTAATCACCTAACAATGTCCTTAACAATACTAAGGAAGAATCCTTGCAAAGATTAAACTCGACCATATTCTAGAGTAAATCTACAGAAGGCAAAACAGAAAGGGAAAAAAAAGAAAAGCTCACGTAGTAATAAATATCACCTCCCCTCTTAGATACTGACAGCAATGTTTTAGAGTTGGGGTTAACCCGTTCTCTCACTTTCTGACCCTTACACATGGAATGCTGGCCACATATGATTTTCTAATAGTTAAATGGTTCAATTCTCTAGTCAAATCTGTTTGAATAGGAAGCTTTTATTTCACTGCTTTGATCTCAAGAAATCTGAGAGGGAAACACACTATAAAAATTATAAGGGCTGGGACTTCCCTGGTGGCCAGGGAATCTGCCTGCCAATGCAGGGAGCACAGGTTCGATCCCTGGGCCAGGAAGATCCCACATGTCTCGGAGCAACTAAGCCCATGTGCTACAACTATTAAGCCTGCTTTCTAGAGCCACAACTACTGAGCCCAAGTGCTGCAACTACTGAAGCCCTCGTGCCTAGAGCCCGGACTCCACAACCAGAGAAGCCACCACGATGAGAAGCCAGTGCACTCCAAGGAAGAGTAGCCCCTGCTCGCCACAACTAGAGAAAGCCCGGGTGCAGCAAAGAAGACCCAACATAGCCAAAAAATTAAAAAAAAATTAAAAAATTAAAAAAAATTATAAGGGTAATTGGTAACTACCCTCACATTTATGAAAGTAAACTGCGTATATTAATTAAGAGCCAGACTTGAAGCACAAAATTTATGAACCACCCACAACCTACCTTCTGAAGAGCTAATGTTTTCCCTCCTTTAACCAGATTAACAGATGGAGAACTCTGAGAAGTCATCTAAAGATGTCTTTGGAAATTTCAAGCATATTTTGCTTAACAGTTCATGTCACACTTTATAATTCTACCAGAAGGCATGGGACCGAGACGAGGATGGCTATGATGAGAAGTCTGCAGGTGCAAGCATGCTGCTACTATAGCATTACAGTGCATGCAGCTATAACAGGCGAGACCAACTTTAGCCTAGTTCTTTCTACTATAACAGTTTCACGTGTGTGTGATGGCTGATGCTGAGATCAGGGTTCCACAGCACGAATGCCGTGAGCTCCAGAAGACAGGACCCAATTAAAGGGCTGCAGCTGACTGGGGCCTCCGTGGCATTTGAGCCCAGCGTTGTGAGATTTCTGGATTTAGAAAAGAAACGGGAAACCGATATTTTTATGTAAAAGCTCCCAATTTCTAAACATTGGCATCTAATTCAAAACATCATCTGCTAGACAAAACCTGTCTGTGGGTTTCCTGTGCACGCCCCAGGCCTGCACATTTGTGATCTCTGAAACTTTCGTGGCATCATAGTGTCTTTGCATTGCCCTAAAGTTGGGGTTGCATTTTTTCTTTTATATGCTGCACAGCTCCCAAGAACACACTGCATGTTTGGTAGGCAACGTCTCTTAAACAGAGGTAAGCAAAGCATAGCTGTTCCTGATACCCCTGTCTGTTTTTAAGCTTTGATGCAAAGGAATAACACCATCCCTATATTGACAAGTTCCCTGCTCAGAACTGAGCCAAACTGCTAAATGTGAAGCTTTACAATGTCTTTATCATGTTTTCCTACCCTTTCTACACTTACTCCCAAACTCAGTTGGGTTTGTGGTTTCAGATTCACCAATATCAGGTCCGCATGTAAGTGCCTTCATAGAAGAATTTGGGTGAAGGCAACCAAAACTCTCTTGAGGTCCTCTGAAGCATACTCTATTCATTTATCAATTCTGACAATATCTGCAAGTATTAACTTTCCTTCCTGAAAAGCTTAAATACAAAATTTCTGCAAATATTCTTTCACATCTTCTCTGTATTGTAGATATTAAGGAATTATCTACGAAGATATCTGTACTGGATTGAATCGCATTCCTCTAAAATTCACATCCACTCAGAACCTCAGGATGGGATCTTACTCGGAAACATGGTCCCTGCAGATATAATCAGTTGAGGTGAAGCCACACTGGATTAGGGTGGGCCCTAAACCCAACGACTGGTACCCTTACAAGAAGGCCATGGGAAGACACAGGCAGAGATTGCAGGGGTGCAGCTATAAGCCCAGGAATGCCAAGCATCGCCAGGACAAACCAGAAGCCTGGAAGAGGCAAGGAAAGAGCCTCTAGAGGGTGCATGAGCCCACTGACACCTTGATTTCAAACTTCTGGCCTCCAGAACTGTGAGGGAATAAATTTCTTTGTTTTAAGCCATTGAGTGTATGGTAATTTGTTGCAGCAGCCCTGAGAAACCAATGTAACATCTAAACATCTTCTTCTCTTCTTTGCTTGGAAACTTACACCGCCCAGGATCTGGGGATGTGCTTTATCTTTTCGTACTTCTTGAGGCATGACATGAGAAGTGGGACAAAGAACCCAGGGACACGTTTCAGAAGGCAGCCACATGTGGTGGGGGCTTCCTCCATGGAGACAGGAAACTGTATGTCAGCTATTTGAGGTCACAGACTGGTTCTAATTTACTTCTATGTCTCGGGCACCTAGCACAGTCCTCAGAGTAGACTTTAAAAACATAATTGGTATGTGTACATATATATGAATTAACAAATGGGAAAAAAATGAATGGATGAATTAAAACAAAGCAACGGTGAACAAACCCACAAACTCTTGAATGGTTGTTGACTTTCACGGATAATACTGCTCAGTGAAAATCATGGTAAAGTTACAAATCCATTTCAGTCCCCACAGATGTAGACAAATTCAGGCTTGCCAACTATCTGGATGTTGCTATAGCCTCTTGGTTTTTAAAACCATAACTCTCCTCAACAAAATACTAGCTAACAGACTCCAACAGCACATTAAAAAAATCATACACCATGATCAAGTGGGGTTTATCCCTGGGATGCAAGGATTCTTCAATATACGCAAATCAATCAACGTGATACATCTTATCAACAAATTGAAGGATAAAAACCATATGATCATCTCAATAGGTGCAGGAAAAACTTTTGACAAAGCTCAACATCCATTTATGATAAAAGCTCTCCAGAAAATGGGCATAGAAGGAAATTACCTCAACATAATAAAAGCCATATATGAAAAACCAAAAGCCAACATCGTTCTCAATGGGGAAAAACTGGAAGAATTCCCTCTAAGAACAGGAACAAGACAAGGGTGTCCACTCTCACCATTATTAATCAACATAGTTTTGGAAGTTTTAGCCACAGCAATCAGAGAAGAAAAAGAAATAAAAGGAATCCAAACTGGAAAAGAAGAAGTAAAATTGTCACTCTTTGCAGATGACATGATATTATATATAGAAAACCCTAAAGACTCTACCAGAAAACTGCTAGCACTCACTGATGAGTTTAGTAAAGTAGCAGGATACAAAATTAATGCACAGAAATCTCTTGCATTCCTATACACTAACAATGGAAGAGCAGAAAGAGAAATGAAGGAAACTCTCCCATTCACCATTGCAACAAAAAGAATAAAATACCTAGGAATAAACCTGCCTAAGGAGGCAAAAGATCTGTACGCAGAAAACTTTAAGACATTGATGAAAGAAATCAAAGACGACACAAACAGATGGAGGGACATACCATGTTCCTGGATTGGAAGAATCAACATCGTGAAAATGACTGTATTACCCAAAGCAATTTACAGATTCAATGCAATCCCGATCAAATTACCAATGGCATTTTTCACAGAACTAGAGCAAGAAATCTTACGATTTGTATGGAAACACAAAAGACCCAGAATAGCCAAAGCAATCTTGAGAAGGAAAAATGGAGTTGGTGGAATCAGGCTTCCTGACTTCAAACTATACTACAAGGCCATAGTGATCAAGACAGTATGGTACTGGCACAAAAATAGAAAGGACGATCAATGGAATAGAATAGAGAACTCAGAAGTAAGCCCAAACACATATGGGCATCTTATCTTTGACAAAGGAGGCACGAATATACAATGGAAAAAAGACAGCCTCTTCAATAAGTGGTGCTGGGACAATTGGACAGCAACATGTCAAAGAATGAAATTAGAACACTTCCTAACACCATACACAAAAATAAACTCCAAATGGATTAAAGACCTCCATGTAAGGCCAGACACTATCAAACTCCTAGAGGAAAACATAGGCAGAACACTCTATGACATCCATCAAAGCAACATCCTTTTGGACCCACCTCCTAGAATCAGGGAAATAAAATCAAGAATAAACAAATGGGACCTCATGAAACTGAAAAGCCTTTGCACAGCAAAAGAAACCATAAACAAGACTAAAAGGCAACCCTCAGAATGGGAAAAAATAGTTGCCTATGAAACAACGGACAAAGGATTAAACCTTCAAAATATACAAGCAGCTCATGAAGCTTCATACCAAAAAAGCAAATAACCCAATCCACAAATGGGCAGAAGACCTTAATAGACATTTCTCCAAAGAAGACATACAGATGGCCAACAAACACATGAAAAGATGCTCAACATCACTCATCATCAGAGAAATGCAAGTCCAAGCCACAATGAGGGATCACCTCACACCAGTCAGAATGGCCATCATCACAAAATCTGGAAACAACAAATGTTGGAGAGGGTGTGGAGAAAAGGGAACTCTCCCGCACTGTTGGTGGGACTGTAAGTTGGTACAGCCACTATGGAAAACAGTTTGGAGGTTCCTTAAAAAACTACAAATAGAACTTCCATATGATCCAGTCATCCCACTCCTGGGCATATACCCAAAGAAAACCATAATCCCAAAAGAAACTTGTACCATAATGTTTATTGCAGCACTCTTTACAATAGCCAGGACATGGAAGCAACCGAAATGCCCATCAACAAATGAATGGATACAGAAGATGTGGCATATATATACAATGGAATATTACTCAGCTATAAAAAGGGATGAGATGGAGCTATATGTAATGAGGTGGACAGAACTACAGTCTGTCATACAGAGTGAAGTAAGTCAGAAAGAGAAAGACAAATATCGTATGCTAACTCACATATACGGAATCTAAAAATGGTACTGATGAACTCAGTGACAAGAACAAGGACGCAGATACAGAGAATGGACTGGAGAGCTCGAGGTTTGGGAGGGGGTGGGGGGTGAAGGGGAAGCTGAGACGAAGCGAAAGAGTAGCACAGACATATATATACTACCAACTGTAAAATAGATAGTCAGTGGGACGTTGTTGTATAATAAAGGGAGTCCAACTCGAGGATGGAAGATGCCTTAGAGGGCTGGGACGGGGAGGGTGGGGGGGACTCGAGGTGGGGGGAGTCAAGGGAGGGAGGGAATACAGGGATATGTGTATAAAAACAGATGATTGAACTTGGTGTACCCCCAAAAAATAATAAATAAATAAAATTTTTAAAAAAATTTGTATTTTCAACTGCCAGTGAAGCTGACATAAGAGTGGGGGGGCGGGGGGACCATGAATTACACTTCTTCAGTGATTAATTTAAAAAAAAGGAAAAGGAAAAGGATTCCTTACGTTTTAATAGCTCTGAAGGGCAATCATCTCCCCAGATCTTCATCTGTTGAAAACCTATTTAATCTCCAGCACAGATAACTTCAATGTCTGAGCTTCCATATCCCAATTAATTAAAGTTTCTTCCCGCTCTAAGCTCTTTCGACCCCACAGCACTCCAGCATCTCACAGCTCCTTCCTGATTCCATCTTGAATGTATCAGTGGTCCCTGTTCACCCCTGGACTGTTAGACTTTTGTTGCCACTCGTTTCAATGTATTCATTTTTCTGTGTGCCCTGAAGTACCTAGTATAATACTTTATAATGGAAGGCAACCAAAACCTATCCTATCATTCAACTGAATATATATTTTTTCTAGAACTTTCCAAAAATAATTGAGCAAAATCATTTTCTTCCTTAAGTTCATGGGGTGAGACAAAAAAAAAAATCTTTTTATACATCTTACCCCTGAGGTACTAAAATCTAATTTGGAAATCACACCATCCGTCCCAGAACACAGTGTGTCCGAGCTATTTTGGAAACATCTCACATCTGTCTTCTTGAATTCCTCCTGTCACATCATGGAACTCTCAACTGAGAAGACAAGACAGGAAAGCTAGTGAATCACTAAAGGGTGTTTAAAAGATTAACATTAATTCAGCAGGACAAATCAGCTGAACACTGGGCCTTGTCTATATCCTGGATTTTTTTTTTAAAGGGATGGGAGCTTTCAAAAAGAAATTTAAAAATAATTTGTGGTTGAAATTACCAAAAGCCATTTGATATAAAATGAACATTTAGAAGAAGTTTCTGAAAGTGTTAATAATATAGACCTGTTCAAAGCTCTAACACTCTTAAGCTAGCTAAGATCAGAAATAATTAGTGTTGCCAACTGTGTGGACATAATCAGGTTTGTGCCTTGGCTTCTGCCCTCACCAGCTATCCAACTTGCAAAAGAGTTCCACTTTGCTCGCCTCAAGACTGGAAACCAATCAACTTACGACATCAAAGGATTCAAACTCTCCAGCAACATGGATCAACTGGCAATGGAAGGCAAAGTGTGAAGGTAAGTGAAAACAAAATGGTCCTTTTCCTTAACCCTGGCTATTCTGACTTGTAGGCTTAAAGACTCAAATATTGATAAAAAGAATGTTTGTGAGAGACTGAATTACTGGCCCCAACTCTTCATCTCTCCCTGGAGCCTAGAAAATAAATAAGAGTCACCCTATCCAGGTGCTCTGAACAATTATTTTATACAGCGGTGCTTACTTTTTCTATTTCTATAGCTGTACTGATGCAGCAAACCTTAGAGAGTATGCACATTTGCGGTCCAGGTCCATCTACCCAACCAGCAAACAGATAACATTTATGGAGCCTGTCACTAGGTGATACGTATTGTGTAAAGAGATTCACATCCACATGTAACGAAGACTTAGCTCCCGCTTTCATGGAGCTCCAGGTCTAAACAAAAACTCTCCAGCAAGGTTACAAACTGCTGAGAGGAATGTGATAACAGAGGCTTGCAAATATTTCCTTGAGGTACAGAAAAAGGGCTTTCAATAGCTCAGAGGGTCTGGAAAGGTTTCAGAGGAGCTGACATTTGAGCTAAAACTCAGCTGCTTACAGGAATGGAAAGATCCTCTAAAATAACAATCTTTCAGATTATCAAGATAACCTAGTTGAAGTGGATAAAGTCTGGTGTATTCAGCCCCTGGTGCCACAAGCCTAGGTCTCAGAACTATGATACAGTGGAAGAGAGCTGGATGCTATGTCCAAAGACCTTGGTTCAAGTCCCAGCGTGGCCATCTGAGTGTGAGAGAGCGCCACAAACAATCTGGCACCCAGAATTTCACTGTGCCTTTCCAACAACTGGTTAATCAGTATCCCCCCATTATGCGGCAACATCATCAAGTAATAAAATATGTACTCAATATCAAAATCAGACATTGATTAAAATATAACATCAAGTGATTTACTCAATACATCAGGGCCTTTTGGGGATACAGAGATGACCTCCATTTTTATTTAATTAATCATTATTTATTTACTAAGTTCACCTGCTATATTTCAGGCACTAACAATACAAAGATGAAGACAAACCAATCCATGCCCTTAGGGTGCAGAAAGTCCTAACTAAAATCAGAGCCCAAAACATAGGTAACTCATAACTAAGAGAGAAGTAAACGTCTATATCCTACTGCTGTACTGCTAATGATCATCACTAATAATAATAAGCACTAATATTTATTAAGCTCTTGCTATATGCCAGACACTATTCTAAGAGCCTTTCAAAGATACTCTCACTGAATCTTCACAATAGATCTATGCTAAAACCCTACCAGCTCCCCCATTTTACAGTTGAGAGGCTATGCGAATTGCCTGCAAGGAACCCAGCGGAGGTTTGAACTCAGGAAGTTGACTCTAGAGTCCATTCTCTCAATGATAAATGAATGCAGCATTAGGCCCACTGTCACACCATCTAGATTTGGTTTTCTCTGTGTATATCCTGGCTTTGTACACTTTAGTAATGAACCTAATTTTGAAATGGCTATTCCACAAGATCCATCCAGTTTCATACTCTGTATCTTCAATTTCATTAAGCCCCAAATTAAACCTAAGTTACCTATTGGTACAAACTAGGTACCCAGGTAGCATCAGAATGTTGTCTTTCCTAAGTTTTCGTGAAGCAAACATAAATTGCCAGACAATGAATGGAGAGACTACACACAATCTGATCAACCTATATTTATCTGAGCCATCACGCTTACCTGGGGCCACCGAGGGGACTGCATCTCTGGCAAAACCTGAACAGACTTAGAGTTCCCACTTTCAAGTACCAAAACGATGCAACCCTTGCCTTTAAAATCAAGGTCAAGGCATTCTTTTGACCTTTTCTAAATTCCTATGAAACTCAGTAATTCCACAGATGCTTTATCCCCCTCTTCTTATAACCTCTTGCTTCTCAAAGGACAGATGACATAGGAGGAAAAAAGGAGGAACACATAAACATGACTGACTGTGCCAAAAAAGTTACTAACATGCTGGTGCAGGCAATTCAGAAAGAAAAAGGAAAGATAAAGTGGTCCATCTCTGGGCTGGGCGGTGCATTTTATTTTATAAATAGCATTCTAACTTGGAAAGCATGCCCCTAAGGTAGAAATGAGTCTGTCCTATTTTTCCAGGCTCCTCAAAGCACAGTCTACAATCCAAAGATAAATGGGTCAAGATTTAGTCATAAAACATACACCACTGTGATGAGTATTTGCTTAACACACAGTGAATAAGTAAATATGTACACTTTGTATATATGTATATATGTACCATGGCACTGAATACTAGTATCTTACAAAATACTTGCTCTTATTTCTTTCAACAATTAGTATGTGTTTATTTTATTTATATATACATATACACATATATACTATACAAAACATATACTAATGATTTCACCATTAGAAGTGAAACATAAAGGGTTTCATTTAAATTGACTGTGGGACTTCCCTAGCAGTCCAGTGGTTAAGACGCCACACTCCCAATGCAGGGGTCACAGGTTCGATCCCTGATGGAGGAACTAAGATCCTGTGTGCCACACGGCACAGCCAAAAATAAAAAAAAAAAATTTGACTGTGATCACTGTGAACACTAACGGTATGTTTCACTGGAAAGATGAACTCAAAAGAAACACCAATGCTGAGTCATCAATTATTTTATTTTACCACTAATTTATGTGATCTGTGTGATGATGAAGTAAAGAGGTGTCTTTTCAGCTGGAGTTCACAACTGGCTCTAAGGAAATTCCAAAAGAATTCCCAAATATTATTCATAGTAATTTTCTGAGACACTGCATTATGCTGAAATAGACAAGAGATCCCCAAGTAACCATTTTGAAGGGATGGCTTCTAGCATTTGTAAAAGCTCAATCTCACAGCTTTAGAGTTAGGTCACAGCTAACACACTTGTTCAAGCATAGCTGATTCAAAATGTCTATCTTTAGCGAGCCATCACAGGCCATCACCACACTGCCATTCTTACTCTAAAATTCAAGGTCTTCAAAAGCGACTTTAAGAATGAAAAACGAATGTATCCTCTCAACATGTCAGAAAACTCTCATCCAGTTCCTATGACATGCCAAGCCCCATAACGGGTTCTGTAGAGAAACCCAGCAGCAAGTAACACCAGGACACTAAGCAAATGAGTGGTGAGCCGAGGGGACCCTGGAGAGGCCCCCTGGCGAGAGTGGCAGTGGGCCAGGCCAGTGCACAGGTTCAGTTTAAACGTGGCGCTCTCCACCAGCCCTTGACACCAGCACGCAATAAGCGAAGGGGCCAGGGGTAGAAATACCCTAAACATTCCGCAGCGAGGGAATCATTAAATAAAGCATGGAGCCTGAAGAGGGTGGAAGAGCGTGCCTAACACTTAAATTTAGCCTGAGGAAGAAAAATGCTATGTCCTGGTATGGACTGATCTGCAAAATACATACGTTGGTGGAAAAAGCAAAGCATTCATGAAACAATGTAATGTAAGTCATTTTTTTTCTTGTTTTAATTTTTACTGTGGAAATTTTAAAACATACAAAACGAGAGAGAAGAGAATAATAAACCCTTATGTACCCCCTTTAACAAGGATCAGCTTATGGGCAAAATCCCATACACAATATTATATTAGAATATACTATACTATACTACTATATTTCAGTATGTATCTCTAAAAGGTAAGGACTCTAAAAATATCATTACAAAACCTGTGTAAATTAAAAAATGTATTATAAATGTGGGTATATGCCTCAAATGGCTTCTGAAAACAAATACTAAAAAAAAAAAAGCTGTGGTTGTCACTGGAAAAAAGGGGCCCAGAGTAAGGAACTAAGGAGACTTTACTGTTACTTAATACCTTTCGGTAAAATTTAAAATATAACTACAGGAACTTTCCTGGTTGCACAGTGGTTAAGAATCCATCTGCCAATGCAGGGGATACAGGTTCAATCCCTGGGCTGGAAAGATCCCACATGCCACGGAGCAACTAAGCCCATGCGCCGCAACAACGAGCCTCTGCTGCAGAGCCTGTGAGCTACAACTGCTGAAGCCCACATGCCACAACTACTGAAGCCCACGCTCCGGGAGCCCGTGCTACGCAACAAGAGAGGCCACCGCAATGAGGAGCCCTCGCGCCGCAATAAGAAGTAGCCCCCACTCGCTGCAACAACTAGAGAAGGCCCCTGTGCAGCAACAAAGACCCCACGCAGCCAATAAATAAATAAATAAATATTTAAAAATAAGATAAAATATAACTACAAAAGAGCGCACAGTGCCTGGAAGAGCAGCAGAAAGGCTGTCATGTGAGCAAGACAGCATGGCCTCAGTGGAGGGCGCTGAACACACAAGGTCGAGTTTGAACCTGAGATACTCAGAGTTGTTTATACAGATTCAAACACTTGCAGGTGACAGTGTCCATCGGCTATATGACGATTCTCCGAATGTAAAAAGTAATAGAAAGTTGTGAACTCAGTGATATTACTAAACATACTTGCAAATCCAATAATGTGCAGGTCTAGACGTTTATGAGATGAAATGGGCTCATCTCAACCTCCCTATTGTCATATACAGCGGCTGATGCCAGGGATGAAATTTATCAGTTAGAGCACTGTGATTTTTAAAGGGCACTTCAAAAACACTTATTTTTTTTTTCCTGAAACAAGTTAATGTCTTCCTTTCTCCTCTTTTCCTCTCTGTAGTCCTTGTAATTTCTCTGCCTTATAGGTTGGGAAAATGTCATTTCCTTCCCTGGTGGTTCTATCTGTTACATCTGTATCACATTAACATAGCCCTGGGACCCACCAGACCCGTTAGGTTAAAGAAATAAGCCTTTGTGTGTGCTTGTTTACAGTGAATTCAGACACAATACAGTTCTCCAGTCTTTTAATCTTTTTTTTTTTTTTGGCACACGGGCTTAGTTGCTCCGCGGCATGTGGGATCTTCCTAGAGCAGGGATCGAACCCGTGACCTCTGCATTGGCAGGCGGATTCTTAACCACTGCGCCACCTAGGAAGCCCCTCCAGTCTTCTAATCTTATGATCAGTACAATGGGGGCTATGAGATGATGAGACTGAAAGCAGCTGGTGTTTAGGACCCTGCTCATGTTTGTGACAACGTTCACTCTTCTGAAAAATCCAAAGATGATACAAATATAGACAAAAGTCAGGAAAGACTGGTCTCAACTAGACTAGTTAAAATCCAAAACTTCTGAATATATGTTAAAAGAAACACCACTTTCTCACTTTCAAATATCACTTACGGCTAACAACATTTTCCCCAGTAAAAGTCAAAAGGGAAATATCTTTAATGAATAGACTTTCAACTTCTTAAACCTTAAACGTTTCGTTAGCTTGAGCATAAATAAGTTTTTTCCGAGAATTTTAAAATAGTTGGTTCTCTTTTTCAGGGTACACCCTGCCCCCGGCAACTGTCTTTTTTAAATTATTTTCCTTAACAAAACCCAGTATTTCTAGATAGTGTGTAGAAATAGCTCCCCTAACCACTGGCAGTATAATTTCTAAATAGGTGATGTTTTACTGTACCTAACTCTAGAGATTTATTTCTTCAACTTATGTATGAATCAAGAATGAAACTGCTGAGGAATCTAATGATATTTTCCACACAAATTGCCCAATTCTACGCAGGCATAAGAACATGCCCAAAAGGCTCACGCTCTCCACCTGCAAATGAAAATTTGTGGCGAGGGGGTCAGTGTAGAGGTTAATTCCATCAATAAGGGAAAACACCAAAAGAAAGCGCCACAGCAGGCGACACCTTTCCCGGGTACCTGTCTCGTCCGGGGAGCTGGGGGAGGCGCTGTCTTGGGACAGGGTCGTCCAGCTGGACTCCTCATCGCTCGGGGCCAGGTTCTGGATCCGATGGAGCGCACAGTCGGTTTTGGCCCCCGTTTTAGGATGATCCTTCTTGGTCTCTGGGCTGGATGATACTGTGGCTATTTGGCCATCCTCAGGGCTGAACTGGGGCTTGTTTGGTTTTTGCAACAGCAAATCGCCATTTCCAACGACGCCGGTAGAGGCCTGGCCCTGACCTAGCTGGGCCTTCTCTTCCACAACCTCATGCTGGTTGGCCAAGTTCTGCTCAGGTTCTCTGGCCGAGGTTTCCAGGTCTGCATAGTAATTCAGGAAGCTCTTGGTTCTCCGGGGCTGGGAGGGTAAAATCTCGCAGCCGGAGGAATCCTGCGGATGGGGCTCTTTACCCTCCAACTTCTCAGAAGTTATGTTGATGACTGCAGTGGGGCTGACGTTTCTGTTGGGGTCCTGCTGGCCTTGTTCTGCAGCCTTCCGGAGCTGGTTCTCCCCATTTTTCACCAGCTTGATGTTGGCAGAGCCGTTTCCCAGCAGGGGCTGTGCGACCGGATCCGAGAGGCCCATTGCCGCCTGGATGTTAGTTAGTGCATATTTTTTCCTGCATTTGGGAGGTGTGCTGTTCTTGGTTTCTGTGTGTTTTATTTCAGCGTTCAACAGTTCATTGTGGGAGGAACGGAGATTAAGGGTGTTTGGTGGTGTGGCCGGGCTGTTCCGATTCGTGACGTCTGTGGTTCCGCTGCTGGCCATAAACACTGCCAAAGTGTCTACACCTGAGTCCGCTGGAAAAAAAAGGAAACTGGTCACTAGATGCCTGGCATGATTAAACTACTTAGCATACAGAGTGAGCAAACATTTCTATACAGAAAATTGAAAGAACTAATGCTTCCGTTGCAGTTTTGTAGAACTGACCCATTTTCCCCTCTCTTTTCACTGTGTGCTCATACATTAGACACGAGCATATAAAAGGCTTAATGTGGATACACAAAAGCCAATTTATAGAAAAGCTTGGAGGTCTGAGGGTCCAAATTTTACTTAGAATAAAAAAGTATCTCTTTTGAATTCATATAAAAGCATTTTCTTCCAGCAGCTGGTCTTCATTTTTTCACAACCTTGAAAATCATCCCCTTTCTAAACATTTACACCACATTTCTATTCTGTCGTTTCCTCAGGCAACAAAAAAGTTGCTCAAAAATCCTCTGGGGCTCCAGCTTTCTTAATTAACCTGAAAGGTCACTGTTCAATGCGGCACCACACATCCAAGGTAATTTTTCTCCACCATGTTTAGAAATTGTGCTCTGAACGCCAGGAAAAATCAAACCTGCATCAGAATTTGATAATGTCGTGTGAACATTTCTGACCTGGGCTTATTGTTTGTACTAAACAGAAATTTTGGAGAAATGACTTAATTGCTCAAGAACATACACAGGCACATAAAACTGTTACTAATAATGCAGCATTGAGCCCTTGGCTACAGAGGTGTTAGAGCCCTCAAAGGAGTCTGAATATATTCCACTGAATTAAAACACAGACTCAGCGGTTTGCAGTCACCCCGTGCCCTTGCAGCACTCCTAGGAAACTATCTGACAGTTGCATTTATCTCAAATATTGTTCACACCATCAGTGATTTGTTCCATGTGTCTCTTGCTAGGAAGAGAGAAAGGTTTCTCAGACTAGAAGGGAATAAATTTCATCAGCAAGAATTTCTAAGGTTTCAGATTTCTCAGTCTATGAGGAATGACTTCTTTCTTATCTGATCCCTTGCCCTCCAGAGACCTCCATGGGCTCTAACCCAGCAGAAGATAAACCAAATCACAACTCCCAACATTCCTGAAATCGTACTGTGACAACTCCCTCTTCCTCCACCAGCCAAAACACAGACCTTCACAGGGGAGGAAAGTAAGAATGCTCTCCTGTTCGGGAGCTTAGAGGTATCCCTTTCCATCATCCAATACTCAGGATGAGATATTTTAGAAAAGAGCCACCCACTCATCCTAGAGTCTGTGTGCTTCTTGGAAGCTAGGGAACATCTGTACACTCCAGGCAGTATCCATATTTACAACAGAATGACCATGTGGCCCACAGAGATCGCTAAGGCTGTAACCCAAAGTGGTTAGACTTTGCGTCCCATTCTTTAGAATCATTGTTTATAAGGATTCCTGTTTAGCCAGCACCTACCGCACTTGGGCTTCATTGAGAAGCTAGTGTGTTTCTCCCTTTGAACACTACTCTAATGACTAAATTAAAAAAAAAAAAATTATACTGTTTTGGCTACTACTACCATTTTATAGAAACCATGTTTCAATTTATAATTCAACCTCACTCCAGAGCAGCATTTGATATGAAAAGGATCCACCTTGAGCCCACATGAAGTTTTCCCTGAGGCACATATCCATAACACAGGCACACAAGAGGAAATAATATTTAGACTTCTGGGTATTTAGAGTGACATTATTATAAAAAATCTGGCAATCTGCCCACCTTTTAGAAGGTATGGCAAAAGAAATTTCTATGAGGCTATTTTATGATGTTAGGTACCATATCCTAGCAGTGTTATTAAGGAGAAGTTTTTATTTGCTTTGCTTATAATCATAAACATTTTTGGAAAGAATATGATCAAAATCTCTTGGTAAGTTAATATTGAAGTGGCTTTTATACCCTGGATGTGACAGATAAAAACTTTGAGCCAATAGAGCTGGAGGAATCAGGCGCCCTGACTTCAGACTCTACTACAAAGCTACAGTAATCAAAACAGTATGGTACTGGCACAAAAACAAAAATATAGATAAATGCATATACACACTACCAAATGTAAAATAGATAACTAGTGGGAAGCTGCTGCAGAGCATAGGGAGATAGGCTTGGTGCTTTGTAATGACCTAGAGGGATGGGATGGGGAGGGTGGGAGGCAGGCTCAAGAGGGAGGGGACATGGGGATATATGTATACATATAGCTGATTCACTTTGTTGTACAGCAGAAACTAACACAACATGGTAAAGCAATTATACTTCAATAAATATGTATTTAAAAAAAAGAAATATAGATCAATGGAACAGGATAGAAAGTCCAGAGATAAACCCATGCACCTGCGGTCACGTAATCTATGACAGAGGAGGCAAGAATATACAATGGAGAAAAGACAGTCTCTTAAATAAGTGGTGCTGGGAAAAACTGGACAGCTACATGTAAAAGGATGAAATCAGAACACTCCCTAACACCACACACAAAATCTCAAAATGGATTAAAGACCGAAATCTATGACCAGATACTATAAAACTCCTAGAAGAAAATATAGGCAGAACGCTCTGTGATATAAATAGCAGCAAGATCTTTCTTGATCCACCTCCTACAGTAATGAAAATAAAAACAAAAATAAACAAATGGGACCTAATAAAACTTAAAAACTTTTGCACAGCAAAGCAAACCATAAGTAAGACAAAAAGACATCCCGGGGAATGGAAGAAAATATTTGCAAATGAAGCAACTGACAAGGGATTAGTCTCCAAAATATACAAACAGCTCATGCAGCTCAATATCAAAAAACCAAACAATCCAATCAAAAAAATGGGTGAAAGACCTAAATACACATTTCTCCAACGAAGACATAGAGATGGACAAAAAAGCACATGAAAAGATGATCAACATCACTAATTATTAGAGAAATGCAAATCAAAACCACAGTGCAGTATCACTTCACACTGGCCAGAACAGCCATCATCAAAAAATCTATAAACAAGAAATGCTGGAGAGGGTCTGGAGAAAAGGGGACCCTCCTACACTGTTGGTGGGAATGTAAATTTGTACAGCCACTATAGAGAACAGTATGAAGATTCCTTAAAAAAACTAAAAATAGAGCTACCATATGATTCAGGAATCCCACTCCTGGGCATATATCTGGAGAAAATCCTAATTCAAAAAGATACATGTACCCCAATGTTCATTGCAGCACTATTTATAATAGCCAGGACATGGAAGCAACCTAAATGTCCATCAACAGAGGAATGGATAAAGACGATGTGGTACAAATATACAATGGAATAGTACTCAGTGATGATGATGATGATGATGATAATAATAATAATAATAATGCCATTTGCAACAACGTGGATGGACCTAGAGATTGTCATACTGAGTGAAGTCAGACAAAGACAAATATCACAATATCACTTATACGTGGAATCTAAAAAAACGGTACAAATGAACCTATTTACAAGACAGAAACAGAGTCACAGATGTACAAAACAAACTTAATGGTTACCAAGGAGGAAAGGGGTGGGAAGGGATAAATTGGGAAATTGAGATTGACATATACACACTACTAAATATAAAATAGATAACTAATAAGAACTGACTGATAGCACAGGGAACTCTACTCAATACTCTGTACTGACGTACATGGGAATAAAATCTAAAAAAAGAGTGGATATATGTATATGTATAATTGATTCACTTTGCCGTACAGCAGAAACTAACACAACATTGTAAATCAACTCTACGCCAATAAAAATTAATTTTAAAAAATTAAAAAAACAAAACAAAAAAACTTTGAGCCATGTTTTCATCAACCCTTTGTAACTCTTCTGCTTGCTAGAAATTATAAAAGGGAGGTTTGGGAGGGTAAAGTTAGAACAATGGGACCATAAACAGCTCTGTATATGCTGTTTTTATAGATTGAAGCCCGAACAGAAGTTCAGTATATCTTAGATATTAAATGATAATATCATCTGGAAGCAAAATAAAAGGTTCAGATCTAGATCTAGAACTAAGGCAGCAAGTTAGTCCTACAAAGACCACAGCTGTCTCTAGGAGTTAATATATCAGCCAGGCAGTCCTTTGGGTTCAAAAGGGTCATGAAACAGGTAGAGATTAGCAACTTCCTAGAAAGACCAAGCCTGCAGGAGAGGCTCCCAAAAGTGGGGAGGCAGTGCCCATGAGGATGAGAGGACAGAACTCAGGTCAGAGAGATGAAGCACAAGCCCAGTCTATGCTACTTCTTAGCTGTGTGATCCAGGAGCCCAGAGCCTCAGTCTCCTTGCCTGAAAAAATGGGGACAATAATAGTACCTGGCTGTTTTGAGGATTAAAATGAGAAATGGCTGCTAAGAGGTTAGCACAGTGCATAACAATAAATGGGAGCAACCCTCAGCCTTTTTATCCAAGTGACAGAGCACAAGGCTGTCTGCCAAGGCCCCTAAATTAACCAGCTATTTAGTCTGAGTTGTAGCAATGGTCTTGTTGCAGAGACACACCGAGAGTAAAGAGGCTAACAAAAAGGGATAAAGAAATTGGGTCTACAGGGGTTTAATTACGAAAAAAAAAAAAAATCCTCAAATTTAAGAGGAAGGAAGTATGTGGTTCTTTTTTTAAAGAAAGAAAATCTTATAATGTCTCTTTAAACCTCCTAATATTTAGCTGTTTTCTTCAGTCTAAAAAGCCTAAGTCCAAACTCCTTGACATAACAGACAGTTACTTAAACTCCCCATTTCTTTACAGTAAAATCAGGATAATAATAGTATCTACACCTCACTGAGCTTTGTTGAGGACTAAGAGAGGTGGCTGTCAAGCACTGAACCTAATACCTGGAGTACTGTAGGAGCTCAGCACACGTTAGGGATTATTATCATCTCATAGCATTCCCCTGCCCCGAACTCTTCTGTCTCTGACCACCATACCTCCAGCCATCATGTACTGAGCATGTTCTTCTTACCTGCCACAGTGCTGGGAGGGCGGAAACCAAGACACACAAGGTCCCACCTGCTAAGTGCTTTCAGCCTCACACAAACACACAAGGTGACAGAAAGCAACCAGGGTGCAAAGGGGTAAGTGGTTTTCCCACTTCAGGTTGGAGAGGATCTGAAGGTAGGGGCTGGATTATCATCTGGGGAGTCTCAGCAAATCAAGAAATGAAAGGAGAGGTGGGAAAGAGAGAGGAGGCGGGATCGGGGAGAGAGTCCTATAAGACCTGCTCCCAGAGTATGGACTTGACCCCGAGGCAGAGAAGATCATCAAGTACTTCAACAGCAGCAAGAATGAATCTGAGGCTGAAGTGTGTGTGTGTGTGTGTGTGTGTGTGTGTGTGTGTGTGTGTGTGTGTGTGTGTGTGTGTGTGTGTGTGGGGTGCTCCATGTGGTGGAGGGAAAAGGCATCTTTCCTCTAACATGTTCTCCAAGAAGGAAAGGACTCTGATACAAGGCAATACAGAAGCAATCTAAATTAGCCATTAAAACATCAGTGGCTGTCAAGGAAAGCATAGAATAAGGTAGATAGATGGTATCTCCCTAACCAGAGAGGGAGGCTGGCTCCATCTTCATGCTCTTCTATCTGGTGTTAGAGCCTGACTCTGCCATTTACCAGAGGAGAGCAAAGCCCAGGCATGGAGACCAGCTGGAAGGCTACTGCAATAGTCCAGTCAAGACAGCAGGGAGAGGACGAGGTGGGCACGAGAGACTTAGGTACAGGGAGAAAGCCTTCCTCTCACACTGCTACAGTGCCGGCTCTGGTCATTCGTGTCTTGACCAGGGCATACGATGAGGTCTCCATTAGCCGCCTGGGTTTAGAGATAAGGACTGAAAAGAGCCAGGTGCACTGAGTGATTATAAGAACAGTGGTGGCTTCTGTCATCAGTTTCAGGAGGGTGGCAGAGACGCGCAGAGAGTACCCTTCACTAGAAAAAAAAGCAGGGAGGGAGAAAAGAGCAGCTGGAGGATGATCCAGAGTTATAGGAAGGAATTTTTCTTTTGTAAAGTGAGAGTCCAAGCCACGTTTTATTTCTTATAGGCTGGAAAAGCGGAAGCCAGCAGAGAGGAAAAGCAGAAACACAAAAGAGGGACAGACCCGTAAGGCAGAATCCCGATGACGAGGGGAGAGGAGGGACCAGAGCAGATGTGGGAGAGTGAGCATTGCCCAGGATGTGAGACGGGAGGAGCAGGAGTCAGGATGGGGACAGGCACATAGGTCACAGCGCTGACACAAACCGAAGAAAAGCAAAACTGAGAGCCTCTATTTCTCTCTATAAAGATAAAGTCTTCCCCTGAAGGAAAGCAGTTAGGGGAACATGAGGAGAGGGACAAAGTTTAAAAACAGCCACAATGGAAAAAACACAAAGTGAGTGACTTAAAAAAAAAGAAGAAAAAGAAGTTTGGTGGCATAAAAACAGACACATAGATCAATGGAACAGAATAGGGTCCAGAAATAAGCCCACACACATATGGTCAATTAATTTATGACAAAGGAGCCAAGAATACACAACAGAGAAAGGACAGTCTCTTCAACAAACAGTGTTGGGAAAACTGGACAGCCACATGAAAAAGAATGAAACTGGACCACTATCTTACACTACACACAAAAATTAAGTCCTCAAACAAAATACAGGACACCGGTCCTGGCCATGATATTTTGCATTTGACACCAAAAGCAAAGACAACAAAAGCAAAAATAAACAAGTGGGACTACATGAAAAAAAAAAGCTTTTGCTCGGCAAAAGAAACTATTAACAAAATGAAAAGGGAACCAATGGAATGGGATTTTTAAAAAGGAAAGAAATAGGCACAAAGGGGGACATGATTAAGGTGTCAGATGTGAACAGTAAGGATGCCCTCCAGGATCTGGCCTGGGGAGGGCAGGAGATGGAGCCGGGAGGAGGGTGAAGAGCTGGGGGAAAGGAAAGGGCCAAGGGGTCAGAGGTCTCTGAAAGGTAAGGGAATAGGTGTGTCAGGAACAAGGAAGTGCTCCAACCCCAGCTGTATGCATACCTTGGGGAGCTTTAATGGTACAGATCAACTGGTTTGCACGACAGAAATAGAGATACAGATGCAGAAAACAAACATGTGGACACCAAGTGGGGAAAGTGGGGGCGGGGGGGTTGGGGTGGGATGAATTGAGAGATTGGGAGTACCATATATACATTACTAATAAGAAAAAATATCAAATTGTACACTTAAATATATGCAGCTTATTGTATGTCAATTACATCTCAATAAAAGTTCTTAAAAAAAAAGTACAGAAGCCTAGACCCCACCCCCTAAGACACTCCCAAATTCTGATTCAATTAGTCTGGGACTGGGCCCAGTCAGGGTATTAAGATGTTCTTTATGTGATTCCAATATGTGGCCAAGGCTAAGAACCACTGCAATAAGTGAGAGATTTGGGGAAAAAAGATGCTCCATGTGCATGTTAATGATTTCAGAGGCTCTTGGATACTCTGGTCACGCGTGTCATGTTCCTGGTACGTGCACACGTTCTCAGCATCCCTGCCTCCTTCCTGGCAAATTTCTACTCCTCCTTTACGATTCAGGGTAGATGTCACCTCTTTGGGAAGCCTTCTCTTGCCCCTCCAGACAGACGCCAGGGCTGCTGCTTCTATACCCTTCATAAACCTATCTCCATTTCTCCATAAACACAGCAGCATTTCTCACACTGTTTTATTTTTAACCTGTGTGAGTTTCCCACTAAGCTGCGACTTCCAGCAACAAGCACAGCGGCCTGGCATGTGGTAGGCACCCCGTGAATGTTAGTAGAATAAGCTATTGAACAAGATGAAAAAGACAAGTGTTTCATTAACATCTCAAGAAATGTTTACTTGAAAAGCCGAGGTAAGATTTTTGCGTTTCTTACTAAAGACTGAAAGGAAACCACCATTACTGTCTAAATAGTCAACAGTAAATTCATTTTTCCTTTCCTTGAAAAGACTAATGCTCCCAGGAAGGGAAAAGGTGATCAGCGCTCAGTTAGCTTTCCCCGCGTGCAAGCAGCAACTGGACAAGATTTAACATCAAACCCTTCAATGTTCTGTCTAGACCAATTTATTTTGCTCCTGAGTCTCAGCTCAAGAAAATTCCTGTTCAATTCTGTCATAACTCCCCAAAGAAGAAAAGACTATTTAGAGGCAAAAAGCCTTTTTTTTTTTGACCCAGAGCAGACTGGTGAACTTCTCTGCCAAACGTCACTTCTCACCAGCTATGATCCCATCAGCTCAACATTCTCTGTGCTCTGGTGTGAAGAAAACCGGAGGCCCAGCAGAGGCTCCGGTGCACACAGCACACGTGTTCCTGTCACCCTGTGATGCCCGCCACCCAAGTCTGGGCCTTCCTCTGTTCCTTACCTCCCCCTGTTTACCACCTGCATCATTAATAACACTGAACAGAAGAGATTTAAGTAGAATGCGAAACAGGAACATAACAATAATGTAAATGTAACAAATTATGTTGAAAAATAAATGCTCTATGGATGTGGAAATGAAGGCTAGAAGATGAAAGAAGCTATACTGAGACTCTAATCAAAAGCTGGTGCATTTAAGCTGGTTCCATGTTTTCTCTACCTCACATGATTTTACGCTAGTTATAGATCAAAGACAACTTGGTATATTACTCCCTATAAACTGGGGGATGAGGGCAAGTTAAACCCACTAATGCTGAGGATTCATGGCATGGCCATTCTCCCAAATTCCCTGCCTAGAAACCTGCAAATAGCCCTTCATAAGTTTCTTTCCTTTTTTTTTTTTTTTAAATATATTTATTTATTATTTTTGGCTGTGTTGGGTCTTCATTGCTGCGTGTGGGCTTTTTCTAGTTGCAGCGAGCAGGGGCTACTCTTCGTCGTGGTGGGCTTCGAAGCCCACCATGGGTTTCTCATGGTGGTTGCTTCTCTTGTTGCAGAGCATGGGCTCTAGGCGTGTGGGCTTCAGTAGTTGTGGCACACAGCCTCAGTAGTTGTGGCTCATGGGCTCTAGGGGGTAGGCTCAGTAGTTGTGGTGCACGGGCTTAGTTGCTCCATGGCATGTGGAATCTTCCCAGACCAGGGATTGAACCCGTGTCCCCCTGCATTGATAGGAGGATTCTTAACCACTGCATCACCTGAGAAGTCCCTGTAACTTTCTTATCCTACCGAATTCTGTCAATTTTACTGGAAAACATTTCTCCAATAAATTGAGCTCCCCACTGCTCACCTTCTTCGTGGCTGCGTTCAGGCTCTCATCACTTTAAGTTTCCTTCTAAATCTCCTAAGCATAACAGTCTCCTAAACTCCAGTTTGCCCTGACACAGTTCGCCCTCTATAATTCTAAAAACAAACGGATTGTGCAATTCGCAGCTTAAAAATTTCTACTGGCTCCCCGTTGCCCAAATTCAGCTCAGTATACAAGGCACTTCAAATTCTCCTCTGCTAGCCTAAATCTACCCTTCCCATCACATCTCCTATCACTGCACCTCCCCCTCCTGCCGTGGTCCCTACATGACAGCCACAGTGAACTTTCCTGTGGATGCCAAGCCTCTTCACAACTCTTCACCTCTGCATATAGAATTTGTTTCCTCTGCCCAGGAAGGTCCTTTGCACTCATCTGTTCTACCCCTGCCCTATTTCCTGCCTGAAAACTCCTATAAATTCTTCAAAACCCAGCTCATATGTCCTCCTTAGGCCTCTGACTCCTGAACACAATCCTCTGTGCTAGGTGTGTGACACGCAGTTCACATCAGCACGTCTATGCTATACTACAATATCAACTGAGAGGTCTCTCTCCCCTTCTACACTGCAAGCACCTTGAAGGCATTGACTGTTTTATTCATTTTTTATGAGTTTTATTGAGATGTAACTCACCAACCATAAAGTTCACCTTTTTAAAGTATAATTCAGGGATGTTTAGCATATGCACAGAGTTGTGCATTCATGACTACAACCTAATTGCAGGACATTTGGATCACCCCAAAAGGAAACCCTATACTTCTCAGCAGTCACTCTCTATTCCTCCCGCCCCCAAGCCCCTGGCAACCACTAATCTACTTTCTGTCTTCGTGGGTTTTCCGGTTCTGGACATTTCATATACACAGAATCACACGATACGTGGTCTCTGTGATTAGCTTCCTTCACTGAGTGTGTATCCTTAAGGTTCACCCATGCTTTAGTATGTGTCACTACTTCATTTCTTTTTAGGATCAAATCATAGTCTACTGTATGGAGAGACCACATTTTGTTTATCTCTTCATCAGTTAATGGGTACTTGGGTTGTCTACACTTTTTAGCTATTATGAATAATGCTTTTCAGCCATAAAAAAGGAGTAAAATTGAGTTATTTGTAGTGAGGTGGATGGACCTAGAGTCTGTCATACAGAGCAAAGTAAGCCAGAAAGAGAAAAACAAATACCGTATGCTAACTCATATATATGGAATCTAAAAAAACAATACTGATGAACTCAGTGACAGGGCAAGAATGAAGATGCAGATGTAGAGAACGGACTTGAGGACAAGGCAGGGGGCGTGGAGCTGGGATGAAGCGAGAAAGTAGCACTGACATATATACACTACCAAATGTAAAATAGCTAGCTAGTGGGAAGCTGCTGCATACACAGGGAGATCAACTCGATGATTGCTGATGACCTAGAGGGGTGGGATAGGGAGGGTGGGGATATGGGGATATATGTATAAATACAGCTGATTCGCTTTATTGTACAGCAGAAACTGGCACAACAGCGTAAAGCAGCTATACTCCAATACGGACGTCCCTGGTGGCGCAGTGGTTAAGAATCCACCTGTCAATGCAAGGGACTTGGGTTTGATCCCTGGGCCAGGAAGACTCCACATGCTGTGGAGCAACTAAGTCCATGCGCCTCAACTACTGAGCCTGCACTCTAGAGCCTGCGAGCCACAACTACTGAGGCTGCGTGCCTCAACTACTAAAGCCCACACGCCTAGAGCCCGTGCTCTGCAACAAGAGAAGCCACCACAATGAGAAGCTCGCGCACTGCAGTGAAGAGTAGCCCTTGCTCACCGCAGCTAGAGAAAGCCTGCAAGCAGCAACGAAGACCCAACGCAGCCAATAAATAAATTTTAAAAAATTATACTCCAATAAAAATCTGAAAAAAAATAATGCTGCTATGAACATTCATGTACAAGTTTTTATGTGGACATACATGTTAAATTCTCTTGCATGTATAACCAAGAGTAGAACTGCTAATTATAACTCTCCTGTGATATGTACACATATATATACATACACACCATATGTATATGCACGCGCGCGCACGTGTGTGTGTGTGTGTGTGTGTGTGTGTGTGTGTGTGTACAAAACCTTGTGAGGAACTACCAGACTGTTCTACAAAGCAGTTGTACTATTTTCCATTCCCACTAGCAGTGCATAAAGGTTTTAATTTCTCTACATTCTGGTCAACACTTGCTATTGTCTCTTTTTGATTATAACAATCCAAATAGGTGTGATTTAATTTTGATTTGTATCTCCCTTTCATTTTTTATATTCCAGAGTTTCCAGTTCCTTTTACAAAGCCTGGCACATAAGAGCACTCAATAAATGTTTGGTTCATTAATCATTCCCTCATTTATTAACTAAATATGTTTCATTCATTCATTAACTAAACATTTCCCGAGCATCTACTACATGCCAGTTACTCTTCTCAAGGCCAAGAACACAACTGTGTACAAAATAAGCCAAATGAATGAAGAACAAGCAAACAAGTGCCAGTAACCCCAAGGGCCACTTGTCAGTACAAAGGTAGCTCTGCTCCCAGATGTCTGGAAGGTGAATGGGACCCAGGACTTTGCCATCACCTCCACATCTATCCATCATGCTGTCCTGAGTATAACTCACAACGATCCAACATCAGTTCAAGAGGCTCAATTCCTATTCCAGAGCCCAGTATATGTGCAGAGCTAAGAGTGTGACAAGAGCTCGTATTACTACTGCTGTCACTCTCCTGCACGCGTGATGGACAAACATCTATTATGGTCTGGCAGGTATTTGATCCTTTTCTGGTAAAAACTTCACAGTTTTTCTTGAGAATCAGCCTTCCTCCACGCTCATTCATTCATTTGACAAATATTTTTTAGTGCACTACTATGCGACAGATACAGCTCTAACTGCTGAGGAGACAGCAGTGAACAAAACTGACACAATTAAAATATTTGCTCACACAGCCCCTGTGTTTCAGGCAGAGATGACTCTACCCCTTATTCATGAGGTCCATGGCCCAGGCCCAACCGGTCAGAGTGGCAAATCCCCGTGGCTATCGTGACTGGTTCAAGGAAAAGCATGTCACCAACCCTAAGACTTCTGCAGGAATGATCAGAAGAGAAGTGCTCTCCTTTCTCTTCTTCCTGAACTAGATGATACAAGCCTAGACCTTTAATGGGTCACGTTGAAGAGACACCCGTGTATGTAAGATCTAACAAACAGGCAGACAGAGCCTGGAAACAGAGAGAAAGTGAACACGCCCTAACGACACTGCTGGAATCCCCAAAACAAGTCATGCCTGAAACGTGAGGCTCCAGGACCTCCAGGGTGTTGAAGCCAACAGATTTTCAGCAACTAAAAGAGCTGTGGTTAACATAATGCACAGAGTATTTTTTATGAAGCCTAACTAATATTAGGTAAGCCAGGGTCACTTTAATTTCATGGCTAAGAAAGCTTTCCTCAAACCCTGAGACACAAAGATCCCAGCACTGAGATGTAACCCCATAACTCAGGTGACATCCTAATACAAACCCATGCCGGAGCCCGGAGGTAAACCTGCCCTTCGCTCTTCTCTCTTCTGCGACCTCTAGCCTCCTGTCAAAGAAAGTTTGTCGGTAATGACAGGAAACGCCTCTCTTCAATAACCTGCTGCTCTCCCTCTGCTCCTGTGACATGCTTATAACATTGGAAATTGACAAATGGGCCCAGGGAAGCTCAATGCCTGCCCAATTGTAACATGAGACTTCACATTTTCTTTTTTTCTTTTCTGCTATACAATTTTACTTCCACTGAGAAGTTAACAGCAAAACTTCTACCCTGAGGAATGCTGCCTTTTGAACTAGACCTCAAAGTACTAAGGAAATGAAGTAAACTCAGATTTTTTTTTTCTTTTAAGAAGGAGAGGCAAAATAAAGCTGGTTTCCTGAAATTACTCATGAAAGTACACGCTCAATGTGACGAAAATGATAAGAACTTCTCTATGAACGAAGGAGGCAAAGGATACTAGGAGGCAGCTTGCGTCCCTGGGTCTGAGAGGTCACAGGATTAGAACCTTAGAGGACAACTTCACACCGCTTGTTCACAGGGCAAACTCCCCAGGCTCTAAGAGAAAGGGGTGATTTCACCCGCTCGATCTGATCCACCTAAGGGTTTCCCATGCCCCATTCAGCTAAACTGCCCGAGGGCGCGCTCTCTTCAAAATCCTAAATGGATCTGAGGAAAGTTAAGAAAGATGTACCAAACCCTTTTCTTTAAGAAACTCAGACAGGGTAGTGACAGCATACGTTATTAACTAAACTCCAAATGGCTAAAGTACGCACAGGGTCTTATGAGAAGGTATTGGGGGACTTCCTTGGTGGCGCAGTGGTTAAGAATCCACCGGCCAATGCAGGGGAAAAGGTTCTTAGGGTCCACCAGTGGACAAGGAAGAGAAAGGCACTCCAGGTGGGAAAAAAACCCGGCATTCCAACATCACACCCAGCAGATGTAGTCACCTTCGGATATTATACGCTTATCCCAAGGATATTTTTTTTCTTTCTTTTTTAAAAAAAATATTTATTTATTTATTTATTTAGGCTGCTCTAGGTCTTAGTTGTGGCATGCGGACTTTTTCAGCTACATGCAGACTTCTTAGTCGCAGCATATATGTGGGATCCAGTTCCCCAACCAGGGATAGAACCTGGGTCCCCTGCATTGGGAGTACGGAGTCTTACCCACTGGACCACCTGGGAAGTCCCCCAAGGATATCTTCTTTGCTCAATTTCTAAGCTGTTTTCATCATTTCATCTTCTTCTAAATGATGTCTTCTGAAGATAAATATTTTTTTTAATATAGCTCTAGAGTGTTATGGCCACGTTTGTTAACATAGTCAGTGATCAAGCTGGTTTAGTTGAGGAAAAGTAGATAAGCTAAAGTAACAACATAGATTTTCTTGAGTAACTGATAATCTGGCCTCAAGTCAATTCCAATCCTTGAAATACGGTAATTACTCGACTATGACACAGGCTGAGACCTATGTGGAAGGGACTCGTGTTGAATCTTGAAGCTTCAACAGGAATTTTCCAAGGCAAATAAGGGTATACACATTCTGGTATGTTTGCTTTTTTAAAGGTTCCCTGTAGTTACAGCTCCTGAGAGTTGAAAAACGGGATTGAAAGCAAACCTTATCCCAGTTATTGGTCCATACTCTTCCTTCACTAGCTGCCATTAAATTTTCAGGTAAAAATGGCCGGAATGATACTCCAGTGAAATAAGAACACTGTTTTCCTTGTAAGCTGTGTTACATCCTATACCAATGCATGATAGTAGTAGCTGCTGTTAAAAACCATGCTGGTTTCATTGTCTCATATAGCTACTAATGAATAAAGCAATTTAGGTAACAACAGGAAAAGTGAATAACTGGTCTAACAAAATATAATGACAATAAGAAATTTCTGTAAGTCATTTGATTAGTTCACCTCTACTTAGAGAAAAACACATCATTTATATATTTGCCAGCTTTATTCTTATGTTTCCATGCTGAGTCTATCTTGCAATGTAATAAAATACTTTAAAAGCTAAAGAATTCCTAGAAGTTCTTCTGAACGCTTAAAATGTATCTTTTTAAAGGACACATATATTTGCTTTGACTTTGCAAAATTAATAAACTTACTCAGATACGTATTTACAAAGAAAATCTACTCCCCACCTCTAAATTGGCTTCTAAGAATTGCCTCTGAGTTCCTAATTTTCCTGTGTGAATTTAGGTTTGTCACATTGTTTTTAGCTATTTTTAGTAAAAGGAAATTTCCTGTCACTCACCTACCTTTACTGAGCTTAGTGTTTATTATGTTCTATTTTAGTTCTCTGTTGAGATGTAACACACAGTGTTATATAAAAAGAGAAACGGACTTGGACATACTTATTGAGCTTAATTTTAGAATTTAGGGACATTAACATCTATTTGTCATGGTTTAAATTTACTTACTTAAAAACTCAGAATTTGCTGAGTGGTATGTGTCCTAAAAATATATATAATCTACTCAGATTTATCTGCCACTTGCAGTCCTATATTATGTTTAATTCAAAATGTCACTGCAATTGCTTTTTTCTTATTATATTACTATGAGGCTAAGAATTAAATCCCACACCACTTGTAAGTAGACTAGCATCCATCACGACACAAAGAAAGGGGCATACAATAAAAGTAAGTTGCTTTTCTTATTAAGGGCTGAAATTAATCAGTATTAGATCCTGGGAGAATTCTGAAATGGAAGTATATTCTAGACAAACCCACAATGCCTAAGATGCTGTTTATGAAGACTCACCACCAATACCTTCTTTGTTCAAATTAAACAGTTCACAGGCTATAATGTGCAATGCTAGATGGCAAAATTTGACATAGTTTTAATTTTGTGTTATAGTCGACTAAAATCTTTTCACATTATGATATGAGTAGTCATGCAATTAATACATGAATGAAGTTAAGTTCAATTAATTCTTCTATCTTATTTTAAAGATCCACCTTTCTAGTACATTAGTGAAAAACAATAAAAAAGCAAAAACATGCTATTATAGTAAGTCACAAGTTTAACATCAAAACAATTACCTAGTATATATTTTTTAAAGTTTTAATAGTCAACTAGTACACTGCATTGAAACATGTGAAAGTGTATCTGACCTGGAAGTACTTCTGACATGGGTCACTGGACGTCAGCAATGGTGCAGGAGATAGGTTATAATCTGAAATCTGAAAAGAGAGATCATTTCAGAAATTAAAACCCCAAATAACAAAGCATGAAAGGAAAAAAGCATAGCATTGAAAATTCTTTTAAAAGCTGTTAAATATATTAAACAAATCTTGGCAGCTAATGTCCAAATTTGGTTTACTTATAGTTGGTCAAACCACTTTTGATTGAAATTTGAATTCCTGCTTAAACACATTTCCCACAGACATTTCTTGAGTTTTTTCCCATGCCAGGTTTATCTATCTATCTATCTATCTATCTATCTATCTATCTATCTATCTATCTATCTATCTATCTATCTCAAGTTTTCAATGCTTTACCTCAATAAGAACATACAATTCAGAAGCCAATAAAGAAAAAACTGGTAAATCTCACCACATAAAAATTTAAACCTTCTGTTAAGGAAAAAAAATGGCTTTAAACACAACAAAGACAAAAAACAAACTGAAAAAAAAATTCCTTACAAAAATTCCTTACAAAAAATTCCTTACAAAAAACAAACTGAAAAAAAAATTCCTTACAAAAAAAATTCCTTACAAAGACAAAAAACAAACTGAAAAAAAAATTCCTTACAAAGGAACGTATTTACAAAACAGAATCAGAGTCACCAACATGGAAAACAAACTTATAGTTACCAAAGGGAGAAGGCGGGGGAAGGATAAATTAGGAGTCTGGGATTAACAGATACATACTACTATATAGAAAATAGATAAACAAGGATCTACTATATAGCTCAAGGAACTATATTCAGCATCTTGAAATAAGCTATAATGAAAAAGAATCTGAAAGAGAATATATATATATATATAAACAGAATCACTTTTCTGTACACCTGAAACTCAACACTGTAAATCAACTATACTTCAATTAAAAAAAAAAAAGTTAACACCATAGATGACATAAAAGGGTAAATTTCCTTTACATAGAAAGAGCTCTTTGAAATTAAGAAAAATATAAACAACCCTGTAGGGAAATGAGCACAGGACAGAAACAAGCCCTAAGAGAAACACAAATGTCTAGTAAACATAAACAACTAACCTCACTCAAAACTGAAGAAAATGCAAATTTACATAACAATGACTTACTAATTTTCCTACAGCAGACTGCAAAGATTAACAAGCTTGATAACACATAATCTAAGGCAAGGACACTGGAAATAGAAATTTTCAGATCTTACTGGTGGGAGTAAAAACTGGCAAAACTCTTTGAAGGGCCATTTAGAAATACATGAGCAAAGCTGCTGTATAACAAAGGGAGTTCAACTCGAGGATGGATGATGCCGTAGAGGACTGGGACGGGGAGGGTGGGGGGGCAGTCGAGGGAGGGAGGGAATACGGGGATATGTGTATAAAAACAGATGATTGAACTTGGTGTACCCTCCCAAAAATAATAAATAAATTAATTAATTTAAAAAAAAAAAGAAATACACAAGCAAATTTAAAATGCATGGACCCTACTGCTCAGCAATTCCTTTCCTAAGAATTTATTTTACACATAAACTTACATAGACTCTATTGTTCTAAAAGCAAAAGGTTAGTAACAACCTAGCTGTTCATCAGTGGATAAGTGCTGCATTAAACCATGATGCAGCCATACAATGGAGTACTGTGTTGCCATTACAAAAAAAATGAATCAAATCTACATAAGCTGATAGGAAAAGGGCCTTAAGACACATCACAAAGAGGTAAATAATATGCATGATCGAATATGAGTAAAAATTTTAAAAGCATATGCATATATACATGTGTGGATGCATACACACATACATACTTGCATTTACACAGAAAATGTCTTAAAGGAATAATAAACAACCAGATACCCTGGTAAACTGCCAGTTTACCAAATTAGATACATAATAAGGAAAACTGAAAACAGACCTTGTTTTCAGTGGGTTGCTATCAGGAATGTCACTTAGAATAACAAATCATTATATTAATTCAAATGCGGATACTGCATGATTCCATTTATATAAAGTACAAAAACAGGAAAAACCTGTCTATTATGTCAAGATAGTGGTTTGTCCTGGAGGGCAGGAAAGGGGAAGAAGCAAGAAAGTACCCTCTGGGATGCTGTGATGGTAATATACATTCTTGATCTGGATGTGAAAATTCATCAGGATGTATCCTTATGTGCACATTTCTGTATGCTTACTCTACTTCCATGAGATGTTAAAAAAAAAAAGTTAAATGTTAATGGTTTTCTAAGGCATTATTCAAGTTGAGAAACTTTATATTTGCGAAGACAATTCTAATCTAACCTTTCCAAACTAGTAACCTTTAATGGGCGTTGCTTCCAACTTTATGATTCAGATAATGATCTGACAACCTGGTCTACTAGCCCACCATACATTTTTTAATTATATTTTCACATATTGTGGGTAAGGCTCATTACTCTGGTATAATTAAAAGGGTGGGCTTAATTTAAACTGTCCTGAAACAGCAAGAGATGTTTCCTCTATGCACCTTTGCTTCTGCCCTGTATCTTTCTCAACTCCTTAAAAGTATTTCACAATTCACTTTTCCTTTTTTTCAGTTTTTGTCTTCAGTATACCTTCAGTTATAAGCATAGCAGATGTGAGGTGATAGCTATCAAGGAAATGAATACCAATAACGTAGAAAGAAAGCTAAGAAAATGCTCATTTACAGGAGTATTCTGAAAAGGCTTGAACAAAAACTAAAAATTTGAGTATTTTAGTTTGTATTATACTTAAAATAAAACATTCCTTTTTCCCCAACACAAACTCTGATTTCTATAAACTTAAGAACTGGACATTTTGCTAATCACTTCCTTTTTTAAAAGCCCTGTGCTATTATTATCATGTGACCAATATTTAATCCTTACGTGCCATGAATTATGCTAGGAGCACAAAACACTTTGGTGAACCAAACACATTCTTCCCTCTTTCGGAACTTACAGACTAGCTGGGGAGATGGATATTAATCACAAAATTATTCAAATTGGTGTGTAAGCATATATGTTCTAGAGGAAAGGAATTCAGTTCTATGAGAAAACGCAGTGAAGGAACATGTAATACAGATAGACTGGAAAGTCCAGAAACACTCCCCTGAGAAAGTGAAATTTATGTTGCAATTTGCAGACTAAACAGGATTTAGCTGGATAAAGTTATTAAACACCTACTATGTGCAAGGTACTCCCTGGCCCTGGAGATGAAGCACAAATATGAAGAACTATTTTTCCCGAGGTGCTTATATCCTTGATGAATAAATCTAACGTAGTAAAACAGTTTCCAAGGACTTTGTAGCATGGATTAATTCTACATAAATAATAACCTGAGAAAGTATAAAAGCACTCAAGTATGGTTTTAAGAATATTCTACAGCTGGTAGCCACTAGGAGCAACATGGCACTACTAACACTTGGAAGGTACATTTTTAATTTTATTTAAGTATACAACTGACCCTTAAACAACACAGGTATGAACTCAGCTGATCCACTCAAACTCATTTATTTTTTAATTGTAAATACTGTAGTCCTACATGATCTATAGGATCAATGTGGGAATACAGTAGGACATTCATTCAGTCCCAGGTTGAATCCTGGGATGTGGAGGAAATGCTTAATCCAGTATTATTCAAGGGTCCACTGTAATTAATTTAAATATAAATTTATAAACTGATACTTGACTCTGGTGGAAACATTTAAGTAAGTTTGGAACTTCTGGGGTAGGTAAATCTACTTTTTCAACTATACACTTTATGATCAAGTACTTCCAATGAAAATTCTACATCTGAGTTGAGTGATTCTACATGCTGATTTGAAGTCGTGCATGAAAAAAATGTAAAATATCTCAATAATTTTAAAATATTGATTACATGTTGAAATGATAACCTGTTGAATATGAGTTAAATAAAATGCACTGTTAAAGTTAATTTTACCCATTTTTTAAAATGCGGGTACTAGAAAAAATCAAATTGAAGCACATCTGTGCTTCAAATTATATTTCTATTGGAAAAGCACTGATCTAGGGAAATGTAGATGGGTTCTGAACTTTTACCCTATTCACAATATTATCTACCTTTCCCATAAAGAGCAAAGAAAGGCAGAAAGGCTCCCTCAGCTGTAAAGCTAGAGGAGGTATACCAGCTTTCAGAGCAAGTGCCTCTGTTTCCATAAAAATCACATACTGAGTTGCAGACACCCAAGACTCAGGGTAGGCCACCACAAGCTCCACATTAAGCGTATAATTGTGGGAATTCCCTGGTGGTTCAATGGTTATAACTCAGCACTTTCACTGCCAGGGCCAGCGTTCAATCCCTGGTCGGGAAACTAAGATCCTGCAAGCTTAGGCACACAGCCAAAAAGAAAAAAAAAGGATATAACTGTGATTTCAAAACAAGAAAAAAAACTAAGTGAATCAATCTAGCAACAGGTTTCCCTTCCAGCAGCATTTTCACCTGTCCCATTTATGAAAATCCATAATGTTTATGTGCCTTGTGACAATGCCACTCGAGCTCAATGAATGTCCAACAGGACCACAGAGGAGCAGCCTAAGCAGAAATCACAAAAGCACTAGTAAACAAATAAAGAAGTGAACAAGTGTAAATTAAATGCCCACTTGCATTTTGGTTCAGTATAAGATGCTGTGTACTTTTCCCCTCCACTGGACATAAATATAAAAATTCAAAATTACATACACATATATTAGTTCAACATTTTATATGATAACAATCCAATCCTCAATGCCTTTATTTTTCTTAATATGACACCCCCGACCAAGAATGCTACAATAAATTATCTCACTATAATCAGGCCCTTATGTGTTCCATTTGCCTTAGTAACTGACTTCTTTTTATTTGTGATATTGTTTGTAATTTAGAATAAAAAAACTTTTCCCCTTATTTTTATTGTGTATTTTACCTTTTCTCAATTTGTAATTACACATTGTACCCAACAGCTTTCAAACAAGAAACAGATGACATATTCAAATTGAATATTTTGAGGAGGGTTTAATTAAAGGCCTATTAAAAAAAAAAAGTTGGCAGGGTAGGAAAACCACAAGAGAGAATGCAGACCCCAGGACTAGTAAGAGCAAGTTACCACTCCCGGTCTGAAGGAAGAGAGAGCTCCATGCAGTGTGGGCACTGCCCACCACCACTATGGAGGTTCACAGCCAGCTTTCAGCAACCTTGTGCAAAACTGGTGTCTTCTCCTGCTCTCACTGCCTGATCCTTTGGCTATAAGGATGGGAAATCATTCCTCAGAAAGCTAAAGTTGCGCTAACTCCTCTTTTTCCAAAAATAAATGAAACCTCACAAGTGTTCATCCATTCAGATCCAGCTCAAGTATTGCATCCTTGATAAAACGTTCTTTGAATTATGTATAAACACTATTATCCCATCACCAACCTTTCTAGGTACTTCTATTATTATACTTAACATGTGATGTTATATTTTTATTTTTATCTTTTTTCTCAACAGAGGGTAAATACCTTGAAGAGAGGACTGCTTTACTTATTTTTATTGTTTTAAATTGAGGTATAATTGACATAAGATTATATTTTCAGGTATATAACATAATTATCTGATATTTTTATATACTGCAAAATGATCACCACAATAGCTCCAGTTCACATCCCTCATCACACACAGTTACAAAACTTTTTCTGTCTTGTGATGAGAGCTTTCTATGTACTTTTAAAGGATGCCAGAGAAACAAAAGATATAAAATAAAAATAAGACAGGGACTTCCCTGGTGGCACAGTAGTTAAGAATCTGCCTGCCAATGCAGGGGACACTGGTTTGATCCCTGGTCCGGGAAGATCCCACATGCCACGGAGCAACTAAGCCCGTGCGCCACAACTACTGAGACTGCATTCTAGAGCCTGCGAGCCACAGCTACTGAAGCCCATGGGCCTAGAGCCCGGACTCCACAGCAAGAGAAGCCACCACAAGAAGACAGCACACCACAATGAAGAGTAGCCCCCAATGGCTGCAACTAGAGAAAGTCTGTGTGCAGCAACAGAGACCCAAAGCAGCCAATAAAAATAATTAATTAGAATAATTAAATACAAACTATTTTTTAAAAAGACAATTTCACGTTACCTGTCTTCCCCAAATACAGTAAAAAAAAAAAAAAAAAAAAAAAAAGGCTGACAAATTCCTCTCAATTTATTCGCTCTCTGTTCTTCTGTGCATTGCTTCTTTAGTACTTCGCCCGGTTCCATAATTCCTGTCCTGGCCTCAGTTTAATCCCTCCTGACACCTCCCCCCAGCTCCACCCCAGTTCCACCATGCCAGAATAACACTGCTCTGTTCACAATCACTCCCAAAGCAAAGGCCTCCAGAATAAAATTCTTTCAGACACTGACAAGCTAACACCCAGTTGATTCTAGAACCTCTCATTTACTCAAATCTTTCATTAGCTTCAAACAGCTACCTTCCAGAAAACTCTAACCCAACACAATCCTTGCTATAACACTCCCTTGCTATGACAAGTATTTTATAATATCCCCTTTGCTATGTGGAAGTGAAATTCATAGGTAATATAACCTATCTACACACATAAATTCTAGAAAAGGAGAAACAAAGGGGGAGAGATACCTTTCAGTAAGCAAATTCTTGGGCCTAACTATGCTAGTGGTTCTAACAAACAGTCATTGAATGTCGCACCTACGGGAGAATCAGTGTGAGCGCTACAGCTACAAATGCAAACTGGCAGAAGCAGAATTTTGTGCTGTCGACCTTGATACAATTTGTACTTCTGTCAATGATGTCAATTTCAAAATGAACAATTCTAAGAAAATTCAAATATTAAATACAATTATCTTTCCGTTAGGAGTTTCTACTTCTGAATATATAGTATGTATTAAAGCCATAAAAAAATACTTTATATTTAGGACTTCTGGCTCAGATCACTCTAAGCACGTTGTTCACCGACACAAATATCTGGTAGAATGTCTATAAGCTTTGCAGAGTTAAGACAGTATCGCACAGGATTGTCCTGGGTACTGCAAGACACTTATTGTCCCTGGTCTCCACCCAAAAAATACAAGTAGTGGACCCCTTCCCTAAGAGGTGTTCTAGACACTGGCCAACCCTCTAACTTTGAACATTACAACCTCAGCACGGAGTTCTCTCTTCCTCTTTTTTTTTTTTTTTTTTAAATTTCTTTCATTTATTGGCTGCGTTAAGTTTTCGCTGCTGCGCACGGGCTTTCTGTAGTTGCGGAGAGCGGGGGCTGCTCTTCGTTGTGGTGCGAGCGCTCCTCATTGCTATGGCTTCTCTTGTTGCAGAGCACAGGCCTCTAGGCACGTGGGCCTCAGTAGTTGCGGCACGTGGGCTCAGTAGTTGTGGCTCATGGGCTCAGCTGCTCCACAATATGTGGGATCTTCCCAGACCAGGGCTTGAACCCGTGTTCCCGCATTAGCCGGCAGATTCGTAACCACTGCGCCACGAGGGAAGCCCCGTCTCTTCCTATTTTTAACTCATTCAGCACTTTGGTCCTACGTGATCCTGAACCAAGACTTAATGTCTGAACCATGTCTTATTCACCTGCAAATGGCAGTTACCATCAATCTGACAGTCACTACGAGCAGCAAATGAGACATGGTAGGTTGCTGGCTTGCTTTGCTTAGTGCCTGGCAAATGCTGAACATTCATGAATGCTAACTGCTCTTACTATTATTTTTTCTTACACACAGGACCTGTTTTCTCAACAAGGTTGTAAGCTTTCTAAAGAAAAGCAAAGTGTCTTGGAGATCTTTGCACATCCATCGTAAGTTCTCGATAAACCTTGGTGGTCCATAGTCTCCACCTTCTCTCCCTGGCCCAACTTGCCCTCTTGTGAAAATGTTGACAGATAATAAATAAGCTGAGTCCAAGAATGGAGCAAAGAACTGTAGTTACAATGGAAACCTCCTTTCTGCCATTACTGAAATCTCTTCTGCACCTGCCAAGCACAGAAAGGGCTGTCAAAAAACAGTCATCTTACCCTTGCTGTTGAAAACGTACAGGGTTGTATTTGTCAATAAACACTTTTACAGTAGGTATTGCATTTGAGGATGAGACCTATCTCCAAATTCACACTGATTCAGTTTTAAAGGTTTTAGACACTTCTCCCTAAAGAAAGTAATCTCTGGGCTTCCTAGGTGGCGCAGTGGTTGAGAATCTGCCTGCCAATACAGGGGACAAGGGTTAGATCCCTGCTCCAGGAAGATCCCACATGCCGTGGAGCAACTAAGCCCGTGCGCCACAACTACTGAGCCTGTGCTTTAGAGCCTGTGAGCCACAACTATTGAGCCCATTTGCTGCAACTACTGAAGCCCACACGCCTAGAGCCCATGCTCTGCAACAAGAGAAGCCATGGCAATGAGGAGCCCATGCACCACAACACAGAGTAGCTCTCACTCACCACACTAAAAAGAAAGCCTGCACACAGCAAAGAAGACCCAACACAGCCAATAAAATAAATAAATGAATAAATTTATTAAAAAAGGGAAGTAATCTCTATTGCACGAGCTATACAATGCAGGAGCCGCAGCAGATGCCCAGGGTTCCTTCTAGCACCAACAGCATGTAACATTCACCAAGCACTTACTGGATTGGCCAAAAAGATCGTTTGGGTTTTGTGTACAATGTTGTGAAAAACCCGAACGAACTTTTTGGCCAACCCAATACTATGTGCCCGGCATTGTGCTAAGTGGGTACTCTATAAGGAGGGTTGGGTAACCTGCCCAAGGTTACTGGGGAGGAAAGTGACAGAGCTGGTATCAGGACCCACATCTGTTTGCCTCCAAAGACCAGGCTCATAACCCCTCTGCCATGTTTCTCAGGACTCTTTCTCTTGAAGTTGACTCAAGTCACCTGAATTAATTAATTCTGCAAGATAATTCTTGCCACATTATTATTCTTTTGAAGTTTATGTCCAACATTCCGATACACAGGTAAACTGAAAACAAAGGGACTCTCAAAAAAATTAAACCCAACCCCCCCCTCCACCCCCCCCCCAAAACCCCCAAATAACCAAAAAACGAAGGCGACTCTCAATTGTTTGGAGGTTCTAGCAGGGGAGCGCAGCTACTCGTATACCCTTGACCGAAGAACGGTCCTCCTCTATCGGGGAAGGTCGTCCTCTTCGACCGAGCGCGCAGCTTTGGGAGGGACGCACATGGAGCGGTGAGGGAGGAAGGGGACACCCGCCTAGCCAGCCAGATCAGCCGAATCAACCCTGGCGATCAATGGGGTGACAGATGTCGCAGCCAGATCGCCCTCACATCCGCGACTCTCAATTGTTGGCAAGCAAAACCTAAGTCCTTTTTTTCCTTATAGTTCAAGACAGCAAAATAGAGTACAATTAAGAACAAGTGTATAGGGCTTCCCTGGTGGCGCAGTGGTTAAGAAGCCACCTGCCAATGCAGGGGACACAGGTTCGAGCCCTGGTCCGGGAACATCCCACATGCCAAGGAGCAACTAAGCCCGTGTGCCACAACTGCTGAGCCTGTGCTCTAGAGCTCACAAGCCACAACTACTGAGCCTATGTGCTACAACTACTGAAGCCCACGTGCCTAGAGCCCGTGCTCCACAACAAGAGAAGCCACCGCAATAAGAAGCCAGTGCACCGCAATGAAGAGTAGCCCCCATTCTCAGCAACTGAAGAAAGCCCGTGTGCAGCAACAAAGACCCACCACAGCCAATAAATAAATAAATAAATTTATTAAAAAAAAAAAAGTGTGTAAATTGTATCTCATGCTGCAGGTGGGTTCTAAAATCAGAAAATGAGGCAAAACTCGACAATAGTCAAAATTACTTTTAAAAATCCTTTAAATTGCCTTACCACAATACACAATTTCCATTAAACAATTAAAGTGTGTGCAATTTTATGATGCATACACAATAAAGAGTATTTAATAAGTATGTATATGCAAATTTTTATTTCAGCATTTTGTTTTTCCACACAGAAGAGAGGTGTGACATATAATATCTCACACTATGGGAATAAACTTGATTTTTTTTTTAATTTGAGATATAATTACTGGTAATAATTTCTTGCCATCTGCATACCTGGGTGCTGTTAAGAATCACTGTTCTGGAAAAGCCTAAATTTACCACTTCTACAACTTCAAATAGAGAGGGAAAAGTTGCCACAATAAATGTATAGGAACTAATCCTATCACCAACATCTATATCTTAAGCAAAAACACTTAAAAAGCTAACATCACAAATCAACCTCTTTATCTTACTTGAGTCAATGTTCTCAAAGCCAGATTTTAAAAGCAACTCCAAGAACAAAGAAAAATAAACACACAGGGAAAACCATGCTTCTTGAGCTATATCCCTGGGGAAAACATCAACTAGAAAAGAAATATTTTCAAGACAAAACAATAAATGTAGGTTTTTCCATTTACAAACTACCTTTATAACTCTTAAGAAAATTTTTATGCTCCCCCTACAAACATACTTGATCCCCATTTTTCATATTTCAAAGGCCTACCCTCTGCAGCTGACAAATGACAGCAATGTTTAATGCTTCCAAGAAGTGCCAACTTAAAATATGCTGCTGGATAGCTGCATTGATGGCCTCACTCAACATACAACTTCTCTGTATCCTCGCCCTCTGCTCTGTCGCTTTGCAGTCCCTTTTCACTGACTCTGGCCTTGCTATGTCACTCTCTTTGGTCAACTGGAGGTTAGCAAGTGGGATGGCACAGAAGCTCGAAAAGCAAAGCCCATTTCCAGCCCCCTGAGAAAGATATGATCTGCAGCACTGCCACGAGAACATGCCCAGGCTGGCCCGTTGGAAGGATGTTGGAGACTTGGGTAGGATACTTGAGTCCTCTTGGCCAAGGCCACTGATATCAGCCTAAGCCAGCTGACCATCAGATATGTGGGAGAGCCCTGCAGAGATCTGCAACTATACCTGCAGCTGACTGCAAGCACATGAGTGAACCTAGCAAAGGCTATAAGGACTCATCCATCCTGTAGAAACTAATGGCTATTGGTTAAGCCACTAGATTTTGGGGTGTTTGTTACACAGCAGTTTTGTGGCAACACAAAAATGATAACACTAACTATGCCCACAGCAACCAAAATGAGATAACAGAAGAGCCATTGGGATTAAACCTGCATTGATCCAGGGGACGTATGACGCTATGTGAGGATCCTGCTTCAGGGAATCAAGTTCTTTCTTGGAGATTTACACCCTCCCTCAGTTACACAGGGCTGTCTTGATCAATACAGGCTGCATCTTTGGTTTCTACAGTTGTTCATCCACAACACGCAACCATTTACACATCGCACATCAGAATATTCTGTTTCAGCAAATTTTAGGAATTTGTCATAAGGACATATAAGCACCGTTATTTCTACTAGGAACAAGTTAAATGTCCATTAATAAGAGGCTGATTTAATGTATACAATGGAATAGTATGCATCACTTATCTAAAAGTGAGGATATTTCTATAGTTATATAGAAAGATCTCTACTAAATATTAAATGAAAAACTAACAATAAAACAGGATGATCAACATACTGGCATTTCACGCACAGTGCGTTCAACTTTTCTGTATGTTTGAAAATTACAATAAAAAGTTGGAATAAAGGCAGCATGTATAGTGTAATTCTTTTGTAAATTTCTAAAAATATTTTTATGGTAAAATAAAACACAGATTTGGGAAATCACACAAAACTAATAGTTTATTATTATAAAGGAAACACTCTTATAACTACCACCCAGATCAAGAAACACACTTTTCTAGCCAACTCAAAATGCCCTCCATGAATTTCCTCTTTTCCTCTAAAAGGAAACTATCTTGAACTTATTGTATTCACTTCCTTGTGTTTCTTTATGATATCATTACCCAAGGTTACAACTCTGGTGAATACAGTTAATCCCTGTCCATTTTTAAAAATGTGATATGTATTTTAAGTTAGGTTTACTCTACGTCCCCCATCGTCCTTCTCTTTATCTTACAATTTATTCATTAGAGACTCTGGGCTGCTTGAGCTGCGGTGTTTCCACAGCATGAATTCTGCTGATTACATATTCATGATGCAGGTGAACACATTCCTCCACCCTCCGAATTTCCTGCAAATGTGCAGCTGGATTCAGAGGCTTGAAAAAACTGAGATTCAATCCGTTTGGTTGTATGATCTTTCATAAGGAGGTTTTCCTAGTTTTCTTGGGTTTCTAAGGTCAGGCTCTATTGTGGCTCAATGCCCGCATCCGTTAACTCAACGTGGGTTGCAAAACAATGACAGTCTAATTCTCTCATTTCGTTTTCATTTACCGGGTGGAAGAAAATTTAGGAAGTGCCTCTCCTCTGGGATAGCTACTACGTGGTTATCCAGGGATCCGTTCATACAAGAAAGGCAGGGTAAATAGACACTTGGTTCTTTCTTGACTACTTTTAAGACAATGAATTGGTGTTCCATTAACCTCAGGTAACCAATAATTTTTTTTTCTTATCATCAACCTTCACAGATTTAAACATATTTGCAATTCTTATTTTTGAAGCTCTAATTGACCCATGCCAGTAGAAGCCTCTTCAAGTTGGCTCCTGAATCCTTTTGACATGGTCCTAATAATCTTTGCTAACTTCCTTGCTAGCTATTATCTTGAGATATCCAGGCTCATCTTCTATCTCTCCAGTTATTTTCGTTGTTTAAAGCTCACTCTTTAGGAGATCCCTTAGGAAGATTTCATAGGAACAATATTTCCTCCTCTCACCTATTGCTAGACATAAAAAATACAGGCTCACATTTTCTTTTCCAGGAGGACTTTAAACACGTTATTCTGTTTCCTTCCGACATAAAGAGTTTCTGTCGAAAAGTCTGAGAACAATCTAATTCTTTTGTTGCTGTTTTTCTCTTTTTTTCTAGATACCCGAAGGACTTTGCTTTTTCTTATTTTTAATCCAGTAATTTTACTAAAATGTCTTGGCATTGGTTGTTCTAGGTTAATATCCTAAAATACATGATTTGTCCTTTAAAAATTCAGTCTAAAATTTTTTTTTCAGGAAAATTTTCTTGAAATACAGTATTTGTATCGTTCCCTTGCTTCAGTTTTCTTTTCCTAGTATGATATGTTTGATCTTCTTTTCCTATTTTTAATATTTTCTCAAATTTTATTTCTTTCTTCATTTCCTTTCCTTTTTTTTTTTTGAACTCTGAGATATAACTGACAATAAAGTGCATATATTTAAAGTGCACAATGTGATATTTTTTTTCTCATTAGTAATGTATATATGGCAATCCCAATCTCCCAATTCATCCTTCATATCCTCCTTTTACCTTTGATTTGTCTTAGGGCAGAATTTGTGGTATTTATTTGATTTTGTGTTCCATCTAAGAATTTATTTCTAAAGTGATTTTTAAAAATTTCTAATTCTTTAAGTTCTGTCATCTCATCTGAGATTTTTCTAATTCAGACGTATGCTGTTCTTTCATGACTTGGATAACTTTTAATAATTTCTTTTTCTTTTGAAATAATATATTAGTTTTATTTTTTTTAAGCATATCTTTCTGGCATGTTTTCATTGTCTATAAGGGTATAACTGCGTTTCCTTTTTTTCTTTTTAACACTAAGTCTGTATGGGGTTTAATCTTATTAGTGCTCTGTAGTTTTATAAAATTTCATGTAAGTGCAGAACACTGGCAAGGTTAATAAATAGCTCATAAAGGAATGAACAGACAAGTTTATCAGAATGTTAACAGCAGTAATCTCTGGGTGGTAGGATTTAGAAAAGTATCTTCCTTTTTCATATGTTGCTGAGTTGTGTAAATTTTTCAATAATGAGTATGAAGTGTTTTCATATTCAGAGCAAATGAGTTATTTTCAATTTGAAAGAAATAAAGTGTGCACATGAAGATATACATACACACACAGCATGTATCTTTTAAAATAAGTAAAGAAACAGCAAGCAACCCATCCCATTCCCCGCCCCGCACTGCATACGTCTCCTATTCATAAATGAAGGCCCTGGGGTAAATGGTGATAGGGCTAAGTTTTACTAAGGAAGACTAGTTTAGGGTTTGTGAAAAGGAAGACAGCCACCACCCATCTGCTTTCCATGCTATATTTGACAGATTTTACTCTGCAGCTCAGAAAACATGTTAATAGGACTTCTCATGGTGAGAGGAAGGGATTAAAAAAGCAAAGAACCCTGTTGTGATGGTTTGGCACTATATGAAAATGGCTCACAGTGCCTGCAATTCATGGAACAAAGATAACATCTTCTCATAAATCTATACTCCGAGACATTCCAAATATATACCCGAGAAACGCCGACGGCGGTGACAGCAAAGCATCAAACAGAACAATCCCAAACGAGAATGAGATGAAGCCTTAATGTGCTTAACTGGGCCTTCATATATCTATTAGAGAAAACATAAGAGATGAACTGCCTCATAAAGCAGATGGTCTTCTCCAGCTCTTTTTTTTTTTTTTTTTAAACAAGATAATTAAAGGAAATGAAAGAGCAAGGATCTTGTTAAATTGGCCAAGGAAAATGATTTCATCTCAAGTAGAAAGCGTGAGTTTTTGAAGAAAGGACTTCCAAGTTTCCCCACAGAGCTGACACAGGTCATCTGGTAGTGCCCACACCAGAAAGGGAAGCCCTTCCGAGGGCAGCTGCCTCCTCGGCAGCATGAACAGCCTGGCAGGCCCCAGTACGGGAGGCAGGAGGGAAGGCTGGGGGGCGACCATGGCCCTGTTGAAAGAGCACTGGAACGGGGAGTCAGAACACGTGGGATCTGACGTCTTGATCTGTGATTCTGAGGAATCCTGTTAATTTTTCTCAGAGAAACCCATCATTCATCTCCCTCTCCTATCTCGACAGCGAGAACAAAGCAGGTAACGAGAACACTCTCTGTGGGACAGAGACCCCAAAAGACCACAAGTGCAAGATTATTAGTTGATAATGAAATTTTGTTTCAGTTGCTAATATAAAAGCCCACTGTGCAATGTTGCTGTGAATTAAAAATCAGAGGAAGGGAAATGAGGGTTCAGGTGTTTTGAACCCAGGGGAGGAAGAGACGATGTCCATGTCCGTTCTCCTCTAAGCTCTGAGGCACGTTATGGAGGGAAAGGAGAGGCAGATAAAACTATACCACAAAAGCAACTCAAGATTCCACACCAGATTCTTGACCGAGACAGTGATAAGAGCCAAGGGTCTTCTATGGTTTGGCTGGGATTCACCCAGAACAGGCTATGCCCTCAAATGTCACCAGGGGTGGCTTGCCTACTGAGTGTGAATTTCTAACCAAAGCTCCGGGGATAACATTAAGCCCTGGGTAACATGAAGTAACTAACAATTGTTGAAGGCTCCCTCTGAACTAAACACACACAGTGTGCCCAATCTCTCTCAGACCTCACAAGCTCTAGGAGGTGGGCACCATTATTCTCCTCCTTTCACCAGCAGGACACGGAGCTACATCAAGGTCAAGCCACTTGCAAAACATCAAGCAGCGAATAAGTGGCAGGGCTCAGGCTCCAAACCTGGTCTATAGAATCCTTAGTTTAATATTCTACTCCACTGCCTCTTCCAGGAAGAGGAAAGAAAGAGGGAGCTGGTGGAGCAGTGACTCCAAAGACCCCATTTACAGAGTTTACTGATCCCTCACCTACTGGTTTCAGGAGAAGGTGAGTGTCATAACCAAGCAACTAGGAAACGGCTTCTCTGCCGCCGCGTAACAGAAGCAACACAGAGCTTTCCTTCTGGTCTGCCTCTTCATTATCGCTGGAGCTCTCTATTTTTGCCTGAGAGATCCTTTCTCGTCTCTCATTTGGACTTTTCCTAATGCTTTTAACATCACTTCTCCAGTCCCTCTCCATGAAAACCAAACCCACTCTACCTTTCAAAAACTGTAGTTTAATCCCATTTCAATGCATTATGCACATGAATCAATCCTGATTTCACCACAGAGTGGCTTAGAAGAGATTTGGAAATTGTCTGAATAATAATAACTTCTCATACTTTTATCACATGAACTATTCACCAGGCATTGTTTTAAGACATATACATTAACCATTTCAATCCTTATAACCACCCTATGAGGAGGGAACTATTATTATCCCCATTTTATAGATGAGGTAACAGAAAACAAAATACTGAATAATTGCTCCAGGTCACATCTGCAGCAGGTGGTGATGCTATTTCTGTTTTCAACCTCTCTGAACTTCAGTTCTCTCATCTTGAAAATAAGAATAACAATAACGTGGTTACTAGGCAGCAATGAAATAAACACGCCTAAGGCGGCTGAACACAATACTTAGATTCCCCCATCTCCCTCGAGTATTTCTGGGATCATCCTAAGGTACAATCCAGAAATTTTTAACTGGATGAGAACAGGGAGATAACAGAAGTGGTCAGTATTCAGACAGGCTGTCCCATCTGTGCATCAAAACACCCCTTTGACGCAAATATCACCTCCCCCATTTTACCGATGAGAGACAAGAGAACCCGTGCACAGACATTTTGCTAGTGACTGGACCAGACTTTAAACCCACATATGCATTCTGTCTTTCCAAGGTTTATAGGCGCTTGAGGACAGGGATAGCCCAGTCTTCTAGTCCCTTCACGTTCCCCTTGTAGCCAGACCCAGAATACTGCATGCTGTATAAATTCACGCACCAATGCTTATGTGACTTGCCAGGGTTACCTTTCCTTGGGAAATCAAGATGGAAAACCAAAATCAAATACAACAATAGGTGCAATCACATTTACTGACCCTGCACAATTAGCAACTCCTCTGATTAGGGTGGGAAAAAAGAAGAATGGAGAGAGAAAGAATGATGGAGGGAAGGAGGGAAGAAGGAAGAGGGAGGGAGGAGAGGAAGAAAAGAAGAAAATGCCCCAGACTACAGAAATGGTGATGAAACATAAACCCAAATGTTAATTGCCACGTTATCTCATCCACTACAGGACCACCCCCTCCACCACCACCCCTCCCACCCCCTGCCGGCCACAAGGGTATCAGCTATCGATCTTGCAACAACTTCTGTCCCTTCTGGAGACTTCAGCTGGGACCTGCAGTTAGAGTCCTCACAGAAGACCTGCCCAGCCAGGACTGCCTTTCTCAGAAAGGCCACAGGAGGGACGAACACGGCTCTCAGCCCTGACCCGCAGGGCGAGCGGAGGCTGCCACCGGAACAGGGCGTTCCTCCCAACACCGGATGCCCACTCACAAAGGAACACCACCGACCTCCTCTATCTCCAGCCACTACCTAAGGCAGACAGGAAACGGAAAGCAAGGATCACTGCTGGGGAAGCTGAAACAAAGGTGACCCCCAGATGCAGAACCACACCCATCACCTCTCCTGCTCTCACACCCAATAGTCTTAAGCTGGGAAGAAGACAAGCAGCCTCAGAATTGTGAAGATCACAAAGTGTCTAAAAAATAACTGTTTAAACCCACTATAAGCCCAGCACCGGGCTAAGACAGGTGAGCTTGGAAGGGTCCATTAACTCAGAAATTTGTTGGGACACACTTACATGGATCTTTTCCCCAGATAGTTTTCCCAAGTGAAAAACCAGTGAGAAAAGAGGGCTCTGTAAAACTGCGTCACCACCTTCCCATCAAATCTCCTTCTCAACTTCCCTAATCCAGTTAGGTGGACATCCAAGCCATGTCTCAATTATCTCTGACTCTGTCCCGCCCTGGGCCCCACGTGCATTTGGGGACCTGGCACCACTGATCCATCTCAGAAGCTCCTGCCATCTGTAGTCTCCTCCCTTCATTTCCATGCCAAGCTTTTATTACTTGCCTGGAGGCCTTCAAGCACCTCCTGATCACCCTTCTGCCGTCACTTCAATCCTCCTGCACCCTCCTACAGATCCATCTTCCTAAGAGAATCCACACCTTTATCACCACCAGACCATTAAAAGTGGGACTCCAGGGTCCGACCTCAGTGTGAATTCTGTCTCCATTGCGTCCTATGAGTATCTCTTTGGGTTAAGTCATCTAACCTCTCTGTGCCTCAGTCTCCTCAATTGTAAAATGGAGATGAGAGTACCTCCATCAAAGGTTTGTGGGAATTAAATAGGCAAGTACACATGAAGCACTCAGAACAGTGGTGCAACACAGTCAGGGCTATGTAAGTGTTAGCTGCCAGCATCATCATTTTTATTTTAACAGCACCCCACTGACTACCAAATAAAATCCCCACTCCACTGATGGGCTCTCAAGGTCTTCCGTGCACTGGCCCGAACTGGCCTGAACTTGTCCCTAATCTCTGTGGACACAGGCGCTGCCTCTACCGCCTGACCCCAAAGGGGCACCAGACTGGGCTCTGCACTCTTTCCTGAACTGCCTGAAACTGGCCCACTCACACGCTCCTACCAGTGGCTCTGCCTGGGACACCCTGCCTCCTACCAGTGCCTGTCAAACCCTCTCCAGCACTCAAGAGTGAGCTCAAACGATGATCCACCCAAGGTCATCCATCTGCCATCTGAATTCCAGCACGCGGCACTGAAGATGTTAACAAGTCTAGAAGGTATCACGGTCCTGTCCCTACCTGCCCAAGAGCTACTTTCTGGTCCACCTTAAAGAAATAACCTTTGTCCTCTACAGGCTTCAGTTTCCTAGCTGTAAAATGAGGCAGTCAGAACAGATGGCTTATGAAGCCTTCTTCCGAAGGCCCTTGCATAATACAAACAATGTCTCCTTGTTCCATTAGGAAAATATTTCATTAAAGAAGAGGGTGCATAGGGTAACCACATGTATTTTTATTTTTTAAAATGAATGACTAATTGTTTTAGGTCTCAAGTTCTAAAGTGATGAAAAAAAGTGGGATTTTATTAGATGATGTCTAAAATTCCTTTCTTTTTATAATTTGATGACCCTATGACTTACAGTCCCTTTTTCCCCTAACAGCTTAGAATACAATTTCATTTTATACTTCATATTATCTCCATGATGCATATCACAGGGCCATTTCTACTTTCCCCATGGAAAACAATACATTCAGTGCTACACCCAAAGGTCAAGACAGTTAAAAAAAAAATTCCAATTATTTCCCTTACCCCTCAATTCAGCAATCGAAAATTCCAGGACAACTTTTTTTCCATAAAACTACAGATCCAGCCCCCAAATTTCTTGAAACTATCAGGGTGGAACTTAGCCATAAAAAAAGTTTGAAAAGAAGCAGAAAATTTAATAATACCATTACCCTGAAATCCAATAAAGCCTGCTGGAGCTTCACATTTTTAAGAAATCAGACTATTTATGCTATTACCCCTAGTCCTATTATAGTTTCCTATAAAGCCATAAATACACACAATGTGGTTCACCAGAACACTGACTAAGACTATCATAAAAAAGGCCATAAGGAAGATACTGGCCATGAAGTACGGCTCTGTGGTACTTGCTACAGCAGGTTCACGCAGATGAGTTCATTTATTTCAAAAATTGTATTTCTAAGGCCACAACTCATCACTTTCAACTGTGAACAACTTTTAATACAAGTTAGAACATCCTTTTCAGAAACTGTTTTCACACAGGCTAAAGGTCACACTGAATATCAAAGGACATTTATGAGGCTATCACAAGGCACAGGACAAAGCTTCTAATACTGCATCTTCATACTCGCTTCAGTTAGCATCGCGCTCTCCTGTAGGTATCACAAACCTAACAAACAGTGGTTTCAACAAACTGGAAGTAGTGGGAAGGCTCAGGGCTGCTAGTGCTGGTTTGATAGGAACAATGTCAGGGCAGATATCTCTGAGCTGCCCTTGGCTTCTGCTTTCTGCTTGTTACCTCGTAGTGACATAAGGGCTGCTGTGTACTCATACATCTTATCAGCATTCGAGGCAGAAAGCAGAGGAAAGCAACGAAGGGTACTGACAGGCTCATTCGTTCAGGTTTTAACAGGACAATAAATCTTTTCCAGACATCCCACCCCCATCCCAGTGGACTTATTCTCAGGTCCCAGCGACAAGGGACTAGGTCACATGGCCACGCTGGCTACAAGGAATACTCATTAGTCAGGGGTCAGGACTGGCATGTTAGCTTAGACCATCACAACATACTGTCTGAGGTTGATCACCACCCCACCCTGAATTAAATCCAGGTTCTAACAGCAAAAATGGGGCAGGATACGGGTACTGAGTGAGTGAGCGATGGCGTCTCCATTTCGAATCTCCATCTTAGAAATAAGAAAGTCATCCATTAGCGAAGGTAATTACAGTATTTCCAAAGTGTCTTCTGCTCCCCACACCAAAAGCATCTATTACATATAAAGTAACATTTTATAAATTCAAGGCCTATAAAAGCAAACAAACAAAACTTATTTCCTCTTTAGGTTCATATGCTCTGGTTTTTCTCTATTTATATAAACCGGTATAAACTGGCCGTCAAACGGCCAAAAGGTAGGTACCAAGGCTTGTCGCTGTGAATCCTGATCACAAGCCAAAGACTGAGAAGTTTTATCTGAGGTGAGGGTCCTCTTTCCTGAGGCAGAAAGGCCACATTCGCTGCGATTCAAGTTTCTAAAACACCAGATGGGGGAGAAACACCCTACATGCTCCTCCTCCACCTTGTCTCCCCTCGGCGCTCCGCCTCCTCCCTGCCCCCGCCTGCTCAAACAGGTGCATCTATCTAGCGCCCTGGATCTCCCAGGAGGCCATGCCACCCACCTGACCTAATGCTTAGTGGCTTCGCACTGCCCCTAGGAAACAACCTACACTCCTCACCAAGGCCCTCAAGGCGGATTTAGCGCCACCTCCTCCCCACCCTCATCTCCCGCCAAGCCCCACCCCGTGCGTTATGCTGGGGCCACCCAGGCCGCCTTTCCATCCCTTGAACTGTCCCTATTCCACAGCCTGGAATGGGCCTTCCTCACCTTCGCGTGACCGGGCTCCTCCCAACCTTCAGATCACAGATCCAATGTCACTTCTTCAGGAACACGTTCCCCGTGTCACATGGGCCCTGCTCAGTAATTCTCCATCACCCTACTGACTCCTCCACAGCACGTACCACAATCCATAATCACCTTCCCTGTTGGGGAAGCTCTCCCGTGGTCTGTCTCCATCACTACAATGAATGGAAGTTCCAAGGGAGCAGCAACCTTACCTACCTTATTTAAAGCTCTATCCCCAGAGCCCAGCACACAGAAAGGGCTCCAGACTATCAGTTCTGTCCCCCTGCTTCCAGGACGGGCTCGATGTAGCTGACCTCTAATTCCCGTCTATATCACTAACACCTCAGTGTGGCCACCAAACAGACACTGCATCCCCAGGACCTGACCCCCTGCAATCCTGACCTCGGAATCTCCTCTCTCCATTACAACGTCCCTTGCCTGCAACCCCTTCCGACTCCTTTCACACTGACTGAAGCAGGCAGCACAGTGGTTAAGAGCACACACCCTGGAGCCTGACAGCTTGGGTTCAAATCCAACCACACCACCTACTATCCAGTCTTAAATAAGCTACTTGTCTCCTCTGTGGCTCGGTATCCTCAACTGCAATTGACGGATACTAGTAGTATCTACATCAGAGAGTTGTTGGGAACAACATGTGGCTGTGTAAGTGTCCGTCACTAATAATAATATAAATAGGCATTATTACCAACACGCTTTGTTCTCACCAGGCTATGCACTCCCTTGGAGTGACCCCACTTCATGAAGCCCCTCCATGGCATCCCATTTCACATGCCCTTCAAATACCACCAAGGGCACCTGCAGTCTCACAGCGGCTCTGCCACTACAGGGTCAGAATCATACCTAACACCAGACCTTTGTGTCCTAAATTTGTTTCTTAGTTCCTGAACTTCACTGATCACACATATCTTTACCTTCTTCCCCTCTAAACTGCTACAGCACATAATTTGAGTCTAACTGATGCAGTTACTACCTTTGGTCATGTCTACATATGAAAACATAAACTCTCTGAGGATAATATGTAACTCTTCTCAATCCTCCAGAGAAGCCAGCACAGGACTCGAGTACAGTCAGTGCAGCATCAGTCCATCCACTGTCTGGCTCGGATCACCCCCACTCCAGCCTTAACTCCACTCTCTCTCTCAACCAGAAAAAAAGGAGGCCTCTTTTAAGCTTTGTTCAAATTGGACCCTCCAGTGTGAGGAACAGTGATTTTGGAAACAAAAAGCTTCTATCTCCTGATGTTCAGGAAATCCTCTTTACCCCTAACCAAGCCCCAGTCACAAGGATAAGATGATAGCAGGTATGCGTGATTTAGCCAAGTCATGGTGGATTTATTGGTATCAGTTCCAAATAAATATGTAACTTAAGCTCTTCAAGGAATGTTCTTGTACCCTAGGAGATGGGGATCAACTTTTCCCATAATTGGACACTCCCAAGAAATAATTCAAAGGAGAAATCAAGTGTAATCCCATGGATTTAAGTATTTTCCATAAAACTAAAAGATAGAGAATGACTGAAAAAGTCTAGATACAGCTTTAATTAAATATTCTCAACAGAATATTCAATAATACATGCTTGCCATTTTCTATGCTGTCTGTCTGTCTGTCTCTTCTATCTATCTATCTAATCTAATCTATCTGCCTATCTATGCATCCATCCATACATACACACACACACACACACTCACAAGAGGAAGGTCTAGAAGGTACCGATGCCAACAACAAACTGACCTATCTCGTGACTCTGAAATATACCAGATTATTCCTTTCAGAATTCTATGGGTTTCATTTTGCAATGGTTTTTATAGCCTTCATTCAGGTCATTCAAGTTCACTTCCCCCAAGAACAATTTCAAGTTGGCATGAATGAGCAAGTGTCCAGGAAACCTGGAAAAATAACTCTATTTGCTTTGGTTTCAAAATTACCCCATAAAGTTGCCTATTTCTCTTCTTTCCTTTCCAGAGACCGCTCTCAGAAGATGGGTCTTCAGCCCCCAGTCTGGCTGGGGCATTTTCCCCCAGTTACTCCATTAGCAGGAAGTGTTGTGGCCACCTCCCTAAGGACCATACATCCTTCTCATCTCTCTCTGAGTCAAAGCCTGTCCAGGTATCCAGAAGGTTAATCCATCCCCACCATCCAAATCCTCTTCACATGGGGTGTGGGGGAAAGGCTGCTCAGAACCCCCTACAGTTATCCCAGAAATGCTGGGCATGTGGTCTGCAGATACTCACCACACTCTACAAACAGGTTCCCTTGAAGCAAGAAAGCAAGTCTATGGAAAGAGAAAAGGGAGGCACACTTAGCTCCCTCCAACGACTATTCTGTCATGTTTTCCAGAGTCTCATTCTGCAACCAACACAGACAGGCTTCCTTCCAGGATGTTGATTCCTAGTGCTAAAGACTTGACATAGGGCTTCTTAGTGCTCTTCTCTCTTTCTGTTCCTACAGGGGAAAGCATTAGGTCCAGAGCATCTTTGTGAAGAGGAGACTTCTTTTAATTATAACAAAACAAGATTTCAAATCTCTAGCTCAGAAAGAGCATATTATAAAGTTTTTTTTTTTAAAAGAAGGCAAAAATTTACAAAGAAGGGATTTTAATTTGGACAACTGAACTTTAATTTCTGTCTCCAGAGAAAAATATATATAGATATATATCTATATATAGAGAAAGATAAAGATATATATAGTAACCTTTCTTTATTACTCTTAATATCAAGATAGAACCTTATTTACTAAGACATGAAATAACCTCCATATTTGTAAATTCCAAAAAAATACTGCTACTAGACACCCCTCAGGGAACCAATTTCACAACTTGGGTTCACGTGCCATGTTAAAATCTGGAACCTAACCTACTGATTCCGAGAAGTGCATAGAAAGTGGTGTTCCACGAGGGATGAGGTGGCCACTGATGAGCCTGCACTTCACTACACCACACAGCGGTGGTGACTCAGGCACAAGGCAACTCAGTAAAAGGATCTGCAGAACAGCCATCCACTGAATTAATATTTACTTACCACTTATTTACGTTTAAAGTTCTGAGGAAATCAGGGATTCCAATCTGGTGATTCAAAAGTCTTAAAGATCCTTTAATCAAGGCTGCAGTGACAAAGCTTCTAGTCAATATGGTGAGCAAAGATGACAAAGAAAGACTGCCTGTTTCAAACACATGGCAAAATTGAATAAGATATAACTTTTTAAATACAAAGAAAAAAAGTCAAAATCATGAAAAACAAATCCCTGGGCCAGAACTGAAGATGGAACTGAGAGTCAGAGGAGAAAGTTGAAGCTGTGAAGACGTAACGGCTATTAGAACGTGATACAGCCTTAATGTCTAGGGGCTAAGACGCTGATGACCCACAGGAAGGAAAGGGGCATACAGACAACGGGGCCCATGAAACTGGCTGGCTAGAGCTGAGCTATTGGCTTAACAGGGCAGTCATAAAGGGGGGGCCCTCAGGAGAAAACATTCATGCCCCTACTCCCGTGCAAGGAAGCTTTTATTTGGGGATGGGGTAGAAAGAAAGAAATAAAAATAAACTTTTCAAACCTCACCAACATGAACTCAACATTCCAAGACTGCTCCCACGTGGAAGTATGGTATCCACATACATAACCTGCACGTAGTATCAGGGCCCCAGGCCAAGAAAACAATACAAAAAATGGTCCAGAAGCAATGACACCCATGGGCACTGACTGAGGCAAATGAGAAACTCTCCTGGGTTCCCACAGTCCCAGTCCCAAGAATCTCCCATGTTAAACCACCTCCATGGAAGAGAAGCTCACAGTCACAGTTTAAGACCAGACAGGAAGAAAACCCACCCTAACAAACAACCAATGCAAATGGCAAAATCTGTACCCCAAGAACTAAAAACAGTAGAACAGCGTGAGGCTTTAAAAACATATTTAAACAACTGAAAAAAGTAAAAATGGGTTAATATGGAAGGATAGCAGGTGAATTTGAAAAAAATCTAATAAAAAATCCAAACGTGAGGAAAGGAAAAATTAAAAAAAAAACAAACAAGCAAAAAACAAAACAACCCCCCCCCCCAAGATCTCCTTCTCTCTCCAGATAGACAGATAGATACATAGATACACATATAGATACACAGATAGATCTATGGAAAGAGAGATACACAAGTCAATTCTGTTTCCATGGCACTAGCAACAATCTGAAAATGAAATTTATACAAAAGTCCATTTTTAATAGCATCAAAAAGAATAAAATAGGAATAAATTTAACAAAGAAGTGCAAGACTTGTACACTGAAAACTACAAAACATTATTAAAAGAAATTAATGGAGACAAATAAATGGAAAGCTATCCATGGACACAGATTTGGAAGTATTATTAACATGGCACTACTTTCCAAAACAACCTAAAGATTAAACACAATCCCCATCAAAACCCATCTGGTTTCTCTTTAGAAAATAAAAAGCTTATCCTAAAAAGGGAAAGAATAGGTACTATTTCAGCAAACAGTATCGGTACAACTGGATATGCAACATGCAAGAGAAGGAAGTTGGACCATATACAAATATTAACTCAAATGAATCAAACACCTAAAGGTAAGCACTGAAACTATAAAATTCTTAGAAAAAAAATAGGAGTAAATCTTTAACACCTTGGATTAGATATGACATCAAAAGTACAAGTGACCACCCCCGCCAAAATCAGATAAATTGGAGTTCATCAGAGTATAAAACTTTTCTGCTTTGAAGGACATTATCAAGAAAGTAAAAACACAACCCATAGAATGGAAGGAAAATTGTATAAATCTGACAAGGATCTAGTATTCAGAATATATAATTCTTACAATTAAAAAAAAAGGGTAAATAACTCAACTTACAAATGAATAAAGGATTTGAAAAGATGTTCAACGTCATTAGTCATTAGGTAACTGCAAATCAAACCCAGAGTGAGATACCACCACACATCCACCAGGATAGCTATAATCGAAAAGACTGACAATAGAAAGTTTGGCAAGGATGTCAAGAAACTGGAACCCTCCTATAGTACTGGTGGGATTGTAAAAGGATTCAGCTACATTTACTTTAAATCATCTCTAGATTACTTATAATACCCAATACAATGTAAATGCTATGTAAATAGTTGCCACCACATGACAAATTCAAGTTCTGCTTTTGGAACTTTCTGGAATTTTTTTCCCAAATATTTTCTCTCAGTGGTTGGTTGAATCGTGGATGCGGAACCTGCAGATACAGAGGGCCAACCATATATTATGTGATTCCAGTCATATGAAATGTCCAGAATAGGCAAATCCATAGAGACAGAAAGTAGATTCCTGGTTTCCTGGAAAGAAGGGGAGCCATGTGGAGTGACAGGTAGTGATGGATACAGGGTTTCGTTCCAGGGTGATAAAAACGTCCTGGAATTAGGCAGTGGTGATGGTAGTACAACTTTATGAATACACTAAATGCTACTGAATTTTACACTTTAAAGGGGTGAGTTTTATAGTATGTGAGTTATGTATCATTGGTGGGGGGGCGGGGGGGCAGCGGCAGTGGGGCAAAAACCCTCAACGTGCAAGTTTAGGAACAGATTAGAAACAACCAAAGACGGACTTCATGAATTGGAAGATGGCTCAGCTAACAAGTAGGGTTTGTTTTAACAGGAGTTGGAGATGTGTCAACAAAACAGGGTCTTAGAATTTGGAGCTTCTTTATATTCTCCTCCGTACTATACCTTGCCTCCTAGTCCTATCAGGTAATGAGCAATCTTCCTCTTTCACTTAGAGTACCTGGCACAGCAATTCAGACATAGAACGTCTGTTTGTTTGTTTGTTTGTTTGTTTGTTTTGGGAGGAAACTAATATTTCTCTAGGTAAATGCAATAACTCCGTGTGTGTGTGTGTGTGTGTGTGTGTGTGTGTAGGTTCCTATAAGAGCAAACAGTTGGCAGTAAACAGAAAAGGAAAAAGTTCAGGATGGAAAAAGAGAAAGGAGGTGTGGTAGGCTGAACAATGTCATCCCCTCCCCTCAAAAGATATCTCCATCCTAATCCCTGGAAACTTATACGGGCAAAAAACAGCAGCTATGATTAGGTTAAAGTCTTGAGATGGGGAGAGATGCTGCATGTTCTGGGTGGACCCCAAATGTAATCACGATTTGTCTTCGTAAGAGGAAGCAGAGGGAGATTTGACTGAAGAAGAGGAGAAGGCAATGTGAGCAGAGGTGAGAGTGATTCACTTTGAAGACGGAAAAAGGAGCCACACACCAAGGAATACAGGCAGTCACTAAAAACCGAAAAAGTAAGGAATGCAGATTCTCCCCTAGAGCCTTCAAGAGCAACCAGCCCTGCCAACCTGACAGCCCAGTAAGACTCCTTTCAGACATGTGGCTTCCAAACTAGTTAAGAGAGTAAATTTGTGTTAAGTCACCAAGTGTGCAGTAATTTGTCATAGCAGCAACAGGAAACTAATACAAAAGGTAAGTAGAACAGGAATAATTCTACCTTGACAAAAACAAAGGAAACTGACACCAAAACATACCAGGGCATTAGAATGACTTCCCAGTCTGGCATGAGAACTGCCTCCCAGTTTGCAGAGGAGAACACTAAGGAGATCTGGATGAAAGAGTTGATGAAGTCAGGTGGGTGCAAACAATAGAGATTGTCATGTTCAGAAAGAGGCTACCCTGAACACAACTAAAGCAGTAGAACCATATGTGTTAGAAAGCAGGATCTGGAAAAACTTGTAATGTGCAAGGAATCCCCTTTGTTCATTCATTATATATAAAACTTATGTAGGTATTGAGCATTTACTATATGTCAGGTCCTGTAGTTAGTGACATTCATAATGGTTCTCAGGACTTTTCCTATCAGAAGCATTTACACAATTATACCAGGAAACAGGTGCTAACACACCTGTCTAAACTGTCGAGCTAAACCAGACACTATCATGTAAAAGCACTTGTGTTTTTGTCACTGCAGTTGTGTAGTAAAGTCAATTATCTTTATTTACTCGGCTCTGATCCCTCATTTCAATGCTCTTTTGCTTGGCCTATTTGTAGATATTTTAAGCACTTAAGATCCAAGGTCAAACACTCCTTCACTATGCATTCATTTTTTGCGTTCTATGTCTTGAATATATATTGCTCTGCTTTTGGCTTGGTTCTCCCTAGAGCCAAGGCTCAGTTGCAATTCTTTCTCTGGAAAGCAAATATTATAGGATTTTTGAACTAGAGGTTGCCTAAACATCACCCAGTCCAACTCCTCCATCTACAGATGTCAGAAGTGAGACTCAGTTGGTTCTAATGACTTGTCTGTGCCTTTGGTCCAGGAATGGCAGGGCCAGGGCTTGAACCCAGGCCTTCCATCTGTGGGACTCTCCCACAGGCTGCCCACTTTTAAATCCAGAGTTCTAAGTCTAAGGGCTTCGTTTCATATTTTAATTAAATCCCCAAATTGTTATCATATGAAAAACCTAGCAACCTTATTATCTTTTTAAAGAATCAGACTTTCAGTTTATAACCAATGCAAACTACATGTAATGAAAACAAGTCACATTATCAACACAAGTCCAATGGACTTTTTTTTACATTTGCATCACACATATTTAAAGTGGCTGATTTTTGGCTACTGAACAGATAAACCTTTTTTTTAAGTTTAAATAAATTGAATTCAAAATTTTTCAATTTAAGGCTCAATATTGAGAAAAAGGAAATGCAAACTACAACAATGAAGGCAGCAGAATTCACTTATCATATTGGAAAGTGTTTTTTTCTCTCTCTCTCTGTTTCCAGAGTAGGAAGAAATGCGTAGTCTTCACACAAGAATGATGGAAGCAGATAAAACTTCTCTAGAGAGCAGTCTGGACATGTGTATCAAATGTCTTTAAAATGGCAAACAACCCTTCAACCTAGAAATTTCACTTCCAAACTTTTCTTAAGGACAAAAAAAAAAAAATTATGAGCGATGATTAATCTAGAAGGAAGCAACAGATTGGAAATAACCTAAATGTTCAACAGTGGGCGATTGTTAATTATGATATACCCATGCAATGTAATAAAGTATAAGTTCAGTAAAAAACCACATACTAAAAGAATATTTAATATCAGAAATTTCCACGATGAATTAAGCAACAAAAAGGAGGTCATAAAACAAGAAGATGACAGTAATGCTAACATGAAAGTACAGATGCTTATACAGACACACACACAAAGATTATAGACATGCAAAATGTTAAAATGGGGGTTTTTTTCCCTTGTGCTTTTTGGTATTTACATATTTTCTAAAATAAATGGATTTTTTTTTTCTTGGACAGAAGAAAAATCTAATCAGTGCATTTTAAAAGTCTTGTTCCCTTTAACCTTTCCCAACTTCTACATCCACTTTTCATGGAATCACAACAACCAAGAGGCTCCTTTGCTGTGATCACCTGTGGTGATCTGGATAACCCTGCAGGCCTTCCTCCCACACCAGGAAAACCAATGAAACCCAGAGCAGAAAGCCCCTCTCCTGGGATGCCACATCATATCCTGCCTGTTCCGGGCAGTGGGACCCACACTCAGCTGTACATGATATTGGGCACTGCTCTCAGGTTCCTGGTCTTAACTCAAATTCCCAATGTTGGGAATTCCCTGGCGGTCCAGTGGCTAAGACTCTGCTCTTCCACCGCAGGGGGCGAGGGTTCCATCCCTGGTCAGGAAACCATGATCCCGATCCCTCCCGCATGCAGCTCAGAGAGACCAAAACAAACAAACAAACAAAAAATTCCCAATGTTTCCTCAAACCCCAACTGACTTCAGAACCCTCCCCCCACCCCCTGAAAACTCCAAGTCTGCCCAAGCTTGCCCTCCAGTACTTTGCAACCTCTAGGCCAGTGCTTTTCAAACTGAGAGTTGAGATCTATTAATGGCTGGAGAAAATCAATTCAATGGGTGCTGGCCAATGTTTTTTTAACCACAATGAAAGTCCCTCCTATGGAGGGGAATCAGGTTCCCTGAATTCACCTGCTTTTACCACCTCCCTCTGGAACATCACATGAATAAGTCCACTACAGGCTGCAGCTACTTTTGAGTTGCTACTGGTCTAGAAAGGTATTTATGACACTTTGTTGAATAAACACAAGGTATAACATTATCCTATTTCTGTAAATAAACAGAATAAATATATTAAGAGAGAATATTGGAAGTATAGAAAAGCATTCAACGAAATGTTGAACACAGTTCTCTTGGTATATAAGGGTTGTGAGAACTTATTTTCTCTTTTCGTCATTTTAAAAATTTTCTAATGCTCAACATCACTAATTATTAGAGAAATGCAAATCAAAACTACAATGAGGTATCACCTCACATCAGTCAGAATGGCCATCATCAATAAGTCTACAAACAAATGCTGGAGAGGGTATGGAGAAAAGGGAACCCTCCTACACTGTTGGTGGGAATGTAAATTGGTGCAGCCACTATGGAGGTTCCTTAAAAAACTAAAAATAGAGTTAACATATAATCCAGCAATCCCACTCCTGGGTATAGACCCAGAGAAAACTATAATTCTAAAAGATACATGCACCCCAATGTTCACTGAAGCACTGTTTACAATAGCCAAGACATAGAAGCAATCTAAATGTCCATCAACAGAAGAATGGATAAAGAAGATATAGTAGATATATACAGTGGAGTACTACTCAGCCATAAAGAAGAATAAAATAATGCCATTTGCAGCAACGTGGATGGACCTCCAGATTATCATACTAAGTGAAGTAAGTCAAACAAAGGCAAATATATATCACTTATAAGTGGAATCTAAAAAAAACGGTACAAAACAGAAACAGATTCACAGACTTAGAAAACAAACTTATGCTTACCAAGGGGGAAAGGCTGGGGGGTGGGGGGGATAATTCGGAGTTTGGGATTAACATACACACACTAGTATATCTAAAATAGATAATCAACAAGGACCTACTATATAGCACAGGGAACTCTATTCAATAATCTGTAATAACCTCAACGGGAAAAGAATCTGAAAAAGAATGCATATATGTATATGTATAACTGATCCACTTTGCTGTATACCTGAATCTAATACAACATTGTAGATCCACTATACTCCAATATAATAAAAATTAAATTTAAAAAATTTCTATATTAAACAAATATTACTTGCATGATTTTTAAAGCATTGTTACTATTTCTGTATTAATTATTATTACTCTTTCTATATGAAGTGCTCTCCTAGGACCTTCACATTACCTCTAATTACTGGGTTCAAATAATGAATAAAAGAGGAGATATGAGACAGAGGTCAGCATCGTTTGATGCTGAATCTCTTAGGCCTCTAAGACGATATTACTAAAAGCCGTGGTGTGGAGAACAGGTGAGTAGACAGCATCTAAATAAGTGATCACCCAAGTGATGAGCAGGTCACTAGAAAGCCTGGTCGGAGGAAAGAACACAGACAGAAGGCAGATAAACCTAGGCTCAAACTGCAACTCTGCTCTGACAAGTCACTTTGTTGTTTCAAGCCTCAGTCTTCTCATCTGTGAAATGGGGATGATAAGATGAACCTCTCGAAGTATATCCCATTTGAAGTGAAGAATTTCTAGTAAATTCAGGACACAGCAAGTGGCATGGAGTAGACCACAAACAAAGCCAATGTCTTTCATCACTGAGAACAGGGGAAGTCAAGGAGGGAAGGCCAAAAGAAATAATCTTATGTGCCTGTTACTGTTTAAACTTTTTAAATGGCAATTTCTTAAGAAAGGGAGGAAATGCCCACCCTGTGAGTGGGAGGGAAGGAAAGGCAGGAGAACCAAGGGCGGGCAAGCAGCACAGGGCCCAGCACACAGACACCCCCTTGGCCTTGGCCTTGGTCTGCACAGGCTCCATCAAGTGCTCTGAAAATGTTTTACAGGGGCTTCCTGAGGACAGTTATTACCCAGTCTCACCCCTTAGCCCAAAGTGATTCCACAAATATCTGAGCTCCTACCATTGATGAAGCACTGCCCTCACACACAGAGGAGTGGAGGGAAATGAAACGGAGCTTAGTGTCAAAGGTCTGACAAAGTATACACACACGCCAAGACAGAATGAGTAATTTGGGACACAAGCTTCACGAGGGAGATGTAAGAGCTACAGGAATGCGTGCCTCCTGCTGGGAAGCAAGGGATGCTCCCTGGGAAAGAGGGCAACTCTGCTGTACCCAAAAGCCAGCACAGGGTTTTAGCAGGTTCTCCACAGAGGGATCCAGAGAGGGCACAGCACAAACAATGAGGGACCCAAAGGCAGAGGGTGTGTCTCAGCAGAAGCAGCCCACTTGGACCAGCTCAGGACACCTACTGAGGAGTAAGGCTACCAGCACCAACCATCACACCAGCAACCAATCAGTAGTCATGCGTATTGTAAGGAGCAGTGAAAGAAAACGTGGAGGACTCCAAGGTCAAGGTGACCTTCTGGACTAGCGGCGACGCACTGAGCACTCTCAACAGGGAAGTGACGTGATCAGAGCTGTGCTTCTGTGAGATTAATGTGGCCACGAGGCAGGAGTCAAATGTGCAGGGAGAGAGACTTCAGGCCAGAGGTCGGGAGACTATTGCAAGGGTCCAGACCCTGATGGCCAGGTTTAGAGCAGGGACTGCAGCCACGCAAGGAAACTACAAGATGTAAATAAAAACAAATAAGGATGCAGACTTACCAGTTACTTCCCAGATAATGTAACTCTAGTCTTAACACAAGCACAAACGTCGGGATGAAAAGTGGGGAAAGGTCAGCTCCAGCTACTGACTTCTTACTTTGGTGCTCAACGGATGCCACTCCACATGCCACCAAAGAAGAGCATCCTGTCCTGAAAAAAGCCTTGACAGGCAGAACAATGGTCCCAAAACAGAAAAAAGAAAAGAAAATCCAGAACTCCCATTTGCCACGCCGAGCCTCAGAAACAATTCAGAGCAGGATGTACTTCCAACCCTTGACTAAGGATTCTGACCACACGTAATGACAAAATTATAAACTCCAGAGAATGTCTTTCCCCTGAAACAGTTTCCCATCTCCAGGGAACTATACAGGTCTAAACTTCCTGTTCAGACCTAGGCCTGGCCGGGAGGCCCCAAGGCATCTTAGATTTCTTGCCTTAGGTGATAGGAGACAGAGCAGCTGAGGTGAATGTTTCCTGCCACCAAGAGTAGCCACTAAAGGATGTCAGCTGGAGATTTCAACAAGCAAGTCTTATTTCACAATCAAGAAAGGGGACGTACAAAGGGGAGGGCGAGAGAATGGAAAACAAAACACATAAAATAATGATGGTTTTAATGCTCTGGACTAGGGGTCCACAATACTGGAAAGAAAGATGGAAAGCACAGAAGGGTGGGAACCTCGCTCTAGGCCCAGGGAAGGATGTTTCAAGGAATGCATTACGCAGACACGCTGCAGGCCAAGGGACCAGCACGCAAGCCCACTGGACGAGGCAGCCACGCACCCTCCTTCCTGCCAGAAAAAGACCCAAGGGACATGCCCAGCAGAGACCCTGGAGCAGTGACCACCGCCACCTCTATTCTGGGGATGGCTAGCTCATTCCTAGCACCCAGGAAGGTGAGATAAGAGACGGTTTTCTCCTAGAGAGTCTTAGTAAGAATTAAGTCGAACGAAAAAGAAGCGCTTCCTCTCAACTGCTTGACAGCCCTTTAGAAGGCTCTGGAGAGGAGAGGTATGATGGTGGTAAAAAATAAGCAGGACCACACTTGCGAATTTTCTAAGGAAGTTTACTAATTCTACTCCAAGAACCCAAACTTCAAAATTTTAACCATTTTAAAGGAAGACCTTCCTCAAAATATATTAGACTGAACCATCATCAATCAGTTTATTTTTGCAGGTCAAAAACAGTCGAATATTAACAATTTTATGTGGTTCCATCATAGTACCTGCCTTCCAACTTTTTCTACAGCAGAGATAGGCAAACTTTTTCTTAACAGGCCAGATTGTAGATATATTAGGCTCTGAGGGCCAAGAGGCAGAACAGAGATCATGTAGGTAACCACTCAAAACTATGACAACCACTGTTAGCCCCTACAAAAACAGGCATGGGCTAGATCCGGCCCATGGGCCACCCTTTGCCAATCTCTGTTTTACAGTATCACAAGGGTGAACGTTTCCTGATACTGTTCACTATGAAAACTGCGCATCTGAGATCAGTACAGTGATGCCCTCGGAGGACACAGAAGTGCATGAGTACAAGTGCCTGACCCCACCCCAGCCGGCTCTGACGCTGGTGGGTCTGACTCCCACCCTGCTGTCAGCTCTCCCTTCCACTGCTGCCTCTAACCAGCTGGCTTATTTCAGAAACAACTGCCTGGGGGAGGGGTTGAGGGTGGTGCTAACGTTTCTATGAAGGGGAAGAAAAGGAAACGTTCAAGGAAATGGGGCTTAAAGGCGACTGAATAACCATAACTACAGAAAGGACAGGGGAGCAAAGGCACTCTGGGGAATTCCCCCAAACACATCCCCGACTTGAATGAAAAGTTCCAGAGGTTCAGAGGGCATCAACACAAACAAGTAAATACCTGAACAGCTGGCCAGGGCTGAAAAACTAAAGGTGGCAAAACATAAGTTTGAGACAGACTATCCTTCATAGAAATGAGAGATCATGAAATGGGCATAATCATTTTTCTCCTAGGTTGATCAGGGTAGAGCCAAATAGGAAAAGGCTGCATTGGTAGCCACTCCCAAAAGACTAGTATAGGGAAAACTTAACTGTTGTGAGAAATAGGAAGTCATCACTGAGGGAATCGACAGCTTCCTCCTACGGAGAATGTTAAGGATTCAGAGTCGGGGACTCTCGCCAACATATATTCAACAATGACACACCCTGAGGACCTCTTCTGGGTCCGTGCATTTTTCTACTTCAAAAGAATTTTTTAAATCACTGCGAAATGTTTCTAATTTATGGCATTGCTATTGTTTCAAATGTTATATATTGTGATGAAAGAGGAAAGCTTAAACAATGACAACAAAAAACCCTATGTGTGAATGGATGCACTGACACAGAAAAGGGAGATTGGCGGATATGCACTTCCGGACTGTCTTATAGGGCCACTAGACTATAAAAATCCTAACTTAGATAACATTTCTCATCATTCAATATTAAAAACTTACCCTAGAGCGATCCATTCACCTGCATTTCTAAACACTCTCATGTGTATCTCATAAACCTTAAGCAGTTCAGTAGCCTGCAATACTCTACACTGAGAATTAAAGGGAAAAAGAAGAGAGAGACAAATCCATACATACATGAGCTGCCTGGATGACAGTGAGCCTCTGGGTACTGTCTGCCCATAGCATCAGCACATTATCAGGGGCCCCGGCAGTCTCCAAGTACTCAGGAAAGACTGAGATGTTTAAGCTGTGGAGGGGGAGAGATTAAAAAAAAAAAAAGTAGAGATAAAAAAACAGATTTAGGATAATGATTGCATTTTTTTTCATTAAAATGCTAATGATGACCACAAACGTCCAGATAACCAGGTTTATGAATTATTCACAGTCACATCGGAGATGAAGTCTCCCCGTCACTGCCGGCAGGCCCAGGGCACGCTGAAGATTAGCATGCGGCCCCTGTACTAAGCGTGACAGAAGCGCAGGCCACGGCAAGTCCATCCATCAGGGCTGGCCCTCACTGGCCCTCTGTATTTACTTATTTGGCTGTGCCACGTGGCATGTGGGATCTTAGCTCCCGGACCAGGGATCAAACCCGCACTCCCTGCATTAGAAGTGCAGTCTTAACCACTGGACCATCACTGGCCCTCTTTAGAAGACCAGACAACCCCACCCACACTCATGTTTTTTCATCTCACTCTTCCTTAATGTCAAGGAATAGCGCTAGCCTGGTTCTTTGTTGTGACATCTAAACTAGCATCCTGTAAAAACTCTAAAAGTTTGAAAGGAAAAACAAAATCTTCTATGTTGGGTAGCAAAGACATCAAATTAATTTTTTTTAACTTTTCATTGAAGTAGAACATAAATATAGAAAAAGACACACAGCACATGTGGACAGCTCAATGAATTTTCCTAAACTGAACATACCAGATCAAAACCCAGAAACCCCCTTCAAGTCCCCTCCGAAAGGTACTACTGTGCATAGATTACTTTTGCCCTTTTTTGGAGAAAGTAAATTGATTTACTGTCCTTATCAATTTTTCATTTAAAAAACATACGTTGAACGCCTCCTATATGTGAAGCACTATGCTAGGCAGGGGAGCTACAAAGAAGAATAAGACCCTGTCTCTGTCTTTAAGGAAAGCAAAGTCTAGGGCTTCCCTGGTGGCGCAGTGGTTAAGAATCCACCTGCCAATGCAGGGAACACGGGTTCAATCCCTGGGCTGGGAAGATCCCACATGCCGCAGAGCAGCTAAGCCCATGAGCCACAACTACTGAGCCTGCGTGCCACAACTACTGAAGCACGTGCGCCTAGAGCCCGTGCTCCACAACAAGAGAAGTCACCACAATGAGAAGCCCACGCACCGCAACAAAGAATAGCCCCCGCTCACCACAACTAGAGAAAGCCCGTGGGCACCAATGAAGACCCAACTGAGACAATAAATAATTTTTTTTTTAAAGGAAAGCTAAGTCTAGTGGGACCAAGAAACACACACAACTGACCCCAAAGGGCAGTGGGGTGAGCACAATGACTGAGACTCATGGCAAGCAGCCCAGAAATGGAGGAGTCAGGGAAGGCTTCCAAGTACGAGGGATGCCTGGCATGTCCTCAGGCTGGGCAGGACTTAGACAGGCTGGGACCCGGAGACAAGATAACGGAAAAGGCCGGAGTAGGAAACTGCATGGTGTATTAAGTGTTGCTGGACTCCCTAGAGCGACGCCAGGAAAGAAGCTGAAGCCAGACTTGTATACATATTCAAGAACTTTAAACTGATTGCAGACAAGTCACTGATCGACCATTTCTGGGTTTCAGATGCATTACTCTCTCTGGATGGATTCAAAGAGGGCAGAGTAGAGGCAGGGAGACCAATTAGGTTGCTAGGCAGGAGAAGAAGGGTGAAGATTAGGGCAGTGGAGGTAGGTGGGGAAGGGAAAAGGAGGGAAGAATTAGTACTTGGGAAACATCCAGACACTAAAAGCAGAACGACATGGTACCTGACTACATGTGGGTGGATGGCGGTGACAACTGAGGTAGAGAATACTAGTGAATGAACAAGTTTAATAAGGAAGACAATGGGTTTAGTTTGGTGCATTAGAAATTGAGATGTAAGAAGATTCGAGTGAGGACACCCAGATATTCTTGAATGTGAAGCTTGGGGAGGAAACCTGAGCAAAACGTAAAGGCATAGAAGTGGTCATTACACAGAAAGCATCAGAAATTAGATTAGTGGGTGATATCACTTAAAGGAACACAGGTAGAGAGAGAAGACTGGAGGATTAGTGCCAAAAGCAGAACCCTAGAGACAATGATAGAATGGGCAGAGGAAAAAGATCTGAAAAGGACCAAGGAAGAAAGGCAGAGAGGTACCATGGAATACAATGAGATGAATAAGGATAAGAAACGAAAAATACAGCTTTGGATTTGACACTTAAGTGGTCACTGGCCACCTTGACTGAAGGTGGTTTCCCTCAAGTGGTGCAGGCAGAAATAACAAAGCAAGTGAAAGAAGAGAAAGGAGAATGATCAATTGTTGAAAGGCACTGGTGCTAATGCAAGTCCATACTGATATCAGTGGAGAGAGAAAGGTCGAGAGTTCAAGAGGGAGGAGGTTAAAGATGAAATAAAATCCCAAAGGAGGTGGGGGAAAAGGGTCAGGAGCACAGATGAAGGGGCTGACCTTGAAGCAGAAGGGGGAATTTACAACCCTCTGATAGTAGAAGAATATTAGAATTAGAGGAATAAAAACAAATCTGGTTATAGCAAATTTGTAGGTAACCCTAGGATAGTAGAGGCAACAGACCAAATGGCATCAATACTGTAGATAAATAGTCGCCATGGTTCTTTGCTAAGAATAAGTTGACACATAAATGGTTTGATGACACAGATCTTGAAAAATCTTGGTTTCTGGCATGCTACCCTCTAAAATTAAAGTAGTCTAGCCCTGTTCTAAGGTAAATAAACAAATACACCAGTACATATCAAGGTGGGAAGGGGCATTTGGGAGAAAAGCACACCCACCGCAGAACTTATTAGAACCAAAAAAATAGCACACGAGCAAAAGATCCAGAAGAACACTCTGCTTAAAATGATCTTTGGTCTTGGATGCCAACCCTTCCAAAGGTTAACATATAGTTTCATTACATGAAACCACTACCCGCTATCCTACAAGGCTTCTTCAGCTGCTTCAAAGATCCTTCCTAGCAGGACTAACCTAATGAGACGGAAGAGCCAGATGTCTTAAAGAAAAGGCAAGAAGAGGGGAGTGGAGTTGGCAGCGGCCCCTGACCGCGAACACCGAGCAAAATACCCTTTAAGACAGCACAGCACCGTCACCGTGCTCCATCTCCTGCCTCCTCTTCCGCCTCAGGTTTTGGCGAATCCAGAAGTGGGTGGAGTGACTGAGCTCTTGGAAAGCACTCCAACAGTGCCACAAGCAGCAAGGCTCATTAGAAAATCTAATGCAATGGCAAACACCTTGAAAAGCAGATTCTCTGTTCTGCAGGCAGCCTTTGTGATCTCACAAACTCTAAGACTGCTCCAGGGTTTGTCTATTCTGGTCACATGAACCTCTCTGCAGGCCATCTCTGGAAGATGACAGAATTTTAGAATTCTAGATAAACGCATCATTACCATCCTTGAAGTCAGCCAGGACTGCGATGGTTCCAGAGCCCTCAGATGCCTACGGACTGGGTCATTCATCTTTGCATCCCTGGGGCACAGGAGGTATAGCGAGCAGTCCATAAATATGGACTCAATCGATAAGCCAATACATAAGTGAAGAGTTCTCACAACTAGGAGGTAAAGAGGCCAATTAAATGGGAGCACAGAATTAGTCTTTCTATTTCTTCCTTTCCCATCCTAACTGACTCAGAGCCAAGCTGCAAATCGCATCCAACTGTATTGACTTTTCCCTTCACAGAAGAAGGTCTTTATGAACTCATAAATAAATATTGTGTGTTAAGTAAGAGATTTCAGAAATCATGAAATTATGAAAAACAGGATGCCTCCTAAATGAGAAAATAAGTAGGTGCGAACCTTTTGAGCATACAAAGAAATAGAAATTGCCCACTTTACACCTGTCTGCCTTCTTTGTTATCCTTGGTGTGAAGGACAGAACATCATTACTCTAACAGCAGGGTGCCTCTCCTGCCATCCACTCATTCACACAGCAACCCGCTCAGCTTCAACCCACTGGGGTGACAGATCCTAATGAGATAATCAAGTCTCGCTTCCTTAAAAATTCTGATCCTAACATGGATTTATATTTATCCATCATCTCACTTCTTGTGTAACACATAAGCTCTAAGGCATCACCAGTCACACTGAACACATCTTACACAAGAGAAGAAGCACACTGTAGTATAGTCTGGAAACAACTTTAAGGATAAAGTTTCCAAAAGTGAGGAATAGTGGGTTGTTGTTTTGTTTATTAGTATGTACTATGTGACATTTTTCTGAACTGTTAAAAAGAAATAACTCGGTCCTGAAACATCCAATCTGTTTCTGTCCACCTGAACAGCAACATATGGAGGAGGAAACAGATCTTTGAGACTGTCATCCTTTTTTCTGTTCTTGATTAAGAATCTAGGAGACCAAGACGAACAATACACTATTCACTTGAATGCAAGCCACCAAGGGGAGGAATGAAATATTTATGCCAGTGCACAAAGTGTTTAGAGTGCAACTTTTTAATTTACTATATTTATGGTATTATCCATAATATATTCACTAACACAAATGCTCTACAGGGACATTAATCCTCAACAAATACATTAATGCTTCCCTCCTCTCCTCCAAATTCTTATTATGCTGATATGGGGCAAAAATGCCAAGAATTCCCTCCAAAATAAACATTTCATGTCAACAACCACTTGTTCTACTATCTCCCTAACTATTTTATGATAACATAACAACTCTACTTAAGTATTTGCTACTATTGACAGCAAATCTGTAAGAAATATGTTCTAAAGGGCTTTAATATAGCATCTTTTTTGATATGAAAGCTGGTTCAAGCTACTAAAAAAGTTGATTATGTTCTAAGTAACATATTCTGTAACTCATTAAATTATGTGTCTTGGTATCACTCTGCAGTTATAATACTGTGTAATTTCTGCTTTTTAGAAACCTCAAGGAGTAAGACATTGAGGATGATGATTTTCATAATAGCTGAAGGACAACCCATCTAAGTAATAAAATGGGTTTAATTTCAACCATACGGGATTTTTTTTTCCCCTAAGAGTTAACGCCTTCTCAGGGAATCCAGAATATGATTAGTCTTTGGTGACATGGGGTCATCAACAGGACTGTCAATTTTTATGCTCTGTTAGCTCAGGAGAACACTAACCCCGAGGAAAAGAAGCTGGCCCAGTGGATACTAGGCAGATGCTGAGTTTCTACCACCATGATGAGAGCTGGATGGGGAGTTCCTACCAAAACAATAGGACACTCTGGAATCAAAAGAAAGAGAGTGCTGAAATTCAAACACTAAGGAAAAGGAGAGCCAAAGGTGAAATCTAAGTCACAGATCCAGGTCTAGAGCCAAATGGAGTCAGGATATGAGTAGAAGATGAATGGATGGGATAGAGAGACAGAGTATAAGACTGCTCTGATGTGAAGTATCTGTGGAAATGTGGGAATAAACTCAAAACCTGGAAAAGGGAGGGCTTTGCCACTGGATAAGGAAGTGGCTGTGGGCAAGTCAATTAGCCTTCTACACCCATCTGTAAAATGGGTTAATATCTACCTTGCAAAGGTATGAAGAAGAACAAATGAAAGGCTCAGATGATATCAACAAATGTAAATTAAACCTTAATTAAGTGGAAACGCAGAACAGAACCCCCTCTGACACACAGATCTTTATTTAGAGCTGAGAAAGTCATCTGCCTACTGGTTTCTATCCAACTCTCACCACCTCATATGATAAGATCCTCTTCCCAAATTATTTTCGGCAACTTTCCTTTTGGTTAATAAATAAAATGTTTTCACTTAACTGTTTAAATAGGAAGTACAAGTATCACTGCATTTTCAGATAAAGAAACTAGAATGTAAAACTCTCCCCCCATTACAAAATCCCCACTTTGTTTCTGCCTTAACTTTTTCTCATTCAAATGATTTATTTTCCCTTTTTCCCATTTTTCTTTATTGAAACTTTACTTTCTCACTGTACATTATGCCTTGCAATAATACTACCAATTTATGTTATTTAGCAATTCACAAGGCACTTTCATATACATTACCTTATTCCCCTTAATTTTCTACTTTCTTTCCTTTATTTTACTGTGCTCCACTTTCCAAAACACAGATAGAACTTCCTAAAATCAGCAAAGAAGCAATTTTTCTCCTTCCGACTGCCAACACATTATTATACAATACTTTGTAGAGTTGTCTAAAGCAAGTTAGACTATATACAGTTTACCTAAATTCTGACATATCCAATTCTATTTGCAGATATTTTTTTTCTCCCCTGGTGATGATCTTTTGAAGTTAAAATACAGTGAAAATTATGTAAATGTACCAACACGTTAAAACAAGACAGGAAAATCTCTTTAAGAATCATCAAAAATAGTAAATGAAAAATAAAAGAGAAAGAAGAGGTAAAAAGATTTACAGAAAGAAAAAGAAAAAGCACAAAGTTGATGCTGTTTTAGCTTCCAGGAAAATTTCCATTATCTATCTCACCAGACCTATTTTTCTCCAAGCTCTGCATTAAATAATCTGATCATTATATCTGTGAAAACCACAAGGGATGCGCCCATCTCATTAAAAAAGATGATCTTTTGAGTTATGATAATGAGAAAGAACATCTATTTTTGGTTTTAAGGACAGAAGTACTTCCTGCTTCTTGCTTAGAGGCAGCGACACTTCTAGTAAGCTTTAGCACAAAACAGAAGCCTGGCACTCTTTACCTATCATGATGAAAACAGGGACCTTCAAATAGAAATGTTTCCTCTCAGAAGCTCTTCATACTCTCAATCTTGATCTATCAACAAAACATGAGGTGTCTGAAACAGGAAAATATTAATTCTATCATGTGAAAGTAAACATTTTTTTTTAATTTTTAAAAAAAAAACATTATCCTTTTTTTAAAGGACTCTGTAAGCTCTAGGCTGGGAATCAAATCAGATTCCCCTACATTCATTCAAACCCTACAGGACACCAAAACCTTTAAAGTTTGAATTGCCTTCCCTTTTGCTTTACAATGACTGAATAAGGCCCACAGTAATTTTACAGTAATTCTTGACATACCTTAATACATTAAACATTATTTTTTAAAAATCAGTTGTTAATGTTAAAATTGGAGAACTAATAAAATTTAAGGAAAAAGTTGAAAGTGAGGTCACATTTGGTCCTGATTCTGCTGTGGTGTTTACATGTTCAATAATGTATGCCTTTGGCACATTACACAATCTTCTGCATTTTCCAAGAGATATTCTGAAATTTTACTCTAGGAATGGAGAAGGATATCACGGTCTGACATTCTTCTACAGAATCTATAGAGATGCTTCACGGAAACTCAGTATCCTACAGAATACACCTGGGACCACTGCATAAAATGGTACTTAGAAAAGAATGTTTTTCCAGTACGGACATAACTCAAGTCAAACTAGTAAGGAATCTAAGAAAGACTGACCCAACTGGGATTATGGCCGTGGAAAACCCGAGGGGATGCAAGTCATTTCTTTGCAATGTTGTAAACTGTATGTTATTCTTATAACTGAGTCCGAGGTCAGACTTGGAATTTATACCTCAGAAATAACTGACCCTTTTTCCTATTATATACTCAAATCAAGAAAGGATGACACCTCGTTTAATTTTGACAGTGAGAGTAATAATCTCTGAATGAAACTGAAAAGTATAGTAAATGGAATCCATCCTAGAGTAACCAAATTAACTCTTCTCTAATGGACCAGAGAACCATGTAACCAAATGGAAAGCCCACATCTCAAAAATTCATGATTGGGGATTTTCAGGATCAAGTGGTGGATTACAGTCATGTGCTTCACTGCATTCCCTCCACTAAATGACACCAAATAAGAGGCTGAGATAAACTCATGAGAAGGAGAATGGAAGAGGAGAAAATTCATGGAAAAAATTTTGGGAAAATGGAAAGCAGATGGGCCAATGATTAGTAAATTTTCAAAGCAGGGACAGACAAAACTGAAATGCCTACTAGGAAGAAGCCAGCCAATATGGGGCACAGACCCTCCAGGAAGTACAAGTCCGGTTACATCTAAAGTGGGAGACAAATGGAGAAGGCAGTGTAGAGGTGGCACTGAAAACCAGAGAACTGCTCACAAGACATTTTAAGAAGTAAACATCCAGATCCCTCCTTAGCTATGAAGCTTGTTAACTGTTTCTCCTTTCACCTGAGAAGGTCTGGACTCAGGGACACTAGGAAGAGGGACTGTGTGGAGGCAGCATCCTGAAACAGAGGACTCAGTCAAAGTGTACACTGAAAGGAGAGACTCACAGCCCCTTCCCTTGCTGGGTTTCTAACCAGCCCAAGAAAAGAGTTACCAAAACTGAGGAGAAAGGGGGCTTCTGAAAACAGAAAATCATCTTATGGTATGTAACGTCACCAGGTGACATGAGAGAGCACCTGTCGACTTGTTCATGTACAAAGAGCCTCCACATAACTAAAAATGGACAGCAAATGATCACCAGACATGTGATGCAGAGTCTAACACGACAGACAGGACTTTAGGAGAAAAGAGAGCCAATGTTGGGAGCAGGGGAAAAAAACTTCATACACATTATTAAAAAGATACTTGTATCCATAAAGCAAAAAAAGAACAGGATGCTACAAAATAGAAATATTGTGAGAACAAGAAAGAGCTACCAGAAATTAATATTATGATCACAGAAATTAAAAACCTATAGAAGAATTAGAACATAATAGAGATAAACGTTCCCCAAGAGCAGAACAAAAAGAAGGATAGAGATCAGGAACTTTTTCTTTTTTAAACAATAAGTTGAAGGAAAAATACAAAAGTGCCAGCCTCTGACAAATCAGAGTTTCAGAAAAGAGAATACAGAAAACAGTGGGAAGAAAATGATCCTCCAGCACCCCCCGCAAAAATCATCACAATGGATGAAAAAAGTTACACACCAAGGCACATCATGATGAAACCTCAGAACTTTAGGGGATTAAAAACAAAAGACTCTAAAAAGCTCCCCCTCTACACCCCCCACCAAAAAAAAGTCACATATAAAGTAACCAGGATCAGAAAAGCATCCAACAATTCAATAGCAAAATTGGAAGCAGAAGAAAATGAAGCAAGGACTCCAAAATTTTCAGGGAAAATAATTTCCAACTTTAAATTCTGTATCAATCATATGTGAGGAGAGACTCAGTGATATTTTCACACGTGCCAGATCTCCGAAAATTACATCACACATACTCTTCTTTCTCAAGAAGCAACTGGGCGATGTGCCTCCTCCAAAAGAAAGAGGAAACCAGGAGAGATGTTATTCAGTAAACAGGTCAATCAAGAATTCCCAACATGGTAGTAAAGGAAAATTCCAGGTCAACAGCTGCGCATAAGGCCTCAAGAGCAAACAGTCCAGAAGGGAGAAGGCAAGCAGAAGGCTCCCGGAAAAACGTCACACACACCACACACACACAAAAGAACTGAGAGCCAAGCCGCTGTGTTTGACCGTATTTGACAATTTGGGGATGAATAAGTAGCACATAAGTAGAATAGGAAGCTAAAAAAAAAAAAATTTTTTTAATATGCTGAACAAGAAAGAATATAAAATCACAGTATACTGCATAACAGCTGTGAACAATATTTATGGTGAAAATAAAACAAGATATAACTATCTCAGAGAGTGCAAAGCAGGTATTTCAGGGAGGGAGTATAAAAGAGAGCTAACCCCTTATATTCCTTAATAGAAATTCAATGTTTAATCTCTAAAACTGAAAAAAAAATGTTTAAGAAATATCAATATAAAGATAATTAGCCACATGGAAGTAAATATCAGAAGAAGAGCTATCTGAATTGAAAGTAGCGACCTCTGAGAAACAGGAAATAGTGATGCACATAAGCGGGCAGCAACTTGTAAGCTATAGACATGTATTATTGCAAATAAAAAATACATTTTTAAGAGGGTAGAAATTAATGGATACAATATACAAACCATCTACAAATCGTCTAAGACAAACTGATAACGTGGTTTCATTTTATACTATAAATTTAAAAAAACATAAATCTTAATCTGCTCCTCCTAGTTAATCAAATTGCTAAAATTCAATTTAATGCGTTTTATCTTAAAGTAGTAAGGAGCACACCGTGAGAGGTCAATTATACCTAAGTGGTCAAGTGACACCTCTAGCTTTAGTTAGAAGGGTGGACGCCTGCCTGGATACCAGCGCACAAGGGGGAACCCGTCATCTCTGTTATTATAGAGCTGTTAACGACAGCTTCAAGTGGATAAACATGTTGGCCACTTCCCATCTACCAGAGCCCCGACTGTGGTTTCTTATAGTGAAGATGTGTCCTTATAGAGGGGGGACGGACGGAGAATATTCAGCATCTGAACCCCCTTCCTATATTTGGGAAATTTCTCATCACATGAGTATTGACGAGAGATGCACCTTTCAACACAGAGACAAAAATGGGAAGGAGTCACCTTCCCAGACTCCCGCGCAGCTAAGCCATGGGACCTCGTCTCGGCCAGCCCTGCATCTGGAACTAGAGACGGGGGCAGGAGGAACTTCTCATGGGTGAGGGCAATGGCAACAACATCTAGGGCCCAGAGGCAGCAAAGGCCGAAGTGCCAGGGTTGGTAGCAAGTGTCTGGTCCCGATGGTATGGTCAGTGTGAACCAGCGTGATTCCGTGTTCGGCGTCAGGGTCCACCCTGCATAGAACCAATCATAGCATGTGACCTTGGCTGTGAATCTGGCTGTATAGTCTCTAATTGCTCCTGATCTTTTCCCAACTTGTAGCCGTTCTAGAAGCTGGCCAATGTCATCTTCTCAATAAATTATTTCTCTGCATAAAGCATTCAGCCAGTCTCCACTGCTTCTGTCTAAGGACCCGCCTGACACACGGCCCCAGGATACACAGGTGGAGGCAGGTGGCCGTCTCCTCAAGTTATGAATCGTTTATGTTCTTTATATTATCAAAGCAGAATCAGTGACATTTTTCCACAGGGAAACATGGGGGAAGGTTAGGTTTTAAAGTACAAACAAAACTATACTTCTGGAATGTTATGGGTTAAACGTTTCAGTGGGCTCATCTATTCTTTGAATCGTTTTCTCCCATTAGAAAACACATTCCAAGTTCAAAACCACCAACTGACTTTACAGCAAGCCAGGAGCGTGTAATGAGTTTGTGAATTGGAAGTTGTCACTACTCACACTTGGCAAAGGACTTGTGCTCATGATTCTTATTGCTGTGAGTGGGTCGAAGAGCAGTGGGTGAGGAAGAACAACTTTCTTTGTCTTTCTACTTAACACAGAGCTTTCAGACAGATGAAGCCGTTTGAAAGCCAGTGGTCAAGAACTGCACATGAATATGAAAATGCAAACCAAGGCATCCAAAGATTTATATTCAACTGTAGAAACATCAATATTGCTGAAAAACTACATCCGTCAGCTCAGTCTACTGCAGCATATTTAGTTTCAAGACTGAGAGAGCTGAACCCTAGGCAATTTATCTGTATGCGTGTCAGGCTAACCACACAAATTTTGCAGACGAAGCTAGAAGTTAAGAGAGATAGATTAGAACAAACTGTTGATGTGACCAAAAGGGCTTCATAAAAGAGTCAACTGCAATAACAACATTAATAGAAAAGTGGATGCAAAGAAAGAAAGCCTCTCTCTGTGGTGCCCATTGTTTCTGGAAACTGAGGAGGTCTCTCATGACAAAGTACAGCTACAGTTTTTGTTAGTCATACTGAACAAGATTATGTGCACCCTGTAAAGAAGGTTTACAAAATAAATGCAAAGCCTGATATACACACATCATTTCCCTTCCTGTGGTGTTACTTCATAAAGGCTTGCCAAGAGATCAATCCCTCAGTCACAGAAGTCAGGCTATAAATCACCCTGGAAAAATATTAATTGTATTTCAGTTGGTGATGTAAATGCTACTTCAAATTTTATCAACTGCCAGAGCATCTTTACCATACAGTCTTCTCCTGTGCCGTCAGTCCCCATGAAATATCTAATGGTCGCTAAAACAAGAGTTTCATTCCACAGTTGTCCAAGTGAATTATATTGTGCTCACACAGTGTTTTGAAAAGCTGAGATAAATTTATCTCAGTCAATCCCAGATCACCCCTGCCCCCCACCCCGCCAGCTCCCTGTTCCATTTGGAGATTACAATGGACAGTGATTCCACACAGCAACATGTGTGTGTATCAAAGTAAACATGCAATCACAGCGCCACAGCTCTGTACAGAAGAAAGCACAGGTTTGATTTTGCTACTTAGGTTTCAGAAATCACAAAGGGGAAGGGGAGGATCCCAAGAAATCAGTTTCAGAAGCTGTTTCCAAGACGACTTTGGTGATAAATTTTAAAATAAAGGTCAATTTCTGATACACAAGTATAAAGGTGGCAAATGCATAGTTAGTTACTGAATTTCAAAATGGTGAAGGCCTAATAGCTATTTCCAAAACAGACTCACTGTATCCAAAGCCTGAATTAATATTTAGGTATATAGAAATATTTCTTTGTTTTTCCCCCTCTCCAATGGCTTAAGAAATAATCCAGAAATTCACACTGAGGGGTTTTGTTTCATCCTGTATAAGTTCTGCTTCCAACCATCATTAAGTAGCAAATTTTTATGAGTATATAATCTCTCAAACACCTTCTCAAGTTAAATTTTTTTAACTAAACAAATGACAAGAGGTAATTAAAATGGCACTGGTTTCACACAGTGGCATTGCACACAATGTAAGTTGACAGTCGATGAAGTTCTAAGGAAAGTATAAAGCGGTGAAATACTGTCGCCCATTTGAATAAAAGTAGTAACTGAAAGCAAGTCAAATGAACACCAATCCTTCAACATCTTCTACAAGCACAGCAGTTTGTAGTAGGCGTGGAACAGGGATGCAGCATCTGACACAGCTACCGGCAACAGGAACTTAGCATACAGGAGAAACACGACACACGGAACGCTGATGAACACTGGATAACAGGCTGGAAAGATTTACATGTGAAGGACAACGGGTTGGATAGGTCAAATGGGACCAATTTCTGTCATACTATTAAGCCTATTATATACAGTTAAAAGATTTTATGTGACATGAATATGTCCACACCTCTTATATCATAAAGGATACCAACCAACAATACTGTCAAAGTCAATTTCATGCAACTAAGAAACTTTACTATACCTTTCCAACATCACTCATTATATTGCTGTATTTCTTTTTGACCAGTCTCAGTCTCCCACTGAGATATTACAGGTCAGAGGTGTGCCCTACTGAACTTTTAATTCTTAGCTCCTGGTACCACTGAACACAGAATAATCCAACATACTGATGATGAATGAATGAATGGCATTACAACAGTAGCTATTTATTTGGTGACTTATCTGAATACAAAGATTGATTCTTGACAATAAAACAAAGTTTAGAAGGTTCCTGCAAAGTTATATTTCACTCAGAAAATGGTCAAAATTAAGCATCAAAAAATACACAAAAGAGGTGTTCACAGAAGCATTATTCATCATATGAAAAACGGCAATAATTGGGCAATGTGCTGTTTTATTATGGTCAAACACTGGACAGATTATGGAACCATTAAAAATGACAAATATGAAGGCCTACAACAGAAGAAATTGAGACATAATAATTTTAAAAACTAAGGGGTCAAAGTAAGATGTATACTACAACCAAATAAAAATATATACATATGTAAAAAAAGACTGGAATGAAATACACACAAAAATACTTGCTTAAGTACATAGATGTGGAGTTTATAGGTGATTTTTCCACTCTAAACTTTCTGTAATACTTGATATTTATAGTGTCATTTATAGATCCTATTGTAAAACTGTTATATTGCCATTTACAGATTCTTGTAAAAGTAGCATTTTGACATTTTGTGTCTAACGGTAATTGTTACAATGATTATTAATAGTAACTTATTTCATCAAATCTAAGTGCTATTGGAAGAAACACAATTTTATTACTAAGAATAAGTTCTGCCAAGAATAGTTGTAAAATGTTAGCAATTATAAGACACATCAAACTTTAAGAATGTTAAAATGTGAAAGATATGTCTTAGAATCAATGAAACAGAATAACGAAAAAACAGAATAAAGCAACCATACAAGAAACTATTTTATTGGTAAAATAAAAGTGATTTCTAGATAACAAGAAACTAACAAATCTATGCAGAAAGTGATAGAAATCTCTTAACAAAATAAATTATTTGACTCACAAATAAGTCTATATAAAGATTGGGATAATGAAAGAAAAAAGGACATCACACAACAGAAGTCAAGTCTTCATCATAACCCTGAGATCAAATATATCTGGTCCAAATGGACTGAATAAGTGAATTATTGAGAAGTAATTAAGGTAAGCCAACAGGCCTAGACAAGATTTTTTAGCTCAGGTTGGGGAAGGGGAGTTGGGTGGGGGTTATGAAATGAATTGCTTTGAGTGGCATTCCCTTGAAAGCAATGCTCAAACTTTCTATTGGTTTATAATCACAGAGAGGGCCACTGACTGAACTTTAGTAACCTCAGAATTTTTGCATGGACGAGTAAGATGGGAAGAGGCAGTAAGTCCACATCAGTGAATGAAACATTACAGTTCACAAAAACAGAATTAAAATTTGTAATTTTCCACCTCCTAGTCCTCGAAGCCTTCCTCCCTAAATTCACGCATTTCTATAAATAACTGACTTTTTATTTAAAATAATAATGAAAATTAATTAATCTCACCTGAACTTTTAGCAGTTTAACATGAAGAAAATATTAGGAGCTTTCCAGATGGAAACCAAATCGTGGGACATCACCTTAACTATCCCTGAGAGAGTAACCACAACCATGCAATAAATTGTAAGAACAAACTACAATAAACAGTGAGACAAAAATATCACCCAAGAAGAAAAAAATGTCTAGTTCATTATTTTAAAAGCACTGATTATTTAAACCCTTCATACATCTACATATGTAAGGCAAAGGGATCTTATTCATTGACAAATAACAAAAACAAAATATAGAAATCTAATACTAAACTAATATGAATATCAATTTGCTTATTATAAGAATGAATAAAAGTCATAAAAGCCAACCTCTGAGAAAAATCAACAAAGCCAAGAGTTGGTTCTTTAAAAAAAGTCCAATAAAATTGACAAACCTTTAGTTAGACTACAAAAAAGGAAAGAAGACTCAAATAACTAACATCAGAAATGAAAAAGAGGACATTACTACCAATTTTAAAGATATAAAAAGGATTATAAAAGTACTATGAACAACTGTATGGTAACAAATTTGACAACCTAGATGAAATGGGTACATTTCTAAAAACATCTACCAAGGTGGAATTATGAAGAAAGAAACTCAGACCTATAACTAATAACAAAACTGATCAGTAATCTCAGAAAGAAAAGCCTAGGACCAGACGGCTTCACCAGTAAATTCTATCAAATATTTAAAGAAGAATTAACATCAATTCCTCTCAAGTCCTCCTAAAACAATTAAAGAGGGAGAAACACTTCCAAACTCATTCTATAAAGCCAGCATTATACTAATACCAAAGACAGTTTTCTACAGAAAACAAACAAACAACAACAACAACAACAAAAACCTACAGACCATTATCCCTTACGAATACTGATGGAAAAATCTTCAGTAAGATACTACTGAATTCAACAGCATAGTAAAAGTGGGATTTATTGCTGGAATGCAAAGATAGTTCAACACATGAAAATCAACCAATGTAATACACTGCATTAAAAGAATGAAGGAAAAAAAAAATCACGTGATCATCTCAATTGATGCAGAAAATAAACCTGACAAAATTCAACACTTTCATGATAAAATCCACTCAACAAATTAGGAATAGAAGGAAACTACTTCAACAAAATAAAGGCCTTATATGAAAAGCCCACAGCTAACAATATACTAAATGGTAAGATCAAGAACAAGGCAAGAATGCTCACTCTTGCCACATCTGTTAAATATATAGTACTGGAAGTCCTAGCCACAGCAATTAGGTAAGAAAAAGAAATAAAAAGCATCCAAATTGGAAAGGAAGAAGTAAAATTATTTCTGTTCACAGGTGATATGAAAACCCACCAGAGATCTAGAAAACACTAAAGATTCCTGAAAAAAAAAATGGTAAAACTAATAAATTCAGCAAAGTTACAGGACATAAAATCAACACATAAAAATCAGTTGCATTTCTATATATCAACCATGAACAATCCAAAATGAAAACTAAAGACAATTTTATTGATAATAGTATCAGAAAAGAATAAAAGAGAAATAAAATCAACTAAGGAGGCCAAAGTCTTAAACATTGAAAACTGCAAAATGTGGCTGAAGGAAATTCAAGAAAAGTCAAATAAATGGAAAGATATACTGCATTCATAGTTTGGAAGACTTAATATTGTTAGGATGTCAGTACTACCCAAAGTGATACACAGATTCAATTAAATCCTTATCAAAACCCCAAAGACATTTCTGCAGAAATCGTGAAATCTGCACATATTCTCTCTTTAAATAAATTTTAAGGACAAATTGCTCCAAGTTACCAACAAACATTAATAATAACTAATCAACCTGTAAAGTAATATATTGAACACTGCAAATTGGAAGCTACCATTCAGACATACAGAGGATTCAACATTTAAAATAGGATGGCATCATCACTAACATTCAGGCTGACAACAGACCAAATTGACAACTTTTGCATGAGACAATCACAGGGGAGACTTGGTGAGCCTGTGTGCCATTGCACTTGCAAAGCACACCAAAAGAAAAGCATAATATCAGATAATGGGTGGAAAGGCCTTTTCCAGCAACAGGTACCTGGGTCTCCACAAAACAGCTATAATTACAAACCAGGGCAGTGTCAAGAAAGCTAATCACCATCACCAGATACAGATGTTAAATTTGTTCAAAAATTATACTGTGCATTTTTAGAAGTTACTGTACATGCACAGAATTTCTGATCGACGAGGACCTTTAAAATCATATTACATGTGAAAATCATTTTATAGATAAGGAAATGAGGACCCAGAAAGGCGTGCCTATGTAACTCAAGGTAACACAACTAGCAGTTAGCAAAACCAGGACTAGAACCTAGGTTTCCCGTGTTCCTCCATTTTCCCTAATAAAACTCCTGAGCTTAAGGTTGGGAGCACCACCTTAGTCTGGTGGCTGAAAAAGTCTCCACACAAAATGATTTCTTTTTCTTTCCAGTTTTATTGAGCTATAATTGACTAATTGTATTAGTTCAAGATGTACAATATAATGATGACATATGTATATATATTACTATATGATCACCACAATAAGTTAGTTAACATTCACCACTATGCATAGTTAAAAATTTTTTTCTCGTGTGATGAGAACTTTTAGGATCTACTCTCTTAGCAACTTTAAAATATACAATACAGTATTGTTAACTACAGTCACCACGCTGCACATTACATCCCCATGACTTATTTATCTTATAACTGGAAGCTTGTTCCTTTTGACTACCTCTTCCTACCCCCAAACCCCTCACCTCAGACAACCACCAATCTGTTCTCTGTTTCTGTAAGTTCAGGATATTTTTAGATTGTACAATATAAGTGAGATCATATACTATTTGTCTTTCTCTGCGTGACTTCTCTCACTAAACATAATGCCTTCAAGGTCCACCCATGTTGTTGCAAATGGCAGGATTTTCTTCTTTTTGATGTCTGAATAATAGTCCACTGGATATATACGCCACAGTTTCTTTATCCATTCAGCTGTTGACAGACACTTGCATGTCTTGGCTATTGTAAACAATGCTGCAATGAACATGGGGGGTACAAATATCTCTTCTAGAGGGTGATTTCATTTACTTCAGACATATACCCACAAGTGGAATTGCTGGATCTTATGGTAGTTCTATTTTTAATTTTTAATTTTTTGAAGCACCTCCACAGTGGCTGCACGATTTTACAATCCCACCAACAGTGCACAAGAGCCCCTTTTCTCCACATCCTCACCAACACTTTTTATCTCTTGTAGTTTTGATGACAGCCATTCTAACAGGTGTGAGGTGATCACAAAACAATTTCTTGCAGATTCCTGACCACATCAGTATACGCCCAATATGATTAAACCAACTCACCCCTGACTTAGGAAAGGAACCTCCTAGGATTACATGGAACCCTTTGCACTGATTCTGGACTTTTTCATAGCTGTGGCTATTGTTGTTCCATCCCTGGGATAAGGAGTGAGGATCTGCCCTGTGAGAGGTGGACTTTCCAATGTCAATTATTCTGGCAAGAGGCAGAGCCTGAGATAAGAAATGAAAACTAGGAAGGAAAGACCTGGCAGAAATCTTCCTTCTTTCAGGGCTTTAATCTATTTGATGCCTGGCCTCTACAACAGTCATTTCTGGGAGAGGGGGCCGGTGGTCCAAGCCTTGTAAGGGCCCAGTGAGGATGGGTTTCAGTCTGCCATATCTAGTAGCCAATTTTATGGGACTCTCAGGGTTTTGTTAAAATTCATAAACTCAGCTTTTATCTGCTATAGAGAATTAAGGACATGTCTCCAAGCTAGGGATGGAGTGGGAAATGGGAAAGCAGAGTGGGATAGCAGAGCTGTCACAGTGCTGGCAGCAATGAGGAGCAAGGTCCCCAAAAAAAAGGGGGACCTGTGGGACAGGAATCCAGGCATGAAAGCTACGTTCACCTCATCACATGAAGATGGTGTCCTTTCCCGATCATCTCAGAAGAGGAAGCATTAATTTAAAACTAGGAGATGCAATGGGTTTCTTGCCAATCATCACAGGTTAAACAGATTTCTTGACACCGATAATACAGGATGATATTCAGTAGGTGAGCACGATGATGACTGTCCAGTGTCTGTAGTCAGCATCCATTCTGATTGGCCAGAATCTGGTTGTCAACTATTTTGAGTCTCATCCTTCCGACAATAATACATGCCTCTCCATCTCAGCTTCTGTTATTGATTCCTAAGTCTTGGAGAACACTAACCTTTTGTTATATACTTAATGCTTATCACAGATGCAGGAGTGAATAAACACCCTATTAACAAACTCTAAGCAAGAGATATCATTATTCTCACTTTATAGGCTAGAAAACCGAGGCTCAGAGAAAGAACTCACCCACAGATAGCCTGGGGCAGAGCCAGAATTTAATTTCAAAACAAACAGAATTTCAGGATTGTATAGAAAGTCCCTCCACTCTGAAACCTACCCTCCTATGAGAGAGAACACTGCAGGGAGCAAGAAACTGTGGGACCTGAAGGCCATGCATCATTATCTCATCAAACATCAATACTAATATGAAAAAGACTGGTCTAATAAGCATGATTTTACCCCTACTCAACTCTCATGCTGCAATTGCTGTCAAGCATTACCTGAATACCTAAAACGCTTTTACATATATCTGTATGACAAAATACTAGTTCATGTCTTCAAAGCCATATATGTGAACTATAAAACCAATTTAACCCTATTTATTAAGAGAAAAGCCCTTACGATTTGTATGGAAACGCAAAAGACCCCGAATAGCCAAAGCAATCTTGAGAAGGAAAAATGGAGTTGGTGGAATCAGGCTTCCTGACTTCAAACTATACTACAAGGCCATAGTGATCAAGACAGTATGGTACTGGCACAAAAATACAAAGGAAGATCAATGGAATAGAATAGAGAACTCAGAAGTCAGCCCAAATACATATGGGCACCTTATCTTTGACAAAGGAGGCATGAGTATACAATGGAAGAAAGACAGCCTCTTCAATAAGTGGTGCTGGGACAATTGGACAGCAACATGTAAAAGAATGAAATTAGAACACTTCCTAACACCATACACAAAAATAAACTCCAAATGGATTAAAGACCTACATGTAAGGCCAGACACTATCAAACTCCTAGAGGAAAACATAGGCAGAACACTCTATGACATCCATCAAAGCAACATCCTTTTGGACCCACCTCCTAGAATCAGGGAAATAAAATCAAGAATAAACAAATGGGACCTCATGAAACTTAAAAGCTTTTGCACAGCAAAAGAAACCATAAACAAGACTAAAAGGCAACCCTCAGAATGGGAAAAAATAGTTGCCTATGAAACAACGGACAAAGGATTAACCTCCAAAATATACAAGCAGCTCATGAAGCTTAATACCAAAAAAGCAAATAACCCAATCCACAAATGGGCAGAAGACCTTAATAGACATTTCTCCAAAGAAGACATACAGATGGCCAACACACACATGAAAAGATGCTCAACATCACTCATCATCAGAGAAATGCAAGTCAAAGCCACAATGAGGGATCACCTCACACCGATCAGAATGGCCATCATCACAAAATCTGCAAACAACAAATGTTGGAGAGGGTGTGGAGAAAAGGGAACTCTCCTGCACTGTTGGTGGGACTGTAAGTTGGTACAGCCACTATGCAAAACAATTTGGAGGTTCCTTAAAAAACTACAAATAGAACGACCATATGATCCAGTAATCCCACTCCTGGGCATATACCCAAAGAAAACCATAATCCCAAAAGAAACTTGTACCATAATGTTTATTGCAGCACTATTTACAATAGCCAGGACATGGAAGCAACCGAAATGCCCATCAACAAATGAATGGATAAAGAAGATGTGGCATATATATACAATGGAATATTACTCAGCTATAAAAAGGGATGAGATGGAGCTACATGTAATGAGGCGGATAGAACTACAATCTGTCATACAGAGTGAAGTAAGTCAGAAAGAGAAGGACAAATATTGTATGCTAACTCACATATACGGAATCTAAAAATGGTACTGATGAACTCAGTGACAAGAACAAGGACGCAGATACAGAGAATGGACTGGAGAACTCGAGGTATGGGAGGGGGCGGGGGGTGAAGGGGAAACGGAGACGAAGCGAGAGAGTAGCACAGACATATATATACTACCAACTGTAAAACAGATAGTCAGTGGGAAGTTGTTGTATAACAAAGGGAGTCCAACTAGAGTATGGAAGATGCCTTAGAGGACTGGGGCGGGGAGGGTGGGGGGGATTCGAGGGGGGGGGAGGCGAGGGAGGGAGGGAATACGGGGATATGTGTATAAAAACAGATGATTGAACCTGGTGTACCCCCAAAAAAGATAATAAAAAATAAAAAATAAAATAAAATAAAATAAAATAAAATAAGAGAAAAGCCCCAGCATATATTCTAGTAATGTGCTCTGAGTTCCTATGTGGAAATCTCATTTGATTAAAAATTATTTTTATTTTCAACAAGACACAATTTAACAGATTTAAGAAAAAAAACTTGAATTCAACAATTTCCCCTCTGGTCATTTATTTAAACGAAACCTCTAAGAAATTATTTCTTCTATTTTCTATTTAGAGAACAAATGAAAATGCATCTGAATTAAATTACCACTGTTGTGGAAACACCGAAACTCTAAATAAAAACTAGTGATCACGACAAGATTTTCTCAAAAGATGCTAGATTCCCTCAACACTACCCATCATCAGGACAATCTTTAACTGCCCTTTCTCATAGGCTATGTCAGCCATTAGTTGTAATTAAAGTTCTTTTTGTTGAAACTGGTTTATATCTCTCTACATCTGAATCTTTTCACGTACTGCTCGTTTTCTCTTCATTCTACTTATTATAAGAGATCAGACACTAGTCTAATTTGTAATTTTATAGGTACTACATCCACATTAAGTTAATTCACCAAAGTAGTCTGAATGCTGTAAAGATTTTTTTTTTTAATGGTACAGAATGTCACCAAATTCCCTTATTAGTAGGGTGGCCATTTACTTTATCATCCAAACCAGAAGACTAGGTATTGAGAGGGGGCATTATCGAAAATACTAGCAAGCCACAGGCACAGTCAGGACGGTCTCAGCACACCGACGCATACGGTCGCCCTACTCATGAAAGAACCGAACACTGCGCTTAAAAGCTGCAAGTCTCGAAAAAGGGGGAGAAAGTTCACGGTGGGATAGGGGGCAGAGTGTGTTCACGTGTGAACAGAGAGTCAGAGGAGTCCACTCAGAAGGTCAAGAGAAAGCTGCATTCTCTCTCAGGCACCCAAATCCAACGGCATTTCCAGATTCCCTAAACACAGCTCCCCCCCGCCTTGGTCTGTGCACATGAATCAAGTCTGCCGTATGTCACATGCTCTCCTTATTTATCTGTTGGTTTATTTTACTGCTGCCCTCACGCTCCTCCTCGATATTACCTTAACTTATCCCCCACCCCACCCCACAAGCTTCCTCTTTTCCCCTCTCTTTCTTATGTTATGTCCCATCACTGAACCAATAAACCAGAATTACTGGGAACGTGCTACATACCAGGCACTGTGCTAAGTCCTCCTACATAAAATGGGGGTCCCAAAGCTGAATTCGATTCAGTCCTTGCCAGCTCATCGTTCAAATTTTTGTTCACCACACTTTGTTTAAAACTCAATACAGTTTCACTTCAGCCTCCATTTCTGCGTGTCCTAGGCAGCCCAACCAAGGAGTACAGTTGCCAAGTTTCCTAGTGAAGCCACCCCTCTGTGTATTTGTAGATAATTTAGTGTAGTATACACACTGATATAAAAGAAAAATAAACTAAACAACTTCTGTTAAGGTGTCAAAATTCCTACATCTTAAAAAAAACTACATAAAAGCTCTTCTGCTCTCCCAACCAAGACACTGCAGCTTTTGGTGGGGAACAAACACTTTCCTGCATTCCTCTTTCATCCTTGAAGCTGGTAAAGGTTTATGCCTTGCCCACCATGGAATTTCCAGCACCTTGCAGAGTGTCTAGCACAAAACAGACAATAAGTATCTGCTGAATACATGAATGAATGACGGCTCATGGTTAACGACTTTTTTTGATTCCAACTCCTCAAGATCTTCGCTCTATTGATCAACGCCTCTCAAAAGGCAGTCTCCTCACCCCCTCTCCCCACACAGTAATAGCTTCGCAGTCAGCCAAAAACTCCAGATCAAATCCCAGCCACATAACAGCAATGGAACCCTGAGCAAGTTTTCTAATCATTTGCTATGCCTTATTTTTCTTATCTACAAAATAGAGAAAGCACTATCAAGTCTGCAATATTTCTGTGGTATTTGTGAGATCTGAAAACAATTTATGCAAAGGGCCAGGCAGGAACCCAATATATGTGTGTTGGATGAAACAATAAATTGCCATTCTGTTCTGTGGCTCCAGATCAAAACGTGAGCATCAAAATGTAATTTGCCAAAGTTGATCTTCATTTAACAACAGATATGCATCAGGAGCGGTAACTCACAATTGGAGTCTGTCTGCTGTGGAACATGAAAGGGAGAGTTTAACATCTGCTTTTAAATGCAGGAAAACAACAATTAGTCCACAAGTAAAAGGGAAAGGTACACAATCTGATTTTATTTTCCCCACCAGGGCATCCATGTATTAAGGGATTACCAGCTTACAGCAGACTAAAGCTTCTTTTACAAGGGTTACGTAGTAGGGGGAGGTAACCCTGGAAATGGTTTCTACATTCAGCATGTATTGATAGCACCCGCTTCTCACCGTCAAGATTGCACAGGCCAAGTCTGCCCTTCCTTCAAAGTGCACAACTAAGCAGTCAAAAGAATAAGACTGAGGCTGAAGAGTATCTTTACCCAACTTGCTAGCAATCTAAGATACTAAACCTCAAAAGGGAATAACATTGCGAATCTTTGCGCAACTTGAAATTTATGAAATGTATGCCTGTGATGGACGGGACACTTTGTTTTTCCTGTAGAGCCACGCTCTGAGACCCATTCTCCTGCTGTCTCACTTCCCCATCAGGCCGAGCAGCAGCTGTGAGAATCAGTGGCTCCCTGTGCTTTCTTTCTAGGACACCTGAACCGGCCATCAACTGCGGCCATGCGAGCTGTTTGTGGGCCCTTACTTTACTCTTTTCCAATAATAGTGGCAGAGACAAGCTGTGAAACTTCCCCAGGGTTTGCTTTCCTTCCTCACAGCTCACTTGTGCTACTCTCTTGGAAGATGAAAGGAACCCTCTGGGCTTTGAAAGAGTTTTTCAAAGCCCAGAGGCAATGTTGATCTCGAGTAACATTTTCCATTTTCTTAAAAGACGTCATTTCCTACTCTCCTCCAGCATACAGAACATGAAGCAAAGCCTAAACTACCTCCTTAGAACACACAAAAGTAAATGCAGTAGTTACAAGAGAACGTGAACTCCAGTTTAAAAACAGCAAAGGGATGGGGATAAACAAGGGCTGTAATACTGAACTGTCAAATTGTGTCCTACAAGCTCACAATTTTGGCCTCCTTTAAAGAGTATCTGAGCAAAAGTGGCTCCCATCTGAATACAGGTATTTTTTCCCTAAATTCTCAGTGAACCAGGTACACGAACCTATTATAACAACCTGTTTTCTTCTCCATCCTCATTTTACAGATGCTTTCTTGCCATGAGTCACAGAGTTCATAAGCCAAGAAACTAGGGTACAAACCTAGGCGGCCTGACCCCAGGGGTCTCCCATAATCTGCCTGAATCAGAAAAGTACTTCTGTTTGTTGTCTAAATCTGAAACCAGCCAGGACCAACAGGAGAGACCATCAGCACAAGGGCTCCACATATTTTTACAAGCTGATGTCCCTACCTGCATAAATGATGGTGCAGTATTTTTTATGGACTCAAAAATATCATTTAAGACAGTTTTATACCTGCCACAGCAATGAAGCAGCAAGCACAGCTTTATAGCCTCTGAAAGGGCTTACAAGAAGCGCATTTTAGTCTCAGCTTCAGTTCTGGACAGCAAGTCACAAATTATTTTTCAGATAAAATGGCAGTTAGGAATCTCCTGAAACTTTAGAGATCAATCTAGATATCAAACTATTAAATAAACAAATATCAAACTAAAAAATTACCCCCTTTTAAGTTACGCTTGATATAACTGCAACAGAAGCTTTACATATTATAATTTTAAAACACTGAATTTTAGGGGGCAAAATATCTTAGAGATTATTCATCTTATCAATGCAAATTTTACTGAGCAAAGAGTTACTAGAGACAAAAAAAAAAAGTGAATGAGATTGGATTCCAGTCCTCAAGACCTTACAGTCTATTAAAGATTATGTAAATAACTATAACCCAATTAAAAACAATAAAAGATAAAATCAGTATATACTTTCAGAGAGATTCAAGTAGGATATTAGGGGAGTTTGACACATAGAAAAGATTACTTCTGAGCATAGCACAGTGGTTAAGAGCATAAATATGACAGTTATACAGACCTGGGTTCAAGTCTTGACCACTCCACTCCCTAACATTAGGCAAGTTATTTAACCTCACTGAGCCTCAGTTTCAAAATCTTTATAATGGGGCAATAACATCTACCTCTCAGAACTGATATAGGATTAAATAAGATAAAATACGTAAAACTCTTAATACAGTTCCCAGCACACTTCCAGGGTTAACTGCTCGCAGCCGCTTCCAGTCCCAGACCTATTATTTCCCCACCTCACATGTCTAGCTACTTCTCTTGCCAATGCCCCTTAATTGCTCTAGTCAATGCCCTGCTAGATCCTACTACCAACTCTTCTTTAAAGAGATGGACTTTGAGAAAATGCAAAACATGCCCAATGCCATACAGATTCCTGATTCCTCAGAAAATGACTGCCTCTTCCTCAGCAGGCCCACAGCATTTGTGAGTCCATCTTCCCTATCAGCTCACTGTAGTCAGATGGATACCGCGTGGGCTTTGAAGCTAGATGTATCAGAGTTAGAATTCTAACTAAAACATTTTCTAGCTGTGTGAACGTTGGTGAGTTACTTTCCCTGGAATTTCAATAATCCCTACCCTAAGAATTACTGTGCCAATCTAGTGACTCAGTGCTATGACTTCCACACTTGTTCAGACAGTGGAGCCAGTCTAAGGGCAGAATAGCAGAAATCTTAGTATACTTAATGGTACCACATGAACCAAGAATTATTCTACTAGGAGAAATTAAAACTATATTATATGCATACTGGTTCCCAAATATTATGTGTGTGTGGACACGTGTGTATAAATATACACACACATAACGTGTTTTTAAAATCATTGTTCTAAGCTTAGCAATTAAATGCTCGTTATTTATTAACTTTTTTTTCCATTTGCTAACTTAACTTGTAGCAGATAACAAAAGTTCAGGAAAATTTAATGGAAGAAAACAACTTAAGGATCAGAAAATTCTATTCATGATTTATTTTGAAAGGGATGGGTCAATGAATATCATTACTGAATGTTAGTGGTCAAACATTTCATTTGAGAATATCTGGCCCACACTGCTTGTCACATAGTACAAGCTGAATAAATGTTATTTTAATCTGAATTTGAAACTCAGATTAAGTTCCCTGAAAGCAAGAGCATATCTCATTCATCTTTAAATAATGAGCTCCTAACACAGTGCCTGGCACATGGTAGTTGTGCAAAAAATGTTGGCTTAATAAATGAACCTAAAATTGAGAAGGCATGCAAAGGTCCATAATACGTTTTTGCATCTCCTATTAATTTGGATTTCAATTTGCTCCAATAAATTATATTCCAAAATCTATGAAACATTCCTTCTGTACCCATCACCTCATCTGAGATATTTACAGTTTCTTTGGAGGGAGAAATACGCAGGTAGGATCCTTCCTTAGGCACAGAAATACTGATGAAGACAGCTAAGTGGGAGGAACATGTCACCTGCACTCTTATAACATAACAAAGGGACCAAAGAAGACAAGCTTTATACACAGTACCTGGCAAACACTGACATTTACCATTTTGAACACATATTTAGTCCCACAAGCCTCCTATTCAGAACATGTGTGGTTACAGCAAACACCACAGAGACTGTAGAAGGCAAATCCTAGTCTCGTCTCTGTTCACAGATGAAAAATCCGCAGCATATATTTCACATATTTATACTCCCTTCCAACTGAAAGTCAGGATCACCTCAAATTAAACAAAAAGATTCAATTGTTTCTCTTTCACTAAAAATGATATTGTAGACAAATATTTATTAGCATGGGAATTCATTATTTATTAAGTGGAAAAGAAAGGATACCAAATAATTTGCAGCATACACTACTCTGGCAGTATTAACATAAAAATAAACATATATATGTATTAAATAGGATAACAAAATAGAAGCTACTTTCTACTTCTCTTAAAATAATCCATGGCTAATTTTTCAAAAGTGCACCTACATTTTGTCAATATTACAGACTCACATTTCCAGAAACTCACTTCAAATACTTAAATAAAATACCTGAAACAAGGAAGACTTTGAAAACATATTTGTGATTAAGAAAAAACATAAAAGTAGAAGACAAATGGGAGTTAAAAGGAAGTGTGGTGGTTGCTTAGGGTTCTGAAATTTCCCTAAAACTGTGCACTAACCTCCCCCCAAACAAGTCACCGATTCATTCAAGTACCTCTTACAGTTTTCAAAGTGCTGTCGGAAACATTCTCCTGTGACTTTCGTACATTTCAGAAGGGACTTCCCTCTATCTCCCCCACCGGCCCGCTCCCCTGTTTACTTCCATGTAACTAGTTCTTCAGGACTAGATTTATATGGAGCATCCTTATGCATTATAACGACCTTCTTTTTAACTTAAATGTCAACTGTGAACATCCTTCTGTACATATAAATTTTCACCTAAGACATAAGGTTTAGTTAGCAGGGATCCTTCTGCCATAGTCCCTCTGGTAACACAGGGACTGTCTTTAGCTTACTATGGAGATCAAAAGTCCTGCTGATGCCTTGCTTCTACAAAATGGAAAAGTAACTGTTACAGCAGTCTCACAAAGGGAATAGCTGGGTGTAATGGAAGGAAAATATTTCACCAGGGACTGTATTAAATTTTAAAGAAATGCGACATTATTTGAAAGGTAGTTTAAGGAGCTCACTTTCTGGGGCTAAGTTATATTTCCAATCTAAATGCCACTGTAAATATTGAGATCCTAAAGCCCAGAGAATTAATCTTTTGCTCTTTTCATTCCACTTCTGTGGACCGACTGGTGACTTCCAACATAATCCTCTTTCAAATATCCTTCCAGGACGGAGTAACAATTACACCACATAGGATTTTCTTTATTTTAAGGTTAATATGTGAATATGAGGCTTAAAAATTCAACTAAGTATATTGCTATCATTTTTTAAAAATTCCACTGACAACAGTATTTCACTACTGCAAATATTTCACTGTAACAACAAAAAAAAACGTTTTTGGAGAAAATTTTCAAATTTTCCTTGCTTTCAACAAATTTATATTTTAGCAGAGACTTGATGGCTCTCAAAAACTGTTTTCATGGTGTGTATATACTCTGTGTGTATGTCATATTTTTCCAGTTCATCTTATTTAACTTCAAACCAGCTTCATAATTAAAGACCCTTACCTTATTATAATTCTTTCCAAATAATACACAATTTAGTTATAAATAAATTTACACTACAAGCAATATAACAATAAAATCTTTTGTGTCTTGTTTTAGGAATGTTTCAACTATCTCCTTTGTACTGTCAGAAATGTAAAGGAGCTGTAATACACACAGAATACAAAGTTTAGAAAACTACCCAGTGATTTACTGAGCAAACAGTTCCTACTGTCAATGATATTGCTTCTGGAACACACCAGAAGGGAGGTATCTACGAACACATGTGAGTGAGTGTGTGTGTATGTGCGTTGTTTTGCTTACATTCTTATGGGCCACTCATACTTCCAAGTAGCATCTACAAAAAAGTAGGGCCCATTTTACCTTTCTTTTCAAAAAGATTAGGGAATAAAAACTAACTTTATGGCACCCGACAATTTTTTCTAGAAGACAGTCAAGCCATTCATACAGGTTTCTCAATTAAACTATCTTAGAATTTCTCAGAAAGTTATAAAACAATAAAACTAACAGGTACATCAATTCTTCCAAGACCAAGCTACATGAGGGACTTATTGAACAAGTGACTCCACGTTTTATTTTCCTTTCCAGACAAGAAAAGAATGAAATGGATTACATTCTTATTCTAAAAAATTCAGAACCAAAGAGCTTATCTAAAAGTCTAAAACACCTGAAGCTCAGAAAACTGGACTCACTTTTCTGCCACACCATATTACACTGTCTTATCTTTAGAGTTTTATTCATCTACTGAACACCTGATAAAAGGTTTTAACACAATCTTGAGGACTCAGTTTCTGAAACCCCAAAGAAATGGCACACTAAAGAAAGTCATCCTAATCTCTCACAAGGATTTTAGCTTGGTTTTGTTTTGTTTTTAGGTCTCCCCAGTACCTTTCCATGTTTCAAGTCCATAAGAGCATATAACACTTACAAAGCCAGGAAAGAAACGAAGTAGAAAAGCCACAGACACACGGTTAACTTCCTGAGACAACTATAACAAAAATTTTAAAAAGCAAGTTAGAAAATTACTTACTTTTCCCAGGTCTTTGGTACAAAGCTCAGAAGGCAAGTTCCCTTTTCCCCCAGTCTTGTTAATTAATAGCAATCACTCAATGAGGTCAGACAGCCCAAAGATATCTAGAAATTGTGTAGAGACAAAGTGTTAACATTCAAAGTCAGATTAGAAATTAAGAATCAAAACACCCCACTGCTATTCAGAATCTCTGATGATTTAAACACAGATTTCACTAGAATATCTAAATGATGAACTATGTTAGCTACTTTTCTTTCAGACTAATACTAACAAGACTTGCTAAATCTAGATGGTGTTTTGACCTGTCATCTACTAAAGTTACTAAAGCAGGAACCAGCAACGCTTTTTGGCAACCATTCACAGTAAAAATGTCCTTCTCAGGGAGTCATAAAAAGCAGCTTAGGAGGGGCTTCCTAGGTGGCGCAGCGGTTGAGAATCCGCCTGCCAATACAGGGGACAAGGGTTCGATTCCTGCTCCAGGAAGATCCCACATGCCGTGGAGCAACTAAGCCCATGTGCCACAACTATTGAGCCCATGTGCTGCAACTACTGAAGCCCACGTGCCTAGAGCCTGTGCTCAGCAACAAGAGAAGCCATGGCAATGAGGAGCCCGCGCACCACAACGAAGAGTAGCCCCCACTCACCACACTAAAAAGAAAGCCCGCGCACAGCAAAAAAGACCCAACACAGCCAATAAAATAAATTAAAAAAAAAAAAAAAAAGGCAGCTTAGGAGGATGTGGGCTTCTAATTATACTGTGACTTGGGAGGGTTAGGTCTTCCAAAATCACACTTGCCTGCTCCACCTTCCAAAGATGAGCTCATCTCACAAACACAGAAGCCACTGTAAGTAGAAGTGAACAATAACAATTTTAGAAATTCATCAACAACTTGTAAAGGCCCTTCAGATGTATCCATCTAAGCACACTTCACTTTTGCAGGTGGGAATGAGAAGAGAGAGGCATATTAACTTTTTTCTAATAAAACAGAAAATTCAAAAATTCTGCATGATGATAATCTCACTTAAAACTTAAGTTACTTCCCCCAACAATCCTGTGAATGAATACATCGGTAATAACTCATTCATAAGATAAACGTGTTTAAGTAGGTATAACAGATGCCACAGGTAAACCATAACCTAAAGTCGGTGTACCTGTCAGGCTCTCCCACACTGAGCCACACATTAGGCGTAATTCTACAAAGCATGATAAACTCATTTAAAAGCTGTAAGAGACTGAGAATAGGTCCATTAGGAGGAGGCAGGAAGCACTGCCAGGTAAGCAGTCAAAATCCCACAGACATCAATAAGGCATCATTTATTATTACTGTCATTGTTACTGTTGCAGTTTAGAGTTACTGTAACTGTTACACTGTTATTGTTACACTTACACAGTGTCAACTCTTATGCCAGATTCTTCTCTAGGTGTTTTTACATGTATTAACTCCATTTAGGACAGAGACAAGCAGAATATCCCCTAGACATCACCTTGGTGCCACACAGTACACCACTCAGTTCTCCTATAACACTCGTGTTTGTTCCAAGGTTGATACAGTAAGGAACAACTTGAGTGTAACCTGATCTTCATATTGGTTTAGGTATGATTTCATTGCAAGAAACATTATAGGTAACAGCAGAAGACTGCACAGGGCGGACCCAGCTGCCTAAGGATATACAGAATGCACAAAACCCACACCTCAAATATCTGCCAGCGAGCTCAGTTCCCGCAAGTGTGCCGAGCCACAGGCTTCCACACCGGGTGCCCCAACTTTCCTTCTGATTTCAGGTAACCCTCCTTCCACCACCTCACAATGACTTACAAGCTGCAACCCTTCCAGGGTCTCAGTCCACAGGAAACATCATGACTTTCTCAAGATAAAGTGCCATACATACTGCAATTTTTATTTATTTACTTTTTAACCAAATAATATGTGTAAAACTGTGTTCCAAGCTTTATTCAGTTGCCATCTTTTTTGTTTTAATGTGTCACTGATAAAGGTTTTTGAGTGTTATGTCCCTGATCCTATTTTTCCCTTAAGCACTGGGGCAGGGCAGGGGCGGGGGGGGGGGGGGGGGGGGGGCAGGGTGTTACTGCACGCTTCTGCATAGCATGGTGGTTTTCAGAAACACATATATTGCATTTTCACAGAAGTGACTGTATAGTAACTAGTATTTAAGGACGCTTATGATTTTTTTTTTTTTTTTTTTTTGCTGCACCACAAGGCTTATGAGATCTTAGTTCTCCGACCAGGTATCGAACCCAGCCCCATGCAGTGAAAGTGCCTAGTCTTACCACTGGACCGCCAGGGAATACCCAGGATGCTTGTGATTTAAGCCAGAGGGGTTAAAGTACAATTTTTGTATATTTTCATTAGGTTAAAGAGGACAGCAACATATGTAATATAATTGTAGAAAAAATCTCACTCACATACTAGGTTTACAATAACCTAGTATGGACACTTTTAAGGGTGTTTCAATTATGTGAAAAAATTATTTATGAAAAGTTCCCTAATGGCTGTTGTCCCTAAAAGTTGTTAGATAAATGAGGTGTTACTGCACCATTCTGGACAGACCAACATGATGGTGTTATAAAGACAGATTCTTACAGACAAGAGGACTTAGCCAGAATTGCTAGAGAGGACAAATTGAATTATTTGTCATTCCTTGAAACCAATAAATTTTTTTAAGTTTATTTATTTATTTTTGGCTGTGTTGGGTTTTCAATGCTGCAGTCGGGCTTTCTCTAGTTGCAGCAAGTGGGGGCTACTCTTCATTGCGGTGCACAGGCTTCTCCTTGCGGTGGCTTCTCTTGTTGTGGAGCATGGGCTCTAGGCTTGCATGCTTCAGTAGTTGCAGTGCATGGGCTCAGTAGTTGTGGCTCTCAGGCTCTAGAGTGCAGGCTCAGTAGTTGTGGCACACGGGCATAGTTACTCTGTGGCACGTGGGATCTCCCTGGACCAGGGCTCAAACCCCTGTCCCTTAAATTGGCAGGTGGATTCTTAACCACTGGGCCACCAGGGAAGTCCCAAAACCAATAAATTTTTAAAAGATTAAACTTATCCTTTAAAAAAGTCCAAGATACACATAAAGATACATATAAAGAAGTTTTCCATTTTTAAGCAATTTTAAAATATAAATATTCAGCAATGGATAAACAGTTTTAAAAAATCTGTAAGGTATTTAATAAAATGAGAAAATGTTTTTAAGAAGAGTTCATTGGGAATGCACACTACAAGATGATATGTTCAATATGATCCCAATTTTGTTTAAAAGTATATCTAGGGAAAAAAAAAGACTAGAATGAAAAAAAAGTCAACATTTATATAATTGCTAATCAGAGATAACAGAATTAGAGTAGAATAATTTTTACTTTCTTTGCATTTTCTTGTGGTACCCAAATTTTCCACAATAATCACATCTACTTCTACAGTTAGAAATAACAACATGCTATGTAAAAATAGGACTAAGGCATTTGGTAGGGAAAAAAAACCTCTTTTTATCCCCACTTTAATTTTGAAATGTGAATCCAGCCAGTAGAATGAACACCAGCCCAAGAACAATAATTCAAGGGCAAAATACAGTCCCAACAGAGATGTTCAAAGTATATAAATCTGTCATAGAGGCCAAATTATAATTTGCTTTTACTGGCTAAAACAGTTATGGAAGATTTTTAATTATATAATTGCATATAAGCTGTCTTAATGTCTGAAAGAAATTTAGTTATAAATGAAGATATTGTGCTCTGGATAAAGCTCCTTTCAAACAAGATCAAGAGTAAAGAAATACAGGGAGCAATGGATTTGGGTGTGGAGATGAATGCCTCACTCGGGGAGTTTTCAACGAAAAGTAAGAAAAGAGAGATTGATCTCTACAACCTCCAAAAGAACTCAGATATATTCAAATGTTCCCAGTAACCATAAAACTGGACTTTGAAAATGGATTTTGGCAAAATCCATTTGCCAAAAATGGTGACTCCTTAGTCATCAGTCTGCTTAGTTTAATCCCATGCACTGAAATTGCTAAGAGGTGAATGGTGAAAGCACAATACTCTGAAGTCAAGGGCCAATATGGGACAATTTGGCCACCACACACCTCAGTTCACTTACCTGTACTGGCCAGCAACACATTTAAATGACATGCCCCTTTCCATTTTCAGTGTAACCTTACTCACACCAAGTACCCAAGAATTATTTGGTATACAGCAGTTGCTTTAGTACCACTCTCCGTTCTCAAGAATGCACTGAGGATTAAAAAAACCAGTGATTGTGTGTGTGTGTGTGTGTGTATGTGGTTTTGTTTCATAAAATCACAAAGCATCTGTAACATGCAGTGTATACATCTGAATAATAACCATATTCCTGCTGTACAAAGTATAGATATACTAGTTTCTGCTTTGTTTTGTTTTTTTTTACTTCCAAAAATGCTGACTTCAATGAAAAACAAACAAAAACAAAACCCTTCTGTTTCAAATTTGCTTTTGTATTTTTAAGCTTTTTCATAGCTTCCCTATCAAATGGAAACAAAGCTACTGGCTTCATGTTTTGTTCTGTTTCATAGAATAGAAAAGGCAAATGAACATTTTAATTACGCTGCCATATACAAAAAGAGATCACAGAGGTGATACTGAGTTCCAGAAAAATCAGGCAGTTCAAGTTCAAGATCAGACACTATCATTTTATCAAATGTATGTTGATTACTTTGGAAAATAACTGAAATTCTTGGCTTCTGTGACTCACAAGTGGCTGCCTATAATGCTGCACATGTGCACCTTTGATAATATGCAGCCAAACAGTATAGTCAGAAAGTAAATTCAGATACTACTTTCAATTAGGAGTGTTCAAAATAAAAACTACGAATTTTAATTTTTAAAAGAAGACATGCTGAAATATACATCCACCTATACACACCTCACACTGACTCTGAAAACACAGAGCACTTAGGAACTCTCAGTATGGAAACTATATTTCTTAAATTGCTCTAAGAATTAGCATATGTTTAGCTCGGGGGAATACGCTCTCTTAGCATTACCAGATGTAAAAAAGGGCAACCAATTTTCAGAGTCTACCTGGAAAACAAGTAGAAATTATTTTCTCAGGCTCTCTAGTCACTCCACGGGCAGAATTCCAACATAGTCTAAATTGGTCTTGGCACTGTCTCACCTTTTTGCATCACTGTGCCACCTCTGGCCCAAAGCCCAATGGACCATCACTTTCCATGGCCTCCTCCTCTCACTGGTCCTCTCCTTCCAACTTCTAAACTCCCAGTGACTCCACAGCAGAAGGTGGGGGATGGGGAAGCTTCAATAAATGATTAATGAATTTTAACTTTCTCTGGATTATATGCATTTTTAAAGAAAAGCTTGAGTACCCAGATCTTATTTTTATAAATACCATAACTCACGGGAGAAATAGTTGGGTCCAGGCCTGGGAGTAAGGAAAGTACACTATAAGCCTAGAATGTCTTACTATGCCAGGAAGCAAGAAGTGCTCAAATATTAATGCAGACATGACTAAAAGACACAGGAGCCACCTTGAAGGGGCTCAAATGTGGTACAATTTAAACAACAAAAGGAATGATAGGGATAAATTATAATACTCTCCATTTTAAAAAGGGAACCATAAATCCACAGATATTCACGGAAAGGGGAATCGTGGAAAGCTCTTCTTTACAAAGAAAGCCAGCTAAAAACACCAAAGGAACAGCAGAAATAGAACGTCCCACTTTGCAACCACCAAGGCAATGATTGATTCAGTCAAGGGTCATTAATGGATGCTAAAACCATTAGGGAAAGGGCTGCTGGAACAGGATACTCACAGTCTCAGAATATCACCCCGCAGATCACTTATCCCTTACCGAGGGGAAAAGGTATCTTTATAATGGAGAGCTCCGGCAGACCACCTAACCCAAGTGATGGCCGACATCATCAATTACGGGAGGAGTGAATGTCACGTGTCTCCACAGCCACTATGTAGTGTTTGTTAAAAAGCTTAATCCGTATCTTATCATAGAGTAACAATCAAACAAATCCAGATTGCAGTACTTTCTGAGACAATTATCTTGGAATTTTTCAAGATATCAGTGCCATGAATGACAAACATAAACAAAAACAGGATGACTATTCTGGATTAAAGGAAAAGAGACAAACTGCAATGAATGACTGTTGATGAAGCTTGGATGAGGAGAGGGATTATAAAAGACATTATTGGAATAACTGGGGAAATCCGAACTGGTATTATGGGCTATGTGGGAGAATATTCTTCTGCTTGGGAGATACATGTTAAAGTATGGGTTGGCCAAAAAACTCGTTTGGGTTTTTCCAAAACAGCTTTTGGAAAACCACAAAAGAACTTTTTGGCCAGCCCAGTATTTCGGGTAAAGGGTTATGACTTCTAGAACTAACTCAAATGGTTCAGCAAAAACGTTTTCAAGTGTATGTATACAGAAACAGAGAAAGAAGCAGAGAGAGAGAGAAAACAAATTTGGCAAAATGTTAGCACATTACATGGCAGGCTGGTTGTAACCTATAAAAGCCAGTTACTATGGTTACTTGTAGGCTGTGTCTATTCCATATAAAGAGAGATCATAAAGGAGCTTATGGTTGAAACCAGTACAAATAGAAATCGAGTCCACTGGTGTTAGAGCATTCAGTCCATTTTTCAAAAAATGTTTCCCAATTCATTGTTCTTCCGTAGCAATTATTGGTCACTAGTTGGGAGGAAGAAGGTTTAGAAAGAAAAAGAAATCCAAGGAAGACGATAACAATGGATAAAAATTAGGCACAGAAAAGTTCACTTCTCTTGAAGAAGAGGTAAGTCTCCAGGTCTAAAAAAATTGTGCATATTCCATCCTGGTGAGAAACCCTGGATAGGTGTGGACCTTTCCAGTGAGCAAGAAAGAGCCCCTTTGCAAGATGCATGCTGACCAAACACCGGCACCAGGGAAGCTGAGCACCTCATTTTATACCCAGCCCCGGCCAAGCCTAGAACAGAGGGGCACACGTGTGAATAACGATCCAGGTGGGCAGACTTGCGTCACAGACCTGCAGCTTTCAGCAGTTGCCTCTAACTGAGTGTGTTGGAAAGAGAATTCTCCTGCATCAAACTTGACCCTTTGTTTGTACTACCTCTCTTCTCAGTCTATCCAGTCTCAAAAGTGAAGCTTCATCTTTCACTTCAGTTCCCATTGGCCCTCTCTTCCTCACTCACATCCCTAGGGCCATATTGGCCACAAAGTCTCTCCTAGTGCAGGTAGAAACGGCCTCTCTTTTCTCTGTTTCTCCGCAATATTTCTACCTACGGCACTCACTTGGCACTTCTTAAATATCTTTGCCACACAGCACTGATTCTCTACTCACTGTAGGGAAAAGCATCACTATGTTCCCTCATTTAAAAAATCACTGTAATTCTGTGAAGTAGTTTATGTTATTTCACTCCTATCTATGGAAGAAAAGGATACTCAGACAGGTGAAATAACTTGTCCGAGGTCACGGAGTTGTGAAGGTGATATTCAGATCCTGATCTTCCGGTTCTACCCTAATACCAAGGAGCTTCAGATTTTATTTATCATTTTAAACACTGTCCCCTGTCCTTAAATCAAGCACAGACTCCCTGAAGGAAGAGATTCATTTTATCCAGCTTTGCGCTCTCTCCAGAGCCTAGCAATACTCATAACTCACGCTCACTGAATTGTATTTCAAGACTCAGCCCAGAAACCATTTTTCTTTCTGACTTCCAACCCACATTCCTGCAGAACCAACCACCCCCTGCCCTTGCCCTCTATATATTTCTACTGCAGTACATGCAAGCCTTAACCACAGGGTTCATGACTGTCACACGTGTGCCCTGGAACACAGTAGGCGCTTAATGAATGTTCACTGAATGAAATGTTTATGCATGAGACAGCTGGGTTCCTTATCAAGGCTGCTATGTCTTGCTAGAAAATTGACCTCATTTTTATCTTTATCGCATACTGAGGAAACTATTTTAAGAAAGAGTGACACAGGGGAGATGAAGAAAAACCGTCTTGGCCTTTGGATGCTACCCAGCTGCTTCACCTGCTGTCCTGGGTACACTGTGTTCTGGAGAAGTGCTTCCAAATTTTAATGGATACATAATATCATTCAATACAAATTATGATTCAGTATGCCTGTGGTAGAGCCCAAGATTCTGCATTTCCTTTTTTGGGGGGTGGAGGGATGCAAACAAGGGGCTAACCGAGATTCTGCATTTCTAACAAGCTCCCAAGAGCCGCTGACGCGGCTGATGCATGGACCACACTTTGAAGTAGCAAAAAGTCCTAGAATGTAATAGTGAAACCGTGCCCGTTTAAAGAGAAATAAAATGTAGACTAAATGACCAAATTCAGAATGTTAATGCTAGTTATCTCTAGGTTTCTTCTTTCTGCTTTTCTATAATTTCCATGTATTCTATCATGACTCTTGCTGATGGAAATAAAAACTTTAAGTGCTATATATACACACGCATAAAAAACTGTACATTTGGACATTTCTACTCTGCACAGCTACATCTTTATTTAAGCAACAAATATACTTAAAAGGACCAGACTTGGGAAATAACAAGATGGCGAATTTAGCAACTCCCTGTCTGCTCATTTTAACATGTAGATTAACATAAAACAGTAATTACTCTTAACAAGCAGTCACCACCACAAGCATTGTTTTTCTCAGGTTCCTTTCCCTTAAAAGAAAAAGAATCCATTTGGTTGGAAGACAATAAAAGGCAAACCAAATTAAGGACAGAAGAAAAAACAAGCAGGTGCTACACTGAACCTCTTCCAAGTGGGTCAACAGAACCTCATGAAGTTGAAACACAGGTGGAAATGGGTTTCTCTCAGCAGAGGCAGGGCGGGCTGGGTTCCCTGACAAGGCTAAGTGGAATAAATTAAAGCAGCACTCCCCGTGCACCTGCAAGTGAGGTGGAAAGAAATGGTCCTCAGAGGAGCCCCCTTCCAAAGCGTAACAAGCAGAGGTCATTAGGAAAAGGCAATTAGAGGCTGTGTGTTTGCAGAAAAGCACTCCCCAAATACCTGACTCTTTCTCTTCTGTGTGGTTCCAAAGGATGCCAGGTTTATCCTATGAGTTGCAGAAGTTGCAGCCCAGGCAGGTGGGTGCCTCACGCCCACTCCCATACCTGCAGCTATTCTGGACACTTTCCCACCCTCAGGTGTCTGTGACTCAGCAAGGGTCAAAAACAAAGGAGGTGCTCAACCACTGCTCCTGCGCAACCAGAGCGTTCCTGGTTCAAGTAGGATGAACAAGGTTCTGCCCCCCCTGTTTTCCAACCCACAGTCCTAAATGACTTTTTGCCTTAAAGAAATATTGTGAAACTCACTATGAGATTACCCGAAAGAATTGGAACTTAGTGTCCAGAAGGCTTATATACATACAACAAGACTAAAAATCACTTCTGTGTGTCTATGAAGGATGTGGTTTCATATCTGTGAAGTTTAGACAGGCTAGACATTCAGCTCAACTGAAAACAGTGAGTCACTGTATCTCTGCTGAATTCTGTGAGTCTAGAGCTGGATGAGTCTAGAGCTGGACCATTCAAGGCAAATAAGCATATGCTGAGGTATTTTTAAAATGTAATCACTTGAGATTTCCAAAGTAGCATCAAAGTCATCTTCTTGATGGGAGAAAAAAAATCTGCATCTAGTTGGACTTGCTTACATTTCTTTTATTGAAATTCAATATTGCTTTTATTTTGAACTACGTGGATGGTAGATTGCGGGGGGGGGGGGGGTGGGGGGGGCGGGGCGGCCCGTGGGGGGAAGCGCCATAATCTTCTTAGCGCTCCAAAGCCTAAAGTCTTAATATCTTAGTTGGAATTTTAGATTTAGAGGCTTAAGAAGCATGACAATCAAATAAAATGCAATACATGGTGTTTAGCTTGGATTCTGGTTTAAAAAAAAACATTTTTTAATGCTTAAGATTTAGAGGACTAAGCCTTCGGGAAATTTGACTATGGACTGATAATAAATGATATTTGGGGACCATTATTAATTTTGTTGGCCATCATAATAGTACTGAATTTACATAAGGCAGCTTCTTTATTTCTTGGAGAGGCATGCTAAAGTATTTAGGGGTAAAATGCCATGATATTTAAAATTTACTTTTAAATGGTTCAACAAAAAATAATATATGTAAATTTATACAGATGAAGTAAATAGGAAAAATGCTAATAATTACTGAAGTTAGACAGGGGTTCTACAGGTGTTCATTGTAGTATATTCTTTCTACTTTTTTCTATATATGAAAAATTTTAGAATTAAAAGTTTAAATTTATATCAAAAACATTTATGACCCCAGAGTCGATAATTTTCTTTCCTCCAGAAGACACTCTCTCACGCCTTCCACCTCTGTACCTTTGTGTATTATGTTCTCTCAACCTGGCATTTTTCTCTCTCTAGTCACTGTGCCTCTGGTGAAAGTTGATTTATTCTGTTAGGTCAATCTCGAAAGCTTTCCTAGCCTCTGCCCCGACTTCATGCATCCCCGCTTTTCTAACTCTCCATGACACTTTGTACCTCTCATCACACTTATCACATTCTACCCTGCAAGGTAAACACTAAAGCTGACATTTACTGAGAGCCTCCCACGTGTGAGGCGCTGTTCATATGCTGTCACTGAGGTAGGAACTGTCATTACCCCTCTTCACAGGTGAGGAAACAGGCTTCGAGAGGCTGGGTGACTTACCCAATTACAGGGTCAGCAAGTGGCAGTGCCAAGCTTCATTCAAATATTCAATACAGCCCATCTGCTTCCAAACTCCTGAGCACTAGTGTGCATGTCATTTGCATGGTGGCCTGACCCTTCCCTACTACATTATAACAATTTAAGGGCAGGTACTGCATCTCTATTCACTCAACCAATAATTGTTGAAATTATCAGGAAACCACTGCCCTATGCGATGGGGTAAAGTTTTAAGTGAAAGGGACCAGTTTTGATGTAGGTAAAAACTAAGGAAATCTGAACAAACTATGGACTTTAGTTAATAATAATGTACCAGTATTGGTTCATTAATTGTAACAAATGCACCATATGAACGTAAGATGTCAATAAGAGGGGAAACAGGGTAAGAGGCTTAATGAGAACTCTGTACTGTCTTCTCAATCTCTCTTTAAAACTGTTCCAAAAAAAATAAAGTCTTTTTAAAAAAAGGAAAAAAGAATGTTGACTATGAGGTCAGTTTTCTTGACTGGCTCATAAACTACCTATGACATCAATTCCAAAGAAGGGTGGTTCGGTCATTCTAGCAAAAGGGGCAACAATAAAACATGTGACTAGGGCCTATTTGGGGAATGAATTCGAACTAGGATCTCCAACCTAATATGTGGCACGTGTTTCTTAAACCTAATCTCATATACGTATGTCCTTCCCCTCACACAACACTACCATGCTTCAGGCTCCGCCTTTTCCAGCTTAATTCACTATGTTTTAATGAACATACCCAGGAAGGAATCTACCACATCTCCTACTTCTCTAAGTCAACTCAAGTTCTTTAGGTAAGTCTCAGAAAGACTCTAGAAAGTTCAATTTCTTTTTTAAGTGTTGGTTGGTTGTTTTTTGTTTGTTTGTTTACTTTTTCTTAAAGAATCACAGTTTCAAGTCCCATGCTCTACAGCCATCTCAAACCCAGAACTTGAGGCACCTACACATTAACATACTGAACCATCCTGTGCCTAATTCTTCCCTAACGGGAACTCAGCCTTTCAGATACTGTTCAGGGACTTCTCTCCACTTTAATAAATGACTCTTTCCACTGCATCTGTGAGATCAGCTACATTTCCACATATAAAAACCTTCCTATGTGGAGCTAGCCTCATAAATCACCATGAGTAACAGTTAAGTCTTTTTTCAGATCTAACTCCTGGAAAACTACAGCTCATCACAGATATGTAAATATTTGACAGACACCATTTAACAATATTAACCACAGTAATAAATTACACCATTGAGAGTATTTCACTGTTTGTCGTGCATTTTGGAAGTTAGTCTCATAAAAGTACGGTGATGTAGGTGGTAAAGATATCACCACCATTGTATAGACAAGGAAAACTGAAGTTTACAATTAAAGTCGGAACTCATTCAAATACACCACTGCGTGACTTTGTTCCACTGGGGATCCTCCAAGGCCTGGCTCAAAGCCAAGAGAGCTTTTGCTCTCTCTAGTCAGAAAGCCAGGCCCTCTCCCTGAAACTGTCCACAGTACCCGTCTCATCTCTGGAGGTGCTCTTTCTCTACAGTCCGTGTATCTGTTCACGCATCTAATCTCCTGAGGAGAATTCTATAAACCAACTCAGAACAAGCGCCCTGCCTCACTCATGCTTCAGCTGCCACAGGTTAACACAATGCCTCGCACAGCGGGTGCTCCCCAAGCCCAGTGGCCCACAACCTCATGAATGATTCTGAGCTCCAAAGCTTACCCACGGGCAAAAGCCACGGAACAAAAACACACCCTGTTCTGGTGCTTGAAAACTAATGGGAAATTCAAGATCACTTTTTTTCACTGACCTTAAAGCAAAATAAATTATGTTTAAGTTTTATAACATGTCTGATAACCATAAACAGAAAAGAGAGAGTTTTGTTTTCCCCGTGAGTCGTCAGCTAGGCCTCCAATTGGGGGCCAAGAACATTCACGGAATGTGCCACAGATCTTGATTTTCATCCAGATTCCAGAAAAGGGGCAGAAGAAAATGAGTTTCACCAGCAATGTAGTTGAATTCCTCCTACAGGAACACCCTCTACAAAATAACACCTAAAATCGGCTTGTTCATATTCCTTCCTGTAGACTTGTTGGCCAAGTTGACCATTCTGTTATTAGAACCTTGGATTCTTTAAGTCAAATGAACAGTCAAGTATTTTTAAAATACCAAATCGTTAAAAAAAAATTCTTCTCTGCCCTCTGGTACCAAATATAAAGGTCCTGACTCTGCATAGAGAGTGACTGATTCAGAGTTAACTGTTCCTGCCTTGAAAGGAAACCAAAGGCTTCCAGTACCCCAGGACATCTCAGAAGTTGCTGAAAGAAGCAATTTACTGAATAGCACTTCTGTGTCTTCAAAGTTTTAACATGTCCAACAGTCAAAAACTAAAACCATCTGGATCAAAAAGGCTGAAAATCAATGCTTGCTTTGTTTGTTTTTAACCAGAATAATAACCAAAACTGAATATAGTTCACCAAGGTATTAAATTTCTGTCTCACTGTATTTTTCCTTCTGTGTCCAACTATACAAGGGACTTTTTTAAAAGATAATGAAATGCTCAATTCTACCATCAATAACACATGTGCTTTGAATTTTTCAGGAATGAAAGATGGGATTGTGGGGCTCTCCAAACCCTTCCTTGTGTATCCAGTGGCATATGTTATAGGATTGCTCCTCTGCACTCATGAGAAAAGTGATCACAGGATACCAGAGGGAACTTAGGGAGGTGTGTGTATATGTATGTATGTTGTATGTGGGGGGAGGGGCCCGCATGCATGCACTCAGCTGTGGTGTGTCTGTGGGTGGGGTCAGGGTGGGGGAGGGCAAGGAACAGAGTTGGAACTCCTAAAAAGTGTCATAGGTGTCTCCTAAAATCTAAGATTCCACTCGCCCCTCCACTTTTCCTTTCTGTTCTTTGCTCCAGGAAGCTGACCCACTGAACAACACACTTGCTCAAAGCAATCTTGAGGAAAAAGAACAAAGCTGGAGGCATAACCCCCCCAGACTTCAGACAATATTATAAATCTACAGTAATCAAAACAGCATGGTATTGGCACAAAAACAGACGTATGTATCAATGAAACAGAACAGAGAGCCCAGAAACAAACCCATAAACTTACAGTCAATTAATCTTCGATGAAAGAAGCCAGAATATACAATGGAGAAAAGACAGTGTCTTCAGCAAGTGATACTGGGAAATCTGGACAGCCTCAAGTAGATCAATGAAAACAGAACACTCCTTCACACCATATACAAAAATAAACTCAAAATGGTTTAAGAACCTAAATATAAGACATGACACCATAAAACTCCTAGAACGGAACGTAGGCAAGACATTCTCAGACATAAATCACAGCAATATTTTCTTAGGTCAGTCTCCCAAGGCAAAAGAAATAAAAGCAAAAATAAATATATGGGACCTAATCAAACATACAAGCTTTTGCACAGCAAAGAAAACCATCAACAAAACAAAAACACAACCTATGAAATGGGAGGAAATATTTGCAAATGATGCAATCAACAAGGGGTTAATTTCTAAAATATTCAAACAGTTCATACAACTCAATATCAAAAAAACAGACAACCCAATCAAAAATGAGCAGAAGACCTAAACAGACATTTCTCCAAAAAAGGCATACCAATGGCCAAAAGGCACGTGAAAAGATGCTCAACATCTCTAATTATTAGAGAAATGAAAACCAAAACTGCAATAAGGTATCACCTCACACTGGTCAGAATAGCCATCATCAAAAAGTCTACAAACAATAAATGCTGGAGAGGGTGTGGAGAAAAGGGAACCTTCCTGCACTGCTGGTGGGAATGTAAATTGGTGCAGCCACTGTGGAAAAACAGTATGGATGTTCCTTAAAAAACTAAAAAGAGTTACCGTATGATTCAACATTCCCACTCCTGGGCATAAATCTGGAAAAGACAAAAACTCTACCTTGAAAAGATACATGTACCCCAATGTTCACAGCAGCACTATTTACAATGGGAGCAGTCTAAGTGTCCATCGACAGATGAACGGATAAAGAAGATGTGGTACATATATACAATAGAGTATTACTCAGCCATAAAAAAAGAATGAAATTTTGCCATTTGCAGCAACATGGATAGACCTAGAGAGTATCATACTAAGTGAAGTAATCAGACAGAGAAAGATAAAATAATACAGACTCACAGAGATAGAAAAGAAACTTATGATTACCAAAGGAGAAAGCAGGTGGGAGTCAGGTGGGGTGGGGTGGGGTGGGTATTAGGAGTATGAGATTAACAGATGCACACAACTATATACGAAACAGATAAGCAACAAGGATTTTCTGTATAACAGGGAACAATATTCAATACCTTGTAATAACCTATAATGGAACATAATCTGAATGAATATATATATATATATAGATCACTGTGCTGTATACCTGAAACTAACACAATACTGTGAATTGACTATACTTCAGCAAAAAACAAAAACAAACAAAAAACAGGCTCCCTTACCCTCTGGCTCCTGGTTGGGTTGGAACAACGGGGAGGTTCCACAGGAGGACAACCACAGCAGAACAGAAGGAAAGAGGAAAACGGCTCCCTGTCTGCAGGCCCTCGGGTCACAGGGTCTGCCTGGCGGCCCACTACACAGAGCTCTCTGCCTCCCCCCTCCCCCCTCCCCCCTCAGGCCCCCAAGTGGGAGGAGCTTGGCTGCCACAAGCCCCAGGGCAATGCAGATCTCAGGTAGCTCCCCTACATCCTGTCCAAGTTCCCAGTATGGAGGTGCCACCTGTTTCCCCGATGAGAACCAGGCTGATCACAAACCTAAAACCTCTGAATACTCACCTAACAAGACAGCGCCCTGTAATTACTACTGCTCTGATCCCACCTTTATGGCAGCCTTACATCAATTATGTCAACGAGTCCCTCGCCAATATTTCAGGACCTTTTCTTTTTCTTTTTCGTCTGCGTCACGCGGAGAATTCCCCTTCGGGACCTTTTATTTTATTTAAATCTTTATTGGAGTATAACTGCTTCACAGGATTGTGTCAGTTTCTGCTGTACAATAAAGTGAATCAGCCACATGTATACATATATCCCCTCCCTCGTGAGCCTCCCTCCCAACCTCCCTACCGCACCCCTTTAGGTCCTCACAAAGCATCAAGCTGATCTCCCTGTGCTCTGCAGTAGCTTCCTACTAGCCATCTATTTTAAAGCTAACTGTTTTGGCTCTTGTACTGACATGGTTTTTGGTTTTTTGTTGTTGTTGTTATTTAATCCACAAAATGCCATCATCTGGAATAAACTACACAGTACAGGAAATATAGCTTAAATTATCTTTTCTTTTTTTCAGCCTTATTGAGGTATAATTGACATACCAAATGGTAAGATATACATTGTGGTGATTTGATACACATATACATTGTGAAAGGTTTCCTTTCATCTAGTTAATTAACACATCCATCACCTTACGTATTTATCTTTTCTTTTTTTTTTTTTTTGGTGAGAACATTTAAATTCTATTCTCTTACAATTACACAATATAGTGTTACCAACTATAGTCACTGTGCTTTACATTAAATCCTTAGACCTCATTCATCTTATAGCTGAAAGTCTGTACCCTTTTACAAGCCTCTCCCTATTTCCTCAACCCCACCCCTGCAACCACTGTTCTACACTGCCTGAGTCCAAATTTTTCTTTTTGATTCCACACTTATGGGATACCGTAGAGTATTTGTTTTTCTTTGTCTGATGTATTTTACTTAGCGTAATGCTGTCAAGGTCCATCCATGTTGCCACAAATGGCAGGATTTCCTTCTTTCTCAATATTCCATTGCATGTATGTATATGTGTGTATGTATATATGTATATATATAACATCTTCTCATCTTTTTTATCCATTCGTCTGTTGACAGACATTTAGGTTGCTTCCATATCTTGGCTACTGTGAATAATACTGCAGTGAACATGGGAAGGTAGACATCTCTTCAAGATCCTGTTTCAACTTCCTTGGGATATATCCCTAGAAGTGGGATTGCTGGATCATATGGCAGTTCTATTTTTAAGTTTTTGAGGAACCTCCGTACTGTCTTCCACAGTGGCTACATCAATTTACATGCCCACCAACAGAGCCCAGGGGTTTCCTTTTCTCCACATCCTCACTAACACCTGCTGTTGCTTGTCTTTTTGATAAAAAGCCATTCTTACAGATGTGAGGTGATGATCTCGTGATTTTTTTGCTTAATCTTATTTTTTCTTTATTTTTTAGCTGCGTCAGGCCTTAGTTGCAGCCTGCGGGATCTTTCCCTTGCGGTGCACGGGCTTCTCTCTTAGCTGTGGCGTGCGGGTTTTCTCTCTCCACTTGCGGCGCGCGGGCGCCAGGGAGCACAGGCTCCGTCGTTGCCGCGCACGGGCTTAGCTGCTCCCTGCCCCCGGCATGTGGGATCTTAGTTCCCTGACCAGGGATCAAACCCACGTCCCCTGCATTGGAAGGTGGATTCTTTACCACTGAACCACCAGGGAAGTCCCTATCTCACTGTGACTCTGATTTGCCTTACCCTGATGATTAGTGATGGTGAGCACCTTTTCAGTATCTGTTGGCCATTTGTATGTCTTCTTCAGAAAAATATCTATCGTTTCTCTGCTCATGTTTTAACTGGATTATTTGTTTTTTTGCTGCAGAACTGTATGAGCCCTCTATACGTATTTTGGATATTAACCCCTTACCCGATATATGATTTGCAAATATTTTCTCCCACTGAGTAGGTTGCCTTTTCATTTTGTTGATGGTTTCCTTTGCTGTGCAGAAGCTTTTTAGTTGATGTCATCCCACTTGTTTAAGTGATCCTTTTTAAAACGCAAGTTAGATCAAGTCAGCTCTGCTCAAAACCCTGTCATCTCTCAGAAATGAATATTTTAGGTCCTTATTGTGCCCTGCAGTACCCTTCGCAACCTGTCCCTCACTCGGCCCCCATATTTTTTGGCTTCACTCTGCAATACTCTTCCCTTTGTTCCCTCTGCTCTAGCCTCAACTACACCTTTGCTGTTTCCCAAACATGCCAAGTTCACGCCCACCTGAGGGCTTTTGCTCTTAGTTTCCTGCACCTAGAATGCCACTGCCTGGGTCTTCATATCACTGATTCCTGCTCAACTGCAACTGCTCTAGAAGGCCTTTGTCCATCACCACCCCTTAAGCAGCCCTCTCTTGCCTCTAGCTCTCTCCCACCCGTTAATGTTTCTTCATTGTGCTTATTACCCCAATACATTATATATTTATTTGTTTACGGCCCATCTCCTCCCATGAGAACACACGGTCCCAGAGGGCACAGACCTTGTCTGTTTGAGTCACTGCTCACCCCCACTGCCTAGAACAGTGGGTGGTCACAGTCAGCACTCACTAAATCTTTGTTGAATAAATCATTTGGTTAGGGAAAAATAAAAAGGACTGCTGGTTTGCTTTCCTAATGACTGCAGCTCAACTTCCAGTGACCAAGAAGATATTCAGTAACCATCTTTAGAGATGATATAGAAGGGATTCTGTAAATCAAAAGATGAGTTTATGGAATAACCTGCCATCCTACGTGAGGATTTTCCACACTGCACATCAAAACCAGCAGAGTACACAGTAAATAATAAAAAATGTGAACATATTTAAACAACTGTTTAAACCAGAGTGGCAAAGATTTTCTGTAAAGCAGAGAGTAACTAACTTACACTTTGCAGGCCACAGAACCTCAGTCACAACTACTGAACTCTGCTGCTGCATGGTAACAGCCAGGCACAGTATATCAGTGAATGAGCACAGCTGTGTTCCAATAAAACTTCATTGATGAGCACTGAAATATGTTTAACTTGCACGTGTCACAAAATATTCTTCTAATTTTTTTCAGTCATTTAAAAATGTGAAAACCATTCTAGGCTCGTGAACCATATAAAAGCAGGCAGAAGGCCAGATATGATCTCTGAGCTATAAGTTTCTGATCCCTGATTAAGTTCTTTCTAAGTTTTTTTTTTTTAATCTTTATTGGAGTATAATTGCTTTACAGTATTGTGTCAGTTTCTGCTGTACAACAAAGTGAGAGAGACACAGTATACATATATCCCCATATCCCCTCCCTCTTGAGCCTCCCTCTCACCCTCCCTATCCCACTCCTTTAGGTCTTCACAAAGCATGGAGCTGATCTCCCTGTCCTCTGTAGTAGCTTCCCACTAGCCATCTATTTTACATTTGGTAGTGAGTCTATGTCAATGCTACTCTCTCATTACATCCCAACTTCCCCTGCCCCCGGTGTCCTCAAGTCCGTTCTTTATGACTGCACCTCTATTCCTACCCTGCCACAGGGTTAATCAGTACCATTTTTCTAGATTCCATATATGTGTGTTAGCATATGGTATTTGTCTTTCTCTTTCTGACTTACTTCACTCTGTATGACAGACTCTAGGTCCATCCACCTCAATACGAATAGCTCAAGGTTGTTTTTTTGTTTGTTTTTTCCTAAATATGAAATACATTCTGGTCCATGAATCTGTTGGATACATAGTCTACAATTAATTAAGCATGGAGTAACTGTTTTTGTCAAAGAATAATAAGCTGGGTAAACAATTTATTTAGGTGAATAAACGTTACTGATTCACTCTTCCAGAACTGTCTTTCCACCCAGATTCTGGTCATCTTCAAACACAAGTTCTGTTATCATCTTTTTCCACATCTAAGCGTTTTCATTTTACATCCTAGAGAAGAAATTTCCACCTACTCTTTCTTCCTTTATAGAGAGGAGGAACTGTAACAAAATCTTAGGAGAGAGGAGAGAGTGGCTTCCCAGGTTTGAGGCAAGGCAGATGCCAGCACAGTGTTTTATGATGAAGTGTACAGTGTGTTGCTTATACTTTGCTTCCAAGTACTTTCAAACACACCCTGCTGTGCGGGCCCTGGAATGAGAACTATTTCGACTGCAGGTGCTGCTAGCACTCAGGGTCACCTGTTCCCACGAGCCATAAAAATTGGCTGAAAAGGCCAGGCTGGGAGATGGCACAGCCAAAACATGTTATTTCATAACTTAAAGCAGAAGATTTTAAATTCCTCTCAATTATAATGATAGCCTCAACTCTCTTACATAATAGCAATATACAAAAATAAGGAATTTGAAGAAGCACCCTTCATGATATCACTCAGAAAAGTTGACCAAACATAGGGAAGAGGTGTATTAACATCAAACACGGACTTCCCTGGTTGTCCAGTGGTTAAGACTTCATGCTTCCGATTCAGGGGGCGTGGGTTCAATCCCTGGTTGGAGAACTAAGATCCCACGTGCCTCATGGTACAGCAAAAAAAAAAAAAAAAAAAAAAATCAAACATGTCTATTTGACACTGGACACAGAGTAGAGAACGCGAACACTTCACCATAGGCCCTCAGATGCTCTCAATATCCTGATGTTGGGTGTCCCAGAAACCCAATCAAGAAAGAATTCAAGAGGAAAATTCTCACCCCTCCTGTTCTCTAAGCATAGGAGACATGGAATAAAACCAAAATTTACTTTAACCTAATTAATTACAGACTCCACTCGCCCAATCCATGGTGAAAGCAGATCTATTGGAATGTGGAGTGAAAATTTTTTTTTAAGTTTTTTGAACCACCTCTGGTGCTCTGCTTCTTGAATTTCCCAGTAAATCAAATACAAATAAACAGGCCAAAGGAAGTCAACGGTTTTCCAACTCCTACTGTAAATAACAGAGCCTACAGATTTACTGTGAAAACCAGGGATTAAATTAAGCTTCATTTAAATTTCAAGATGCCAGAGATGGTCTCCTGAGAAAGCGGACTTGGCTGGAAACCCTGGTGTCTCACACACATGGTCCAACTCCCAGCAAAGACAGCCGTCCACAAAGCCGCCCTGTCTCTGCAGGCATCTCCTCCAACCTGCTGAGCTTGGACTACACACATCAATGAAAGTTGAGACATCAAATCATGGAAAGTTGTAAGACAAGCGCCTCCGCTTCATCTCACACTCTTAATTGAGCTTCTGAGGGAAATGGAAATGCTGACAAGGCAGGCAGCTTCAAACAAAAATGATCAGAAGTGAAGGAATATACTGAAGAATCGCCACTGTAGTTGCCTGGCAATCCCGTGAGCATTCACACCGACACATTCTTTTGGGGAATACCCAGGGCACCCTGGAATCACCCCCTTCCGGACATCCAGGGGGACCATGATGCGGAAACCAGGTGATGGAGAAAGTCACGAGGAGGAAGTGTCCCTAAACAACCCTGGCTTCTGCTTGTATTAGTGTGCCAGGGCTGCCCTAACAAACTACCACAGACTGTATGGCTTACACAGCAGAGATCTCCAAGTCCAAGATGAAGGTGTCAACATCAAGGTGGTAGCAAAGCTGTTTTGTTCCGAGGCCTCGCTCCTCTGCTTATAGATGCCACCTTCCTGCTGTGTCCTGGCGTGGTCTTCCCACTATACGCTTCTGTGTCCAAATCTCCTTGTCTTATAAGAACACCAGTCATAACGGATTACCACCTCCATGACCTCATTTTAACTGACTCATCTCTTTAAAGACCCCCATCTCCAAATATATAGTCACATTCCAAAGTACTGAGGGTTAGGACTTCAACATGGGAATTTGAGGCGGGACACAATTCAGTCCTCTGCCCGGCTGGAACCACTGCCACGGCAAGGCTCTATTTCCGTCTATTCCTCCCAGTGCCAAATGCTGGACAATAAAACGATAACTCAACTCTCACTACTGTGAAAACTAACTACCTTTCTTTTATACTGAAAGAATATTACATTCAACAATGTCCCAACACCTCTCTCATTTTGATAACAACAACAAAAACCTATATATAATTTTCCCTGCCATTATAAAATACTTTGTTACGTACCAAATCCAATCATAAAGAAAAGTCTTTGGGGTGTTTGCACAGAACTTTGGACACAACGTATTCAGTAAATACACTCTGTATTCCTGGCAGTCTCCCCACTAGACCATGTGCTCTGAGGGCAGGGCTTATATATACATATATTTCTTTTTAATTCTCAGTGACAGACATGCAGTAGATATTATGTGCCTCTTGAAAGCCGCTTATTTATTCATGCAACAGGTATTTTATCCAGTACCCACTCCCCACAGGCACTATTCTAAATGATGGGGATATTCCAGTGACCACAAACGACCCCCTCCAAATCCATGTATAGGTTTATATTACATTGAGGGTAGAAAGATAAAACATATGTAAAGCATGTAATGTGTTATAAAGGGATAAATTCTATAGGAAACAAGGAAGGATACGAGGAATTTGGGGAACAGGGCAGGAAGGTTTCCAATTTTCAGTACATCAGGGTAGGTAGGTAGGTTTCACTGGGAAGATAACACCTGACTAAAGATTTAAATACGTCCACCAGGTGGATATCTGGGCAAGAGGATACAGAAAGAAGAAAGAGCAAATGTAAAGGCCCTGAGGCAGAAACGTGCCCGGTGTGTTCAAAGGCCAGTGTGGCTGGAGTGGACTTAGCTGGGGGAGAATACAAGGCGATGAGTTCCGAGAGGGAAGGAGGGGGCTTAGCATGGAGCCTGTCAGGCAAATGGAAGCATTTCATCTTTTACCGGAAAGACAGAGAAGTCACTGCACATTCTAAGCAGTGGGGCGCCACAGACTGACTTGAGTTTGAACAGGATCACTGACTGAGAATAAAGAGAGGCAAGGATAGAATCAAGGAGAGCTGCTAGGAGGTCCTTGGAATAGTTCAAGCAAGACAGATGGTGGCTTGGGCCAAGGTGGCAACACAGATATGTCCTGAAGGCCGAGTCAATAAAGTTTTCTGATGGACTGGACCTTGGAAACATGTCTACTTTTCTTCCCTTTTCACTGGTAATAATGAAGCCCCAGTTGAGACCCTGCTCCTTATTCCTAGACGGCTGTGAAAGCCTGGGATTTGGGGACTTCCCTGGTGGCGCAGTGGTTAAGAATCCGCCTGCCAATGCAGGGAACACAGGTTTGATCCCTGGTCCAGGAAGGTCCCGCATGCCACGGAGCAACGAAGCCTGTGCGCTACAACTACGGAGCCTGCAGTCTAGAGCCCAAGAGCCACAACTACTGAGCCAGCATGCTGCAACTACTGAAGCCTGCGTGCCTAGAGCCCGTGCTCTGCAACAAAAGGAGCCACCGCAATGAGAAGCCCAGGCACCACAACAAAGAGTAGTCCCTGCTCGCCGCAACTAGAGAAAGACTGCGCAGCAATGAAGATCCAACACGGCCAAAAACATAAATCAATCAATCTATCTTTAAAAAAAAAACAGAAAGTCTAGGATTTGTTCTCCCCATCTTCTAATCTCTCCTCTTTTCATCCTATTAACCGCAGCAGGACTGGTGCTCAGAATGCTGCCCCAATCCCAGCATCACCTGCTCACCGTGGAGCTCCCTTCAGGGCCCAGACCCGCTCGGAAACCCTCCACCTTCTCCTCGTATGCCCAGCCCTGTCCCAACATCTCAAACACCTTCCCATCACCCCACCTCTGCTCTCCATCGCCCTCCCTGATCCTCTCCAGTGCCCTGGATCTCAAGGCCCTGGCTGCCCTTTAAGGTTCACGGCAGGTCCCACCTCCTCTAGGACATCTTCCCAGCAGAGTCTGGCTCATGCTGGTTTCCACATCCTCAGGGTGCCTGGGGCCTTTGCCACCCATACCAACCGTCCTACATTACAACGGCCCATCTAGACGGTGTGCCCCTAGAAAACAAACGCCATGCCGTACACTCTCCAGGCCCCGTGCCACCTACTCCATAGGAAACAACATAACACTTGCTGACAGAGAATATCACACGGGAAAATCCAAGAGCACAAACTTTGAATTATTTAAAATGGACTGTCAACACTTGAAAGCTGGGAGCAGTCACATAAAAACCCAAATGTATGTGTTCTCTTGAAATACTAGAAGATCAGGCAACCCTGGCCCTCATTCCTAAACAGCCAAGTGGTGATCACGCCCCCCCTTTCTTTTTTTGGCCACACCACGCGGCATGCGGCATCTTAGTTTCCCAACCAGGGATGGAACCCACGCCCCCTATAAGGGAAGTGCAGAGTCTCAACCACTGGACCACTGAGGAAGTCTCTAATTGTGCCCTCTTCCCCCTTCATGCCCCGGTTCACTTGTTTACTTTTCTCTCAGGGCCTGGTAGGCATGTGAGTTTGTGGTCCCCACACTAGACAGTGGTTACCTTGAATTTTTAAATTATCAAGTTCTTTTGGGAACTGAGTATTTATTGAAGGTAATATCAGTTTTTCTCACTCATGATATATTGTGACAGACTTGTTTCAGACGTTTCTATATCACAAACATAAATAATTACATACACACACAAATATATACACATCTATGTATTTTGTATTAACCTTCCTAATAGATTACAATTGCTACACTATGGTTCTAATATCTTGAAATATCGGGGTAGAATTCTTGCCATGATTAAGTATAAGAGGGTCAGATATCAGTACAGAAGCTATACAGAAAGACAGGATGACAAGGAAAAAATAAATATTACTGATGAGCTACTTATCAAACCATTTTAGGAAAAAAAAGTCACTAAAATTCTTCTGAAACTAGAAAAATTCCATAACCTTGTTGACTTAAGAACAAAACCTCAAGGATTAGAGATTGAACTATGTATAGATAATGGATGTTACAATGGGTTTATTCTCCAGACCACAACTGCCTACATTCTAAAGAAAAACTGTAAATTTCAGCATTTAAACTAAGACAGAAGGAGGTGAATCACACCATAAAGAAACAGATACAGTGGTCTCCAGAGAAGCCTCCCAAGAGTGGAAGAGTTAAGCAGTTACTGTTACTGGAAGAGTTTAGGGGAGTCCTTTGACCTACGACTCATGTCTGGGGTTTTAATTAAGAGAAAAGCAAAATCTGGACTCAGAAGTCAGAAGATATTTAAAAGGCACCCTGGCTTTATCTGTGCATCAGTCATTACTCCTAGTCCAAACAGGCAGGCCTTTCTCAACAAACAGCTCTCCTGATTAGCAATCTGATTTTGGAGACTTCCAGGGCCACCTCCAGCCTTGTGGTCTGAAAAGCAAATACAGTTCAGTCCAAAGCTCATATTTAAAGCAAACAAACTGAGCATAAGGGTACACTTTCAGACACACTTCAGCACGATGGGATTCTTTGTCCTTCAAATCACATTTGGTAAATATCTGTCTTTCTCCTTTCTCTTTCTCAACTCAACATTTTAACTAATAAGCTTTCAAGGGAACGTTTTCTTGCTTAGCACATACTTTACCACTCTTTCCATAAAAATTACCTACTTCCTCTGCATGCAAAGAGGCAAGAAAGACTGACAAATGAACACTGGAAAAAAATTTACAGTGTTTTTAAAAACATTTAGTAGGATTTTATAAACTGCATTAAAACACAAAGAATGGTTATGGTCACAAACAAACACTGCCCAACTAGCTCTTGATTCTTGTTTAAAAGGAAAGAAAATGAACAAATGAACACGGCTAGAAAACTCAAGTAATACAAAAAAGAAAAAGTTTCTCAGTGTAATATTTACCAAGGGGGGGGAAAGGTATGTACCAGCATATATATCTTCTTTAAAACATTTATACAAAAGGGAATGGTGTTCACATGATTCTGCAAAACATCTTTTCCATTTTATATAGATACATGCACATACATACATGTGTGTGTGTTTATATAATTCCAAATCACCACACATATAGAGTGCCTTCATTCTTTACAAATATGCTATAACTTGTATAAATATCGTGGCATAGTTTTAAGTGAACCTATTTACGAAACTGCTGGTGATTTTAAATTTTGAACTATATTGCCAAATTGCTCTCCAGTGGCATCTACTGTATACGATAATTCAATCTCAAACAGCAGGTCCTTTTCTGCATGTAATATAAGTATTACAACTGACCTGCTTTGTCTCAAACGGCATCACAGGACTGCCAGACAACCAACCCATCACTGAACAAGTCAAGCTCTTCTAGACAACACAGAATCTATGAACCAAACCAGAAGCATCACATATCAAAGCTGGAGTCTGGCCATCAGAGCTTCGTAAAGGGGTCTGTGTAGCTGACCCTTCGCCTTTTTCCACATTCTTCGTCTAGGACAAAACTGCAGGAACGGGGTGGGGGGAGGGGGAGATTATCACCTGCTGGGTATTTATGCTAGTCCATTCGGAATGCTATGACACAATACCACAGACTAGGTGGCTTATAAACAACAGACATTTACTTCTCACAGTTCTGGAAGCTAGACGTCCAAGATCGAGGTGCCTGCACAGTCACCTTCCGGTGAGGACTCTCTTCCTGATTCATAGCTGGCATTCTCGTTCTGTCCTCACAGGGCAGGAGCTGGATCTCTCCAGAGTCTCTTTTTTTTTTTTTTTTTCTTTTTTAAATTTTTAAATTATTTATTTATTTATTTATTTATTGGCTGCGTTGGGTCTTTGTCGCTGCGCACAGGCTTTCTCTAGTTGTGGAGAGCGGGGGCTACTCTTCATTGTGGTGCAGTGGCTTCTCTTGTTGTGGAGCATGGGCTCTAGGTGCGCGGGCTTCAGGAGTTGTGGCATATGGGCTCAGTAGTTGTGGCTCGTGGGCTCTAGACTGCAGGCAGTTGTGGCACATGGACTTGGTTGTTCCATGCGCACATGGGATCTTCCCGGACCAGGAATCGAACCCATGTTCCCTGCGTTGGCAGGCGGATTCTTAACCACTGCGCCACCAGGCAAGTCCCTCTCTGGAGCTTCTATTATTTGGCACTAATCCCATTCACAAGGGCTCCACCCTCATGACTTAAAGCACCTCCCAAAGTAGCCACCTCCTCATACCATCATCTTTGGGGTTAGGATTTCACCACGTGAACTTGGAGAGGAGACACACTCATCTAGACCACAGCAGCGCTCAACCACGAACACTACCAGGTGAAAACACTAGACGTCTGAAACCATCATAGAGTTGAACACCTTGGTCTGTCCCCACTGTCAAATACCACCGGGCCCCCACGGCAGGCAGTGCAAAACCTGAAGCCTTCCTAAACAAGAAGCTCAGAGTCAGGGTGGCGGACAGTCAGGGAAGTCCAAGGCTGACCTCCTTCCGTCCTTCTCTAAGTAGCAGCTTGGGATTCTCCAATTCCCTCAGCAAGCAGATACCTCCGGGTAACTCACAGCAAGTTGACAGAGTGCGTGGCTGGGCCACATACCTTCGCTGTAAAATCGTGGACAGACTCCCAAACATGCCACACGTTTCTATTTCTGCCTCTGAGCATCTGATGAGATATTTTCCTCAGGTAAAAAGCCTTGAAAACCCCCATCCACTAACAACCTCCTACCTGCTGCTCATTTATCAAAAATAACAAAATGCCACTTCTCCAGATTCATCTACACCCATACTAACCACTCTCTACTTGGAAATTTCAAAGCATCTTACTCACACAGTACCCTGGGCCTTTATTATCTCATTAGCTATAATAATGATGAAAGATATATAAAGAGAGATACACAGAGTTTTCCACAGGCCAACCACTTTAGAGGCTGTGCTTTCATTTATACACGTCTATCAGGAGGTTTGAGAAAAAAAGTTTAGGTTCAAATTTAAATTAGCGGACGTGAGACTTGGATAAAACCATTTGATCTCTCAGCTCCTGAGCTTCTTTATAAAACAGGCAATGCTGTCTCTCTCATAGGGTTGCTGTGAGGATTCTCCCCATTCCTGTCCCATCCCATCAGAAGCTGAGAAAGTGTTAGGTCCTTAGCACACTGGACAAGCTCAATAAAATGTTAGCTCTCCCAGAAGGGCTTGTATTCTGGCTATCTCTCCCCCAGGATACTCCATTTTGTTCCCTCCAGCAACTACCAAAGCAGACTTTCTTAATATCGTTAACAAGTTCATTGGGAATTTAACTGCACTGCACGGAACCAAGTAAAATTAATTCAGCATCTCTTACCACACATAAATGAGTGCCTCCTCAAGATCAGCGGTCATTTTTCATCCAATTTTAGAATCAGCGAGGACCTAAAGTCATGGTTAGAACTCCAGACTTTTTATTTCTGAGATAAGTCTTTGGTAAAGCCACTAATTACCTTCTTACTTTCCCAGGCACTGCCACTGTCATGCTTTCACCAGACACCAGAAAGGAACCACAGCACCTACAAACTATTTACAACCTAAAGTCGTTAAGAAAACCACCCTTATGAAACTAAGCACCGCATAGTTACTAAGATTCCAAATTCTGTCTTCAAAGGGCCTTAGCAGCATGAAGCATGTAGGAAAAACTAATTTTTTAGTTCTTAGAAAGGGCACACCAGCAAATTGCACAGCGCAATTTCCTAATGTAAGGTAGACTGATGTTGATATTTGTTTTCTAAATAAATTACTGGCTTGGATACTGTCTATGTAAAAACACCCAATAGATTTATTTTTGTTTATAAACGAAGATCAATTCTTATTTGAGCAGATGACAATCAATTTGGAAATTTCAGAAGTTCTGAACAGTTATCGCGTCATGTACAGCATAGGTCTTATTCCGACAGTAAAACCAAACTAAATGTTTTATTCATTACAGGTCACTATGGGACTGAGAAACTACTGCTTGTTCTTATATCAGTAATTACACTGAAACAAACCAACTGCATGTCACTGGAGCATGGGACCTCTGAAGGCTTTTAAAGGAAACCTAATACCTCACAGATTATTGAACATAAAAAAATATAAAGACAAGCAAAAAATCAAAAGGTATAATATTCCAAACTCTATTAATACAGTACATACATTTATCATAAACATCCTCAAGAGGTTTACACAAGAATGTAGTTTCTCCTAATGAGAGCAAGTTCCAGACACGCTCTGTATTCTCACATCAGGCTCACCGAATGTGACCAAGTTGATCTGATTCTGCTTTATCTGCAACCAAACGATTATAAATAGGCAGGTGCCTTCACAAATGTAACTGTACCACAACTCAGACTGCAGTGGCTCAGTCATTCTGAACCCCTAACTTCAGTCAGCACAGGCTCTATTCAAAATAAAGGGCAGGGCTGCAGTGGTTGGGTACAGTGGTTGGGAGTCTGCCTGCCAATGCAGGGGGCATGGGTTCGATGCCTGGTCCGGGAAGATCCCACATGCTGCAGAGCCGCTGAGCCCGTGTGCCACAACTACAAGCCTGTGCTCTAGAGCCCACGAGCCACAACTAACGAGCCCACACTCCACAATGACTGAGGCCCACGCGCCTAGAGCCCGTGCTCCGCAACGGGAGGGGCCCCCGCAGTGAGGAGCCTGAGCACTGCAGCAAGAGTGGCCCTTGCTCTCCGCAGCTGGAGAGAACCTGTGCGCAGCAATGAAGACCCAATGCAGCCAATAAATAAAAATTAAAAAATAAATAATTTATTTAAAAAGTAAATAATTTAAAAATTTTTAAAAATAAATAAATAAATACAGGACAGTTAAGAAGTTACCTTCACCCAGCCCTAGTGTGTTTCAGCTCCCTAAGAAAAACAAGACCCATAGGACCATATCCTCCTAGAACATTATACTACACTCCTCACAGGGTTATTCATCATTCTGTGAATAGGTCACAAAGATTTTTTAAAGGGCACCAAAGAAAAAGAAAGGATGGAAAGGAGTGACTGGGTTAAAAAATTCATGATACCCACTTCCGGGTCCTAGAGAAATAAATGAAAGCTTACCTATTGTTTTTTCTTTTAAATGAAAACAGAGTGATTCCATGTTACCCCATGGGTGCATTTTTATGAAGGGACTTTATCAGCCAGAGGACTGCAAGGAAAGCAAAGGGGCCAGGTAACAAACAGCTCTGCCCAGGTGGAAATGAGAGGATGCCAAGAAAGAGCAGGAAGCAGATAAGCCACCCAGGAGAACTGAGCCCTCGGGGAACAGGGAGGCATGGCTTGACCTACTAATGGAACTGCAGGAAACATGTTCTAAATCTAATTGTGTCATTTTAATATCTGATTAAAGTCCAAAAGCAGAAGTCAGCTGTTAGCTATATGCCAGGGAAGAGAAATGTCTCTGAATTTCACCAAGACTAAATTTATATGTTTTTCACATTAAAACTAAATCATTCCCCAAACAAAATTGTAACTTTACTAGAAAACAAAATAAAAAGGCCAACTAAAATCCAAACATCACATTAAAGCACTGACTTTTTTCCTTTTTAATCTATGCATTCACAATTTTTAGTTATAACTAAAGAAGAGATATAAATTTGCAGTCTTCATGTTTCTAATATAATTATTTTAATGTCTTCACAGCAGTCTATTGAAAACCATACCAACACAAAGGCAAAAACAGCACAGGTAAGTATAAAAATGCAGCTAGCATTTTAATTATATTAAAAAAAAAGTCCAATTTTCATAAAACATAAAACCATATTATAATCCCCAAACCTAAGACATTTCAATTCACAGTTTCCATTTAGTAAAATAATCATTTTGTGAAATTTATCTTTTTCTGTGTAAAGACTCAATTCATATAACCATTGATGAAAATCCTTGAAGTTCTTGAAATAACACACCAAACGTGTAAATCCTTCAGTCAGTAATTATTGGTAATGATTAAGACAGCAGTAATGAAAAGATTTTAATCTGTTTTATTCAAATGGATATGGGCATAAAAATGCTTACTTTGATGAAAAACAAAGTATTTTTTGGAAATAAAATAATCTAGAAAATGCATCCAGATTGATTTGCATTCTCTCCTACCATCCTACCACTTCAGATTTCCATTGTTATCCCAAAGAGAAATAACCAGAGACTAATACTTTTAACAGAGTAACTCAAACAGGAATGGAGAGGAAAAGTAGCAAAGGTACAATAGTTTAAAACAAAAAAAAAGGAGCTATATTGTAGCTTAGGTCCATTTCTTGAACAAACCTTTTTCATAGAAAAATTGCACTGCAGAAACTTAAGTGAATTGTGCTACTGGCATAAGGAAGAGAGTCGGGGGGCAGGAGAAGTTCTTACGATTATGGTCCATTAATTTTCTACAAAGGTGCCAAAATAAGTCAATAGGTAAAGGACAACCTTTTCAGCAAATGGCGCTGGAACAACTGGATGTCTATATGTAAAAAAGAGAGGGAGAGGAGGAGGAGGGGGCAAAGAAGGAGAGGGACTTCCCTGGTGGTGCAGTGGTTAAGAATCTGCCTGCTAATGCAGGGGACATGGGTTCAAGCCCTGGTCCGGGAAGATCCCATATGCTGTGGCGCAACTAAGCCCTTGCACCACAACTACTGAGCCTACGATCTAGAGCCCACTCACCACAACTACTGAGCCCCTGTGCTGCAACTACCGAAGCCTGCACACCTACAGCCCGTGCTCCACAACACAGAGTAGCCCCCACTCACCACAACTAGAGAAAGCCTGCACGCAGCAACAAAGACCCAACTCAGCCAATAAATAAATAAGTGGAGGGGAGGGGAGAAAAAACAATAAAGAAATTGAACATATACCTGAACCCTTACACCATACACAAAACTTAACTCAAAATGGATCATGGACCTAAATGTAAGGGCTGAAACAACAAAAGTTTTGAAAGAAACATATGAGAAAATCTTAGCAACTTTTGCTTAGGCAAACAGTATTTAGAAACATCAAAATCATGAGCTTTGGAAGAAAAAACTAATTGAATTTCATCACCATTTTAAATGTTTGAGCTTCAAAAGATACCATTAAGAAAGCAAAAAGACAAGCCAGAGACTGGGAGAAAATCTGTGCAAATCATATATATCCAAAGAGGGACCTATAGACAAATAACTCAATATAAAAATATGCAAAAAAAAAAATGCAAAGGATGGGGACTTCCCTGGTGAAGTAGTGGTTAAGACTCCATGCTCCCAATGCAGGGGGCCCAGGTTCAATCCCTGGTCAGGGAACTAGATCCCACATGCATACCACAACTAAGAGTTTGCATGCCACAACTAAGAAACCCATCAGCCACAACTAAGGAGCCCTTGAGCTGCAACTAAGACCTGGAGCAATCAAATAAATAAATGAAATTTTAAAAAATAAATAACAATTTTTTAAAATATGCAAAGGATTCAAACAGATATTTCCCCAAAGAAGATAAAGGAATGGCTAAGAAGCTCACTGACTAACTAGCTCATTTACGAGGTGATAAATTTCATAAATACCATCTTTTGTCCTTTTCAAAAGCTACAGAATAGGATGATTTCATTAGAATCTCCGTAACATGTTACTTTGTAGTTCTTATGTCACAGTAAAGTTTTCAAATCACTGTAAAAAATAATGATACCAACATCCATACTGGACAAGAAATAAAACTATCTCTTCACAGATGACATAATCTGGTATATAGAAAATACTAAGGAAGTCATATACACAATTAAAAAACTATTAGTACTGATATACAAGTTCAATAAGGTAGAAGAAAACAGGGGCAATATACAAAAAACTATTGCTATACATTAACAATGTATACACTCTGAAAGTGAAATTTTATAAATGATTCCATTTATAAAGGCATCAAAAAGAAAAAAAAATACATAGTAATAAATTTAACAAGGAAGTGTAAGCTGTGTTCCCTGAGAACAACAAAACAGGGTTGAAAGAAATTTGAAGAGACCTAAATCAATGGAAACATACCCCATGTTCATGGATCAGAGTTCTTAATATTGGTAGACAGCAATATTTCTCAAATGACCTGGAGATTCAACAAGATCCCTATCGAAAGGCTGGTTCAAAAGGCAGGTTGTCAAAGCCCATATAGTGTACAACACAATGAGTGAACCCTACTGTAGACTACGAACCTTAGTTAATAATAATATATCAATACTGGTTAATCAACTGTAACAAATATACCACACTCATGCAAGATGTTAATAATAGAGAAAACTCAGGGCTACGGGTATAGAAACTCTACTTTCTACTCAATTTTTCTGTAACCTAAAACTGCTTCCCCAAAATAAAGACGATCAATTTTTTAAAAGTCAAAGAAGGTCAATTATTAAAAATTAAAATAATAATCATAAAGCCTAATACTGAGGAGACGAAACATATCTTTAAAGTTCATGACACACTCAGAATTCTGCTTACACCAGAAAGCCAACTGATGTTTTGGTGAGAAGAGCAGCTGTTCCCCTGTGGTGTTAAAATAAACTCTGGACAACTTTTTGATAACCTCTCATTTGGCTGCTCCTGAAACAACTGTGTTTACAGTAAATACCAAGACTCTACTACTGGTGAAGCTCTGATATTATCTTCCTTATCTGCAATTAACTATAGGCTCTGGAAATCCTCCCTTTCTTTCAGACTCAAAAAGTAATTGAATTAAATATAGTTCTAAAAATGTTCCTGTTTCTCCTTCATTAAATAAAAGCTCTCCGTGCTAGTCTCTCCCCAACCCAGCAGAATTCTTAATTCCACATCTCCTCTACTCCCACAGAAGTTAGTTCTTACCGCTAGTGACACATTTTTCACCTTGTGGGTCAGCTAACCTAATAGTGACCTGGCTTATCACTGAGAAGCCCCCAAGGACAGGGACTGTACCACAGTCACGTCCTGTGAAGACCTCCCACCTGGAAGGCATTACCAATCAGCATGTCTTCAGATGTAAGTGATGGACACCTAATGCAAACTAGCTAGCTAACCTGCCTGGAGAGTGAAACTGGAGTTGCTGGCTCTAGGGGCTGCTGAATCCAGGGCCCTAAGTTGCAGGGGTGGGGTGGGTGTATGTGTACGTGCCCTCCTCACCCCCATCCCTTTTCCTCCACCTCCCTGCTCTGATTTCCTCTGTGTTGACTTCATTCTCAGAAAGATTCTCCCTACATGGTAGCAAAGAGTTCACTAGCAGCTCCAGCTCAACAAACGCACAGAAAGGAAAAACCTCTCTGCAACAGTTTCATAACGTCATACGTCCATAACGAACCCTTGTGACCCTGACTAGCCAAGCTGATGTCACGTGCCCATGACGGAGGCAGTGGAGTCACCTCCTCCAACACGTGGGCTGGGAACAAAGCAAGGGTGACTGACAGCCCAGGGGAAATCGGGGTGATTTATTGAAAGGAGGAGGAAAGGGATGCTGGGTGGGCAAAGCCAACAGACGTGCACTACTTCACAGGCTCTCGGGACCGCCAACGCACTTCCTTTTGCTGAGTACTTATCCACTGCTTATTACGTGTAATGTTGAGTTAACCACTGAATATTCAGTAGAAAGTGTTTGCAGTGCCTGTCCCTTTATGATATTCTTTCTCAGAATGAATTCTTTCCACTGCCACATGTGAGGTTCTTTACGCAGTTTCCTTCTTCTGGTCCACAGTGAGGCTATGTGGCATTTAGTTACATCCCAGTTCTTTTCAGGACATTTCTTCTCCTCTGTCCTTTGTATCTTAATGCCAAGCTCATGCACTGCTGAAAATGAATGTGTTGCTAGCTTTTGTTTGGGGGAAGATAAAAGTAAGTAAAAACTTGCCAAGCAAACTAAAGGAGCACACACAGAAGAACCCCTCCCCCCCCAAAAAAAAATTCTGGCTGGTCTTCACAATCCATCCACACAAATGAGCGCAAGTCTCTGAACGTACAAGTCCAAGTCCAGGCTTTCTCAAGGAAACGGCTTTCTCTCCAAAATAAATCCAAGATCATGGAGTGATTATGGGTGACCTCTGGTTGTGGCTTCTTATACGTTTGCTAAGCTTAAGATCTTCCTCTCTTTCCTGAGAGAGAGGATGGGACAGAGGAGAGGAAGAAGGAAGAGAAAGAAAGGGAGACAACAATACACTGTACACTGAAGTCTGTCAGGCTACATCTGCCATTTGTACGATGCTCGGAATCTCTCAACTAGGGATGCTCGGAATCTCTCAACTAGGTCTCAAAAACACTCCACAGAATGAACAAAACCACCTTCTCCACCTGACCCAATCCATTTTACCCAGCCTCTCCTATCTTATACCAACCTGATTTTGCTTAAGTGATCGTCTGTCTCAGGCTTTCACAGGAGCTTTCTTTTATGGATTTTCCATCCAGCAAACGTTTCTGTTCCACGGCTGGGCAGATTCGACCACAGCATGCTTGGCTACGGAGAGCAGGCACGCACCCACGGCAGCTCCAACCTGGAGGGGCAAAGGCCGGAAGCCGTTAGAGGGGTTCACAGGCACAAACTCCCTCTCTCAGGAGTGGATGTGTGGCAGGATAACTCCCAGCACCTTCCAAACGTTTAAAATCAGTAATGAACAGAGACGACGGTTTATAAGGTGTCCTAAAGACAAGTCTGGGCTATTCTGAGGGGAGGACTGAAGTATTTAATCATTACAGAAAAGGTCTGGCCAAACGCTTATGCTCTGTTTGCGGAAAATTTAAAAGCCAGATGTTTTAATTAACCACAGAAAACACGAGCTACAACTAAAATTTCATGAACACACTGATCTGTCCTGTGGAAAACCACAGGAATGTTCTGGCAAGGTTCAGCCTGAATTCTTGGGACACAGAGGGCTGGAATCATTCCCCTTAGGAACCCGAACAGAAAATTAACTTGCTCAATATGTTTAAAAAAAGTAAAATGAAACCCAGATTTAATCTCAATCAAATACAAAAACATTTCAGGACTTCAAAGGGCACCACCAAAAGACACATAAGGGAAAGGCCATAAAAAATTCCAATGTGGTTCAGGATTTAGAATGTATTTTCAATGCAAAGTGAATAGTGTAACAGAAAATTTTATAGGCTAAATAATCCAAAGGGGAAACTAATCACTTTCATTTCCTAAAAGAGGAAAATGGTATAGAAAAACCAATATTCAAGTGAGCCATAAATATTATCAAATGTATAATACAGTCAGACAAAAGGAATCACTTAACTACCCTACTTCATGCCAAACCTGTGGCCTGGCCCACACTAGCTGCTATGCTTCAGCTTGAAGAATCAAGGCATCCAGAAAAATTGTTAAAATAACTTCGGTTTACTGATATTGCAGCTAGCAATTTAGAAACAGAAAACTCAAATAGGGAATCTTATAAAAGTAATTAGTGAACAATTAAGAACTAATAGATTGGACTTCCCTGGTGGCCCAGTGGTTAAGTATCCACCTGCCAATACAGGGGACATGGTTCAATCCCTGGTCTGCGAAGATTCCACATGGCACGGAACAACTAAGCCTGCGAGCCACAACTACTGAGCCCGTGTGCTGCAACTACTGAAGCCCTCTCGCCTAGAGCCCGTGCTCCGCAACAAGAGAAGGCACTGCACTGAGAAGCCCTCACACTGCAATGAAGAGTAGCCCCCACTCGCCACAAGTAGAGAAAGCCCACACGCAGCAGCAAAGGCCCAACACAGCCAAAATTAAATTAATTAATTAGTTTTAAAAAAGAACTAATAGATTAAGAAGTCTGTAAATTATATTAATAGTTATGACAACATCAATATATGCCAAATATTAAAAGCCTATATTCAAGAGGGAATGAGACATATGTTATTTTCAGATACTAGGTCCACAATTCTACTTCTGTAAGTCAAAGCAGACCCCATCACAAGTGTGCCGAACATAATATTACATTAATCTCCACCTTCATTTGAAACCTCTGTTGCAAAAATCATTTCAAAAGGAAAACGGCAGGAAAAAAGCAAGATATCAAGTTATGTACCTGTGGTATAATCCCAGCTTTGCTCTACAAACTGAGTGTATATAAAGACTCCGAATTATAAACAACAATAGCTATTTCTGGTTCACGGAATTAGAAATATTTGTGTTTACATCTTAGCATTTTCCAAGTTTTCTACAATTAATACATATTGTTTGTAGAATTAGAATATTTTTAAATACAGTTTTTCTTATTAAACAGTATGGGAACGCAAATCAGAAACGGGATATCAATATACTATATTAGCCTGATCTGTGGGTTTCCTCTTATCTGAACAATAAGAGCTAAAATTAAAAAGTCTCTTTACCTGAACTCTGTAATTCTTCACTTAGAAGTTGAAAACGCAAGTGTCCAATAACACTCCCAGGGCTGAACAACTACTTTTCCAGAAACAAGAAATCTTTGTTATTCTGCAAACTTGTCACAAAGAAACAAGACCATAGTTACTCCTCTCCCCTAACAAATGCATCCAAACTTCTCTATCACTAGCCATGCCATACAACTGTCACTTAATTTAAAAGAGTGCCTCCTGGTGTTACTGATGATTTCACAGGAGCAGAGCTCCTACTGAACACTGTCACACCCCATTTCTGATACTCCTGGCGTCTCAGAAAACACACAACACAACAGTGGAATCTTAACACTGGGGTACCTGGCAGTCCATCATTCTAAGAAGCCAACCTCCTCGGTTTACAAGTGAGGACACTGTCATCCAGACAGGTCAAATGTCTCCCCTAAGGCCACACAGCTGGTGGGGCAGGGATGAGAGTCCAGATAGCCTGGCTCCACTATGACCAAGTGCTCTTTCCACCACCACAACATCTCAGCATGCACCCCTCGAAATACAAGTTTGTATGAACCACAAGCACATGTTAAATTCATATCAGCAAAACCAGTAGAACAAGACAGAAATTTATTCCATCAAAAATGAAATGCATGCAAGAAAAACAACAGAGACTCAAAGGCTGGCTAAAATAGATGAGGCTCTGCCCAGAACCCATTCCGTTGGAGAAACAATGGTCGCAGTGTGCTTGGGCAGCAGGTGTCTCGAACAGAAACCGCTTGTCATGCTGAAAGCTTTCTGGTCCTAGTACTTGCCCTGCTGATGACAACACAGTCCCACTGCTCAAAGAAGGACAAGAGGTTTTCAACAAGAGAAAACGACACTGGTACCTGTGAGCCACCTGTAAGAGAGGAGGGATGTATGCTCTCCCCAGTGTCGGAAGTAAGTGATCTACTAAATGATCAGGCAACAAGTCTGTGCCTCTTCCTTCCAAAACAACTCAAGTTTTGTTCCTTTTGGTTTTTTTTTTTTTTACTTTATTATTTATTTATTGGCTTCGTTGGGTCTTCGATGCTGTACATGCGCTTTCTCTAGTTGTGGAGAGCAGGGGCTACTCTTCATTGTGGTGCACAGGCTCCTCATGGCAGTGGCTTCTCTCACTGTGGAGCATGGACTCTAGGTGCATGGGCTTCAGTAGTTGCGGCACGCAGGCTCAATGGTTGTGGTGCACAGACTTAGTTGCTCCACGGCATGTGGAATCTTCCTGGAGCAGGGATTGAACCCGTGTCCCCTGCATTGGCAGGCGGATTAAAGTCCAAAACGACTCAAGTTTTAGGGAAGAGATATTACTGATTTCAAAAATTAAGAAACAGAGTGGGGATCATTTTGTACAGTACAGAAACAGTGAATCACTATGTTGTGTACCTGGAAGTAACAGTGTTGTAGGTCAGTTACACTTCAATGAAAGAAACAAAGAGAGAGAAAGGAGGAAAGAGAGAAAGAGGAAGAGAGAGAGAGAGAGAGAGGAAGAGTGGGCGGGGGAGGGACAGAAAGATAAGAAAAGAAAAGCGAAGAAAAGAAGAGAATCACTAAGAACTAAAAGAAAATAATCCTAATGCTTCTTATCTTATACCTGCCACAAGCTGCGGGTGAGCAGGACGTTTTTCCTCTAAGTGATGTATGGAAACTCTGCTCACCTTCGCGTCTTTCTCAGGATTTACCTACAATGTGCATGCCACACCAGTCAGAAACCTAGGAACCCCCAAAATGTGAACAGCCTGACGAGCAAGGGGGAAGAGAGGACAGATGGCAGTGACAAACTCAGAAACACTCCCTAAAAAGCCTTCATTGAGTTCCCTCCCATCACCCCTTGCCTCCTCTGCAGCAGGACCACGAAGGCAGGAGCTGTGAAGCGGCTGATAAAAAACCGCATCCAGGGATGATGTGAGCTCCCTTTGTGAGCGTCAGGACCAACACAATGGCTCCGTCCCACCTCATCTCAGGAGTCAGGCACCCGGCAAAAGAGCAAACACGTATTTTTTCCATCCCAAACTACTCCCGAGGTCCCCGCCATCTATTTCCATGGCTGGATCCTGGAAGAGAGATAATACCGACCGTTTATCCATTCCTTTCTGTGCCTCAAATCTGATGCTAAAGGTTAATGTCCACAGAGAGCCAAAGGAATCAGATTCTTGTTGCTATTTCACAAAGAAATCAAAGCTTGGTGGTGAGTGTTGTTCAAGGAACTCTTTAACGTCATTTGTAAGGCAAAGACAGTAAGTTTAAATTCACCGTCTGGTAGAATGAACTCTGACCTGCTAATCAACTTGGCCATAATCTTGCCGAAGTCATCAAATTACCTTTAGTCTCAATAGCGACTAAACAGAAGTTAGAATTAGATCAGGTGCACTGATTCTGAAATTCTTTCTCACTTGGAACCGTGGCTGTGTGTTGGTTTTTTAGCTCCAGTGAATGCCTTTGGCAAAACCTACCTCCGATACTGCCACCATCTAAGAATCTTAAGTGTATGGCCAGCATTTTTTTCCCCCATTTTAACATCAAAGGGAAAGTTTCTCCTTCTTGAGCCTGATTCCAGAAATATCAGCCAAGCCAATTCAATACTTCTGAAGTTTTTCTTTCAAAATGATCAGGCCAGAATGTGTCAGAGAACATTCCCCTCACAGCACTGGAAATTTGATTTTAAAAACTTAGATTGGGAGTACTGATAATGTCACATCTTAAAATGTTTGGGAGAGGACAGTATAAGTTATTTAAAATAATGAGGGCTGGGTTTTGTTTTAAATTACTTTATCACCGGCAAGTGAAAAAAATCTATTATAAATAAGAGAAACTAACACCCGACAAAGTTTGTGGAGACATTATGACAATCTGGAAAAGGTTTCAACGTAGTAATGTCCTCTGTCATGCTCTCAAGTAAAGGGGGGGGGGGGGGGGCAGTTGATGCTTTCTAGTGTTTAAAAGGCTAATCTGGAAAGAACAAGGAACAAAGAAATCAGCAGACATAGAGGTTGTGGTCCCAGCTCTGCTACTTATGACCCAAGGCTTCCTGGGATAACTAATTTACGCTCTTTAACCTTTGTTCTATCATTTGTAAAACTGGGATGATATTATCAGTCAGCTTCACGGGATTGTCAACCAATGAAACCAAATATAAAGGCATTACAGACATTTTTTAAGCACGATGTATTCATTCAACAAATATTTACTAAGAAAATACAAAGCTACCAGATACAGCATGAGCAAGAGATACAGCCGTGAACAAGAGACCCAATCCCTTTCCGCAAGGACCTAAGTGAAGGGACGCAGTGTGGTTTGTGAGAGGAAACGGCGGGCAATGGGAACACGCAGGCAGCCTCTAATCAATACCAGACAAGTATCAGGTATTGTGACCTTCACAAGCCCTTGAGGAGATTTCTCGGTGAGAAGTGGGCGATGTGGTTTTTAGTTTGGGTTGGTTCATTGTTATCTCATTCACTTAGTACATTTTTATTTTTAAAATAAATGTGCCAGGCACTATTCTAGGTGCTGGGGATTTAGCACTGAACAAAATTTCTTCCCTAATGAAGCTGTCATTTCCTCATCCAAATGAAATGCAAAATACATGAACTTAAACAGATTTCCGGAGCAAGGCTACTTCTGCGGCAATACAGTGATTTCTTTTTCACCAAAATATTCACACACAAAAGTTAAAAGGATATTTTAATTAATCTAATTACGGTAAACATTTTATTTCTTAAATCTCCTAGGCTAAGGCTTCCCTGGTGGCGCAGTGGTTGGAAACCCGCCTGCCAATGCAGGGGACAGAGGTTCGATCCCTGGGCCGGGAGGATCCCACATGCCGCGGAGCAACTGGGCCCGTGCTCCACAACTGCTAAGCCTGCACTCTGGGGCCTGCGAGCCACAACTATTGAGCCCACGTGCTGCAGCTGCTGAGGCCCATGTGCTGCAGCTGCTGAGGCCCGCGTGCCTAGAGCCCGTGCTCCGCAACGAGAGGCCACCACAATGAGAAACCCGCACACCCCAACAAAGAGTACCCCCCGTTCACAACTAGAGAAAGCCCGTGTGCAGTAACCCAACACAGCTAAAAATTTAAAATAAATAAATAATAAAAATAATCTTTAAAAAAAAAATCTCCTAGGCTACATTTATACAATATACCAACTGTCTTCATATGAAAGGCACTTTTAGGTCTGAGGGATTACGATTTGTGTGTTTTGGCATGGACAACACTCCCCCCACATCTTTCCCCCTCCCAAGGAAAAAGAACATATGCTGGAATCCATCCAAACACAACCTCAGTTTTAACATGGGGAATATCAGTTATTTTAGAACCATTTCCTGTAGTCATTTTTTTTAAAGGATAAAAAAAGTTGAATTATTTATTTTAGAAACTAACCTGAAGTTCAATTTTAACATGCTAAATGTCTGCCTTTACAAAGTTTCTTTTAAAAATCTATTTTAAAGAGGTGGGGGTTGCTGAGAACGAGGCTGTCCAGGAGATAAGTCAACCCAACTGTCTAAAAATTCAAAATGAGATGGGAGGGAGGTGGATGAGGAAAGGAGGAGAAAGGGAAAGGAAGGTACAGGAGTGAAGAGTCACACAATGGTCTCTAGGATTAAAAACCTAAAAGCTCACATACTCAACAAATACCAAGAGCCAATGTTCAAAATACTGTATAGCAAAGAAGAAAGTAAATATGCAGGCTAAAAAATGACCAAAATGCTACTCAGCCCAAGAGCAAGGGTTCCTATACCTGAGGTTCCTACCAAAAGATACAAAGTCCAAAGCCCAGGTGCTCTGATACACTAGGTCTGGGGTAGTGTTCACGAATCTTTATTTTTCTAACTGGCCCCCAAATGACACTGATACACATTATTCCCACAGCTGAGAACCACTGATTTACTGTATTTCCTTACTGAAAAAAGCACTGGAATGTTTTTATTATAATAATGAATAAGTCTTTTGGTAAGTGCTTTCCATTTATCTTCACATCCATCCTGAAGTAGGAACTATTATTATGCCTATTTTTAAATGCGGAAACTTGAGGCATGAAGAGGTCAAATAACTTGACTTATGTTACATAGCTTTTAAATCAAGAACCTGGGATTTTTGCCCAAGGCTTATCTGCCCCATATTTTCTTAGCACTCTGATCTGGTAAACTTTAGCAAGCTAAATGTTTTCCACTCTCTAGTCTAAGGACTTTATGTGATTAATCATCTTAATAATATATCATAGGCAGGACTTCCCTGGTGCAGTGGTTAAGAATCCGCCTGCCAATGCAGGGGACGTGGGTTCGATCCCTGGTCTGGGAAGATCCCACATGCCGCGGAGCAACTAAGCCCATGCACCACAACTACTGACCCTGTGCTCTAGAGCCCGCAAGCCACAACTATTGAGCCCACATGCCACAACTACTGAAACGTAGGCGTGCCTAGAGCCCGTGCTCCACAACAAGAGAAGCCACAGCAATGAGAAGCCCGCGCACCAAAACAAAGAGTAGCCCTGCTTGCCGCAACTAGAGAAAGCCCGAGCACAGCAACAGACTCAATGCAGCCAATAAATAAATAAATTTATTTTAAAAAAATACATATATATACCAGTAGGCATTAATACAGAACTTAAATCCCAAAATTCAGTAATAAACTGTATATGCTGGGATAATGTCGGAAAAATCATATATAAAGTGTGGTCTACTCAGAGCATTAGGGAGGTGTCTGGTCAGGTCTGCAGTTATTTTAGTTGCCTTTCATTCCAATTTAAGATCAGTAAAAGTATGCTTCTGATCTTAGGCAGCATATGCTCCTTCACCAACATTAAACCTTTACTTAGAAAAAAGCTGGACAGAGTAGAATCGGACTCACTAGGAATTACTGCCAAGGGCTCCACAGCTTCTCATAATTTCATGATTTTGTTAGTGTTACTCCATCCATCTGCCCAGGGCGCCCCACCCTACCACGCTGATGTGCCAACTATTCGTCCTTTGAGTCCCAGCCCAAATACTACCTTCTTCGTGAAGCCTTCTCAGACGCTCTGGCAGAAATAATCACTGATACCTTTGTGATTTTCAGTGCTTCTCCTACCACATAGGGCAGGCTGCTGCTTATTCGGGAATACATACGTCTTATCTTAACAGAGTCCTTGCAGCATCTCACCTCCTCACCCTTTGTTCTCAGGTGGCCTGAGTTCTTTCTGGTTCTTCCACACCTCTCTGGAAGTTCTTTCTCTCCTTCTTAGGCTCCTTCCTATATGACCATTAGAATATCACTGGTGTTCACCAAGGCTGCATCCTGACTCTCCTCACACGTCATACAAACTTTCTGGGTGACTTCAACCATGTCACCAAGTCCAGCTACCAGAATAGTCTGATGACTCCCATCCACCCATCCGATACATCACCCATTCATTCATCAAACATGCACTGAGACATACTCTATGTCAAGTATGCACCATGCTTTCTCTCCAGGCCAGACCTCTCTCCTGACTGTTCTATGTCCAGCCTACTTGGGTCACAACTCCTCGTCCATTCATGCTCTAACTCCATACCACATCCATTCTAAGAGGCACATTTCTTCCATTTCACACAGGTAATACTGAGATGTATCTTACAAAAACGGCATCTTAAAAATTTCCAACAATGTTTTCTTAAACTCTTATACACACACTGTAAAGGTGGCTCTTATAAGCAGTGGCAACTTAAAACCAGCGACCTGCAGAGACTATCTCAGTGTATTTCCCTTTCATTATTCCACCACAGTGCCGTCCAAGAGAACTTTCTTCGACAATGGAAAAGTGCCATATTTGTGTTGTCCACCTGTCCACATGTGCCTTGCAATGTGGCTAAAATGACTAAAAAAAACTACATTTTTATTTGTATTAAATTGGTAAACTTGTAGATAAAATTATCATCCCTTTCTGCATCTCAGACTTTCCTTCTGGAATCACTTTCTTCTTCATGCAGTACATCCTTTAAGAAGTTTCTTACTAAAGGTCTGCTGTGGTAAGGCTTAATTTTTTTGGCAAGTATATTTTGCCTTTTTCCTGAATGACAGTTTTGCTGGTATACAATCAATGATACTTCCCTTTAGCATTTTGAAAATATTTTTCCAGCTTCCATTATTGCTCTTGAGAAATCAGCTGTCAGTCTATTATTCCCTTGATAAACAATCTATCTTTCCTTTCTGGGTATTTTGAAGATCATCTTTCTTATTTTGGTGTATTTAAGCTTTCCTATGTCTAGATGTGGGTTTCTCTTTATTTATCTTTATTGGTATATGCTTTGCTTCCCCCCTTATCATGTGCATAAAAATTACTCGGATTTAAGGAATGCTGGTCATTTACATCCTTCATGACCTCTCTCTGGAAAGTATTTGTACACTAGATTCTCAAATATTACTTGCCTCTATTTTCTCTATCATTTTTCTGGGACTCTGAACAGACCTCATCAGAGCCTTTATGGTCTTCAAATACACCTTCATGTTTTTCTTTTTACTTCTATGTTACATTCTGGTTATTTTCTTCAAATCTTTTTTTCTAGTTCATTAATTGCTTCTTTAGCTGTTCCTAATCTAATTTACTGAGTTTTTATTTCAACAGTTACAATTTTTCCCCTTAGGCTTTGTTCTTGTTTGCTTTGGTTTTTTTTTTTTTTTCCCTAAATCTGTCTGGTCAGTATTTTTCCAACAACAACAAAACACCTAGATTTATGTTGCCCTTGTACACATACCCCCTTTATTGAGATATAATTGACAGACAGCACTGTATTAATTGAAGGCGTACAGCATAATTTGATCTATGTATATATTGTAAAATGATTCCACAGTAAGATTAATTAACATCAACTGCCTCACATAGTTATGATTTTTTTCTTATGATGAGAACTTTGAATATCTACTCTCAGAGCAACTTTCAAATATACAATCCAGGTTTGTTCCTTATAGTCAGCATGCTGCACAGTATCTACCCAGAACTCATTTTCCTGTAACTGGAAGTTTGTATCTTGACCATGTTCACCCACTTCCTCCATCCCCCACCCCTCACAACAACTAATCCGTTCTGTTCCTATGAGTTTGGGTTTTTTTTAGATTCCACGTATATGTGAGATCATACAGTGTTTGTCTTTCTCTGACTTATTTCACTTAGCATAATGCCTGCAAGATCCATCCATGTTGTCACAAATGGCAGAATTTCCTTCTTTTTTATGGCTGAATAATATGCCTGGTCATTTCTTTTTTCTTTTAATATTTACTTATTTGGCTGCACCAGGTCTCAGTTGCAGCACTTAGGATCCTCACCGTGGCTCTCGGAATCTTTAGTTGCAGCATGGGAACTCTTAGTTGCAGCATGTGGGATCAAACCTGGGCCCCCTGTATTGGGAGCATTGAGTCTTAGCCACTGGACCACCAGGGAAGTCCCCGTTTGTTTTTTTTAATTGTAGTTGATTTACAATGTTGTGTTAGTTTCAGGTACACAGCAAAGTGATTCAGTTATACATATATATGTATATATCTATATTCTTTTTTTTCAATTCTTTTCCATTATTGTGTACTACAAGATACTGAATATAGTTCCCTGCGCTATACAGTAAATCTGTGTCATTTATTTTATAAATGATAGTGTGCATCCCTTACTCCCAATTTATCCCTCCCCCACCCCCCTTCCCCAAGCCTGGTCAATTTTATCTCATGCTCTCTGCACTTATTTGTGATTATATATTTTATTTCTTAAAGCATCTCAAAATGGTTACTTTATATTCTGTAGCAGATAATTTTAATATCTAAAGTCCTCAGAGTTAAGTCTATTGCTCTTTGTTTGTTTCTGATAACTCTCACTCCTGGTGGCTTGTTTTCTAGTAGGGTTAGAAATCTTTAATCCTGGATTCTTATTTGGTTGATCTTAGGAGAATCCTAAGGTCTAAAGTAGGGATGCCTTCCTCCAGAAAGGATTTGCATTTGCTTCTGCCAACAGCCAATGGGCACCATCTACCTGGGCTACTTTAGCTCCTTTCACAGGTCCTAATGGAATGCAAGCTCTTCTAACAAGGCCACTCACCCAAGGCTTAGTCTCCAACCACGTTGGTGAAGGCAACCCATCTTTTGTGTTTGTTTGCACAGAAAGCTCCCAGCTTGGGTTTAACTTACTAACTGGTGGTTAGTTGAGACTTTCGAGGTGTCTTAGTTCCTGTGATCCCAAAAGTACATTAAAAAATGTTTTAACCAGATTACAATGCTTTAGCGAGGAAGCATGTTTGAGAATGCAGTCCACCACACTGCTAGAAACCTAAGTCTCAGACTAATCATTTTCTCTCAAAACCTACTTTTCCACCTTTATTTCCATATTTTGCTGAATGACAACATTCACTCTCACCCAAATCTGAAACCCAGTATAGCAGGTACCAATGACCCTACTCTTTCCTCCACTACCCACCCCAATGCAACAAGGCAACCAAGTCCCAACTTATTGCTTGATCAAAAGTGGGTTTGCTTTTATGTTTCTAACCATCATGGCACCTAGTAGTATAAATTTAATCATCAAGGACAAGGAAGAAAAATAAATGAAGCTAAATTAAAACCAAAATCACACATTCCAGCCAAATGAAGGTGCTTTATATGAAGAAAGGTTTGAATATAGGGAAGTGGAAGGAGAAATGACCTGGGACTTTGGCTGTCAGAACCATGATCACATTTCCAAGGACAGGTTGAATTTCAGTCCAAAAAATTATCTGTCATGATAAATTGATGTTAATTTGAATGTTGGTTTTGCTTGAATTTACTCCATAAATTTGTCATTGTTTTATAGTTACATAAGAGCTGGAAGCATAAGGAGTTTATACCTAGTTTTATGTTCAGGCATATTTAAGCTACTTCATAATAAAAATATTTATGTCAGTACTGGGAATTTGCAAGAAATTTTTCCTTTAAATAAAGAGGTACATAAATTACTGAGAATTAAGGAACACTGGTCTTTATATACTTCACCACCTTTGATACATTCATCATTCTCTCCATAAATGGAGAGAAATAGAATACAACACAACCAGCAAGAAACTATTTACTAAACTCCAGTTTCTCCCCCAAGTCTCCAGCTGTTTGAAGCAGCTCAATAATGATGAATCTTTTAAGGCAGACGCTTTGTTTCTTTCCTCCAACAGTGGCAGTTTCTAATAGATAAGAAATATGTTTCTCATCTGTAGACAGCCCAGCTCCTACCACCACGCATTCCTACTAGAATATATACAATGGCACAAACGTATCTGGCAACAGTAGAGCAAATGCAATGCGTCAAACAAAGACCAGTCCTTGCTTTAAGGAAGTCCCTTTCCTGGTTGGGTTTCAATAACCGGGAACCAGAGTAAGTACAGCATTGTTGTTCTGAATGAATACAAGAAACTCCCAATCATTTCTTTTTAACTTCTATATTCTTATTCTTTATGAATTGATGAACTGTAGTTCCTTCAACCTCTAGACATTTCATTTTAAAAGTCCCCTTCTGAGAAAAAAACTCTCTCCAACACACTGGTCCATGTGTCAACATCTTGTATTTCTCTTCCCACAGAGTCTGACTCTGTCAGAAGCAGCAGGGAGGTCACAGCATATCCACGAAATCCTTACTTGACAGAGGAGCACACCAGAGCCCAGAATGCTGAAAGGCTTCCCCAGGGTCCCATGGCTGAGGGGCACAGACCAGAACCCGGTTCTACCCAGTCCTGCCACCCAATCCAAGTCTGTGAGTCACGTGATTCATTTCAGATGTAGTTTGAACTAGGACTTCAAATTGATGCCTCTGGTCATCATTAAACTTTTTTTTTTAAGTCAAGTAATTTGATATTTTGCTAATAAAACTTGAGGATATCCAGTGTACGAAACAGCTCATGTGTCAATAAAAATCTAATGAAAGTTTCTAAAATTTTAAACCCTAATTCTAGGATTCTTACTTGAAAGTGTTCTGTTGTCATTTTTGCTTTCGTTTTTGATTTTTAATCAGAGCACATTAACTCCGTGGGGGGGCAGAGGAATGAGATCACCTTTTTACTCAGAGAAACAGAACAGTCTACTGATAGTTTTAAAATAACATAGTGACCACATGTAACGCTAATTCAGCAATTCTCAAATTCAGATCTAGGGTGGGGCACAAGAACATGCATATTTAACATGACATATTATATTGTTGATGGCCTGAATGTGAAACACTGATCTATTCAATTTTCTAAAAACTAAAACTAATTTTGGAACTATTTCTATGGAGTCAAGAAAGCAAGACAAAGAAAGGAAGGAGGAGAAGGGAAGAAGAGTAAGACAGAATCCCAAAACACACCACACAGACAGACAGACGCGATGTTACCCTTCAAGCATGTGGGAAAGGGGTTTTCATGGAACAGCATTCCTAAACTCTGGCCTAATAAATTATGTTGAGAGCGATTGCTAAGAATTTAAAAAACCAACTCAAAGCATAAATGGTGCTATTACCCAAAGAACAGGTGAAATCACAAACTAGTACACAGTGTGGCAGATTTCAGGCCCTCAAGAAATATTTGTTTAATTAAGAAGCAACTCCAGCTCTAGCTAGAAATCTATTTAACCACTGAAGAGAAATCATAATTAATATGATCACATCTAATTTTTCCCCCTGTGTTTGTTTCCTCAGGGCATCTGTAATGACTGACGTGGAAATGGAACCAAAAGTATTATTATAATAATAACATTTGTTGGAAAGCTCATCCTATATTTTCATAGCTCATACACTGATAGATATGGTTTTATGAATTCTTCTCAGGCTTTTTCAAAGAAATCTAAACTATTAAAATTACATTATCCACCTGAAACCAAGTAATACTGGCAAGCAAAACCTACTAGAAAGGACAAGTGGAAGAAAAGAAAAGGGGAGGAATACGAATACAATTGAGGGGGAAGTCAGGAATTAATTGTAGCTAAAAACACAAACTGCTCCTTCATGGTCCAGATCCTATATCATTGTAAAGAAAGAGGGGAAGAAATCCCCAAAAGCCATTGTTCTGAAGGAAACTTCCAGAGCTCCTGAGGACACTGAATCACCCTATGCTCTCTAAACACATCACCAGTCCAGCTTCATTTGTCCATCCATCCATTCATTCATTCTTTTTTCCTTTTTTCATTTCAGGATAACATTTAGCAGTGTTTATTTTATTGGCTTTATCCAAAAGTAAATCCTGATGTTATATTAGGAAAAGAAATTTTCAACTGCAAATTAATGCCTGCTGTGAAGCTGAGTGCACAGTTTTACAAAAGTATTCAACATAAGTTAAGTTCACAGGCTTTGGAGTCTTGAGAGAAATGGGTTCAAATCCTGATTGCATCACTTATTATCTGTGTGACCTTGAGACTGGTGCATCATTTAACTTTCTGAGCCTGTTTCCTCCTCTATGAAACAGGGGCCATTTTCGGTTATGACATCCACCTCCTGGATGGCGTGGGGAGGAGAGCCAGCGTCCTAAAGGACCTTGGCACCATGCCCAGCTCACAGCAAGTGGCTGTTTTCATCGTTCTTTCACACCTGCTGCATCGGCATCAGGGCTCCACAACTTCCTGTTTGGGCAGGTCAGTCTACAAGTATTCCCCAGACTATCAAACACTCTGTTCCAAGCTGCAACAGCTCCCGCATGAAAGCCCTCCTCAAATGACCATCTAACACCAGGCTTGTGAAAGCCGCGAGCCTGCAGGCCCTAGAGAACTATGTTATGCTCTGAGTGAAGACGAAATGAAAGCCACTCTCCTCAGGCTTCCTCAAAGGATCAGCCACCCTCGAAGAGCGCTTCATCTAGCATTTTAGCCATAGTGAAAGAAGCCAAAGAAATGACCCCCAAATTTTCACTCCTGGAGCAAGCTAACCTTTATTGAATAGCAAGTGGGAGAGTGGAAGCATGTAAATCTTGTAAATCTGCTCTACTGCCCTCATCCCAGGGCACACAACTACTCTAATGTATGAATCCTCTTGAAATCTGAACCAGGCCAGCATATACCAACAAATAACACAGGGTCAGTAGAGAAAGAAGCTGCTGGTTCTTACCAAATTTCCCTAGCCCTTAGGCAACAACAACGCTCTCCAGAGCCCATTTCCAAGGCAATTCTTTCTGGAGGAGGACAGCACGAGAGACAAGGGCACTGACTGCAAGGCCAGGTTGCCAGGGCTCAAATCCTGGCTCCATCCCACCCTGGTTGTGTGACCTTGGGCATGTCATGCAGGAGGGGCACAATGACAGCATGTAGCTCGTAGGGCTGCTGTGAGAACTGAATGGATGATCATCACTCTGGATTGTCTAAAGCCGCAGCTCTTCAGAGGCCGGCATCAGGAGCACCTAGGAAGCTTTTCCAAGAGGTACGTGTCTAGGCAGTAGGTCTGGTTTACAGAACGTGTATTTTGACAAAGCAATGTTATTCTTCTGCCCACCTAGAGGTGAGACACACTGGCTGAAAGCAAGTCCCAACTCTACCAGACCAGCCTTTCCTGGCAGGATGGGGCTGGTTCAGGGTGTTTCGAGGCTACCACTGCCCACAAAAATGCCTCTGCAACCTGCGTGCTGCTGCCTGAAATTCCTTTAGCACGAGCTTTCCACTGCACAACTCAGAAACACGTTTAAACCAGAAAAGGAACCAACATTGGGTGAGCATCTACAGTGTGTCAGGCCCTTTATGTCTATGTCCCGCTCCTCAAGATCATCCCACAGCACAGCTCCTACACAAAGGAGGAAACGGAGGAGCAGAGAGGTTCTGTAGTAGAGCAGGTATGTCTACTCACTGCACCACACCACCTCCTGGCCTATCATCTGTGCTCAGGAGCCCTGGACATGGTTCTAAATCAAGGACGATGAAAGTGGACTGAAGGAGGAGCTCGAGACACACACCCCACCCCACCCCCAGGGCCCCTCAGGTGGTACTGACCCAAGAATAAGTTGGAGTATTAAAGGTGTAGAATGGAGTCTTCCACTCACCCCTTGCCTCCTCCTCCAGGAGAGGATTTTAGCAGATTTCAAGCTGACCAAGCCTTGATGCTACATCTATAAATAAAATTTATTAGGGACTTCCCTGGTGGTCCAATAGCTAAGACCCCACACGCCCAGTGTAGGGGACCTGGGTTCAATTGCTGTTCAGGGAACTAGATCCTGCATGCCATAACGAAAGATTCTGTGTGCCACAACGAAAGATTCTGTGTGCCGCAACTAAGACCCAGCGCAGCCAAAAATAAATAAATATATTTTTTAAAGAATCTATTAGCCTTAAATCTTTCCCTCTCCCTCTCTCCCTTTCTTTTTTCTATGCAAAAGGGAAGGAATAGATGACATAATGGAAATAGACAGATAAAAATGGAAAAAATGACCTGAGGTAGAAAATAATCTACCTCAAAATAAAACCCCAAAAAACAAAAAACTACTATACTATGAAGCTCAATAAGATCACAATATCCATAGTAACATTAGCTAATATTTATTAAATTTAATCAGTACCAAGAACACATCATCTCCTGACAACCCCTAGAGATTTCCATTTCTCAGATGAGAAAACTGAGGTAGGAAAAGGTTAAAAATAACTTCTCCAAAGACCCACCATTTGTGAATGGAAATTCAAACCAGGATAAAAATCTAGCCTTCTCAACTCTTAAATCTAGTATGTTATTTTCTCTGTGAAATCGCTATGTGATCTGTCAAGTCTTATAGAGTTATTACTTTCCCTGTTCTTAGGAATTTTCCATGAGCTGTAAAGTGCCTCAAAGCTGCAGAAAAAGCAAAGGGATGTGGATAATCTATAAACTGGAATCTCATCCCTGGAATAAATAAGAGAAGCTTGTAAACCTACTTTCAGCTTGATGAACAGAAAATAAATAGAAGCATCCAAAGAAAATGAAGGCAATGAAGAAATAACATTAAGGAGGAAAGCAATAGGCTTAAGGGCAAAAAAAAAAAAAAAAAAAAAAAAAAAGAAAAGAAAAGAAACCCAAAGTCACAGGATACTGCTTTGTGGGTGCTGGAGAAACAATGCGATTTATCAGGAAACATCAAGCCCGGAAAACAAGGATGGGAAGGCAATTCAGATAACTGTCAAGCAGTGATGTAGGGCCCGGGGCAAGCTGGCCTTAAGGAGCAGGCAGGGGCCTCCCAGGTGCTGCTGGCCTGGGTCGGGAGGACAAGGGTCTGAGATCATCAGGCCTGAGAAAGGAAGTGACGGAATCTGTGCTGCTTAAGCAATTAGTCAGAGTGCCCAAGAACACCACGCTTCCTCCCATCTCCCTGACCTGCAAATGCTAGGGCAATCCAGACTTCCCTTCTCAACACAGTGGATGATTTTTTTTAAAATACTAGATAGATCAGAGAGACAGAGAGAATTTCTCTCGCCACACGGCACCCTCGTCATCAATGAGGATGCCAAAGGAGACTTCCGGAAGCTGAACGCAGTCACAGAAATAACCAGCGGCCCCAGGGTCCGGATTCCAGAGGTGGTTCCTCTAACTATGCCCTCTCGGCCAAATCCCTCCCTAGCTCAGCCCAATCAGCAGCCAAGGGGCAGGCAGGGCAGACAGGATAACCTCTAAGAGGCAATTCTGGTCACTAGCTCCCTTCCCAGGTTACCCTGTTCTGCCTCTCGCATCGCACAGGCTCTAGTGAGCTCTCCACTTGTCCTTCTAACCCCGAGAGAGAGGAGAGAAGGAAGAAACTGAGTATAAAAAATGCACGTAAGCCTCAACGAGCCTATAAGAAGTAGAAATCCAAAATATAGGCAGAACTACTGGAGCCAATGAAAATATCTGCCATTTATTGAGCCATTATTATGTGCCAGGCACCGTTCAAAGTACACCGCGTGTACTGGCTCATTTAATCCTCACAATAACTCTCTAAGGAAGGTAGGTTAAGTCCCCTGCCCGGGGGGGACACAGCCTGTAGTTAAGCGGGGACTGGAACCTGGCTTCCAGAGCCTGAGCTCTTCTTAATCACTACACATGCAGCATCAACTTGGGGATAAGACTTCCCAGCTAATGACAGGATGCTGCTTTGCTCTTTGCCTGAAATTCCATCAACTCAAACTGACAATGAGTATTACGGGATGCTGCCAGTTTCCCCGGGGAAGAGGAGGCGATGAGTTTGGAAGTAGCAGCTGGCAAATGCACAGCGTGAGTGAAACCATGCCCTTCACAGACACAGCTCCCTGATTCCAGGCTCTCTCTCCTCGAGCGCAGGCCCAAAGTCTCTCTCAAAAGAGCAGCATTCCAGGTGACTGGTGGCAATGAGGACCCACCCAGTGAACTCATGCACTCAGGAGAGTCTGTGACGCCCAGAAGCGTTGAATGGGTGACTCCAAGTCATACAGGTACTTGGAGAGCGACCCAGGGCCAGAACCTGAGCTGCCCAAGTGCCAATTTCACGTCCTTTCCATTCTTTAAAAACAAGATTCATGTCTTATCCCTTATTTATTATGGAAACTTTCAAACACATAAAAAAGTAGAAAGAATGAATGAATCCCCATACACCCATGATCCAGCTTCAACAATGATTAACTCACGCCCAACCTAGCTTGCTCTCCATAACCACATATTCCCTCCCCCTCCCCCACTCCCGCCAACTCCAGGTTGTCTGAAGGTAAATCCCGGGCATCACATCCATTCATCCACAAATATTTCAGTGTGTATCTCTTACAAATAAGGATGCTCTAAAGCATAAACACACGAATATTATCATGCCTACAAAAATGAATCATGACTTAACACCAGTTATCTGATCACTGCTCATATTTCCCCAGTTGTCTTATGTTTTTTAGAGTTTGTTTGAATCAATGCAAATAAAGTGTATACATTGCAACTGGTTGATAAATTTCATAAGTCTCTTTCAACCTCTCAGTCCCCTATTCATCGCTGTCTCTCTTTTTTCTAACAATCTATTCGCTGAGGAAACAAGGTCAATTGTTCTGTAGGGTTTCCCATCGTCTGGATTTTGCTGAGCTTTCTCTTCACCTCCCTCAGTGCCCTGCACTGTACCTTATACAAAGGAAGCATGCCTGGGCTCACCCACAGGCATTCATATTCATTTTCATATTTTCACTCTCTCCCTCCCTCCTTCCCTCCTCCTCCCTGTCTTAAAAGAATAAATTTCATGTAACTGTTGATTCAGTTCAGCAACTCACTACTGAGTGCTGATAAGGCAAGGCTGATGGAATACCAAGGTGAATAAGACAAGATTCTCATCTCTGAGAAGACACAATCCCATGAGGGTGATAAAGGCCATAATGTCAATTCATGGGGGACAGACAAGAACTATCTGAGAAGGCTCTAGAAGAACTTCCAGGATGTGGTGGGACCTAAGCTACCCTTTGAAAAAGATGGTTGGGGCCCATTTGGAGCAAAGGGCAATATGACATAGAGGATAACCTGGGCAAGGTTAGGAAGGTGGGAATGTTTCTGGTACGTAAACTGACAGCAGCACTGGTGGAGAAAAGATTTTACGGGAAAAGAGTTTGGTACGGAAAGCTCCTGAGTATCTGCTGGGGATTTGAGAACCATCGAGCATGTGTGATGAGGGGATAGCACTAGATCTGTATTAGACAGAGTCAGCCGCAGCCCTGAGACTCTATTAGAGGCCAGGAATCCAGTTTGGGTTCCGATAATCCAGCTAACAGGGCCCTGAGCTAGGCCAATGGGAAAGACCAAAAAGAAAAGGAAGTGACATGATTTGTCAACTGAATACCTGGGGCCAGAAGGGCAGGAAAAGTAGAAGATGAAAAGCTGATTTGAGAAAACAAAAACAATTTTCTTAAGGAAAACAAATTATTTCCATAATACTTCAAGTAACACTTTTAGAGCTTTGTATTAAAACCCACACCAATATAAACATTCTCTAATGTTTCGAAGACAGGGATCATAGAAGGAAGAAAATTAACTCTAAAGATAAGTCCTAACAGGCTCTATATTTATTTTATCTAGGGATAAAATGCAAGCAAGTGTTTAAATCACAACCTCAATCTCTGAACTCTCAACTGATTTTGAATGTAGACACAAATCATGATCAGTAGTTCAGGGTTACAAATTTCCAAGACACTGACACAGGGCACAGGAGAAGGCTCCTTTGACTTAGAGACGATCTCAAGACACATAATTTCCCTTTATCTAATTAGAGAACACAATAAATTCTCCTAGTACCAGACAGCACAAACCCAATTAAGTGCTTAAAAGATACTTTCTGTGATGATAAATCTCTTTTAAAAAACAAGCCAAAAAACCTTATTTTTTATATAGATTGCCTGAAAAAGGAAAACAATAATATCACTTCTCATGTTAACTTCTAAATAACTAAAAGAGCTATTTTATCCCCTGGATTTCAAATCCTATATCACACTAGCTTTAATGTAAGCACAAAGAGTAAACTCCAGGTATTTTTAGAACCAATGGAAAGTTATAACTTAGAAGCTGATTTCCTTTCACTTAGGAATATTCCTAAATGATCCCTTAAAACATGCCTATTTTTTAGAGGACTACATTAAATTCAGGCGTTTAAGTACATATCAAAGTTAACATAATGCCCACCTTCTGGGCGTAGCTCTGGATTTTCATTTTTCAAGTTTTATTTTACAAAGGATTTTAAGTGGGTTTATTTTCCCTTCAGCCCCATTTTCAGAAAGTTTCACCATCAGAGTAATAAACCACTTCCCTAAACCATTAAATCTTGAATACTTCCCTCGCAAAGAAATCAAGTATTTTGTATTTTACTTGACCATTTGCTATGTCTGCAATACACGCACACAGAGAAAGACAGTTTGAGATGTGGAATCCAAAGAACCTCGGGTGTGTGAGTTTCAGCCGTGCAGCGTTGGTAAATCACTTACCTATTTCCTCACTGTACACTAGGGTCACATCGGCACCTGTCTCTCAGGAACGCTGAAGAACTCTCTCTGATTCTCCGATGCCAGCTGGGTGTCCTACAATTCAACTTTGACCCCAGAGGGAGCATCAGACGCACAGGTTTAAGGGCTCACTCCTACAAGACTGTCCTCACTCCAGATGCCGATGACAAGCACCAGGGTCCCAGGTCACCTGTATTTCTATCTGACTCAGCCCCCCCCCTCAGGTTCACAAGAGCAGCTCACAGAACTCAGGAAAACACTTTAATTTAGTGGTTTGTCACAAAGAACACAACTCAGGGACAGCCAAGTGGAAGGGCTGCACAGGACAAGTCTGAGGGGAGGGAGTGCACAGAGCTTCTATGCCCTGTCTGGGTGCACCACCCTCCCGGTACCACAATGTGTTCACCAACCCAGTCGTTTGGGGGTCTTCCATAGGTTTCATTGCCTAAACATGACTAAGTCATTGGCCACTGGTGAACTCCATCTCCAGTCCCTCTTTATTCCCCCCCTACCCCCAGGTCCAGGGCGGGGCTGAAAGCTCAACCGTCTAGCCATGGCTTGGTGTTTCGGATGCCCGGCCCTCATCCTGAAGCTACCCAGCAGTGCCCTCCCACCCCCTGGCCAGGAGTCATCTCATTAGTATACAAAAGACACTCTGATCACTCAGGGACTCCAGCGGTTCTAGGAGCTCTGTGCCAGCAACCTGGGACAAAGACCCAACATTTATTCTTGTTACACCATATACGGAACATAAATATGGGGTTGGCCAAAAACGTTCATCTGGGCTTCCCGAACGGACTTTCTGGCCGACCCAATACAAACAGTGGCTGTCGGTGTTTTTATTAACACCACACAGCAGTCAGCTTTGCAGGTGCCTGCGCAGCACCGAATGGCAAACACATGGTTCAACTGAGACTTTCCCCACCCCCACCCTTATCTTCCTTCTAACAGTCAGGGGCTCAAGAATGGACAAATAAGATGGACAAGGAGCCAATGGCATTCCCCTGATCACAGGGAAGGGCTCTGAACGGATCTCATCAGTATGAACCTCAACACTTTTGAACGACAGTTAGGAAAACTCCTTCCCTAGATGTGAACAAGGATACACATCATTCTAGAAGCGACTGGCAGCCATTTTACCACCTTGAAAAAAACACATTGAAAGAGCTGGCAGAAGAGACCAATCCCAAAGCAGCACTTCTCAACAGCCTGTAACGGTCTCTAACAAGGTCAGGACAGAAACAAGCATGTTTAGAAACATCTATAGCAACCTGGCAGAAAAATTTTACATCTGTTGAATTTAACTTTAAAAATATGGCATACATTTGTCTTTTCAAATTTCATCTCTCTACTACATTTTTCTTTTTTCTTGAATACAAATTCATTTGTATTTGTATCGTATTTTATAAAAGTACTAATCTGCATTCGTTTAGAATTTTTTCTTAAAAAAGTTCCTTTCCTCAGATAGCTTGAGAAGCACTGGCCTAAAGACCTGAGCAATGAGACAACAGCCTTGATCAAACCATACTTAAACCCGATGCGTCATCTCTACTTTTTAGTTCAGTGAGCTAACAGATACTCTTTACTCTTTAAGTCTATCTGAGTTGAATTTTCTGCCATTTACAATAGAATCTATTCTACCTAATACTGGAAACTGATTACCAAAGTATGGTAGAAGAAGGGACAAAGATGGAGGTAGGATACAGCACAGGCAAAGGTACCAAGAATTCCAATCATTACATAAAACTCTACATGAAACTGAAGAAGAAAATATCCAATCAAAGATGTATATTCTGGGACTTTCTAGGTGGCACAGTGGTTAAGAATCCGCCTGCCAATGCAGGGGACATGGGTTCAAGCCCTGCTCCAGGAAGATTCCCACATGCCACGGAGCAACTAAGCCCATGCGCCACAACTATTGAGCCTGTGCTCTAGAGCCCATGAGTCACAACTATTGAGCCCCTGTGCCGCTACTACTGAAGCCCACGTGCCTAGAGCCCATGCTCCGCAATGAGAAGCCACTGCAATAACCAGCCCGAGTACTGCAACAAAGAGTAGCCCCTGTTCTTCACAACTAGAGAAAGCCCATGTGTAGCAATGAAGACCCAACATAGCCAATAAACAAATTAAATAAATAAATTTTTTTAAAAGATGTATATTCAGATAAAGGCTTTCAGAGCCCTGCAATTAAATGGCCGCCCTGATGGCTTTCCTTCCTTAAAACAATGAACCCATGCAAACATTTCATTGTTTCACTCCTTTTGGCAACTGTCAATTTTGAGCCAAATGAATTATTTTCAAGCAAATATCACACACAGTAGGGAGTGATTTTGGTTTCCTAAATTGTTGCCAAAGCTTTGCATACTGAAGCTTCCAAAAAAAGGAGAACTGGAAAAATGACAATTTAGAGGTGGGAAAGAAACATGAGTTATTTCAAAGCAGCAGCCTGTGATACAGTGAAATCTTTCTTCTAAAGTGCCTCCATCTAACATTTTCCAAGCTGCAATCATTTCAACTGCTGGCTTTCACTGTATTTATGCTAAAATTTAGCTGATTTATTTTAATAGTACTTTACCAGGGTGAAAGGCCAAAAACGGATACAGAGGAAAAAAAAAAAAAGGAAAAGAAACTACTACTGTAGGTTTTAAAGATAAAACTAGAAATGGAAGGAATTAGGAAAGAAGAATGAACTTTGTTAAGAAAACTGTTGACTAGCTATATTTCTTTTACTAATCTAAAACAACCCTAAAACAGAATGAGGTTACTCTCAGTTAGAAGCCCATGTATAATACATGAGGTGAGTAGATTATGGGCAGGGGCCGGAGTACCGGAGTACCGACCCTAAATAATCAGTTCAAGGCCAGGGAACTCCTAAATCCCTTAACAAGATGCTATAGTCTCTGGTGAGCGAGGCAGTTAGGAAGGAGAACAGTAGCCTCCTCCAAAGCTTCCCTCACTGTGGGTGGGATCCAGGGACATTTTCTCTAGGAGTCTGAGATCTAGAAACTTTCTATTTCTTTTTTCTTTTGATGTTTTTAAAAATTAATATATAATAATATAAGCATACTTTATGCCATTCACATGCCAACCTTCTTACAGTCAAGTAATCTCAGTTCCTACAATTGCATTTATAAGCATGCTGGTACCAAGATCATTCAAAATGACAGCATTTAACTCTTTTTAGTGTTTCTCACGCTGCAGTGCACACCCCCAGACATGCCCTTAGAAGTCCACGTTATCTCAAGTTTCAGACACTTGAGCCTAGTTAATTCTATCATATCCCTTTGGAAGGAAGAACAAGTAAATTACTTTATAGTTAAAAACAGGGGAGTGATATGAGGCCCGGAGATCACTTCCATAATATTCTTAACAAAAATGCGTAACCTTCATTCAGTCATGAAAAAATAGCCAACAAACCCCAAATGACAGGCATTCTACAAAATAACCGGCCAATACTCTCCAGAGCGTCCAGATTATGAAAGACAAAGAAAGGGTGAGACATTGTTCCACATTAAGACGACTAAGGCACTATGACAACTGAATGTTACATGTAATCCTGGATTGGATCCTAGACCAAAAAAGAATATTAATGGGACATTAACTGGCAAAATTTGAATAAGGTCCTTGGATAATAACATTAAATCAATGTTTAGTCACTGATTTTTGATCACTGTACAGTGATTGTGTAAGACATTTACATACAAAAAATCTAGATGAAGAATGTAAAGAATTCTTCGTACTTTTTGCTATTTTTTGGAAAGCCTAAAATTATTTCAGAATAAGAAGTTTAAAACACTAAAAAAAAAAAATGTAAACAGACAAGGAAGGGTATGAATCAACAAAAAGGAAACTCAAAACAGCAAAAAACTGTACAATGTCTATTAATGTCCAGTGGACTAAGGGGTCCCGTCTCCTCTGCAGAGATGGCCCTTACAGAGAGCTCCCGGGTAGGTTTCCCTCCAGAACTCATGCCCAGGCCCCTTTCTGGCTCTAGTCTTAAACATTAACCATCTGATATTTTAGCTAACTTGAATCTCTTATGATCTGAGTTAACAAGAACCCAATTCCCAGAGTGCAATCACTTTATAGGTGTGCTGAGGAAAGGACTGATTTTCCAGGTTATTAAAGCTGAGAGCCAGACCCCAGACTATGGTGATAAAGAGCTACTTGCTCTGGGCCCTGCCCAACAACCATTCTGCAAGCCTGTAACACCCAAAGATTGTTGCTCTCCACGTGTTCTTGCAAAGATAACAGGCAGCTCCCAACAAAAAAAAAAAAGAATGTACTCAAGTCCAGTCACCTTGTAAAGCAGGAGATGTCAGCAGTCAGCTTTGAATCTTGTTGAATAAAGGATTAAGGAGGACTGAATAGCCAAGGGCCAAGAGCCAAACTCATACACAACTCGGCAAAGGTTTAGCAGACGGTTGGTTTCAACTGAATAACCTTTTTATAAGTCTCCCTTAGGACCTACATCCACAGTGCCCCAGAATGATCCTTATAAAAGGTAATCCTATCCATGTCTTTCCCCAATCTAAAACTTTTAAATAGTTTTCCACTGCATTTAAAATAAAAACCAAGATCCTGGTGGTGGCCTGATGGCCTGGGCCCTGCCCACTGCCCCAACCCTTCATCAAGGTCCCTCTCCCTTGCATCCTCCAGTCCCTGAGTCAGCCTTGATCTTCACTCCAAAGACTCGGTGCAAGCTGTGCTCTTTGTCTAGAATGTCTTCCCATCCCCTTACCCCAACACACACACACACACACACACACATATACACACCTTCAGCCTAGCTAACTTCCACTCATCAATATTACTCAGGTTTCAGCTTAAACCCACTTAATCAGGAAGCCTTTCATTGACCAACCTTGAGAACTAATGAACGCCCTCTATTTGAGAGTGTTCTCATAGCACCCTGTGGTTTCTCTTCATAGAACTTACCACCAGGACTTCCTAGGTGGCGCAGTGGTTAAGAACCCACCTGCCAATTCAGGGGACATCAGTTTGAGCCCTGCCCAAGGAAGATCCCACATGCCACAGAGCAACTAAGCCCGAGCGCCACAACTGTTGAGCCCATGCTCTAGAGCCCATGAGTCACAACTATTAAGCCTATGTGCCGCAACTACTGAAGCCCATGCACCTAGAGCCTGTGCTCCACAACAAGAGAAGCCACCGCAATGAGGAGCCCACGCACCACAATGAAGAGTAGCCCCCGCTCTCCACAGCTAGAGAAAGCCCGTGTGCAGCAACAAAGACCCAATGCAGCCAACAAATAAATAAATTAAAAAATATATATAACAGCTTAAAAAAAAAAAGAACCTACCACCATTTCTAATTATATATTTAAAGGCTCTTGGTCTCATGATTCAGTTAGGAGCATCCAGAGGTCAGGGACTAAGTCTGGTTTGCAAACCACCACATCCCATTGTCTAGCACAATACTTTGTGCTTCAGATATGGGGTGGATGATGCTGCACAAGTCCTCGGCTTCTTTCAGGGATTGAATGAAGCACAGTATGTCAAGCATATGGATAGGGTAAGCACTCATTATGCGACAGCTATTAGAATTACGTCAAAATGCCTTTGCTCTGAATATGCCTGAAATTTACCACTGCTTTTTCTTTCACCTGATGGAGAGGAAAAAAGCCTAGCAAAAGATGCCAAGTTGTCATTTTTTCAATGATACTTTTTGACTGTCGTCAGCTCATTTTAGGATACTGAAAAACTTCAAATTGCAAGGTGTAACATCAAGAAAGGAAACGCTTCTAAAATGAACACGCCATATGTTTTTTACTCTGAGATAAATCTATACTCATCATAAGGACATTTTCACTTCCCTCTGTAGCCTTCATTGTTGCTTTCTCTTTCAAACTCCTGGTTATTAATTCAAGGACATTTGCTCCCCTTTCAAACACCAAAGGCTCTACTAAACTCTCATGAAAATGAATCTTAACTATGATTAAAATTTCATTTGCTTTAAAAACAGGAAAAACTTGCTTCTACCTCAACTGTGAACTAATAAAAGTAGGATAAATCACAGCCATCCTAAGCAGTCCTTGTTCATAGGAGGATTTTTAAACCATTTAAAATTGTAAGTTAGTGAAAAGATAAAAATGGGGGATTGAAAAACCCAAATTGATCATTTTTTCAAGATACGTTTCACTGTAACAGTAGCTAAATTCTCCTGGGGTCAGGCAATATACTCAGGCAAAGGAAACAGGGACCAAATACCGAGATTTCTTAGGGAATAACTGGACAAATTCCTATTGACCAGAGGAGAAATGAGAATTTAAGAGTGTGCTATTTCCTTAGAAGAAAACTACCCTTTTAATAATTTGGCTCTAGAAAATGTCTCCACTGTATTTTACACAGCAATACCTAGCAGCTGCACGCAAAGCCCAGTGGGTAATTCAAAGCTGGACAAAGATGTGTAGCGGGGGAAAGACTTTCCTTCTACCCTCCTAGGTTTGATAACTAGGTCTACGAAATAAACTGAGAACAGGCAGATTAACAGGAGAAAAGGTCTACAAACGTATTAATTTTTCATATGACATGCACTGGGGACATCACAGGAAAAATAAAGTGAGTACCAAAAAAAGCAGTGAGATTTGAGAGCTTATATACCATCTTAATACGGGAATGGGAGGGAGGGATGTCAGGCTCTCAGGAGAAAGTAAATGATTTTTAGGAAAGATGTATGGGCCCTTAGAAGAACAGATGACAGTTTGTTATAAAGTCTGTCTGGGTGTGGTGTACGTGAAGCGGTAATCTTCCTTGGTTGATGAAACTCCTGGGGAAGGGATTTGTGACAACAGAGTTCCTTTTGGAGGACTGGTCTTCAGGTAGATACGAGGAGTTCAGAGAAATCTGCTCACTGCATTTGCTGTTTTTCAAGTGCCTTCAGTTTAAAACAATATACCAAAGCGGCTCACTTTGGGGGTCATGTCGTGAATTCCTTTAGGTGAAAGCATGATCCCTATCTTCACTGTCATGGGATAAACAGATACATAATACATACAAATATGTACACACATATATCTGATACTTTGAATCTCATGAAAACTAAGAACCTGGTGGGGGGTGGGGGATATTGATACAAAAGCAGCTCTCTCAACTGCTCTCCCCTTCAACCTACTTGCCAGATTAATCAGCACATCCCACTCCCTCCGTAGAGCATGATGACTGATGTTTCAGCACACTAGGCAGCAGGAGGAGGTGCTTCAGCCCAGGACTTCTCAAAGTGTGGTCCAGAGATGGATGCCAGTCTGCAAACTGCTTGTTACCAGCTGCCCAGGAAACAGCGAGGGAACCTTTAGAAACGCACGTAGTTGTTAGACTTGGTGGCCACATCCAAGTGCATGAATAGTGGACTCCTCTCGGTGACCAACTGTGGTGCCATTGACCTTGTGAGGTGAGCTGCATGGGGCACCAGCTGCCTACTAGTCAAGCGCTATAGAACCATGTGACCACAAGTGATAGTTTGTCACTTTGTCAACTGTAATATAAATGTATTAAAATCCGAATCCGTTTTTTTCATTGAAAGATCATTTAAATTTGACCATAACATTAAAGAACAAGTTGGAATTGGCTACTGAGGAAGAACTGAAGGTGACTTGTGGCACTAGAGCATTGCTTGCTTCATGTTAGAGAACACTGAAAAATGAAGATCTTGAGCTTGCTGAAATTGCTTTGTCCTTTCTCATTCTCATCAACATCGCTCTACGAGGCCAGTTCCTCTACCATGAGTGTTATTAAAACACAACCATAACCAATTTAAATATACATTATTCAGAAACCCTGAGATAAGCTATCACTAACCCAGCCTGGAGTTAACAAGCAAAAAGTAAGTTCATTTATGACACCAAAAATCTTTAACACTGATACACACGGAGTTTGTTAAAAAGTATATATAGGTTATTTAATATGGAGAATCAGCATTTTCCTCATAATTTTCTGTTTAGCTATAACTGGATTAACAAATTATTACAAGAGTAATAGTGATTCATTATGTGAATTGCCTATATGTACACTTTTGAAGAACATGTACAGATTTTGTAATTTTTTCCCTATATTTGTTGTGTTTATATTTACTGAAATGTAATTTTATTTATGTTGTTTCTACGATGTTAAAAAATAAATAAAACTAAGGCTTACATATCTTTTTTCTTTCCTTCTTTTTTTGTTAATAAAAAAGAACAGATCCATGACAGATTGAAAATAAAAAGACTAAAAAAAAAAGAAAAGAAAAGAAAAAGACTAGACCTTCACCACATTTAGGTTAAGAAGCAGTGATCTGCTCCCACCTACAAAGTTGTATCCTTCCCTAGGGTCAAATATATTTACTTCTATTTACGCCAATTGTTCTTATAATTTAATTGTACAGAAGCACATAATAAATTGTATATAAATATATAAAATGAGTTCAGAAAAAATGTTTCTATGAAAATGAAGTTGAACATCTAAATACTGTGAAATAATTCAATAAAAGAGTAACACTAAAATAACTGCTGTTATATTAGGCATGAAGAAGTGGCAGAGGATGGGGAGGCAAAGTGAAAAATCTGGAAGGATTCTATGCTCGTAGTTCACGAGTATCCTAAAGTTCCTAAAACTCTTTACAGTGAGCTAAACCTAAAACCAGGTAGACTAGGTATCACAGGTTATGGTTTATGTGCAAAAAACAACATGGAAACCACTTATCAGGCCCTACCTCAGAAATTAGCAAACAGATGTACATTTATATGTTTGAATTTAAAATAAAATGCTTAAGCTATAAATGTAGCTTTTTTTTTTTTTTTTAACACTTCTCCACTTCAACTGAGCAGCGGCTGGTCATGATAATCCTAGATAAGAGAGCTTATCCTGTAAACACAAAATTCTGCACAGAATATTCAAGAGATTCTGGCCTCCTGTTTCTATGACTGAGATATAACTGGGAGATGATAAAATGGGGACAGAATACAATGTATAGAAAGACACACCAATCACAAAAAGCATAAGGAGTCCAAAAAGAGCTTCTAACCACATAAAGAAAATGAAACAATTTGTGAAATTACACAACATATGTCTCTTTTTAGTAACATTACACCCACACCCAATTCCTACAGAGAATGTCCTTTTTAGCAGTTAACAGCATTAACCAAATAAAAGCAGAGCCCTTGGGGGACTTTTCCCCAAAGGTCAAGGAAACAAACGCAGGATCAAAAAGCAATATATAAAAAGTCCTTTATGAAATAGTGCAAAACATTTTCTCTTAATATCAATACACAAAATTGTTTGGAACCATAAACCAAACTAATCCAAAGCCACAGGTTTAGTTTAATTCTGAATTCAGACTTTTTGTAGCTTACCCACATTGGCCCCCAGCTCAGAATTAAAGTTTTAATTTAGTGTTAGGAAAAATAAGCAAAACAAATGAAAAGCACAATAGTGTGATGAGGGAAATTAACACAGGAAGTCCTATTTAGCATTCTGGATTGAAAAAACTAAAATTATAGGGAAAAAAAATTTTAAGATTGTATTAATACTTAAATTGAAATAATTTGAACAAAAACTCATTTTGAACGAATAGTCCAACCCCCACCTCAAAGCACTGGAACTTGGCTGAATTAATACAAAATTACACTGTCAATTATATTACACAAATGAAACAGAATGGAAATAATATGATAAAAATGGGTGGGGGCCATAGGACCGTGTAGGGGAGGAAAAATAATTTTCTCTCCACCCTTCTGAGTTCTTAGCTGAAACCCTTGTAATAAAAGACAGATTAACAAGAGAAAAACAAACAGAAACTTATTAACATGTATACTTTGTATACATGGAAGACACTCAGAGGAAAATGAGTAACTCAAAAAGTGGCTTAGAATTCAGACTTAAACACCATCCTAACAGGGAAAGAGGCGAGAGAAGCTGGCCTCTTAAGCGGAAAGTAAATGATTTTTTGGAAAGATGAATGGCCCTTAGAAAATTAGGCGGGACGTATGATAGTTTGTGACAAAGTCTGTCTGGGGGTGGTGTCTCCTAGTCTCCTCTCCTGTGATAAGAGTCCATCCTCCCTGGTTGACGAAACTCCTGGGGTGGGGATCTATGACAGCTAGGTTCCTTTTGGAGGATCTGTTTTCAGGCAGATAAGGCGAGTTCAGACAAAGCCTCTCCCTGCATTTATTGTTTTTCAAGTGCCTACAGTTCAAATTAATCAATATATCAAAGTGGCATATTCAGAGGTGGCATGTCCTAAACTCCTACAGTCATATTTTGGGACAGCATATGCCGCTACCCTCCACCCGCAACGTCTAAACATGCTGTGCGGGCACACTGGGCTGATGTTCCAGGTCCTGCCCTCCCGTTGTGGCTCTACCAGTAATTAGTACCATGACCCTGTTTGCCTTAATTCTTGGGTCCCCGTCTGTGATCTCAGGGAGTGAGCAGACGTACACACCACAGGTGCTACCCACATTAAGATTCTATTGCCCTAGAACTAAACACACAACTGAAATGGATTGAAGCTCTTATGGGCAAGGGAAGGCAAAAGGCAAACATAAAATCTACTGCAGTGACAGATCTGGACACTCACCGACTGGGCGGATAGTTATTCTGGTTATGAAACAAAGGAAAAAACTGGAGAGACGTGCAGCCTAGAAAGCAATGTCAAGGACTACCAAACTTTTATAACTCCATCTGGCAAACTGAATAAAACCACAATATATATCTTTTTTAATTTTTGCATTAAAATAGGTTTTCTTCCTTATTTTGTAATTAGCAAAAATTTTTTAAAAACATGAAGGAAATATATGGAGACAAGGGATTCACAGTGGTATTTAAAGACTGCTTTACTGGCATCTTTATCTTCTCTTATAGAATGTTAAATTAATTCTTTCTTTTTAAGTGAAAAGGTAATAATGAAGTAATTAAGAACATACACTCAAAACTAGATGGCCTGGGTCCAAGTGCCACTTACCAGCTGTATATCCTTGAGCAAGTCTCAGTCTCCTCATCTGCAAAATGAGGATAACATAGTCTCAGCACCTGATGTGGTTGCTGAGCATTAATACGAGTCAACATATATAAAGCACTAAGCACAGTGTCTTCGGCACATGCAAGAACCTATGAGTGCTCATTAATATTTTATGATAACTTTATGTTTAACTAAAAATAGATGTTCACTAATATACCAAATGAAAACCAAACAAACATCAAGACCCTAGAAAATCTCACATAAAAATATCAACACTCTAAACATTTAAAACATTAAAATAATTCCAAAATATAATGACATATATATGTCCTATGACAGATGTATGATACATATGACAGCAGCTTCATTTGAGTATTTTCCCAGGCTCCAATCCATCCTATCCACTAGATGAAAGGTCCTAAAGCCATGTTGGGTTTAGGTCATTCCCTACAAGAACCTCAATGAGTCCACACAGTACAGGGTAACCCTCAGATCCCACAACCAGACTACATGAGCCACTAGCACACTGTATTTCACAGTACTTACCACAGTCTGTAATTACAAACAAACTGAGGGATTGTTTGGTTAAAACCTGTCTCACCACTAGAATGAAAGCCCAGGAGGCAAGGCGGGCCTGTTACCCACTGCTGTCTACCACAGGTACGGCTGCTGCAGGTGCCAGGACGTAGCTGACACATGAATGAGTGACCCTCAGCGTCCATGGAGGTTCACAGCAACACCTCACAGGTATGACCCTTCACGGTTTGCAAAACACTCTCATATAAATCTTCTCACCTGAGCCTCACAGAAGCCTTTAGGGAAGACAGAGGCCCAAAAATTCAGAGCCACCCAAGGTCACAGCTCAGTGGCAAAGAACCAAAGTGTGCTAACCTCTAGTCTGGGGTTCCTTCTAGAACATTCTCCTGCCTGAGTTAAATCCAATAAAACATACCAAGGCCTTGGCCTGGCCTTGTACTTTCCAGCCTCTGTGGTTTTTACTCTTCCCTTCTACCCACCTAGAGCTGCCTCCTACCTCTTTTCCTGCTTTTCATTCATTAAACCGATATTTATTAAGGACTGTAATTGATGGGCAAACTCTTCTCCTTCCTTCAGGGCCCACTACTGTGTCATATACGTGCCATTTCTAGTGCACGGCAATCTGTGTATTTACTCGACAAAATGTTTTTCATTGCACAGACATTTATTTGTTCTTTCAATATAAGAGTGAGCACCTACTGAGTGTCCTACTGTGTGAAGTTCCAATGAGAACGGCACAGTAAGAACACTGGTATCCTAGTGGTTTGAAAAACTACTGCAGTTTCTAGAACAGAATAACAATGTAAAAACCTGCTTTAAAAAGCAATACAATTGCTGCCTTTCACACAGTCTGAGATAACCCATGTATCTTAAGAAATAGAGCAACCACCAATACCCACCAAAATAATATAGATTTTATCAATTTTATATCATTTTAAAAAGGAATATAGATTAAATTTATGTACCACCATTAAAAAAAAATAGGCTCATACAATGACATCCACAAGCAAAGTATCCCCAGGTCTACTCCACCAAAATGGTTTTTGTCCATCAGGTCTTTTAAACAGTTATCGGTCCTTCTCAAACTTGTCAGCTTAAAAGCACACATAATTAAAATGGAAACAACAGATTCAGGCATCCTATTCCTCTGAATTACTAGCACAGAACCACAACTCTAAATACTACAGCAATAAACCTGCAATAATCCTCATGAAATATAGTATCAATTAAATGTTGGTGCAAGAAATGTAATACAGAATTACTGCCGTATTAACACTCCCTGAAGATAAATCACCAAAGACTTTAAACAAGTGAAAACCGATTCTATGAATATTTCACACAGCTGGCTTTATTTAAAGTTTCCCATAACACATACACTGGCATGAAAAAGAGCTGCAAAGGGTTAATAATGCAAGATTATATATAAATTCAGAAGAAAGGAAGACAGCAGCCTGGGAATCTTATCTTGGAAACGACAATATTTTTCAGCCTCGTGGGGAAAGAAGACAAAAACAGTATTCCATAACGTTAACTCATTACAGGATTTAATAGAAACACTACTCAAGGGCTTCCCTGGTGGCGCAGTGGTTAAAGATCTGCCTGCCAATGCAGGGGACACAGGTTCGGTCCCTGGTCCGGGAAGATCCCACATGCCACAGAGCAACTAAGCCTGTGTGCGCCACAACTATTGAAGCCCAGAGCCCAAGCTCCACAACAAGAGAAGCCACATTAATGAGAAGCCCACGCACCACAATAAAGAGTAGCCTCTGCTCACCACAACTAGAGAAAGCCCGTGCACAGCAACAAAGACCCAACACAGACAAAAAATAATAAAATAAATAAATAATTTACTAAAAAAAAAAAAAAGAAACAGTACTCAACTAATTTTAATCCTCCTCTTTCTTTCCCACCTAAATTTCACTGCTGCATTTAAGAGGCCAATCTCAGATAAGACAAAAAGGAAAGTTGCAAGGACACAATAACGAGAGGAATGGACAAAACCCTAAGAAATCTTCTGTCTTGAGGGCAAAGGTTTGGGTCTGTGAATCTGTACAAAGCTGCATGTCTGTCTTCACCTCACCATCTCTTACACGGACACAACTGCTTTCAAACATCGTGGTCCCATGGGTCTTGAACAAGCCTAAGTAAACCTGCAGAATGGTGGGGTTGTGCTGGTTTGCTTGCTCGAGGGTCTTTGAAAGAGTGAAACTTGCCCAGGTGCTCTCTTATACCTTCCCACAGACCAAGTGGCCTCCCCACCCCCATTTAAGTCTCCTGATGATTCTGCCTTTCCCACACCTTGACCATCTACAAGGCAGTGATTTATAAATCCCACAGAGAAGCCATGACCAGCCTCATCAGGTAAAGCGTCCCTTTTATTAAATCTAAAATTATTCTCTCATTGTGCAGTTTAATTCCATCCCCCTCCCCACTTTTTTTCCTCTGTGAACTCAGTAGAAGGGAATAAATCTCTGAAGGAAAAAAAATCCCTTTTATCTCACAAAATAATCACATCTGCGAATTCTGTGAGTTAAAAGAATAGGTGTGCCCTTCAAAGGAGGGAGGACATCAATGATCAAATTTAATTCTATCATTTATGTTTAAAAGATTCAGTCCTAATATGAACTTGTAGAAACAAAGCATTTAATATCTCCTTTGACTGTGAAATTGTACAGGTCTCCCTGAACGTTTAAGTTCATACCTTCACCTACATTCAATTCCCAGCAGGTGTACAGAGCTTTCCCTAATGGCTTCACTGAGTCACTGAGGGGGTGCAGCTACAACTCAAGGCCCTTCCGTTGACTCTTTCAGCTGCCCTTTGGGGTCCTCTGCTTCCTTACGAAGATGAGAGGACATGATATTCAAGTATGTTACTTATACTCTACTCATAATTCTTGAGTTTAAGATATGCAAAGGAGGAAATTGAGATGCTACTAAAACTGTTTTTGGATGTAAATTATCCTGAGGGCTAATCATGTATAATTTCTTCATTTTCTTTATTCAAGCAAGTGAATCCCAGATAAATTTCCTTTTAGGTCAAATTTTTCTTCCCTTATAAATTCATGACTAATCCTATATACCCTTAACACTGCTTTGCCCCTCAAGAACTCAGTATTACTATAGTATCCTGTTAGGAGGAAAGGCGCTAGAACCTGTCTGGGAGGGGCTGGCATTACATACTCTGGCATGAAGTTGTTATTACTGAGCAGAGTAATAACCCTGTAAAAGAAAAGGGGAAGGACCCTGAGACGTGCCTGACCTCCATTCTGAGGCAGTTACATAAAGGTTTCCCAAAGGTTTTCCCATTTCTAGCATCCTAGTTACTCTGCATCTCTGGGGTGAACACGGGCCCATGTAAATATAGCTGCCTATGTTTACAGTCTCTACTTTCTCTCTTCCATTGAGTTCAATTAAGCTTTCACCCCTGTCATTCTATCAAAACTGCTCTTGTCAAAATCACCAATGGCTCCCATGGTGCCGAAGCCAGTGGTCAATCTGAATCCTTCTTCTACCGGATGATTACTTTGTCTGGAAACATACTCACTACATGCCTTCTGAAATCCCACCCCCTCTTTCTTTGGGTTCACTTCCTACCTCACTGACGCCTCCTTCCAGGGTCTTCTTTGCTGGTCCCTTCTCATCTTTGAACTCTGGATTCCAGAATCTCTCATCTATCCAATTCCCTGCTCAGCCTCTCCACAGGAGTGTCTGACAGGCATCACAAACATCAACCCTAATCAAATTCCTTCTGTTACCACCTAACTGGCCCCTCCCAAAACCCTGCCCATCTCAGTACCTGGCAACTCCATTCTTCCAGCTGCTCAGGAGCCATCCTTGCCTCTGTGTTTGTTTCCTCTCTTTCTCTCTCTCCCCTCTTCTCTCCACGTCTAATCTAATCTAACAGAATAACAGCTCTTCCTTATTTCTAGAACCTGACCACTCAATACGTCCCCTCTCGCACCTGGCACAGCGAACATCCTCTCCTGCCTCAGTTACAGCGATGCCTCTGCTTCCTCCCTTCATTCTAATCTCCTCAAGAGTGATCCTTTATAAAACGTTAATCCAATTATTACATTATTAATCTGTTCAAAAACCTTCTAATGGCTTCCCACCTGTTGTGGGTTAACGTGTTTTCCCCACGAATTCAGAAGTTGAAATCTTAACCCCCAACACCTCAGAACGTGACCTTATTTGGAAAGAGGGTTGTCGCAGATTAATCAGTTAAGATGAGGTCATTAGGGTAGGCCCTAGTCCAATATGACTAGTGTCCTTATGAGAAGGGGAAATTTGAAAAAAAAAAGAAGGGGAATTTGGACACAAAGACACACATGTAGGGAGAACACTATGTGAAGATGAAGGCTGAGACCTGCGAGCCAATGAACGCCAAATATTGCCAGAAAACGAACAAAAGCAAGGAGAGAGAGATGGAACAGAGTCTCTCTCACAGTTATTAGAAGGAACCAATCCTACAATACCTAGATTGTGGACTTATCCAGAACTGTGAACAATACATTTCTGTTGTTTTGCTGCCCAATTTGTGGTACCCTATTACAGCAGCCCTAGCAAACTAATACCCCACCTCACACAGAACAAAAGGTGAACACCGTGCAATGTCCCAAAGGCCCCACATGAGTGTACCTCGACTCACACATTGGGCCCTTTGATGTTTCCCCAACAGGCCAGGCACACTCCACCTCGGGGCCGTTGCTCTGGCTCTTCCCGCAGCCCGGTCTGCTCTGCGCCAGCACGCTCAGTTCCTTTAGATCTCTCTTTAAATACCTCCATAAGGCCTTCTCCTCCCTCCAACACTCCCCACTCCCCTCCCAAGCTTTAGCTTTCCCCATCATTGTGTTGCCACCTCCAGATATTTTAAACACTTACTGTGATAGACTGGGAGAGCCACAGCTAAGACCCGCAGAGCCGCTGCAGGTAGATGGGCTCCGGGGCCCAGCTCCTCAGGGTCAGCTGGTCAGCCTTAACAAAGAGAGCTTCCTGCCAGAGGCCACACCCCTCCTGGGGCAGCCACACCTGGTAACACACCTGAAAGGAGTGAGGGCATCGCTCAGTGCCGGAACCTCCGCCAGGTAATCCACGCTCACTCCAGATTTCTTTGGCAAGCCAGTGGGAGCTCTGTCACATCTGCATCACAGTTCAACTTCTTCCTCTGCCCAACCTCCTTCCACCCTGCTCTGTTCACCATGTTGATCCCAAATAAACACTTTGTTCCCTAAACTCCATCTCAGCGTCTGCTTCAGGAAAACCCATCCCTGAGACACTATCCACCTCCCATTAATGAGGGCGAGGACTTTGTTTCGATGTGTCCTCAAAGCCTAAAATACTGCCTGGTATGAAACAGGAAATGACTGAACAGGAATACTTGAAGAAAGGAAAGGGGGCAGGGGTGGGAGGACGGAAGGTACTGACTATTTGGATAGGAGACTAGGCCCTGAATAAAACAAAAGCCTCTTAATATGGGCAAAAGGAATACACATTATCACAATGAAACTAGGCATGGGGTTTCTAAAGTGCACACGGCTATTGGATTTTAGAGAAACTTGAAGTTGTGTACAAAGTTCCTGAGATTCACTTATTATCTTGATACTTCTAACTAACTCTTCCCTTCCTCCTAGGATCTTAAATTTTGCGACCTCAAGTTCTACCATCAAGAGGATTTCAGGGCCCTCACCTTTAAGGTAGGAAAGATACTGTATAATCACTGTTCAACAGCTTTGTGACATCTTATATGTTAATTCTTAACTCCCACTAATGAGAAACTGCACTTGGCATTTGATCATAATAGTTTATTATAGCCTTTCTCTTTATTGACTATGTCTTATTTCAAGCCTCACTCAAGATATTTTTTCCTTCTCAGAGAACTGCCTTTCACTTTATTGCAAGACTAATTGCATTCAGCTCTGGCAAATGATTAAAAATATATTTTCCATGCTCCATAGCTGACTACTCATTCAGGCCCAAATAAAGCTGATTTCTACCTGGTCACGTACCTCATGCCAATTCAATCAAGAATATGTGAGGTCTGACTATAAAGTAATAAAGCTGGGAGGGCTGTGTGTGCTTGGTTTATAGAATCACTTTCACTTTATCGCTGCATGATGAGATTCTAAGGGAAAAATGTAAAGACATGTTTAACACCAAAAACAACAAAATCACCCCTAAACCAGAGCTACTATTGCTCCACTGGTCTGAACTACTCCAAGACAAATGGATTCAGAACACTGTGTGCTTATAATTCAGAAATGCCATACACAGATGTACCTGACATATTTTATAACCATAAATATGAATAACAGAGTCTTCCCAGTCAGACCTATCTAATTTCATCAGCCTTCTGAAATTACATCTTTTACTAAAGCAGCCTCAGGGCACAAATGTAATAAGACAACATTAATTAAAATACATAAAACCATCCAGGAGTAGCAAGGAGTATACCACCTTTTTTTTTTAAGGATAGAAATTGAACTAAAAATAGTAATCAGTGTTTTGCCAGCTTAAAAGGCTAGGTCTTACATAGTGCCTGAAGCTACAACTCTATCAGGCTTTCTCCAAGGCAGGATAACAATTAGCATGCTATTCATCCGTCGGGTACGCACCTAACTTTGCAGGGGGCCTGTGCACACGCACTCTGTAACCTCAAGCTTCAGTTCTCCGCTACCTGTTTGCCATTAAGGAGAATCCAGGAAGTTCTAAAGCACAACGTGCCATCCCTTACCGCTATGCCCACAATCGAACCACGCAACAGCGAATCCTAATGAGACCCTCTTTATTATCACTGCGGAAGTTCAGCTCTTCGTTTGGAAGACATCTGGGGACTGAAAACAGCTTCCTGGGACATCTCAGAAGACTGGCCATTCCTGGTGATAACCCACCTGGATAAGGCAAAAGAAAAGAACCTTAAAGAGGCAGGAAGGTTTCCAGCGTTGGTGCCAGTGGGGATGGTGTTGCTGTCAACGATGGCAGGGAACACAGCGAGTTCTAACAGGCTTAAAAGCTGGTGGCATCACACACAGCCGGCAGGGGTGTAACCTGAATACCACTTTGGCTCCACTGAGGCTGGACAACCAGCAGTCCCATGCCTAAGAATACACCTAAAAGAAGTGCACGGTACATGTCTACCAGATGGCATATACAGGAATCTTCACAGTACCATTATTCTCAATAGGCAAATATCGGGAAAGCAAACGTCTGCCAACAGTAATGTGAATAAGTGGAAGTATATTCGCACAATGGAGGACTATACACAGAGTGGAAAAGAAGGAACTACCGCTACTCACAGCAACATGGGAGGCTGAGCACTAGACCACCGACAAGAAAGAGCACGTACTGGGGACTTCCTAGGTGGCACAGTGGTTAAGAATCCGCCTGCCAATGCAGGGGACACGGGTTCGAGCCCTGCTCCAGGAAGATTCCACATGCCACGGAGCAACGAAGCCTGTGTGCCACAACTATTGAGCCTGTGCTCTAGAGCCCGTGAGCCACAACTACTGAGCCCATGTGCCGCAACTACTGAAGCCCACGCGCCTAGGGCCCGTGCTCCACAGCAAGAGAAGCCACTACAATGAGGAGCCTCTGCACCACAATAAAGAATAGCCCCCGCTCGCAGCAACTAGAGAAAGCCCGCGTGCAGCAACGAAGACCCAATACAGCCAATAAATAAATTAAATAAATAAATAAATTTATTAAAAAAAAAAGATCACATACTATATGACTCTATGTATGTGAAGTTCAAAACAGGGAAAGCTCAGCTACAGTGACAGGTACAATGGGAGGGATACTCTACGGAAAGGGACAAGAGGAAAGCTGCAGGAAGGATGGAAATGTTCTCGGTCTTAATCTGGCTGATGGCTACACAGGTGCACACACATGGGAAAGCTCATCCAGCTGTACACTTAAGATCTGTGCTCTTCCCTATGTAGAAGCTGTACCTTAATTTTTAAATTTCATGAGTAAATTAAATTCTCCTAGCCCTGCAGCTTTACGGCGATAACAAATCCCCTTCTTGAAACAACTCACTCACCACCTCTGCCTGTAACAAAACAGGCCCACTTCAAACCAAGCAATAAAAGCATCTTAACAAACCGAAGTCCTCAGCAGAAGCACATGTATGAACATTTGTATGTAATGTATGTAACACTGAGTTTTCCCAAGGAAGTCATTAACTAAATGTTCTGGACGTGGCTCAGATCCTTCAGAGGTAGAACCGTGGCCCTGACATAGTATGTCATCCCCTCTCTCCTACTTTCTCTAAAACCCCTCAGATGTAATTTATTGATCCCTCTTCTGTGTTAGAGGAACAGTATGCTAACACTGACTATCTATGAGGCAGGCCCAGGGCTCACTCACTTTTGTCTCCGAAGCACCTTATACACTGTCCTAGCATAAGGCAATGTGTACTGGTTTTTGTTTGAATAATTCAAAACGCCTTCAGTAAAATTCCCTTAAAACTTCACGCCTAAAGATCAAGAGTCGCATCTTCCTTTATAATTATCCAAGTAGATGCACTCCTACACCTGCTATCATTTTCTTATTAAAAAGGTGACAATCCTCCAATATTATCATCCTTGAAGAAATAAAAATGCTCCATAGCTTCACATATTGCTCAGCCTGATTCAGTGCAGCATTTTTGCTTTCTAAAACATACCATAACAAAAGAATTCCCTACATAGGCTATTTCTTTTATTTTGTTTTTACTGAAGTATAATTGATTTACAATACGTTGTTAGTTTCAGGTGTAGAGCAAAGTGATTTGGGGATATATATATATATATTCTTTTTTCTATTCCTTTCCATTATAGGTTATTACAAGATACTGAATATATTTTCCATGCTCTACAGTAAATCCTTGTTATTTATCTGTTTTATATATGGTAGTGTGTACCTGTTAATCCCATTCTCCTAATTTATCCCTACCTCCCTTCCCCTTTGGTAATGATAAGTTTGTGTTCTATGTCTGAGTCTGTTTCTGTTTTGTAAATAAATTCATAAATACTATTTTTTAGATTCCACATATGTGTTAATCATATAATATCTGTCTCTGACTTACTTCACTTAGTATGATAATCTCTAGGTCCATCCATATTGCTGAAAATGGTATTATTTCATTCTTTTTTATAGCTGAGTAATATTCCATTGTCTATATATATACCACATCTTCTTTGTCCATTCATCTGTCAGTGGACGCTTTGTTTGCTTCCATGTTTTGGCTTTTGTAAATAGTGCTGCTAAGAACATTGGGATGCACATATCTTTTCAAATTAGAGTTATTGTCTTTTCTGGATATATGCCCAGGAATGGGATTGCTAGATCATACAGTAACTCTATTTTTAATTTTTTAAGGAACCTCCATACTGTTTTCCATAGTGGCTGCATCAATTTACATTGTGCAGTGTAGGAGAGTTCCTATATCTCCACACCCTCTCCAGCATTTATTATTTTTGATGATGGCCATTCTGACTGATGTGAGGTGCTACCTCACTTTGGTTTTGATTTGCATTTCTCTAATAATTAGCAATGCTGAGCATCTTTTCATGTGCCTGTTGGCCACCTGGAGAAATATCTATTTATGTTTTCTGCCCATTTTTTGATTGGGCTGTTTGTTTTTTTTCATATTGAGTTATATAAGCTGTTTGTATGTTTTGGAAATTAAGCCCTTGTTGGTCTCATCGTTTGCAAATATTTTCTTCTATTCCATAGGTTGTCTTCTCCTTTTGTTTATGGTTTCCTTTCCTGTGCAAAAGCTTTTAAGTTTGATTAGGTCCCATTTGTTTATTTTTGCTTTTATTTCTTTTGCCTTGGGAGACTGAAGTAAGAAAATATTGCTACGATTTATGTCAGAGAATGTTTTGCCACACAGGCTATTTTTTAAAGTTCTGTCTGTGATCATCTCAACAGAAGAAGTGAGAAAAGAGCAAGTGTCAGTCATGAAAAGAAGGGAAACAAGTCCTCCTTTATATAATCAGCTTTAGCTACTGAATATCTTTTAGCTTCCAATGTTCTGTTGTACATGTTATGCATCAGAAGCAATTTCATACTAGTTTTGTATACCTGGCCATTAATATTTGGCTTCCTCCCTGGAGTTTACTAAACTTTACCTCCTAAGTAAGATAAAGCAGTCGAACCAACAAAAAGTAAGCCTCTTCTCTAAGAAGATCTGAGAAGAAAGCCAGAGAAAGCTAATCTCTCACTCCTGACTAAGGAGCTTTTGAGAAATGGAGAAGGAGGTAGTGGTCTCTCTCTGAAGGATGAAAGAAGTAAAAGGCCAGGGGAAAGGGAACCCAGGCCAGCTCTGAAATAGCTGTGGTTGGCCCATCATTTCCCATGTGGATGGTGCTTGAAGACCCAATAGGATCAATTTAACTCTCCCCAGGGAAGAGTTCAGCAGGGACTCAGTGGACTCAGGTCACAAACACCACCCTGACAGCAACCTTATCCACCCCAGGAAGGAGAACACTCAGGCTATGAAAACATGCCATTCATGGGACCAAGGAGCAGGAGATGGAAAACCCCATATATTTTCCTCCTTCGTCCACTTTGGCCAATGAATAGCCTCCTCTCCCCCTTACTAACGCCCGTGTGATTAACATGATCAAACCACGGTTATGAACAATCAGCAACAGCCTCTTTAATTCATCTGCTTAACTTGGGATCCACTGAAAATGTCCATAGCTATTAAATTCTTTTTAAAGTTTATTACCATGCATTTATTTATTTTTATTTTTCCTCCCTAGAATACCCAAGTGTCAAAGAAGATTGTTCTTACTAACGCAAGCCCCTTACCCAGTGGGGTGACCAGTCTGAGAACTACAGGTGGGCACACCACTGACTGTGCCTGGGGGGTGTTGGGCAGTCCTGACTCAGCCACATCCTCCCCTGCCGTGGCCAAGGCATCACAGTGAATATTTGGCCAACACTAAACATCTGCAGTACTCGTTACATGTTAACCATGATAAAACAAAGGAAACCGTTTTCCGCACTTGTTCATTTTCAGCTCCTTCATTTCACCATCATGATTAGGGACCTGTTTTCACAAACCGTAGCTGGCGGCACCCGGCCAGGTGATGTTTTTGACAATGGAGACCACTCCATCTGATGCTGAGATGGGTCTTCTGAAGCGTCATTCTTCCTTGAGGCAGGAGAGTAGCATAGGTAGGGCACAGTAGTAGTAAGAGAGACCAGATTATTACGTAGTCTTTTCCAGAAGTCCACCAAACCTCTGGAAGTGAGCTTGACAATGAACCTGTTCACAGTGAAACGTAAAAGCTTACTGGCTAAGAAACTGGATTAAAAAAAAAAACAAAAACAAAAAACTGGCAGAATTCTAGTCTCAGTTCAACTACTTCATGTACTAAAATTCTTTAATCTCAATATTCTTTTCGAGATAACCAGACTATATTTACTTAAATAACATACCTGCAAATGTTTTTCACCCACCGATTACCTTAACAGTAAAACAGGAGAAAGATGAGAAAGACCTGGGGGAAAGAATGAATGTAACTGGAACCTACTACGTGATAGGCCCTCTTAGGCACCTTACTTACACACATTATCACCTACAAAGCTCGCAGCCTTTTAAGGTGGGAACTGATCTCTCCAGTCTGTAGATGAAGAAAACCGAGGTGTGACCAGTCCAAGATCACACTTAGAGGCAGAGCTAGGATTTGAGGCAAGGACTGAAGGACACCAAAGCCTCAGACCTTCTGCCAGACAATAATCCTCCCGCTGGCATTCCTGAGCTCTCCAAATGGAAACCTGGATCTCCCCAAGGCTACTTTCATCAGCAAGCTTCATGCATTCCCCATGGAGGCTGCTGTTTTCTGCATCATTACTTCTGCAGCTCTCCCAAGACCCAGCTGGGAACAGGACCACTATTGTTGCTGTTAACTGCAGCTGTCTGAAAAATACAGCACTTGGGCAGGCTGGAAGAACCTGAGGAGAGGGAGAGGGAGAGGGAGAGAAAACACATGCATGTGTGCACACAAGCAAGAAGGTAGACGTGTGCATACAGAAATAAGAATAGTAGAACTGCAATAATAAGGAAGAAAAGATCAATTTTAAGTTATCCAGAAGAGTGGTCACATATATTTAATATGGGTAGTAAGTACATCAGGAGCTAATGCACTAGTCTCTACTTATTGGGATATTTGCATATTTGAAATATTTTGTTAAGACAAAACTTTAGATACACAGATATCAATATGATATATAAATACACAAATCTAGAAGGTTACCCAGACTAGTAACTATTAACAATGCTACCTACAGGGAGCAGGAAGAAAGAATGGGGGCTTCCCTGGTGGTGCAGTGGTTAAGAATCTGCCTGCCAAGGCAGGGGACACGGGTTTGATCCCTGGTCCAGGAAGATGCCACGTGCCACGAAGCAACTAAGTCCGTGCGACACAACTACTGAGCCTGCACTCTAGAGCCCGTGCTACACAACAAGAGAAGCTACCATAATGAGAAACCTGAGCACCACAACAAAGAGTAGCCCCCGCTCGCCACAACTAGAGAAAGCTCGTGCACAGCAACAAAGACCCAACACAGCCAAAAATAAATAAATAAAAAATAAATAACAAGTCTTAAAAAAAAAAGAATGGGGCTTTTATACTTAATTCGGTATATCTTGAGAAGTAAATAAGACGAAACCTATAAGAGCAAGCATAAGTTTTCAATAATTACTACAGTTTTCCATAGAGATGTGATTTATTTTTAGATTTGGCCCAGCTGACCACACCTCTCCCTTGAAACACACCTTCAGTTGGCTTCTAAGACATCACACTCCCCCATCAGTGCCCTGTCCCTCTCAGTCTCCTTTGCTTCTCCTTCCTCTCATCTCTCCAACCCTAACTTGTCAGTGCAAGACTTCTGTAACTTCACTCCCGCCCTGGATGATCTTTATACTCCCAAACCTGTAACTCCAGCTCAGACCTGTCCCCTAAGCTCCAGACTCCTAGGTCTAACTACTGGGTACATATCTCCAATCAATGTCTATTAAATACCTCAAATGGTCATATTCAAAGCTGAACGCCTGATTCGCTCTTTGTCCATTTGGACTGCTACAGCAAAATACCACAGACTGATGGCTTAAAAACAACAGAAATTTATTTCTCACAGTTCTGGAGGCTGGGAAGTCCAAGATCAAGGCACCAGTAGATTCAGTGTCTAGTGAGAACCCTCTCCCAGGATGCAGGCTGCCAACTTCTCATATCTTCATGTAGCGGAGAGTAGAGAGGGTTAGCAAGATCTCTTGTGACTCTTACAAGGGCACTAATCCCATTCATTAGGGGTCCACCCTCATCTAAACCTAATTACCTCTCACAGGCCCCACCTCCTAATATCATCACATTAGTGGGTAAGGTTTCCAACATATGAATTTGGTGGGGGGACACATTCAGTCTATGACGCTCCCCCTATCCCACTGAATCACAGTCTTCTCCATCTCAGTTCAGAGCAGCCTCATAGTTTCAGCTGCTCAGACTAAAATCCTTGGAATCATCTTTGAATTCCCCCTTTCTATCACACCCCACATTCAATGCATCAATAAATCCTACTGGCTCCAATTTGAAAATATACTAAGAATCCAGTCCTTTCCACTGCTACTTGCCTTGTCCAACTCTCCATCATCTCTCAAACCAGGTTACCACAATTGTCTTGGGGCTGATTTCCCTGAGTCCACCCAGCATTCCTAAAATCTATTCCCATACTGCCACCAGATGACCCTTGTGAAATGTAAGTCAGGTAGTCACCGCTGGCTGGGAACCCTCGAGTGGCTTCCCATCTTAACTGGCATTAAAGTCAAGGTGGTTTCAATGGCCCAACCAGCCCTACGGGATGTTTCAGCACCTTCACCCCACCTTTTCACCTATCTGATCGTATCCACTCCTTTTCACCTCATTCCAGCCATGCTGATATCCTCCTGCTTCTTGCATACCACTGCCTGGAATACTCCTCCCCCAGGTATGCACAGCACAGGCCATCTTTCCTCACCTCTTTCAGGTGCTGATTCAAACACCTCCTCTGTAAAGCCTTCCCTGACTGCCCCCCATTTAAAATCACACAGAACATTAAAAAAAGGATGTGTGTACACATATATACACACACATATACATTATATATACATACATATGTATAACTGAGTCACTTTGCTATACATCAGAGATTGGTACAACACTAAATCAACTGTACTTCAATTAAAAAATAAAAAATGAAATCAAATTAAATCACATCCTCTCCTTCTTACCCTCTCCTTACCATCCCACCCCCCCCAGATCCCTCTGGTCTGGTTCATTTTTCTCCACAGTACTTATGCCTTATAATGTCGATTATTTGTTTGATTTAGTTACTATCTATAATCCTGAGAACAGATGTAAGTTCCATAAAGGCTCAGATTTGTATCTGTTGCGTTCACTGCTGTATCCCTAGCATCTCGCTGGCACTCAATAAAATAAATATGCTGAATGAGTAAATAGAACCTTTGTTCAGCCACTTATTCTCACCAACATTTTTAACTAGTTTAGAGTTAAATAATTCCATGATCATCATTATGTTTTTTCTCTCCTGAATTTTCTAATTAAACATCTCCCCAAAAGTCTCACTCACCAGCCTTACTGCCCCTGCAGTAAAGGCCTAATTTTTTTTGCAAGTGGGAAGAGGCTTAGAAGGCTCTACCCCAAGTGTTAACAATTATTATCTCCAAATGTTGACATTTCTGGTGATGTTTACTTTTTATTTTCTTTCTGCCTAAGTCTTGTCATAATGAGTGCATTTGACTCTCGTGATCAAAGAAAACCACAACTGGAAATGACAACCCACGGCTTTAAAAACTAAAAATAAAAGTAGATTGGACCACAGCTGAAATCATTCATGCATTTACCATCACTGCTCTGAGAGGTGTAGCCAAAGAAATCCGGAGGCCACACGGCTCCTTTCACCTCTGAACACCTGCCAACTTAGCAGCACCAACAATGGGCTGCATTCCAGGGGTGGTTTTTCTAAACCTACGTTGGTTCAGAACATAGACTGATGTCACTGGGTAATTTGGAGACAATTAACAACAAACCAAACCATCTTTAAATTGATCGCTTAAAGATACAGGTGGTTCACCAGATTTAAAAACAAAACCATGTTGGCTCAACATGCGGGTTTATTTTTTTTATTTTGCCTAATCAGCAATCTGCACAAAGCTTTGTGCCAACGTCTGGCCTATTTTAATCACTTTTTCCTCGATTTAAACAATATATTTTTTTCACCTCCTAATCCAAATATTCAAATGCTGAAAGTTGTTTTCTAGAGAGTATATGGACCCAAGGGTGCAGTATTTATCCAAGCCCACAGGAATCGTTGAACTCGACTAAGAATTTTAAGTGAACCCTCTTAGTTCTTGTCTTCTTTTAGCAAACTGATGAGTAATAACATTAATTAGAGCTGATACTTTTTGTTTGAATACTTACTTTGGACAAGCACTGATCTAAGCACTTCAAATTAATATGCCCATTTAATCCCCCCAAAGTCTGTTAACCCTATTTAAAAGATGAATATACAGAGACACAAAGAGGTCAAGAAATTAGCTTCAGGAGACACAGCAGAAGTAGCAGAATTTGAATCCTGGCTCTAGGACCTATACTCTCATACCACTGTGAGTAACCACTGGGTGTATCTCCTGTGCATGCCGTGTTAGTAATACTCCATGCCTTTGGATATACTATTCCCATTTCCCCTAATGTTATTTCTTTCCTTTGCTGCCTAGAAAACTCCTATTCAAACCTTCAAAACCCATATTTGGGAAATCTTCCCTAATACTCTGAAACCCTGAGAATTAATCATACTCTTTCTACTTTCTACCACCATTTTCTTCGTTCATATACTATTTCATTAAAAGGTAGAAGAATTAATCTTCTCTAACTTAACAATTCATTCTATGTGAAAAGGAGCTGTATCTGATTCACATCTGAATTCTCTACACAATAAATATCAAAAGAATGGATTAATTACAAATTTGAAAGCTTTCTGGGTTTATTTAAAAATATAACATTTATTAAGTACTTACTATTCTAGGCATTTCACGTATTTTAATTCACTTAATCCTTACCTATTGACAAAAGTACAATTATTGTCACCATTTTGCAGATGTGGAGGCAGAGATAGTTAAGGATTCTATTATCACCCAAGGTCAAAGCTAGCAAGAACCAGAATTTGACCCCAGGAAGTATGGCTCCACGCTCACTGCGTGTCCAGTACATAGGTACATAGGTCCTGTACTGGACTTCCCAAGGTCCAGAGCAAAGGTCACACCCAGTTCTTGCCCATAAAGATGCCACATGGAATCTACTTTTCTTTCTTCTTCACATCAGTGGAGGAAATGATCACCTGAAGGATCTATGAGGGTTCACCCTGAACACTCACTGTCTAGCATGAGGTTTGTCATTAAAAAAGGAAGTTCAACAGATGTTTGTTGAATGATCAAAAATCACTTCTATATAGTTTTAAAATAACTGAATTTTTCACATGTACTAGCACCAGGCACTGGCCAAGGTATCAAACACAGACTATTTTATCTTCAAAATGACTATATGAGGAAGGTATTCTTTTTAGCCCTAGTTTACAAATGAGGAAACTGAGGCACCATGAGTTTCAATAACTTGCCTTATAACTTGAGGTTCAAGATCACAACATTAGAATGTGAAGCCAAGATTCAAACTCAAGCAGACTGACTCTGAAGTCCTGTCATTTCCTGTGGCTGCTGGAAAAAACTGTGTGGCTTAACACAAGAGAAATGGATTCCCTTATAGTTCTAGAGGCTTCAATTCTGATATCAAGGTGTTGGCGGGACCATGCTCCCCACTAAGCATCTAGGAAAGGACCCTTCCCAGCCTCTTCCAGCTTCTGGGAACTCCAGCATAACTCTAATCTCCGCCTTCATCATAACATAGTCATCCTTCTTCTGTGTCTGTGTGTCTGTGTCTTCACGTGGCATTCTCCCAGTCTGTGTCTAAATTTCACTTCTGATAAGGACACCAGTTACAATGGATTAAGGGCCCACCCCACTCCAGTCTGACCTCATCTTAACTTGATGACATCTTCAAAGACCATTCGACAAATGAGGTCATATTCATGAGTACCAGAGCTTAAGACCTCAAGGTATGGGGGAGGAGGGGGGCGGGTGGGCAGAGCGCAAGGGGAGAAACACAATTCTACAGGTAACAAATACCCTATATATAACAGACTCCGTTTTTCTAGCCAGTTAATTCTCTTGATTGTTGCAAAATGTGTTAGTTCTCAAATCACTGTTCTGAATACAGAGGGGGCATGGTTAAATGTTTGAGATTCAAGGCTTTCTTCACATACATGGTAAACAGAACACAATCAAAATGTAAACATATTTTAAATAAATTTAGAGATTTTGTGTATCATAAAAAAAAGCAAGTATTTCCCTAGAATGGAAGCCAGTGAATATACGAGAAAAATTCGAAGTAAAATACGTATAATCTGCTTACCTTCCCATTGTCTTAATTTATTATACAGCTCCATTTTTTCCATCAAGGTAATACTTTTGAATTTTGACCAATGAACAATCATCAAACAACATTCTATCATAGTGACCTATAACCATTTGATATTTTCTTTTAAAACTCTTAGGAGAAGTGTCCATTTCTTTTGATTCTTTGAGGTTTACAGGTAACAGATTAAGATTACATGCAGGCGTCAAATTTTTATTAGCAAAAATAAGCCCTCAAGGAAACATGTAAATGAGGTACACAGTTACGCAAGTAAATGAGTGCATTTCAAATTTGTCCCATTGATGGCTTCCCTATCCTTCCAGAGTCTAAAGTCAAACTTGTGCATTCACACTACATCAACTGTGCTTTCTTCATCTGTTAATCATGTGAAATGCCTTCACCACACACTGCAAGCCTGATTTTCTCTGTATGTTATGGAAACAATCAGAAATTTCCAAAACAGGCTAATTCAGAATTTGACTTAGGGAAATTCTCTGGCATGAATAACTGTTAACCAACTCACTACCCAGGAATTATTCTTTGAGATGGTTTTCTTAGATGACATCATTGATAACTAATTAAATGAATACATTTTACTAGCATCACCTAGATGGCAAAAAGGACCACAAAGTTGCCTTAACTCATTTTAAATACCAAACTATAGCATTTAAATCAGGATGCACAGTATGCCAAAGCTAAAGCAAACATCATAGGGAAAATGATATTTCCAAAAATCTAATTATTGACCTGAAATTCTATCTGCTTTCTTGTATTCCATCACTATCCTGACTCAAATAGAAGTGGAAGTACTAATAGGTTATTCCAAAGGATCATTCAATTATTTTGGAAGAAACAAATGACCTATATTTTTTAATAAAGTAACAGACTTCCTGTAGAAAAAGGCCACTATTAACATGGAATAAATTAGCAAGTAAAATTCAATTTTGCTAGTACACCGCATTAAAATGCAATTTTCAGACTAATATATTTACAGAACATTTCAAGACTGCCAGTTGCTCACCCCTGGCAGCTAGAGTTTATCCTCTCTAATTATACTGAGCGCATTCTCAGAACAGAATGCTCAATGATTAGAGAAATAACTGATTTTTTTCCTCAAGAAAAACATCACAACCCCAGTTACATCCTTTGAAACTATGTATCACCCTACAGAAAGTAAAAGTTTAAAACAGCGATTAGGAAAAAATGCAAAGCAGCTACAATTACAACCAAATACAGTTTGTGTTTCTGACATGAGCTTTCTCTTGCTCATTGGTCCTTAGACTCTCTCTACTTTCCCAGGAAATGTCCTGATTTTGCAACCTAATAGCTCTTGTGTCTCAGGGAAATATCAATTTAAGGGTATGTGTGTGTACTCAAGCACCCGCATTCACATTTACTGAGTGCCTTCCCCATGCCAAGTTCTGTCCTCATAATCCACATCCAGCCCAAGCCTATCACCTGCTGTAACTGTGTGCCTGGGGTAAACTGGGTGAGCCTCAGCTTCCCCAGCTGCACCTGTGGATAACTACAGCTGCTATCTCACACCAGAGGTGTGGTGTAGCGCATTCACCACAGTGAGGGCTGTCTCACAGGAGGTGCTGGATAAACGCTAACCCTTATACGCTCTCCAGGATCCTCTTCAGGTGAGAAAAAGTAAGTAACTTCTGCTAATAGAGACCGATCCAGGATCAAATCCTAATCCATTGGTCTTCCAAACCTATCAAACCATAGTTGAGGCATCACATACACTGAGGGACTAGCATCCACCTTCTCTGAAGATACTAAAAGGGGAGGGGGAGGTAACAGTCAACCCCAAGACAGTGTAGTTGAATAGAAAGCATTAAAAACCGACTGCCAATTACAAAAATCTCCCCATCAGCCTTCTTTAAAAGAATTACCTATTTAAATATTTTAATCCTAAACATATATGAGTTTTTGATCAAGGACCATCTTCCCTAGCACAGTAACAAATGTGGAGTTCATCTAAAATGCCCGGGCCACCTACCGACCATTTCAACAACAGATCAAAAAAGTAAATATCTTGATCACTTTATAGCACACAATTTCACATTATCAAAGTAAACCCTCCATCCAGGGAGGTATGATTCTAGACATTTTATAGATAGAGAAACTGTGGCTCAGGCAGGGCACCCACGTATATCCACCTACTCCAAGGCAGGGCCCAAATGGAAACTTGGCTCTGTCTAAATCTAAACTCTATGCTCTCTTTAGAACAAAGTGGACAAGGCAAAAGAAGGGTTACACCAGCTGGCCACTTGGCTATGAGGGTACACTCAACAGAATAAATGGGAAAGGTGCCACAGTTTTTGAGGACATCCCGATGAAGATTAGCTTTTACCAAATTACTTCATCTCCAAGGAAGAAGTCACATGGCCCACATAGAGCATACCCAATTCAAGACTTCAGACGTGTCTGGATCAGTGTTAGTTCCACACTAAAGGAGGCTTTTGAAAACACAGGAGTTCAGGATAGGGTTCAGGTGAGTGGCACCTATACCCTCCCCAGCCCTCGGGGTCCTTGCCCCACCACACAACTCTCTGAGCCTCAGCCCCGGTGGCAGATTGCACAGACATCAGAACAGGCCCCAGCAGCTTCAGTCCAATGCAAATTAACTCCTCTTTCAGGTTCCAAATTGACAAGAAGTCAAAACTCCTGGGGTCATAGTACCTAGGCAGGTGAGAACACAGGATCAGTTCTCTTCCTTTTTTTCTTTTTTTTTGGGAGGGGGGGTGTTAAACTTTTTTTTTGATTGTGGTAAAATGTACATAACCAAATTTATCATTTTAGTCATTTTCAGGTGTTCAGTTCTGTGGAATTAAGTACATTCACGCTGTTGTGCAACCATCACCACCATCCATCTCTGGAACTTTTTCATCTTCCCCACCTGATACTCTGAACCCATTAAACAATAACTCCCCATTACCCCTTCTTTCCAGACCCTAGCAACTACCTTCCACTTTGTCTCCATAAATCTGACTTCTCCAGGTACCACATATAAGGGCAGTCATGCAATATTCATCCTTTTGTGACTGGCTTATTTCACTAAGCATGATGCCTGTTCTCTTTTGTTCCCAGTTAGTCTCCTTGAAGAAACACCCCTGAAATGCACGTCCTTTAGAGATTAAGAAAGAATATGTGAGAGTTATGTATTTCTCTTTTACTTATTGCTAAAAGGATACAGAAATTCTAAGGATGGCTGGGAAAGAAGAGAGAGAAAGCCAGCAAAGCCATCCCCAACATCACCACGAAATCTCTACCTGTTTCTACTCAGTCTCTCATAAACTTTTGCTTTATTTAAACAAAATGCTTAAAATAACATCACATTGGGTATCCTCCTTCTTTGACTCAACCATTTATCAAAAAGATATATCTCCAAGTATTTCAAAAGTTAGCTTTCAAGGTCAACACTATGGAAAAGCAAATGTGATTTCATGAAAACATGTATCCACCGAGCTCTCCTATGGAAGGAAATTGTTTTTGACAAGATAGCACCACACTGTTTAACAGCTGGTGCTGCAGAAAGAAACACCTTTACAAATGTTCATACAAAAATCATTTAAATATTAAGCAAAAAAGTATACAGACTGTGAAAGCGGCTATCCATCCCACTATTATCTCTCTCTGTGGAAAACAGCACAACAGCATCTAATGAAAATCCTGTTTTCTTTACAAGAAATAAAGATAATAATACCACAAATCAACACTCTCCCCAGTTGTCTATTTTTATTGGTTTTTCTTGTAAGCCACATGTTCTCAAAACAAAAGGGGGAAAAAGACAAAATTCAATAAAATGCCGCATCTTATTTCTGCTTCTTATTTCTACTTGCAGCTTGTAAAATATACACATAACAGCACGATCTAGTACCAGTAAAGGAAAATGATTTAAGCTAAAATAAAACTCAAGTCAGCAGGAGATGGCTTTGATCGGGAGAACATTATACGTAAGTTGACGGAATGCAAGACTTCCTTTATTTATTTTAGTACAAATAACCTCAAGTCCTGGAAAAAAAGACATTTTTAGAAAATGACACTGACCCAATTGCTAAGTCTCATGAATAAGAGTGGTGAATGTTACTTCTTTTGCACCACGGCTCATACATTTTCTGCTCAAATCACTGCAATGCTTTTAATTCAAATATGGGGGTCTCTCCCCCCTGAATGTGGGATAATAGATGGTTGAAGACATGGAGATACTGACCACAGTAATGGTATTCAACAAATCTGCCATTCACACTAAGTTTCCTGTCCCATTTAGGGAAAGCACCAATGCCAAGAAAAGAGTACCATGACAAGCGGGACCCAAAAGGACCAATCATTGTGAATTCAAAGCCTAAATTCCCAGAACTAGAAGGAACCCCCAGGGACTCCCACCCTAATTCTCCTAGTGCTCCATGCTGGCTCCTTCCCCGGGTGGAGGGTGTGGGGGCTGTTCCATCTGTATCTGCAGCTTCCTTTAACCCTCTTCTCAGTTAAGTCCTATGGCATCTTTCTGAGAGTTGCCCCAAGCATAAAAAAATCAGCAGCACAGGACAGGGGCCTCCTCCCATCCCTGACAACTGAATCAATGCTCTTTTACTCTGAAATACTCTATCTACTCAAATATTCTTTCAAAAAGACTCATCCTGGGCTCTCCCTCAAATGAAAACTTTCAGTGAGCTCGCCCAACCTAGTCCCTTTCCTGGCTTCCGTGCCAAACTACAACCATAAAGATGATCGGAGAACAAACCTCTTCAAAAAGACAGACCTAGTCTGACTGCTCTAACTTCCGGTAGGACCAAAACTAAACATGCCACAACAGAAAAAAAATCTAAAGGCCAATATTTTTTTCAGTTGGGATTAAGATTCCAAAATGTCAGCAAAATCCTAGGACAGGGTTAACTAAGTCTGACCCCAAGTTTATTTTTCTCATACCTAATGCTCAGCCTTAGCAACTCCAACTGGTCACTCCTCTCTCCCTCCTACCACTTAGAGTCAGCTGGCCTCCAAGACAATGTCTAGATACCCAAAAGAAGATGGAATAAAGTCATAATTTGTACAACTCAAGTCAAAACCCACTCTGCATTAGCCAGCTCCTCCCCTAAATGCACCAAACGAGCAATGATCTCTCAGGCTCGAAACGCCATTTATCTTTGGAGCCAAGCCAAGAGGACTGATCAACTGATCAGGCATAAGGAAAACCAGTAAAAGAAACCTTGTCCCCACTGACGATCCTGCAGTCCTCTACAGTGATGAAAAAGCGCTGAAGGGGGAGCAGAGAGAAGTCTGCCTTAGTTGAAACGTTCTTTGCGGGCAGGCAAAGCAGAACCTTCAGAGCTGGCTGTCCAAGGTGTGCGCCAAGAAACACCAGTTCAGAAGAGACTGTGCAAAATGCACCCCCAGGCAAATGCTGGGTTAAATGAAGTTAACAAATTTCTTTTCAGCAGGACTTTTTGAACAAGCTGATGGAGAATAGGTACATACAATTTTCTGAATTTAACAGCAGAAACCTTTAATCACAATATATCTCCAATCACTCAAGTTCCCAGCCACTTTGAGAAACAATGCTTTGGAAGCCGTGGAAGCAAGCCTAGAGCCAAGGCCTAGATAAGCAGGCACAATAATGATGTGACATCAATCTAGTTTTCAGGGCTACAGGAGCGTTAGGGCTCCTTAAAGAGCTTTTTTTTGGGGGGGGGGGGGGGGGCTGTATTCCTTGATTATCTTTTTTTATTGAAGTACAGTTGATTTACAATGTTGTGTTAGTTTCAGGTATATAGCAAAGTGACTCAATTATTTATATACACACACACACACAAACACATTCTTTTTCAGATTCTTTTCCATTATAGGTTATTAAAAGATACTGGATACAGTTCCCTCTGTTATACAGTAGGTCCTTGTTGTTTATCTATTTTATATATAGTGTGCATCTGTTAATGGAAGCTCCTAACTTATTCTCCCCCCCGCCGCCCCCAAGAGACGTTTTAAAGTGAGGCCCTCTGCACCATTCTCCTGGCCTGAAATTGCTCCTCTCCGTGACCTTGACATGGCCATCACTTACTGCCACTAGGGACACAGCTTACTAGTCACATACCAGGACCACTTGATCTAAAGGAGCCCACTAGACACTATGCATCATATCACCCGTCTATCATGGACCCTCCCACAGAGACAACGGAATGAACTGCCATGCCCCTAGAGCCCACTGGCACCTAGTAAATGCTTAATAAACATTTGCTGAATGAATAAGGAAAGGAAGTATTCTGGCTATCTCTCCCTCTGGCTTGGAGAAATGATTAAACATCTGGTTATATTTAATTTCAGTTCAATACGATTTATTATTTCAAATAAAGTGGCCATCCTTATGCTGTGGCTAATTTAAATGACATCTGCATTTCCTGTGGACACATATTTTCATCCTGAGCCACTGTAAGAAAACAATGTGTTTTTGATTCATTCCAGAAACAATAATGGGTTTAAAGTGAGCCCCTACCCCTAGACCTCTTTAGCACTTGGACACAAAAACCACAAAGTTAATCAGCTCTTATGTTAACTCATAGCAACCCCATTAACATCATGCTATAAGCCTATACCATCACATCCGGGGATAAACTCTCAGGAAAACTGCTGAAAATGTTGAGACATGTTTATCAAAGCCTCCAATGATAACATTCTTGCTCATTTACATATTCATTCTTTGACAAATGTTAATCGAGCACCCAGGACTTTGGAAACACTGTGAACACAAAGATGAAGCAGCCACAGTGCTGTCCCTCAGGGGCTTACAGACTAGGAAAGGAGCCAGGGAAGTAAATGGTTACAGTACTGTGTGGTAGCAAAGGTAGGATGTAAGTGGGTGTGAGGAGCTCACCATGGGTGCGAGAAGAACCAGTCACCCTGTCCTGGGTGGTCATGTACCCAGTGATCTTCCAAGTGTGGTCCCCAGACCAGCAGAATCAACACCTCCAGGGAAACTGTTAAAGTGCAAACTTTCATCAGGCTACATACACCACAGGCCTGTGGGATCAGGAGCCCTGGGGTGGGGCCGGCTATGTGTGTTTTACCAAGACCTTGGATCATTCTGACGCACACTGAGGTGGAGGATGATTAAGCTACTTCTGAAGGAGGAACAGAAGTCAAGCAGGTAAAGAACAGACAGCCGGTAAGGATGGCTGCAGGCGATGGGAACAGGATGAAAGGCCAGAAGAAACCCGGCCTGTTGTAAGAATCATTAGGCTTGAGCTCAGAGCATGACACAGAGAGCCATCAGACCATGAAGGGGGTCAGATATGGCGCCACAGAGCTGGGGCTTCATCCTGAGGGCAGTGAGGAGCCCTGACGGTTGGGATGGACATGCCCAGACCTGCAGATTTCAAAAGATCACCTCAGAGGCAGTGTGGAGCACAAGGAGAGCCCTGGAGAAGGAGCTGCAGACTCCTAGGTGAGAGGCGATAGCGGCGGGAAGGAAGTGGAGGCACGCTATGCGGCTGGGAGGCAGGGCGCCCTACACAGCTGCAGAGACGGAGGGACCAGGTGCACAGTGGGATAGATGGAGCGTCTCCTGGGAAGCCCTGCCCGACACACACCCCACACCCAAGCAGGGCAGGTGCTGATCTGGGAGGCACACATCACATTTTACCGTGGCCAGTTCTTCAGCTGTCAGAGGCAGTGGCCATCCTGGTCCGTTTCCATGTGCATTACTTGGAACAGTGCCCAGCGCTTGGGAAGCCAAACTGAATGAATGGAGCTGGACAAGCCCAGGGGCCACTGAGAGGCCACTGCTCTCATTCAGGGGAGAGAGGACCGTGTCACGGGGAAGGAATTAGCAAGTTATACCAACTGAACTTAATTTTTCTCTAGTCTGTTGATACCATTCAAAACACTGAATGGAAACCTTTACAAGTCGATCACATTATAAACATTCAACAGTAAATTTTATCTGTTGTGTGGAGTCCACAGGCTCACGTTCCTGCTGAAAGTCAGAAAGGACCATGGTTTGAGCACATCTGCAAGGGAAAATATGACACAGCTCTAGGCCACAGAGACTGCCACCTAATTGAGATAACAAGTCTGCTTTCTTTTGTTTTCAGAACAACTCTGCAAAGCCCCGAAGTAGAGGACAGAGAGAGACATTTCAAATCTCTCTGAGACAGATTGAGTCTTTGCTTTGATTTTCAGAAATGATTTCCAGAAGGCAGATAATGTTGTGACCCAATTACAGGGTATTTTGGAAATAGTAGGCACCTGACTTGGGGGTGGAGCTGGTGGGTGTAGAGGGAAGAGTTACCAAGTAGACAGGACCACCTGCTTCTCAATCCTGGATGGAATTTTATAGAGAAGGGAGCTGTGACAGTCAGGAAGTAATGCAACAACTGCCTTGACCTGCTTCCCGTTTTCTCACCATTCCCAAAATAGACAGAGCTAAGGAAAATCATAAATATATTTCTCAGCCCTCTAGGGGGAAGGTTCATTACGGGCATAGATTTGGGTCCCTGGGAAAAAAAAAATGGATGAAAGGCAAAGGGAAGTCCTAGAATCAAGAGGAGGAGACAGTGAAAAATAAAACCCATGGACAAAAAAGGCACCAGAGAAACAAAAACAAGAGCCAATGCTTACCCCAAAGCATACTGAGAGGCAGTGCCACAAGCTCAGCTGTCCTGGCTTCTCCAAGCTCAAGCTCTTCAAAGTCAGAATTTAAAGTCTTTGCTTAAAACTAAAAATAACAATAACTGTGAAGGTCTTACTTTATGCCAAGTATTGTTTTTCTGTTTATTTGCTTTGTTTTTTTTTTGTTGTTTTTTGGCCCCGGCACACGGCTTGTGGGATCTCGGTGTCCCAACCAGGGACTGAACTCCAGCCACAGCAGTGAAAGCACTGAATCCTTAACCACTAGACCACCAGGGAAGTCCCCAAAGCATTGCTGTAAGCCCTTATCATGTATTAACTCACAAAATCCTCATAACGACCACATTATGAGGACACTGAGGCACTGTGTAATTCTCTTGTCCGAGTGTAACTGTGCTGTCCGAGAGCATACGGCTGTGCAATGGCAGAGCAGTACTGGACTCCGAAAAGCCTGGCTCTTAAACACCAAAGCTCAACTGCCTCCCCACTGGGCTGTCCTGTGCACGCACTGCAAGACACTGAGCAGCACCCTTGGCCTCCACCCACGTGATGCTAACAGTACTTCTTCCACAATCATGACGATCAAAAATGTTTCCAGAGAGTAGTGCCAAATGTTCCCTGGAGGGCAAAACCGCCCTCTCTGAGAACCACAGCTACAGAGATTTGAAAGGCCAAATCTCTAGGTCCCTTACAGAGGCAGTGGCAAATCCTAGGTGTTGGGTAAAGAAGCAGGCTACAACACTTCCACTAAGCCAAAGAAAAATGAAAAGGGAGACAGCTGAAGGGTTTTCTGTAGTGGGTTTCACTGCAGTCTTTGCCACGGCTCCTTTAAGGCCTGTAAGGCCTCCCGACTCTCCCCTCCCTGAGAGCCTCACACACATGCCTCTACTGAAGCACCTTCTAATGACACTCTGGTACAGTCCTCTGTCTTCGTGAACCTCCCACTGTACCTGGCACCAAGTATGTGCTCAATAAACATTTGCTGAACAAAGGCATAGACAAACGAAGGTGAGGTTTCTGAGTGTCCCCAAATGAATGCATGTCTGTCTGCACTAGTGATCTGGAAAAGGTATAAAAAATAAAGCTTGGTTATCGGGGAGGATGAGAGGCTCTGGTCAGAATCTGAGGTTGGCACTGTGAGTCCAGACCATGCCTCAGTTCTGCTCAAAAATGCACTTGTATTTGTTCACTCAGGGATGAATCAACTCAAGAAACCTAACTCATGCTAAGGAAATTCTATTTGTTCATAACGCGCACTGATACACAGTACTGCCCGGCAAGTCGAGACACTCACTGTGGCAGGTCCACTGACTTGACTCTATTGCCCAGGACAAAGGTCTACTTGGGAAACCAAACGAAGATCAGAAGGTAAGAACAGTGCCACTGGGAAGGAGCTTGATGCTTCAAGGAAGGGGCACCCAGCATCCTCTCTCCAGCAGCGAGACGTCTCAAGTGAGCTTCAGGGCTGCTGGAGAGGCCCTGAAATCCTCACGGCAACTCTCTGCAGTCATCAGAGGTCCCTACGCTGCCTCATGATTGGCATATGACAGCTAATCAGATTCTGGTTTATTTTATTTACAGTAGAAATATCCTAGACTGGAATCTGCCCAGAGACATTCAACACACCAACCCTTAGTTCCAGACATATTTAGAAATTATATTTGGATTTTCCTACGATTCAATTTGTTTTCAGATGAAAGAAATGCACATGGGAGCCATAATCTGGAGGCAACAGCTCCACCACTGAGCCTGCAGATTTAGGTTAACGGAATTTTGAAAAGAGGTGAAAATTTCACCTTTAGTCCAAAGGCTGAATCTAGGAAAGTTTCATGTTGTGGTGGAAAAAATAATACAAGCTTTGTTTAGGGCCTGGGAAAGTCCTTTAATGTTTCTGAACCATGGTTTCCTCACCTATAAAAAAGGAAAAAAGAAGAAGGTACCCCAAAAGGTGAAGTGCACTGTTTCCTATATAGCACCAGGCAGAGCTGGCCCTTAATTAATAAATGTTATTTCTTCACCCTGTCAGTTCGTCAGCAACCCACAGACTCCTCTGTGTTGATTACAGTTCCAAGGCAAGCATCACTGTTCACTGTGTAGCCTTTAGTGAAAAAGACCTCAGTTTCCTTACTTCTAAAATAAGAAAAGCACTACAGCATTTTGTTTGAGTTAAATAGGGTAAGAGTTATAAAGCTCTTTGCACAAAGTAAGGGTTTCACAATGTTAATAACATATTATTATGATCAGTGAGATCCAGATATTACCACGCACAGATTTTTAAAGTATTATCTGAAAATGCATTACCTATTTTCTTAAGCTACTATTTAAAACTCAGAAGTAATTTGGGTTGGTTTTTTTTTTTCCTCTCTCCTCCCACCCCCTAACAGCAACTCAAACTAAAGGTGAATAACACCAATTCCATGAGCAAAGTATTCTTAAACTTCCTCTAGCGACTTATTAAGGCTCACCCTGGAGTGCATGATACTGCAGAGATCCAAACCAAGCCAGCTGTAACAACACGTCTATGTTTCATGGCTGTAACTCCATCAGCATTTCCTAGAATCACCAATCCTGAACTGCTAAAGCATGCTGTTTGGGTAGAAAGAAGCCTGCATGCAAAGAAACAAACACCAAGATCTGTCATTCTGCAGCCCAGCCTGCTAAAATTCACATTTCAGTGACTTGTCCTTTCTGCTCTCTTAGAACCTCATCTTTCATCTTGGCGCTTTCCTTGTCATTCTTGGGCTATAATTCAAAAATACTCGCTAGTTCCCAGAGCACTTTCAAAATTAGCTTCTTCTCAGCTCCTAGGGCCTTGGGTCTGGACCAGTGACTCCACATTCCTGGAAGGCCTGGAGGCCCCATCAGCCCACCCACAAGCTCCAGTTTGGCCTGGCCTCCGCTATTCAACTTCATCCTGAAGGCAGAGCTCCCTATGTCTCAGGCCCGGATTCCCAGACGTATCAATTTTATGGACCATTAAGCTGCCAAATAAAAATATTCCCATCAATACATAAAAGAAATCTTACCCCCATATCAGCATGGTATAATCTCAGAGAAAAGGACACATCTTCTAACTTGAACACACATGAAACAGTTGCTACGTGGCCATCATCATCACTTGGATAAAGAAAGTGGAAACCTCACCAACAGACAATGGCCCTAGCGCTGTGAAGTGCATATAGCAGACACTCAGTTACTTTTCAACTGTGTAGAGACTAAGCTCTGATTCATAGGGCAATGATTTGGGAAATGCTGCATTCCACACCACTGGTAATGCCAAGCCTTCCTTCTTCAATGATAGCATTTCCCTTCTCTCTCCGGAGCTCTGCAAGTTCTCCCCAACCTCGTCCTCCAAAGCGCACACTTCTCCTAGCTCAGTTCCAAGAGTGCATTCTTTTTAGTCAACTTGAAAGGTAAAAATCAAAACAAAGCCACTCTGCCTCCTACTCCAAGCATTCCTGAAGCATCCTTTCCAGGAGAGTGTTACACTTCAAAAACCTCAGATATCACCTAGCAGACAAAATTTTGCAAGATTTTCACAAGAGGCAAGGATAGAATGGTTTGCTTTATGTATAACAACAAACAATGAAGAAAAACCTTACTCCACAATTTCATACCATTCATTTTTTCCATGTTCTCTTTCCATCTTTGTCCATATGCATCTGCACATTTTACATACCAATAAATGATATGCTGTGCCTTTTTTCCTGATTGTAAAAGTAATGCCTGCCCTAGCATTTGTTCAATGCTTAGAAGACTAGGCAGGATTCAAGTATTATGGAAACAAGATTATGTAGAGGGGGAATGTCTCCTGTAACTCTACACCCCATGGCCTCTGATCGATCAGGCCTTCTTCGTTTCTTGCCAAGTTGTGATGCCATGACTTTCTGGCCTCCGTGGCCTCCCTCTCTTCCAGCTCTCACCTGGTGTTTGCAGTTACTGCCCCAGTCCTGCCACGGGCCCAGAAACCCTGGAGCCGAGTTATGATTAGAAGCACTAGACTCACTGTCTGTTTATTATCACTTATTTAAACGCTGACAAATCTGGCTTCTCTTCACCTGCTTCACTTCAACATTAATGAGGCCGAGTTTTGTGACCATCATAAAAGCAAAGTACACTACAAATACCAGGTTCCCTCTGCTCTCTGCCCCATCATCACAGCTTGCCAAAAAAAAAGAAAAAAAAAAAGTTTGTGTAGCTGCATTCAGACAGCCATCACTCCTGCTACTACAACAGCCGATCTCGGGCACCTGTTCAATACAGTGATGGTGCTAATGTGAAAAGATCATGATAATTTTGTCCCAGAGACCAAGGACTACAATTCTGATCAAAACAGCTGAATCGACAGGACAGGAACATGGGAAAAGCTTGCCCAAATTTCACATGGGTGGGCCCCGGCAACCAAAGCACAGGACAGCCTCCTCTACAGCCCCAGAGGAGACTTATTCCTTGGATTACCTGCAAGCCCAAGAGCAGAGTATCTCCTCAGAAGATGCTATAAAACAGTTTAAAATATCTGAAGCACTCTACCCAAATCTAATCATTACCTTATCTCCTACCTAAATTTGGCAGCGCCACAAAGAGTTAATTTTATGACAACCATTCTTTGACAAATAACAACTAGAAGGGATGTAGGAATTGGCAAAAAAAAAAAAAAAAAAAAGGAAGGGCATTCCACAAAGCAGGACAGGCCAGACTTAGTTAAATAAAATCGGCTTCTCCTGTAGTCCCCCTTTTCAAATGCCTGCATCACAGGTCCCAGGACTGGGACATGAAGGCCCAGCAGACATCCAGAGGATGCCTTCTACTGCAACGTCCTCATTTTACAGATGGGAAAACTGAGACCCAAAGAAGTGAACTGATTTTCCCAAAGTCAAACAGTAAATTTAACTAGCAGACGACCCTGGCCCAGAAGGCAAGTCTTGAGAGTCCCTGGTTGGCGGTCTTTTCACCAAGCCCCATCAGACCCTTTATTATGGAGAGTCTGTCGCTCTGCCTTTGACAAACTATTTCAACCAACAGAAATCCCATCAACACATATCAACATGCAGAATATGCACTAATAACATAAAATTAAACTGGGTAATCTGGGCTTATCTTCCTTACATTTATTTGTTGGTAGTACAACACTGTTGAAAATAAATGAACATAAAACAGTTTTTAAATCTGGATGGAAGCTTCTTAAAAACATTCAAATCATTTTCAAGACATGCTGTTCAAATCAAATCTAATTCTAAATAACAAATCAAATATGTTTTACAAGAGAATGCTTATTGAATAATAATGAAACCAGCTGAAGATAGTCATGTGAAATAAAACTTCGGAGTTCCATTGCTGTACAAGCAAAGGACTGTCCACCTCCTCAGAGGGATTTTCTTGGGAAGCTGACATTTACTTCAAAGATACTGACACATAAGATATGTAAGAAGCTGAATATCAGACTTGACACATAGTAAGTAATGAACAAATGCTATTTTCCTTAACTTGGGATAGGAAAATAAGCATCACCCACGTAAGTAGTAATATCTTCTTATAATACTGAAAGTCTGTCCTCTGCCTCTGGAAAATTTAACGGGTTATACCATCAGGGTATTGAATATTTTTAAAGCATAACTGAAGAAGATATAGAGAGACAACATTCCATTTCTCTTAAAAGACAAATTTAGATATCCTGAAATCAGAGTAATCAACATAACGCTGTTCTAATACAATGGCAAGTCTTTCAGTATTAATTCCTGCTGTAACAGAAAAGGAAAAAAAATTTTGGATGTTTGTTGCTGTTTCTCTGGTGGCAGAAAAAGAAAACAGTCATCAAAAAGTTGAAACATGACATAAAAAGAGTAACCGTTTTAAAATATTTTATCTTTGTACATGTGGGTTCTTGCACTACTTAGTAGTCTCTTCCTAGATGATTTTGTACTTAGTATTCTTATTACTTCAGTTAACTGTAAGAAGCCAGTCTTTTACACTTTAACTCATTGAGTTTTTCCACTACCACTTTATAAAAGTTCAAAAGGGACTGTGCTGGCTCCTTGCAGGTGAATTACTAAGTTAAAAGTATCCTTTTGAAGACAGAATGAAAGAAGTAAACACCTTCCCTGGAAAAGGATCTCAACTTTAAGTTCTTTCTCAAAGAGTCTGAGCAAATATCTAGTCCAATCACAGGCTACGAAGACCCTGAGTGATTTTTCGAGGTCATGTACTAAGCTGATGACGACCAAGGGACAGCTATAGAAATCCTGCATCTGTTTTCCCCAGGTGTTCCGACTACCAGCCCACTGTACTCTACTGCCACCTGTGTTCTCTCAGCATTTCCCCCAGCATGGAGTTCCTCATCCTCATGACAAATGTCATCCTTTCAAAACAGTGCCATTTCTAGGACTCTGCAAGTTACCATAAACAATTGCTGAACAAAGATTGCTTTCAAGCTACAAAGTGAAAACACAACAAAGCGGCTTCATAAAGAAATCCCCCTTAAAAAAAAAAAAAAGAAATCCCCCTTCCTGAAAGGCCAGCTACCAGAATTCAGATATTCTTAATTACCATGGCTATTTGAGGACAAGATTTGAAGTATAAATCCATGACAAGAAAAATAAATCAAAGACTTAAGACAACCAAATTCAGAAAAACAGATCAGGATGCCACTGTTTGCTTTTTAAATCACTGAAATACTAAAACAAATGACAAACCAATGCCAACCTCACAAAGTTTCTTCATTTCCTGGAATTCAAACACCACTGCTGGCATCATTTTATGATAATTCTCTAAGTATTTTACCTAAGTCATCAGGCGCAATGTAAAGCCAGTGACTGAGGGGCTTCTAAACAAAACTGTGCCCAGTCTTGTCTCAGCTTCTGACACTGACCTTATTCTCCTCTCCGTGTTGGCCCTCCCCAACCACTCAATCCATCCAAAACCGTCTGGGACAGTCGTGGCTCCAAACTGCGCTGAACTTAACTACAAGACAGCCACAACTCTAAATCTGATTTCTTCAGTGTTTTTTCTTTTTTTTTTTTTTTTTAATTCAGGTCCTACGCTCCTTCGGCCCTTCGCCCCTGACCCCTCAGCTCTAGACCTCGTCGCCGACGTCAAGATCACCTTTCATTGTTTCTATGGGACTCCGCATTCCTCTCTCCATCCAGCAATCTCTTCATCGCACAAATGTCATTTCCAGTGTTCAACCCTCCATTCCGCCCCGCGGGCAGCAGAGAGGATTTCAGGACCAGATTCCCCGATTCGGTCCCCTTCGCACAGCCATTTTCTAGTTAAAACGCTCCCTGCCTCCGAGGGGGACATGAACTTTTCCCCCTCTGATCTCACAGGGGCTAGGCTCTGAACCCCCTAGACGCCAGCTGGGTCTTCAACTCCCCGGCAGGAATGCGCTGCCGCACGGGGAGGGAGAGCCCAGCCGCACAGCGGAGGCCGGTGCCAGGGCAAGGGGGTGTGCGCGCTTCCCCGCCGGCGCCCACCCTCACTTTTCCCCTCCGCAGCCCCCACCCGGCGCACCCCCTCCAAGCCTGTCTCCCCCGCCCCAGGCTGCCGATGGCAAGAGGGGGCCGAGAAGCCAGAGGGATGGAGTCAAGGAGTGAGCCCGCGGTCGCCGTGCCACCCGGCCCTGCGGCGCGGGCGCAGGGCGCACAGGACTCCGCAGCGGACGCCCGCTGCAGATGCGGCGGCAGCTGCTGCAGCTGTGGCTGCGGCTGGGAGAGCGGCAGTGGCCGCGCAGCCCTCGGGGCCGGGAAGAGAGGAGCAGCCGGCCGGGCTACGCGCAGCCACTCGCCGCAAGCCGCTGCCCGGGTCTCTCACCGGCACTCCCGGGCCGCGCCGGGGTCCAGAGCCAAAGCGAGGAAGAAATCGGGGCTCACCGGCAGTGCGCGCGGCGCTCGCCTCGGCTCCGGCGCCCGGCGGGTCTGTTCCCGTCTCGCCCTGCACAGAGCGCCAGGACCCGCTGCGGGCGCGGCGCACGAGCTTCCTACTTGAGACCAGGACGGGCTCCAGCGACTGGGCATGCCCAGTGCCGTTCCACGAGTCCCGCGCAGGGAGCGGCGCCGGCGAGATTCCACTTCTCCGGGCTTTGGCGGCTGCTGCGCCGAGAGACCGGAGGGGCCCGGCAGGGCGGGGGCCGATCCCGAGAAAGGCGGGGCCGGGGCCGGGGGCGGGGGCCGGGGAGGAGGGGGCGGGCCGCGCTCCTAGTGCGACCCCTGCAGGCCGAGGCTTTAAAGGGGCCTCTCGAACTCGCGGTCCCCTCATCCTCTGAGAAGACGACAGGGAGGCAATGCGGGCGAGAGACCCAAAGCGATGCATCCCGGTATTCTCTCCATGTGGCTCGGCGTCTGTCTGCACCAAAAGGCGGTTGGGTAACCTTATCCCTGGCTAGTCTTTTCTCCCACATGTCTGCATTCCCTTATAACGGGAAAATGTCCTCAGATGAGAGCTGCCCACGCCCATCCAGCTGCAACTTGTAGGCGAGAGCGTATCCTTCCCTCTGCCTCCTTATCTAGAACCCCAGGCATATCTCCCCCCACACACCATTTGTCAATGAGAAAATCACAGCACGGTCACCTCAAGGGATTTGTAGAGACGTGGATGGACCCAGAGAGTGTCACACAGAGTGAAGTAAATCAGAAAGAGAAAAACAAATATTGTATATTAACGCATATATGTAGAATCTAGAAAAATGATATAGATGACCTTATTTGCCAAGCAGAAATAGAGACACAGACATGGAGAACAAATGTATGGATACCAAGGGGGAAAGGGGTGGGGTGGAAGGAATTGGGAGATACAGATTGACACATACACACTATTGATACTACATATAAAATAGACAACTGATGGGAACATACTGTACAGCACAGGGAACTCTACTTAATGCACTGTGGTGTCTTAAATGGGAGGAAAATCCAAAAGGGAGGGGATACATGTATATGTATGGCTGATTCATTTTCCTATGCAGTAAAAGCTCACACAACATTGTAAAGCAATTATACTCCAATTAATAATAATAAAATCATCTCAAGGGAGAAACACACCTGCAGGAGGGGGAAAGCATAATTTCCTTTCCACCTCCAGGAACATTAACTAAAACTTGAATTTAAACAGACAAGCAAGATCCTGATAAGAATGGATACTCAATAAGCAGTAATCAGTGCTCTGCCAAAATGCAAATAACATCCCCAAAGCATCATTAGGGTTGCTCTTCACCAATGTAGTGGTTGTCAAACTTGAGCCTGCGTCACAATCTGTGTTTATGCAAACACAGGTTGCTGGACAGAGTCTCTGAATGGGTCGGTCTGTGGTGCGGCCCAAGCATCAGTACATCTAACAACTTTCCAGGTGATGCTGGTGCGACTGGTCTGAGGACCACACTTTGAGAACCACTGCTCTACACACACACACAGCCTTACCTACTATCTCCTTCAGGAGGATTATGCTAAAAGTAATTTAATAGTAACTACAAAGTAATGGCTGATCCTCACTCATCCTCTTCCCCAAACCTCCAGAATGCACTCCTTCCTCAAATAGCAAACTCACACCCTTATTCTTCATGAGCCGACTCTATGCGGTTGGAGCCGGCATTACTTTTTTCCTTCGACATCATGAACAAGATCTTATGGTTAGCCTGGGGACAGCAGAAAATAAAAAAGCCTAGATCCCTGCTTTCATAGAGCTTAGTCCAGCGAGGTGGTCAGAAATCCATTAAATAATCACTCAAAAATGTCATTTCAAACATGAAGAGTGTCAGGAGGGAAATCTACTAGGTGTGTATAAAAGGATGCATGCGGGGACCCTGATGCACACTTGAGTAGGGTTAGGAAGGAATGAGTGGTGGGGGAATGCTGCCTTGTGGAAGGGGATTTCTGGCACCCCCAAACCTCTCCCACGAACAATTTCCGTCAGACCAATCCGGGGGCCAGCAATCACGTTACTCCTTCCGCAACATAAAAGCAATGCTTCCACGGAGAATCCCTGTAAATCTATGAAATTGCTCATTCTTGAGGCTGAGTCTCTGCACCACAGGATCTGTCTGTGGAGTTCCTGCACCACAGACAGCCCGGGGTCGCAGTCTGACCTACTTTGAGAAAACGCAGACTCTTAACAGTAAAGCTTTCTAGTTCTAGCCTACGTCCTTCAGGCCTAGAGAGGTGAGAAAATGAGCCCAAGGCCACCCCGCCCGTCAGCAGCAGAGACGGGACCAGCCACCCGCCTTCCAGGCAGGTCCTCTTTCCGCAGGTAGTCTATTCGCTCGGACCCCTCAGCTCCCCGCGGCTCCCCTGGGGTCCGGCTCTGCCATCCCTTCTCTCCGGGGTCCCGGGGCGGTAAACAGCGCCCGCCCCTCCCGGCTCGATCTCCTCCGGACCGCGAGGAAAACCCGCGGTGGAGTCCGCGGCGGCGGGGCGGGGCGGGGCGGCGCGCGCAGGCGCAGTGGCCGCCAGGTTGGGCCGAGGAGGCGCCCGGCTCCACACCTGATGCAATCAGCCTGCCGGAAACGCGCCCGGCGGCCGCACTCACGCAGGAAACGCTCCCGCGCCTTCCCCCGGCCGCTGCGCCCCCTGCCCGGCTTCCGGAGCTCCTCGCCGCCCGACTTCGCCCTGGGCGGAGGGCGACGTTCGAAAACCCACAGCGAACCCGCAGGAGGAGTTGGGAAGTCACCGCCAGAAAAAGCAAAATCCCTGGCTGCCCTGATAGTGACGTGGAAACGACCCCGGAACGTTCCGTGGCTGCAGGAGGAGATTCCCTTAATTATGTATTTCCAGAGAGGATGGGAGATGGGAGCTTTTAACCCTCCTTGTTTGCTTGCTTCCTTCGTCTGCTTCCCGGAACACCTTTTCTTTCTCTCTCAAGGGAAGGAACGTTTATAGTAATAGCCGTTTTCAGACAGAATGGAGAGGACTCCCTGACCCCCCCCCCCCCCCCCATTGCTCCATAGGGAACAGCACGTTAGCTCTGCTACATAAAGCCTTCCACCACGCATTTTATAAATAATTGGTATCTCTGTACCTCATCATTTCAGTTTACAATGAAAATCATTTTTCATTTCATTACCTCAGGAAATTTTGATATCTGTTGTGGGTTTTTTTTTTTCTCTTTCATGCTGACTCACCCATGAATTGTTTTCCAAGGAAAGGAAATATTACAAGAGCATGTTTGTAAGAGCATGAAAGTAAAAATTACCTCTGTAAGTCCTTTAAGACCAAAGGCGGAAAGAAAAGGCAGATTCAAGGAATTTTAGTTGGACGGATACTCAGGAGATCATTCTAGAATCAAGTCTGGATCAGCTCTTAGATGTTACAGAGGACGTCTGTGGCCCAAAGATGTAAATGACTTTTCCTTAACAGACAATTCAGCAGAACTGACACTTGAACACAGATTTCTTGACATCCCAATTTAATGGAAAAATACATTTGTTATTTGCACAAACACTGTACAAAGTGCAAGACTACATCACAATACTGTTTTTTCAGTCCAAAGGTTACAAAGTACAAAATCGGTGGCAACAAAAGAGATCGCAATACTTGTGCCTACTTCTTAAGATATTAAATAGTCCTTGATCTATCCAACCACTATACAACCTATCCGACTACTTTTAAGATAACCAGAGACTAGGCATTCAATATTTCAATTACAGTGGTATGACATTCTTCAGAACTTCCAGACATCAAGAAATCTGTTGAGTCAATATTTAGAGTTTGATCATGTGGTGTATGAACTGTTTGAGGTTAAACCAAGGGAATTTTAATGATTAAAACAAATCAGGGTTAAGATTTTTCACTTTACTGATTTAAAATACTTTATCAAAACAGAAAGCAAAGTGAAATACAAAAATAACTGCAAAATTCATACCTACAATAAGAATTTTTCAGAACCCGATCTACCCTTTTATCTTGAGGAATGTGTATTTCTTTTTTGGAATGTTCTGACATTTAGCGATCTGGAAGAATACCTTCAGTTATGCAAAAATAGAGTCAAGTAAATGTCAAAACACAGAGGTGCAAAGTACAAACTCATCACAATAAGGTACTGGTTACAGAATAGCCAACTTTTACTGGATGCTAAGCCAGTACCAGATACTGGCTAAGGGTTTTACATAGGTTATCTAACTTAATCTTCACCATTACCCTATGAGTTACCTACTATTGTTATCTCTGTTACAGTAGTAAAAGTGAAGTTTGAGAATGTGAAGTAACTAACTCAAGGCACAACAAACCGGTTCAGTGGCAGAACTTGAATTTGAACCCAGATGTTTGCCTGGAACTTGATCCTTAAGTAACACTCCATACAGAAAAAATGTAAATACAGAGAAAATGATTGTGATTTTTGTCTCATATAAGAAAGGGGGGCGGGAGTTCCCTGGCAGTCCAGCGGTTAGGACTCAGTGCTTTGTTGAGTAGGTTCAATCCCTGGTCCCTGGTCGGGGAACTAAAATCCCACAAGCTGTGCCGTGAAGGGGAGGGGAAGAGGGGAAGGGAGGGGAGGGGTATTTTACTTACTCTCCTTCCAAAGATAAGACTTGGTAAAAGTAATTTGTTGTCTACACTAGGAAAAAAAACCCTCCCTGATTAATGAATTATAGTTCCCAAATTTAGGACCAATCTTACCCACAGATATAAGGAGGATGATCAAATACTTAGTAATTTTGGGGGTTACCAACAAAGCCTCTCCTCTGATGGACTGTCTCCATGTCCGGCTGGTTCTTCTAGTTTTAAACTATTCGATATGATAGTCACTACCCACATATGATTTTTTACTTTATATTAATTAGAATTAGAATTAAAATTTCAACTCTCCAGTCAAATTAGCCCCATTTCAAGTGTTCAATAGCTGTGTGGGCTAATGGCTACAATATTCAACAGTACAAGTATAAAATACTTCCATCACTGCAGAAAATTTTATTGGACAGTGCTGCTCTAGTCCTTTATCCCAATAGTGTAAGACTTTAATCCCTCCTCATTCTTAATCATTCTTTCTCTGAGAGGAACCATGTTTCTAGCTCTATCTAGCTTTCCCCTGAGCTTTAGTCCTATTTTTCCAAATTAAAATTATTGTCAGAGTGCAGAATACCATCATGGAAAGATATGGGCTTTGGAGTAAAACTTTATTTGACATCCCAGCTCTTTTATTTATCATTTATGTGATCTTGGCAAGTTACTCAACCTCGTTGAACCTTGATTTTCTTATCTACAAAATGGGCACCTTAATCTTTTCATCCTCGGTTTCTTTAGGGTTAAATGAAATAACGCATATAAATCTTCTGGTAGGCCTCACAGAGATTTCCTTCCTTCCATTCCTATTTCAGTTAATGACGTCACCGCTTACTCAGGTCTCCAAACTAGAAATCTCAGTCATCTTCAATTCTTCCTTCCTCCTCAACCACCCGCCTCAAAGTAGTCATCAAGCCCTGTTACTTCCACCTCAAGAATGTTTCTCACATCTGGACCTTCCTCTCTGTCCCACTCCCACTGTCCTCACTGGCTTTTCCTGCACCGCTTCAGTATCCTGCTGACTGACCTTACTGACACTCATCACTCCCAATGCAGACACTTCCTCCGTGCTGCTGCCAGAATGATCCTCCTAAAACAAGATGCTGATGATGTCACTCCCTTTCTCTAAGGCTACTGATGACTTCCAGTTGCTTAAGGATAAAAACTACTAAACCTGAGGCCTCACGTGATCACCCCCTCATCCATTTCAAACCTATATTTGGACTCCTCTACTACCAACCTCCCTTTCAGTCACCCCTTCCCCACCTCCAACACCCCCTGCACTGACAAGGAATGCTCCATGAGGCATTCCTGGAACAGGTAATGGCCTTTCTTGTCTCTGCCCTTGCACACACCCTTCTCAAGCTGAACTGACCCTTTTATGTATTCTTTACCTAGAAAAATTCTACTTATTCTCTCTTATTACCCCTAGTACAAAAGCTTAGTCAACTCTCCTCGGAAAAAGTGATGACCAGCTCATCCGTGATAGAAGCTGTGTTCAGGCTAACCCAGGTTTAAATCCTAGCTACACCACAATGCCAGTGGTGGTCTTGGAAAAGTGACTTACCCTCTCCCAACCTCAGTTTCCTTGTCTGAAAAGGTTGATAATCATAGTATATACAACTTACTGTTGTTGAAAGTATATACTGAGATCATGCACATAAAGCTCATAATGACGCACCTGGCTCAGAGGTAAGCATTCAGTATATATTACCTTAAAATTATTACTATTATGATTAATATTTATCCATTTTATCCTTTTGTCATAGGTTGCTCTTGTTACATTTTAATTCAATTTTTTACTTTCAAAGATTTTTATATTTCACATTTATATTTGATTTTACATTAAATAAAAAGTGTATTATTTCAGAAGTAATTGATATTCATTGAACAAAATTTAGGAAACACTGATAACAAACCAAAAAGATGAAATTCTCTATTGTGTGAGACACTTCTTGGTTGCAAACAAAAAAGAACCCTCTGCAGTTAATTTATCCAGAAAATAATTACTGGAGGGTTGTCAAGTAGCCCACTGTATCAACATATAGATGAAGAATTGGTTCACAAAAGGGTCAGGGTCTATGGAAGCTGGCAGCAAATGACACAGACCAGATTATGGCACACTGTGTCACTAATGGCCCCACGCCACTGGTCACTTGCTGGCCTACTCCAGGGGCCACTATTCCTGGACTTCGGCAACTTAGCATCACAGTCCCCCTTTTCAAGTTCACAGGTGGCAATATCCAAGGTCACGTGCCCATGCCTCAGCAGCCAGAAGACAAAGAGAGGGAATGTTTGCCTCCCTTCAGATTCCCTGTTGGGAGGTGGGGCCCTCCCACAGCCCAAACTCACAGAATAGGGCATTCACCAAAAGCGGAAAGAGGGTCTTATCCCCTCCCCCGGTCTCCCACCCCCTGATGTGTTACCCATGCTTGATCACCCATTGGCAAACATCATGTATTTCTGTGCTTTTGTGCCTTTGCTTATGCTGTTTACTTTATACTCCCTGCTTTACACATTCACATTCACCTTGTCCATTTTTCAAAATCATACTCCTTCTTTAAAGGCCAAGATTCCTCCTTGAATCTACTACACAGGTTATGAAACTGAGCAAGACCCCGCAGGGCCCTCCCAGGTACAAAAGCCCCTCTGAGTCCCCTGTTTCTTGTTCACAGAAAAAAGCTTTAGTCTCTTAGGCTTTCCCTGAGTTCCAAAGAACAGGCATCAGCAGTTACTAATTAGAGAAGTGAGAGAATGCAGAAACAAAGCAAAAGTAGTTAAACAAGAAATATAAGGACAATAATTCAGCAATAAAAGAGTCCTACTTCCTCCTTTTAAGGGATATACACAACAATCTGACACTCTTTAAGTTGTTCTACAGGAACTAAGACGCCTCCCCCCCGCCCCCCCCCCCCCACCACCACCAGGTGGAGGATGGTGACTAAATCATGTAGACCCTAGACTGGTTGGAACCAGAAGGTTGATGATTAAGATTAAGGTTGATGATTAAATACGCTGTTATTTCACCAACCAATTAGAAAAAAGTCACACACCCTGCAGCCCAAACCCCAAATGTTGCCTTTGAATACCCCCTCACTGAAAGCCACTGGGGAGTTTGGGTCCTTTCTTGACACCCTGTAAATAAATGCTGTGCTTTCCTTTACCACAACCGGTGTCAGTAAGTTGGCTTTGCTGTACAGTGGGTGAGTGGCCCCAAGTTTGGTTCAGTAACGGTTAATTGCTCATTTCTTGATTCCACAACACGACATATGTGTTTGTAGCACCCCATACATACATTTAGATAGTGTATCATTCTCTGTTGCTATACAGTGAATTCCTATTTCTGGCCTTATCACGTAGAAGACACTTGATAAATATCTGTTTAATGAATGAAGAAAAGAGAAGAGGAAAATTAGCTTTTATTAAGGTACTATACTAAGCACTTTACAATTTTAACTCCATTTATTCTCAATTTATAACTCGATTTTTCCTCGGGCTGTATCACCATTTTACAAGAGAGGAAACAGGCACAGAAATGTTAAATTACTTTTCCAAACCAAGGTCACACAGCTATTAGAAGACATAGGCAGAATTTGAGCAAGGCCGTCTTGTTCCAGAGCTTAGGCTCTTACCTAATGAGATGTTAAGACTCTGTGAAATGTAGTACATGGTCCTTTTCCTAAGGAATGCCACCACAAGTTTTGTTTTTGTTATTGTTTTAAAGCCCTGATAACTTCCTGATAAGAGGAGAAAGCTAATTAAATTTCTCTGTAAATTTTCACTATTAAAAATATATTTAGTAAACTTTATAAACACTTATTCCATGGTTTTAGAACAATGATAATGGGTGGACTTTATACAGGAATTCATGGAAACTCAATTTATGAGCACTTACAAGCACACAATAAAATTGATCACACTCTTTGTCTCTGCCTTTCTCCCAGGTTACCAAGAGTTGTTACTGCAGACAGTGGCATTTATTGAACTGGCCCTGGCTACAAAGAATTTATGTTCTTATGCTCAGGGCAATCTCCTTCACTGGCCATATGATATTCTCTCCCCGCTTCTAAAATCCTTGTTTTGTTTATCTTCAGACAGTAGAAATTTGAGTCCAGAGTACCAATGTACCTGATATCTCACTATTAATCATCTGCACAGATAAGGGCAAGAATTTAAATCTTGAAAACGGAGGAAACCCATCACCTTCATGTTCAAAGGGTAAAACATAAATAATACCATCCAATCTGGAAAAAATACTTAATTTTATATTTATATAATTAAATAGAAAGGGGAAATCTGAAATAAAGTTGAAAGGCAAAAGAGAACCAGATATCATTAACAAGAGAAAAATGCTTCACTCATAACAGAGATAGACAAGAACTATATTGCTAATTTGCAAAGGAATCGATAGTGTCCTGGATCAAGCAAAAAATTTGTCTTCTCCTCTGTCTACTTGTTCCTGCCAAGTACCTAGTACTTTTAAGCGCCTCATTGCCTGGTCTACAAAAAGAAAGTAAGTGAAGGCGGAAAGGAAGGAAGGGAGGGAGGGACGGAAGGAGTGAGGAGGGGAGCATGTCAGAGAGAGGCAGACAGATGGACAAAAAGAGAAAATGGAGAAAAAGACCTAATGACCTCTTTGACTTGAGATTTTTTATTATTTTTTATTATGAATAAACATGTCATTAAGTTGAATGAAACCTTACAAATATCTGAGAGTATAAAAACAGAATTTGGGAGAAGAGCAATTACCATAGGAAAAAGAAGTATAATTAAAAGCAATAACAGAATTAATAACTAACATGGAGGTTAGATATTAGAAAAAAACAAGATTCTTGGGAAGGTCAATTATATAAAAGGAAAGACTTCAAAGGGTTATAACAAGTGCTCCATCCCTTGAGACATTTAAAAATTAACCTGGACAAAGAACTAGAATATATTTTGTAGAAAGCAATCCTTTCTGACAAGCTGGTAGATTAGCTCTAATTGATTTTTCCACCTCTAATTTCTTTGAATCTCTGAAATGCTATTCTTAGAAGACAAATGAGTTTTCTTTGAGGGTGAATTTTCTGTCTTTATTTTAATGAAATGAGTTATGATTTCTCATGAAAATAGTTTCCAAGACAATGACTTTGCAAGTAATAATTGTTATTTACATTATAGAAGTTAAAAATCAAAGTTACAGACACCCGAAAGTAACATAATATTGTATGTCAGCTATACTTCAATTAAAAAGGAAAAAAAAAGTCAGTCACAACATTAATAAACATGATAAATTACAATATATTTTCTTGCACTGTGCACTAGCACTAGTCTTGGAATAAAATGCCCAAGAAGTGGGGGGGGGGGGGGAATTAGAAATTTGGGATTAACAGATACACATTGCTATATATAAAATAGATAAACAACAAGGATCTACTGTATAGCACAGGGAACTACATTCAGTATCTTGTAATAACCCATAATGGAAAAGAATCTGACAAAGAGTATATACGTGTGTGTGTGTGTGTGTGTGTGTGTGTGTGTGTGTATATATATAACTGGTTATATATATATAAAAAACTGAAGATGTATGTAACTGAATATATATAACTCAATATACATATATAGTTGTAATCAACTACAGTTCAACAACAACAACAGAAACTTCCAAGATGTGGAGGAATAGGATAGAGTCTAAAAACAGGAATGGTGGAGCAGGCAAATATTCTACCAGTTTTTACCTTTTTGTTCTAGCTTCATATCCTGTCTAGAAAGTTATCACTGAGAGAAAAACATTGTCTCATTGAAATTACATCAAATTTTGTATTATTGAATCAGATAATAGTTTTGAGGAGATGGGAACAAAATCATTATATACATGTTATTTATTGTAAGAAAAGAGCTAAATTTGAAATGTACCTTTGTAATATATCTTGATATCTGGTAGAGTAAGCCTCTCTTCTTTCTTCTGTTTTATCAAATCTGCTCTAACCCTTCATTCACAATATATCTTCCTTATAAAATTTATAACAAACATATAATTTTGATGAAATATGTGCAGAATTTTGATTAGTATTATATTCCATATAGATCAGTTTGAAGAGAACTGACATTTTTGCTCTGTTGAATAATGTCATATGTAAATGTATTATATTTTTCCACTTATTTAAGACTTCTTTAATTTAGCAAATAGTCTCTACATCTACTAAACTGTAAGCCCATGAAAACCCAGGCAACCTTTCAAGTTTGAGAATTATATTAGTAAGAGGACTTGACTTTTTATATTGTCTTAAATCTGATGCTACTTTGGCTAAGACAAAACTTCTGCATAGAAATCCATTGTTCTCACTTTATTTTTATTGGATTTGATCTTGAGAAAAGTCAGTGAGATGAAGAAAGTCAGTCAAGCACACACAGTGACTTGTGTTTATATAAATCCAGTGTGGTTAAGATAATTGGCCTCAATTCCAATGAGGTTTAGGATGACAGTGCCTCATTTATATTAATCTCCTAAGATTTGCAAGGGAAGTCACAAAGGAAGAATAAACAAATTTCTTTCTTTTAACCAGTGTTTTACACCGCTTAAATTTAATAGTCCCTAGAGTAACCACTAAAAGAGAGACATAGCTGAAAATACAATGCATAAAGTAAGATACAATACTGAAAGTATTTATTTATTAAAATATTTATTTATTTATTGTATTTATTTTTGGCTGCATTGGATCTTTGTCGCTGCGCACGGACTTTAGTTGTGGTGAGAGAGCTACTCTTCATTGCATTGCACAGGCTTCTTATTGCAGTGGCTTCTCTTGTTGTGGAGCAGGGACTTTAGGCACATGGGTTTCAGTAGTTGCAGCACATAGGCTCAGTAGTTGTGGCTCACAGGCTTAGATGCTCCTCGGCATGTGGGATTTTCCTGGACCAGGGCTCAAACCCATGTCCCCTGCATTGGTAGGTGGATTCTTGACCCACTGCGCCATCAAAGGAGTCCCTGAAAGTATTTAAACAATCCAAAAGAATATAAGAAAGGAAGAAGAGAAGAACAAAACATAAGAAACAAACAGAAAAATAATAAATTGTGGACCCATCCAGCCATATTAATAATTATATTGAATGTACGTGGTGTAAACACTCTAATTAAAAGACAATGATTCTCAGATTGGCTATAGAAATAGAGTACCCAATTATATGCTATCTACAAGAAAACTGATTTAAATATCATTATATAGATAAATTAAAAGAATGGGGAAAATATATGAAAACACTAATCAAACATTATTATTTTTCTGAGGCTGCCATAACAAAATACCACAGACTGGGTAGCTTAAACAACAGAAATTTATTTTCCTCACAGTTCTGGAGACTGGAAGTTCAAGATCAAGGTGCCAGCATGGTTAGTTTCTCCTGAGGCCTCTCTCCTTGCCTCACAGACCATTTCCTTTTCTCTTTGTCCTTACATGACCTTTCCTCTTAGCAATTACCTGCCTATTGTCTCTTCCTCTTCTAAGAACACCGGTCATATTAAATTGGGGCCCACCTATATGACTCTCTTTAACTTTAATTACCTTTTTAAAGACCCTATCTCCAAAATATAGTCACATTTTGAGGTACTGCACAGTTAATGCTTCAATATATAAATTTGGAGAGCAAGGGCACCATTCAGCCTATGATAACAAAAGAAGCTGGTCTAGTTACATTTATATAAGATAGACTTCAGAACAAGAAAAATTACCAGGGTTAAAGACAGACATTATATAGTGAGAAATGGACTGATTTGTAAATAACACAACAATATTGATGCGTGTGCACCTAAAAATCCAAGGTCAAAAATACACAAAGCAAAAACTGATAGAAGTGAAAAGAGAAAGAGACAAATATACAAATATACAATTATGGGGTCTTCAACACTCCTCTCTCAGTAGTGAGTAAAACAAGTAGACAAAAATCAGCAAGAACATAAAAGATCTAGAAATTAACACTACATTGTAAATCAAATATACTTCTCCAAAAAAAAAAAAAAAAGATTTGAATAATCTAGTCACCAACTTGGCTTAATTGACATTTATAGAATATTCTGGCCAATGACAGCAAAATACACAAATGTTTCAAGTACACAGGAAAAACTGAAATCATCTTAAGCTTTTTCCCTGATCATAACAATTAAGCCAAAAATCACTAATAGATTATCTGGAAAATCCCCAAATATTTGAAAATTAATGCACTCCTAAGTAATCCATCAGTCAAAGGAGAAATCACAGGAAAAATTAGAAAATAGTTTGAATGCAAGTACAAAATATCAGAATTTGTGGGATGCAGCTAAGTGTTTAGAGGAATATTTATAGCATTAAATACTTTTTTTTTAAAGGAAAGGACTCAAATCAATAATCTAAGTTTTCATGCTAAAACAAAACAAAACAAACAAGAACAACAAAAAACAAGAACAAATTAAGCCCAAGATAAGTAGAAGAAAGGAAATAACAAAAGTATTAATAAAGTAGAAATTGAAAAAATAGTAGAAAAAGTCAATGAAAATAAATGCTGGTTCCTTGAAATAAGTCAATAAAATTGGTAAGCCTCTAGTTAGACTGATCAAAAATAAATAAATAAATAAAACTTACAAATTACCAATATCAAGTTAATAAAATAATATTAACAGCTTTATGCTAATAAATTTGATGTCCTGGGTGAAATGGACAAATACCTTAAAAGATGAAAATTGCTAAAACTGACCCAAGAGGAAAAAGAAAACTTCAAAAGCCCTGTATATTAAAGAAATTGAAAACTTCAAGCCACTGGTGAATTTATGAAACTTTAAAAGAAGAAATAGTAAAACTTCTAAATAAACTTCTTCATAAAATAGAAAAAGAGAAAAAAACTTCCTAACTCATTTTAGGAAGCCAGAATCATTCTGATAACAAACCAGATAAACACAGACAAGAAAAGAGAACTACAGCGAATGTAGGTATAAAATCTCTTAACAAAATTTTAGCAAATTGCATCCAACTACACACATACACACACACACATTGTTGTACCTGTGTGTGTGTGTTAAACATATTAAAGGAATTCAGATTAGAAAGGAATTCAGATTGGAAGATGCCTTAGAGGACTGGGACGGGGAGGGTGGGGGGGACTCGAGGGAGGGTGGGGGGGGGAGTCAAGGGAGGGAGGGAATACGGGGATATGTGTATAAAAACAGATGATTGAACTTGGTGTACCCCCAAAAAATAATAAATAAGTAAATAAAATTAATTTAAAAAAAGAAAGAAAGAAGTAAAACTGTCTTTATTTTCAAATGACATGATGATTTACATAGCTAATCCAATTGAATCTATAATGAAGCTACTAGAACAAAAAAGGAAATGTAAAAGGGTCACAGGATACACGGCCAATGCTCACACACACAAAAACTGAATTTCTATTTACAAGCAATGAACAACTGAAATTTTTAAAAATTATGTAGCATCAAAAAAAAAATTGTATTTCTATTTGCCAGTGATGATAGGAAGTTTTACAAACATTTATAATAGCATGAAAATATCAGGAATAAAAATGATGAGAGATATGTAAAAGCTATATATCTAAAACTACAAAATATTGCAAAGAAAAGTTAAAGAAAATCTAATTAAATGAAGAGATATACCATGTTTGTGGATTGGCGGTATCAATTTGGGGGGCAGTGGCCCTTATATTGTTCTACAGATTCAATGTAATCCCAGCCAAAATCTTAGCATACTTAAATAAAGAAATTGACAAGATAATTTGAAATTTATATAGAAAGGTAAAAGATTTAAAACAATTCCTTTAAAGAACCACTCCCACATTTTGTTTTTATTATAGCAGCACCCTATTTCCAGGTACCAATATCTGTTTTAATTATTAATCTCTGTGTAACAAATTACCCCTTGCAGCTGAAAATCACATTTATTGTCTCACCATTTTTGTGGGGCAAACATCTGGGTACATCTTAGCTGGATTCTCTCATGAGATGGCAGTCAGGCTGTTAGCTGGGACTGCAGTCATCTGAAGGTTGGACTGGGAGAAAATCTGCTTCCACATTCGCTCACGTGATTTCTGGCAGTCCTCAGTGTCTACCTGGCTGTTGGCCAGAGACCTCAGCTCCTTCTCACGTGAGTAGTCTGAGTATCTTCATGGCATGAGACACAGCCACTGGATTCCCCTAGAGCAAGTGATCCAAGAGAAAGGGGGAAGGGAGGGAGAGAGAGGACAAGACAGACCAGGAGACACCAAGACAGATGCCATGATGTCTCTTACGGTTTATTATTCATTTCTGTCTAAATAATATTAGAAGAATTCATGCATTTTTATCAAATATCACATTTTTCAAGAAGGAAGAGTTTCAGCTTTTTTCCATGAGAAAACTGTAGGGCTTCATTTTAGACAAACGATAATAATATTCATAAAATAAAAATAAGCAAAACGTTTTGAGCATCTACTATGTCCCACTCCACTGAACACAGAGGTTAAAATCACGGTCTTTGGCACAGACTGCCTGGTGTTGCCCCTTTCTGATCCACTGCTTACTGGTTGTGTGCCTCTGGGCAAGTTATTTAACCTCTGTGCCTCAGTTTCCTCATCTATAAAATGGGGGTAATAATATCTACCTCATAGAGTTGTTATAAAAACTAAGTGGGTCATGATACATGGATCACTGAGGTGCTGGCATCTAATAAGCATTTTGTCAGACTTAGCTAATATCCATATTAGGTAGTATTTACAAATATCACCTCATTTAATACTCAAAATTCCCTAGAAGATAGGAGCAATTATTATTTGACTTCATAGGTAAAGCAGTTGGGCCTTGGAGATGTAGGTTAAGTAATTTACCTAAATGCATACAAATGAGTGGCAAAACTGAGTTCTATGCAATTCTCTGGCCAGAGGTTACTTAAAAAAAATTAAAAGTCCCAGATGTGGGTGGAAAGAGATCAAAAGTGAAGGTAGACTCTAGATGACAAAACTCATTAGCAACTGTAATTGTTCAGAAGTTATTGTAAAAGAATATTGAAATAGGAGAAATTTTAGAGTGCTGACCTATACAAATCACCATATAGTTCTTACAGGAAAAGTGAACACAGAATATCAGATAGTAGGTAACCTGGCAAGTATATAGTGAAGCAGAAGAAAGACATTTGAGAACTTGCCACCCATCTCCAGAGTCTGACTGACATTCGGGTCTCTTTTCTATGGTACTAAGTTAGAACGTTTCCAACAACCAGAATTGTGTTTGCTTTTAGATATCCATCTGCCACTCAGGGTGGGTAGACATTAGGCCTGTCCACAAATATTCCAATTGTCCTCTTCCTGGGAATATGGTGGAACTGCATTTCCCACCCTCCTTTTAAATCAAGTATCACCGTGTGGCTTGCTTTGTCCAGTGAAATATGAGTGGAAATGATGTGTGTCACTGTCAAGTGGAAACTTTAAGAACCAATATGCCTTTTGCTCATGTTCAGGTGATACCTACTTCAGCCCAGATCCTTAAGGGACTCTAGTGAGCAGAGCCTCCCTCTGACCTTCTTTGGACATGTAGTGTGAGCAGCTAGTAAACCACTGCTGTTTTAAGCCTCTGGGATTTGGGGGGTTGTTTGTTAGCCCAGGACAATCCATCTGCTCTGGGATGATTGTGCACAGTTTCAAAACCTTCTTTTTAAGAATTGTAATATCTGTGAAATTTTAGTGCAGAAAACATTCTGTTGAACTATATTACTAGTTTATAAGGTATTTTCTAAAGGTACCTACAGCTAGAATTTAGCTGTTTATAAATCGGCCTGGAGCATCCGTGGAACTGAAGTCACCTTCAGTCCTGAAGGAGAGAGCGCTTTAGCTTTTAAGGCTCTTCCGCACTGTGTCCGTTGACCTGAAACATAAACCACTAAAAGTTTACAGTAAAGAAAACCAACACTAAACATTATATATGTCACAGTGTTGGATCCAAAGCTCCTGTTGGATTATAGTCATCAGAAAACAAACACTATGGCTCCTGTTTTCACTGTTTAAAAAACAATATAGCACAGGGAACTGTACTTAATATCTTGTAAGAATCTATAATGGAGAAGAATCTAAAAAAAAGAACATATATATATATATATATTATATATATATATATATATGAATCACTTTGCTATATACCTGAAACTAAAACAACACTGTAAATCAACTATATTTCAGTTAAAAAAAACTTTGTTAAGCACCCACGCTCACCCCCAGGGTACAAGAATGTCAAAATTGGATAAGACCTGTCAATTTTATATCCATGTTGTAATGTGATCTTGGATGACACAATTGGTTACCTGAAAGTATCTATTTTTGTACTAATTTATAACCCTCATAAAACAAGGGGGCCTGAAAACAACAATAACAACAAAACAATACAACTACATGTGACAGAGATTGGAGAGATGCATCTTCAAGCCAAGAACACCAGGAGGGAAGCGTGAAACAGACTCCACCTCAGAGCCTTCAGAACGAACAAACACTGCTGACACCTGCCCTCCAGAACTGTGAAGGAACAAATTTTGGTTGTTTTGAGCCATCCCGTTTGTGGTATTCCATTACAGCAGCCCTAAGAAACCAATACACCCATCCACTCCAGATAAAGACCTTTCAAAATAAACATCATCCAGAAAAATTTTCATTAACAGAAACTAATATCTCCAAACTTCAGAGATTGTCAAAGGTATCAAAGACAAAATAAAGTCTAAAAATTTCTTGCAAAATGTTATCTTCCTTTTCTGAGGTGACACACTGATGACACACTAAAAAAAAAAAAAAAACACCTCCCTAGGTTCAGAGTTATTTTACCTCCATTTTATTTCAGTATTGATTGTGCAACAATATGTAGAACAAACAGCAAATGTGATAAATGGATACCCCAAATGTCACTTGCAGTAACAAGAGAGGCACAATAAATGTCTCACGTTTCAGAGGACAATTTCCCTCAGGTATTAGCCTCACACAAGCTTCTATATGTACAATATAATTAAAGCTGCTGGGAGCTTCCTAGGTGGCGCAGGGGTTAAGAATGCGCTTGCGCATGCAGGGGACACAGGTTTGATCCCTGCTCCAGGAAGATCCCACATGCTGCAGAGCAACTAAGCCTGTTAGCCACAACTATTGAGCTCATGTGCTGCATCTACTGAAGCCCGCATGCCTAGAGCCCATGCTTTGCAACAAGAGAAGCCACTGCAATGAGGATCCTGCGCCCCACAATGAAGAGTAGCCCCCGTTCGCTGCAAATAGAAAAAGCCCGTGTGCAGCAACAAAGACCCAACGCAGCTAATAAATAGATAAAAATAAATAAATAAATTTAAAAAAAAATTAAGGCTGCTGCCAGGGACTTAGGGGAGGGGGAAATAAGGAGTTCTATTTTCAGTGTTTCATTTTTGCAAGGTGAAAAGAGTTGTAGAAATGGACAGTGGTGATGGGTGCACAACAATGCAAATGTACTTAATGCAACTGAACTGTACACTTCAAAACAGTTAAGAAGGAAAATTTCGTGTTGTGTGTGTTGTACCACAATTAAAAAATTTTTTACATAAGCCCACTGAAAATAAAGAAATAATGCTTTTTCACTGCATTTGAGTGTAGATGTATACCTCATACAGTAATCTATATTTACAAAACAATTCCCACTTTTTCATTGGTGTTGGGGAGTAGAAAGACTTTTACTAGAGAGACCACATTAGTCAGGGTACTTTGAGTTACAGGGCCAGAGCAGACTGGGGCAAAGGAGAGCATGCACTGGCACATATAACTAAAGAGTCCAGGTGTAGGGTGGTGATGACTAGGACCAGTGGATTCTGAGGATATCATCAGAACCGGGTCTCTCTCCAGCTCCACATCCTGCCTCCCTACTTCTGTCTGGGCTGAATCACCCTCCAGTAGGGCCTCTCCCCATCGTGGCCTGCAGCTGCTCCAGACTGCACTCTCCTGGCCAGTAATCCCACCAGCTCTGGCCAAAGTCCTGGAATTGAGAGACTGGCTTAAGGCTCCTGCCCATCATGAAGCCAGAAACATCAAGGGAGTGAAGGAGTCCAGCCCCACCAAAACAAATGGCTGGGAATTAGTGAGGGTGTCCCTACCCCTAAAAAGGATGTGTTGTTAGTAAAAGGGAAATGAATGCTGAGTAGGCAAAAGCAGCAGATGTCCACTACATGAACCAATTGAATGTCCTCTAAAAGTAATGTCAGATAATTACATTTGTTAAACATGTAGAAGCAGCGTCTATACCCTCAAGCTCCTAAATGTCTTCCTAGCTGGTTATAATTATCTATAGATATGTCCAGTTCTCTTAGACTGGAGAAAACACAGATAGAAATTAGGAGAAGTTAACCCAAAAGGTTAAAAAAAGAAAAAAATTAAAATGGGTAAGTTCTTTAGATAAGGTAGCTAAGAACCTCTGATGAGCACCAGAGCGTCTATTCCCAAATGCTCACAACCGCTTCTATGAGAGGAAGAGCTTTCCTAAAAGTCAGCCTGGGAGGGTACCTGTGTCAGGCTGGTCCTCCTTCCCATCTTCCCTTTCACAGTCACTCTTCATCTTCTTTACAAAACAAAGGCACAGCTCTGTCCCAACCTGATTCTAACTCTGGTGTGTTTCCTCAGATGTAAAAGGTACAGTTCAACATTCTGCCAACAGTGCTGAGGTCATTAAAGACTGTAAAAGCTGTGCTGGTGAACAAGTCCTGTGATTCTGATTCTTTTCAATTAACAAAATTGAAGGCAGCAGGAATGAAGTCATCAGCTAACAGATGACTGAACGTAATTTTTGTATGATTTTGGCATATAACTTAGATGAAGTGCAAAAAATGTAGCGGCATTAGTACAACAAAATTACTTCCGTTCCCATCTATTCTTTTCATGGGAACAAGGTTTCTCCAAGCTATATTTGTAGCACTGAAAAACAGGAGTGGAACTGCTGTTAAGCCCTGTCTCTATAGTAGAAGAAACACATTTATTATCATTACTATCAAACCTTCTAGCAATAGTAGTACCACAAATTATTCATCCACAAATACATAAATTTTTTTAAATGCAGCCTCCTTTATCTCATTGAGATGCACTTCCAAAAACATTTTACTTTTTATGCTTAATAATTATCCATAAAATTTGTAACATATGTATGGTACTTTAACAATCTGCTGGTAGTAATAGTATCTCAAACTAGGAGATATTTTAAAATATTTACAGACTTAGGTCACAGGAAATAAAAATAAAATTTAATTTCTATATTGCAGAGAATTATGCTAGAATGATAAATGAAATACTGTTAGGGACAAAAATATATTACATTAGGATAAAATTTTCCAGGAGAGGGACTTTCCCTGGTGGCACAGTGGTTAAGAATCTGCCTGCCAATGCAGGGGACGCAGGTTCAATCCCTGCGCGGAGAAGATCCCACATGCCGTGTAGCAACTAAGCCCATGTGCCACAACTACTGAGCCTGCACTCTAGAGCCTGTGAGCCACAACTACTGAAGCCCTCGAACCTAGAGCCCATGTTCTGCAACAAGAGAAGCCACCGCAATGAGAAGCCTGCGCACCGAACAAAGAATAACCCTCACTCGCCACAACTAGAGAAAGCCCGTGCGCAGCAAAGACCCAATGCAGCCAATAAATAAATTAATTTAAAAAATTTTTTTCCAGGAGAAATGGAATGGAAATATGAAATAAAGAGCAAAAAGGGACAATATAAAATTTCCAACTATTAATGAACAGCTGGCTTAAGTTATTAAAAATATGATAGTGAGTATCAAATTGCTGTGATATTTAATTCTGTTGAATACATTTAAAATACTTTATAAATATATCTAATGCACCAGAAATTATATTCTTTGCACTGATTTAAACTTGAGAAAAAAAAATTTTAGTTGTCAATTTAAAAATGTGCGAGGGGGGTGCCTTGTTTATAGCCATGCTAGCCAAAAATACTTGAAGAACACTGATCTAAAGGAAGAGACAAGATGGATACTCAAAAAGAAAATAATACAGTAAGGAATCATATGAGTCCTCAGGGACCCCACACAGAAGCAGATACAAATGCTTAGGAAACCATCGTATATGCCGTGGTTTGAGTGAAGGTAGAGGAGAAGGTAAGGTTCCCAGGGGTAGAGGCAGGCTGGCGGCCAAACATGGATCAGAGTTTCAGCTTTTAGTCACAGACGCTTAGTTTGGTCAGAATACTTTATAGTTAATACTCCAGAGTCACCACATTGGCAAATTAGTTAATATATAGTAAGAACTGCAACTCGCACACCCAGAACGATGTGATATAAACCAAATTATATACAACCGGAAGGTCATTTGCTAGCTCTGGTGAAATCAGAAAAAGGGATGAGAGTGGTGTGATGTGAGAACTTAATGACCTGAGGTCCCAACAGCCTCTGCGTGTAGGCGGCGGGGGGACCCCTTGCATGGGCGCTAGAGGACTCCAGTTTGGGGTCAGGCTGTAGGCATGGGCAGGGCTGGGAGGGCTCCTGCTGGCTTCTGGCTTTTGGGGCTTCCTGGTTTATGCTAGGTCATGCTTTCTCAGATTGATTTTAGTAGAATACCAGGAACATATTAATCATAATCAAATTCCAATCCTATCTCCTTCATTTGACCTGCTGGCCACCTAAACTGAAGTTTTGGGCAAACCCATTCTTCATTCACACATTTACGGACAATATCTGGCCTCTTCCAACATAAGATGAATTACATCCATCATGTGTGGATTTTTTCTTGTTTAAATATCAGGTAAAGTTTTATTTCAAAAACTTGGTGGGAATAGAGTTGATAGGGATCTCGTTCCAGGTATCATCTATAAAATATGCAACAAGTGCAATTATGAAATTAACATATGAGAAGAAAATTGAGTATATTAATTATGCAAAATAAGAGCTAATTAAGATCACTCACACTGCCCTGTACTAATCACAGCCACTTTGAAGACAGTTGGCTAAGAAGGAAGCTTAATTAACTCAGCACACATTTATTGAGCTCCAGCTCATGCGCTGAAGCATGCCAAGATGAGGGGATAGTGTTACCAAACGCAAGTTAGTATGCCCTACCCACAGAGATGCCAAACAAACTGAAACAGTTTGGAGCAGGCTGAGAAAGGAAAACAGGCGTTCAAAAGCCTCCGACACACCAAAGGGTTACAGCAAAGTATTTTTAAAGGCAAGGTGAGGGAGGGGCATCCTAGGGTAGGTGATCACCTCGTGCAAAATTCTCTGATTGGTTGATGGTGATCAATCCTTAAGTGCCAAAGGTCTGGGTGCTACGAGCTCATGGCCATCAAGTAGTTAATTTCTTCTATTTGGTGATGGTTTTAGCATCTGAAAAACTCAGGAAATATGCATTAGATATTATTATCTAGGTACTTCAGATAGGACCTAAAGCAGAGGATATGGGGGGAGGAATCTGTCCCAGGAAGGCCCCATAGGGTTCTGCTCAGTTACAGTAGGAAGAGAAGTAAGGCAGACTCTGCTATTGAGCCCTCACATGTAAGTAGGTAATTCTTACACAGAGTGATAAATGCACAATCAAGGAATAAAAGAGGGTTATAAGAGCACAGTGGAAGGGAGTGAAGGATGGGCTTCACAGAGGAGACATTTTATCTTTGTCTTAGAAGAGTAGAAATTTATTAGGAGGATACATCCAATATTGAGAGTATAATTGGTATATGGAAACCTGCAAGGGCATCGCATCTTCAGAGAATGGTCAATGTTCCGTGTTCCTGGAACTTAGGGTTTGGTGGGGGAGGTGCCGAAAGCGAAGGAAGTTTGGGTTTTACCAATCTATAGTGGGATAAGAATATGATTTCACGTGGATTGGACCTCTGGGCAAGCAGGGAAACAGCAACCATCCTAGCTAGACACCTTGGAAAGACACATGGGGCCAGATGGTAAGACAGAAAATACAGAAACTCAGGAGCCTACCATCTCAGTGAAATTTCTAAAAGTCCAGAGGTGTGGGCCACGTCAGCACATCCCTTCCAAGAGTAGGGACACACTGCTGCTATGGCCCCCTTATCAACAAGAAAAAGCAGAATGCCTCCTGTTGTTAGACTTTTCTGAAGGCAACATACCTACTTAGGATTGCTACTTGACCCATCTATCCAACAACCCAACAGTCTTTCCCACTTTGAGTGGAGTACAGAGGAGACGACTCTCCAACAGGCCCAGGCTGCCATGAAAGCTGAGCAGCCACTTGGGCTGTCTGGGCCAGTAGATCTCATGGTGATCAAAGTGTCTGTGACAGACAGGGTTGCTGTGTGGTGTCTTTGGCTGGCTCCTCAAATCAGACCTTTGGGATTTTGAGGAAAGCTATGTCGTCCCCTGTAGTTAACTAGTCTTTGAGAAACAGCTTCTGGCTTGCTACTGGGCCCTGGCAAAGACTGGACTATTCAAACTGAGGTGCCCATCATGCCTGGGGTACTTGCTGAGGCATCAAGCCACAGAGATAGACATGCACAGCAGTGTCCCATCGTCAGGTCTAAGTGCTATGTGAAGACTGGCCTCTAGTGGGTCTTGCAGGCATGAGTAAGTTCCGTGTGCAAGTGACTCAGACCCCATGGCTTCCACTCTTGCCGTGGATGCCTCCTGTCTCTTGATCCACGCTTATTGGCCTGTGAGAACAGCAGGAAGTCACAATACGAGTAATGTTCACATCATTAGTTGCAGAAACAAGGACTGCAGTAGTTATGAATATTTCTTCCTTACCTTAATAGGAATATATTTGTGTGTATATTTTCTTCTTTTCTGTCCCCTTTTCCTACTATTTAATACAATGTGTTACTAGTGGTCAACCTTGAGTCTCAGGATTTATGTTACAGAATAGCAAAGAGGGGCTTAACTCAGTTGAAAGAAGAATGATGTAAATAACTCTGATAGGGATAAAGTGGAATTATGTGTTTTCAGCTGTTTGAGAAACGGTTGCATTATGTGAAACATACGCATGTTTTTGCTCTTGTCATTATGTGAAAGTTAAATGTGCTTAGATAGTCAAAAATGGCCCCAGGCCCATCACCAGACCCTTGGCTATAAACTCACAGAGGCTGTAAACTACACAGAAAAAAATAGATTCCCATAGATCGTGCCACAAACTCCCGTTAGTGGCTGAATGTTCTTGGCTTCTCAGATTTCCCTTAGGTTCTGTCTTGCACCAGTGCTTCACGAGGAGTGGTAAGTGGCTGCCTGATCCTCCAAATCCACCATTCCAGACTTTCACTTCCCCACCTGATCCCACATCTGTGTTAAGATCTAATTTTTAAAATAAATCGCATGTCCCACAACATTCACAGTGGTTCCACTTCCCTGACTAAACTCTGACAGATACAAGGATACTTGAGCCAGAGGCCTGAAGAAGGTAAGGGAGTGGTAATTAGCATTCCAGGCAAAGGGAACAGCAAGTGCAAAGGCCCTGAGGCATGAACATGACTGAGGAAGCTAGTGTGGCTTAGTGGAGTTAGTGAGGGGGGAGAGTAGGAGGAGGTGAGATGAGAGAGGTAACAGGTAAGAGAGTGTCTATTAACAAAAATACACACAACCTACAAGTTGAGAAGTATGTTTTATTTGGGGACACTACTGAAGACTACATAGCCCGGGATACAGCCTCTCAGATAGCTCTGAGGAACTGTTCCAAAGAGGCAAGGGAGAAGCCAGGATATACAGCAGTTTTTGCTGAAAAAAAAGAATGTAGTCAAACATCAAAAGATTACTGCTAGTCACAGAAAAACAGACACATCTCTAGTTAATGATTTTAGTGCTTTTCTATATATGGGAAGATGCGAGGGTCTGAGCTCATTGAGATTAGTCCTTTGGTATATATCTTAACTATCTAGGGCCAGTATCCTGTTTTTCTCCATCCTGAATTCCCCTCTGGGCACACCGCTGAGGTGGCTGCAGTGGCTAATAGCTTGAAGGCAGGCATAATTCATTGTTTACCAGAACGGCAGGCAACATTCTTTGTTTATTGAAAGGGCAGGAAACATTTTTTGTCCACAGCGGCAAGGCCATGCAGGGCCTTGTAGATAACTGGATGAGCTTTGGCTTTTTCTCTGTTTGAGATGGGAAGCCATAGGATGGTTACAAGCAGAGTGACACAATCTGGCTTATTTTTAATGAGCTCTCTCTTGCTGCTATGTTGAGAAGAGACTGTAGGAGGCAGATAAGGGCAGAGGCAGGAAGATGAATGAAACAGCTGACGTAATAATCCAGGCGAGAGATGTTATTGACTCAAATCCATCTGTAGGCTGTGAGTGAGGTGATGACAGTTGTTAGAATCGACATATATCTTGAATATAGAGATGTTAAGATTGCTGTCAGAAGGAATATTGGGTGTGAGGGAACAAGAGGATTCAAAGATAACTCCAAGGTTTTTGTCTTGGGCAATGAAGAATGGGGTTTCCATTGAAAGAAAGAGAGAAGGTGAGGGGTAGAACACATTTTGAAAGTAACATCAGACGTTCAGTTTTCGTCATTTAACTGTGCCATGTCTATTCGATCTGTAGGGCAATACATCAGGTAGGCGATTGTATAAATGACTCTGGCATTTGGGGGAGAGATCCAAGATGGAGTTACACACTTTGGAATCATTTACAGGGGGTAAGATCATCAAGGGAATGAGAGTAGTCAGAAACGAATATGTTCAGGACTGAGCTCTGAGGCAGCTGGAAAGGCTGAAGAGATGAAGAGCGGCCAGAAGACCAAGGACAATCAGGAGCTGACCCCAGGGTCCTAGTTCTGTTACTCCACTTTTCTTGCACATGGGGACTATGTCTTCTTGACCTACATATTCCTGACATCTAGTATGGTCTCAGTCATTTACCAGGTGCTCTGTAAACAGATTTTTGAAGTGAGGGCCCTGCTCGTTGACTGAGTGGAAAGATAACCCACAGAATGAGAGAAAATATGTGTTAATTATATATCTCATAAGGTCTTATATCTAGACTATATAAAGAACACTTACATCTCAATAATAAAAAGACAAATAACCTAATTTTTGAAATGGGCAAAGCATCCAAATAGACACTTTTTCACAGATTTACAAATGGCCAAACCACACATGAAAAGGTGATTAACATCATTCGCCGTTAGGGAAATGCAAATCAAAACCACAAGAAGATACCACTTGACACTCACCAGGATGGCTAAAACCAAAAAGAAAATAACAAGTGTTTGTGAGGATGTGGAGAAATTGAGACCCTCATACCCTTCTGCTGGGAATATAAAATGGTACAGCCACTTTGGAAAACAGCCTGACAGTTCATCAGAAAGTTAAACATAGAATTACCATTTCATTCAGCAATTCTACTCCTAGGTATATAGCCAGGGGTTGCAATTATAATGACTAGCAAGTTCAGATTGGCAGTAAAGAGGCAGCCTGACTTGCAGAGACTTATGGCAATAGTAGAACATGGTGTCCCTAGGAGCAAAATAGATGGACGATGGACAAGGATCCACTTGTTAGTAGAAAAATTCAAGTATAGGAGACCACAAGCCTAAGAGAGGGTACCCCAGTAAGGAGTTACAATTCCTTGCCTGGTTTCGGGATCAGATTGTGTTCAGACCTAGACTCAGGTCCCCAGGAATAAGGATCCTGCAGCACCACAGTGAGTATGCATGGTAATGATAACCTGGGTCTCTCTTAAAAGGGACCAGTAGATATTTACTTACATAAATGTACACTGGGGAGAAGGTAATACCCAGACATTTTAAGGACTACTGGACACAGGCTCTGAATTGAATTGCTACCTTATCACAGCCCCTGTTAGAGTAATAAAAGGAGATCTGGCCAAGGCCTGGCTTACAGTGGGTCCACTAGGTTTGCAAACCCACCCAGTGATCATTTCTCTGATTCTCAAACATAAAATAGGAATTTATATATCTGGCTGCTGATGTAATCCCTTCATTGGGTCCTTGGCCTGTGGGCTAAGAGCTCTGATATCATAATTCCTTGGCTAAGATAGTAAATCAAAAACAATAGTCATAGGGACTTCCCTGGTGGTACAGTGGTTAAGAATCAACCAGCCAATGCAGGGGACATGGGTTGGATCTCTGGTTCGGGAAGATCCCACAGGCCAAGGGGCAACTAAGCCTGTGCGCCACAACTACTGAGCCTGTGCTCTGGAGCCCAGGTGCCACAACTACTGAGCCCATGTGCCGCAGCAAGAGAAGCCACTGCAATGAGAAGCCCGCCCGTGTCCAGGACAAAGAGTAGACCCTGCTTGCCACAACTAGAGAAAGCCCACGCGCAGCAACGAAGACCCAATGCAGCCAAAAATAAATAGATAACTAAATAAACAAACAAACCATAACAAAGTTATTAAAAACAATATCATAGCCCAGGAGAGGGGGTGGTGGAGATTGGCACCACCGTTCAGGATCCAAAGAACGCAGAAGTGATGGTCCCCATAATGTCTCCAATTCACGGGTCCAGCCCCTGCAAAAACCAGATGGATCCTGGAAGAGGACTGTAGACCACAAGTAGTAGCTTTACCATAGCTGCCCGTCACATGTGGTATCTCTGCCAGAACAAATTAATATGGCCTCAGTTACACGGCGTGCAGTCACTGACCTGACAAATGTGCATATGCCTATTCCAATCCAAAAAGAAGGGCAGAAACAGTTTGCATTCACATAGAATTGGCAGCAATATACACTTATGGTTTAGCCCCAGGGCTATGTGTCTTTTCTCATCTTCCATCATAATAGATGGAAGAGGTCTGTGAAGAGGTCTAGAATTTCTGAACATCCCAGAGGACATCACACAGACCCGTTACAGTGACAATATTATGTTGATAAAGCCAGATGACCACAAGGTGCTGGTGCATGAAAGCTTTGGCGAGCCCCTGACACAGTGCCATTCCCCAAGGAGACCGACCAGTCACGTGGTGGCAGCACGTGGACTACATTGAACCCCTTCCATCCTGGGAGCGCCAGCAGTTCACCTTCATGGAAACAAGACGCATATGACTGGTATGGCTTTGCCTTTCCTGCCGCAAGGCTTCATCCAGCACCACTATCTGAGGACTTCTGGAGTGTTGGATTCCTCCCGGCATGGGAACCCAGCAGGCTGGCAGACCCACCTTACAGCAAAGGAAATGTGGGAATGAGGTCCAGACTGAGGGATCCATTGACTGTGTCCTCGACCATGGAAGCTGGAAGCTGCCGGCCTGATGGAGCATTCACGCAGCCCAGCAGGATGACACAGCAAACCACTTAGAGGTACAGAGGCTGCTGCCTTGTCCCAAAGGAAGAACAGTTCTGCAGGATGGTTCATGCTCCCCAGCTTTTCCTCCGTGGATCAGGTCAAGTCAGACTTTACCTGAGACCATATCCCTGCCTGGCTCTTTCCCTTTCTTTATTTTTCTTCCTTTCTTCCTTTAAAGGCTTTTCCTGGAGACCCGCTTTTCTGTCAACAAATCATGGTGCACTGAATTCCTTTTTCGGGCTCTTCTTCTTTAGAACCCAACCTAAGAAGACCTTCCCCCCCAGAAAAATGTCCCTGAGAGAGGCAGCATCAGGAAAAGTGAAACCATGCTTGCTCAGGTCCTCAGAGAGGCCAAATTCCTGGTTTTGACAAAGGATCTGCCTTTATTAGTTCTTCCTAACTGAACAGATCCTGAGCGCTGTGAGTCAGTCTCTGGGTGTTTATACTCTGGGAACATGGAACCCACATTCTAGGAGTTATTGGAAACCATAGGCTAAACCCACATCCTCCTGGAGTGACAAATGTGTTAGAAAACTTGGGGTAAATATTTTACATTATGCACATGTATTATGAAGTAGAGTACAAGATGGGCAAAAATTTTAGATGAAATTCACAATCTCAAAAGGAATGTCTCTCCTGAGGTAGGCAACCAAGAACCCCAAGGTTAAAGTCCCGTCTTTGTAAGGGGTACTGAGGTGGGAAAGTTTGATGAGGGTTAGAGAGTTTGATGGGCAGACAGAGTTGGTGATGGTTGCTTTGAACAAGAGAAGGAAACAGCCTTCAACCCTTGGAGCAAGGCAAGAAAAGGAAAGGAACTGGAGTCCCACCAAACCAATTTATAGTATGTTTCTATTCTTTTCCTTTGTAATGACTAACACATTTGAGGGCTTCTTATTTGCTAAGCACCTTACATGCCTGGACTCACTTAATCCCTTCAACACTCTATGAGGTGGGTACTGTGAACAGCCCCATCTTACATATGGGAAAAGTGAAGTTCAGGCAGGTGAAATAGTCGCCAAGGGAACTGGAAAATATGTGGGTATCGGCATCCACCTCCACATTCTGTGTCTTCTCCACTCTTTATGCTCAGAGAATGTGGGGCATATAAAAATAGAGAGAGCCAGGAACTTGCTATCTCCAGAATTACATGTCACTGAAGTCAAAGAGAGCTGAAGTCCTGCCGGAATTAGAACATTTCATTTCCCACCTTTAACCCTAATGTTCATTTGATACTTTTGTTCCCTTGATTTCATATTTTTCAGTTGGATATTTTAAATTAAAAACCTTGACTTCAGGCTCTTCATCAAATCAACTATGTGCTGCATAGAAAACTGCAGGAATCAGAGTTAAGCATGGAGAGGAAGAGATGTCCTAGTCTTGCTCTCCCGTGAAATCATCAATTCCGTCCCAGCAAGTGCACTCCAGGCGAGGCACCTCACTTGAAGAGAAATACAGACCAGCCAGATAACATGTTACAGGGGGAGACATCCGGGGAGCATTGGGATTCTAACTGGAAGGGGAAAGCTGTGGGAGGAAAGTGAAAGCTGTCTTTGGATTTTAGAAAGGTTCTTTTTTTTTCATATTTTGTTTTATTTTTAATTAATTTATTTTATTGAAGTATAGTTGATTTACAACGTTGTGTTAGTTTCTGGTGTGCAGCTAACTGATTCAGTTATATGTATATAGCTTTTTCATATTGTTTTCCATTATAGGTTATTATAAGATTGAATATAGTTGCCTGTGCTACACAGTGAAGAAAAAAAACAACAACTTTGACTTCTTTCTTTTACCATGCTGTATTTAGTTCTCTTATCACCTACATAAATTTTGCCCTGAATATAACCTCCTAGGCCGGGTACGCTACATGAAAATAAATAAAAGATATGTTTGAAAATATTAGAGATAAGAACAAGCAGGTTTTACAAGTCTAGAAATCATAAAGAATCTCTTTGTAAAGGTAACGTTTTGTTTATTTCTTTATTAAAAATTTGTCAGGTTCAATGTATACTGTTCATCTGTCTGTAAACAAAAAAGATTTAAATGCTGTTTCAGGGTGTCATAAACACAATCTCAAATCTATAACCCCGAATTTTGCAGGAGAAAGGATGCAGGTTGACTTAACCCTCACTCAGCAATATCATCATTTTAAAAATGCTTTAGTACTTTCTTCCTACTCTGCTGAGTTTCTGGGCATAAATCCAGGAATATGAGGCATATATAGCTAGACTCTAAAGATGATTTCTATTCCTTTCCGGCTTGCAGTTTTATAAGTCAGTCTCATGTATCAATTAACGTTCATATTGATATATTTCCCCAGAGTATTCTAGCTTGCATTTGTGATATGGGAGCTGCTGTCACAGTTTGTTGTATCTCACTGAATACTTTGCCCTGGTGGATATAGAATATTATTTTTCATAGGTAAGTTAGCCAAGATCCTCAGAAATTTTGTCAAAACATATGGTTTCTAACATTTAAGTTTACATGCATAGAGTACAATAGTTACACACAATTAAAATCAATTTTCAACAGATGATTTAAAACACTATGAAGTACAGATGGCCAAAAGGCACATGAAAAGATGCTCAACATTGCTAATTATTAGAGAAATGTAAATCAAAACTACAATGAAGTATTACCTCACACCAGGCAGAGTGGCCGTCATCAAAAAGTCTGCAACAATAAATGCTGGAGAAGATGTGGAGAAAAGGGAACCCTCCTACACTGTTGGTGGGAATGTAAATTGGTGTAGCCACTATGCATAACAGTATGGAGATTCCTTAAAAAACTAAAAATAGAGCTACCATATGATCCTGCAATCCCACTCCTGGGCAGACATCCAGAGAAAACCATAATTTGAAAAGGTACATGCACCCCAACATTCATTGCAACACTATTTACAACAGCCAAGACATGGAAGCAACCTAAATGTCCATTGACAGATAAATGGATAAAGAAGATGTGGTAGAGACTTCCCTGGCAGTCCAGTGGTTAAGACTCCATGCTTCCAACGCAGAGGGCCCAGGCTGGATCTCTGGTCAGGGAACTAAGATCCCTCACACATGCCTCACTAATACCCCACATGCCTGCATGCTCAAAAAAACAATACACACACACACACACACACACACACACAATGGAATATTACTCAGCCATAAAAAAGAATGAAATAATACCATTTGCAGTAACATGGATAAACTGAGATTATCATACTAAATGAAGTCAGACAGAGAAGGACAAATATCATATGATATCGTTTATATGTGGAATCTAAAAGGAAAAAAACACATGAATGAACTTATTTCCAAAACAGAAAGAGACTCACAGACACAGAAAACAAACTTATGGATACTAAAGGGGAAAGGTGGTAGGAGGAAGGATAAATTAGGAGGCTGGGATTAACATATACACACTACCGTGTATAAAATAGATAACGAAAAAAAAAAAAAAAAGATAACCAACAAGGACCTACTGTATAGCACAGGGAACTATAATCAATATTATGTAATAACCTATAAGGGAAAAGTATCTGAAAAAGAATACACATATATATGTATATATGTGTGTGTGTGTGTGTGTGTGTGTGTGTGTGTATAAAACTGAATTGCTGTGCTGTACACCTGAAACTTACATGATATTGTAAATCAATTACACTTTAACAAAAAATTTTAAAAAACTATTAAGGTCTTTCTGACAAGCATTCAATAATTTCAATACGTTTTTCAGGGTGTCATTGCTTATTATATAAACTGTTTTGCATCTTTTTAAGCTTGTTTTTTTGATATGTAAATAACTCCTAACTCACTAATTAAACTTAGCAGATACTAAACCTTACATGATCTCTTAGACATCCTATAAGCCTAATGAATATAAATAAATAATAATAAATATAAATACACGAATTGGAAATCAGGCTGTAACAATGTAGAAGTTTTAGAGAATCACAAACCAAGCATTTTGGCTCCACTCCCATGCATTACTCTGGCAGTCTAGGCCACCTAGAGTATAAAGCAGTGGGAACAAGAGTCATGGTGAAGATTCACTGCAAATGAATGCTTTGAAGAATAAAACTGGAGGAAAAAAAATAGAAAGGAAGGAGGACAGGGAGGGAGGAGTAAAGAGCAGAGAAGGGAGGGAGGGGAGGGATGAGGGGAGAGACCCAAACTACAAGCGGTTCCCTTTAATCTCAGTTCAGGTATCTTCTAAAGAGGACAGCAATTCAAGGGAAATCAAAGGCAATTTCTAGAGAAATAGATTTCTTTGTTCTGATAAGTTGAAAGACAGCTTTTGCCAAAACACATCACATTGGATCTTCTGTCCAAGGCCATCATCAAGGTCAAGTTAATGGCCAGGACTTCTGAAAAATGCGGTCTTAGTGAAATCTAGGAGTCCTAATGCTCTTTCCAATTAGCCACATAAGTAACCAAGAGGCATGTGGCATAGTGGGTTTCTGTCTTACTTTGGCCAGTCACTGGTATTATAACTTTTGGCAATTCATTTAACCATTTGGAGCTTCACTTTTAACATGTTGAGGTGACAGACAGACATGAGGTGAAATTCCAGGTTCATCTTATTACTGTATGATTTTGGGAAAGTTATATAATGTCTATGAATTGATTTCCTCAGCCATAAGATGTGAATAAGCCATAAAAAGATCGTTCAGAAGTAGCCTGACCAAAAAAAAAAAAAAAAAAAGTACATAATGTATGATTCTATTTATATAAAGCTATAGAAAATGCCAACTAATCTACAGTGACAGAAAGATCAATGGTTGCTTGGGGAGCTGGGAAGGCAGGAGGAATGGGGAGCTAAGATACATCTGAGGTGGTGGATCTGCCCATGATCTTGATTTGGAGATGATTTCACCACTGTATATGCATGCTAAAACATCAAATTATACATTAAACAGTGTAAACATTTATTGTTTGTCAATTATACCTCCATAAAGCTTTTTTTTTAAGGGTGAGAGAATTAAATAATATGTGCAAAACAATTAGTGCAGCATGTGGTACAAGTAAAAGTCTCCAGAAATATGATTTCCCTTCCCCACTGATGTCAAAGGGCTATTTAATATGGCACTGTGCTCCATAAACCTCCATCAGTACTATAAACACTGAAGTCTTCCAGAAGTTTTATAGTTTGATAAATATTTTCAAAGAAAAATATGGGACAATATGATAATATCTCTGTGGCTTTTTAAGGATATTATTTCTGAGGCTTTCTTTCAAATCTTCATTAGAAGCATGTTTGCATTGTTGGAATCACATTGCACGTAGGACTTGCATGCAATTTTCCTCTCCATGTTTTTAAGTAAAATGTCTAGCATGTTTTTTTAATGGCTACCTTGTAATTTTTTCAGTGGTGAGAATTCTGGATATATTTTAAAGATAGAGATGCCAGGATTTGTTGACAGATTGAATTTGGGGCATGAGAGAGGACTCAGGGATGATGCTGAGGTTTCTGGCCTAAGCAATTAGAAATTCAGTAAAGGGGACAGTTTCTGAGATGAGGAAGAGTGTGAAAAGGACAGATTTGGAGTCGAGGATGAGGAATAAGTTTTGGGCAAGTTAGGTAGCAGACATCAACACGGAGATGTGGAGCAGGCAGTTGGATTTGAGATCAGAGAGGAGGTCTGGCTGGAGATAAAAATTTAGGCGTCTCCAATATGGAGATGGGATTTAAAGCCATGAGCTGGATGAGTTCTTCAAGGGCATGAGTATAAATAAACACAAGAGGTTCAACCGCTGAGTCATGGGGGCCATCTAGTGTCAGAGATCCTGGAGTTGAAGAGGAATCAGCAAAGGTGACAGAAAAGGAGTGTCCGTGAAGAGAGAGGAAATCCCAGAAGAGCTGGCTGTCCACAATGTTTATAAGAGAGAATGCTGCTGGTCATTTAAGTAAGAGGAGGGCAAAAAATTACTCCTGAAGTAAGCAGTGGCTGTACCAAGGGCAGTTTTTGTGGAGTGCTGTGAGCCAAACTATTATTGGAATGGATTCAAAAAATTATGGTAAATAGAAATTTCTCCAAGGAGGAGATGGCCAATAAGCACATGAAAAGATGCTCAACATTAGTAGCTCTCAGGGAAAGACACAACAAAATGACAATGAGATACCACCTCACATCCGTGAGGATGATTACAATCAAAAGGAAGATAAGTGATGGGACTTCCTAGGTGGCGCAGTGGGTAGGAATCCGCCTGCCAATGCAGGGGACATGGGTTCATCCCTGCTCCAGGAAGATACCACATGCTGCGGAGCAATTAAGCCCGTGCGCCACAACTAGTGAGCTTTTTCTCTAGAGCCCATGAGCCACAACTATTGAGCCCATGTGCCGCAACTACTGATGCCCACGCTCCCGGAGCCCGTGCTCTGCAACAAGGCCACTGCAATGAGAAGCCCGTGCACCACAAGGAAGAGTAGCCCCCGCTCGCCGCAACTAGAGAAAGCCCGTGTGCAGCAACGAAGACCCAACACAGCCAATTAAATAAATAAATAAATTTTTTTAAAAAAAGGAAGATAAGTGAGAATATGGAGCACTGCTTTTATAAAGGGGTAAAATTTTAGAGATTCTTACACTGTCATTTTCCCTGATGTCTCAGTTAGCATTCCCTGTTTCATCTTCTCAGGAATAGCTTATGTAAGAATAGAATGATCTGTGCCTCAAATGTTTGGTAAGACTCACCATAAAAGAATTTCAGTCTGGGTATTTCTTCACAGAAAGATTTAAAATTACTGCTTTATTTTGTTTCACAATGCAGGCTTTCTATTTTTTCTAGATATTTGAAAATTTTCTCTAAGTTTTGAAATTTATTAGCATAAAATTGTATTATACGCTTACTGTCTTTTAAATTTATAATGTACATGTGATTCCCACTTTACATCCTTAATATTGCCTTAATATTGTCTTTGCCCCCCCATAAATCCTGCCAGATGATTGTCTACTTTATTAATCTTTTTAAAAAAAACTTTTGTTGGTCATCTCTGTTGTATTTTACTGTATCATCTATTTCTGCTCCTTTTTAAATACTTTCTTCTACTTGACTTGAGGTTATTTTGTTTTTCTTTTTCTAACCCTTTAAGTTAGATACTTAGCTCATTAATTTTCCACATTTCTTCTTTTCTAAAATAAGCATTTAACGTGATGAATTTCCCTCAAATATTAATTTCATTGCATCTCATAAATTTTGATGAACTTTTATTATTGCTTAGTTCTAAATATTTTCAAATTTCAATTATGACTTTGACCCATGATTTACTAAAGAGTGTGCATTTAATTTCCAAAGTTAATTTTAAAAGTCTCACCTGTCATTTTATTACTGGTATTTAAATTAATTGCATTGCAATTAGAAAACGTGGTCTGCATAACACTGATTCTATAAAATTTGTCAAGTCATGCTTCATGACTAGGCACTTAATCAATGTTTATAAATGCTCCATGAATGCTTGAGAAGCATACACATTTTAAAATTGTTGGATACGGAGTTTTCTATGTATCCATTAGATTAAAACTGTTTATTGTGGTATTCAGTTTGTTTTTTAACCTTCTATATGTCAGAAGCTCAGCCAGCTGAGCCAAGGGAGACAGAGACAGACAGGAGTGAGCTGCCAGGTGTCAGAGGAGCTGATGAAAACAAGCCAAAAATGAAAGGCTAAGCCTTTAACCACTTAACGCTTTGGTACAAGCAAGTAGCTAAACTGGAGAAAGTGCAGACTCCTCCTGTACCCCCCGGGGAAGTACGCCCTGGTCCAAGTCAGCTGTATCAGTACAGATGTGGGGATCATCTCACTGTTGAGGGAGCCCCAGAACAAAAGACTCCAGTAGTTTTATGGACCCTGGGGTCGGGGCTGAGGGCAGCAGGGAAGGGTGAAGCGTGGAAAAATACTGAATAAGCTTGGGCAAAAGTGCTTTCGAGGGTTCCCCTCTGCTCCCCATAAGGAGGCCTCAACCTAGGCACCTGAAGAAGAGGTCTGCCCAAGGAGTAGATAAAGGTTTAGAAACAAAGGCTCTGGGAATAGGAACGCAAATATGCAGAAGAGCATGATTGGCCAGAGGGGCCTGGGTCCTTGACTGCAAGAAGCCTCAGAGACTGCAGTGTAAGATGGCACCCTTCCTCAAGAGGCCTGCCAGTTAAAGCCTTTGTAACTGCCTTCGGTCAGGCCTGAAAAATCACACATAGGTTTTAACCAGGTACCATACTGCTCACTATATCGTCAGTTTGACATATAAATAATTGAGAAAAGTGGGCTCATGGTAATGGTGGATTTATCTATTTTCCCCTGCAGTCCTATCAAATTTTGTTTTACTTATTCGAGGCTACTTTATTAGGAGCATACAACTTTAGAATTGTTGTATCTTCCTCATGATTTAAGTAATCATAATGATATCCTTATCTCTAATCATTCTTTTGCTTAGCAATCCATAACGCTGATACTAGTATAGTTACACTAGGTTTCTTTGGTTAATAATTTTGCTGGAAAGATTTTTCCCTTCCTTTTACTTTTGATCTTGCCATATCCTTATGCTTTAGGCATGTCTCTTCAAAATAGCACGTATCTAGATTTAAAAAATCTAATTTGATAAAATACTTAGGGACTTCCCTGATGGCACAGTGGTTAAGAACCTGCCTGCCAATGCAGGGGACATGGGTTTGATCCCTGGGCTGGGAAGATCCCACATGCTGTGGAGCAACTAAGCTTGTGTGCCACAGGTACTGAGCCTGTGCTCTAGAGCCCGTGAGCCACAACTACTGAGCCTGTCTGCCACAACTACTGAAGCCTGTGAGCCTACAGCCTATGCTCTGCAACAAGAAAAAGCCACCAGATTGAGAAGCCCGCACACCACAACAAAGAGTAGCCCCCGCTTGCCACAAGTAGAGAAAGCCTACAGCGCAGCAATGAAGACCCAACGCAGCCAAAAATGGATAAATAAATAACAGATAAAACATGTAAGTTTAGTCCATTTACATTTAATATGATTTTTAAATTTGGACTTTTTTCTATATTACCTTGTTATTCCTATTTGTCCTGGATTTTCTATGCCTTTGTTCTCTCTTATCTTGCCTTTTTGGGGACTTGATTGTGTTTTTCTTCCCTTCTCCTATTTAGCCGTAATTGTTTGGATTTACATGCTTTTTTCTTTTCTTTATCAATTTCCCTTGAGACGTTATTATGACTATATAACTTAAAAAAGCCTAAAGTTAAATAATTTCTTAACTTCTGCCAGAACAATAAAGAACTTTTGAATAGTTTCACTCTCCTTGCACTTCCTCACATCATACATGTTACTATGCAAAATAGTATTTTAGCACTATTCTATTCATCTGGATTTACGTATATGCTTCCAATGAATATTATTTTAATCCCTTTTCTCAGACCATCGACTGGATCATTTTCTTTCTTCAATTACATCATTTAGAAGTTTCTCTTGTGCAAGTCTCTAAAGAGCAAACAACTTATGTTTATATGTAAATTATTTTCACCTTTGTTTTTGAAAGACAGTTCTGCTGAATATGAAATTCAAGGATGACAGTTACTTCCTCTCAACACATTGGAGGTATCATTCCAGCGTCTTCTGGCTTCCTTGGTTGCTATTGAGGAGACGGATGTCATTTTCACTTATTCTTTTTTTGTGGCTGATTCTAAAATCCTTCTTTGTTCTTGGTATTCTGCAGTTTTACTACTTACATCCAAGCATAGATTTCTTTTTATTTTTCCTTTTAGGGCTACAATGTGTTTCTTTCATTTATCCTTTTTGAGATACAATGTGCTTCCCACTCTTCTTAAGTGACTGCGGTCCTCTTACTGAGACAGGCGTGAGGCTCAGTTCTGGTTAGTTTTCATCAGGGCAGTTTTCAAGGAGTGAGGGGCTGCTGGTAAAAGTTTGGTAGCTAAAAAAAAGAAACAAAGAGAGTCTCTGCTTCTGGCATCATGGCTGGCACAGTCTCTTCCACTGAAGGTCTACTAATACACTGCAGAGGACACACCATTTGAAACACTGCTTGTCTCACAAGAGGCAGAGGAGTTCTCCAAGGACAGCCTCCCTTCCTCCTGATTGCTCTCAATGATATCCCAGAAGCATACAGATTCAGGCTGGGGTCTAAGAAACCAGTATGGAGTTGCGGCTGGAACAGTGGGCAGCCAGGTTAGAAGTAAGAGGAGAATCAGTCTTGGTAGCAACTGGGTTTGCTACACAACTGGCCAAGTACTAGAAGGAAAATGTGGAGAAATGAAACTGTAAAGTTCTTAGCGTACTGTATTTATGTATGGGTTGAAGGGTTTTTTGTTTGTTTGTTTTGTTTTTGTTTTTTAATAGTTTCATGTTCTTAGGCCAATGAAACTAAATATTCAGGTAAAACCAAGACACTAGACATCTATAAATGGATCTATTCACTCAAAGGATTCTGAAAAAAAATGCTTGGTTAGGTCTTAAAACTCAGCTGTGTTCTTAAGAAGATATTTCTTCCTGGTGTATTTATAGATTTAAGTTTTTTTCCTGTTTATCATATTCCTCATATACTAATCTCCTGGCAAAAGGATATTTGTGACGAACAGCTCTGAAGCAACTTTCATAAGCCAATTTTAACTGATAAATCTTGTTTATTATATCCTAGTCACATGAAACAGGCCTAATGGCTAAAATTAAGGAATTAGAGATGATAGTAGACTTAACCCAAACTTTTATACGATTTGGTCTATATACCTTTTATTTTCTGCTGCTCAAGGTCCCCAGGATGCTAGAATTGGGAGAAATCGTAGCGTTCACGTAGTGCTCATTTTACTGTTGAGGAAACTGGTATGTGAAGAAGTCAATTAAATTGCCTGTGTTCACACTTTGGGTGGCTGATCTAGGCCCACCAAAGCCCTCTGATTTCCAACTTCACAGTTCCACAAGAAATAGTAACAGAGGAGCAGGAGAACAGGATCTCTATTTCACTTGTCCTAAGAGTACCTCTCATTATTTACCACCAGTTGCCAGTTGTGTCATATTTCTCCCATGTCCTCAAGCCCTTTCTCTATACCTTAGAAGCATAAGGCATTTATTTTTCACTGTGGACAGTGCATACTGCTAGCTGTCCTGAACACAAGCTGATTGTGAAGAGCTTGATAAAAAAAAGAACTAGTGTTTCCTTGTGTCTAAGATGTACCTGCTTTTCATGTTTAAACATTTTTGAAAAGAGAGATGCCTCACAACTGATAAATACATGCGGTGCACTGGATCCCTCCTCCCCCTCCAAAGCAGCTCTTTCATTGATAATTTATCCTAAAATTGATGATGTTTAAAACCCCGGGGAACATGATCTATGCCTTATAGCTGTCATCTGCTAACCGCATCCCCAACCCAGGTAAGCCTAGTATAGTGTCTGACACAGAGTAGATGCTCAAAAAAATCTGTGTTGAATGAATATATGACTACATGAAGTAAGGAATAATTCAATGAGGACATGCATTCTCCTCCCTCACATTTATCTTTCTTCCTTCAGACATACTTGTGGATACCCAGTTAAGTAACTGCTTTTAGAAAATAGGAGGAAAACTGACTTTACCATAGGAACTAAATGCAGTAATTTCTTTGCATTGTATATAATTTTTGTGTTATTTTTAACTTTAAAATATCTGAATGTCAGAACCTTGCTTCTGGGGAAACATTATGGACAGAGGAATTGCCAAGTAGTTTAAAAAATGTTGAGAAAGTACTCTGTCAATAATTTATGTGCTAATTATAAATTCAAACTAGACTCTCAGACATCAAAGTGAGCCACACTTGCCAGAGAGTTGGGTGACCTGTTCTGGCCCTGGACATTGTGGAAGTCATTTAAGTTCCTTTTTCTCAGAGGTGGATCTTCAGACTTACTATGACTAAGGCTATAAGGCTGGCCCATAGATGGCAGTAGGCAGGACAGTTGAACATGCACAAGTTTTTAAATCAGATAAAGTTGGGAAGAAACCCAGACTCAGACACTTAGTAGCTGTGTGACCTTTAGTAATTTAAACAGCCGCTCTGAGGTCTCAGTTTACTGACCTGCAAAATCAAGGTAGAAATATGAATATCAGAGGATTGGTCTGAGGATTCAATGAGGATGACGAATACAGTGTTGTTTGTATAACAAAAAAGCTAGAGCTCTCTCCTTCCTCACCTCCCTCCTCTGGCAACTTCTGATTTCAGGCAGAAATACCTACTTCTCAAAATATTTGAGGAGCATTGCTTCAATGCTTGAGTTGCCTGCCTTCATAAAGACACTGTATACTCTACCCTTTCAACTACTGAGTCTTTTGTCATTAGAGTTTTCCTGTCTTTGAGATTTGTGAATGCCTCCTATGATTTTTGCAATATCCTTATAGACCAATAATATTATTTGCTTAGTATATATTAGACTTGCCCAAAGATTTAACAGCTGTGAAATCACAAACTTGTTGTTCTAATTATACACACATACAAGAACATACAGCTTTTATCATGTGCATTAAAACAAATAACTATCACATGTTTGTGATTCACCTAAAATCATCTCAGGTACCACTATCGGTATGCCTGCAGTATACCAGCGCAGGAGTCTAAAACTACTCTAGGTATTTTAAGTAGAATGGAATAATACAGGGAATTAGGTGCTTACAAAACCACTGGGAGTGCTGGAGAAGTAACCTTGTGGGCTGAGCTTTCAGGACTCCCATGCACTGAAGAACTGTTCTACCAAGGACATTTGAATACATCTGTCTTATTAATTATCAGAATCAAAAAAGAAGTTAGTTTTTAAATGGTCCATCCCAAATCTTCATTATTGCTAAAAAAAAAAAAAAAACCAAAAACCAAAAAACAAAAAAACCCACTTATGATTAAAAAATCCTGTTTCTGGTGAATCAGAAATGGCATCTTTATTTATGAAGGACAACTTATCCACTCATTGATCTTGTTTTTCTACCTATAACAGGTTTACTCCATATTTACCCTGCATATTTAACTGATTTTTTAAAAAAATGTTTTTCCTTAAGATCTTTGTGTATTCATTTTTAACGATTATAAACAAAATGTTGTGGACTAGTTTTTCACTTGATATTTTCCATATTATTATATACCTTTATAAACACAGAATCAAGAAAAAAGTGACAATAAAGACCACCTGTACTATGCTCATTGATGTGCGGAGCCTACTGAATTTTTAACACCTTTGCTAAGGTAACACTCACCCACTTAAAGGTTTCTGGTATATTCATAGGGGTATACAACCATCACCAAAGTCTCTATTAAATTTCATCATTTTATTTTTAACTCATTTTTATGAATCTCATAATTCTGCCATTTAGATTGCTTATTCTCTCTTGCACATGCTCTCTTCCTCTCTCTCTGCTCCAATAAAACTGCACAAGACGGGATTAGAACCATTGCCGGGTGGCTACAGGTTGAGATTACTCCATTCGGCAGCAATTCTTTTTTAAACACAGAGTAACTTAAATAAGCTATAAAACTGCCTCAACTCTAATACCAATGGACATCAACCCAGGCAGCATGAAGAAAGAATACAATGAGAAGTGTTCTACAAGTCCATCTAGCTAGTAAGCCCAAAAGAAAAAGCGATGAGGGTTGGCAGACATAACTGCTTCAAAATGCAACTATTCTATTTTTTTCAAAGAGTTCACTACTTATGAGTCCTAGAATTTGGCTAATGATTGTTATCAAATCTCCTGGTCTACAGATTCAGTGATACATTCTCCCCCCACTCTCCCCTTTAAAAAAAAAAAAGATCAGGATACAGTTTGCTCACGTCTAGTCTGTGGCATCTTGTAAGCAGAGAGCTGTTTTATCCATTGCTCTGATGCTTCCTGGCACATAGCGGGCACTCTCGCTCTTTCTTTCTCTCTATACATGTTGAGTGAATGAATGACTACCTTTAACAAAGATTTCTGAAAGTGTTATCATTACTTTTTTAAAAAAATCAATTCATTTATTTATTTATTGGCTGTGTTGGGTCTTCGTTGCCGCACACGGGCTTTCTTTAGTTGCGGTGAGCGGGGGCTACTCTTTGTTGTGATGCACGGGCTCCTCATTGCGGATCACGGCTCTAGGCTTGTGGGCTTCAGTAGTTGCAGCACACGGGCTCAACAGTTGCCGTGCACAGGCTTCGTTGCTCCACGGCATGTGGGATCTTCCTGGAACAGGGATCGAACCCGTGTCCCCTGCATTGGCAGGCGGATTCTTAACCACTGTGCCACCTAGAAAGCCCTCATTACTTCTTTTCTAAAAATTTTATTGAAGTATAGTTGATTTAAAATGTTATTATTATTTCTTTTACTATTTATTTTGACAACTGTCAACTGCTAACTTCTACAGGTCCATCAAGCCTATCTTAAATGTCACTTCCTTTGGGAAGCCCTCCCCATTCTCTACCTAAGGGCTCTTGGGCTCTATTCCCTCCCACATCACTCTTATTACTGATAATAACTCCATGAAGGAAGTTACATTGTTTACCTTTGTATCCTCATTACATTGCAGGTGCTTAATCAGCATTTACTGAAAAAAAAAAAAAAACTAAAATAGAATGTAATTTGTCTCTGTCTTAAAGGCAAGAACTCATTCAATGTAGCCAGGTATTCTTATACTACTTAAGTATATTCATCATGACTTTCAAGTCTTCTATTTTTAAAGAAACAACTTTACTGAGGCATAATTTACATACCATAAAATTCATCCATTAAGTTCTTCTTACTAATGTCTTTTTCATTTTCCATGTGAAGGTCATTTTTCTGATGGTGAAAATAGGAAGAAAACAGAAGTGGAATGTAGTGGAATTTTGGATGGAGAATGGGTTCCTTGAGTCCAGTTTACCAGGGTTTACGTCTCAGTTTTACTCTTCAGTTGTGATCTTGAAGCAAATTAACCTCTCTAAGCCACGGATTCTGAGCTGTAAAACTGCAGTAAGCAGGGTTTCATTGGCTCCTCTAAGGGTTGTGAGATGATATGCAAAAAATCTTACCCGCTGTAGAGGTAATAACTCAAAAAAGCAGATCCCCTGCCTTCTCTGTCATTTTTTAACCTTGGATCCCCTAAATAGTGGGTCTATTCTTTCACCATCATCATTGTTTTGCTCTGAGCATAAGTGAAAAAATACCCAACCTTCTTCCTTCCTTAGTATACAGCAAGCCCCACTTCATTCTGAGGTTTTGTTTTCCTGCACTATTCTTACAGATTTTGTTCCACTTTTTAAACATTCTTAGGCATATGCTATTTATCTCCATCTTTTGAATATGCTGGTAGGAAAAAAAACCCAAACCCTACCTGAGATCATTAGAGAACAGTGGTTTCTTTAGTTGCCATTACGTTTCTTCTTCACTAGGAATATTCTATTGTGAACTTTACATTTTATTTTTCAAAGCCTCTCATTCTTTGAAAAAATGCTTTTCCTTTTACAGCCTCTCATCTTGAAATTATACCTGTCTTTTCCCTGGATATGTTTCCTAAAGTCTCCGACAGCCTGCCTTCTCTGTGTGTTATATTACAATCACATCCTCCAGGTCTCTACGGCTTCCCCAAGACCAACCAGTTCTTCTCTGAGAGTCACATTACATCAGCATCACTAATGCAATATCTGCTATATTACAGACTGTTTTATTCTAGGCGGTCAATTAAAAACGAACCTCGGTGCCGGCTGGCTTTAACATGGAGGATGAATTATCTAATGTCAAATGCAAACTGCTTCTAGATTTGGGAGACATATTTATATTCGCATTAAATATATACCTGTTGAATTTGGGCTTTTTCTCAATGCTGCAGAGACTGTAAGCTTTCGGGTAACTGGGATGGTCGAAAGCATGGGTTTCCAGAAACTTCGCAAAAAATTAGACTCCATCAAAAGGACGGTTCCACACACTCAAGAAACACCCACCAACAAAACCTGTCTCCACAGCCACCAGATTATCTCACCAGCAAGTGAGACTGCAAGGTTTGGGGGCTTGGCCGTACCACTTCGCGCTGCGCATGGGGGAGGTTCGTGCCCATTTGGCGGCGACTGACCGCTTCCCCTCGCTTGGTCGTGCCTCTGCTCCCCCTGCGCAGGCACCCACAGTGCGTCAGGCCGGCGCTTTATAGCGGCAGCCTGGGCGGCTCCGCTGGCTGTTTTTCCTCTTCCCTGCCTTGTGGCTCTTCCCGTGGTTCGCGAAGATGCAGCTCAAACCGATGGAGATTAACCCGGAGGTGAGCGTCAGATGGACTGTTACCCGGGGAGCGCAGGGCCGAGGGTCAGCCCTCACCAGGTAGTGGTATCGCTGACTGCTTTTATCTTTGCATTTGCCTTGCAGATGCTGAACAAAGTGAGTGACGTCTCGCGCTGCCTCTGTCCCCGTCCCCCGGGAGCACCCGAGGCGGAGGCGCCCACCGGCTCCGGCTGTTTCGTCGGGACCGAGCGGCGCCCTGCGCGCTCCAGAGGCTGCGGGGCTGGGGCGCGGCCGGGGCGTCCTCCCTCTGCCCCTGCGTCGGGGGCGGCGGTGACTCTGCGAAAGCGCTCAGAGATGGGATGGAGGAGGTTGCGCCCAGATACGAGCCCGGCGCCGAGCTCCCGAGGGCGTGGCGCGGGGCCGCGCGGACTCGGGCGCCCGAGCGTCGCGGGAGCCACGTGTGGGCAGCGCTTTGTGCTGTGTCACTGCGCCAGGCTGGGCTGGGGGGCGGGGCGGGGCTCCTCCCAGGCCTGGGTAGGGGCGCGAGGATGCCGAGCCCGCCCCGCCTCCCCCGCCTCCCGGCAGGTGCCAGCCGCTCGCGGGTCTCCGCGCCTGGCCGCCCTGTTTCTTCTCCGCAGGTGCTGGCCCGGCTGGGGGTCGCCAGCCAGTGGCGCTTCGAGGACGTGCTGGGACTGGAGGAGGAGTCTCTGGGCTCGGTGCCAGCGCCTGCCTGCGCGCTGCTGCTGCTCTTCCCTCTCACGGCCCAGGTAGGGCGTGGGGCCCGGGGCGCGCAGACCCTGCACGCTGTGCTCGCTGCCCCCCGACCGGAGGGAGGCGTTGAGGACGGTGTAGGCTCACCTCCCGTCCTGGTCTGGGCTCCCAGACCTGGCGGACTGCCCCTTCCTTGGGGGGATGGAGGGAGGAGCTCGCACTTTCATGGTACCTACTCACTGGGGTTCTGTCGTAATGGAGTGTGTTGCGTGGTCGCTCATCCATCCAGTATTGCCTTGAATTTGGAGGAGAAGCAGCATCTCCGTTCCATCATCCCAATTATCCCGGAAGACGGTTCATCCTACTCATGAGTGCAGTTAGAACGTAGGCTTTTCTGAGCCTTCCACGCCAAGAAATGGCTGGCTGGTTGTTTTCCTTTAAGGGCTGTAACCTGTCGTTTTATTCTTTGGTTCTCAGGCTCCCACCTTGCTGTAAAAGGGAGGGGGAGGGCTTGCCTAAACCACAAGAAAACAATAGGTTCTTTAATTTTGCACCTCTACTGCCTGGGTCTTCAGTGGACTCAGGGTTTCTTCCCAGCCCTCCACTCCCTACAACTTACACACTTGGTTTTTAGTCTTTTCCAATGTGTTTTTCTAAAGCTTAATCATTTGTGTATGGTTCCTGTGTGGGAACCTCCTTCTAACTCTCAACCTCTTTCCTCTCTGACCTTATAGCTAAGTGAATATTCAGATAGGCATTAGACCAGTCTTGGAGATGCTTTCTCATGTCCCTTTAGATGGTCTTCCTTCTACAAGTGTGCAAGGATATGTGTACCTCAAAGACTGAGCATCAGATATGAAAGGTAGCTGGGGTAATTGTTGTCTTGGATGTATGGAATCCCATTAATTAGCATGGCTTTGTTTATCTCCTATCACTGTCACGCGACCCCTGATTTAGGAGTGGTTGGATTTTGCTTTAATGAAACTTAGGGTATTAGCATATGGGGCACCATTCCAAGCAGAGTGAACTTAAGCACCATCCTAAGGCTGGGTGTTCTAGAAGCATCCTCAGCATAAATTAAGCCCTATGGGAAGTTCCAGGCGTTCCTCCTAGTAAATGGGCTAAGTATTGTAGGTGAAAAACACTTATTAAAGCTATTAGGATCATCCCACTGACATGTTTGTTATTGCCAAAGCCTTTACTTAGGTGAAAATGGAGCTCCCAAATAATTGCAAGTCAAATTACCTTCCCTGTTGATCAAATCCAACGCAGTCTTCTCTTACTCGAGCCTCTCACAGAGGTTTCTTATTAGAGGAACCATGATGACTCGGAGTTTTTGAACAGCAGCACTCAAAGGCAAGGCCTCTGGGAGGCAGTGGTGCAACGTGTTCGTCTTGCAAAAGCCCACTGCTCTCATTTTCCTGGATCAAACGGCTCTCGGTTAGAGAATGTTCTGGATTGAATGTTTCAGGTTTGAAAGAGCTCGATACTTTGTCCTTTAGCTCCAGTTCAGTCTGTCAGATTTATTGAATGCCCATTCTGTGATACAAAACACCTGCTGGGCTAAATACTGAAGCAAATTCAGAGAAAAGTTGAGCTTTATAGGTTGGCTTCCAAACAAGCTAATGTTAATTTAGAAAGCATCTCATTATGTCCAAGAATATTATGAAATCCTAAATGGACTACTTTTAAAACATTTTAAGTGATCATGAAATATTTACAGAAATGTCTCCATCGCAAGAGCTCAAACAACCCTGAAGGTTGATGCCATCCCATTACAAAAAAATTAGACCTTTTTTTTTAGAAAAGTGAAAATGCTTAACAGTCAATGAGTAGCTCAATTCAAGGATCCGGTAGGTAGATACTAGGACTTCCTACTAGTTGGAGTTTAAGTTGATCTTGCGGGACAAGAGAGCTTATTCCTCTTATGGTACCACAGACAAGGCTCAAACTTCAGTTCCGTGTACAGTAATGCAAGGCTACTAGAATTAGAAATATATGTACGTCTGGGGTTCCATATGATTTATACTGGTTGTCAGAAATTAGTGTTTCTGTAGCGTCAGCACCCTGCTTTTAACTAAGTCATACCTTTAAGGTCTCTTAAAATTCCTTAGTGAAAGGGCCAGACAAGCCCACTAAATTACTGTACAAAGAGAGAATGCTGGGACTTCCCTGGTGGCGCAGTGGTTTAGTATCCCCCTGTCAATGCAGGGGACACGGGTTCGATCCCTGGTCCTGAAAGATCCCACATGCTGCAGAGCAACTAAGCCCATGCGCCACAACTATTGAGCCTGCACTCTAGAGCTTGAGAGCCACAACTATTGAGCCCACGTGCCACAACTACTGAAGCCCACACGCCTAGAGCCCGTACTCATCAACAAGATGAGAAGCCCATGCACCACAATGAAGCATGGCCCCTGCTCACTGCAACTAGAGAACGCCAGTGCAGCGCAACCAGAGCAAGCCCACGTGCAGCAACGAAGACTCAACGCAGCCAATAAATTGTTTAAAAAAAAAATACTTTGAGGAAACTAGTCTCCTCAAACTATATAGTTGGCAAGGACAAACAAGAGTTACATCTTCCTCCTGTAGGATGAGAAGTGTTGTGAAGTTACAGCCCAGTACCCTAGACCAGTTGTCTTTCCTTCCTAAAAAAGGATGAGGAAATAGTTAATTTCTTTAAATTGCTCCTTTGTTTAGTTTTGTTTTTGAAGAGACATGTACTTGGGCAGAACAGAAGCAAAACTTCAAAATAGTGAGGTATAAACTAGCTGGTGTTCTTGGGCATTCAACCTACCAACACTCGATTGGAATGCCTGTGTGAAAGTCGTTGGTGTTGAAGGAAGTAACGAACTTGTCTGTTTTTCTGACTTCAGCATGCCATCCATTTCAAGCTAAAAGGTTGCAGTGGTGTTTAGACAAAGGCTTGGGCACTATCCAAGCCCACTACTGCACTGCAGTATCAGGGTGGAGAGTCAGAACCTCTCAGAACCCCACAGGCTGACCGTTGGTGTGGGAAGCAGACGGGCCATTTTCTGGGCACCGGCCAGCACCTAGAACCAAGGCTCCTGGTCACACATCCTACTTGTGTTTCCATTTAGGTGCTAGAACTCACTGTGCTGCCATCTGTTAATTGCATTTTCATTTTGAGATGTAAAAATGGTTTTTGTACTTACAGCATGAGAACTTCAGGAAAAAGCAGATTGAAGAGCTGAAGGGACAAGAAGTCAGTCCTAAGGTGTACTTCATGAAGCAGACCATTGGCAACTCCTGTGGAACCATTGGACTCATTCATGCAGTGGCCAATAATCAGGACAAACTGGAGTTCGGTGAGTGGGTTTTGAGGCTAGTCATCCTCTAGTTGACCTCTAATTAACCATAATGCTTCATTCCAACACCCCCAAGCGTCTATTCGGCAAAGCCATTGCCTTAAATTTTTTTTTGAAAACCTACTTATGCAGATAGAATCAGTGGGTGAATTCTCATTGTTCCTCTCTTTTGAGGAAGGGAAACTCATTTTCCAAGAAGCATGGTGTGGCTTCCTCCACCTGGAGAGGCAGAACGGGTGACAGCACAGTTGTGTACGGCCTCTCTCCCTGGGCTCTTCCAAGTGCAGACAGCAAGTTGTGATTTTTATGTGCTCCCGGTCTAGTCTCAACAGTTCTAAAGAATTAGCGATGATGTTAAGGCATAAAATACCAACCTCTAGGACCTTTCTTTAATGGTGCTGTGTCTCATAAGGAACAGGAGAACCAAAACAGCCTAAAGCAGCAGGACACAGCGTGAGATCCTGCAGGGAGGCCTAGCCGCAGGCCAGCACCTTGAAAGATCCACTTGTGAACAAAGCGGGCAGGGTTTTAGCTCACCTCCAATGGATGCATGGAGGATATAGAACAGATGAGTCTCCGCCCTTGAGTTGTCAGAAGTGCAATTAACAACACTGAAATATGTTAAAATACATGGCATTGTGTATGATTTAGGCCAGGGGTCAGCAAGCTTTCTTAAAAGGCCAGAGAGTAAATCTTTTAGGCTTTGAGGGCCATATAATCTCTGCCTTTATAGTGCAAGAGCAGCCATAGACAAGATGTAGAGCAGTGGATGTGGCTGTGTTCCAATAAAACTTTTTGACAAAAAAAGTGGCAATTCTCCAACTCCTGATTTAGACAGTGGATGAGGGTGGCTGAGAATTGAGTAACTTCAACTAAGAGTCCATGCTGTTGCTTGTAGCAGGTCAAATGCCTTTTTTTTTTTTTTTTTTTAATTTAAACGGGAATTGTGGCCAAGACTCTACTGTTGGTACACTTCTGAAATTTAAAAACAAAAAACAAAAAGGCTTGTCTGACCATAAAGGTCCAGGTCTTCTAAAAGTTGCTTTTTCAAATATTGACTAGTGAGTAATTAAAAAGTTGTAGTTTGATCCTTTTTATTTCTTCTGCAGTAAGTATTGTTTTTAGAATACTGTGTCCCTGAGGTCGCACAGATGCTGTAACTCTTGTGTAAACATGGTCATGACGGTGCCATAGACTTAACCTGAGTCACAGCCCTCCTCATAAAGTTTAGAGGATTCCTATAACTTCCAAATTTTGAATAGTCCCCATTTAACAAAACTTTTACGTTTAGAGCTGAAAGTTCAGATTGAAGTCTTTTGAAATACAAGTTGCTCTTGCAACCCAGACTCACCCACACTGAGCAATGACAAAATGCTTATGCCAGCCATCAGCTGGTTAGCTGTCTCTAGGCCAGACTGTTAGGCTCTTTGCATTTCTATTTAAGATCTTTTGGTTGATGTCTCTCTGGATAACCATATTTCTGAGACTGCATTTTCTACCCTGAAATAAAGTCTTGGTGTGAGAACTGTTACTAGATTAGAATGTTATTGTTACATCATGTATGCAATAAATGTTAATTGTGCATTGGTAGATAACAGCAATAGACGTGACAGTTCCTGCCTTTATGGCACTGAAAGTCTTACAAATATGTGTGAGACAATTGGAGCAGTGCTGTTACAGAGGTGGTAAGAGATCTGAGAGATGAGGGTGAGGTGGGAGGTGGAAGGGTCGGGGACAGGGAGGATGTGCGGAAGAGCTTGGCATGCTGGAGGCTTGAATGCAATGAGAGGGAGTGGTTGGAAAAAGAGACTGGGGAAGAAGGGACAGCTCGTCCACGTCTTCAGAGACCATGGTAAAAATTCAGGTCACCAAACGTGACTGACTGTGCAATGACTTAAGTCAGCAATAGATGTGCAGTCATTTGCATTATACCTGTACTAACATATGCTTTTTTTTTTTTTTTAAAGAGGATGGGTCAGTTCTGAAACAGTTTCTTTCTGAAACAGAGAAGTTGTCCCCTGAAGACAGGGCAAAATGCTTTGAAAAGAATGAGGTAGGAAGAGAACTTCTAGAATATCCATTTTCAGTAACGCTGGAGGTTTCTGTGCTAACTTTTCTCTGTTTTCTGCAGGCCATCCAAGCAGCCCATGATGCCGTGGCACAGGAAGGCCAATGTCGGGTAAATACTCCCAAGTTAGAGCCCGGCTGCCCAGATGTCACCTGTGTTAACCCAGAAATATGTGCAAGAACCTCTTACTGGAACACAGCATGTGTTTCTACCTAAGGCTGATGAATGCCAGAAAATTCTACCATAACAATGCCTTGACCAGACTTGTTCATAAAAATGGCTCTTCAAAATATCTAATTGGCAGTTGACACAGTCTTGAATAAATTCAGGCTGATAATATTTTATTTAGATCCAAATAGATCTAATAGAGTGAGTGACACCCCTCTTCGTAACTGAACATTTCAGATACTCTTCTCACAGTCTGTTGGAGAGTAAGCTGGACCAGCAAGGACTAAAAGTTTCTAGATGACTTAAATGTACCATTAATCTTAACACAGCCTTTAAGTCAACTGTTGATTAGATTTAAGTCAGTGATAGTGTCTGTATAACCATAGTTTGCTCTGCCACGTTCTAGTCTTGACCTTGGGTGAGGTACTTATCCTCCCTAAGCCTTAATTTCCTCCTCAGATAAAAGCAAGTCTTAGAGTTCTGCCAGTTACTGTATAACTACTTTAATGGTCTTAGAATAGGACCTAGTGTATTGGAAATAAATATTACTATAATCATTTAAAATAATATGTAGGCAGGTTGGTTCAAGCATATTCCACTTAGAGAATTTATTTTTAACAAGTTAAGTTCTGCTTATAATCATATTGCAAAATATGTATATCAAACCAACAGGTTGTATATCTTAAACTTATACACTGTTATTTATATCTTAGTTTTTTTCTTTCAGCTTAATTTTTAAATGCAATATATAATACAAAAAAGTACTTATTTTCGAAAAAATATCTTGACTCTCTTCAGGTAGATGACAAAGTGAATTTTCATTTTATTCTGTTTAACAACGTGGATGGCCACCTCTATGAACTTGGTACGTTTAACTGCAGTTTTGGAATCTAATGTAGCTGCTTGCATTCCCTCAGACATAATTCCTCGTATAGTACTGGTGTGTGACTTTATGGAGCACTTAGTATATCTTCGTTTATGAAGCCAGAACACCAGAGTATTCTCATGGGGGCACTTAACCCTTTATCATACCCAGAGCACCTCCCTCAGGAACCTGACCTGCGGGATGAATGGCTTTAATCACAAACCAGTAAAGAGAATTGATCAGCCAGTTCAAGGTACACATGTTCAGATTTTCTCTTTCCACCTTCCACTGTAGCATCACCCGTGTAGGGTCTCTACCATCATCCTTTTCAGATAGCAGATACTTCTGGAAGGAGATAAATGCCTGAATGTGACCTAGTTTGTGTCAAAAGAATTCAGACATGTTGGGGTAACTTCTGTTAGCTGGTTTATGGCAACAAGAAAGATCATCCATCTCTGTATTAAGCAGTCATCTCATTTGTATCAGTGGAGAAAGATTTACAGCTGTGTTGTCTCAAGCCAAGACACTACCTATGGGCAAGCAGGGGCAAAGAAAACTTGGGGCCAATCAGCAGTCATTGAGGGGCAGATGGAATCTCAAGGATCCCTTTTTCTTGCCTCCGCCTTCCCCGTACCTCACAGACTGCTTCTGACTTGTGCTCTGGGGTGCTTCCTGAGAGATGGGCACAAGCCCTTCTACTAGGGTAGCTAGACTGGACTTGTGTGGTCTTGGTGCTTGTAGATTAGAATTACTTGGGATGGATATCTAGGAACACTTGAACGTTATTTCCAGCCTATTGCTTCGTAACCAGTCTTCCCATTGTGGGGGAGTGGCAGTGGTATTTGGAAGAATCTAAAACTTGCCTTTAAGCTGGACAAGCACAGTAGACAGAAAACATGCAGAGAAAATTGACATGCCTGGCTTTTTTGTTACAGATGGACGGATGCCTTTTCCGGTGAACCATGGCACTAGTTCCGAGGACTCACTGCTGCAGGTAACCTTCGGAATCCCTTTCCACTAGGGCCCATATTCCTTTAGCCAATTTGTCTATTCTAAAGTACAAACCTTTTTTGGTACAGGCAGCATCAATCATCTGGAATAAGAGCAGTCTTTAGGGCTTAAAGGTCATGTTAGTAATTCTATCTTCTTTATTTTATACCAAAGAGTTTTAAACAGGCTCCTTTAGAGCAGCCCTGACTAATCTGTATCATGTGCTATCTTTAGCCCACAGTTAGACTTAGCCTGAAAGCCATTGCTTACTTCCTTGTGGAATTAAGGTGACTGTTGTCCTCTTGTCAGATTACATCATAGCCAATGACTCGGACTCACGGAACAGCAACCCAAGCGTATCCTAGTCCCTCTCTGACTGCTGGATTTGGGTCAGTCCTGTAGCTAGCATACAGTGGATTCTGGTTAGGCAGTTAACTCCGTGAGTGTTTTCTTCCCACATGGTCCACTGCTCACAGGTCAAAAGAAGCAAATTCAAAACATGCCTGACGAGGACTTTAAGATCCAGGGTCACTGTGACTATCCAGGTACAGGTGACTGCAGACACCTCTTAATTCTGAACACGAGTTGGTAGACTAGTCCTCTTCTCTCTAAAAATCAGTCTCCAGAGTTGAATTAATTTGCCGTTATGGAAAATGGTTTAATTGTGATAAAATTAAAAATGATGTTAAGGTACTTCATTTGTCATAATAACAGCTAAACTTTTTTGCATGCTTCTTGTGTGCAGGCGGGGGGTTGGCAGACTTTTCTGTGAAGTGCCAGGAAATATTTTAGACTTTGTGTGGCATATGGGCTCTGTTGCAAGTATTCAGTTCTGTGAATACAGCTTCAAAGCAGCCCCATAATCAGTGTCTAAATGAACATGTATGGCTCGCTTCCACTAAAACCTTATTCGCAAAAATAGGCAGCAGGCTGGGTTTGGCCCACAGGCTGCAGTTTGCTGACTCCATGCTACGTGCTGTTCTAAGTTAGTTACCTCTTTTGTAGAATCCTTTTAATGTAGCTATGAGGTAGTTATTATTATTCACATTTTACAGATGAGGAAACTGAGGTGCAGAAGTAAGTGATGCATGAGGTCAATGGCACACTGTAGAATCATGGTTCACATCTAGACAGTCTGTCTCGAGTCTGTGTTCTTAGCCTGTATGCAATACTACCTTTATAATAGGCCTGTCTTTGGAACATCATAGACCTGATGGCCTTAAGGTGTTAGTGGACCAAATTATGCCATCCTAGGAGGGACAGTCACTTTCTCTAGCCTGCTGTCATATATACCTGAGATCAGTCAGAGTTAATTCTTGGATATACCAAGGGTAAATGGAATAGTCATATGGAATGAGAACTAGACCTAGAGAAGCAGAGTGGGGATTTGCATGAGAGTCAGGATTCACTTATGGGAGAGAATAAGAACAGGGGCAGAATTTCTGGTTATGACCTGTTTGGAGGAAAGACTGGTCCTTCTAATAAAGCATCCTAGGTGCATACTGACAGCTATCTAACACTGTACTAATACAGGCACATCTCACTTTGTGGGTTCAGTTCCAGACTACTGCAGTAAAGCGAATATCACAATAAAGAGAAGTTTTGAATTTTTTGGCTTCCTAGTGCATATAAAAGTTATATTTACACTATACTGTAGTACATTAAGTGTGCAATAGCATTATGTCTAAAATAACCAATGTATATACCTTAACTTAAAATCTTGTTAAAAAAAATGCTAACCATCATCTGAGCCATCAGTGAGTTAGGCTTTTTGCAATAGTAACATCAAAGCTCACTCATCACAGATCACCATAACAAATATAATAATAATGAAAATGTTTGAAATATTATGAGAATTACCAAAACGTGACAGAGACATGAAATGAGCAAATGCTGCTGGAAAAGTGGTGCTGAAAAAACATGCGGTGTCTGCAAAGCACAATAAAGTGAAATGCAATAAAATGAGGTATGCCTGTACCATAAAATGTGCCCTGTATAGGATACCTAAAACTTATGTGAGTAGAATTTATGAGGTATGAGGAAGGTAAAGCTTTTTTTCATTAAAACTAATTAGAATCTCATTTAAAATTAATTGACTAGAAAACAGCATCTTAATAGTGGAAATTCTTATCCTAAGTAAGGCTGGTTCTGTATGGTTAGAGGTGTTTTAGGTTGTCTGAACTATACCCCGAATTAACTTGTTACATTGGTGAGAAAATACATAAACTTAACCCAGGTATCCTAAACTTGAGTGAATTAGGTCACTGCTCATCGTCTGTAGGAGATGTCTGTCGTCTTTAGAGGCACACTTTAACATGAATCAACATCGTGGGTCCTAAAGGAAAGTGGATTTGGGGAAGGCAGGTCTGGGATATCCATATATTAAAAATTCTGATAGAATAAAATGTAGATGTTTCTACAGATCCTCTTTAGTTTTTCTAAGCGGTTCCAAAGCAGGAACAAAACCGGGGTGGGGTTGATGTTTTTTCAGGGCCAAAACTCATTATCAGGTTGGTGGTTTTTTAGACCTTGGGCACTGATATTCCACGACTGTTCTCTGGCATAGAGTATCCACTGTCCTCTTAAAGGTCTTATGTTTAGTATTGTTGGTGGGGCTTTCTTTCCACTGGACTTTTTACAAATTGAACAGTGATTGATATTCTGATCCCAAGGCATTTAAACCCTAGAATTTCACAAGTAACATTGGGGTCAATTTTCTGTTCCCAATCTTTGTAATCTAGGTCTTAGAATTAGTAACACATGTCATTCCCTAAATATCTAGGAATCCATCACTTACCTGTATCTGGAATAGCAGGTATTTAAACTTTAAACCTGTTTTATAAAATGTTTTCCTGGAATAAATTTGTCTCTACTCAGAATTTCTGAGTTAGAACCTTTCCCCTTATGGAAGAGAAATCAATTTTCTTTCTTTGGATTTGAGGAAAAGGGCACCAAGAGTGTAGTTTTCTTGTCAAAACCAGGCACAAGGAGGCAGAAGCATGGAGTATTTGGTAGAAATAATAAAGGAATCAAAGCTTTTGGAGCCAAACCTGTGATGTGAGTCCTTGTCTTTCCCATCACCTGATTTTTTTTCCCTCTTGCCTTAAGCCCTGGTTTTCAAGTTTATTGGGAGGTTTAAGGTTGGTCAGGGTGAACTTTAGGCATTAACAGGCCTTACTAATACCTCCTCCTTGAAGCTTTCATTTTGAGCTGTTGCTGTTTAGACCTTAATTCATAACATTCCTCCTTCTCAGGACGCCGCCAAGGTCTGCAGAGAATTCATTGAGCGTGAGCAAGGGGAGGTCCGCTTCTCTGCCGTGGCCCTCTGCAAGGCAGCCTAAAGCCCCGAGGGGCGCACTTCGCTTTCTCCCCCGTTCCCTTCATCGTGAAAGTATATCCCTACCTATATGGTCTAAAATGCTTCCGTACTTGTAGAGCACAGCTGTTCTCCTTCGGTTCTGCAGATAAGCGCTTACCCTCAAGCTCGCCCACGCACTAGCAGAGCTCAGCTGGCGATCGAGCAAGTTTGGTGTCAGCCTCCGACGGCGAAGCATTTCCCTCATTGTGTGTCCTGTACCTCAGTATCTGATGCTTTAATGGCTCCTTTCGTTGGTGTCTGTAAGTTAAGGCCTTGGATGTGGTTTAATCGTCCTTAAAAGGAATAAAATTTTTCTGCTGATAAGCCTAAACTGGTTTTCATTTTTCCTTCTCCCCCACTATAGACCAAAACATCATAGTAATTACATATATATCTTCCATATAAGGACGTACACAGTACAGGGAAGAAAATTACCATAAAAATATCGGTTTAATGTGTTTCTAGACTTTTTTCTATACAATTATGTTACTGTGCGTACCTGTAGACTTAAAAAAAATTAAATAGACTGTTTTTTGGAGCAATTATTTTTATTGAAATATAGTTGACAATACAGTATTGTGTTAGTTTCAGATATACGGCATAGTGATTCGACATTTAAGTACATTATGAAATGATCACGATACGTCTAGAAACCCTCTGTCCCCTTACAAAGTTATTGCAGTGTTAGTGACTATATTCCTTATGCTATGAGAATAATTTTAGATGTACAGAAAAATTGAGACTATATTAGAGTTCCCACATACCCTTCATCCATTTCCCCCATCACATCTTACATTAGTATGATACATTTGTTACAGTTAATGAACCATTATTGATAGTACTATTGACTAAAGTCCATACCTTATTCAGATTCCTTTGGTGTTCACCTGATGTCTTTTTTCTTTGGCAGGATCCCATCCAGAGTACTCTTGAGGCTCCTCTTGGCCATGACAGTTTCTCAGGCTTTTCTTTTGATGATTTTGACAGTTTCAAGGAGTACTGATCAAGTATTTTGTAGGATGTCCCTCTCTTGGGATTTGCCAAATATTTTTCTCATAATTAGGCTAGGGTTATGAGTGTTGGGGGAGGAAGACCACAGGTAAAGTGCGGGTCTCATCACATCATATCAAGGGTACAAACCATCACCATGCCTTCTGGTTAACGTTAACCTTGATCTGCTGGCTGGATCATGCTTGTCAGGTTTCTCCATAGTGAAGCTGCTTTCGACACCCTCACCCGCCTCTGCTGTGTACTGGAAAGAAGTCTATGCACAGCCGACCCTATAGGAGTAGGGAGTTGAATTAAGCTCTATCTTCTTGAAGGTGGAGTATCTGTATAAATTATTTGGAAATCTTTTGCGAGAGATTTGTTTCTTATCCTGTATTTAATCATTTCTATCAGTATGAACTCATGGCTATTTTATACTCTGGGTTATAAATTCCAGTATTTTGCTCAAATGGTTCTAGCTTTGGCCATTGAGAACTATTTCAGTTGGATCCTGTGTCCCTTTGACATACCCCAAGCAACGTGGGTTTTGCTTTTTGTTTTTTATTATTTTTTTTAGCGTTTCTTACTTTCCAGAAATTAGATTTTAAAAAACCAATCTTTGCCATTTGTTAAACCTTAACCATCTTATAGTTAAGGATACACTAATACGTAACTTACAGGCTTGCATTAAATGTTAAGTGACATTTGTTCTCAACAGTACTTGAATATAACCATTACTCTCTAGTTACAGAAATTAACTGTGGGGAAGAAACAGACCTGCTCTTAGTGTGATCCTCACAGAAGATCTTTCTCCTGTCTGTTGCCAGGAGCCCAGGTAGCTTGGGTCTCAGCTGCCTTAACGTTTTCAGCTCTGATTATTCAGTGGTGATGATATTTCTGATTCCGACTTCTAAGTGAAGGATATTTTGATTCCTAGGAGAAAAGTGATCACTACTATTAACATCCTTCTCATGTAGAAAACTAAATACACAGTGACTCTGGTGATTCTAATTGCTTGGAGTTGAAGCCAGGGGGGTGCATTTTCAGTTCTAACTTGGTGTGTGACTTTCATACAGGCACCTTGGAGATTGACTTAGGGGAAAAGAAACAGAACAAGGCTCCTTCCTGCTAATAAGAGCTGGTGAAAATGCTGCTTTTGGTTTCAGAAAGTACAAATTATACTGCTAAATGTAGCTATGACTTTATACTTTATGCACCAGAAGCATATTTAATAAAATGCTCTCAAGCTCTAACATACCTTAGCGTGTCATACCATGGAAGCTCTTGTAATAGCTGATGTATGTGGGTGATTGCAGCCCTGGAGGTGCAGAGAAGTTTCAGTTTTACTGAGGAAACACAGAGGTTAGGTTACATGCCCAAGTTCTCACTGCTAATTACTAGGGAAATCAGGATTCAGACCGTGGACTGACCACCTAGAGGTAGCTGTCCTCGGTTGGGAGTCAGTATCACAGACTTCAGGACGTATCAGATGTCTCTGACCTCCACCCTGCCTCGCAGTAACTTTGGGCAAAGAAATTATCCTCTCCCACATCTTCACTGTGTCACATTAAAATGGACAACACAGAGTGAAGATGCCTGGGAAGGGCCTGGCTTCTTGAAATTTCCCTCTAGTACCAGCAACTTTCCCACTGCTCTCCCTGAAACCCTGGCCATGTATAACCCCAGGGGGTAGCATCAACTTTGTGTTCTGTGTGAGGGCAGTACCCCCTGACGTTGTGCAACTCAGAGGTTCTTGTTTCTCCAGTAAACCCTCTTAGTTGACATCTTGGATTTATCAAAGATCGTGTCCAGTTGACATTCTTTAAAATGTTACCACTCTTTGCCAATGAAGGTAACTTTTTTTTTTTGAAATATAGTTGCTGTACAGTATTATGTAAGTACAGGTATACAATATAGTGATTCATAGTTTTTAAAGGTTATATTCCATGTATAGTTATAAAATATTCCCCATTCTGTACAATAGATCCTTGTGGCTTATTTTATACCTAATAGCTCGTACCACTTAAGCCCCTCCCACTGTATTGTTCCCCGCTTCCCTCTCCCCAGAGGTAACCACCAGTTTGCTTTCTATATCTGTGAGTCTGCTTCTTTTTTGTTATAGTCGCTAGTTTGTTGTATTTTTTTTTAGATTCCACATTTAAGTCATGTACAGTATTTGTCTTTCTCTGACTTACTTCACTGAACATAATACACTCTAGGTTTATCCATGTCATTGCAACTCGCAAAATTTCATTTTTCATGGCTAATATTCCATTGTATGTATACACCATATCTTTATCCATTCATCTGTTGGAGATGTAGTTTGCTCCCATACTTCGGCAATTGTAAATAATGCTGCTTTGAACGTTGGGGTGCGTATATCTTTTAGAATTAGTGTTTTTGATTTTTTTCCCTGTATGTATACCGAGGAGTGGAATTGCTGGGTCATATGGTATTCTATCTTTAGGTTTTTGGGAAACCTTCATATTGTTTTCCACAGTGTTGTCCACCAGTTTACATTCCCACCAGCAGTGTAAGAGGGGTTCCCTTTTCTCCACATCCTTGCCAACATTTGTTATTTGTGTTCTTTTTGATGATAGGCATTTTGATGATAGGCATTTGATAGGTGTGAGGTGATGTCTCAATGTGATTTTGACTTGCATTTCCCTGATGATTACTGATGTTGAGCATCATTTCACGTGCCGGTTGCATCTGCATTTCCTCTTTGGAAAAATGTCTATTCAGTTCTGCCCACTTCTTAATTGGGTTTTGTTGTTATTGTTTTGATGCTGAGTTATATGAGCTGTCTATATGTGTTGGATATTAATTCCATATTGGTTTTATCCCTAGCAAATGTTTCCTCCCATTCAGTAGGTTGCCTTTTTGTTTTGTGGATGGCTTCCTTTGCTGTGCTAAAGCTTTCAAGTTTAATTAGGTCCCATTTGTTTATTTTTGCTTTTATTTGCTTTAGGAGATGGGTAAAAAAAAAAATGTTGCAATTTCTGTCGAGAAGTGTTATGCCTGTGTTTTCCTCCAGGAGTTTTATAGGATCCAGTCTTACGTTTAGGTCTCTAATCCACTTTGAGTTTATTTTTCTGCATGGTGTTAGGGAATGTAATGAAGGTGACTTGTGCTTTCAACAGGCAAAATCACCTGATGCTAGGTATCCCCCCCCTTTTTAACTAATACCCAAATTGTTCAGTTGAGGAATATTTAGGTTACACATCTGTTCAGTACAATATGGTCTGTCTTCAAGACCCAAGATCATGAAAAAATGTCTATGCCTGAAACTAGGGAGATAGATGTGTAAAATGTGTATGCATATGTGTTTAGAAAAGACAGGACCATAAGAGCTAAATGTTTATTATATTCTAAATTAAACTTAGTCACAGCGAAGCTTAAGCCACTTGCCCAAGGTTACTCAGCTAGTGAGGGATGTTGCTGACATTCAAACCCAAGCACACTGGGAGCCCACGATATTAATGATCATTGCTGGGCAGAGGTGGACCTGCCTTAAGGTGAATGAAATGTAAGCTTTAGGGCCTCACACTTTAATGGCTCCTTCCAACACCCTGGCTAGTGTGTCCTTGTGACATTTACAGTTCCTTAAAAAGCATGGGTCTGTTCCTGTCTCTGGGTGTTGAGATTATGAGTGATTTTAACTTTATATCCTCATTTTCCAAGCTTTCTAAAATTGCTATACTTTTATAACAAAAAAAGCTTAAGTTTTTCTCCAGGACTGTAATAGATGAATTACTGATGGAATTCTGTATAAGCTGCTGCTGGTTAGTTTAGCTCACCTCCCAAGTTTCTTCAATTTATAACTGAAGTCAGTGCGACTTAGTCTTCTGTCTCCATGGGCTTCATTACAAGGCTACTTTATAACTTTTAAATGGTCATCTTTGTGTTCTCCTAAACCTCAACTTACTTGGAAGCTGTTCAGTTTCCTGCACACCCTGCCAAGTTCAGTAATGACTTGACATTTGGGAGTTACTTTCTTTGCCCCTTGAATGATGTGATCTTATTAATTCATTTGTATCATAGCATTCAGTTGTTCACCCTTTTCGTGCTTGACCTGGCGGCTTGGCGTAGCAGCGAGGAGTGGGATGCTGTGGATTGCCTGTGTGGTCAGGCTGTCTGGTAGAATGGGAATGACAGGACCTCTCCCAGGATTAGGAGGATGGAGCTATGATAAGGCATGTAGAGCTCAGCACATGACCATGCCTTGAGCATTTTTTATTAATGTAACGTAAACCGTTATAGGAGTTGAGGAGTGTGTGTGTGTGTGTATGTGATGTTTATGAACAAAGGAGAAAGAGGAGTAGAGACGTCTCAGCAGATGAGATAGTATGGATAATGTTTTCTCCTAGTACAAAATATCTCGATTTGGACAATTTAAGTCACTTGATGGTTTCCTTACCCTGGTCATGTTAATATCCTTAACCTGATTCAAATTTTATAGTAACGCATCTCTTCACTCTTAGGAGTCAGGTGCTTTTCCCACAGTGTTAATCATTCTCTAAAAGACAGGCTTTTTATTTTTTTAAAAATCTTACGTTAGTATAATAGCACATTTGTCACAATGAATGAACTAGCAATGATACATTATTAACTTGTCTATACTTTATTTCTTTAGTTTTCACCTAATGTCCTTTGTCTGTTCCAGAATCCCATCTAGGATACCACATGATGTGTAATTGTTCTGTCTCCCTAGACTCCTCCTGGCTCTGATTTATTGAGCTAAGACTGATCACATGGATCCAGGGTGCTGCTTTGGCTCTGGCTCTTGACAATTCCACTGTCTGTGGTCTCTTGGGGCCACTCCAGGCAGCTTAGCTTGTAGTTGAGAGCTGAGGGTTGTGCCATCAGCTCGGGCCCTTACCAGATAGGTGCCTTTTGGTCAACTTAACCCCTCCTAAGCCCCAGTTTCTTCATCTGTAAAGTGGTTCAGTATCTGCCTCGAAGGGTTGTTGTGAAGGCACATGAGAATACTTGTGAAGTGCTTTGGGGTGTGCTAGAATATAGCAAGTGCTGTAGTTTTAATGCTCATTACCAGCTATCTTCTTTGCATCCATCTCTTTTTAATGCAGCTGAAATTCCAAGCAACCAAGTGTCCCCCATTTCCTGGGATAAGGGCCCATTTTCAAAGCAACTTTTCCTAATTATTATTATCCTAATTCGTGGCTCCCAGTGCATCAGTACCTCATTCTTTGCAGTGAGTGGGGCACATTCTGTTTAACATCAAGACATGAGTAATGCAAGTGTATTTACCCTCTTGTAGGCTACAGATTTTTAAGAAGGGAATCATAAGATTGGACTTTTTTTAAAATTAATTATTTATTAGATTTATTTATTGGCTGTGTTGGGTCTTCGTTGCTGCACATGGGCTTTCTCTCGTTGCAGGGAGCAGGGGCTACTCTTCATTGTGGTGCATGGTCTCATTGCGGTGGCTTCTCTTGTTGTGGAGCACGGGCTCTAGGCATGTGGGCTTCAGTAGTTGTGGCACATGGGCTCAGTAGTTGTGGCTCACAGGCTTTAGAGTGCAGGCTGAATAGCTGTGGCGCACGGGCTTAGTTGCTCTGTGGCATGTGGTATCTTCCTGGGGCAGGGCTTGAACCCATGTTCCCTGCGTTGGCAGGCGGATTCTTAACCACTATACCACCTAGGGAGTCCAACGTGATTTAACTTTTTGTAAGGACAGAAGAGGGGTTTTGAAAACGAAGATTCATAGGTTTATTTGCTTTGCTTGACATTGAAGTTTCTCTAGTCATTAGAGGAAACAACCTTTAAATGTCCAGTGTTTGGATATTTAAGTCCAAAATGAGTGGCCAATACCTGAATTCCCTATTTCACATTAAAATGCAATGCATAGGAAGGCAAAAGCTTTATTTAACTATGTTCATCATATCCAGTAGGTGGCAGCAAAGGAAAACTTAAGGCAACTTCAAGATGGAGAAGTATGATGGTGCTTGGGCCTTCATTTCGGCCCAGTATTTTGGACTGGACTAACCAGTTCTGGTGTAGATTGGCTAAAATCAGCCTTGTGAATTGCTTGTTGGGCTATTCAGATATTTTCCCAGGTTCTATTTATTTTATCAGAAAAATAGAAATAAGGAATAATTTCAAATTTCAAGTTCATTATATAAATGCTTCCTCTGCTGATGTTGAGTTAGATACTATCCCAAATACAATTGATTTGATATAACCAATTCTATAATCAGCTCTACATTAGTAGAATCTGGCTTTCAATATCTTAACATTAGAAAATAGTGGACTTAATTGTATAATATTAAATTGTTATAACAGATCTTTAGGATAATATTCTTCTCGACACTTCAGTTACACAATGTTAATTTTATTTTCAAGTAGTTTTTTTTTTTGGACCATGCCAGGCAGCTTGTGGGATCTTAGTTCCGCATCCAGGAACTGAACCTGGGCCACAGCAGTGAAAGCACTGAGTCCTAACCCCTGGGCCACTAGGGAATTCTCTTTCAAGTAGTTTCATATGGATGGATTTGACCTTTACATTAAGAGAACTGGGTCTGGTCCAGCATTAAGTAGTTGGGTGACATTAACCAATTCCCTTTTCTGGCCTCAGTTTCCTCTTTTTTAAATAAAACAACTAAATCAAGTCAAAGCTCACTGAAGTGCCTCATCTCCATGAGTTTATATACCACAAGCCCCACCATTTGTGCCCTTGGCCAATCCCAGCTTTAGGAGGCGCACGCAGAAGACCTTTAGCTCTCAGCTCTTCAGATCCGTGGCCTCTTATTATAATCACTATGTTGAAATGCCCCCTTTACAATCCTGAGGGAGTTCATAGCTAATATAACCTACCTACATACATAATCTTAAGAAATTAATTTAAAGAAAATAATGTTTCAACAGGTAAGTGCCCAGGTATCACCACATGGGAAGACATACAGTGAGGTGAGGCTCATACTTAGAATCACAGGGACAGCTGCAGTGGCGCATTGACAGTTCAGATTCCACAAGCAGCCTTGTTACCGGTCATGGAATTTTCCCCAAATGGTGAAAATCTTGGTAAGGTCCCAAATGAAGTAATTACATTCTTCCCCCGACTTTTCCACTGTTGTGTTTATGGAAACTTCAGTGCAAACACCGTGCAAAAAAATTGAGGTTCAGACAATTATACACAGATTTTTCATCGACGTGAATACCTAGAGGAACATTTGAAAGCTGTGTAACATGCAGCACAATTCCTGTGCGCGGCTGTCTTCCCACAACCTGGCCCCGAATATGAAATGCTGATGGAACCTACCCCCGTTACCACAACAAAATATTTGCCCACGAATCTCTAAAACATCCATTAGGGCTTGCTACCACCTGCCCTGAGGATCACTTAGCTACACTGGAGAGGCTTTCCTAAGTCACTTGTCGCAGGCAGAATTCCAGAGTGGCCCCCAAGCCCTCCCAGGCCCTGGTGTGTAAACACCTTCTCCTGGGCACTCAAACACAAATCTAGGTGCTGCTTTGAAGGGAGTTTGCAGATGTGATTAAGCTCCCAAAGAAATTGGCATAAAGATAGATTATCTTCAGTTGCCCTGACCTAGTCCTTAAAAAGGACTAGGCTTTTCTTGGCAAAGGAATGTAGGCGGCCTTCAGGAGGTGAGAGTGGCCCCTGGCTGACAGCGGGGAAGTAAGGGTCTAAGTTCTAGAGTCTGAAGGAACTGAATCTGACCAACAACCTGAAGGAACTTGGAAGCAGGTTCTTCCCCAGAGCCTCCTGAAAGAAATACAGTCGACACCTTAATTTCAGCCCTGTAAGACCCCTAGTAAGACAACCCAACCAGCCCGTGCTGACTTCTGGCTTACAGAACCGTGCACTAAGAAATGGGTGTTGATTCAAGCCTCCAAGTGCGCAGCAAAAGGAAACCCAGACGGAATGAGGTGTTGCAACATGTTTGAGAGTCACTGGACTGCCCTGATGGTCCTCTCTAAACCACTCCTTCGTGGTCCCCACCCCGGACCCCCGTGGTTGCCCGGGCAACAAGTCACATTGGTTCTTCTCAGTTCCTTGCCCTCCCCACACCTCTGAGCCTGAGAGTGTGAAGAATCCGCTGATGTTCCAGGAACTGACGTGCTCCCTCTGCGTCCCCCCCGGGGCGTGTCAGGTCACTCTGCTCCCCGGTCCAGCCTGCAGCCGTAAGTTGCCTCACGAACACGCTCCTAGCTCTGCTGGGGCTTGTCATCAGCAGGCACCAGTTTGGTGAAACATAAACAGGTAAAGTGATGCGTAACCGTAATCACGTATTGAAATCTGACCTGCACGTTTTGCTCATTGTTACAGAAGGTCACAGAAATCCAAACTGTATGACTATGATTAAAAAAATAATGTCCTTAAAATGCGTGGCACTTGGGAGTTCCCTCGTGGTCTAGTGGCTAGAATTTGGCACTTTCACTGCCGTGGCCCGGGTTCAGTCCCTGGTTGGGGAACTGAGATCCTGTAAGCTGCTCCTCACGGCTAAAACAAAAACAAAAACAAAAAATCCCCATGGTACTGAAAATTCATATTTTGTGTGTAGTGAAGAATTCCAGGCCTTCAAGTATGACCTGCTGGCTGCTTCTCTCTGGAACTATTTTTTTCTGTAGCTCCTCCTGCTCAGAAATGCCACCAACAGAGCCACATCACTCTGGAAGGCTCCCTTTCTTATTCCTTTGGAAAACATGGAAGCCACACTTGAGAGCTTTATGATAATTATTATTTTAACATTTAAGACCCATAAAATCGTCTTTGAAATAAACAAAGAATAACAGTTGACGCAGAGACCAGGCCTAGTATTTTTTACCTCCATGCCTTTATTTGCTTCTGTGGGATGCTTTGGGCCTGTGTCCCTTCTTTAAAGACACATGCGGACAGTATAGAGGCCATAAGTTCATTATTACTTGTGCAAACTCCACTCACTTCATGGATTTTCCACGGGGGTCTCTCCTGATAGTCTTGAACCATCACAAAAGGTGGCTTTCAAATATATATGATATTTCTCTCTCCCTTCCTTTTCCTTCCTTCTTTCTTACCTCTCTCCCCGCTCTTCCTTTCTTTCTGCCTTATGCTATACTCTTTATTCCTCAAACTTTTAAAAGCGTGCATTGTATATGAATTTTCTTCCTAATCTTTCCCTCTGATTACATTTCTTCCCAGTTCCCTTAATGACTTTATTAAGGTGTAGTTTTACATGCCATAACATTCACCCATGGTAAGTATTCTATTATTTTAGTAAAGGGAGTTGTAAACCCATCCCCAGAAATCCAGTTTTCGAGCATTTCCATCATCCCTGAAAGTTTCTCATTTCTGTTTACAGTTAATCTCTGCTCCTACCGCAGCCCCAGGTAATGAATGGTCTGCTTTTTGTCTCTAGCAATGTGCTTTTTTCTGGACATTTCATATAAACAGAAGCATACAAATGTAGTTGTTTGTGTCTGGCTTCTTTCATGTAGCACAAGTTCATTCATACTGTAGCATGTACCAACTGTGCTGTCCTTTTTATTGCTGAATAGTGTTCCGGGGTATGAAAATACCCCATCTTGTTTATCCATTCATCAGCTGATAGACGTTTGTGCTGTTTCCAGTTTGGGGCTATGATGAATAATGCTGCCCCGAACCGTCATATACATGTGTTTGTGTGGATGTGTTTTCATTTCTTGTGGGTAGACTCCCAGGGTGGAATTGCTTGGGCACTTAATTAGGTTTATAGACTGCCCCCAACGCAGGGTAAACTTCCTTCTCAACAAGTACATACTGCTCAAAAAGTAGGACAGGAAATCAACTTTGTAATAGGTGTCAAAAGCCTTATAATAATGTAGCATCTGATGAAGTGACTCAAATTCTTAGAAATAATCAAAGGTCTATGTGAAGATTTATGTAGTAAGATATTGTTCTTAATATTATAGTAGTGAAAAAGGAAACAATATAACTGACTAGGGGGAAGTAGGGAAAAGGCTTAACAAATAGCTACATAACCAAAGAGACAAAAATTTCTGGGGGGGGGGGGGGCAGGCAGGAGACAGTAAACAATAAACATATAAGTAAAGTATCTGCATGTACCACAATGTTTGTTGCAGCACCATTTACAATAGCCAGGACTTAGAAGCAACTTAAATGTCCATCAACAGATGAATGGATAAAGAAGATGTGTTACATGTATACAGTGGAATATTACTCAGCCATAGAAAGGAATGAAATTGAGTTATTTATAGTGAGGTGGATGGACCTAGAGTCTGTCATACAGAATGAAGTAAGCTGGAAAGAGAAAAACAAATACTGTATGCTAACACATATATATGGAATCTAGAAAAAATAGTACTGATGAACCTGGTGGCAGGACAAGAATAAAGACGCAGATGTAGAGAATGGACTTGAGGACACGGGGTGGGGGGAAGGGGAAGCTGGGTTGAAGTGAGAGAGTGGCATCGACATATGTACACTACCAACTGTAAAATAGTTAGTGGGAAGCTGCTGCATAGCACAGGGAGGTCAACTCGATGCTTGGTGATGACCTAGAGGGCTGGGATAGGGAGAGTAGGAGGGAGGCTTAAGGGGGAGGGGATATGGGGATATATATATAAATACAGCTGATTTACTTTGTTATACAGCGGAAACTGCACAACATTGTAAAGCAATTATACTCCAATAAAGATCTGAAGAAAAAAAAAAGTATCTGGTATGATAAAAGGTGATGAAAGCTATGGAAAAAATAAAAAATAAAACAGCAGAGCAAGGTAAGGCAGTTGGGGAGAGGCACGTGGTTGAATGGAAAGGTCAAGGTCAATCTTGAAATGTGTTGAACGAGGCAGTCAAGGTCAATCTCATGGAGAAAATGACTGTGAGCAACACTGATGCATCTGAGGAAGAGGATGCCCCACAAAGGGAAGAGCTGGTGCTGTGAGAGGCCAGTGGGGTAGGAGTGAATGAAAGAGGAGAGAAGTAAGAGCTGAGAGTAGAGAGGTCTTGGGCGGGGGCAGGTCATAGGAGACCTTGTGGGCCGCTGTAAGGACTTTGGATTTATTCTGTGTGAGATGATTGATGGGAAGCCATTCCAGGACTTTAAACAAAGGGGTGACGTGATATGATCTTTGTTTTAAAACAATCTCCCCTGGCTGCTGGGTGGAAAATGGAGAGAGAAACAGAAAATAGAGGTACAAAGTGAATACTGTCCAGGTTTGAATGATATAAGAATGGGTAGCTTACAGTACCGTCCTTGCCCACCTTCCCTCTCACATCTGCTTCTTTTTCTTGCCCTTTTTACAACACACACACACACACACACACACACACCCCAATACACACACCCCATGAGATAGCGGTGGTAGTGTAGTTGGGATGGTGATAGGGAGCCCACCCTCCTGGTTCTGACTTTCTTTTCTCCAGTAAAATCATACGTGGACATGGTGCTGGTTCTGGAAGCCAGAAATAGCAGCATGATCCCCGAGAGACAGAGACAAAGACAGAGGGAGGGCAAGAGAGAGAGCACAGGGATGCCCGCTCTGGCATGGATCGGGTGCTTTGTGGGGGGAGAGTGAGGTCCCTGACTCTGTGGGGGTGGGGAGCAGGGGACCCAGGGGAGCCTCCCAGGTGGCTGGGGGATGAGGTAAGCCTTGAGTGGAAGGAGCGTGTCAGGAAAACCTGGTGAGTGGGGAAAGTGGGTGGTGGGCCAGGCAGAGTGAAGTCCCAGGCACAGGGGAGGCAGCAAGTGTGCTTTTCTGATTCAGAAGCTGCAGACAATTGCAGGCGGGGTGACCCTGGGGAGGGGGAGGGCTGGGTGGGGCCCGTGGGACTGCAGTGGAAATACCAGGGTGTGGGAGCCCGTGCTCAGGACTTTGGCTTCTGCCTCTAGGCGGAGGGAGTTGTGAGTTTTAAGCAGAGGAGTGAGCCCAAATGGCATTCCATGTAGGTGGCAGCCCCCTCCCCTTCTCCATCAGGGGCAACTTGGAATCGGATGCATTTAATGGGCGCTGGCGTCATTGCCCTTTACCGCGAGTGTTTACAGCTGGGTGGTTTCTCCAGTAACGTAAGCCAGGCTCCGCAGGGCAGGGAAGAGGTAAATCTCCTTCATACAATAACAGCAGGGTCTATGTTGCTCCAAAAGGGCAAGGCCAACAATTTTTGCCTCCTGTTTGCTAGACTCCCTGCGAAAGAGCAGGGAGTAGTGTCCTGTATCTATACTGTATTCCCAACACCAAGGATTATGCCTAGAGCTCAGTAGACAGACATTTAAGACAAAAAAAAATTTTTTTTTCTTTAAAGAGATGGAAAGCCACTTTAATAGGCTTGCCTCTGCACGGGGGCATGGATATCATGTTGGCTACATCATGGCGAGGTGTGACTAGTCCCCTCAGGGGCCGGGGAGGGGTCATCTCTAACTCTCTCTGGTGGGAAGACTGAACACAATACTTACAGCTGCCCTTGTTCATGGCACGGGAAGCCTCCCCCACCCTTGCCCTCACTCCCCCGCCCCAAGCCCTAATCTCAGCCCAGTGCTGACACTGAGAATAAGAGCCCTAGCACCCTCAGCCTCGGGTCTACAGTAGGTGCTCAATAAATGTATTCATTGACTGAGCAGAGGAGAGCCTGAATGAATATTGAGTCCAAACCATTGCTCATGTTTGCAAACTGCAGAGAGAGAGACCAAGGGCCCGAAACTCCTTTTCCTTAGGGGAGGGACCAAGTTTTCTGACGGGGGCCACTGGATGGAGGAATTTGCTATGGGGCTTGGAGAGCATACAGCAGGTTTGGGAAAGGGGAAGGTATGCCTGGGAGACCCTCTCCTGGGGAAGAGGCACTAAGAGGAAAGGACCAAGTTAGAATTCCAACGTGCTTCCTGTCACGCTTTACCAACATTCAGGGGTTCGTCTTCCTGACTCTTCATCGGAGGACTTTGCAGAGTCTGGTGCGGGTCTGATGGTGTCCATCCAGGAAGGTGGCCTGGGGAGAGAAGAGGCCTCATCCTCCTCCACTGCCTTGAGAAGTGTCTGCAGAGAAGGAGGGGAGTGGAAGGCTCAGGTCAGTGTCTTATCGCCGGGTATCGGCTGAGCTACCACAAGTGGCAGTGATCTCCTCGGGTGTGAGAATCCCTGAAGTAGAACCCACCGATGGCCCCTGGGGGTTCTCAAGGAGCACACTTCAATACCTCCTTTTTAAATCTTCTCTGTTGCTATTGTGAATTTACAATGAGAGGCAATGTAAGTCAGTAAGAACTTTGGCTTCAGAAGACTTGGACTTGAATCTTGGTTCTGTCACTAAGTATATACCTTTCCTTGGTCAAGCAGTTTATGTCTCAGGATCATTGTCTAAATGGGAGAAGACCTACCCAGTAGGGCTGTCATGAGGATTAAAGGAGAGATTGCTGGTAAAGCATTTAAAAAATTAGACGAGGTCGGGTGCGTTCAGGGTGGTATGGCCATAGACAGCACTTAAAAAATTAGAATGAATATACTTTATTACTTAAACCTTTTCTTTAAGATTTATTTTATTATTTTTTATTTATTTATTTTTTAAAATTAATTTATTTAATTTATTTATTGGCTGCATTGGGTCTTTGCTGCACACGGGCTTTCTCCAGTTGCTGCGAGCGGGGGCTACTCTTCATTGTGGTGTGCAGGCTCCTCATTTCAGTGGCTTCTCTTGTTGTGGAGCACGGGCTCTAGGTGCGTGGGCTTCAATAGTTGCGGCACATGGGCTCTATAGTTGTGGCTCACAGGCTCTAGAGCACAGGCTCAATAGTTGTGGGGCACAGGCTTAGTTGCTCCATGACATGTGGAATCTTCCCAGAGCAGGGCTCAAACCCATGTTCCCTGCATTAGCAGGCGGATTCTTTACCACTACGCCACCTAGGAAGTCCTATTTATTTTTTATTTTTGGCTGCATTGGGTCTTCATTGCTGCGCACGGGCTTTCTCTAGTTGCGGTGAGTGGGGGCTACTTTTCGTTGTGGTGCACGGGCTTCTCATCGCAGTGGCTTCTCTTGTTGTGAAGTATGGGCTCTAGGCTCTCGGGCTTCAGTAGTTGCAGTGCGTGGGCTAAGTAGTTGTGGCTCAAAGACTCTAGAGCGCAAGGGCTTAGTTGCTTTGAGGCCTATCGGATCTTCCCAGACCAGGGATGGAACCTGTGCCCCCTGCAATGGCAGGTGGATTCTTAACCACTGCGCCACCAGGGAAGCCCCAATCTGCTTTTAAAAAGACTATATTTTAGAGCAGTTTTAGGTTCACAGCAAAATTGAGAGGAAATATAGAGATACTCACATCCCCCTGCCATACACAGCCTCCCCCATTATCAGTGTCCCCCACCAGAGTAGAGCACTTGTTACAACTGAGGGTCCTACTTTGACACGTCATAATCACCTAAAATCTGTAGGTTACATTACTCAGTGTCTTACATTCTATGAGTTTGGACCCTCATAGACAAACATATAATGACATGTATCTGCCATTGTAGTATAGTACATAGTAGTTTCACTGCCCTAAAAATTCCCTGTGCTCCACCCGTTATTCCCTCTGCCCCCACGATGCATTGTTTAATACGGTGCCTCCGGCTGCCTCCCTGACATTTTCTGAGAATGACTTCTAATAGAAATGGCTAATCAGAATCTTCAAACATAGCAAGTTCAAAAGATTGTAGCCCCATTGGCCTTTTTTGTTGTTGTTCTTCCTGTTCCTAAAACCAGCTGAGATCATCCCTGCCTTGGGTTCTTTGTGCGTGACGTTGCCTCCATCTGATATACTCTTCTTCCATATCTTTGAAACACAGACTTCATCTCATCATTTAAGACACAACTCAGTTATCATCTTGACAACCGGTATTGCCATCACCGCCAAGTCGTCCTCTTTCATTTCTCCCATACCACTCTCACTCTCTGCTTTCATCTTGGAATTTACCTATTCTCCTCAATTAAAATCTCCTTGAGGCTTGTGTAGGTTGCCTTTTTACTCTGATTGTGTCATTTATATACAGAATTAAAAAAAAATTTTTTTTTAGGCTGTGCCGTGCACCATACAGGATCTTAGTTCCCCGACCAGGGATTGAACCCGTGGCCCCTGCAGTGGAACCGTGGAGTCCCAACCACTGGACCACCAGGGAAGTCCCAGAATTTAAAAATTTTGATGTCACCCAATTTATCTAGTTTTTCTTTTGTCATCTGTACTTTTAGTGTCACATACAATAAATCACCACCAAATCCAATGTCATGAAGCTTTTCCTGTTTTCTTCTAGGAGTTGTATAGCTTTACCTCTTACTTTCAGGTTTTTGATCTATTTTGAATTCATTTTTATATATGGTTTTAGGTAAGGGTCCAATTTTATTCTCTTGCATGTGGATATCCAGTTTTCCAAACAACACAATAACCTTTTAGGTAATAGGCTTGCCCTACCTTGACCCACTTAATCCATCCTCATCCACTGGTCAGGGTGACCATTCACAAATGTTTAAAACCCTGTTTCTTGCTTCCTCATACAATCTACACAGAGCCCTAATAATCTGGCCCCTGCCTTCTTCAATCTCATCCCTCCCCACTTCTTCACAAGCCTCCCAGGCTTAGCTACATTGAACTGAAAATTTGGCATGACATTCTCTCTCTGCCTGGAAACTTTCTCCCCCATCTTTGCTAGTAAACTTGAAAGAGTGCTTCAACTCTTCTGATATTGTTAAATTTTAAAAAAAAAAATTTATTGGTGTATAGTTGCCTTACAATGTTGTACTAGCTTCTACTGCACAGCAAAATGAATCAGCCACACATATACATATATCTCCTCCCTTGCAGAAATAGAGGCAGACTTGGAGAACAAATGTATGGATAGCAAGGGGGAGAGGAGGGGGATGGGAGGAATTGGGAGACTGGGATTGACACATATACACTATTGATACTATGTATAAAATAGGTAACTGATGGGAACATGCTGTATAGCACAGGGAACTCACTTAACGCACTGTGGTGTCCTGATATTGTTAAATAAATTCATCAAGGAGGTCATTAGACTAAGTGTTCTAATGCCTCAGCAGACTGCAAAAGCAAACCAAAACCTACATCTGTAAAAGCCTCAATCAACATCTAAGGACAATCACAAACAGCCAACGAGGCTTTCCATTTTATAAATAAGGCAACCGCTTAAGCTATAGCAATCAAATTACAGTCACTTCCTTGCTTTACTTCTGCATCTTCTCTTGCCCCTAAGCCCTGTCAGTGGAGCCCTCCTAACCACTTGGGGTTTGATGCTGCCCAATTCAAATAGATTTGTGCTCCAACAAATAATTAAAAATGTTAACATGTCTTAGGGTATCTTTGAACCGTTCCATGTTCCTGAAACACCTTCCGCCCTTTCCAGATCAGGAGATGGCAAATGTCAGCCCTCAGGACAAAGCAAGGCCACCACTTGATTGGTAGCATTGCCACGCCCAGTACATAGATGTATTGTCTATCGCTGCTCTTGTATCAACACAAAATAGAAATGGCAGAATTGAGTAGGTGTGACAGTCGTATATGGCCCCCAAAGGCAAAGAAACCTATTCTTGGCCCTTTACAGAAAAAGGCGTTGGGGCCTGGTTTAGAGACCTCTCTTTAAGCATTCCCATTTTCATCTTGCTGTGATGGAATGTCACCGTATAGGCCATCTTGTCCTATATCTGCCTTCCCCTCGAGTCCCATCATGAGAGGAGCACCTGGGCTAGCACAGTGCCTGGCACAGAACTGTGCTCCAACTACGTTTACCAAATTAGTTAAAATAATTGCTTCCTAAAAATATCATAAGGTCACTCTAAATAAACTCATTCAACTGAATGTGAACCTTTGGGATCATGTCCATGACTAGGCCTCCAGGAGGAGTACAAAAGCTCTAGGACACTTGGTCACCATTTCTGAGAAGGACATAAGAATGTAAGGGTCTTGATGGGGCATGAGAATCAAATTAATCAAAAAGAGAATGACATAGAGCGAAGTGAGGATGTACTTGGGATGCAGAGGACCAGGATGAGAGACCCTGGTGGGACTAATTAACAAAGGCTTGGGAGCGTAGGAATCCTGAGTGGTTCCAAACTTGATTGCACGTTGTAATCAGCTAGAACGCTTTACAGAGTACTCACGCCTGGGTCCCACCCTGGGGATTCTCATTTATGTGATTGAGGTGCTGCCTAGCCATCTGGAGGTATTAAAAATCCCTAGATGAGTGATGAAAATGTTCTGGAGCTCGATACTAGTGATGATTGTGCAACACTGTGAATGTATTAAATGTCACGAATGTGACACATGTAAATTTCATGTTTGTGTATTTTAATACGTACATGTGCATTCATGCATGTGCTCGTGTCTAGGCATGTGCAGACAGACAGACAGACAGACGCACAGAACCCCCAGGAAATATTAATGACGAGCCAATGTTGCGAATCAATGAAACTGTATTACTATTTCTCAGATAATAAGAATCAAGTGGAGGTCTTTGTTAAGTGAATAGGCTGTCAGACCTCTGAGCTAGAAATTTTGATTCTGTTGGTCTGGTTGGGGGCAAAGAAATTTTCTTTCCAACTAGAGCCCCAGATGATTCTTAATCATAAGAGAAGGTTGGGAAATCCAGCCTAGTTTAGTGCTTTCCAAACTTGCTCAATCTAGAAAGCACTTGGGGCTCTCTTAAGCTTTCACATTGTGGGGCCACCACCGCAGACCTATGAAGGAAGGGTCCTCAGAAGAAAGATGGGACTCCGAAGGTTTAACAAGCTACCCAGCTGATTCTTTGGACCAGGCAAATTTAAGAAGTACCATCTAGTTCAGTCCTCTTCTACAAAAACTTCTGAGGGCTTAAAAAAAGAGTCAAATTCTCTTCTCCTAGAGATGCTCATTCTGGGAGCAGAGTTTAAATATCTATAGCTTTTTGTTTTTTAAGCTACCACCTCTGAGTTTGAGGAATAACTTAGGGGAATTATTGTTGTAGCCATTTTTTATCTTTCTACTTTCCTATTTTCTCCCTTCACCCAGTTTTATTGAGGTATAATTGACAAAATTTTAAGATATTCAGATTGTACCATGTGGTGATTTGGTATATGTGTATATTGTAAATGGACCCCTCTCCTCAGTTAATTAACATATCCATTACCTCATGTATTTATTTATTTATTTATTTTGGAAGAACATTTAAGTTTGATTCTCTTAGCAAATTTCAATTATGCATAGAATGTTATCAAATATAGTTACTATGTTATACATTAGAATTTATCTTTTTTAAAATTGACTTTAAAAAAATTTTGACTGCATTGGGTCTTCGTTGCTGTGTGCAGGCTTTCTCTAGTTGTGGCGAGCAGGGGCTGCTCTTCATTGCGCTACGAAGGCTTCTCAGTGTGGTGGCTTCTCTTGCCAAGGAGCACGGGCTCTAGCTGCAAAGGCTTCAGTAGTTGCAGCACACAGGCTCAGTAGTTGTGGTGCACGGGTTTCATTGCTCTGTGGCATGTGGGATCTTCCTGGACCAGGGATCAAACTCATGTCCCCTGCATTGGCAGGCAGGTTCTTAACCACTGTGCCACCAGGGAAGTCCCCTTTATCTTATAAGTAAAAATTTGTACCCTTTTTACCAATCTCCCCCTATTTTTCCCACCTCAGAGCCCCTGACAACTACTTTTCTCCTCTCTGTTTCTATGAGTTTGACTTTTTCCCCTCATGTAAGTGATATCAAGCAGTATTTGTCTTTGTCTGGCTTACTTCAAGGGGCATAATGTCCTCCAGACTTAGCCATGTTGTCACAAAGGAGAAGATTTCCTTCTTTTTCGAGGCTGAATAATATTCTATTTTACATATATATATATATATATATATATATACACACACACACACACACACATACCACATCTTCTTTATCGATTCTTCTGTCAATGGACAGTTAGATTGTTTCCACACCTTGGCTATTGTGAATAGTCCTGCTGTGAACATGGGAGTACAGATAACTCTTTGAGATAATTATTTCATTTCCTTTGGAGATATATCCAGGAGTGAGACTGCTGGATCATATGGTAGTTCTGTTCTTAAGGAACCTCCATACTGTTTTCCACAGGGACTGCACCAGTCTACATTCCCACAACAGTGCACAAATATTTCTTTTTCTCCACATCCACTCCAGCATTTGCTATCTTTTATCTTTTTGATAATAACATCCTAACAAGTGTGAGGTGATTTTTCTTTCTTTCTCTTTCTCTTTCTCTTTCTCTTTCTCTTTCTCTTTCTCTTTCTCTCTCTCTTTCTTTCTTTCCTGCACAGCTTGCAGAATCTTAGTTCCCTGACCGGGGATTGAAGCCAGGCCACGGCAGAGAAAGCACCTAGTCCTAACCACTGGACCGCCAGGGAATTTCCCAAATACTCTTTTCTCATGTTGAAAGTGTAGGGGGAAATAGACACAGGCATGGTCTGTTGTCCCATATCACCTTGAAAGGTCCTCAGATGAAATGCATTCCAGATCCAGACAGAGAGAATTCCAGCCAAAGTAGTAACACATAACAGGGCTGCTTATCTAGCTGTGCCTGTTCTGGTCCCTAGAATCTTGGCGGCCATGGTCAGGTAGGGTTCAACAGTTCCGTGTTTATTGAATGTGCTTAGCTGTGGAGGAGAGAATTATATTGTAAGGATTAGTAATCTCCTTTCAAATTACTTATTTACATGTCTGTCTCCTGGCTAGATGGAGAACTTCTGGAGACAGGAGCTTTATTTATATCTCCAGCAATTACCTCAAGGGTTTGGCACAGAATGGAGAGTTGCGATTGTTGATAAAATTAATGATTGGGATAGACTTTGGAAATAACAAAATGATGGTAGGTCTAAATTTATAAGAGGAATATAAACCCATGCACTTTGATGTATATACATCAGCACCCTGCAAATGATGTTCCAGTGGCCTTGCCATCACCAAATAAACACTTGCTACTTCTACTCCTGTTGTTAGTTATTAAGATCTGTTTCCTATGGCTTAATTAATCTTTTCGTTTTTGTTCTCCTCTCCATTGTGCGATGTGAAGAAAATATTCACGCTTTCATAATGTACCTTATTTTGTTGATTGTCAGTTTCTCGCCCACATTTTTCACGTATCAAATTTTATTTATTCATAGTTTGATTTCTCGCCCTGTCAACACATTTTGAACTCCTCTACCTGTGGGATCTCCACCTTCAACAATAATAGAGCATGAAGGTGGAGCACATAGAAAAGTAAACATTAAATTTCAGCCTAAAAACACAATAGGGAACCTCAGAAGTTTTCGCCTGACTGATTGCCACATACAAAGGAAAACCACCACAGCAGTCACCCGCTGAAAATGTGAGTGGCCACTGGAATCAGCACTGGTGACCTATTTTGGCAGAGACAAACCATTGTGTTGCTTCATCCTCCCAACACAGGGCTCGAGTCAGCGTTTTGGGGAAAAAAAAAAAAAACACTCATTTTCAAAGTAAGCTTGGACTTGTGTTTTATGAGCTTTTTAAATAGCAGCATCATAGTGTTTGGTACAGTTTAATTTTTTTCTAAAGAATCTCTGTCCCTCGGCCTTCATGTAAACTAAAACTGACATTGTAGTACTGAAAATGTAAAACATTCAGAGCCAACAGAGAGTGGAAAGAATGGGCTGATTTTCACGTATGTGTTAAAGACAATGGGTCATATGGACTACCATTTTATTTCGGAATCTGCTTCACATGCTAGGATTTTTCAATATGAAAAATTTAGGTTTAGGTTAGCCAAAGGCAGAGGAAATATTTTGTCCTGTTTTTGGGTCCATGTGGAGATGGAAGAGAAAAATCTTCTTTTGCAAAGATCCAGGAAAACCATGCTGACATCCTTTAAAACACGATTTGCTAGCGAGTAGGGTCTGGTATATATTAGAGAATTTCTGCCTTGCATTTCACAACTCCCTCACTTGAGAGGAAGATTTAAAGCAGCCCCACGATTGGTAGTTTGGACTACTTCTCCAGTACCTCTCAATTCCAGGTTGGTCTTCCCTCTTGGTTGCAGGCTTCAGCTATTCTCCAGTGATTTGTTGGTACTTGTGTTTGACAGTTATTGCATCTGATTGGTACTGGAGATTTAGAAGAATGTTTACTAACAGACCTATCAACACTTATATAGGTTTTTCTTGTCCAAAAGCATCAGTGACTGACATCTCTAATACCTACACCTGTGAGACCTGTGCCCTTCTTCACCCACACGGTCACTATGGGAGATGCCATTTTCTTCTGTGACCCCACCCCCTAATCTAAGCTGAGCTGGGTCTCTTCTCTGAACTTATTGTAGTGTGGAGAAAGCCAGTCTACAGTGAGAGCCAACAGAGACAAAATGCAGAGACTAAGAAGAGTGAGCAAGAGAGGAAGGAGCACTGGCTGGTTTTAGGACCCTGGTTCCAGCCCTGGGCTCAGCCACATCCCAGCTGGGTTTGGTTGTTCTAACTCTTCTTGAGTTCTGCAAACCAATAAGTTTTGCTTTTTCTCTCTATTGCTTAGAAAAGTGTTTCTATCACTTGAAACCAAGCAAATACATCATTAAGAACAGTTTACGTCACCACTAGGCAGAGTTCTTTTTCCGGCACTTACTTGAATGCTCTGTATCTGTATTTGGTTGCTAGAAACATTGTTATCTGAGTTGCTCTCTTCAGGAGAAATTGCTGGTGGAGATAACATGGGAGAGCTAAGCTCTATGATGATTTATTTTTTCCTTAATCCTAGAGATACAAAAAGATGCCATTACAGACACATGATAGGATGACTTTAAAAAAATATATTTATTTATTTATTTGTCTCTGCCAGATCTTAGTTGTGGCATGTGAGCTCTTTTATTTGCGGCATGCATGTGGGATCTAGTTCTCTGACCAGGGATTGAACCCAGGCGTCCTACATTGGGAGCTCGGAGTCTTAACCACTGGACCACCAGGGAGGTGCCTACAATGACTTTTTGAATAACGTTTCTAACAACTGTAAATAACTTTCATGTAATTCAAATAAAAAAGGCACACATGAACACCTCCTATGTGCTAGGCATTGCACATACAGAGATAAAAGGCCAGTTCCTTCTGTTTAAGAAGTTCACGGTCTAGGGCAGTAATGCTCCAAGTGTGGTCTTTGAGCAGTCAGACTCAGCTTCACCTGGCAACTTGTTAGAAAGGTACATGATCAGACTCTGGAGGTGAGCCCAGCAGTTTGTTCTAACAAGGCCTCCAGGTGATTCTGATGTAGCTAACGTTTGAGAACAACTGGTCCAGGGACTTGTTTACATAAACCAGAGGGTCCAGTTTTCCTTCTCACTAATGGCACAATTTGTGACTCTTCTAAACTATAATTAACGCAAACCCATGCCTCACCCCTGATGTAAATGATTGAAAATGGAAATCACTTTGAGCTTTCTGAACAATAAAGCCAAGTGTAAAAGTCCTGAGAAAATCTCTCTTCTCCTTACTCCAGGGCCAACAAGAAAGGAAGGTGTGTGCTCCAGGCCTGTCTGAAGTGGCTCCAGTTTATCGTGGCAGATTAGACAACATATGGAAATAGGTGTGAATGGTTAGTTCCTGCCGTCCTGGACTCCATCTTGGCACCGCCTCACTCAAACCCAATCTATGAGCAGGGTCTGTGCCAGAGCCTCTGTGGGGAGGTGTCTGAGAAAAGTCGGTAATATTGGCCCTCAAACCACATCACAGGGCTCTTCATCCTCTATTAAAACTTACTACTTGGTTCAAAAAAAATAGAGGGATAAATTGAGAACCAACTAAAATCAAAGGGTTTAGAGTATTTAAGAATTCTTCCTCCCTGAGAGCTTCTACTTGACTTTGTCTTTCTGAAGACTCTGTCTCCCAGCTGCCTTCTGATTTGTTGTTTTCTATCCTTTATGCTTTCTCAGTTCTTAACTTTTCTATTTCCCATCTCTCAATTCAATTAAATCCTCAGTGAATACCTATCATGTTCCGGGCTCTGAACCAAGCACAGTGAGATGAATGAGATTCAGTGCCTGTGAAATTGTGGGTAATCATTAGTCAAATCCATTTCACCTACCGTCACTAATCAGGGTCATTTTTGTTTGTCTTTTAATTATTTATTTACTTGAGCGGGGTCTTAGTTGTGGCAGGCAGGATCCTTGGTTGTGGCATGTGAATTCTTACTTGTGGCATGTGAATTCTTACTTGTGGCATGTGAGATCTAGTTCCCTGACCAGGGATCAAACCCAGGCCCCCTGCGATGTGAGCACGGAGTCTTACCCACTGCACCACCAGGGAAGCCCCAGTCAGTGTCATTTTAATTGTTGCTATGAAAGACTTGCATGTTCTCCAAGCAACGTGTAGACTAAACAATAAGTTTGCCCAAGTTGTTTTCCAGAAACATGGAGTCAGCTGCGTCTAGTTCAAGCTGACCTGGTTAAGACTGGACGGGATCACTGACCCTCTAACTAAGCATGTGTGAGTGTCTGCTCAGTGACCTTTTGGTGTCAGAGGGCCGGAAACTCCACCCTCAGATCATGCTAAGTACCTCCATTTATTTCACATGCAGTGGCTTGTAGCTTAGTTACACCTGTGCAGAACTCAATTACTACACTTTCTTCCAATCACCTTTCCCTATGCCTCCCGTACCACAGATGGCCCTGCTTCTTTATGCTCTGTGATGGAAATTCCCCAAGCCCTTTGACTTTGGGGAGGCAGATCTGAGACTTGTTCTCCCTGCTTCTTGCTGCCTTGTAAACAAACCCTCTTTTTGCTGAAAACCTCACCTTTCAGCATTTTGGCTTGTTGGGCGGTGAGCAAAGCGAACCTGTTTCGGTAGCATCTGCTCTCAGGAAGCACGTAGCTGTCAATACCTCACAATCAGTCAGTTGCCATTGATGGCTGAACTACATGGTAGGCACTGAACTAGGTTCTGGGGGTTCGCAAATGAACACAGCATGGCCTCTGCACTGAAGGCGTTTGTCAGCAGGTGAAGAAGGGCACAGCCAGATGTGCTAAGAGCTGTAGTGGAGGTAAGAAGGCACGAAGAGACAGGAGTGCCGGACTCCATCTGAAGGGGCTGAGGAGGGCTGGAAGGAGAATTTACCCTCAGAACTGGCTTGGGTGTGAAGGGGGTTGGCCAGGGATGGCATGTGACAACATGGTGTGACCAGAGTAAGGGGAGAAGCTCACGGTGACTAGAGTGCAGGTTTTGTGACCGAAGACTAGGATGGAACAGTAAGCGAGGGCTAAGTTGTGAAAGGTTGCATATGCCAGACGTCAGGCTAAGGAGTTGAGACCTGATTCTATAAAGAGAAGTTCATCAGGGTTTTCTCAAGTAGGGAGGAGACATGGTCAGATACAGGCTTTAGAAAGAACTGGGAAGCACGGAACTTCCCTGGTGGTGCAGTGGTTAAGAATCTGCCTGCCAGTGCAGGGGACACGGGTTCGAGCCCTGGTCTGGGAAGATCCCACATGCCACAGAGCAGCTAAGCCCATGCACCACAACTACTGAGCCTGCGCTCTAGAGCCCGTGAGCCACAACTACTGAGCTCACGTGCCACAACTACTGAAGCCCATATGCCTAGAGCCTGTGCTCTGCAACGAAGAGTAGCCCCCGCTCTCTACAGCTAGAGAAAGCCTGTGCACAGTAACGAAGATCCAACGCAGCCAAAAGTAAATAAAATAATAAATAAATCTTTTTTTTTTTTTTTTTAAAAAGAACAGGGAAGGAGTGTGGAGGATGGATTTGAGGGGATAAAAGCAAGAAGTGAGTGTTTCCATTACCAGTCACTGTATAATAAATGGCCCTAAACTTAGTAAATTAGAACAACGATGATCTATTTCTTATAATTTTCTGAATCAGTTGGGTGGCTCTTCTGCTAGTCTCCCTTGGGATCACTCACATGGCAGCATCAGATGGAAGGTCAGCAGAAGGCTGGACAGGCCTCTTTCTCCACATGGTCTCAAGGCCTGTCTCTCTCATCATGATTGGTTGGTCATCATGTAGCGTCTAGGCCATGTTTTCTTACATAGTGGTGAGCGCATTCCAAGAAGGCAAAAGCTAAAGCTTCAAGTCTCCTCAAGGCCCACCTCGGAGGTTGCACAATGTCATTTCTACTGCAGTAGACTGGTCAAAGCCATTTGGGGGGTACAACACAAAGAAGTGAATACAGGGAAGCATGGTTTATGGGGGAGGGGAGCCACACAACCAGGAGGTTATTTCTAGAGAATAAGGAATAGACAATGAGAGGCTGAGCTAAGTTAGCAGTTGTGTGAGTGGAGAGGAAAGGATATTTAGCAAACGTAAGAATTAGTTATATAGTGGGACATTGTATTAAAGCTCAGATGAGAGATATAGGCAAAGTGCTAGTGAAGAACAGGTCACAGGTGTAGTGAATGCTGTTGGTACTTCCTCCCCCATCCTTTTCTTCTGCCAATCCCCATCCCCCAGCTGCTGTGAGTGTTGGCTGATAACAGCTCCCAGCTGGCTCTTTCTCTGGAAAATTGCTCTTGGCTGAACAGGAGCTGTCTTCTACCCTACCCCACGATTGAATGGCACAAGGTGCAAAAGGCCATCCCTTGCCTCCGGGTGTACAATGGTACAGTTTGTGCGCCAGAGCTTTCCTGTGGGATCAGACTCAAGTCAGTCTCAAGCGAGCTGGCATGTTTGCTTAGCTGCCCCCCTGCCCTCTGTGGCTTCCCTCGCTCCCCTTCTCCGGAGAACATTCCCTGGATCTGCTTCCAGGAAACCCAACATAAGAAGCAAGGAGAAAATATTCAAACAGATACTGGAATTTCTTTTCTTTTTAAAGATTTATTATTTTATTTATTTTTGGCTGCGTTGGGGCTTTGTTGCTGTATGTGGGCTTTCTCTAGTTGTGGAGAGCGGGGGCTACTCTTCTTTGCAGTGTGCAGGCTTCTCAGTGCGATGGGTTCTCTTGTTGCGGAGCACGGGCTCTAGGCACATGGGCTTCAGTTGTTGCAGTGCATGGGCTCACTAGTTGTGGCACATGGGCTTATTTGGTCCAAGGCACATGAGATTTTCCTGGACCACGGCTCGAACCTGTGTCCCCTGCATTGGCAGGAGGATTCTTAACCACTGCGCCACCAGGGAACTCTCAGCAAGGGAATTTCTGCTGGGCTTTGCTCCTCTATGCTTTCTTAGTTATGCTGTTTTCTCTATTTTCAGTTTATGCTTCTCTCTCTACTTTCTTCTCCCATATAGTTTCCCTTCTTTTTAGTTAGATTTTCTTTTTTTTTTCAAACTGAACAGATTTACCTAAGAATACTTAAATGATTCTTTCTGTGGGCATGAGTAGATCCATCTACAAAAGATATGGCCTTTACAGAAGTAAAGCCAACAAGTGAGGCTTAACCTAAAAAAAAAATGACCTCAATCTTATAGAGTAATGGTTGTCCTGTGGACAAAGCACATGGACTATGTGTTTGAAGAGATGGCACGGTAAACATCTGTTATTTGTGTTCTTTAGCATCCGTCCACCCACTGGCAAATAGCCTGATTCCTCCCCTAGGGACCCCCCACTTCCACCCCTCTTAGCTTACGTTCTTCAGGTGGGGTTGCATTTCTGATTCAGAGGAGAGCATGTAGCCTACATATGAACTAGTCAGAACCTGGAGTCAATGACTGGCTCACAGATAAAGAGCTCGTCAGGCCAATCAGAGACAATCAGATTCAATTTATGGCTTTTCCTTGAGTTCTCAGAGGAGTTTCCTGCTTTTTTTCCTGTGGTTGTGAATCAGGAAGTATGTAACTCCAGGAGCTGCTGGCAGCCTTTGTTTGTTAGCGAGGGGAAACTTAAAGCCAAAGGGAGTCAACACAGAGGAAACAGAGCTAAGAAATAGACAAACGGGTCCTGATTTAATCACAGGAGCTCCTGGCCCTGCCTGGGACTCTGCAGCTACATGAGCCACTAAATTATTTATTTTTTTCAGCTGGTTTGAGTTGAGACCTGCCATTTTCGACCAGAAGAGACTATAGCTCCAACTAAAACACATGGAATTCTTTTTCTTAATGAACCCCTTGGTTTATTATACTCAGACATCTACGTTCTGTTTGCCAAACACATGCAGTGGATCTGAGGAGTCTGCATGGACATTTAAGCAGGGCTGCAACTTCTTAACTAGACTATAAATAGAGAGAAGACAGTGTCAGCTGAAATGAAGGAAGACTGGCTGTTGGGGAGGAAAACATGTGGATTCTTGTCCTGATCTTGCACAGACTCACCCTGAGATGGCTAGTCCAGCGTCCAGCTTGTCACACGGCCACTCACGTCTCAAGCACTTCTATGCTTCTGTTCTACTGGCTCCCCTCATTTCTTCTTAATCTCTATTCAGCGGATGGAGCTAAAATTTGAGACATTCATGCAAACAATTAAAGCCCTTTGCAAATATGAGACCCTGTTTTTCATGTTTCTGGCCTCGTTTCAGTTATTTAGCCTCAGAGTGCTCCCTAAACCTCACCGTGATACAGCCATGCACACAGACTGCTTCCCCAGTAATTTTTGAATGCTTGAACAAGTGACCGTCGATTCACATTTATGAATGCCTTCAACTCTCAGAGCGACCTTGCAGGGTAGGTTTTCCTGGATCCGTCTTACAGGTGAGAATATTTAAGTTCAGAGTAATTTGCCCAGAAAAAGAAGCTAAAAGCTGGTAAGCGAGAGGATTCAAAGTGAGTTCTGACTCCATATGCTTTGTCCTTTCTGTTCCCTTCCAGGAGAATACAAGACTTTCTACAGCAGGTACTTTTGCACACATGTCCCCCAATCCTGAAACCGCTTTGAAGGTTCTCCGCGGGAATAAAGCGTAATTAAGTAATTTAAGAATAAAAGTACTGAGTGTCTACCAGGTGCCAAGCATAGTTGTTTTTTTAAATTAATTAATTAATTAATTAATTTATTTATTGGTTGAGTTGGGTCTTCATTGCTGCGCGTGGGCTTTCTCTGCGGCATGTGGGGGCTACTCTTCGTTGTGGTATGCAGGCTTCTCATTGTGGTGTCTTCTCTTGTGGAGCACGAGATCTAGGCTCACGGGCTTCAGTAGTTGCAGCACATGGGCTCAATAATTGTGGCTCATGGGCTCTAGAGTGCAGGCTCAGTAGTTGCGGCACATGGACTTCGTTGCTCTGAGGCACGTGGGATCTTCCTGGACCAGGGCTCGAACCCATGTCCCTTGCATTGGCAGGCGGATTCTTAGTCACTGAGCCACCAGGGAAGTCCCCAAGCATAGTTTTAAATGCTGAGAATACAAAAGGGAACAAGAGGGAAACTTTCCTAGCCTTCAGAGAGCTTACATCTCAGTGTAATAAAGGATAGACAATAAACATGCCTACGTGTATATATCATGTCAGGTGGTAATAAGTCCTATGAATTAAAAACAAAGCAGGGTAAGAGTGTTAGAGAGTGATAGGGGACTGTTTTAGATGGAACGTTCAAGGAAGACACCTTTGAAGAAGGACATTTGAACAGAGACTCAAATGGAGCGACAGAGTGAGGTATGAAGTTTTCTGCAAGAGAAGTTTTCTGTGCAGAAACTTTTCTACCACCGTGGAGTATCATCAGCTGTAACCTTTATCTGGCTCACCATCCTTCTGCTAGACAGACGCCTCGAACGTGGGGAAGCCCTGCAGAAGAACAGAATCTCCAGTGGTGATGGGAGTGCCTGGGAATGAAGGGAGATAATCGGATGCTGACCACAGACAGGAGTCTGCTCTCTAAACATGCTGGTCACATAAATGCTTCGTGGTAACTTGAATTGGATCCTGGAATAGAGAAAGGACAGTGGGATACCTGGTGGCAACCTGAATAAAGTTTGCAGTTTAAGTTAATAATATTTACCAACGTTAATTTTCTTAGTTTTGATCAGTGTACTGTGATGTTAACATTAGGCAAAGCTGAGAGATGGGTATGTGGCAGCTCTGTACTTTCTTTGTAACTCTTTCATAAGTCTAAAGTTATTTCAAAGTAAAAAGTAAAAGAAAAATTAACAAAAGAATGCTAGCCACTGTGTACCAGAAACTACACAATATTACTGAAATAAAATAAAGACTGAAATAAATGGTTAAATATGCTGTATTCATGAATTGATGAATTTCATATTTTAAAAACCTCAGTTTTTCCCAAAATGATCTATAGATTTGATGTAACTCCCCAAATCTCTGTAGATTTTGTGTATGGGAAATTGATGATTCTAATTTATACAGAAGTGTGAAAGACCAAGGTAGCCAAGGCAATTGTGAAGGAGAACATACTAGATATCACGACTTAGCATAGCTGAGATAGAGATGATACAAGGGTAGACAGAGACTGGAACAGACTAGACAGTTCAGGAACAGACCACATATAGATGTATGCCAGAGGGACAATAAAGTACAAGGAAAAGAAGGGTCTTTAATAAATACTGCCAAATCAATTGGATATTCACAGAGGAGAAAATGAATTATGACCTCTATCCTACATGATAGACAATAATCAATTCCATATGTATTACAGGAAAACAAAATAAAGCTTCTAAGAAAAACAAGGAAAATATTTTCATAACCTTGGTAGGCAATTATTTCTCAAACAAGGCACAAAAACACAAGCCACAAATTATGTGATAGATTGAACTGCTTGAAACTAAGATCTTCCTTCATTAGAAGATGCCATTAAGAGAATGAAAAAAACCGTAACATGAGAGAAGATATTCTATATTTCTGACAAAGGAATGGTTTCCAGAACATATAACTAACTCTTACAAATCAATAAGACAATTCAACAGATACTTTGGATATACAAAGCAACATGGCGGAATCCCAGGAACATAACGAGTTCCAGAAGACAGACACAAAAAAGTATACATTGTATGAGTTCATTTATATAAAGTTCAAAAGCAGGAGAAATTATTCTTCATGCCATGCTGGTGACCTTTAAGATAGCTATGTAACTGGAAAGGGGCAGGAACAGGCTTCTGGAGTCTTGGTAATATTTTATTTTCTGATCTGGGTGCTGTCCGAAAAGATGTATTCTCTTAGGATTTGTACACTTTTCTACATATATGCTTCAATAAAAGTTTACTGAAGTGCTATATAACTTGGGAAGGAAAGTCTAAGTTGGGGTTACATGAATAATTTTCTGATGAGTTGTTGAACTCACTATTGTATTATCTATTGCTATGTAACGATTATTGCACAACTTAGTAGGTTAAATAACAAACATTCTCTCACACGGTTTTGGAGGGTCAAGAATCTGGGAGTGGGTTAGCTGGGTAGTTCTGGCTCAGAGTCTCTCGTGAGGTTGCAGTCAAACTGTTGGCTGGGGCTTTAGTCGTCTGAAAGCTTGACTGGGGCTGGGGGATCCACTTCCCCACTCATTCCCCTCGTTGGCAGGCCCCAGTTCCTTGTCAGCTGTCGGCTGGGTTCTCAGTTCCTCATAACGTGGCCCTTTCCACAGGTTGCCTGAGTGTCCTCACATCAACTCAGCTAGCTTCCCCCAGAGTGAGAGAGCTGAGGGAGAAAGAGAGTCCAAGGTGAAAGCCACAGTGTTTTTTCGTTTGTTTGTTTTTTAAATAATCTAATTGTAGAAGTGACATACCATCACTGCTGCTGTATGCTATTGTCCACATAGATCGACCCTAGCACAGCGAAAGGAGACTGCCCAAGGGCATGGCTACCAGGAGGGAGAGATCCTTGGGGGCCTCCTGGTGACTAGCGCCCTTGCCCAGCTTCCTTGCCACCTCTTACTAGATTATTTGTAGAAATTCTAAGGTTCCCAAACTTCCTATTTCTCTTGTTGCAATTTCATCAATATGCACAAAATTTTCCAGCTGCTTTCACACTGGTGACCTCATTGGAGGGACTTGCTGGTTGAGGCTCAGAAAGCTGGGAAGGGGACAGATTCTGCCATCGCTGTCTCATGGGACATTTGCACCATGAAGAGGGTCTTCAGGGCCTGTGATTACAGAAATTTCAGCAGGCATCCTCACCCCTGTTACCTCAAAATAATTTCTTTTGATCACCGATGCCTGAGATTCCACCAGTAGAAATCTATACCATCAGCAACAGATGCTGTTTTCTGGCCCAATGCAGGCGGATGATCAGAACACCACAACAGGGTTTCTTAGTCCTGGCTGCTCATGATAATCACTTGGGAAGTGGTTAAAAGTACGCATTCCTGGGCCCACCTAGATCCACCGATTCAGATCTTCCAAAGGTAGGCTCTCAGGATCTGTATTTTGAGAAAACATCCCAGGAGATTCTGAGAGAGTTAGCCAAGCATCTCACAACTGCAGTGGTGCTTGGAAACCACTGATATATACTATCAATGTATGTGGACTTCAGAACCTTTCCATAGTGTAAGTTTCATTGAGGGGAAGCCACTGGTTCACAAAGAGCCCACTTTCCTTCCTACCTCTATCTGCTCAATGAGCTCAGTGAGATAATGCTTCTTGACCTCTTTGAACGTGTTGCGGATCCTCTGTCTCCCTTTGGTTCCCATCACGTCAGCCTGGAAGGTGGAGTGGCCTGTCAGCACCACAGACTCCTGAGTGCAGCCGCAGAATCAATTTGATGTCCTCAGCTTCAGACCCTGCTGTGTGAATGCAGCCTAGGAGGGCCCAGAAACTTATGGTTGAGAGGATGCATGGCCATCTCTTGACACAACCAGATGTTTCCTCTTTGGCAATAGTAGGACACAATGCCTTCTAGTGTTGCCACTTAATATACCTGAGATTACAGTTTGTGGACTGGATGAATCCAGAGACTTCTCTTACTTATGGGAAAACATACAAAGCATGTGAAAATCCTGTAAAGCACATTTTAAAAACAAGCGTTTATTTTTTTCATTCATTCCCTTGACAAACACTTACTGAGCATCTCTGTCCTAACCTTCTGCTCTCTTGCTTTCTCCATTCCAGCCACACTGACCCCATTGCTGTTCTTAGAACAAACCAGGCACCCCCCTGCCTTAAAGAGGTTGCTTTACCTGATTCTGGGCCAGGAACAATTTTAACTAGGTATCTGCTTGGCTAAATTCCTTCCCTCCTCCAAGTCTTGCTCAGATCCCACCTTCTCAATGAGGCTTAACCCGACCACCCCATTTAGCACTGCAAGCAGCTTCCCTTCCTGACCTTGCTCTACCTTTTCTTTTTTCCGATGGCACTTTTCATCTTTTAACATACCATGTACTTTGTTATGTTGATCATTTATGGTTTGAGCTCTTGCTCTTGAATGTAAGTTTCATCACATCAGGAATCTTTATTTTGTTCGCCAAGCATCCCAAGCAACTAGTACAGTGCCTGGCACATAAAAGACACTTGGTATTTGTTGAATTGGTAAGTTAGTACTGGAATAGTGGCAAACAATACAAATGTGACCACTGCTGTCACAGAGGTTATGATTTATTGGAGGAGACTCAATAAACAATTATAGAAATGCTTATTTAGTGATCATCATGTAACTAAGATGGAAATATATGGAGTTCTATAAGAGAGTGTATGAAGGGCATGACATATTAGGGTGTCAGGGATAGTTTTCTGAGGGAGCAACATTTAGCTGGAGACCAGGAGGTGGAGTGGAGTAACCCAACTGAAGGAAGAAGGGGAGGCAGAAGAAAGAACTGTGAATCTATTATACTTGAATCCCAGATTTCAAGTAGTTTACAGTGGCCTAGCTTCTTCTGACAAATGAGTGTGCACACAATAGCCCCATCTGGAGATGCCTCTCTTTTCTCTCAAAGTAGCTATTCAATTAAGTTTCCAAAAATCTGTAAACTATTTCCTCCACCTCTCGTGTCAACATTTGAACAGCAGCTTCAAAATATTTCTCCTGCTATAGATGGATATTCTTTGGTGATTAACATTCTTTATCTTCTGAACTTCCCTTTAATCAGATGAAAACATATATAAGTAAATGTTTTTAAAAATTCATGGATCAGTCCATTGAATAAGTAAAGTTTAAATGTGCTTGGCAATGGATCAAGAGTTTCAGAGATGTTGTCTCAGAAACAAAACCAAATAAAAGCAGAGGTAAAAGTGCTTCATACTGAGATGAAAGCCTCAGTTGATGAGATGAGTAATTCTTCAGGTATTCTTCCAAACACTTGAAGTAAAGTACTCTGCACAAGGCAACTGAAAAAAAGGTCTGTGGGGATTCCAAGGTCAAAGTTATAACAGTTAATCACCTGCTAAAGATCACCTGACTGCATAGGCAGTTTTCTTCTTTTTATTTCTCAGAAGAACAAACGCATTTATAAGAAAACACACATGTATGGAATAATGAGTAAGTGGTAAATACTGTGAAAAAGATTAGAAAAGCTCATGAACATTAACAAACCTTAAATATTGATTTGTTGACAAGGATGTGGAGAAAAGGGAATCTTGCACAATGTTGGTGGGAATGTAAATTGGTGCAGCCACCATGGAAAATAGTATGGAGGTTCCTCAAAAAATTAAAAATAGAACTACTGTATAATTCAACAATTCCACTACTAGGTATTTATCTGGAGAAAGCAAAAACAGTAACTCAAAAAGATATATGCACCCCCATGTTCACTGAAGCATTATGTACAATAGCCAAGACATGTACACAATCTAAGTTTCCATCAACAGATGAACAGATAAAGAAGATATATAAAGTGGTATATATATACAATGGAATATTACTCAGCCATAAAAAGGGAAATCCAACATAGATGGACCTTGAGGGCATTGTGCTAAGTTAAATAGTCAGACAAAGACAAATACTGTATGGTTTCACTTATATGTGGAATCTAAAAACAAAACAAAACAAAACAAAAACCAAAAACCCAACTTATAGATACGGGGTACAGATTGGTGGTTGCCAGAGTCAGGGACAGAGGGTGGGCAAAATGGGTGATGGGGGACAAAAGGTAAAAACTGCCAGTTATAAAATAAATGTCATGGGGATGTAATGTACAGCATGTTGACTATAGCTAACAATACCGTGCTGCATCTTTAAAAGTTGCTAAGAGAGTAAGTCAAAAGTTCTCATCACATACACAGAATTGTAACTATGTGTGGTGATGTTAAGTGAATTTATTGTGGTGACCATTTCACAATATATACATGTATCAAATCATTATGTTGTACATCTGAAACTATAACTATGTTGTATGTCAATTATAGCTCAATAATAATAAAGTAGAATAAGAAAAATTCACTTGTTAACTCACCTCTGGGAACTCAACCTTGGAACTGGAAGCAGGAGGAAAAACAACATCCTTTCTTGAGATCTGTGTTCCCAGCTTCAGAGATGTTCCTGTGATCAAGCCACAGATGAGATGGTACCTGAGAACCAGACTTTGTGTTTGCAGGAGGAACATGTAGGTTCCTCCCTCAGAGGGCTTTAGCTCCATTAAGAAAGCCTCTGAGGACTCAGTGTTCTTTTTGCTTTGTTTCTATTTTCTTTTTTTTTTTGCTCAGTTAGCCAAATTATGGAGAGGAATGCATAACATGATTTGAGGGTTGTGATGGCGGTGATCATTTCACAGGAAGCAGTAAATTTATCTCAGGATTTCTCTATATATTAGTCAGGAAAGCCTAGGTTATGCTGCTGTAACAAACAAGCCCACAATCTCAGTGACTTAAACATTTTTTCATTGGGTTGGTCAGGAGGGATTGGCTTGTCATACCAAGGAACTCCTGCTGATGGAGCAGCCACCATCTCTAACACTGTGGCTCTCCAGACCAGAGGAAAAAACTGGAGGGTTTTGCACTGGCAATTAATTGGTCATAACTCATTGCCCCAAACTAGTTACATGACTCCACCCAATCCCAAGAGGAATAGGAGGTACAATCTTACCATATTCCCAGAAAGGAGGAAAACAAGAAATATGTGGCAAACAGCTTTAATGGCTATCATGCCAATCCTTGACTTGGCCATTTATTATTGGGTGTAAAACCCTCTCTGAAAGAAATGGGAGCAGTTTATTATTGGGTGTAAAACCCTTTCTGAAAGAAATGGGAGCAGTTCTTGGCAAGGGTCAAAAAGAGCCTGGAAATTGCTGTCCTTGTGTTTTGTTTTGTTTTTGTTTTGTTTTTTGTTTCTTTTTTGGCTGAGTTGGGTCTTCGTTGCTGTGCATGGGCTTTCTCTAATTGTGGCTGGCAGGGGCTACTCTTCATTGCGGTGCATGGGCTTCTCATTGCGGTGGTTTCTCCTGTTGCAGAGCATGGGCTCTAGGCACATAGACTTCAGTAGTTGCAGCATGTGGGCTCAGTGGTTGTGGCTCATGTGCTTAGTTGCTCCACAGCATGTGGGATCTTCCTGGACCAGGGCTCAAACCCGTGTCCCCTGAGTTGGCTGGCGGGTTCTTAACCACTGTGCCACCAGAGAAGTCCCTGTCTTTCTGGTCTTAAAGGACAAAGAATAAGTCTCTGCTGAGTCATGGAGGGAATAATTGACGGGGAATCATGAATCCACATCCTGTTATACCTGTTACTTTTATTTCTAACGAAGACTTATGTTGTTGTCACCCATCCTTTTCTCTAATACACATACGATACTAATTTTAGCCAATTGCATCTATCAGGCTAGACTTAGTTTTGCTGTGGTTATAAATAGTCTCCAAATCTCAGGTCCTTACTGTAACAAGTTTATTTTTTATCCACGCTACATATCCATTCTAGGTATGTATATATCTGCTCACCTTAGTCACTCAGAGACCCAGGGGCTCTGAGGCTACATCACCACGTATGTTTCCACATCACCCTACAGTTGAAAGATGAGATGGCAATTCCCCAAACCACTCTTCAAGTTTATTCTTGGAAGGGACACACATCATTTATGCTCAAAATCCACTGGAGATACCAAGTCACATGCCATATTTGATTTCAAGAAGGCAGGAAAGTACAGTCCTACCATATGTCCAGAAAAGGGGGAAACCAAGAAAAGTTGGAGAACAACCCCATAGACTACCCCACCAACCAGACCTGGAACAAAGGTTAGAAACCCTCCTGGATGGAATTGCCATGGTAATCTCTAGGCCGCCCAGGATCGGTGACTAACACATGGAGTTGAGCAGCTGAGGAAGAACTTGACTTTTCCAAAGCATTGCAAAAGCACTGAAAAATCAAAACTATTTTCATGCTCCTTCTCTCTTTTGAGAAGTAAACCAGGTATGAGTTATTATCCCCATTTGAAAGAAAAGAGAGGCTCTGAGAAATGACATGTTTTTCCAGATTCCATACTGCTTCAGGTGGCAAAGGCAGAACAGCCGCCAGGGCCTCGATTCAGAATCCTCTTCCATCCTTAAGTGCCACCCACTGCCCTGGGTACATCTTCAGGCACCAGTGACTCCTGAGCCCCAATCTGTGTGCTAAAGGAAAGTGTGAAAGGGAGATTGGAGTGGCTAGAAAGTAATAAGACTGGCAATTACTTTGATGTTTTAAGTAAAAAGATGCCAAGTTCATCAAAAACAAATAACTCGATATTACTTTTAATATAGACTTTTAGACCATGTAAGCAATGGTCACTGTAAATATTTGAAAATATTAAAAATATTTGGAAGAAAATAAAAATTACTCATCCAGTTATAAATACTGTTTTTAAAAAGCTCCTTGTTCAAATGAAAATTTGGGGGCTGTAAAAATATATGAAAGATAGAAAAATGGTACAAATCAACCAGTTTGCAAGGCAGAAATAGCAACACAGATGTAGAGAACAAACATATGCCCACCAAGTGGGGAAAGTGGGGAGGTTTGGTGGGGAATGAACTGGGAGATTGGGATACCAAACTGTACACTCTAAATATATGCAGTTTATTGCATGTTAACTGTATCTCAATAAAAGTTCTTTAAAAAAATATATGAAAGAAACCCAAGTGTACTCACCATTCAGCTTAAGAACAAGTCATCGGTATAATTGCAGTTGAAGCCACCCCCTCTATAGCTTCCTGAACCTCTCTCTTTCCCTCCAGAGGTAACCAGTATCCAGGATTTGATGTTTATAAAATTTTATGCATGTCCTAATGTCTAGTACACGAGTATACTCAAAAAACCTATAGTATTGCTCATGTTTTCAAATTTTATTTAAATGTCATCATACTATACTAACTTTTGGTAACTTGTATATTTTTTCTCTGAATATTATGTTTTTAAGAGTTATCCAGGTTGACACAAGCAGCCCTAGTTCATTCTTTTAACTGCCTAGAACAGCATTTCTCAAAATTTAATAGGCTTAAGAATCACCAGGGGATCTTGTTAAAATATAGATTCTGGTTGGGTAAGTCTGGAGTTCTCAGGTAGAGTGAATGAGGCTGGTAAGGAATCACATTTTGGGGAAAAGGGCTGTATAGTATTCCTTTGAATGCACATGGCACGATTAATTCATCTGGTTCCCTGTTAATGAACTTTTAGCTTGTCTGTAAATTTTTTTTTTCCATTACAAACAATTACATTACAAAAAGTGAGCATTTTTTTCCCCTTCTCTTTTGGAACACCTGTGCAAGAGATCTCTAGGTTGCAGACAGAGGAAAGCAATTGCTGGGTTACAGGGTCTGCAGCTATTCAATTTGGTTAAGTCCTGCTGAGTGCTCTCCAAAGTGGTAGTTCCCATTGATCACTACCAGCAGTTCAGAAGAATTCCTTTTGTTCCACATCCTTGCTGCACATGGTATTGTCAGCGGTGAGTTGTTTTTTCATATATTTATTGGGCACTGACTTCTTTAGTCTTTCTTCCAGTCTTATGTGGTGGTTACTCATCTCACTGCATAACTCAGAAATACAATTTTCTTCACTTCACCCAAGCACAAATGAACTTTAATTTTGAACTTGTATTTGGGTACACTGGTAGAAAATGAATCTTGCTCCATTTGGGATTCACTCATTACTTCTTCCCCCTGAGTTTAAACCTACATTCCAGGAGGTGTGTGCAGTTTCAGGGGGGTGGGAGCAGAATCCAGGTCCCTCAGCTCTACGTTGGCGCTAGTTGTTCCTCGTTCCTGCAACCTGGCTCTTCTGTGTCAGCTTTGAGTGCAGCTGAACTATCTGCTCTTCTTGCCGTACTGGGTGAGGAAACGTCTGCAAGGCTCTCTAAACACCCAGGGGCCTAGATGCTCCAGGCAGCAGTTTCTTCCCTGCGCTTTTTAAGGGGTCTTCTTACTAACAAAAGCATGCTGCCCATCCAACAACCCCCTTCTGGACCCATTAACTCCCAGTAACTGTCGTCGTCTTCCCCTCCTTCTCCTTCTGGCCCTGCAGCTTGTGGGATCTTAGTTGCCCAACCAGAGATTGAGCCCGGGCCCTCAGCGGTGAGAGTGCGGAGTCCTAACCACTAGACTGCCAGGGAATTCCCCCAGTAACTGTCTTCTTATCTCTTCTCTCTGCTCTCCAGTTTTCTTCCCAACCCTGGAGGAAACTTTTCTTTGTACTGAGGATGGGGTGGAATGGAGTGAGGGAAGTCCTCTTCCTCATTCTTTTTGTCTGTCCTGCCAGTCTTTCCTGGTCCCCTAAGGGTGTACACTCTTGGAAATGAAAGTCAGGAACACTGCTTTGGCTTTTCTTTCCGCTGGTCACATCCTTCCCCTGAAGCAATGGGAAAAGAAAAGCCTAGCTGCTTGAATGGAAGAGAGGTAGAGGGAAGGGGAGTTGTGGCCATGTGAAATGGTGCAGCCAATTTAGAAAACAATTTGGCAGTTTCTCAAAAGGTTAAACGTAGAGTTACCATGTGACCCAGCAGTTCTCCTCCTGTGCGTACATCCAAGAGAAATAAAAATATAGGTCCACACAAGAACAAATGTTTGTAGCAGGATTATGTACAATAGTAAAAAGTGAGAATAACCCAAATGCCATCAGCTGATGAATGGATAAATAAAATTCTTTATATCCATACAATGGAATATTATTTGGCAATAAAAATGAATGGCGCGCTGGTATATGCTACAGTGTGAATGAACCTTGGAAACATACGAAGTGAAAAAAGCTTGACATATAAGACCAGGTATTGTATGGCTCCAATGACATGAATGCCTAGAATAGGCAATCTATAAAGACATAAAATACGTTAGTGGTTGCCTACATCTGAGGGGAAAGGGACTGGGGAGGAATGGGGCGTGGCTGCTAATGGGTCTGGGGTTCCCTTTAAGGTGATGAATGTTCTAAAATTGATTATGGTGTTGGTTACACAACCCTCTGAGTATACTGAAAATCATTGAATTGTACACTTTAAAAGGGTGGACTGTATGGTATGTGATTTATATCCCAATAAAGCTGCTAAAAAAAGTGAGCCAATTGAAAAAATACCGGCTGCTCCCCACCAAATGTATTTTTCAACTACAGGCACATCATATATATTACAGATATTTTAAAAATTGGAAGCAGATCCTCTATTCAGGTTATCCTACTTTCCCTCCTAAATACGTATTAGGCACCTACTTTGATCAAAGTACCATGGTGGGTGCTGTGGAAATACAAAGATGGATAAGGCATGTCGCTTCCTTTGAGAAGCTTACAATATGATTGTTTCCATTCTGCTTGATTTCTAGCTGCTGTGGTTGGCAGGTGGTATCAATTATTCTTTTCACCTGTCCAAATTAACATTACAAACTTTAGTGAGTTGAGAGCAGCAGTTACAATAATCAAGAGGATAGAAGAATTCTGTAAGAAGTCATACTAAAAAGATTTAAACTTTTCAGTCAGTAAAGACAGATGTGGAGAAGGCTAAGTTGCCTTGAATTGAAATGTATGCGCCAAGTCCAAGAATTCTCAACTTTGCAACCTTTGAAGAATCCCTATTGCAACCTATATTCATTAAGTCAGGCTCTGGGGTGAGATACAGGCATAGGTAGGTCTTTAAAACATCCCACTTGATTTATTGGAAACTATGGGCTTAGATGCTTGAACCAAGTGGTTTGTTATGAACAAGGAATAGTGTTACAACATAAAGGGGAGGGGCAGTTAATGTGGGGAATGCATTACGCATCAAACAGTGTGTCTGGAAGGTTAGGCTATGCTCAGTGTGACTTGCCTGGGTGAGGTGGTGATGTAAATATGTAACGCGGCTCCCAACATCACGTTTGTGATAAACAGCATTCAGAGGGACTTGGGCGTTTACAAAGCAAGAAATAGAACCTTGGGTTAGAATGCAGAGCAGGCAATCATCAGTGCATTGAATCGGAAAGGATAAGCCAAAAAAAATGTGCTGAAGGATATTCAAGGAGAATTGAAGAGGAGGAAGTAAGAGAAGCAGGAACTTCGGGAGTTAACTCCTTGAATGCTGAGTGATGACTCTACGTGTGACCCAAGGTAATTTGGCCAGGTCAAAGGTGGAAGAGTTGTGTGACTGAGTTAGGTTTATGAGGACGTGTAGGCTCTAACTAAGCGCAATTAGAGATATTTGGGACCTAGCAATACCTTTTGGGCTTAGATCATGAAGGACGACATCACTATTCCTTGAAACAGTCATGAGTCTCCACTCTTAAAAACAAAATATTGGGCTGATTGGATTGCCCTCTGGTTTGGCTCAGTGGTTCCAATGTTTTAATGTCTTACTTTTAATTTTCCATTTTTAAAAAAAAGGATTGATTGAGAAGATGAGAAGGGGAAGGGAATCATGACTGGTAGTCTTTGTCCACCATATGACAGAAGCAGGGACAAAGGTTTCTGTGTTTGCCCAAGGCTCTGTGCCGAACAGGATGCACTGTAGACATCATGGTGTTTTGCAAAACATTATTCCTTTAGTAGCAATGGAATTAAACACAGAATGTCAACTTCCATATGATTGTGGTCTTGGCATTGGAGTTAGAGCCTTGGCACCAGGAGCTATTTCCTGGTACAGGAACCTGGAGGAACTGCTTTCCTGTTATGTTTCCACTGCCCAATTCATCTATCTTCTCTTCCAAAGGGTCCACAGAAGCAGGCTAACTCAGTTGCAGTGAAACCCCACCCAGGCCTTTGGACTGATAGGCACAATTTCCCCCCAGCAGATAGGCTGTCTGCAAAGCGGGAGCAGAGCATGGGTGGGAAGGATCTAAGAGAGGGTCTAATCACAAGGATATGGAGGGCTCTGGCATTCAGCTGCGGAGCCCCAAGGGCATTTGGTTTAGAATCGAGTCAGAATTTACTTAGCATCTCTGAAATAACTCTAAACGGAATATCTGAAGTTGTCTCAGAGGGGAGCCATTTGACAGTGCATTTCTTTCTTTGATTGCATTTTAAAGTACATTTTTACCCAAGTTCCAATTCTTTGCGGGATTGAGCCCTTGTACTTTGAAAAAGTAAGAGTATTTGAGATTTTAAAACCCATGTGCTGGGAAAGATAAGGAGTCCTAGAATTCTAGTTCTGTTAACACTGTCATAAGAAAAGATTGTAGATTTTGCAAAAGAAAATGGGTTTTTGGTAGGTTTGATTTTGATTTTGATAGAGTGGATTGATCATTGATATTAAAGTTGGAGAAATGGCAAGATTTTGATACGAGACACTGGATTTGTTTTATTTGTTCTAATATCTCTTTATTTAGCTGCTGGTCAAATCTTTGAGCTGGGAAAACAAAGTTGTTAAGGGTTAGAATTGTCTCAATTTTGTTCTTTTATATGTTGACGCTGTCTGATTAAAGCAGTTGCACATTCAATTCATTTTCTTAAAGTTTGTTATAGATGTAACCAAAGTTCTACAGATTTGTAAATAAATTATATCTAACTCTACCTAACCTGGGTTACATTCTTGGGTGAATCATATCAACATTGGCAGAACATTTAAATAAACATTCTAGAGAAGGTTAAACAGAGGTTAAGCAGTTTATTCTCCCCTTCATACCAAGTGCCTTAGACATTTGAATTCATCCTCAAAGTTTCTATTTCACACAACAAAATTTTCAAGAACAAAAAATTTCAAGATCAACCTAAGTAAAAACTATTAATATACTCTGATATGAAAGCATGTTAATCTTTCACCAATCATGCAATCAAAACAGATCCTTAAAAAAAAAAATCACTTTTCCTCCAATGTCACAATATAAAAAATGTTTGCTAAAGAGATTTTCTCACTATAGCATCAACAGGAGTTTCAACTTTTAATAAAGTTTATGGGTGGAGTGGGCATTGCGGTAAAAGCGTTAGATAAATGAGTTATAACATTGGAATTCCTTTGTGTTTCTAGTGAGGCCCAGCATCCCAACTTCTTTCTATAGTAGACTTTATTCCCTTGAACACAGGAGTTGACCCATGACCTTTTGGCCCCAGGGCTTGGTCCAAAATAGACATGTGATCCAATCTGGACCAATTTTAGCCCTTCCTTGAAACTTTTTAGTCTAGAGTTGGAAATAAATAATTCTTTTTCGCCTCAGTTCAGGGAACTTTTGGGATGTAAGTAAGTCCATCAGCATGGGCCGCCATGTTCCTCTCTGCATGCAGAATGAGCTTTTGGAGTGCGAGAGAATGAGAGCAACAGGCAAAGAAAAGCGAAGAGACACAGAGAGGGGGTATAGTTCTAGGCGAATTGTGAAAAATGGAAGACACTAGAGTTACTGAAGTCCAGGTTGCTGCTAGGTAGGAGTGTTAGGAATGCCAGGAAACTGTTGTGTTTATTATTTGGATGCTACTGAAGATGCCCCATCCACTAAATCACGCAGTGTACTCTTCGTAAGGGAATATATTTCCACTCCTCCTGTTTCCTTGTGGAGAGAGATCCCTACTGTCACACTCTTGGCCTCTCTTGCCACTTCTTTGTCTTCCCCATGGTGCCAGGGGTGCCTGGTTTAATTGCTAGTGTGGAAGAAGAAACTGGGTGTGGTCAGCGAACCTCTTCCCTCTTTCTTCTCTTTAGGGATCTGCCTGCCATTGAAGATCCTGCGGTCTGGTCTGGTTCAATGATACGCATGTTGAAGCATTGGGGAGAACACATAAGATGGATTTATGGATAGATAGGACAGGTGGATGCCTAATTAAAGAACAAAGCAAGAATAGTAAAATGTTAATGTAGCTTTTAGGTAGTGAGTGTATTGGGTGTTCATTGTAACATTCTTTTAATTCTGCTATATGTTTGAAATTCTTCAAAACAAAATTTTGGGAAAATAACCCCAGTATGCATTATGATGTTGTAGCATGACACAGGCATCTGACATAAATTGAGAAGCAGATAGAGATCTTATTCCTTAAAAAGCGCCTGGCATTAGATATTAAGTTTTGCAGATCACATTGGCATTACAACCACATGTAAGTCTAGCTGAACAGCTTCAAAAAGTGGCCAAACAGGTCATACTAGTGATTGTCCGGGGGCAGCAATTCTTCCTCACTTGTGAAAGCTGTTGCTTTATTCCCTGGCAGGAATTTTGAAATGCTACTCTCCTTACCAGAAGGCAAAGTAATGGTAGCTGGATATTTGAGTACTGGATGGGAGGAGGAGAGGTGGGGTGGGGGAAAGATATTTTGTAACTTAATTGAGATAATGCCCATAAAATGCTTAACTCAATGCCTGAATAAATTCTCAATAAATGTTAGCTGTAATTATAGTTAGCTCCTCATCCAAAAAGAAAATCATATATAAGTGTAACATTGTAGAGGGTTGAATTGTGTCCACCCAAAAGATATGTCCAAATCCTACCCCCCAGTACCTGTGTATGTGACCTTATCCGGAAATAGATTCTTTGCAGATGTAATTAAGTCTCGGTGAGAGCATGCTGGATTCAGGGTGGGTCTTAAATCCAATGACAGGTGTAGGAATGCCAGGAACTCCTTAAAAGGAAGAAGCAAAGAAGGATTCTCCTCCAGACCACCAGAAGGAGAGTGGCCCTCCTGACACCTTGATTTTGGACTTCTGGCCTCCAGAATTGGGAAAGAATACATTTCTGTTGTTTTAAGGCCCGCAGTCGTGGTAATTTGTTACAGCAGCCTTAGGAAACCAATGCAAATGTTAAACCAAGAAGAAGCATGTGACAAGGGACTGTGTGACTTGTTACAGCTGAACAGTATAGATCAGACAGAGTATCTGGGGGAAATATATTAGAATCTCCTGGAGAAGGTGTCGAGTGCCTCCTTTCCGGAGAGGGGAGTACCAGGAGGGGAGCAGGTTCTGCTTGAAAAATCATTACCTTGCTGTTAAGAGTCCTTGGAGCCCTATTGGGCTGGCTCTGAATAAAAGTAGGAGAACCAGCAGTATAAATAATAATTGTGGTATATCAGATGGAGAGCAGATAATTATCACCTTAAAGACATGCCACTCTATATTTTGTTGCCTAGGTAACATAGGCAAGGGAAAATAAATTATCTGTATTTAACTATTTACATGAGAATAAAAACATTAAAATATTGGTTCTAGTATTAATTCACAAGGTCTTTCAGTGCCAGCTGAGAGAAATGGCTCAGTTATTTTTAAAGTTATGTTGTTTACGGGGATGTTGAAAAAAAAATTCCTATGTGATGTATAAGACAGAACCAGTGCCAGTCTTTGAGCCCTTGATCTGATCCCTGAGCACTTCTCCGTTTCCTACACTTATCATTCATCCATGGTTATCATAGGTTTTAGCCTTCCTCAACTGTTGGGTTGGCCAAAAATTTCATTCTGATTTTTCTGTAAGATGTTATGGAAAACCAGAATGAACTTTTTGGCCAAACGAATACTTTCTTTTTGAAAACATCCTTAAGAATATAGTAGCACAAGTAATTCATATCCATTGCAAAACAATTAGCGGATACAGAGAAGTCAAATGGAAATAAAATTTAGATAATTCATAATCATGTGAATCAAAGACTATTATGTTAACACATTGTTGCATATCCTCACAGCTTTATTTTTTTTCTGCAAGTATAAGTCCGTAGTTACAAGAATTTGATCATAATATACCCACCATTTGGAAACTTGCTTTTCTCCCCTTTAACTATATATTACAAGCATTGGATATGTTAGTAAGCAGAGAATAATTTATTATAATTTACTTAATAAACCCTGCTTTTGTTGGATATGTTGCTCTAATTATTCACTATTGCAAGTAACACTGAAATGAATGTTCTTTATATACTGAGTGCACATCCAGTGATTTCCTTGGAATTGATACAAATGCCAAAATGCCCTCAAGAGTGTTTGTACTGGTTTACTCTCCCACCAACAGGAGTTGTGACAGCCTGTCCCCCTGCAATCTCACAAACGTAATTATCAACCTATTTAGTGTTTGTTGATCTGTTAGGCAAAACACATGGAATTTTATTATAATCTGTATTTCTGCAATTATTACTGATTTCTAAAAGATGCTATGACATTTGTTCCTCAGCTCAGGTGTGCAAAAGGCACTGTTTATTTTTCTGTACTCAGCCTATTTTCTCAGCCTTTGGGTCATCATTCCACTGGGGTGATGGGAACTTAATCTCAGTCCCACACACTCTCCCCCGGGATCACAGCCAAATTCCAGGGGACTAAGTGTGAAGGCGATGGGTATGAGTACCGGCATGCGTGTTGGGGGGATACAACTGACTGGCGATGCTACTTTCCCACTCCAGCATGTATTGGAATGAGACGGCCACCTATCCACTTGGTCTTTGGTCATCATTCCCTGGGGGACTGGGGACAAAAAGATGTCGAGATGTCCCTTATTCCTATCCAGGAGGAGCTTTCAGTTCTGACAGCCCACTTCACCATTTCTGACGCCCCCTTTGGGGCACAGGTATCGTTGTGCTGCCCTGTGACAGGCGGGCACGTGAGAAGGATGGAGAGGCTATCAGAGGCTCCACCTGTCTGGTCACACCACCACTTCCTTGAGGCCATCGGTATGAAACACCAAGCTGTTGATACGCAGGGAAGGAAGGGCAAATGGAGAAAGTAAATACCCATTTAAACACATCTGCTAATATTTCAGAGTATTATCCCACCACGCTACTGGCCAGTTGTACTTATCCTCTTGTGAAATGCCTCTTCTTGTTCTTTGCTCACGCCAACTACTTTCAGTTTTCCCAAAGCACCATACTCCCTTGCACTTCCAGATGTCTTTGTGCATACTTCTTCTTCTGGTTAACCCAAGCTTCAGTTCTATGCCTTAACATAGATCCTCTATTTCCCTCTAAGATAGCATACATTACATTACATGTAATTGCATATTTATTTGCTTGTGGGCAGCGTAGGCAATAAAACTTGCTAAAACAATGACACTTCTCACTGAAATTCTATATTCCTTAGAGGAAAGGACTGTGTCACAGACTTTTTTTGTCATTCCGAACACATTCTAAAACAGATTTAGAAATATAGAAATAGTGTAAACTCTTGGAGAATACATTTACCTAAAATGAGGATAAATAAGCTGTAGTGGTTTAATGTGCAGGCTCTAGAATCAGAAAGAATTGAGTGAAGCTGGAACTTGTTATCCACTCACTATATGACTTTGGGCAAGTTATTGATCCTCCCAAACCTCAGTTCTCTCATTTGTAAAATGAAGAGCATTATAGTGATATGGAATTGCTATAAAGCACAGCGATGCACTTTGTAAGCAAATAACAAATACAGCTGATTATTACTAATAAGCATGTTTAGGTAGAGAACAGAAAGGCTGACATGCTTACAGTCTTCTGCTTTGCTGATACTTGACGGGTGGCATTGCAAATCAAAAAATTTATGCTACGGAATTATCACTAGAGAAGCGAACAAAAGGGATTAATATCACTGACTGATGAATGAAAAGGATTGATTATTTGCTACCCTGTGTGTTAGGCTGGTAAAAATACTGTATTCTGTGAGCCAGTACGTGACTGGGTTTTGGAGTTTATGTTACTCATTAGGAAGTGAGCACTACATGAATTTAAGGCAGGAATTGTGAATGCAAATATCGTAGAGGCCAGGAAGCTACTACTAATGAATGAAGCGGGCAAATGTGAAAGGGTAAGGAGGGACAGGGATTGTGGCAAATGGGAGAGCCACGCCCCTCCCAGGGGCAGCTGCTACTGAGCTCTGGCTTTGGCAATGAGGAATGCGGAGACGGCCACAGCTTCCAAATGTTTTTAAAGAGAATTTGGAAACCCAGAGGACTTGTTTCTTTCTCTCATGAAATTTTCTAATTTCTAGAAGTTGGCAACTAATTCAAGCATTGTTTTAAAACACTGTGTGGGCCAAAACACCGTGTTTGCAGGCCAGAGCTGATTCACGGGTCACCAGCTTGTGACCTTTGATTTGAGATATCATTAACATTTTCAAGAAGCACATAGAAATGTGGCAATTTTAGAGTTTAAAGGGATGGTAAAACATTACACAAACTTTGTCCAATGTAATGTGAACTCTTTTTAACATCCCATCTAGTCGATTGGTAATAAGCATAGGTTAATTTTTTAAAAAAACCTCACACAGTATATTTTAACTCCTTTCATCCTTTAGCTAATTCTGCACTGAGGTTCAGCTGGATCTGTTTTCAATCTTGACCTCCTGTTGGAACAGCCCAGGGAGTTCCTAAGTAAACTTCATTCTCCTAACAGGCCTCTGCGTGACATTAGCTAGAGAAAGCCCTGTAGCTCAACAGGCAGATGGCAGTAAGAAATTAACTTGAACTTCAGCAAGGCTGAGGTTTCCATAGGAACAGAGGAAGCAGCCATGCTGCCTGGCATTTGAACTGAATAGGGAACAGGCTCCCCATCAGCATAGTTTTAGAAAGGACCGTACTATTCTACCATCCTCCACGGAGATGTTTAGTAGTCCCTCCTAAAGTGCTTTAACTTTAGTTAATACCAGGATAATAAACGATACTCGGGTACATGCTTAAATATGCTAAAGCGTCTGCATCAGATATGAGAAAGACAGTGTAAACATCTGATTGCTGAAATCTGAAAATCATTAATAAACTTTAGCTGTCTCTAGCACAAAAACTATATTCTTTAAGTGAGCCCATGACAAGCAGAAATCATTGTTTCAATCTTCATTTCCTGTAAAAAACAGACATTCAGATAAATGTGATTTTTCTGTCAATGTAGTTTTCTTTTAGGAATGAAAGATATCATTAAAATGTATTTTGCCTGAAATTGCAGGCACTCAGTTAACATGTGAGGAATAAGCGATTCTGGAGAGCACTATGCATTTTGGAATTAATGATTGAAGAGAGCTCATCTCGTGTCTGTCTCATATCCAGAGGCAGATTAAGTGGGAAGCTAAGAAAGTTTAAGCTTTGTGTCCCTTCCCTCATGAATTGGCCTCTTCCAAGACCCTGGGGTGGGCCTTCAGAATGGTCACATGGCCATATATTTTTTTTTAACATTGTTGTAACATTTGTAAAAGGGATCTTAACTGCAATGGTTAAGACTGCTGTCACTTTCCATGCAGACTTCCCTTCCAGCAGATTCCCCTCTTGTTGGATGGTGAGGAAATGGCTGCAGGTATCTTGGGGGTCTGGGTAAGGAGCTGTTGAGTTGGGGATACATGAGGTATGGATTTAGTGGGATATATTTATGTGGATGACGGTAGTCCGGGCATAGGAACAACTTCTGGTAATATTCCTACTGCCCACTACGCCAATTCCCTCAGCACCGTGACACAAAGGTGCTGGGTCAGAGACGGGATTGAGAGATGACCATGTCCTGCAGTGCCTGACAGCCTGGGATGTGGGTGTGGGTGAGAAACAAAAGGGAAGTGGAGTCAGGAGCTAGTCTGTGGAAAATTCTTTCCATCATCAGACTCGTAAAATTAAAGATAGAGGATCTGGTTCTCAATCAATTCTGGTCAAACTGGAAGTTCTAGCCTATCAGAAATAGTCTTGCTAATGCAGTGTATATAATTATAAACACACTCTACATTTTTAACGAAAATTGTGTCATACAGAATTTCTCAGAATTCCTATGATTAAATTTCCAGCTGAGTTAACACGAAATACTGATGACAAAGGAAACACGCAACTCAATACGTAACTACCACAGGAACGGTGATAGCAAATGGTTAATGAGAACTGTCCATTGGAAGAGAATTTAAGATGGGTCACTGTGACAGTAACTGAGAACTACAGTAAACCTGAAAGGCCTGGACTCTTATGACTCATATAAAAACACTTGATAGAGGTTTTCCTAGATTTGATAACAATCTTAAAAATGTATATCATGCTATCAGCAGTGAACTGAGCAGCTACAAGCTTCCTGAACCATCAACAAAAATCCAGATTTTAATATTGCTATCTTCTAGCAACTCCTAACATTGTTAGTGATAAAAGAAAAACCTCCTGTCTCACAGAATCTTCTGTTGGTCTAAGTTGAAAGTAATGACTACCTTTACTATGGAGATTTTATAACACAATAGAGGTATAGAGTTTAAATTGGTCCATTTTAAATTATTCATCCTTTAATAAGTGTTATATTCCACATGGGCGTTATGTTTGATAAACTCCCAGTTATGCAGTTAACCTCAGACACACACTGATGCAGCCACACATGTCTTTTTGAGAGTAGTTTCATCATAATAGTTCAGGATAATTTCAGTTTGCTTCAAACACAGATGTGTCTTTATCCTCTGTGATAATATATTCCCTGCATTTAAATAGTAGCTTCTAAATAAGCAGTGATAGCACAAAGTGATTATAAAAATGAAGAAACAGAACTTGGATTACTTCACTGCTATTATTCTTAGTGCAAATCAATCTCTCAGCTTTGCAGAGTTTACTTATTGGAACCAATGCTTCCTGTGTTTTTCCCATATGTTAAAGAATATAGTAATGTTACTAAAATATACTAATGTTACTAAAAAATTAATCCATTGCTTTTTTTCCATTTTGTACTGTAATTTATATTGTGATTCTTAATATTTTTTGTCATGAGTATATAGAGTTTAATAAAAGAAAATTTCAGTAAAAAAAAAACCCCAAACCAAATGTCAATTTACCCTGCTAAAGACAAAACTGAATATTCTCTCTCTCTTTTCTCTCTATAGAAAAATGATTATACAAAATGTAATATGAAGAGGTAATCAAAGAGGATGTACTCCCTCAGAAAAAAGCATTATAGAGATGTGACAGGCAATTAACAAAAATAATTTTATTATTTTTCTGAATTTTGTAAAGGTTGTGGTATTTGAAGTCTCCTTAAATTTTATATTTTGCTTTATTTCTTTTTTCATTCTAAATATTCACTTTAAAAAAATTAATTAATTAATTTTTTGGCTGTGTTGGGTCTTTGTTGCTGCTTGTGGGCGTCCTCTAATTGTTGAAAGCAGCGGCTGCTCTTCAATGTGGTGCGCAGTCTTCTCAGTGTGTTGGCTTCTCTTGTTGTGGAGCATGGGCTTTAGGTGTGTGGGCTTCAGTAGTTGCAGGGTGTGGGCTCAGTAGTTGTGGTATGTGGGCTCTAGAGTGCAGGCTCAGTGTTGTGGCACATGGGCTTAGTTGCTCCGTGGCATGTGGGATCTTCCAGGACCAGGGCTCGAACCCGTGTCCCCTGCATTGGCAGGAGGATTCTTAACTACTGTGCTACCAGGGAAGTCCCAAATATTCACTTTCAAACCTAATTTCATATTTGTAACTTGTAAAAGCCTCAGGCCCAGTAGAACCCAGATCTACTTTTGTTCTCATTCCTCCAGTAACAGCAAAGTAATTTTTAAGCCAAAATTTACAGAGTAAAATGCACAAATCTTAACTGTATAGCTCATTGACTTCTAATTGTTTATATATCTGTATAACCACCACCAAAGAAGATGCAAAACATTTCCACGACACCAGAAGAAAATTTTAATTTCTAATATATTCATGTTTAAGATGTTAATATATCCACAAAACAAGAATATTTTGCTAAGAGAAAGCAACACTCAACACAAGCAAACTTTTAGTGATAAAATTATAGTTAGCAAAATAAAAAATTCAATAGAAAGACTAGAAAAAAGGTTGAGGAAGTCACCCAGAACATCAAGCATAAAAACAAAGAGATGGAAAATATGAGAGAAAAGATGAGACATACAGGACCATCAAGAGGGAAAACTCCAACAAACACAAGTCCTAAAAGAAAGAAAATGGAAAGGAGGAAATTTTGAAAGAAATGAAAATTTTTAGACTTGAAGAATGGCAAGACTCCAGATTTTAGAGAATTACTTAGTACCCAGAAAATCAATAGTTCAGAAGTATAATTTTTACTTGCACTTCTCTTATGAAATCTCGTGAAAATTTTGTGAAACAAATGCAATTGAAACACTAAAAAAATTAAAAAAGAATATGTTAGAAGTGTATTTCACCTTCATTATAGATTGGTTTAAACTATTTGTCCTATATTACATTTATCCATCATCCTTCATTCATACATTCGGCACTAACTTGGTACAAAGCGACGACAGTGCCAGTCTCAAAGAAAAGAACTGATTCCTACTATGCAACTAACCACAGGACAGTATTATACATGTATAGATGTAGAGATATAAAGAAGCAGATATCTTAGTGTTTTTCATCATCATTAAATAATCTTTTTAAAATAAATATAATACTTTATCCTGGACTCATTATGCTTTCTGAGTTTAATGATTCAAGTACTCCATTAACTCTAAAAGATTCTAGCCATTATCTTTTGAAATATTGCCTCTCCTCACTTTCTCCATTCTGTCCTTCTATAATTCCTAGGAACTGTTTTATGGGATATTCGTATTCTCATAACCCCTTTTAAATATTTTTTTCTTATTTTCCTAGGCTTCATTCCATATAATTTCCAAAGATCCATCTTCTAGTTCATAAATTGTCTTTTTACTTGTATCTAACTTGTACTATAACACCTCCTTTGAATTTTACATTTATGACTACACTTTTCTAGTTGTTCTGGGGAGCCTAGTTAATCCTTTGTTGTGTCTCTTGAATTTTGTTTAGATTGCATGGTTTTTGTATGTATTTTGTATTTTTGGATTGCAAGCTCATCTTCAGCAGAGTTTGTCTGTGAGTTTCCTGTAACACTTGGATGGAGGGCATGTTATCAAAACAGATTTTACATTTGCTTCTTCTAGGTACCCAAGAGGTCCTTGACCAAATTCTAAGTTAATTTCTAAGCTTGGGAGGCCACAGATCAAGTGTAAGTTGTCCATAAAATAGATTAGGGCTTTGGGCACACACTCTCAGGGGAGGTTCACCCACCTCCCACCCAGAGATGATGTCAAGAAAAAGAAGCCTCCTTATTGTCTCCTTATGAGGTGGTGGTGGTGGTAGTGGAATATTTTCTGGTCTGTTCTTTCTCTGTGGGAGAATTGCATACACGTGTGTGTTTGTGTGTGTGTGTGTGTGTGTGTTGCTGCTTAGTTTCATTTCTTCACGTGGCATAGGCCCAGGGCCTAGACTTCTAGGCCTAAAACCCTAGCCATAGGTTTCTGAGTCTAGCAATCACTGTTCACTAGGTCTCTCCACAGGGCAGTTGAGGGTCAATTCACAAGCTCACTGCTCTAGTTTTATGTTTTGTCTCCATTTTGCCCCCTGGGAATTTCTTTTAATTTCTTTTGAGCTCAGCAATTCATGTAAAATATTAAAAAATATTTTGTGTGGCATTTATATGAGTTTTATAACAGGGAAGTTTGTCATAGTCTGGGAAATTAAAATTGTTATTCACATTATTTTTAAATGGCTTTCAAAATCAAACTGATGAATTTGAACCATTTTTCAAAACCCTTCCTAAAGATTCACATACCTACTTCGTTGAGAATCACTAGGTTATGGGAACACAGAAGAAGAGATGACTAAGGTTGCTAAGGAAGTCATCAAAAAGGTGACATTTAGGGCTTCCCTGGTAGCACAGTGGTTAAGAATCCACCTGCCATTGCAGGAGACCTGGGTTTGATCCCTGCTCCAGGAAGATCCCACATGTTGCTGAGCAACTAAGCTGGGGCACCACAGCTACTGAGCCTGTGTTTTACAGCCCATGAGCCACAACTACTGAGCACACGTGCTGCAACTGCTGAAGCCCACCTGCCTAAAGCCCGTGCTCTGCAATAAGAGAAGCCACGGCAATGAGGAGCCTGCGCACTGCAAAGAAGAGTAGCCCCCGCTCGCCACAACTAGAGAAAGCCTGTGTGAAGCAACGAAGACCCAACGCAGCCAATAAATAAATAAATTAATTAATTTTAAAAAAAGGGTGACATTTAAGTCAGATCTTGGGGATGAGAAGTGTAGTACATTCATTTACCACCAATCATAATTCTTCAAAGTAGTATACACTATGACACTTAGAGTTAGTCTTTGTCCGGTTGATTTATCACATTTATATGTTAACAGATATATATTTAAATATGCATAATATCATCAAAGCTATTATTAACCTCTGATTTCTAAGCGCCAGGCAAGGAAACATGTGCTTTATCAAGAAAACAGAGACTCAGAGAGGTTAAATAACATTTTCATTTATGTAACATGTGGCATCTGTGAAATGCACCCTTCAGGGAGATGAACTGACCAAGGGTCCAGCTGTTGTGCTCTGAAGTCTATTGCCATGTTTGCATTGAACAGCATTTCCCACTGGGCTGCCTCCAGCCAGTTACTAAATCCAGCGGGGATTAAGCAGAGATACCAGGGCAGGCTTGTTCCTAGGAGACCCAGGACTCTTTTGGCAGCTGACTTTGGTTCATGGACATTCTGATGGCCTCACTGAAACTTCCTTGGCCTGAAAGGCAGCCTACGACCACGCTTCTACCTGACCTTCCTTTCCTTCTCTTTACTCAGGTCAGACTTGCATTGTGCTCTGACTTTTTCCAGCATTTTCTCCCACAGTTGTTGCCCTAACAAAGTCCTCGCACCTTTAATTTCATCTTGGTGTGTGCTTCTCAGAAGACCCAGACTGTCGCACTAAGTTTGTCAGAGCTCAAAACCCATGCTTTTTACAAAAAATAACTAAAAACGGATTAAGTATCTGAAAGTAAGAATGACAACTATAAAACTGTTAGAAGAAAACACAGGCATAAATCTTCACGACCTAGGATTAGGCAATGCTTCCTTAGATATGACACTAAAAGCACAAACAACAAAAGAAAAAAAAAAACATGCATGAGCCTTTGTCAAAATTAAAAACTTTTGTGTTTCAAAGAACAGCTTCAAGAAGCTGAAACGTTAACACAGAATGGGAGAAAATATTTGCAAATCATATATCTGATAAGGGACTCCCAGCTAGAATATACAAAGAATTCCTAACTCAATAGTAAAAAGAGAAATGACTCAATTAAAAAATGGATAAAAATCTGAATAGACGTTTCTCCCAAGATGTCCAAATGGCTATTATGTACATGAAAAGATGCTTAACATCATTAGTCATCAGGGAAATGCAAATTAAAACCGCAGTGAGATACCACTTCACACCCTCTAGGATATCTGTAATCAAAAAGTTGGAAAATGACAAGTGTTAGTTAGCAAGGAGGTGGAGAAATTGGAATCCTTTTACACTGCTGGTGGGGATGTAAAATGGTGCAGCTAGCAATACTTTGGAAAACAGTAGGTAGTTTTATCAAAAAGTTTAGAGTTATCAAATAACCCAGCAATTCTACTTCTTGGCATGTGTCCAAGAGAAATGAAAACACGTGTCCACACAAAAACCTGTACATGACTGTTTATAGAAGTATTATTCATAATAACCAAAAAGTGGAAGCAGCCCCAGGACCTATCAACTGATGAATGGATATACAAAATATGGTATAGCCATACAATGGCATATTATTTGTCCATAAAAAGGAATGAAGTACTGATATATGATGCAAGATGTGTGAACCTTGAAAACATTATGCCAAGTGAAAGAAGCCACACACATAGGACCACATATTGTATGATTCCATGTATATGAAATGTCCAGAATAGTCAGATTTACAGAGACAGAAAGTAGATTAGTGGTTGCCAGGCCTTGGGGGCATGGGAGGTTAGGGGGATTACTGCCAAAGGGTATGGGGTTTCTTTTTTGGAGGGATTAAAATATTCCAAAATTAATGTGGTGATGGTTGCACAACTCTGTGAATATACTAAAAAACATTGAACTGTACACTCTTAGTGGGTGGATTGTATGGTATGTGAATGATATCTTAAGAAATCTGTTACCAAAAAAATCCATGCTCTTTGAATACATTATATCCCTCATTTGGCATTTATCGTAGAGTATATTGTCTTATAGTTTTTTTCCTAATCAAAATGTTGTTTCACACATCCCAAATAGTGATGATGATCTCTGAATTGTAGGGCTTCTTCCAGATTAGTTTTCTTCATTATATTTTTCAGGTTTTTTTCCAACAGGCATATATTACTTTTATATAAGAAAAGTGGACTCTACAGAAATGAAAATTCACTGTATCCCTTTGTGGATTCTTCTGATGCTAGTACAATCTCTTATACGTAGTAGACGCTTAACAATGATTTGTAAATATTATTGACAATGACACCAGGTTTGAAGTCTATTATGGTTTTAAGTCTTTAGGTCTTTGGTAACTTATGTGAATTTGCTATTTGTAGCAGAGCTCAGGAAAAGCAGATGTGATTATAAACCTTAAAACACTTAAAAAGTATTTTCACTGAAAGAAAAAAATATGCTTTGGTTTGAACACCAATTTTGATAGCAGATGCTTCAGAGATATGGTGGATTTAATCTTTATGCTCATTTTCAAATGGATTCAGATACATCATTTGTGCTAGCGGGCATCCCCTAGTCACTCCATGCAGTGGAATCCACCCAAAGTGGCATCTCGTGTCAGTGTGCTGGGTCATTTGTGAATTATTTTATTTCATGTTTCTTCATGGAGGCAAGGTCATCTTCTGACTATATTTTACTAGCCCTTTCCCTCTGCATGCCTTCTTCACTCTTCTTTATAATTTCTCCTTCCTCCTGTCCCTTCTGGAAGGCAGGGCGGGAGGGATAGTCAGCTGGCTTATCCTGAGCACTAATTGTATACCAGGGCCAGTTTTGGTCCTTTCACATTCAGAATTCCTGTCTGTGCCTCACAATGATTTGCTGAAATGTTGCCATCTCAACCTCATTTGAGGTGAGGAAACTGAGGCACATGTTGTAAGTGGCCGAGTCTGGACTGCGACGGGTAATGCAGCTTGGCGTGCCGTTAAGAGCAGATCTGGCGCCAGGCTGTCTGGGCTTGAATCAGAGCTTCACTGCTCACCAGCTGTGTGACACCCCTCTCTGTCCCCTGCTTTTTTCACAGGGATGGTAATAGTCTATCTTACAGGGTTGGAATAGGGAATGAGATAGTCAATTATTTGTAATGCACTTAAAACAGTGCCTGGCACAATTCAAGTGTCATATAAGTGTTTTAAAAGTAAATAAACTGAAGCCTGCCTGACTCCAAAGCAAGTAATAGTGGAATTTCAGGCCTGCTTTTTGTTCCATTCCCCCATTATAGCAGCAGAATTAGACAAAGGCTAAACTTGGAGTCTGAACAGGGAGAAGACTTAGCTGCCGAGGCACCCTTGGACTTCTTGCCCTGTCCACTGTGGTCTGCTTCCCCCCCCACTCCCCCACCCCCATCTTGCCGGTCTCTCCCATGCTATCATTCCTACCTGATTCTTTCCTTACCATAGGAAGGTAAGGGCCTTCTGTGGGTTCCGTGACCGCCACCAAGCTTGTATCTACCTCAAGGCCTTTGCACCCATCTGGAAATGTTTCTTGAGATGTTTGCATGGTTAACATCTTTCTCATTCATGTCACCTCATCTCATAATCTTGTCAGAAAAACCTTCCGTCATCATCATTTGGGTCCGCGTGGAAAACAGAAGGCATACTCAAATAAAGGTGGCTGAGAAGAGTTTATTAAGGGACGATTAACAGGGTGTGGGCAGGCCCGAAACCAGAATAGGATGGGGAAGGCTTTACCACTGCTGGGCCTGGGGAAGTGGGGTGGGACAAGAGGAGACAGGGAGCCTTCAGAGAACACAAGGAGAGGCCCCAGACAGAGCTGCAGCCTTCCAGCTGAGCGGTGCAGCCAATCCCCTAGCTTTTGGCAGAAGAGGCAGCAAAAATATTCCCACTTCCCTCTCCTCCAGCCTGCTGACCGCCTGTCTCCCTCCCACTTTCAGAACCTGGACTCACGGGTAAGCCTCCCAGGTGAAGGTGGCGAGGCAGTCGGAAGTTAGCCAATAATCTTTTCCCAGGTTGAAGTTTATCTTTTCTTTTATCTTTTTAGCATTATCACTCCCCACTATTACCGCCTTTTGTTTTACCCCATTCCCTACAGAATGTAATTATTTTGAGGGGTGGGACTTCCAGTTCTTCCCCTCCACTTCCCTTCCCTTTTTCATCGCGGTGTCCCCAGCGCACAGTAGGTGCACGATAAAGATAAGTTAAATCAATCCACAGACGGGGACGCAGGTAGCTCGCCCCGAGAGAAAAAGGCTCATAAGGGTCGTTTATCTTTTTTTTTTTTTTTAAAAACAACAAAATCAGGTGACTGAACATCCCTGGCACCGGGTCAGAGGGCTGCCCCTCCTGCCCCCCACTTCTGCGGCCGTGAGTGGGGGACGGCAGGTGCTGGGCGGCCACCGCCGGGCTGCGGCAGCGCGGGCTCCCCTGGGACGGGGACGCGTGCGCCGGGCCCGCCGCGCATCTCCCAGGTGCGGCCCGACCCGCTCGCTCCTCCGCAGCCGGCCGGGCGCGGGGACGTGCGGGGCGGCTGGCCGAGTCCCCCTCCCGGTCGCGTCGTGGGCAGGGCGGGAGACACCCAGCGCTCGCTCTCGGTTATTTTTAGGTGGTGGCTGACACCCCCGCCCCGGGGGGGGGGGGGAGCTGGCAGAGGAGGTGGGGGGAGAGGGAGCTCCCGGCGCCTGGGCGCTCGCTCCCGCCGGGACTCGCGGCGCGGCCGAGCCGGGCGGCGCTGGGAACAGCTGCGGCGGCGTCCTCGGCGGCCGCGCGGCGCTCCTCCGGGACCTGCGCCGCGCGGGGGAGGGGCGGGCAGGGGAGGCGAGCGGGCGGGCGGGAAGGGGCGGGGAGCGCGCTCCTGCGGCGGCGGCGGCGGCGGCGGCGGCCGTCCTCATCCCGGCGGCCCAGCGCTCGAGTGGACGCGGGGCTTCGCAAATGGCTTGTGCCGCTCTCGGTCTGGAAGCTCTTCAGCCCCTGCAGCCCGAGCCGCCCCCCGAGCCCGCCTTCTCCGAGGCGCAGAAGTGGATCGAGGTAGGTGCCCGCGGCTGGCGGGCGGCCTTGCAGGGGCAGCCCGGAGCCACCGACCCGCACACTCACGGACGACAGGTCCAGCCTCGCCTCCCCCCACTCTCTTTTGCCAGCCGCTCTGGGTCCTCCTCCAGGGCCTCGAGCGAGCTGCGACCCCCTGACGCTTTGGCGCTGGCCTCTCGGGCGAGGGTGGGCGCCAAGGTTGCACACTGCGGTCTAGCGGTGCGTGTGGGGGGCAGGAAGCGGTCCCCGGAGCCTCCATCCCTCCTGCCCGCCAGCCGCGCAAATCTCAGCTGCTGCCGCTTCCAGGCGCTGCCGAAGGCAGCGCAGTGCGAGCAGAAGCGCCGCAAAGGCGCATGAAGCGCGAGCCCCGCGAGTCCTTGCCGACGCCGCATTCCGGGGGTCCTGCTCCCCGTCCTACCTCCGCCCCTTGGCCCCCCCTCCCCGCCCTTCCGGAGCGGAGCTGTGCGTGTCTCCACGGAAGCGCATACCCACCGGTGCCTCTGGCTGTATTCCTGGCACCGGGTCAGGTGTGAGGCTGGCACAGGGCAGAGGGCCGGGGAGCCTGCAAGACCCACCTGCGAACGCGCCATCCACACAGACGTTGCCCAGCCATTGGCAGCCCCCACTCCACCGCAGAGGCGGTGGAGCGGCCTCCCAGGTGCTGGGTACCCGGCCCCGTTGGCATATTTCACTTCTTAAATGACTCGGTGGCAGGCCAGGGAAATCACTGGAGCTCTCGGCTCAGTCCAAGGAGCGCTCGCTGGGCGATCCTGATTCTCGATGTCTATCTGTAGATACAGCTTGGTGGCCCTGAGCTCCCGAAATGACGTGTCAGCGGGGATCAGGACACTTGGAGGGCGTGAGGGGGGAAAGGTGACCCCGGGCAGTGAGCCTCTGTTGCGGCGGGTGGCCTTTCTCGAGGCTTAGTGGAAGGCGAATTTGACCCTCTTTTCCTCAGGGACAGGCAGCTCTCCCTCCTTCGTAGTTCAAAGGAAGAAATGTACCGCGAAGTCATGATACAGCAATGGTGAAGCCTGTTAGTACTCAGACTATCACTTAGTGACACCCCCTGTGGCACCGCACATCTTGATGCTGCTAGAGTAACAGAGCTACGCTGGTACAGATTTAAATCTGCTGAGCCTCCTGGGGAAGCCACCCTCACTAATGCTGCTCTAATGCTCCAGCCAGAGGCCTGCTCCTTACAGGGTTAACCCGCTTCATGCAAGCAAGAGTGTCAGGCAGAGTTTAAAAGGATCTCTTTAAAAATAGGGTTAAAGGAACAGAAGAATAAACTTGAGGCTCTATTGCTAAAAGCCCCAATCATGTCTCTCATAATTTGATGGCTAATGACCAGATGAGAAAAAGACCTTGGCTTTTTGTTTGTGATATGTGGCTGGCACGGCTTGGGCTGTGACAGGTGCTTTCTCTGTGCTGCATACTTGGGCTCACAGGACATACAGGAGGGATTTGTAGTCACTGGCTTGGTTGAGTGTTGGAGAACTGTGTTTTTCATGTTCTTGAACTTTAAACTTCTCAGGAGAGATTTTGGATGTGGATGGTGATGAGAGGAGGGTATAAGAGCAGAGCACTTTACAATTCTTGAAGGCAAGCGGTTTATTCCGTTTCCTTAATTGTAAGTAAGACGTACATACTCTACTTTAAAAAATGTATTGTGGTATAAGTTACACACAGGAAAGTGCACACATCTTAAGGGCACACCTCCATGACTTTTGACCTACGTATATAGTACTGTAGCCCCCACCTATAGCACGAGCTAAAACATCTTCTTCAGCCCAGGTCACAGTCTGTTTTTAAGTGGTGGTATATTTTAAGCTAAATATTATGCAGTGCAGAATATCAGCTTTTGTCCTGGTTCCACAGGTTTCAAAAAAAGAAGGGCTTCCTTAGGAAAGCAGAGCCCCATTGGGCCGTATAGACAGTTGGGCATTGTTCTTGATGCTTTACCAGATCTCCCAGTTGGAGAATGTGAAAGCCGTAGCGGGCAGTGCGTGGCTTGAGGACGAAGCAGTCGTGGCGCTGTGCGTGTGCATTATTGAAGCGGCCTATCTCCTTTCAATCGCGGAGTTGGGTTTCAGGGAAAGCAGAGCTTCCCCTCCCAGGCTGTATAAAAAGGTGTGTGCTCCAGGGAGAGATAGAGACCGCCCCTCTTCCTTCCCGGAGGTTCCTCTTGAAATGTAAATGCCGCAGCAGCAGTAACAGATGGTTCTGCGCGCAGTTGCCCAGTGAACAAAGATTCCTCGGCTAATATAGCAATAATGTAGTGCTTAGTGCGAGCTGAGTTCCCAGGGGGACTGTTATCTTGAGACAATTGCATCTCCTTTAGGGGCCCCATTGTCTTCGGCAACATCCACATCGGTAGGGCTTTGTTTTTCACTTTTGTTCAGTTGGTGATTAAATTTCCCACAGGCTTTTTTTTTTTTTTTTTTTTCCTTTTTCTTTTGAGTAGTCAGGAATTTCACCCTTTCAGAAAAATGTTCCCTTGGGTGCAGCAGGTTAATAAACAAACTTTGCAGCTTGTCTCTCCTCTTCAGTCCCCTGCTCTTCCTTGAGTCATGGATTGGCGAGAAAACTGTTCATTCTTCACAGAGGCTCCCGGAACAAGCTGCAGGCGATCACTTGTGAGTGAGGAATTTCTCAGCCTGCACCCTTGGCTATTCAAGGGCTGTGTCACTGGGCAGGAAACGGTGGCCTGGGAACCATGCCCCCACCTCACCCCAGCCCCAGCTTCTGCCTTGGCTGGCAAAGGTGAAAGCCCTGACGGAGGTCACAGGCCGGGTGGGAGGAGTTCTGCAACACTTCCAGTGACTTTTTATAGCCGTCAGAGCAGGCTACGTGTCTTAATGTGGCTTTGGGGAGACTCCTGAAGGAAACAGCAAACGTCAAGTATTAACTCCGGCTACCAGCAGGCTAGGGCCTAACTTGCTTCCACATTCCTTTTCTAGAAGGCCTTCCAAAGCAAAGGGGCAGTGAGTGCAGCGCAGCGGGTAGAGGTCAGGCTTTGGGGCTGGGCAGCCTGGGTTGGAATCCCAGGTGCATTGCCTTCTAGCTGTGTGACATTGGACAGGCTGTGTTTCCTCTCCTTTTGGTTCTAAATAGTTTCTTTGAAAGCTCACTCCAGTCGTTAACAACGACAGAAATTACAGAGAGATATTGTTGAAAGCATCTGTAGAACAGGGGTGCTAAAAGTAGCTTACCTACCTCGAAGGAGTGCTGTGAGAAGGAAATGAGTTAATACAATTAAGATGCTTAGAACAGTACACAGCATTTAGGAAGTGCTGCATAAGTAGTGGTCATTATTACTATCACCATTATGTTACTACTGCTATAATTATCACTACTACCAGTCCTACTGTGGTACTGCTACCATCACCACTGCTATCTTTATTAATACTGTTAGTGTTATCATTGCTGTTTCTATTATTGTTAATAACAGCTACAGCTGATTTTGAAAGAAAATCTTCAGAACCCTGAGTTTTTTAGTGTAAAAAATATATAATTCGGTTGTCTACTGACCTAATTCTATTGTCTAACCTTATTAGCTCCAAATACCTGAACTAGAAGTCAAGTAGGTGCTGTGTGTTATTCTCACTAGGGTTAAAAGGGATTTAGGCATCAGAGGAAGACCAGTAGTATCAGCTGAGAAGATGATCCTGAGAGCCCACTAAGGCTTAGAAAATTATTCCTCGATATCACGTTGACTATTTAAGTTCAACGCATAGTCTTTGTTACCAGACTCCAAGCAGAATGCTCAGTTCCTCTCCTCTTGCAGACAACCCAACATTTAACCGTTATAGAAGTGGTGGTTGTCTGAATATTCATCTGCCATGTAGTAGTGTTTTGTGTATTGAAGTTGTGTCAGCTCCCTGTAGAAAAAGAATAAATCCCTCATTTATTTTCCTCCCTCCTTCCTCCCTTCTTTTTCCTCTTTCCCTGCCCACCCCTCCCCCCACCCCCTGTGATGGTATTTGTTGAGTTACAAGACTTTGTTAGCAGGTAGATGATTCAATTTTCTTGGTCTCCCCCCCTCCCCTCTCCGCCTACAACAATATTTATCTGTTCTAATCTGTAGTTCTTCTCTGCAATGCCAGACACTTGCTGGGGAAACAGATGTCGCTTCAACTCAGTTTAAGTTGTGATTTGGAGCAAGTTGCCAGGTCTTTAGGGAGGGGTTGGAAATTTCAACCCAACTCAGCCTTACTTCTCAACTTGAGACGTTTCTGGACTCCTTTAACTTTCATCATAGCATGCCTGTGGGGCTTGGTGCTGAATATAATCTCATTTGTGACCTAATCCATATTTCACATGAGTGGGAACTAGTGCTGGAAGGGATCAGTTCATCATTTTGGGTCATTTCCCCCTGCTCACATAGAATTGTTTTCTTATTCAACGGGGACCTGATTTTGAAGATTAAAAGCACCGAGGGTACCTTCGCTCTCCAAGACTGAAAACTGTTGTATTGTTTGGCAGTTGGGAGAATTTATGTGTAGCCTTTGAGAGAAGGTAGCATTTGGTGGCCAGTAACATAAGACATTTGTGATGTAACGATGAATGAACATATGCCATAAGTTATATAGTCGTTCTAATTCTCCTCCTCTGTCAGGACTTGATGACTCTTACATCTTTTTACTACAACAAAGATTTAACTTTGCATACGGTTCTCTACTGTGCCTGGAAAGCTAAGGAAGAGGAAGAAAAACTTTTCTGGCTAGATCAAGAAAGGAGTAGTGGTCTGAATAGATATGGAAATGAGAGTAGGCAGCATCATTGTCACGATGACATTTAAATAGTCTGGCTTGTTTGTATACAAGGGCTGCTATGACACAATGCTGTCACGTGGTAGGAGAACAGTGAGGTCCCACAGATTTGGGGAAAGAGGAAGTGGAGTAGGAGGTGGAGCTGGCTCTTCTGGCCCCAGCATCTCCCTGGAAACCGAGTTTGTATCATGCAAGCTCCAAATGAGCTCTGGCCACCAAGAGGGGGTAGGTGGGGTGTGTGTCCCCAGCAACTGGATTTCTGCATCCCCGGCTCTCTACTGATGGATGACAATGGAGCCATGATGCGGACATCTGGCCGGGGATTCTGTGGGTGGCAGCTGGTGCTAGGTGGGGCCAGGCAGCTCCTGGAAATTGGCCTGGCAGCTTCTCTTGTTGCTTTGGACTATCCTGAAACTTAAAAGTGTCATAGCTAGGGGTAACATGGTGATGGTGATGGTAATGACGGTGATGAAGCCAACGCTCATGATGATAAAAGCTGGTATTTATTGAGTGCTTACTATATGTCAGGCAAAGGGTGAAAGAGTCATTCATCCCTTACAAGTAAGTACTGTTATTATCCCCATTTACAGGTGAGAAAATATCTTGCCCAAAGTCATAAGTAAGTGGCAAAACTAGGACTTTCATCGAAAGCATCCTTTCTTAACTTCTACAGATATGTGCCCCCAGATATCCAAAATTTAGAGCTGAAGACACTGGGGCTTCTAGGAATTAGGAGACTTGCCCAGGGTCACCTGGTCAGGAAGTACTGGTTAGAGTCAGAATTCGAAACCCAGCCTGTCTAACTTGGAAGCCCTTGTTATCTTTTTTTAAAAAATTTTTTTATTGAAATATAGTTGATTTACAATGTTGTGTTAGTTTCAGGTGTACAGTAAAGTGATTCAGTTGTGTGTATATATATATTCTTTTTTTTTCATCTTCTTCCATTATAGGTATTTACAAGATATTGAGTATATTTCCCTGTGATATACAGTAGGTCATTGTTGGCTATCTATTTTATACATAGTAGTGTGTATATTTTCATCCCAAACTCCTAATTTATTGTTCTCCCCCACTCCCTTTTGGTAAGCATAAGTTTGTTTTCTATGTCTGTGAATCTATTTCTGTTTTGTAAGTAAGTTCATTTGTATCCCTTTTTTTAGATTCCACATATAGCAATATCATATGATACTTGTCTTTCTCTGTCTGGCTTACTTCACTTAGTATGATAATCTCTAGGTCCATCCATGTTGCTGCAAATGGCATTATTTCATTCTTTTTTATGGCTGAGTAATATTCCATTATATATATGCATCACATCTTCTTTATCCATTTGTCTGTTGAAGGACACTTAGGTTGCTTCCGCATCTTGGCTATTATAAGTAGTGCTGCTATGAATGTTGGGGTGCATGTATCTTTTTGAATTATGTTTTTCTCTAGATATATGTCTAGGAGTGGGATTGCAGGATCATATCCCTTATGTTGCTTCCTCCATTTAGGACCATGTGTGAAAATTCCTGTAAGGACTGAGCCCTCTGTTCCTCTGACTGTGCAGAGCCCCTGCCTTTTTTCTGAGGCATGATGTGGATTTCAGAAGCTATGGCTCCCTGGTTTGTTTTCCTTCATAGTTTGTACCTTTCCGCTGCCAGGACTGAAGGGCTGTCCTCATTGGGACAGGCCTTATATTGGGTGGGGGAGGGGGTGGGAAACCAAGTAGGTGGTGCTACCAAGGCCCTCAGGCAAAAGGAATCAGGCTCCGAGCCTTTGCTGGCTGCCTTCACACCGTGCTTTGCTAAGGCGAAACTGGGGATTGGAGTTGTCTGTAGCTCACGGTTGCTAGAACCTGGTTTCTGTCTCCTGTTGTTACAGCCTCCAGTCATGCAGTTGAAGTTTTACTAGGGCAAATGGCCAATGAGTAAGTAATTAGCTTAAAACATTTTTGAAAAGCTTGCTGATTCATTAATGTATGATTATGGATGGATAGACTAGAGTAGTTTATATTTATGATATTAGGGACCATGGCTCTCTTGTTAGAGTTTTACCTCCAGTGGCTCTTCCATATGGCGATGAATGAAGGTCCAGTCTATGTGTGCTCTAGCATGGTCTAAGGGAGAAGGTGAGCAGATGCATTATTCCATACTTTACCTTTCCCAGAAGAGTTTGAGTAAAGACCTAATACCTGTGTGATCTGTTTTGTGCTCCAAATACAGGTGCAAAGGGCTATCTCTTCCCCATGCCGATGTGTTTAAGCACTGTCAGCACTTCTGTCTGAGACCTTTACCACAGCTCCTTCACTCTTACCTGAGAGTTCTCCCGTCTGGACAGGAGCTCACCTGGGAACAGTTTTGTTGTTGAGTTCAGCAAAGGCAGATCCTTCCGAGAGAGGAGATTGGCAGCCTCTCCTGCAGGTATCCCGGTCCCATCCTGAAGCACTGAAGAGTCTGAAATAAGTAGCTCTGTGACTTCTGGGAATCTTGGCTTGTGGTCAACATCCCTGTCACCTACATTCCAGTCTGACCCTCTTCATTTTGGCCTTTATTTTCATGGTTGAGCACTGAATCACTTAACACTAGTTGGATGTGTAAAGCAGCCAACAGTTTTCTACTTTAATAATGATCGAAACTTTTTATTTTTTTAACACTGGTTGGTTTTTGACTAAACTACTCTCATTGGAACTAGATTTTTGTTTTTTTTTTTTGAAGCCCAGTTCACTCTTCTGTGGTTTAGAAAACTGTGTGATACAATTTGATAATATTTCCCGTCATTTGTTCCTAAGGATGTGTGTGTGTTTACTTTTGAACCAAAGGAAAGCTATCAGATAGAATCTTTTGGTGGGGGGAGGGTAGAGTGGGAAAAAGAATGACTTCAGTGCAGTCAAATGAGGAAAGAAAAGGATAATAGAACTTTGTTTTTAAGTAATTGAGAAATATAAAAAATAGTCTAAATTAGAGAGTTACTAGAAGATACAGGAAAAAAAATAGTCCTTAAAAAAAGAACGATGGAATATTGGAAAGACTTCTGCCTGGACACAGGGAGATGTTATAGCTCTCTCTGCAAGGAAGAATGATGTCATGGAGTTCAGTTCTGCTGTGGTAAAATTCCATGTTTGCAGGGTTGAAAACAACGCTCCCAAAGAGATCTCCTCATGCAGCTAAGCCTGGTGGGGTGGCCGTCGAATCTTGGGGAATTATCTTTGGCATAAGGGGAAAAAACCAAGGTGTTGTAGTCATACAACATGCACCTAAGGAATATGTCAGCTGACACCTTTTCCCACTAAACTTATACTGTCAGCAGAACTGCATCCTTTTATCTATTGCTGGGACCTTAAGGATAAAATATTGTTTAGGCTGAGAAAGCTCCATGTTTCCACGGCTCTGCATTCTAACTATGGCTGTTACAGCCATTGTAGGAGACAGATCGGCCTCCTGGTCAACCTTAGAAGTGAGGGATGTACCCCACCCATCTATCCCTAAATAGCCCATTAGGAGACCATGTAAGAATAGACCTGCACTTGTTTTTGTTTTCTATAAAGGTCAAGAGCAGAAGGGCTTGTGGCTTTTTTATTTTTACATCCCAATACTGTTATAAAAAAGTTCTCAGTCTTATTTTTTACCGAGTGGGGCGCTAAGTGAGGAACTGAAGTTTTTTATTGTGGAGTAGATGGCTCTCTTTGCCTCTCCTAAGAAATATTTAAAAAAAATGATATTCAAAGAGTTATTTATTTTATTCTAATGGGAAACTGAATGAAGGCTAGGATAGGTTTAGTCGAATGGTTTAAAATATGAAAATTATTTGGGATGCTTGGCTGTCACTCACTTATAAATTCACTTCAGTGTAAACACTGAAAATAAGCATTAATGGTGAAAATAAGCATTTATGTGTGAAAGTGTTTTAAATAAATTTTAAAACTCATTTCCTGAGAAGTGTTAACGAAGCTCCAACCATGTACCAAGCATAGTACTGAAAACCAAGCTTAGGTGGTGAACAAAATAAACATGATTCCTGCCCACAGGAAATACACAATGTAGTGGTGGAGTGGTGGTGGTAGGGGGTAGAGCTTAAACAGTAAACTCATAATAACAAATTGGGAGAACTGCTATGACAACAAAGAATGGGGGACCTAAGAGAAAAGAATTTTAGGCAGACAAGGACTCATAGTGAAAGTAATATTTAAGCTAAGACCATTGAAGGGTACTGAGCAAGGGAATTAGATTGATGCTAATGTATTGAGATAAGAGCTTGTGTGTACACACAACACATGCTTTTAGGCTCTTACAGTTTTCCAAGTGTGTTGAAGGCGTGTGTGTAGGGGATGGGGCGGAGGGGGGAGCTGAGTAAGAAATTCTTGAATATTCTTGGGGGCCACTCAGAGTAGGGTTTGCATGGTGGTCTACATACTGTTTAGGACCAAGGCACAATAAATCAAGAGACCCTCTTCTAGGAGAAATGGCAGAGAGGACTTTGGGACTTACATTTGAGCCTAGACTCTGGGATTAAAATTCTTACCCAGAATAGGGGCTGTAGATGCTGCACTCCACTCTGACTCACAGAGGTCCTCTGATTTGGGAACATGTCCCCAAATTCCTCTAAAAGAAGGTGTTTATAAACTAATAAAGTCACATGTCATGTGGGAGCCCCCTAAATTGTAAACTCTGTGACTTAGGTTTCTTTTACCACTAGAAACCACCATCTCTAGATCCAACTTCCTCATGGTCCAACATGGCTGCTAGAGATTCATCATCACATCACCTTTCCAGCAAGCAGGTTGGAGGAAGGAAAAATGAAGAGTGCATCTTTTCCTTATAAGATGTCTAGAAAATTCTTCCTCACACTTCTTGTTCCATTTTATTGCTCAGAATTTCAGTAACATGGCCACTCCAGATTGCAGGGGAGGGTGCAGTGTTTCTGGGTAATAATCTGGGTTCTATTCCTCAGGAGAAAGGGGAGAATGGTGGTTGAGGTAGGGGCACCCTGAAATGCCCCTTCTCTACTTCTCCAGGGACAAATCCTTCCAGACAGGGCTTAAGTATGACTGCCTCTGAGGCAGACTCCCTGATTCCTCTAAGCCCACTAATCCTTCTCTGTGCACCCCTGACATTTAGAATTCACCTGTGTTAGAAAAGTTGTCATATTTCACTGTAATGAAATGCTTGCTTGGGACCTGCCTACTTTGATAAACCCCACAGCTCTTGCGGCCAAGGTCTGGGTCTTAGTGATCGTCCCTCTCTTCTTCGGTTTATTCACTTCGCTCCCCATTAGGGCCCCAGAGCCATATTCCCCACTGCCCAAGAGAATTCTCAGTGAGCCTTTGCCCAGCTGCGATTGCCTGATTGGCACTTGGACTCTGCTGTGGCAGAGAAAATAGACTCTGTTGCTGCCCTGACAGGAAGCAAAAAAAAATTTTTTTTTTTAAAGATGTTAAAAAAAGCAGTTTGCCCAATAGTTGCCTGGAGACAGTCAGTGATTGGACACTTGGAAAGTGACTCCACTCTTGGCTCTTTAGGAGGTGATATCAGTTGAAGGAATTATTTAGGAGGCCACCCTTTGCCTCAGGTTGGACTGGGGCAGGGCTCACTGCACTTGGCGTTCCTGTCTGCAGGGCTGGAGAGCAGACATTGCTTTTCTTTAAATAAACATGCTCTCCAGCATTCTGCCCCAGGGCTCTCACCTCCTCTTTCTCTCCCCACCTCAGCCAATCAGTCAGTCTCCTCTCTCTCCCCCATTGTAGGATCTAGCTAAAGAAAAAGCACAGAGGAATTTTATTGCAGTGGCCATCTGTATGAGTTCTTATTAGATAGATATTTTTTTAAAGGACAATACCGTGTAAAAACTAGCGACCAGCAGCTGGTATTAATAAGTGACTCTGGCTATGACCATTCATTTTTATGACCCAATGGAAACACTGAGAAATGGCATCCTCTCTGCCTTTCCTACAGAAAATTAAAAAAAGGAGCTTGTGGAGCTGAATGTTGTTATCAACCAGCAGATGTGGTTGCCGCCTGTTTCCTCAGGAACCTTGCAAGATGTCATAAATAGGAGGGGTGGGTGACAAGTGGAAGCTTGATTCATGGTATTGTAAGAGTTGACAGAGTGTGATAATGTAGTGATACGGGAGCTAGTTCAGTGACAAATAAAAATAATAATAGTTACACTTCTAGAGCACTTACGTGGCAGTGCTAGTCTAGGTGCTTGAGTTACTATAGAATATAATATAAATTAATATAATATAATATGATATAATATGATATAATAAATAACCTAGCACTGTGACCAGCAGATAAGGTGCTTCTCAGGTAAGCACCATTTTATGCCCATTTTATCAATACATGACGGGACAACCAGAGCACCGAAGTGTTAACCGATTTGCTTGAAATCACACAGTTAATAGATGGCAGAGCTGGGATTTGCATCCAGGCAGTTCTGTTCCAGAGCTTGAGCCTGGACTGGTGAGTGCTATGCTCTAGAAGGAAAAGCAAGACTTCTAAAAGGACCGTGATCCCAACAATCTAAGCAAGCAGATGACCTGCCCTCCCTCCGTCTTCCTCTTTCCCTTAGCAGCTGGGTAGTGAGCATCTTCTGTGTGCATGGTACTGTTAGTTGCTAGGAAACAGTTCCACCTCTGTGACTCTTGAGCACATTCCCTGAAACTGGAACCCTTCCATTGCTTTTAAAAAGATAAATTTTGGCAGGCAAATGGTTAGGACTGTGATGAAAAACCATTACAGGAGCAGAATAAGCCATAGCCAATGGGTGGAACTATTTTTACTCCTTTTCTCTTCACCAATCTCTTTGAGACCTGGCTCCCCATCTGTATTCAAGAAGCCCTAGAACAGAAATTATTATTAACAGGAGGAAGAAAAACATGTGTAGTTAGTGTATGTCCCTGCCAGGCATTGTTCTGGGTGCTCTGCATTTGTCATCCTATTTAGTCCTTGTGTAACACAGATATCCATTGCCCACTGAACCAGTTCAAGGGGCTTTACTGTGCCCGTTCCAGTAAGTTTCACTCATGTTAAGACTGGCAGGCAAGTTGGTCAGGACTCTGATCCAAAGTGGCTCCAAGGCCCTCAAATGATGCCCCTCGAAATGGTGCTTCTCTTGGCCTACACACCTGGTACCTCCTGGTCACAGCTCCACTCTCAGACCCCTTACCTGGCATGGGCCCCTGGTGTTCCGAGCAAATACAGTTGACTCTGCTATAATTTGCGGTTCTGTAGTATGAATTATTGCATATGCAATTGGGAAGTAGGGAGTGGTGATGCTTTTAAGATGCAAGTTGCAATGGTTTGTGTGAGATTTTTCTGAGTACCTTAGTATTTTGCATCACCACTTAGCAGTAATTGAAAGCAAAGGAGACTAGTGGAAGTGAACTGGGGAGGTCTTGTTCTTGCTCCGGGCTCCGTTTGGCTTTGTGCTTATTAAACGCCCTGGTTTCCCCAGATCTTCCTGCATTTTATCTTATCTCCATAATGCAGCAGCTTCAGTCTTTCCTCACACCCTTTCCATGCTGCACCCTTGCCTCTCCTCACCTTTTGGGTAAAAGTCCCACGTTTATTCTATAATAGGAAATAGAAAACCTTTTATTATCTGGGCTAGTCATTCTCAGGTTCTTACTGTTTTTGTTAGCCTTCTGGTTACAAAGTTGGATGGGATTTAGCCTTCTGCCCCAACTCTAAATTTTCCATGAGCCCTGTTATTTTCTAGTGTTTGATGTTGCCAAATAGGAGGTTTTCAGTTTTTTGTTTTGCTTTGGGACACGATTCATTCATTTTCAGGAACGTGCATTGTTGTATAGTAGAAATACTTGGATCTTAATGTTTCGTGCAGACGTACTACCCCTCACTCATGTGCTCACACACACACATGTATAAAACAACAGCTGGGAGATTCCTGCTGCTGGAACTTGGGATCTTGGCTCGTAAGGTTTTTTAGGAACGTCACATTTTCTGCCTACTGTCAGATGGCCTTGGACAGCGTTCCCCGGAGGAGCTCCTACTGATTGTGGAGAGGTGGTGGAATAGTGCAGTTTTTTCCTGAGGCATCTTTCCTTGGGATTTCGTGCCTTGGTAGTACTTCAAACAGCACCCTTCTCCCCAAGGGAACCTATGACAGTTATTTGTCATGGGCGAGAAGCTTTTGGGAGGTGAGTTGGAAATGAGGAAATGGAGACTTGAGGGTAAGTGTAGGTGGTTTGTCCGAGGGTTGCTGGCTTCTAGGCTATTACTCGTGTGGCCTTCCTGAGCCAGTATATACATATTGTCAACTTGTCTCAGTTTGGGACATTATATATATGTCCCAAATTGTATATATTTATTGAGCATATCCTGGGAACTCGGGAGTAGATTAGACAAATGTGGTCCCCATTCTTGTGAAGTTACATTCTACCAGGAGAGACAGACCCTGAACACAGAATTCTGTGTGTGTGTGTGTGTGTGTCTGTGTGTGTGTGTGTGTTCAGAAAGGGAAGAGCAGGTTGTGTGGACATGGAGAGGGTTGGGCCTCCTTTGGTCTGTGGGGCCTCAGGCAGCCTCTCTGAGGAAGTGCTGTCTAAGCTGAGACCCAAGGGATGAACAGGGACTGGCCAGACAAAAGAGAGCAGGAAACTGTGTTCCAGGTGGAGGCTGGAGGTTGTGCAAAGACTCCAAAGGGAGAATTGGAGGAGGCCAGTGAGGGGGAGGTGATGGGAGTCAGGGCAAGGGAGGTGTGAGATGAAGCTGAAAGGCAGGGTGGAGGGAGAGCTGGTGCAGAAGGCCAGAGTCAAAGGGCTGCCTGGCCCTAGCCTGGGGCCGTGGCTGGCTCTCTCTTGGAGGACAGGGATCCGATTTTCTCCATAGTTCCTCACATTATCATTGTTCATGACAATAATTTGTGAGGGCTTATTGCCTGGCTGGCCCTATTCTTCTAAGCATTTAACTTCTCAACCATCCTGTGAGCTAGGTGCAAACTCTTATTACTCCCATTTTACAGAGAAATAAGTAAATGGTCGAAGGTCACACAGTCATTAGATGGTGGAGCTGATCTTCAAACCAAGGGTGTCTGGCTGCTTTCCCTGTGCTGGTAACCACCATGCTGTGGAATGTGATACAGACTCTTCACCGAGAGCAACCTTGAGGGATGTTGGTGAGGATGTGGGGGCAATAGTGAAGGAGGGTGGGGTGGGGGTGGGGATGATGCCCCAGGAGGCTGGAGGCCAGCGTTGGCTTTAGACATGTTTAAAGAAACTCCCCAAATGAATCTCTTTACTCAATACACTGCTTGATAGTTGCTGCCACCTGGAAAGGAAAGTGATTGTATCCAGATGAGGCCCCAGGCATCTCCCCAGCTCTACATTCTAATGCATATGTGGTCTTGGTCCCCAAGTGGCCTGATGGACCCTGGGGTTGCTCTGACATGATATGCCACTCACTTTTGTTTTATTTTATTTTATTTTATTTTATTTTATTTTATTTTATTTTTTTAAGAACTTTTATTGAGATACAGTTAACATACAATAAACTGCATATATTTAGAGTGTAAAATTTGGTATCCCAATCTCCCAATTCATTCCCCCCCAACCCTCCCTGCTTTCCCCACTTGATGTCCATATGTTTGTTCTCTACATCTGGGTCTCTATTTCTGCCTTGCAAACCGGTTGATTTGTACCATTTTTCTATATTCCACATATATGTGTTAATATACGTATTTGTTTTTCTCTTTCTGACTCACTTCACTCTGTATGACAGTCTCCAGGTGCATCCATGTCTCTACAAATGTCCCAGTTTCATTGCTTTTTACAGCTGAGTAGTATTCCATTGTATATATGTACCACATCTTCTTTATCCATTCATCTGTGGATGGACATTTAGGTTGCTTCCAGGTCCTGGCTATTGTAAATAGTGCTGTAATGAATGCTGGAGTGCATGTGTCTTTTTGAATTATGGTGTTCTCTGGATATATGCCTGGCAGTGGGATTGCTGGGTCATATGGCAACTCTATTTTTAGTTTTGTAAGGAACCTCCATACTGTTCTCCATAGTGGCTGTATCAATTTACATTCCCACCAACAGTGCAAGAGCGTTCCCTTTTCTCCACACCCTCTCCAGCATTTACTGTTTGTCGATTTTCTGATGTTGCCCATTCTAACTGGTGTGAAGTGATACCTCATTGTCGTTTTGATTTGCATTTCTCTAATAGTTAGTGATGTGGAGCAGCTTTTCATGTGCCTTTTGGCCATGCGTATGTCTTCTTCGGAGAAATGCCTGTTTAGGTCTTCTGCCCATTTTTCGATTGGGTTGTTTGTTTTTTTGATATTGAGTTGGATGAACTGTTTATATATTTTGGAGATTAATCCTTTGTCTGTTGATTTGTTTGCAAATATTTTCTCCCATTCTGAGGGTTGTCTTTTCGTCTTGCTTATAGTTTCCTTTGCTGTGCAGAAGCTTTGAAGTTTCATTAGGTCCCACTTATTTATTTTTGTTTTTATTTCCATTACTCTAGGGGGTGGATCAAAAAAGATCTTGCTGTTATTTACGTCGAAGAGTGTTATTCCTATGGGTAAACCACTGACTTTTAAATTCAATCAAGAGTTGTAAATTGTATAATGTGCTAAAATTTTTTTCTTATTCATTTGGTTTTATATGAGTGTGTGTTTAGTAATTTTCTTTCATTCAAATATTCTTTTGTGTGTTTTAGTATTCTGATGGTTGCAACAAGCAGAAATCCAACCCAAATTGGCTTCACAAAAAAAAGATGGCTTATTGGCCTGTTGACAGTCTGGAGGTAGATTCCTACTTCAGACGAGGCTGACTCAGCAGCTCCACGGTATCAGCAAGGACAAGAATTCTCTCAGCCTTTCAACTGTGCTGTACATTGCATGGCTCATGCTCTGGCTCTATGTAATGTATCCATGCCTGCCCTACCCCATCCCAGAAAGTCCAGGCTTTTCCATTTCAGGACTTGTCTGGACAAGAGCAATTCCAGTCCTCATATGCTCTTTATACCCTCTGGCCAGAGAAAGGAGATGCATCCCTCTTTCATGATCACTAGGGGACTAGATGAGTTGATTAGCTTAAGTCAATCTGGGTCCACCCTGGTCTATCCGTACCACAGGCTGCTACCCAACAGTGACGTGGTGAATTCCCTAAAGGAAAACCTGGGGGAAGTAGATGATGATGAGATCACCAACAAATGTTACCAACATTTTAATTAAAATGTGATAATGCATAGGAACGCATATGTGGATGACAAGACTATAGAGAAATAGTTAAAAAATTCAGAACAATGGCTATTTCTTGGGGGTGAATTTGGGATTATAATCTAACATTGGTTAAAAAAGGCATTAATAGATTGTTTCGTTCCTATTTTTAGAAGACTAGAAAAGGGTCAGTTTTAGAGATATCATTGAGTGTCAGGTGCCCAACCCAGCACTTAACTGGTTCTACTAGGTATAAAAATGTGATTGAGTGAATCAGATTGATTTTGAAGTATTGATTAAAAAGTAATATGACTCACACAACTTAATAGCAAACCTAAAAACACCATGATTAAAAAATGGGCAGAGAAACTGAACAGACATTTTTCCACAGAGGACATACAGATGGCCAACAAGTACATGAAAAGGTGCTCAGCATCACTAATCATCAGAGAAATGCAAGTCAAAACCACAATGAGATATCGCCTCACACTTGTTAGAATGGCTGTTCGCAAAGACAGTAAATAACAAGTGTTGGTGAGGATGTGGAGGAAAGGGAACCCTTATGCACTGTGGGTGGGTATGTGAATTGGTGCAACAACTATGGAAAACAGTTCGGAGGTTCCTCAGAAAGTTAAAAACATAACTACCATATGATTCAGCAATTCTACTTCTGGGTATTTTTCCAAAGAGAACAAAAACTCTAATTCAAAAAGGTGTATGCACCTGTATGTTCATCACAGCATTATTTACAGTAGCCAAGATGTGGAAACAATGTAAGTGTCCATCAGCGGATGAATGGAGAAAGAAGATGTGGTACGTATGTATGCAACGGAATAGTACTCAGCTGTAAAAAGAAGGAAATCTCGCCATTTGTGACAACACGAATGGAACTTGAAGGCATTTATGCTAAGTGAAATAAGTCAGACAGAGAAAGACAAATATTGTATGATCTTACTTATAGGTGGAATCTTTAAAAAAAAAAAGTTGAACTTGTGAAAACAGAGAGTAGAAAAATGTTTGCCAGGAGTTGAGGCTGGGGGAAATAGGAAAAGGTTGGTAAAAGGGTGCAAACTTTCAGGTATAAGATGAATCAGGTCTGAAGATCTAAGGCATAACATGATGAGTATAGTCAGTAACAGCTACAGTTGTATAATTGAAATTTGCTAAGAGAGTAGAACTTAATGTTCTCACCAAAAAAATCCCATATATATGTTCACACATATATAAATAAATATGTGAGGTAACAGAATGTGTTAATTTACTAGATTGGAGGAATCTTTTCACAATATATATACATGTATGTATCAAACCATCATGACATACATTTAAAATATAATTTTGTCAATCATATTTCAGTAAAACCGAAAAATATAACATAAAAAGGCCCAATCTGGGTACTTCAATTTTCCCTTTTTTCTCAATATAACTGGCCTTTTTACTGAATTATAAAAGAGCAGCTTTTAAAAAATGTTAGAAATGAAAGTATCCAATGCCAGAATCTGACTTGTTTTGCCCATTAAATTTCATATTCCTCAGGTAAGGATGTATTCCGTGGAGCCTGAAGCCTAGGAATAGCAAAACCACGCAGTTGCCGCTTGCTGGAGAATGCTCGCCTCTGCGCCTGCACTCCCCAGGCTCGCGGGCCTTCTAAAAGCGGGTAGGGCGGCTGTCGCCCACTGATCCTCGGGCTGAGTGACCCAGATTGGCACAGCACAGCTGGATCCGACGCAGAGCCTGTACGGGAAAGAGGAGGGTAAAAATAAAAACTGGTTGGACAGTTTAGGTGAAGTCAGGCTGCTTGAAAGCTCACTGGACACTTTGCTTGTCCTTGGTCAGATTTTCACTTTTTTTTTTTGAGGGGTAGTAGGGGTTACAGGGATGGTTTTCTAGGTTTCTTAAATGGGAAAATAGTTTCATATAGCACAGCAAAACACAGTCAAAGGTGCTTTTTCTACATGTAGAAAATATGTTTTTTGAGTTTAGAATATTTTACCTGTAACATGAGTTTCTTATTTATCCCACTATTCAATATTCAAGTCTTTAATAAAACTTTTTTTTCAAAGGCATCTCTTTAATGGAATTACTGTCTGAAATAAGACACTTCTCTCTCTTTCATTCTCTCTTTGATAATAGAGTGAAATGAGCTTGTCATTATAGGTTTTCTTTTTAGATAGTTTTCTTTGTTATAAAAAGAAAAAAGTAGCGGTGTTTAAGTATGGTGTCAATTATCTAATGAGAATAGTTTTTCAATCCTGTCATTTTTTTGGATTTTGACATTTCTATTTTAAAGTGTGGATTTGCTAATTTTTGAAGCTCTGGTCCTTATTAGTGGAAATTTTGAGATTTTTATTTTTGGCATTTGACCAAGGTATTTTTTTAAATTGCAAAAGCAGATTCTATGTCACGTTTTCCTCAGTTATTGATAGCTTTGAACCATGTGACCTTTTTTCCTTCTGAATGCTTTGTGTCTTTTAATGTAAGCATCTCTCTGTGATCTGTAGATTGAAAATTAAATCCCCAAATGGACTTTGCCTTGAAATAGCAATATAAAAGAATATTAAATATTGATATTTAAAATATATGGAGAATATGGGTGTAAATTATTTTAAAAATAAAATGAAAAAAATGATCTCAAAATACCCTAGTGGAGACACATTTCTGAAAAAATATCTTTTTAATGCAATGTTTATATCATAATGCTAGTTTGGAATAAGAGTTCTAAGAGTTTCTTACATATTTATTAAGTTACTCATTATTTTAAAATCTACTAAGAGACTAAATGCCTATGGGTATCTTTTGGGGGTGATAGAAATATTCTAGAATTAGATAGTGGTGATGTTTGCCCATTTATTTATAGTACTTAGTGAAAATACTAAAATATTCTGAATTATACATCTAAAAGAGTGAGTTTTATGTTAAAAAATTCTATTAAGAGATCTTACTGTTGTTAGAACTATTCTTAAGACATGTAAAAAACACATGAAATTAAGGTATATGTTAATCAACTCTTGGTACAGTAGTGCAGTGTGACATACCACCCACCAAAACTCACAGTGGCAGATAGCGATTGTTTCTTTCTTTCTTTCTTTCTTTTTCTCATGGATCCAAGGGTCTGCTGGAGCAGTTCTGCTTCAAGCTCTCGGTTGGCTGCATTTGGATCAAGGCTGTGGCTTGAGTTCAGATCTGCTTCGTGTGTGTTTGTTCTCCTTGAACCAGAGGCTACCTGGGAGATGTCTTCATGGCAAATGAATGACAGGTGCACCAGAGCCCAGCCAAATCATGCAACGGATTTAAATTCTCCACTTGCATCACATCTCCTCACATTCCACTACCAAAGCAAGTGATGTGGCCAAGTCAGTGGGACAGGGAAAGACATTCTGCTCACAGTAGGAGGGGAATGAATATTCTTCAAACAATTCTCCAGTCTATCATAAAGTGTGGTTCCTGATAGCCACAAAGGGAGAAGAGAACATTTCTCCCTGGGTAGGGATCAGGATCTTTGAGGAGATGGGCATTGGGTTGAGTCTTGATAAATGAGCAAGTGTTGTCAGTTGGATGGGGAAGATAAGGGTGAGGAGAGATGAGAGCAAGGGTTGAAGAAGGGCCTTCTAGATCACGAGAGCGGCTTGAGCGGAGGCATGGAGATTTGCAGGAGCAGGGTATGTTTAGGAAGCAGCAGGGCCAGAGTATAGCATTTGGAAAGGGCTGCTGGGAGAAAAGACTGGGTCCTATCCATGAAGACCTTGTGCACCATGCCTTAGGGTTTGGTGTTGAAACTGAAAAGACTGGGCTCTGGAATCCGACAGCCTGAGTTCAAAACTTGACCCTTCCATTTACTAGCTCTGTGACTGTGGGGAACTTAGCTTTTTTGTGCCTTAGTTGGTCTGTAAAATGGTAAGAGTATTCTCAATGCCTACCTCATGAACTGTTAGCATTAAAAAGTTAACACACATACGGCCCCTATAAAAGTGCTTGATGTATAATCAAGTGCTTAATAGGTGTTGACAGCTATTAGTATTTTTAAATGGAGTTTAGATTTTATCTGCAAACAATGAGGAATAACCGAAAGTAAGGAAGGGACATAATTTATTATGTTTTGGGAAGATGACCTTGGTGGTAAGGAAGGGAATGATTATGGTGGTCAGTATTGAAGCAGGGAAGCCAGAGGGTTGTTGCAGGAATATAGATGAGGTGGTGATGGCAACAATAGAATGTGAGAGACATTAAGGATATAACACTGTTGAGATTTAGTGACTGAATGGATGCAGGAGGTGAGAGAAATGGAGAAATTGAGAGTGACTTCCAACTTGATGGCTTGATCAACTGGATGGTTTGATTTTTGAGATCGGGAACATAGAAAGAGGAGTGATGTGAGGAGAAAGAGGTTGAGTTCATGTTTGAATGTGTTTTTGGAGGAGCCTATGAACCATCCAAAAATGTTTAAGAAACACGGTCCTTTGGCTGTAAGAGGACAGTGTGAATTGCTTTGAGTGATTGCAATGATTTAAGGCTTGGTAGGGGGTGTAAAAGCAGGGAGAGGGAGTGTAGCACTTGACAGTAATGAAAGGAGACAGTTGTAAATAGCAGGGAGAGAGGAACATAGGTTACAGTAGGATTTGTTTTGTTCCCTATTTGAAGATGGGAGAGACTTGAATGTATTAGATGGCTTTGAGAGAGGAGGAGGGAAGACATTGATTATATACCAGTGAGAAGGAATGATGGATAAGACAAGTTCCTGAGACACACAGGAAGGGAATTTAGAGGGGATGTAGATAGGAGAATGGACACTTCTAGATACTTGTCAAGAAAACTGTTAAAAGTTTTGTGACAGTGTCTTAGTTATCGGTTGCCGTATAACAAATTAATCCCAAACACAGCAGCTTAAGTCAACAGATGTTTATCATTTCTCAGTTTCTGTGTGTCAGAAATTTAGGAAGATTAGATGGGTGGTTCTGTCTCAGGGTCTTTTCTGAGGCTGCAAACAAGATGTAGGCTTGGGGTACAGTCATCTGAAGGCTTGACAGGGGCCAAAAGATCCTCTTCTAAATCGGCCCACCCATGTGAGCAGGAGCTTCAGGTCTTTGCTGGCTGTTGGCAGGAGGTCTCAGTTCCTTGCCACGTAGGCCTCTCCATAGGGCTGCTTGTGTGTCCTTATGCCAGCTCACTTCCTCCTTGAGTGAGTGATTCGACAGACTAAGGAGGATGCCACAATCTTCTTTACTTATGACCTGGCCACAGACTTCACAGGCTTCCATGTCTGCCACATTGTATTTCTTAGGAATGGGTCACTAAGTATATAACTCACACTCAAGAGGAGGGGAATTAGAATTCACTTTCTCAAAAAAATTTTTTTACTGGAGTATAGTTGGTTTACAATGTTGTGTTAGTTTCAGGTATACAGCAAAGTGAATCAGTTATACATATACATATATCCACTCTTTAAAAAATTTTTTTTTAGATTCTTTTCCCATATAGGCCATTACAGAGTATTGAGTAGAGTTCCCTGTGTTAAACAGAAGGTTCTTATTAGTCATCTATTTTATATATAGTAGTGTGTTTATGTCAGTCCCACTTTTTGAAGGGAGGAACATCAAAGAATTTTAAACCACCATAAGTTCCTTTAGCATTTGTTGTAGGGCTGGTTTGGTGGTGCTGAATTCTCTTAGCTGTTGCTTGTCTGTAAAGCTTTTGATTTCTCTGTGGAATCTGAATGAGATCCTTGCTGGGAAGAGTATTCTTGGTTGTAGGTTCTTTCCTTTCATCACTTTAAATATATCGTGCCACTCCTTTCTGGCTTGCAGAGTTTCTGCTGAGAAATCAGCTGTTAACCTTATGGGAGTTCCCTTGTATGTTATTTGTCATTTTTCCCTTGTTGCTTTTAATAATTTTTCTTTGTCTTTAATTTTTGTCAATTTGACTACTATATGTCTTGGCATGTTTCTCCTTGGGTTTATCCTGCCTGGGACTCTGCGTTCCCTGGACTTGGGTGGCTGTTTCCTTTCCCATGTTAGGGAAGTTTTCGACTATAATCTCTTCCAATATTTTCTTGGGTCCTTTCTCTTTCTCTTCTCCTTCTGGGACCCCTATAATGCAAATGTTGGTGCATTTAATGTTGTCCCAGAGGTCTCTTAGGCTGTCTTCGTTTCTTTTCATTCTTTTTTCTTTATTCTTTTCTGCAGCAGTGATTATTACCATTCTGTCTTCCAGGTCACTTATCCGTTCTTCTGCCTCCGTTAATCTGCTATTGGTTCCTTCTAGTGTATTTTTCATTTCATTTATTGTGTTGCATATCTCTGTTTGTTTGTTCTTTAATTCTTCTATGTCTCTGTTAAACTTTTCTTGCATCTTTTTGATCTTTGCATCCAGTCTTTTTTCAAAGTCCTGGATCATCTTTACTATCATTATTCTGAATTCTTTTTCTGGAAGGTTGCGTATCTTCACTTCATTTAGTTGTTTTTCTGGAGCTTCATCTTGTTCCTTCATCTGGTATAAAGTCCTCTGCCTTTTCATTTTCTCTGTCTTTCTGTGGCTGTGGTTTTCAGTTCCACAGAACGAAATACTGCTGATACTGCTTGATCCTGCTGTCTGCCCTCTTGTGGAGGAGGCTATTTAAGAGGCTTGCGCAAGCTTCCTGATGGGAAGGACTGATGGTGGGTAGGGCTGGGTGGGTGGAGCTCAGTAAAACTTTAATCGATTGTCTGCCAATAGGTGGGGCTGTGTTCCCACCCTGTTGGTTGTTTGGCCTGAGGCGACCCAGCACTGGAGCTTACAGGCTCTTTGGTGGGGCTAATGGCAGACTCCAAGAGGGCTCACACCAATGAGCACTTCCCAGGATCCCCGCTGCCAGTTGTCCCCATCCCCACAGTGAGCCACAGCCACCCGCCACCTCTGCAGGCGACCCTCCAACAGCAGCAGGTAGGTCTGGTTCAGTCTCCTATGGGGTCCCTGCTCCTTCCCCCTGGGTCCTGGTGCACACACTACTTCTTGTGTGCTCTCCAGGAGTGGAGTCTGTTTCCCCCAGTCCTGTGGAGGTCCTACAATCAAATCCAGCTGGCCTTCAGAGTCTGATTCTCTGGGGATTCCTCCTCCCATTGCCAGACCCCCAGGTTGGGAAGCCTGATGTGGGGCTCAGAATCCTCACTCCAGTGGGTGGACTTCTGTGGTATGACTGTTCTCTTGTTTGTGAGTCGCCCACCCAGTGGTTATGCGATTGGATTTTATCGTGATTGCGCCCCTCCTACCATCTTATTGCAGCTTCTCTTTTGTCTCTGAATGTGGGGTGGTTTTTTTGGTGAGTTCCAGTGTCTTCCTGTTGATGATTGTTCAGCAGTTAGTTGTGATTCTGGTGCTCTTGCAAGAGGGAGTGAGCGCATGTCCTTCTACTCCGCCATCTTGAACCCGTCATCTAAACCACCATAAATGGCTACAAAATCAACATGTACTTTTAACTGTAATTGATCGGGTATCATGCTTTATATATAAGGGATTCAGTAGTAGATATTCTGACATATAATCATTTGTCCTAATCCAGTCTATTTGGATAAATGGTGAGTTTGAGATGTTGTCCTAGATGTATTTTCCAAAATGGATGTAGTCTTTTAAACTAGAAAAGTGTAAACAATAACAGCAACAAACAACACAGGAATAAAAGAGCCTTGGAGCCCAGAATCTCACCTGATATAGATAATCACTGGTAATATGGACCATTTATACCTAAACCTGTATTGCTCAAAATTTTGCTTGATTCTGGAGCTTTTCGTTCCAACAAAATCTTACAGAGATTTGGAGTTTTCTCGAATTTTATTTTTTTAAATAGCCATGCAATAGTAATTGCTGCCTCCCTGTTAGCGGAGAGCTTGTGCGCAGCAGTTTTCAGCTCTGGCTGCACGTTAGAATCACTTGGGAGCTTTTGATTTAAAATGATCTGGATCAGGGCCTGGGCACTGTTATTTCATAAAAGTTTCCCCCGCGTGATTCCAACGTGCAGCCAGGGTGGAGATCCCAGCAGATGACAAAACAAGCAAGAGTAAGTTGCACAGGGCAATATTGGCAGATGTAAGATTTAAAACATATTTTCATGATTGTTTCTGTGGGGTTGTGTGAAGGGATGTGCATCCAGGGAACAGAGTTGTAGTTTCTGCCAACAACATCATTCCTCGTTTATATGATGGAATAAAATATCAGTATTTCATGGTGGATTCTAAAGAAGAGTATGAAATTCCAGACACCTGAGCACGTTTGACAACAGTTTCTTTTAGGAGGATCTTCCTATTTTCTGTGTCGCATCACAGCTGTCCCAGAGTGTAAGCTCATATTGTAGTTACTGTCCTTTGTGTGAATACATTCATTTATTAAATAACAAGTTCTTGAACGCCTACAATGTGCCAGGTACTGCCAGGCACTGAATGCCCAAGGAAGAATAAGACATAGATTCTTGCTTCAAATGAGTGGCTTTTCATCTCAGTGTAGGAGAGAAGCAGGCATACAAATAAGAGGAAGCAAAGGTAAGAAAAGTTTAAGAACTGTTATTAAAACAGCAGCAACCAGTCAGAACAGCTCAGTGGCTGTGGCTCCGGCCACAGGTAGTTGGTTCAGTGCATACTGGCTGCCCTGAGTGTAGGTAACACAAAATATAATATTTTAAATACCCAAAGAGAAATGTAAACAAGAGGGAGCAGAGAGAAAAGAACACTTTTATAATTCCAAATTCATAATTCCCTCACAGAGGGAAGAGGATCAGTATGGTTGGTTGCACCCATTCTTCATGCTGTCCAATATGCACCCTTTGCCAAGTGAATGCAGTTCTTCTTACTAGAGAGGTGGAGTCTATTTCCCTACCCCATGGATTGGGGAAGCCCTTTTGACTTGCTTTGGCAAATAGAATGTGGCAGAAGTAAGGCTGTGCCAGTTCCAAGCTTAGGCTGTAAAGTGCCTTGAGTAACTTTGCTTGTTCTTACTCATCTGCCATCGCTGCGACGTGATGCCCAAGACAGCCTGCAGGAGGACGAGAGACCACGGACAGAGCAAAGTTGCCCCATTTGTCCCAAACGTGGCCATCCTAGATCAGCAAACAGCCAGCCACACCTATATCAGGGTTCCTCCACAGTGGTGCTGTTGACATTTGGAGCTGGGTAATTCTTTATTGTAGGGGGATGTTCATTTTAGGATGTTCACCATCCTCCTGGGCTAGATTCCACTAGATTCCAGTAGCACCCACTTCCCTCCAGTTGTGACAAGCAAAAAAAGTCTCCATACATGCCAAATATCCCCTAGAAGAGAAAACTGCCCTTGATTGAGAACCACTGCCCTAGACTTATGAGGTGGTCCATCCAGGGTCAGCAGAACTACCTAGATGCTGACCCCAGATGCTTGAGCAATAAATGCTTGTTGTTGTTTGCTGTTGAAGTTTATGGTTGTTTGTTATGTAGCATTACTGTGGACTAGGTAGCTAATACAATGCATGCAAATGTGGAAACGTGAAAATGGGAGGTAGAACTGGACAATAGCAAGTAGTCCACTGTGGTGAGAGCATGAAGAATGAGTTTGTAGGCAGAATGGGGCCGGTATGAGGTACAGACAAGGCTGAAAAGCTAGGTTAGGGGCTGTATCCACGGAGACTTTAGGTACCTTGGTATGAATTGTGAACATGATTGTTCATGGGCAGGGGAGAGCTGTGAGAAGTTTTATGCATGTATTTACTATTTATTTATAGCAGAGAGAACAGTATAATCAGTTTGTACTTTAGGCAGCAATAGGGAGGGAGGATAATTGGAGACGGGAGGGATGCTTTTGCTGTGGTTCAGTTGATTGGTGCAGAAGACCTGAATTAGGGAATAATCATAGGTTTGAAAAGGAGAGGATGGTTGCCAGAGACATTTGGGTGTAAAATTGATACAATTTGGGAATCTGTACATTGCTGCCTTTGCACATTTGGTTTCATCAATGTAAAATATCCCCTTTCCGCTGGGGATTCTCTACTCCATTTTCAGTACTCAGCTCAACACTCAAGAAAGTCTTTTTGGTGATGTCTTCCATGTCTCATGAAGGTAGAGCTTTTATAGCTGTTACCGCTGTTTTTCCCCTCCATAGGACTGTGCTTATCTTTTTAACATTGAATTTTCCATCTTTTAACAAATCATTGTAAGTCTTTCTCTTGAATATTATCAACTGCTAATTCCCTTATTAAGCACCTACTCTGTGTTTGGCTTGGTGGTAGGTGCTTGGGAGATAGCTGTGAATTAGAGAGGTATATGCTTTCCTGGAGCTTACGGTCTGTCCAGTGGAGCAACACACAGATAAACAGGCATTCACGGTACATGCTATGATGAGGGGAGTAAAGAAGGGCATGGGGGGGCGGGGGGGCGGACACTTAATCTGGAACAGAAGGTGGTAATGAAGGCCTCTTGGAGGAAGGAAATAGCAAAGGTCGGATTTGGTAATGAGGAGATAAAGCTGGGAAACTGCGGGTTTCGTGGCCCTGGATTGAGAGGAAACACAGCACATTTGAGAAACAGAAGAAAACTCAGCAAAGCGTGATGATGAAGGGCCTTGTAAATTACGATAGAGCTGTGCTGGGGAAAATCACCCTGATCGATTTTTAATCCTGGCTGCGCATCAGAACCACCTAATGGAGCTTTTAATAATGTAGATACCTGAGTCTCACTTCAAACCTGCTGAATCACCATGACCAGAGTGTGTGGCTTCTGTGTGTATGTGTATGTGTATATGTTTAAAGCTTCATGGGTACTGCTGGTGTCTGGCCAGGCTTGAGAATTACAGGCCTACAGTGGAGAGGAAGGACTGAAGGGAAGGGTAAGATTGGATCAGGGAAACCAGGGAGCCATCAAGTAATCTAGGTGGGTGATAATGGTTTGAGTGGGCTTGGAGAAAACATGTATAGAGTACGAGCTGTTTAGGAGTTAAAATCAGTAGAACTTAAGATTGATTGGTTGTAGGGGGATGGAGGAGTGTGGTTCAAGGAAGAATCCCAGGTCTCTGGCATGATCACGGAGAGGCAGGTAATATGTTTCACTGATTTAGGAAATGTCGGAGGAACAGGTTTCATGAAGATAAGGCTTTTAGTTTTAGTTGAGTTTGAGATGCTCAGTGCAACTTCCACATAGGATTGTCCACTAGATAATTGGTTATGAGAGTCTGGAGTTCAGGAGAAATAACTAGCCTGGAGGTGAAAGAACTGTAGATCATCACTGTATGATGATCTACATCACTGGAGCCTATGACAGTGGGTAAAATTGACCAGGGAGTGTGTGAGAAGGAAAAAAGGGAACTGGGAAGAACTATAACATTTAACAGATGAGTACAAGAGGAACCTACTGAAAAACTAAGATAGGGAAGTCAGGAATGTTGGTGGACAGCTAAGAGGGTGGAATCTTGGAAGCTAATGGAAGATAAGTTTTCAAGAAGGAAGAGGTGAACACAATTGTCAAATTAATTGTCAAATGCTGCCAAGAAGGCAGACAATGAACTGTAAAGTGACCACTGGCTTTGGCTACTGAAGGCTGTTGACGATCTTGGCTGGAGCTGGTTCCGTGGAGTGGAGGGGTAGAAATGAGACTGTGGCGGGGTGAGCAGTGAGTGGGAGGTGAGAAAGTGTGGACAGTGGAAGGGCCTTCATATTAGGTTCTGCCTTCTTAGTTATCATGGAATCCTCTGCACTCAAATTTTAAATAGGTGAAAGAGTGGGTAATGGTGGAGAAGGGGCTAAGGTGCTGCAAAATTTTTAACCTGGCTGATTGGGCACAGAGCAATGGCATTTGTTGAGATTTGCAGCAAGGCAGGAAGCACAGCCTGAGTTTGTTTTTGCATTTTAGGTGTGCAAGGGAGGAGATGCTAGGTGGGATTTTGGACATGTTGAATTTGATGCTCTTTTTTTTCCTGATTATTCTTGAGTAGAACGTTGTCTTCAAAATCCAGTCTAAATACAACCAGGGATCACTTGCAGATAACCCAGACTAAGTTTTTCCCTTAACTTTATAAGCTTGGGAATGTAACAGAACTTACATAAAAAAAAAAAATAAGAAATCTAGGAATTTAAGACAAAAGGAGCAACAACAGCAACAAAAACCATATTTCTGGGTATAAACGAACTAGAATTGATGGAAGGGAGAACACATCCTCTTTGGATGAGCAGGTAGGACTACTTCTGTTATGGTATTTTCAAATTGAATATTTGATTTTTCAATGTATTTAACTTCTCTGGTCTTTGAAATTGGGGAAATTCTGTTGTACTCTGGACCAATGGATAATTGTGAGCTGGCTCTCTTCCACTTGGGCGAGCTCTGTTTCCTTAATGAATGCACTTCCTTCATCTGTTAGTGATAAGCAGGCAAGTGAAGGATTCTTATCTGCATATATGGATGGAACATCTGTTTCTATTCTACTGTTTCAGCATAGACTTCTTTGCTAAGAAATTAATGCGCATAAGGAAGCCCCCTCTTATGCACAGGCACTTCACATTGAGAGCATTTGTTATCTGAGAACCTTACCTGGATTACATTGATAATTCAGATTTTTTTCCCTGATGTTGTGAATGATGCAGAAATCATTGTCATGGGTTCCCTAAATGTTGCAAGAAATCAAAAAAAAATGTAATTTTGTGGATGATGACTCTCAAGCGTATATCCTACGGGTGTTCAAGTTTGTCCGAGCGCTGTTAACACATTTTATTCTGCCTACAAGCAGCGTTCCAGAAAGGAGAGCAAAAAATCACCATGGAAACTCGGTCGAATGCTCTTATTTGTTTTTCTGAAAGGAAAATTCTAAAAGTAGATAATGAGGTATAAAAGAGCAATGCAGATTGTGTAGCTGGCTTCCAGGAAGTGAGCTCAAAAAAGAATCGATTTGGTGCCCTGTGTGGGTCAGTGTTATTTATGATCTCATTTCCCTTTTCTCATGAAGAAGGGCTATAAAAAGGTCCAGCAAATAGCCTGATGAATTTTTCTTTGTAGTGCAACCTTTTTGGAGACACCAGCAAGTATCAGGGCCAAGGATGAATGGAGAGCTGTGGGAGTTGGTAGGGGAAGGCCCTTGAGATTACATTAGACATCATCTTGATCACTAGAATAGTGTTACTAGCGTGACTTGATGAGGAAAACTTTGAGAAGGGGGAGATAAATATCGAAAAAGATATAATACATAGTCAATGCATTGATGCACTAAAAAGTGGAATCAAGTCCAGCTCCATTTTTGTGTAGGGACTGTAGGCAAGTCGGTTATCAACAGGACATCCCATTGTAGCACCACACTGGTCATCTGGAACTCAGTGGCTGGCCTCCAAAAGCTTGCTACAGTAGGCCTTCTGTGACCCCACTTGGAGAAGCACCATCAGACTTACAGGGAGGCCAGTACACATATTCAGTAGGGGAGGGATGAAGCACTCAGGCAGAGAGCCTGACTGACGAGGTTTGAATTCCAGCTACACCATCAGCAGCTGGGAGAGCTTAGGAAGGTTGCTTAATCTCTTCAAACTTCCATTTCCTTATCTATGAAATGGTTATGATAATAGCAGCTACCTCCCAGGGCTGTTTTGAGGAATAAATGAGTGAATATGTAAAAAGTACTAGAAGAAACTTCTGAAACATAGAAAGCACCAGTTATTAGCTCTGATTATTCAAGAATCTATGAGCAATGCCTTTTTGGCTGTGACTTTTTCTAAATTGGATATGTTTACAAAATGACCAGCCAAGCGATTACTTTTTGTTGTTGTTCTTTAGCAGTTACTCTTGATGAGCTAAAATGGGATAAATACAAATGGGGAGGGGAGATGTTGAAACTCAGTTTTCAATCTTGTAGCATCATGTGGAATACTGGGAGATAAGGGACAAAACATCCTGGTCCCAAGCACTTAGGAAGAGTGTGGCTATTTAGCAAAGCTGTAGCAAAAAGGACAGGCTGGATAACCATTAGATCAGTTCAAGGGTGGGGTTTCTGATGTTTACCAAACTCAGGGGTGAGTTTTCTGGTGTGCACTGTAGGAAAATAAATTGCATACCTAAATTTCTTTCTTTTTTTCTTTCTTTTTTTTTTTTTTAGCTAAAGCGGCCATTGTACCTGTGTGCTGTGGTGGACGCTTCAGCTTTTGGTCCAAAGGAGACTTTTTGATTATTTGGGCTCTCCTTTTCTCACTCTGAAGAGTGATGAAAAATTGGCTACCAAAAAGAATAAAACAGTTTTATTTCTGAGACATAAATTGTTATCCATGATAATGATTAAGTAAATACTCATGCATGTTGTATTTTTTAAAAAATTAAACAAAACTTTTTCATTTGTCTTGTTACAAAGATATGGAAATGCAGAAAATCAGAAAATATAAGTAAGGACAAATAAAAATGTTCATAAATCTTTGCATATGGAAATCTACTTATCTGACATTTTCTAGGTACATAAACATATTTTTATTTAAAAGGGGATCATATAATTTCTATTTTAAAATATATTGTAAACACATTTCCTTTTCAATGAATATACATCTATAATATCATTGAGCAATTTATTTAAAAAGATAGACTAAAAAAAGTATTTAATTATTACTCTAATCAACATGTAAGGCTTTACAATTTTTGTAAACCTGTTGTTAGATAACCAGGACTGGCCACTTGCCAGCTGTGTATAACAACAAAGTTCCTTCAACTTAAAAGATTGTTTATTTTAACAGACAAAGAAGCAGCTGCCCTCTGCATATGTATGCAGTGGGGACCATTTCTTGATGAAGGCATTTCATTTGATGAAAAATCCATATCAGTTTTGTGCGGGAGGTATAGTAGTGTTCAGTGAGGACCTGAATGGCGAACAAAGGACCAGTAGGTAATTCGCTTAGGAATCTACATTTGGTAAGCGTTTCACAACTTTTGCCAGTTAAAACTTGATATTCAGTTTCTTAAAAACGTAGCTTACTATAGACCTAGCAATTCTACTCCTAGGAATCTATATGAGAGAATTGAAAACATATATTTACACAAAAACTTGTGCACGAAGGTTCATAGCAGCATTATTCATAATAGCCAAATAAGTGGAAACAGCCCAAGTGTCTATGAACAGGAGAATGGATAAACAAAAGATGGTCTACCCATACAATGGAATACTCTGCTACTTAGGAATACAAAGGAATGAATTACTGCTATGTCCTTCAGTGTGGGTGAACCTCAAGAACATTACGCTAAGTGAATGAAACCAGATGCCAAAGACTACGCACTGTATTACTCCATTTATATGAAATATCTAGAAAGCGCAGATCTATAGAGACAGAAATCAGATTGGTGGTTGTTTGGGGCTGGAGGTGAGAGTGGGCATGGATTGCAAGTAGGCACGTGGAGGCTTTTTGAGGTGATGGAAATGTTCTAGAACTGGTTTGTAGTGATGGCTGCATAACTATACATTTACTAAAAATTATTGAGTTGGATATTTACAATGGGTGAATTTTATAGTGTGCAAATCATACATCCATAAAGCTGTTTAAAAAAAAGAAGCTTGATACTTAGTACTTGATTGTCAATACTTGAAAAAGGAAACTAAGAAGACATCTGCAGCAGAATTTCCCAACCTGTTGGCTTATCAGAATCATTCTGGGAAATTAAAAAAAGAAGTCCTTGATTTTCATACTAAGTGAAGTAAATCAGAGAAAGACAAAATATCATATGATATCGCTTATATGTAAAATCTAAAAAAAATGATACAAATGAACTTATTTACGAAACAGAAACGGACTCACAGACTTAGAAAACAAACTTACGGTTGGAGAGGGTAGAGGGGGGAAGGGGGAGATACATTGGGAGTTTGAGAATGACAGATACACACTGCTGTAAAGTAGATAACCAACAAGGACCTACTGTATAGCACCGGGAACTCTGCTCAATGTTATGTAACAACCTAAATGAGAAAAGAATTTGAAAAAGAAGAAATACCTATGTGTGTGTAACTGAATCACTTTGCTGTACGCCTGAAACGAACACAACATTGTAATCAGCCATACTCCAATGTAGAGCAAAACTTAAAAAAAAAAAAAGTCCTGGGTCTGCCCACAGGCTTGGGGTCCCTGCTTTCAATGACCTTCTTAGGTGTTTGTCAGGGCCAGCTGGGTTGGAAACCACTGCTCTGTGACTTTAGATCCTGAACTGTTACATCAATAAAAAATACTCGTACAAAGATGTGCATGGCCAATAGGTGCTGATTTCACCTTCCCTTCCTGTCTATGTTAAATAGATGTCAAATCCCCCCTCCCCCAGCTCTCCATGGTTTGCCTTGAAGCCTTTCTTCTTGTACTTAAAGCTGGACTTGGTGCTTTGCATTCACTCTAGGGAACTGACACCACAGAAGCATCAACACCATGGATTTTTTTTTTTTTAAGCTGGAAAGATAAAAAGGAGCGTTAGCCACAGGCAAACAACATTCCCCTTTCCCTTAAATCCTGGGTGCCTTCTTTCTGTGACCCTTCTGCCAACTTCCTGCCATATGCTTCTTCCTCTGCTACTTTCCAAAGCTTGGGTGACCCTCTGTATTCTTGTTCCACCTGCTTTTCTCAGAGAGGGGAGGCTCCTCAGGCTGGGCAGCCTCTCTGCCTCCGTGGATTTCTGGGGAATACAGTTTTCTTCCTTCTGTGATGAGCTGTTGCTTGTTCCTTATGTCTGCATACATGTCCTGCTTAGTGCAACTCAGGTCATCAAATAGCTGCAGAGGGGATGATGTGTAGGAGGGCCTGTCACGTGATGTGTGATGTTCCCATGCCTTCGATGATCAGATGGTATCAAGGTATCTAGGCTTTGCAGTCTGACTAGGGTTGCCAGATACAGCAAACAAAAATACAAGGTGCTCAGTTAGATTTGAGTTTCGAATAAATAACAAAATTTTTAGTATCTATATGTCTCTTTGTCTGAAATTCAAATTAACTTTGTATATCCTGTGATTTATTGGGCAACTGTGAAATTTCCACCAGGCTCACCTTCACTTTTGGCTTCTCCACTTGACTAGTTAGGAATTCAGCAGGTGACTTAACATCTCTGAACCTTGGTTTGTTTTTTTTTTAATCTGAAAATTAGGGTAAATATTACCTGGAAGTGTGGGCTCCCCTCCTACCCAGTGGACTCTAAGCTCGTGAGGGGCAGTGGTTAGCCTTATGTGCTGAGTGTAGAACTTCTGCTTACATTTTATTGTCTGGACTTTAATCCGATGGCCACACCTAGCTCCCAGGGTGGCTTGGATATAGTCTTTATTCTGGGTAACCGTGTGCCTAAGCTACAAACTGAGGGTTCTGTTATATGGGAAGAATTTGGGGCAATTAGTAGTCTGGGCCACACATTTTGTTTTCTCTCTACAGTACTGTTAAATAAATGCTATTGATGACACACAGTTAATCAAACAAAGGGTATTACTCAGTTGCAGTGATCAAGCAATTGTCTGGCTCTTGGCCAAGGATACAGCAAGGGGGATTATTCTTGGATTCAACTCATTTGTTGTTTTATCCTGTCATATTGGGAAAGGATTTTAATCCTTCCATGCTCTACTTTTTCCATTTGTGTGGTCATATTCTGTCAAAAAAAGAAGGGGTCTGTGTTGATTGAGTCCACAGAAATAATCCTCTTACCCAACTGAATGTTGATCCTGTTTTTGTCAGGCCATCTACATTTTATACACCTCATCTTCTCTCAGTGACTGAGTGCATGTGGAGGTGTGTTTTTGCAGGCGTTATGTTCTAAAGTCAGTACACAAAGCATGTGTAGCTAAAAGTACTCCTGAGTGTGGGCTGACATAGTGACTCACTTCTAACAAATAGAATATGGAAAGGGAAAAACAGCAGCTTTACAGTGGAGGAAACTGGCAGCATCACCTTTACCAAATATTCAAGGTTAATGTCAATAATAATAAAAACAATAATAATAAACCTTATATGCCTTCTGATACGATGCAATGAGAAGGGGGCTTCATCCCTGTGTTATTCTTCTCCACAATCCATACCTCAAATTAGTCATGAGGAAGCATCAGGAAAACCCAAACTGAGGGACATTCTACAAAATACCTGACCAAGTACTTTTCAAAAGTGTCAGGTTCATGAAAATCAAGGGAAGATGAAGGAGCTGTTGCTGGTTGGAGGAGACTAAGGGATCGTGATGATGGAACACAATAAGGACATTAGTGGAAAAACTAGAGAAATCTGAGTAAACTCTATAGTTTAGTTAACAGTGTTGTACCAATATTAATTTCTTAGTTTGAAAAAATGCACATAATTAGATAAGATGCTTACATGAGGGGAAGCTGGGTGAAGGGCACATGGGAACTCTCTTTGCAACTCTTCTTAAATCTAAAGTTATTTTTTTAATGTTCTTTTTAAAAAAATGCTTCTTAAATTCTCTTGAGAATGTCCCATGTTGTGAATGAGAGCCATGTGCTACCTTGAAAGAAGATTAGCATGTCTGTTTTTCTTCTAGTATTAGAGCAGATTACTGTTTTATCAATAGATATTTAACATGGGTGTTTCTGGTACTGGAGACATAGCAGTGAACAAAACAGTAAAAAAAAAAAAAAATCTTTGTCCTAATGGAGTTTACATTCTAGTAGGAGGAGATAATAATACAAAATGTTAGTATGTTAAATAGTGTTAAGTGATATTGGGGAAAATAAAGCGGAGAAGGGAGAAATAAAGTGTTGGAGGGTTGATAAACATTTAGATTGAAGGATCAAACAAGACCTCAGTGAGAAGGTGACTTTAATGTAAGTATATGAAGAAAGTGAGGAAATGAGCCGTGTGGACCATATAGATATTTGGGGGGGAAAGCCTCCCAGACAGAGGGACTAGCATGTGCAAGGGGCCTGAGACATCACATGCTTGTTGGTATAGTTGAAGAACAGCATGGGATGCTATTTGCTTGTTTAAGCCTCAGAGTAGCTAGCTTTCATTTGAGGTCATGTTCTAGGAAAAATGTGTATCTTTAACTCCTGGAATCGTACTCATCTTGGAATGCTTATATTTGGGAGCAGCATGTATAGGAATTCAGCCTGATTGAAGGGGCAGTCTCCTCCATCTTATCCAGTGTCACATGCTTCCCCAGTAAGATGTCCATGCTCTTCAAGATGTTTTTTTCTCTTTTATTTTTGGTCAAGCGCATATGGTTTATATTGAATTTGTTCAAGGAGAGCTGGACGTGACTCTACAGTACATTCATGATCCAAACGTTGTGTCGCTGGAAGAAGATGATGTCCTCTTTGGTGGCTGCCAGTCTTCCCTGGCTTTCCTTGTTTAGCCCACTCTCCTACCGGCTTGTGAGAGAAGTGGCAGGAGGAGAGTGCTCTGTGTTTATTCCCTTTGGTAGAGGACGAGAATGTGGCAACTGCTGTGGGTAGTAAATTAGGGTGATTCTGCTGTGATCTCTGTGAATGTCACTCTCATGGCAATGAAGTGTACATTAGTAGAGTACGCGGGGTTGTTGCCGCCGGTTTTGGCATGCACTTTGATAAAGGATTCCTTTATTATAGGGTCCTAAAAGGCAGCCTCTTTAATCATACCTGGTGAGAAGGACTGGGCCCGTCACACAGATGTGTGTTCTAGTTATTCACTCATATGTAGCTAGACAGTCCTATGAGGCAGCCTGAATGCCTGAAAGCTCCGCTGGACATAAAAGAAAATGGAAGTTTCTCTTATGGAATAGACAACCATAGTTTCATTTGGAGCTTTAAAACCATGTAACAAAAGGGAGAACACTTTTATCTTGACCCCTTCAACCTGTAAAAATGGATCCCTTTCTTAGTCATCTAGACTTGTCGGTATGAATATAAACTGTAAAATTGGAAAGACCTGAAGATGCTTGTACGAAAAAGAGGTAAACTTTCCTTATATTCAAACTGTATTTTTATCATCTGGCTCAGGCTTTTTCATTTTTAGGAGATGTATAAAATGGAACCCTTTCAACTGAATTATCTCAGCAACTATTTTTACTGTGTCATTAGGAAAAATAACAACGGTTTTGGAATAACATAAAATGTCCCTGGGTCTGAAATATATGGGCTTAAGTAGAAACGTTATACCTGAGGGCAGCTTTTCTATCCTTGCTTTGGGGACTGGATTCTTTGTCTATGTAAACTGAGTTCATGTAGTTTTAAAGTAACTACATAAAGAATTTTCCCTCCATTTCCGACGTGTGCTGTGCCAAAATTGGTTCTGTTTTATGTATTATTGACAGTTTGTGATTGAGCCCTGTCAGCACTGCCAGGAGAGGATTGTTGAGTGCATTAAGGAATGAACACTTTCAATAGGACCCTGGTTGTGGCAGACTGATAGAATCAGAAGTTGGATGCTTGGGTTACATTTAAGCCCTCCCAATGAAAAGGACTTTTTTTTTATTATACTATGAAACAAGAATGAAATATTCATTTGGTCAGAACCTGTTAAACTCTTAAATTTCATATAGGAGGTACAGAATAAAGACCTATTGTGGACTAAACCTAATCTGAAAATCTCTATCATACTTCTCTGCAAGCTGGGAAAGCTGGGTGGCTGTACTCTTGGTCTTGGTATTTAAAACCATTGGATTTCCTGAGATTGGTCGTGGAAGGGAGTAGAAGTGAAAATGCCAGGGAAATTACTGCTCTTCTTGATGCGGGACTGTAGGGCCTTCTGTGACCTTTAATTCAAGATTCTTTATTGGGAGTCACCTTCATGTTCCCTGGAAATCACATGTGTCTCAGAGCACCTAAATAGCTTTCTCCTGGTTCTGTAATTGGGAGGTATTTAGGGCAGTGCAGATGATGCAGAGAGCATCTTTTGTGGCTCCAGGAATTTGCCTGCTCGGACACCTGGCAGCACATCAATGGCATTTATATGCCTTGTTCAGGGCAAGGCACTGCGTAGATCCAGGTCAGATCAGAAACTAAGGACCTAGCATGAGTTCTCTTTAAAATCTGCAGAGTCGTTAAATCTAAGTTAACAGCCCCCCCTTCCTCCTTTGCACAAAAAAGGACAAGGCATATTGCTGGATGTCTGAGAAACTGAATTGCAAATGCATTTAAAGATAGTATTGGATGTTGACAGCATAAGACAGGGAGTATCAGGAATGTATTCTTTACAGTTCGGGGAACTTTGCTGTTAAACTAGTTTCTCATTAATAAAAAAAAATGGGGAGAGAGAAGAGAAAATATAAGATATTACCTATATTGTATGATTGTTGGGCATCAAATGTTAATTTTAGAAAAATAATTTGATTTGACTCCTGGAAACTTACTTTGGAAAAGAATAATTTGATATACTATTTTATACATTTTTTTTTTTTACTATTTTATACTTTTAAAATGGATTTTATCAGCTGGATTAGAAGTGAATATACTCAGTGGTGACATAATTATTTTTATTTTTGAGTTCAAGAATGAAAGAAAAATATACTACTCTGAAAATACTTGTTGGTGGCTAGGTCTCAATTTATACTTTTATAAAAGTCTTAAGTGTATTTTTTTTTTCTATTATGCTTTCATCTTATCCACATTCATCCATTCAGCAAGTTTTTTAAAAAAAATAAATTTATTTATTTATTTTTGACTGCATCGGGTTTTCGTTGCTGCATGTGAACTTTCTCTAGTTGCGGCAAGTGGCGACTGCTCTTCATTGCAGTGTGGCATGCGGGCTTCTCATTGCGGTGGCTTCTCTTCTTGCGGGGCATGGGCTCTAGGCGCACGGGCTTCAGTAGTTGTGGCACTTGGGCTCAATAGTTGTGGCTTGTGGGCTCTAGAGTTCAGGCTCAGTAGTTGTGGCACACAGGCTTAGCTGCTCCTCAGCATGTGGGATCTTCCCAGACCAGGGATTGAACCCGTGTCGCCTGCATTGGCAGGTGGATTCTTAACCACTGTGCCACCAGGGAAGCCCCAGCAAATGTTTTTTGAGCACCTATGATGTGTCAGGAACTTTTCTAACTCCTGGGGAGCCCTGTCTTCAGGAAACATATATGCTAGAGAGTAAGGACAAAAAAAGAAAAGTGAATATGTATATCAGGCAGTGAAAGGTGCTATGGAGAAAAATAAAGCAGGATAATAATAGGAAATATTCAGGGGGGCAATATGCTGTGTATTTGGTCAGAGGTGGTCTCACTGGGAAGATGACATCTGAGCAGAGACCTGAAAGGCACAAGGGAGGAAGCTGTAGGAACACCTGAGAAAAGAGCCCTTCTGGCAATGGGAGCAAGAAGGAACTGGCAGAGTGGAGGGAGAGGAGGACAGTAATAGGTGATTCCCTTAGAGAAGTCATGGGACCGGATCTGTAGGGTCTCCCAAGCTAAGGGAAAGATTTTAGATTTTTTTCTGTGTGAGTTGTATCCTAAGGCGGTTTAGCACTTCCGCTCAGCCACCTTCATCTTCTTCCTATACTAGCCCCAGTGGTTTTTTTTTAAAAAACACAAAAAACGAAATCCAAAGAACAATGTGTTAAATGCAAACAGTTGAAATCTAGGTGTCTATTTAAACACTCTTCTTTATGTGTGTCATTTGCTGGGGAAAGCAACGCTTGCTATTGACCTATTTAAATTTTCTGAGCTTGGTGCCCTTCCCAGTCCAACAAGATATACCTAACCCTCTGCGGTTGATATAGTGTTTGTTTCACGATTGCATCGTGTGGTCTTTGGTTGTGTGTCTGGCGGCATTGTTCACCTGCATCAGGGTATTTTTAGAAAGTAAGCTCTGGGAAGACAGGTATGTTTTTTGATTTAATAGTTATTGTGTTTGACTCTCTGTCATCTAAGCCACCCACCATGGTCACTCCCTATGTCCAGCCCCTTCTAGTGAGCTAGTCGTGGCTTTCATGGCTCCTTGCCAGAAATTGGATAGGAGAAATTGGAATGAGCCAGTGACTCAGTCATGGCCAAAGTTGGGGAGGGGGGCATCTATGAAGGGTTTCCTGACTTCTACAGACAGGAAGAGAAGGTTGCCTTTCTTCCTCTGCTCTTGCTGTGTCTATAGGTGATGGCTGGAACCACTGCAGCCATCTTGCTACCAGCCTGAGCATGAAGTCAGTACTTGCTGAGCTATGGAGTCATCCAGCTCTGGAGCCCACCCGCTTTGGGCTTTTTAGGGTGTGAGATAATACACATCCTTATTATTTGAGGTGAGTTTGTTTATTTGTTTGAGTTTCATTTACAGCTGAAAATATCCTAACCAATAGAGATTTGTTAATTCCCCTCCTGCAGCCCTTCTCAGAATATACTATATGGATTTAAACTTAGTGTTTTCCAGTAATATTTAGCCTCATGGACTCCCAAGTTACTGAAATGATTTAGAAGATTAAAATGGAAATGCGGTTACATTAAATTTCCTTGTATAATATCTGGAGTTTTGCATACATGAAAGGACTGTGATAACTTTGTGTTTAAAGAGCTGGAAGGCCCCTTTAGAAAATGTTAACTTATTCTAATGATCATACCCTGCTTTTTAAGTTAGCAGCACGTGAACTGACAATAATAGAAAAGAAAAGGTAAATTTTAGGATATAAGCCTATGCCCACATGCCAGAGTCTTTGGCAACTACTCTTGCATATACACCCAGATACTTTAGGAACTTAGGAAATATTGTCCAAGAACTTTGGTTATCCCTTTATCCCATTCATTTACTAGATTTATTTGTAAGCACAGGTGATAGTAGCAAATCATGACACCAATATTACAAGGGTTTCAAGGTGGCCAGAACTGAAGTCTCATCAATTTCTGTACTTTTCCATCATCTGACTGAGTTTAATGAATTGAGAATGTTACTGCTTTGTTTATTTGAAGAACTATTTTTGGTGTTTTGTCCTAACACACATATTTCTCTTAGTAGTTATATAAAAGTTTGCAGTGGAACCTTGCTTCTCAAATGGGGAGAGAGCAGGTAAAATGAAAAGTTTGGCTGAGACCCTGGGAAAATGCTAACAGTGGGTGTCTTTTCTCCATCTGAACTGAAATCTGAGCGGTTCAGAGGTTCTGCCCAAGGTAGCTCCGTGCATATTTCTCTCATTGTTGAGCCTGCAGTGAGCTACCTGACAGGCCTCTGATAATAGATGCCAAAGGACAGTGTTCACTCTCAAAATCTTGTAGGGAAAGGTGAACAAAAAAGTGTGAAATAGTCTCTTCTCAAGTGCCCCCATCCTAAGCATCACATCGCTGCAGGATACTGACAAAGACTTAAAAATACTCATCTCTTTTGCCTCCTTCACCCCTGAATACAACAACAAGCAAATAACCCAAATGTCTAGCAGGAAGAGTCCTTTTTTTTATTTTGGCAAAATCTGGGAACTTCTTGTGTTATGGTGTCTAGAAACATAAAAGGAGGATTCTATGAAAAAACTTCAGCTAATTAACATTTACAAGGTGCCCATTGCTGTGCCACTGTGTGATGTGTTATTTAAGCTTTGTAGAGATAAATTAAAATTTGCCTTTGTCTCCTTGACTGCTTAAAGGGAAAGCAGAGACAGGAGGTGTTATTATAAAGTGAGGAGGTTGATTTTCATGTGAGGTTTAGTACAAATCGGCCTCATTATTTTGTCTCATTGTTTATTCTGAAAAACTGCTGTTTTATACAATGCAGACTTCTTTATTTATTTGTTTCTTATATTAAGACTGCTCAGTGGGACAAATAACAGAAAAAAATCCTGTAAAAATAGAAAGGATGAAGAGAGTGGGGGGAGAGGGAGGAATTTAGAAGGAGAAGAAATAACACGATTTGCCTGAAGGAGGCTGGAAAGTGAGGCAATGGAGGAAGTTGAGACTGCATTCAATTAAAATAAATGAGGGCAGTTCTTGGTTGAGAGAAGTAAAAATCTCTATTATAAGGTCTTGCATGTAGCTGGTCAATTACAGCAGGTTCTAGACATACTTTTCAAGAGAAGAGGTAATTATAATAAGAACATTGGCTAATGGTTTATAAGTGCTTATAATGTATGTACTCATACTGGTGGGAAGCAAGACTTTGTATGTAATTCAACTAATTTTAGTCATAACTCTCATATGAGGTGAGTACGATTCTCATTTCCATTTTCTTTTTTGAGGAGAGAATTGAAGCTTAGAGAGATTAACTTTCCTAAAGCCTCAACTGATAATAAAACCAAGATTTAGACCAAGGCTGTGCTCCTAATGGCTACCCTAGACTGCATTTGAATACTTGGGGAAATAAAATATACAACCGGAATCACTTTGCATTTAAAAAAAAAAAGTAGCAATAGAAGCATAGCATTTTATAGTTTAAATGGTCTTTAGAGGTCAGTTCATAGGAGAGAAAGCTGAAGACCAGGGAGAATGTCTTAAAGTTCTTAACTGGTCATGTGATACCTTGGAAGAATTTCTGCCCTTGTATTTCAACTTGGAAAAAAGGGTAAAATGAATAATCTATCCTGTCAGTTTTTCCCACAGCTTGTTGTTCATTGTGAATGTCAGGGAAGATATCTATTTAAAATTGGACCCTGTCATGAGTAATGCTTGAAGAATTACATGTACTTTGCAATTCATGCTGAATGCAAAATTGAAATATAGCAAAATTTTCTATCTATACTATCTCATCACACGTAGAAATGGAAGACTAGAGCTCTAATGCAGTTTATTTAGGAAGTGTAGAATGCCAACAGTAATTAAAATTATTATTATGCTATAATGCCAAGGGCTCTAGAATATAGTTTAAACATTACTTGGTATTTCCTAGATAGATCTTAAAATAGATATCAATATAAAATAAATTAAGGTATGTAAAAATTGATCCTAGAATGTTTATTCTAGGACATATTTTGGTGAGAATGTGAGAAATTAGTCAAAAATCAAACTTAGCCCCTGGAAATTTGCAACAGAAATTTCAAAGCTAAATATGTTTGTGTTCTTTGAGCCCACTTTTCTTGTTTTATTAAAGAAAGACCTATCCAAATGCTGAAAATGAAATGAGTAGGATTTCAATGAGGATGAAATATTTCATGTTGACAATTTTATATAGTTATCATGGCCTAAATATTTTCCAAATCCAAAAAATTAATAAGCCTAGTGAATCCAATCTAGGAAAAGAGACTAAATGCTGTAAAAATGTCCCAATTGTCTATTAGACATTTTATTACTAAATTTTCTCCTGGGGTGAGGGTGGGAGATGGAATTTCCTACTTGATTTATAACATGAAATTTAAGCTGTAAGGAACCGTGTTGCTTTCTATTTTAAGGGACCTACCAGAGTTCTTTTGTTCTTCTCCGCTAGTAACCCTGTAATTCCCACCTAGCTCCTGCATTGATCCTGTATATTTTTCAACTCAAAATATTTCTTTCAGTTGACCTACTTATATGTTGAATTCCGACGGCAAGCTTTATTAATCTCATTAATTTCATGCCCTTGTCAAGTGCTGAGAAGAAATGTTGAAATAGAGATGGATTTTGTTGGATGAAAAGATGAAATGATGGAGACATTATTTCCTTTCCCTCCCTCCCTCCCTCCCACACCCCTCCCTCCCTCTCTCCTTCCCTCTCTTCCTCCCTTCTCCCTCTTCCCCTTCTCTTTCTTTTTCTGTCCAAATACTTTGCTTTAAAAGAATATTGTAAAAACAAAATTGATTTCAGATTTGTTTTTTGCTGTTTTTTTGCTTCCGCTAGATCTTTATTGGAGTATAATTGCTTTACACTGTTGTGCCAGTTCCTCTGATTTCAGATATTTGAGATGTAATGTGTTGGGGCAACTGAGGAGTGTTCTACACGGGATATCGGTGCAGGGGAAATGGGAATGGTTTTTATATGCTTAATACTGTGTGTCTGAGCCAGGGTGGCTAGATTCAATTATAAACAACCCAAGATCCCAGAGGCTGGCACAGTGGAAGTTTTTTTTCATTCATACTATATGTCCATATGGATTGGTACCCAGACTGAGAGAGGCTTCCTCCATGCTATCTATTACCACAGTCACCCTTACAATGGAAGGGAAAGTAACTTTTTGCTGGGAAGTGATTCACTGGCCAGAGCAAGTCCTACAGGATGCCCGACTATAGAGGGGGCAGATAAGAGCCCTCTAACCCTGTGTCTGAACAGGAAAGCCAGAAACCAGTGACAGCTAGTACTATTCCATGTCTTTCCTTAAGAAAGAGCAATGTCAATAAAGGTTAAAGTGGGTGTAGTGCCACCGACTTGAGTCTGATGCCACCCCTCTGAGAATGTCGTCTTTTTAAAAACCTATGAAAAGAATTCAGTAAATCAATATTGCATATGGAAGCATTAGCCAAATAAGTGATCCTAGGGCACGTTTGTTCATTCTTTTCTTCGTTCCTTCGTTCCTTCATCCTTTCAATAAATATTCATTGAACTATCATATATCAAGGACATAAGCCTTGATTTATTTTCTTGATTTTTATTTTACTTGTATAATCTTTGATGTTTGTTTTTTTTAAACACATTTTTATTGCTTTGTCAGTCTTTTGTATGTGTGTTTATTTTGAATCTATTATTTTTAACTTCCTTCAGGATATGGACCTGACCTATTTTCTTTACTAGATTACCCAGATGTGTGCTTACTAAATATTTGATAACCAGGGAGTAAGCATAGGGCATGTGTTGTGTTTTTCTCAATATTTCTATAAAGCAGTTTCAGTTTAAAAACCTATCTTAGTTTATCAAAATTTTATTTAATATTTTAAAATTTCATCTATAATACATTGGGATAATTTTTCCCTTGCAGTTTTATTTGAGGAGTCAAATGACTCTCTTACGTGCCATTCAGGTGACTCAAAAATCCTCTGAATAATGAGTAAAATTATTCTAGGTGGGGAGTCTCATTTAGACAATGAAACCTAGTGTGGTCTTTGAGTACAGCTGAACATTTGTTTTTTAGTAATCACTTGGTTCAGTGAACCCTTGGTTCATTTTGCTTTGTCTTCTACTTTTCCATCACACAGCCTGACCTGTAATGTGTTTCTCTAATTTTGTCTTGCTCAGAACTGGTAAGCACAGGAAGTATCTTACTTATCTTTGTAGCCTACCATCCCTCAAGCCTCACACAATACTTTGTACATAACAGCTGTTCATTAAAAGCTTGTTAAACAGGTTTGACTTTCCTTGTGGTTGAACTTTTGAAGTCATGCAGTGCTAAAAACAGAACCATAATTATTTAATACAGAAGGCAGTCGCAAAACTAAATCTGAGGGCAGATGGGGCATGAGAGACTGCATTGGAGGTTCTCTATGTGGAATGTTCTAGCCTGTTTAGATTGTCTTGATGTGTTTCAAAGGGAGCAGTTTGTTTCACTTTGCCTATATACAATTAATGTTCCTGAAACTGAAAAAAAAGTGAGCTTTCTGACATCATGAAGCCTCCCTCAATCACTTGTGCTTTCTTCTTTGTAACTTTAGTATCTTTGTTTCAGGAGCCTGGTTGAAGTAAATTCTTCTGGGGCCAGATCCAGTGTTTCTATCTTGAGGAAACACAATTAACTGAGGTTTTAAAGGTACTTTATAGGCCTGTTCTGACCCTGGGCAAAGAATATTCCTTGATTTATAGTTATGGAAAGTCTACTTGCAGAATTTGGGTGTGCTTTATGCTAGCTCTTTTAGTTTACTGCTTTCATTTTTATTCAGTAAATTATTTAGAACAGCTGTATGATGTCATCAGAAGCTTGACTTTTACTTCTCTATGCTTGGGAGGCTGAAGCCCCGGGAAATGTTTCACAGTGAATGGGAAGGCTCAGCGTATGTGCACAAGGAGAAGGTTACGGGGATGATAGCTGTTGCTGATTTCCCTCTTACTGTGGAAGCCAAGGGTTTGGATAGTATTGAGAAAAGAATATTGAAAATGTCAAGGATTTTGTTTTGTGACTAGGATTTTCTGAAGACTTGCCCTAAAAGAGTCCAACAATGGATTACAGTGTCTAGGGACACTAACAAGATTTTTGTCATTAAATTAAAAAAATATTGCAACAAAATACTGGGTAATGATATCTTCCTTTGGTGTGTATGGCAATAATTTTTATTCAAGTGAACTGAGGCAGGATATACATTCATTATAGAAGATCCCAACAAGGATACAATTTTTTTTTAATGAATTTATTTATTTATTTATTTATTGGCTGCGTTGGGTCTTTGTTGCTGTACATGGGCTTTCTCTAGTTGCGGCAAGTGGGGGCTACTCTTCATTGCGGTGGCTTCTCTTATTGCGGAGCACGGGCTCTAGGTGCGTGGGCTTTGGTAGTTGCAACACATGGGCTCAATAGTAGTTGTGGCTCACGGGCTCTAGAGGGTATGCTCAATGGTTGTGGCATACTGGCTTAGTTGCTCTGCGACATGTGGTATCTTCCTGGGGCAGGGCTCGAACCTGTGTCCCCTGCATTGGCAGGCAGATTCTTAACCAGTGCGCCACCTAGGAAGTCCAAGGGTACAATTTTAAGTTTCAATGAAAAGATTCTCCCAGGGTTACCATGCTTTAGGAAATATGATTAAGAGTTGGTGACAGTTGTTCACAAGCCACAGGCATTCTTGGCAGTTTGAGAACATGGGCGTGTGTGATCTCAACACTTCCAGGCATATGTGACTATCATTGCTTGGGTGTTCTAAGGTTTTCTAAAGGTCTCATGTATCAGTTCAAGTCAATGTGCCTGATGGCTTTTGGCTGCTTCAGTGGAGCCCAACCCTGCTTTCTTTTTTTCTTTTTTTATAAATTAATTAATTAATTTATTGGCTGTGTTGGGTCTTCGTTGCTGCACACAGGCTTTCTCTAGTTGCAGCGAGCAGGGGCTACTCTTCATTGTGGTGCACAGGCTTCTCACTGCGGTGGCTTCTCTTGTTGCGGAGCACAGGCTCTAGGCGTGTGGGCTTCAGTAATTGCGGTGCATGGGCTCAATTGTGGCTCGCAGGCTCTAGAGCACAAACAGTAGTTGTGGTGCACGGGCTTGCTCCGCAGCATGTGGGATCTTACCCCCCGGGGCTCAAACCCGTGTCCCCTGCATTGGCAGGCAGATTCTTAACCACTGTGCCACCAGGGAAGTCTGCCCCTCTTTCATGGTGATGGATTTCTCCGGTTTTCTAGAAAAGTGGCTTTGGGTTGATCCTGGTGTTGGTTCTTGGGATTCAGGTAAAAGAAACTCCTTTGTGAGTCCAGATACCATACTGGGTGCTTCCTGTCATCTTTATCCTCCCCAAAAGGAGTCCCAGGGGTAGTGGTCAGTGTCCATTGGTGAGTGGTGTCAGTGCTGTCATTTGGCCTACCTGTACCTTCTGGGTATGGTGCTGGAGTAAGAAAACAAACGAACAAATAAGAAAAACAAGGCAAAACCAAACATCTCAAGTCTAGACTTGAATATCTGAGTATTTGAAGCTGTTCGCCAATAGCTCTCTACTTTCTTTCCCAAGTTCTCTCGATTCAAAGTCCAGGTGAGACACTATGGATATTTCAGTTTGTTGCTCAACAGATCTACTGAGTGCATATTGCTGGGCTTAGTTTTCTGGGCATCATTAAAAAGAGTTCCTGGAAACAAAATACCCAGGAACTATTTATACATACAGTTATTGGCCTGACCTTATTTCACACATCACCTTGCTCAGTGCCTTGTCCATAACTGGTGCTCAGAATATCAGGCTGAATGAATGAGGAATGAGTACCAGGCAGGTTTATTAATACAAGGCAATGAAGTGAATGAGAGGCAAGTGGACACAGGCGGGGGTCTAGGCTGGGTGTGCTTAAAGGAGTCAAGGAAGATAAAAGGCTCTCTGGGTTGCTGAGGTCAGAGAAGGTTGAACAGAAATGGCTGGGTTGCAACACAGAAATAAGAATATCTGATTTTCTTAAAGCTATCGGTCTGTGAAATGTTCTTTGGAACACAGACATGCTTGTGGAAAGGATAGGGTTTGGAATTAGAGTTGGGCTTTTGTCCAGGCTCTATCACATTTTGGCTGTGACTTTGAGCTGGCCATAATGTGTCTTTGGGCCTTTGGCACAAGTTTAATAATTGGGATAATGTTATGTTTTGCTCAGTGTTACTTTTTTTTAAGTTTATTTTATTATTTATTTTTGACTGCCTTGGGTCTTCATTGCTGCGCATGGGCTATCTCTAGCTGTGGAGAGTGGGGGCTATTCTTCATTGTGGTACATGGGCTTCTCACTGCGGTGGCTTCTCTTGTTGGGGAGCACGGGTTCTAGGCATGCAGCCTTCAGTAGTTGCGGTGTGTGGGCTCAGTAGTTGTGGCGCATGGGCTTAGTTGCTCCGAGGCATGTGGGATCTTCCTGGCCCAGGGCTTGAACCTGTGACCCCAGTGGAGCTGGGCTGTGGACCCCGGTGGTCTAAGATGAGCCATGCTCTAGGTGCTACAGCCACAAGACCTGTCTCTGGAGTTCCTCCCATGCACATCAGTGTTGGTTATCTCTGCGGTAAAAGTACCGTAGATAGTCACTGAGTTACTTTCATTTGAGTCAAAGTTGCCATGTCTCCCACCCTTGCCCCCCTTTAAAAAAAATACTTAGAGCAATTTTGGGGGGTTAAATTTTTAGCCTTTACTAGTTATATTTACTACATAAATCACTTGGCCTTATTTCTTCAACAGTAAAATAGAAACATTATGTATCTCTGCAGATTGCTGGAACATGCAAATGAGAGAATATATATGACAGCAGTAAACTGTAAAGCATCCTAGAAATGAAGGGCACTTGTCGCAATATTTAATGTATCTGCCTTGATCAACCGTATCTTTATTTCCCTAGTGACAGCATATAAAAAAATAATTACTCTGGCTAGTATTTATTAAGCATCTATGATGTCCTTAAGCACCTTTGATATTTTAAATTCACTTTCAAATCTCATCTTACACAGGGATTAAGCTTAAAGTCAGTAAGGTGAAAATGTATATATAAAAATGATCCTTAAAAATACCTTAATGTCCTTAACTCTTCCTCAGTTGAGCTTTAGAATGTTAACTCCAAGGATTTTGCTGCTTTCCTTCACTGCTGCATCCCAGGGCCTAGAAGAGTGATCAGTACATATTTCTTGAATGAATTAGTAGTTGATTTGCATTCGAGGGCTAATTGTGTGAAAAGGGGATACCTTTTTTTTTTTTTTCCGCTGTCTTTGGGTCTGTTGCTGCACACAGTCTTTCTCTAGTTGTGGCAAGGCACTGTTCCTCTTCATTGCGGTGCACAGACTTCTCATTGTTGTGGAGCATGGGCTCTAGGCATGCAGGCTTCAGTAGTTATAGCACATGGGCTCAGTAGTTGTGGCTCGCAGGCTCTAGAGCACAGGCTCAGTAGCTGTGGTGCAGGTCCACAGCACGTGGGACTTCCCAGACCAGGGCGCGAACCTGTGACCCCTGCATTGGCAGGTGAATTCTTAACTACTGCACCACCAGGGAAGTCCCATGGGAATATCTTTTAATGCCAACATCCCATGCAGTGCAGTAAAAGGCTCATCTTAAGATACCCTCAGGAGAACTCCCTGGGTGGAATCTGTGTAGTTGGATTTCTCTATTTCAGTGCAAACACAACATGACTGCTGTATGTGTTTTTATGCTTGCAACAAGCTGCACGACACCTCTTACTATCCCATTTCATAAATGAGGAAACTGAGACTCAGAATAGTCAAGCACGTGTCCAAATTCTCACAGCCAGTATGTCTCTGCTGGCCCTCAGAATATGCACATTCTCATGTTAAAATTGTTGGGTTTTCCAACTGTGTAGTGTCTGTTTCCTCTGAGCAAAAGTAGGGAATGGATGAGAAATAAAAACGAATTAAGCAGGGCTGTTTCTTGTGTGATTTTATGGAATCAAAAAGAGTAGTCGAATCAACAGGTGTTGCTTTTGCCTGAAATAACATCTTCACTTTATTTAGGCCTTTTTAAAACATCTGTGATGGTTTGAACTTTTGAGAGTTCACTTGGACTATACTGAGGGTAAGCTTCCGAGATGGAACAGTTATTGGGCCCAACTATTATTGCTGGAATCTTCTAGCACTTAAATTGGTCCTGATGTTTCTGATAAATTCCAAGGACAATCAGCAATTCGGTCTTGGAATTAAGGCTTTTCACTTTAGCTGCAGGAACCAATGACCCAGAATAATTTGTTGGCATCTGTATCCTGATTAAAAGTGTTTTATGACATTTACTAGCCCTGACTTGGTCAGTGCATGGGTTGTGTAGGTCAGTGTGGGAGAGTGTGCTTGCTTCATTTGGTGGAATTTTTTATTACATAAGCTTGGAAACTTGCCTTGCAATTCTATGATACGACTTCTTATTCCTGTAGTGATGCCAGGGCTCGCCTTATTTTTCATGCCAAATTTTAAAAAAACATTGTTTGTAAGCAATGACATTTGACTCATTATTACTCATGAGCACCTGAAGTCAGCAGCTTGAGTTTTCAGCCAGTTCATTAGGAAATATTCGGCAAACAACATTCCTTGAGGCTCCTCTGGGCCTAGAGCATCAAGAGGATTGATGCAACTAGTAGACTGTTTCCATTGTGATGTTTCAAACTTGAACTATGCACCCTTTTGGTAAGTCAGAAAATGTATCCAGTGATAACCACTAATAGCTTGGTATGGGGTAAATATTAACTGATTTGAATAATCTCTTAAACATTTAGATATCCTTGCTATAATCGAGAAGCTGTCATTTGTACCTCAATGAGGAAGGGTAATGATTTGATAGCTGTAAGCTGGTCCAGTCTTTATCAGAAATTGTGTTGAAATTAACTTATGGAAGTTCCTATAAATGACATCACAATACAGTAATAGTGTATTAATCCTTTAGAAGTCCATTCTTGGCTCTTTTACTCCAATAATGTTGCCAGATTTTACAGCTGTAGTGTAATTTGAAACAATGTGAAAATTGTCCTGTTTACTCCTTCCAAGCAAGAGGGCTAATGCTAAATTAGTTTTCTTGTTACAAGTTGATTGAGCTGAGTAGTAGCCAACTTTATTCACTCTTCTCTGGTAGTGTTCTTTTATTATTCTGAACATTATAAAGTTTGTGTGCGATTGTTTATCCTGAAATTCAACAAGGTTTAATCCTGGATTTTACTCACTTCTTTTTTTTTTGATTGAAGTATGGTTGACTTACAATATTATATTAGTTTCAGGTGTACAGCAAGCGATTAGATGTTTTTATACGTCTGAAATGATTAACAGCAGGTGTAGTCACCACCTGTCACCACACAAAGTTACTGCAGTATTACTGACTGCATCCCTTATGCTGTGCATTACAACCCTGTGACATTTATTTTCTAACTGGAAATTCTGGGCCTTTTAATTAAAGCCTTTCCTCAAGGCTTTAATGACTCCTTAAATCATTTTGATTTAAATTCTTTAAAAATGAAAGCGAAAAAAATCTTAAAGGTGTCTCTCTAATCTGCTTTAGAATAGCTAAGAGAGAGTATTGTGTGAGGAATTCCTGAAAATGGAGTCGTAGCAGGGTTTTATGTCTTAGGCTGCCAAAGTCCCTTTATGTAAACCGGAAAAAAAAATCCCATCAGATTCTGAAGGAAAGCGCAGGAAAAAAAGTCAGGGCTGATTTTAGCAAAGTAGCCTCAGAGGACGGATGCATTTTGACTGACTTGCCTTCCGGAAGCAAGGGAGGTGGTGATTCGAGGCCCAGGTGATACCTTATACTTACCTGGGAGGCTGTGCTTAGGATTCCTAGGGCCTGTAGATTGCATCTTACACGGTATTTGATTCTGCTGTCCTGTCTTGGTTAACTCAGTCTTCACATTCTCAGTACAGCTTCTTTGGGTTCAATTAAAATTTGCAGCCATCTCAATTCACTTCTACCCTCCCATTAGGGCCTGTGCTACTGGTGCTGCAGGAAGGAAAGATTTCTTCCTGTTCCCATTAGTCTTACTTTTTATCAGTGATCCTTCTTTGCCTTCCCCCGAAGAATCTGCCCTGAAAGCACTTTACATCTTGACCTGGTTGTGGTAGCTCTGCTTGGCTGCACGTAAATAAAATGTGATGAAAAATAGAACTTCTTATATTCCCTACAGCCCTCTTCCCCTGTGTTGTCCACTGTGGCCCGCAGCCCCCTGCCTCACTCTTGAGATTCAGTGAGAAGTGTGTGGGCCCCAGACCTTTGGGGGCTCGTTAGCCTGATTTGGTATTAGTCAGCTCATTCCTGGATTAGTGAGCCGTTCCTCTGATTTTTTTCCCATACTTATTGCAAAACTCAAGAGAATTACTATCATCTTTTTGTTGGATCACAAGCATATTTTAAAAATCACTCTTGATTTCTCTGTGTTCTGTAGGAGCCCTTCTTATAGCCAAGGGCTCTTAACCTACTTTTGTGCCCTGGACCCCTTGATTGTCTGGTGAAGCCTATGGACCCTCTCTCAGAATAATGTTTTAAAAGTATCAAATAAGACAGATACATGGTGCTACAAAGGAAGCCGACCATGTTGGAATAAATTGTGAAAATATTAAATATATGATATACTAATATATGCATTTTTAAACTAAATAACAAGATTCAGTGGTGGCTCTGAGAACTACCTTAATTTTAAAATATTGATGATGGTTGAAGATGTTTTTGATATCTTCAATTATAATGTGACCAAAAAAAAAAAAATCCCTGATTTCCTTTGGCCACAGATTCTGCTAATACTACTGTGGTTTATTAATCAAAGGAATTGTTAAATGTTATAGTTCAGAAATAAAGATGTAATTTTTCTTCTCCCAAGTTCACAGTCACTTTCAATGTGATCTCTAGACTCTCATGTATGATGTATGATGCCTGCTTGACTTTTTGCTTTAGTTGATTTCCCTGTACCACAGCGCTTTTCTGCTTGGGACAGTAGTACCACCTGTCTTTCCGTCTCACTTTCCTGGTCTTTGTGCCTCCCTGGCCTGACCTGGGGTCAAGCAAACTAACTTCATTCTGCAGTCTTGCCCATTAGGTTTGTAGATGTCTATACAGCCCAAGAAATTCTTCCCCATTATCAGGTTATTTTTTTTCTTTCTGTTAGACTCCATTTAAGACTCTCAGTCTTCTCACACTCAACCCTGGAGTAATAGCCTATATTTTTTGTAAGGCATTTTTATGGTGTGCATTTTCACCTAGATGTCTCACTTGGTCTTAAGAAGGAAGAAAGATATCTCATCCTTTTATCCATCCATCCATCCATCATCCATCTACCCAACATTTACTGAGAGTCAACTTGGTGCCAGGTACAGATCTGGGCACTTGGGACATGGTGGAGAAATGCCATGTGACTGTACAGCATGGAGACCTAGTTAACCTTATGAATTGCGGAGGGTCAGAGACTGCGAGATTTAGAATAAGATCTGTAAGATCTGGTGAAAGAGGGTTGGGTATGAAGAAATGGAGGGAATGTTCCAGGTGGAATAAATAGTAGGTATTTTTTATAGATGAGAAAGTTGAATGACTTGTCAAAGCCACACAGCCAGGAACCTGGGAATCCTTTTCTCTTTACTCTGTGCCATCCTACGGTCAGAAATGACATTATTCTCTGTAGTGTTCTGCTTCTATTGACTATTTCAGTTCATAGCTACATGTGGAAATAGCCAATCTGATGTGTCTGTTTCTCATCTTTCTCTCTCAGGTTGGATGTTGATTGAGGAAACGTGTGTGTGTGTGTGTGTGTGTGTGTGTGTGTGTGTGTTAAACTCTGGTGTCAGTTAAAATTCTGTGAACTTGGTACCCAGGAAAGATTTTGTATTACATACTAATGGTAACAATGATGACATGAAATGGAAACACAGCATTAGCATGCAGACTTCCCTGCACCAGGCGGTCTTCTGTGTACTTTACACATATTCATTCACTCAATCCTCAGAACCCTCTTCTGATATAGAGAATATTATGGCAGTACACAAGGCTGGATTGGCTTGAGCTTATAAATGTGTTTAGAACATACTCAGGCTGAGATTTCAACCCAGGTAGTACGGCTTCAGAGCCCATTTTCTTAAATTACTCCGTTTTATACTTGGGATAATAGAGAGATAAGAATTTGCACACAGTCCTTTATATACACAACTCATTCCTTTGCTTGCATGGCATTCTAACTCCTCATGGCCAACATTATCATCAGTACTTCTCAGCCCAAAATTACTGTGTTGCTGTTTTACTTTTTCTCAGTGAGTTTCCCAGAAGGTTTAAGAGATCTTCAGACCTCATGTTTTCCTCTCCCTCTGGTTAGGCCCTGATGTGATTCATTGCCTGGTTGACTCTTTCACCACCCACTGCTGTGGTCCATCGCTTGCCAATGCGCTCAGCTCCTAGAAGAAGAAAGGATAGCACTGACATGGGTCAAAAATGCCTGTTTAAAATCGATTGCAGGGAAAGAAACAAACCAAAACACAACAAAAATAAACAAGAAAGATTGCTGAGATTGTGCATTTTAAAAAACCATCTCCATTAGAAGAGGCTATTAACAATGTCCCACTATGTCTCATTTAAATTAAGTTCTTAAAAAATTTTTTTTCTTCCTTGAGGCTGCCATCCACAGCTGTCATCCTCACAGTCATGCATTGGAGTTGGTACAGTTAAGCAGTGATTTATTAGGTACAAATTGAAGATCTCATATGCAGCTTAGTTTTCTCATGTCTCATGTAGCCAAATATTTTTAATTCTGTCTAAGAAAGGGTCTGGTTGAAAATTAGAAGATAATTAGTAAGTGAAATATAATTACATACTGAAGATCCCTGACAGCTGTTGTTTTAGGTGCTGAATTACATATCTCAACTCATATTTTTTCTTTGCTTTTCAGATTTGAAGACTTTTAGATGTTTCCAGTATCTATAGAGGTTACTTAAGGATACTAAGTGACTTGAAGCCTTATAGTCATAGGGGGAATTAGAGGTAAACTCTAATATATTAATATTTAGGGCAGTATTTAAAAAAAGAATATGGTAATTGGGTCAGTTTATAATGTATGCATGTGTGTGAGAAAGGCACATGCATTGGAAAAGGGAAGGCTTTTTGGCATTATGTTCTATTACTGTCACATATTAGAATAGTGCTCTGTAGAGGAGGAATGAACCTTAGAAGGTTACACGGGTTGACCAAAAGGCTAAGGGAGTATGGACAGAGCCAGGATTGAAATACATCATCCTGGCTTCAAGTACACTTGATCTTTGCCTTCTGGCCAAACAGATGGTGAGAAGGATCCACTATGTCATGAAAAAAAAATGGGAAGAGAAGGTGTTTCTCTTGGGGTCCAATACAGTATAGTTGACTCTGGATCTTAATAAAAGGTTTAGTACAACTCTGGGCTTACCAGCTTTGTAACCTGTGTAAGTCACTGCACCTGGGGCCTCAAGTTTGGAGAGCCCCAGACCTAACCTGAAAGGTGTAGAGAGGATGAGCTTACCTACCACCTCTGAGATTAACTGAAATCAAACAGTCTGGTACTTGATAAGTGTGAAGTTCCCTTCTCCTTTCTTTATACACTGATCTGTAAGTTGTGTAAATTTTTCCTTATGACATTGTTTGTTTTTTGCTGAGTCTTCTTTCTCTTATAAAACCGCACAAAGAACCATTTTATTATATGCAGCATGTAGACTTAATAAGTAAAAAAAAAAAAAAAAAGCAGAGCTTTTGTATGTTTAAGAGACGTCCTGCAGGTTATTATCTGGCAAATGGTTTGAAACTTTGTGGGGTCGGGAAGATGCCCTCTATGATTTAACTTTTAAGAAAATAGATGTAACATAAACACCGAGAGAAATGTTGAGACGTTAACATCTTATCCCATTTATTCTGTAGCTATGAATATTTATTTAGCATGGTTGTGATTTTTGTTGTGGAGTGGTTCATGTCCAGATCAGTTCCACATGATAGAAAGCTGACCTCAAGTAGGAGGAGGATAAATGTGTTAAAAAAAAAAAAAAAAAAAGACTAGCAGAGGTTGCTGTGGTTTATAAAAAGGAAGTCGTCGGGGAGGAGATTGATGACTGAGGATTAATAGAGCAGGGATAGCTGGTGCAGGATTTCGATGCAGACCTTGAGAGTAAAGGGGGGTGGAGCTATGCCTCCCTCCTCCCTGGTAGAATGGGAAATATCATTAGAGGGTAATAAATATATTTAGTGTAAACTTTAGCTCTTTATGTTTACATGAGGAAGGATTAGATTACAGATGTATTGTAATCGTTGCTCCAAATATCTGGGAGTGAATAAAAAACTAAATAATGCTCTATTATTCATATTAACAGGATGGGGGAGGCAGGAAGAGGGTGTGTGTGCATGATATAGGACAATGAATAAGATGGTGGCTGACAGACTCCCATAGAATATTCTCTGTCTTCTGCCTGACCTTGGCTGGACAACACTGAACACAGCTGAATCCTTAGTGTGAGGAAAGGAGATGGGGCGGAAGAGACAACTCACATGCTACTGAGTTGATGATTTTAAATAAAAAAAAAAATCACCCCAACATCCCCTCCCTAAAAACCATTTTCCTCTCAACTTCCCACACTCGGAGAAATACACTTACAAGCCTCCAATGCCTGACTTGATCCTCACTGAAGTGATTGGAGTCAGATGTTTAGACACACTAGGCTAATGTGCTTTGACTTGGCCACAACCGAGCCCATAAATCCATGTGACAGATGCTGGGTGACTGCCATTTTTGTTATGAACATAAATTATGTCGGATCTGGAACGTGATGTAAAATTGTGCGTTATGTTGCTGTGTCAACTAATCATCACGGAAGCCTTTGTTTGATGTGGGTCCTGATTGTCTAATTTCTGGAGAATGAAATGCAGTAAAAGGTGCCAATGTCAAATTCAGATGTCAGCCAGCCATGATGATAAAATTTCCCAAGTTCGTTCTTTAAAATAACATAAATCTCACAGATGGTTCTTAATATATAAAAAATAAAATCATTCGATGCTTTTAAAGAGTGTTGTGCACATATTGTACTCAAAGTACTCAAAAAGAGCAAGTGTTATTGATAGAATGGGAAATAAGCATAATAGAATGATGAGGAGCATGGGACTTGAAATCACATCTTAAAATTAGGCCTTGGTCCTGCCACTTACTAGCTGTTTAATCTCTCTCAGCCTCATTTCCCCCGTGTATGCAGTGGGGATGGCGTAATAGCTGTTTCATAGAGATGTTGTAATGATCAAGATGATGAATGTCAAGGCTTTAGCCTAGCATATTGTGAGTGCTCAAGAAAGGCTAGCTGCAATTAATAATAAAGAAGAAATAAAGTTACCACTCTTAACATCTCGGATTTATAGCACCTTCCTCAAAATGGAGCGGGATTCATGCCTGTTATTGATGTTGTAGAACTTATTTATTTTTGTCTTTTAGTGCCCTTTAAAGCAGCGGAGATGCCAATAGTATGTCTTCGTGGTTTATTATTGAGAGGTGACGTGATAGTGATTTTTTTTAAACATCCAATTAATTCTTTAAGCGTTCCATCCCCTCTCTTGTCCCCTTCCCCCCTTGAAGAAAACTTTGGTGGCAATAATGTGTATATGATTTTTTTTTTTTGCTGGCATAAATGATCTAAACTTTTGATATGAAATAGCATGTTGCAGTAGAAAAAGAACAGAACTGGATATCAGAAGTCTGAAACCACTCTTGCCCATGCATCTGTCTTCAGTTTTGGAGGACAGATTTTGGAATTATCACCAGCTCTTTGCTACTTCTGTGTCTCCAGTTAGTCATTGCTTTCCTTGTCTGTGTCTGGTATTGCTATTTGTGTACATGCCGCTATTATGCCTGGAACACCATATGGTTATTTAAAAAAATAGTAGTTGCCTACCCATGAGACTGTGAGCTCTTTGAGGGTGTTTTATGTCTTTATATCCCCAGTGCCCAGCAGAGAGCCTGGCGCTGAATACCGACTTAGTAAACACTTGTCGAATGATCGCATGGCAAGAGTCAAGGCATGACTTCAGCCTTCCTTGCTGGGTGGTCTTGAGCCATTTATTCGCTTTTTTAAACCCACAATTTCCTTGTCTCTCAAATGAGCGTCACACATGATTTGTATCCTATAAATCACTGATGTGAGCTCAAAGGAACGAATGTGAATATTTTACGTACATTGCAAAATGTTGGGCAATAGAAGATAATAAAAAAGTCATAATATTGAAACCTAAGCTATAATATTTATTGTGGTATAGTTTATAATAGTGAGAATTAGAATCACTAGGGCATTTGCTAAATAACTGAGACTATTATAACATTTAGTACTGGGCAGCTGAGAATAATTATTGGCATTTTTGTCACGTACCAGGTCCTATTCTAAGCATTTAACAAATATCTCATTTAATCCTTACAATGTCCCCATCAAATCTGGATGCCGTTATCCTCAATTTACAGATGAGGTAGAATTACATTGACTAGCATGGAAAGAGGTACAGAACATTTTGGACATGGATAAAAAGCAGGTCAGAGAACAGTATGCAGTGTTGTATACATTTATTAAGCAGAGAAGAAACACCCCTGATAGGTCATCCACCAAAAGTTAACAGTGGTTGTCTCTGGGGACTGAATTTATAGGGAAGCTTTTGCTCTCTGTAGGGTACTTTTCCATTTGGTTCGAAAAAAAATTTTTATAGCGAGCAAGTATTATTTTATAGTCAATAAAATAAAGCAGTAAAGGATAGTTCTCAACAAAAGAAACTTTTGTTTTCTTAGTCAAAGCAAAAGATACCCAAGATTCCTTCCTTTTTCCTCCCCCTGCCCACCATTTTGCTCGCCTCCTGGATCTCAGCAATTCACTCGCATTTGATTCTCATCTGCCATATTTGTGAGGGTGAGTGAGGCTTTAGCTGGTAAATAATATAGCGTGAAACCTCAGTGACTGTGAAAAAGAATACAAGCTTCTAGCCAGCAAATGATTCTTTTCCATCAGGGAGCAAAGTTCTCTCACTTTCAAAAATGTAATACACCAAACGACGCTCTGCTCGATTACAGGGAAGTCGTCAAGCTTAATTAAACCTGCCTTCTCCATTCAGGTGTGAGAAGGTCCTCCGCCTGGGTGAGCAGCGGGCGTAGGCACCGTCTGGTCACCCACGTGCTCACGTAGCCCGGGAGCAGCGCAGGGCTGCTTGCGGAGCCCACCGCCGCGCGTGCGCATGCGCGTGCGCCAGTGCCCGCGCCAGGCTCCCCGCAGGCGCCCCGGGGCAGCGAGTGTGCAGCCCCGCCGTCTGGGTGGCGAGCCTCGCAGGCACCTGCGCCTTGTTGCCTCAGAGACTTTTGTCACCACAGAACTTTCTCACACTCACTGGCCCACATGTTTACTGAATTCCAGGGCGAGTGTGTGTGGTCATGCAGCCAAATTCCAATTTTAGAATGCTGCTTGTGACCGTGAAACTCTGTTAACGCAGGCTTTTAGAGGGCTGACAGGGTGTGTGTGTGTGTGTGTGTGTGTGTGTGTGTGTGTGTGTGTGTGTGTGTGTGTGTGTGTGTGTGTGTGTGTGTGTGTGTGGTGGGGAAGGGACAGGAATGAAGGGCAGCCCACAAGCAATTTCCAACCAGAGAACAAACATGTATTTTCTTCTCCAGAGGTTTTGAATGTCAGCAGTGAGAAAACAAAGGTGTCTGAAAGGTCGAATCGCCCTGGAATTTTAAGTCACCCACATTTCACAAAGGATTGTACTAACATTTCTTTCCGAAAGACAGTGCTTAATTCACCTCTGGATCTCCAGTTACATCACAACTTCCTTTAGTCATGCATCTCAGAGTTTGACATCATCTCTAGCCCACAAAGTTCTTTCTCTCTAATGTCTAAAATAAGCCTTTCTCCCTTTAAAACGTATGGAGGTATTCCCTCCCTCCCTCCCTTCCTTCCATCCGTCCTTCCTTCCTTCCTGTTCATACTTCAGTGCCTGTTCTTTGACAGGCATTGTTATTGGCATTGGAACAATACCAGATATAATTATTGGCATTGGAGCTCTGAACCAGACAGACAAGTTCCCTTGCTCTCAGAAACTGACATTCTACTGGGAACAGAAAATAAATAAATAAGAATTTCAGATAGTATTAAGCACTGTGAATAAAACTAAACAAGATCATGTGATGAAGAGGGGGCTGAGAAGTGGCGGGATGAGGGTTTTTTTGCTTTCGATCAGGTGCTCTGGGAGTGCTTCTCTGTGGAGCTGACCTTTCAGTTGAGATCTGAATGATGAGAAATTATGGGAGGGACTGTTGGCTAGACCTGGGAACTTCATTTTTCCCCAGTGTAAATTGTGACAGATGGGACAGGATGATGATACCTATCTCTTAGGTTGGTTGGAATTAACTGAAGTAACTTGCAAGAATGCCCGGCATAGAGCTTTGGAGCATAAAAGCCTTAAGGTATAATAATAGTAGGGCTTTAAAAAACCTCCCCCCACCCCACACCGCAACGTTACGTGTTTGTTAGTTAAATTAGTCATCATGTCATCTATGTAAAAATCTGTTGGCAGTAGACGCCAGAATAGAAGGTCTACTGGAGCCACACTTTGGATTTACAGAGTAGGACCGAAAAGGATGGTGCCAGAAACTAGCCTGGCTTCTTGAGATCACTGGAGGGGTCGATTTGCTTCCATCATTTGCCAGCTTTATCTCAAGAGTTGGCTACAACTTAGTTATTTGATAGTGAGCTGGACATAGGACTTCATCATATGAATCATGCCTTAGATTTACTTAACTTGATTCCTCCTCCCCAAGGAGGTGAGTTGCAGGAAGCCCTGAAGGCAGGGCCAACACGCTCACCTCAGGAGGCTCCTCAGATGTGCTCAGCCTTTGGCAGGTCCTCCACTGAAATTCCCAAGTTCTGCAGTGCAGAGCGAGGAGGAGATGGCTTTGGCTTGGGAAGATTTGACGGCAGGTGTTAGCTAGCGGCTGCCAAGTGCTAGATGACAGAGATCCCTCAGCAAGAATGCTTCAGAAAGCACATTTTGCTGTACATGGGCCAATTTGAATGTATTTTTACTAGATGTGATTGTTGTAGAGTTTATTGCACAAGCTGCATTCAGGGTTTACTGAAGTAATACAACAATAACCAGTGCTCATATTTTATAGCATTTACATGTTGACCTGGATCTTTGGGCCTTACAGCAACCCTGGTGGGTGTTAGGGTCAGTCCAGGAATGGTGTCCCTTATAGTGTGGCAGAGTATCAATAAAGGCTATTGATGCTGTGATGCTGGACTTCCTGGGGTTGAATCCAGGTTCAGTCATTAGCTGTGAAATGTTGGTTGATGTATTTAACTACTCTGTGACTTTGTTCCTGTTGTAAAGTGGGGCTCATAGTACACACCTCTGAGGAGTGAGGTGAGGATTAAGCTAATATCTGTAAGCCCCTCTGAGTAGTGCCTGGGCCTGAACCAAGAGTTTATGTGGGGGGTGGGACTTCCATGGTGGCCAAGTGGTTAAGAATCTGTTATACGTATACATATATCCACTCTTTTTAAGATTCATTTCCCATATAGGTCATCACGGAGTATTGAGTAGAGTTCCCTGTGCTATACAGTAGGTCCTTATTCGTTATCTATTTTATATATAGTAGTGTGTGTACATCAATCCCAATCTCCCACTTTATCCCTCCCTTCCCCTTTCCCCTTGGTAACCATAAATTTGTTTTCTACATCTGTGACTCTATTCAATCTTTTAAACTCAGTTCAGGGACTTCCCTGGTGGCACAGTGGTTAAGAATCTTCCTGCCAATGCAAGGGACATGGGTTCGAGCCCTGGTCTGGGAAGATCCCACATGCCGTGAAGCAGCTACGCCCGTGCACCACAACTACTGAGCCTGTGCTCTAGAGCCCACGAGCCACAACTACTGAGCCCATGTGCCACAACTACTGAAGCCCACGTGCCTAGAGCCCGTGTTCTGCAATAAGAGGAGCCACTGCACTGAGAAGTCCGCACACCGCAACGAAGTGTAGCCCGCACTCGCTGCAATGAAAGAAAACCTGCTCGCAGCAACGAAAACCCAAAGCAGCCAAAAAAGAAAGAGATTATGTGGGGGGAGATGGAAACTCCAGAGGTGACATTGCTGGCTTGAGTGACCACATCTGCAGACCTGGGACCAACATGAATCTCTTGATTCTAAGTCTAAATTAATCTACTTTTTCTTGTGCTAAAGTGCTATTGGTTATGATTTTAAAACACAATCTCAGCAAGTAGCATATTAAGATATTTAAGGTTATTGTAATAAAAAAGCACATTAGTAGTTGTGCTGTTAACTCTGCTTTACATATGGGGAAACTGAGGTTCATTGTAGTTACTTTGAAATGACTCGATGTCACTTTGTTGATTTACTTTTAGTATGCCACTGGTCTTTTCATATCTGCCTCCTAACTTTATAGTGAGTGTGAAAAGCATAACACTGAAAATGATATTTCCAATATGACAGTCAAATGAACTTTCCCTTGAGACAAAACTGTAAAAGAATATGGGTAAAAAAATGAACTAGAAATGTATAGATCATGTGCATTTTTGCTTCTGAAATGAGGCTATAGACTTTTTACTGATGCTGTCGTTCTGCAAATATACCTGAATTTCTCCTTGGAAATTGCCTGAACGATCAGCATTAGGTTATTTTCATATTAATTTTTGAAAACAAAAAATTTGAAGACACTTTTCTTAAAAAAATGGAGAAAATCACTCGATTGTTTTTTCAAAAACAGAAAGTGGCTTCAAAAGTAGAACAAGAGAATGGTAGATGAATCATTGATTTGGGGTTAAAAAGTCAAAGGTGTGGCAAGATTGTGATTTTCCCATGTGGTCCCAGCAGATGGATGGAAATTTTCAAATGGCAATCTCTGTCACCCATGGCTGCCTCAATGCAAGAAGGGCATGCCCTCCTAGGAGACCACTCTGAAGGCTGGCATTCAGGGGGTGAACATTGTCAGAAACCCTCAGTGTGATATGAAGAAGTAGCGAAGAGTCAGCAAATTTATGAATTGGCTTGAAGTCGTTACTTTTCTTTCCAAGGGTAATTGCTTCAGGGAAAGCCTTTTGGCTTTGACTACAGCCATCTGCAAATGGAAATGTGACTTTCATGAAGCCTGGGAGAGAGTTTTGTGTGGGATGTACAGCAACAAGATCAAGAGGCTGTTACAATGGTTTTTTGCAAATGAATTGAAAAATGCTTTGCATTAAATACTGTTGTCTTGGGGTAAGAATAAATCCCCGCAGAGCTCTGAGGGGAGCACTAAGGTATAGATTTGGAAATGAGGTGGGAGGAGATGTAAGAAATTGTGGTGGTGGTCCGCTGGGAGAGGCAGAGGAATGAGTAAGTTGGGGGCTTCTAGAGAATTTCCTGAAGGAGAGAGGATGTAGAGTTAGCCAAGGGGGGGATGTCCCGAGGGTGCTCCCAGACCAACTTGTGATTGCCCGGTTTGCTCCATGGGGACACGTGGAGTTATAGATTAGAGAATATTAAGCTCAGGCATGTCCCTGCTTCAGAACAAACTACACAAAACCACCGATCTTCATCAGCCGTTCAAGACTGAGACGATCCCTTCATTCTCCTGAGGCGGGACACTGTGGATGTAGCAAATGTCTTGGAATGTGACACTTGTACTTTCTCCTAAAACTTTTACATGAGACGTATAAAAGTCAGACGTTTGTTTTACAGCTGACTGAATCTGGGCTTTCCAATTGTAGCTGTTAAACACTGCTTGTTCACTTTCACAACTTGTTTCGCTTACATTTTCAATTGAGTCTGAAGCAGTGATTTTTGCAAACATCAAGTATGTGAACGCGTGATCGTGTTCAGGAAATTTAAGCATCGGGAGATGATTTTAACTTGGTTTGAGATGAGAACAAGTTTCTGTTTCAAGGCTGACCTCATCATGAAGGATACAAGCCAGCAAAATGTTATCCAAACATCTAAATTAAAAAGACCCTTCCAGGTACCTGTTCTACTTGGGAAGGAAATTCTTCCATCCAGGGAGAGAAACATGCGCATTATTCTTTCTCGTTTAGACTGAAGCCTTAGCTGCGAAAGGGAAAGGAAAGCCAACCTCTCTGTGACCTTGAATAAGTACTCAGTCTCTCCAAGCTTCTGTTTCCTCATGTCCAAAATAATATTCATAATTATGTCTATGTTATTGGATGTTCCTGAGAATTAAATAAAACATGTATAGTGCCTGGCATATAAGTATACAGTGAATGTAAAAAAAAAAAAGTTATGTGAACTGCTGCTGTCAGTCAGTGAGATAAGTGGCAGTCACTGTCTTTGCTGGGGAGGGGATGAGTCCTAGAGTTCAAGTCCTGTCCTCATGGCCACATTCATGTCACGGCGGGACTGGAATTCAAACCAAATTCCTTCTGACTGAAGAAGTTCATATTCTTCTCACTGCACTTACTTTGTCCGATTAACCTCTGCTGTATAAATGAGTGAATAGGGAAATCATTAAGTTCATTAGCTTTTATTGAATATCACGCTCTGGGTCCACTGTGTCTTAGCTGAGTAAGCTTATACATGTTATTTCACCTTTCTGGACCTCAGTTTCCTCATCTGTAAGATGGGAGTAAGACTAGCATCTATATATGGGATCATATGAGCCTTCAATGACTTGGAACACATAAAGCTCTTACTGCAAGGCCTGGCACACAGAATATGCTCAAGAAATGCTGGTTATTATCAACTTTATTCTTCGCACTGTCAACGTTATTGGTTTAGTGTTGGTTCATGGACTATGCTTTCAGTATCAGCTTCCAGCACTTTATTTGATTTTGGCTTTGCTGAAGACGGTGCGTCTAGCACTGCCCCTCCAGGCATCCCCCTTTTTCTGATATCAGCCACCAGAACTGCAGAGTGTTTGTTGAGAGCAGGCCACCATATTCACTTGTGTCATGTAGGGTATATGTACTTCATTAACTTTTTAATAGCTGAAAAATTCTGAAATAGAAAATGTATCTGGCCCCAAGGCTTTCAAATAAGGCTGTGGGTTGACCTGTACATGGTAAGATTACTTTAAACAGTCAATAAGTATCTTTGAACCAGGACTCAGGATATTTTTTTGGACACAGTTATTAAATTAAGTATAAAATAAAAATAATGTTTGGTTGCGCAATGAGTAATCAAGTTTACTGGGACACTATCTCACTTTTACTTGTTCTTTTATTCATTCAACCAACATTTTAATTTAATTTTTTTTAAAAAATTAAAGGATAGTTAATTTACAGTGTTTCAGGTATACAGCAAAGTAATTCAGTTATACATCTATACCTATATCCTTTTTCAGATTCTTTTCCATTATAGGTTATTATAGGGTATTGAATATGGTTCTCTGTGCTATACTGTAGGTCCTTGTTGTTTATCTACTTTATATATAATAGTGTATATCTGTTTATCACAAATTCCCAATTTATCCCTTCCCCCACTTTCCCCTCTGGTAGCCATAAAGTTTGTTTTCTATGTCTGTGAATCTATTTCTGTTTTGTAAATAAGTTCATTTGTATAATTTTTTAGATTCCACATATAACTGACATCATATGATATTTGCTTCTCTGTCTGACTTACTTCACTTAGTATGATGATTTCTAGGTCTATCCATGTTGCTGCAAATGGCATTATTTCATTCTTTTTTATGGCTGAGTAGTAAGTATTCCATTATATATCTTTACTACATCTTCTTTATCCATTCATCTGTTGATGACCATTTAGTCAACCAACATTTTAAAAAGGCCCCACTAGTGCCAGACACTATGTTAGACAAATAGGTCCAAAGTTCCTACCTTCTCAGAGCCTCTGTGTGTGTGTGTGTAAGTCTTATAAACAGATACATTTTAATATATACTGGTCTTTGCTTTGATCATCTCAAGCTAGGAGAAGTCTTAATTGAAGGCTGAGAATTGAGAAGTTAAGTTTTAAGCTGAAGTGAGGGCATAGAACTTAGGAGAAAGGAGGGAGGCAGTGGAGAGAAGGTGGAGGTGGTTGGGAAAAAAACTGAAGCAGCACAGTGGTATTTCCAGTTGGCAGGACCCGTCCGTCTGTGCACTACTCTTTCCCTACAAATGATGTTCTGAGCCTCAGAATAATTAGGTAAGATTCTGCCAGTAGTATTGTTCTTTCTCTCTTTCCCTTCTTCCCTACCTCCCTCGATACAATCAACTAAGACATCTTCTATGAATTTTTTTTCCACTCATACCCAGCCCTATGCATATGACAAGGTTCCTTCCTCTCTCTCTCCCTCCCTTCCCTCCTTCCTTCCTTCCTTCCCCCTTCTTTCCTTCCTTCCTTCCTACCCTTCTACTTGCTACGAACATGGAACGTTGTTAATAATTTCTGTAGCTATAGTGATTCTTACTCCTGATCTTGTTTTACATACAAGGCGAAAATAAAATTGAGGCCTTTTGAAAACAAACACACCAATACCTAGCCCAGTTTCAGGCACATAGTGAATGGTTTAAAAATATTGATTGAATGAAAGAATCTAGGTAAAAATTAAAAACTGTTTCATAAATTCTTGTTGGCAGCCTAAAGTAATCTTGCCATGTACAGATCCACAAACGTTTATCTGAAATTCTTGGGGCCAAATACATTCATATTTCCGAATTTTTCAGATTTTAAGGAGTTAATGCAGTGCATATAACACATATTATGTAACATCTCCGGTAGCAGCATTATGTATTCAAAGGCATTGATATCATATGAATGTTCACATTGGATAAATGAAGATAATACATAACTTCAAGTAAATTCGGGTCAGGTTTGACCACTAACTGAGTTTTCACCCAACTTATATACTTCTGGTTTTCAGAGCTTTTGGAATTCTGGAGTTGTGCATAAGGAATTGTGGACCATAGCAGCTCTTTGCAACTGCTCAAGCTGCTGCTAGATGTTGTCCAGTCCACCTTTAAAAAATCGTATTCCTCAGGGTCGGACAGAGTGGCCATCGGTATCATTCATATTCTGTTTCCTGCAGGAAATCTGTATTTCTTTTATGCTCCACAGTCAAAGAGAAAATCAGAGGAAAATTTGTCTTTGGTCTTCTCTCTGGGTGTCTGCATTGGATCCTGATTAGCTCCGTTTCTCAATCATACATATATACCTCTCGGCCACCAAGTCTCTTAGTCCCACTCCTGGTTCCTGCTTGAAGAATATGATGACATTGTTCACTGCTTTTAACAGCCTGGGTTTGGCCTTGTACAGTGGATTCTTAAATTGAGAAGAGCGTATCTGTTTTTCTTCTGAACATTTAAAATGATTCTGAACATGAAACAGACTGTAAAGAGTAATTTACTTGTTTTAATATGGAGAGATAATGCCTTCTAATGGCTTCAGGTCTGTAGAGAATTGGGATGCTATGAATGGTTCCAGCCTCATTTGTTTTTGCCCTATTTCTCTTCCCATTGGCAAAATTTCCACCCTCACTTTTCAATACTCTCAGGGGATCTCTTTCCTACCACTCCATCTCTATTTCTGTTACCTGCTCTCTCTGCTACCTGCTGCTTTTATATCAATTATATGGACTCTTAGTTCTTTACCTCTGCAGACTGGGTATCTATGGGCACTGGCTTGGACAACCAGCTGCCAGTCTCTAAAAACAGTTACCTAACGAGCACACTGCCTCTTGCTCACTCTTCATGTCAGAGGCTTTTCTGGGATTCTGCTCATGTATGCAGACACTCAGATGTCTAGTTTCATGGCTGTTTCAGTGAACTGGGGTTTCTGGACATCTGAGAGCTGGATGTCTGAGGTGCTGCTGTTTTTAGAAACATTTATTTATAAGCATATGAATAGTTTTGATCTGAAACCGAAGCTAACTATGAAACCTGAGAGAGTGAAAAGATTCCTATAAAATTCCACGTAAGTCTTCGTTTTTTTTCATAGTATGTATATAAGTAGGGTTTTTCTACATTTTTCTTTATAATGCTGAAAGATTTATTCTGTATAGATGTTTCATGGGAGACTTTAGTGAAATTTATGAATCGTAACCATATCCTGGAAATTTTACTTTAGAAACATTATATGCTTAGAGTAATTCAGATAACTCAGTCTTTTGAAGGTTCTCTACATAGTACTGCCTTTCACATTTGAAGAGAGGTTTGGAAAGGGTTGTTCTCTGGGTGTAAGGAGTCTAATATGTACTGCAGTTGGTTCCACGCAGAACTGTCATTTCCTAGCAGGGACTAGCCTCTTTAGACTAAGGGTTGATACGGAAACATTATTGCTTAAAAGAGCCATCCCATTCCTGAACACAGTTTGACAGGTCTTTGTTAAACAAATTTCTTCAGCCGTGTTGACATTAAGGAAGATCTCAGCCCTCACATTTACAGTTCACAGTTATTCAGCAATCATTGTTGGCTTCCCTTTCATCTACAATCATCAGTACAGGTAAGATACTAGGTAAAAAATGCATTCATTTATACTCTTGGTACATAAAAGCACACCTGCTTGATGTTTTCTGCGAAATTCCAGTTAACTTGCAATACCATGCAGATGAAGATGTAGCCTGTTAGTCTCCGCCCCCAGTGCCTTGCACAATTCCTGGGCACAGAAAGAGGCGTCCAGTTCACATCGGGGGATTAGTGAATGATCTTTGGTACCTCCTGATGATCAGAGAAAGTGGCCAGACCTAAGTTATTTTACATCTGAGCATTTCTTGGGTAGTTTGGAGAGAGAGAGTTTTTGAAACTGATGGCTTGAGATAACTTGAAGTTTTGGAGAATTTCCATTGCTCTTCCTACTCCTTTCCTTTTTCTGTCGTGAGCTGTCTAGGGTCTTCCTGTATACACTATTCATTTCTGCCAGCTCCAGGGAAGGCCATGTAATGTGTGTTTTAAGTACCACGTGAACTTTGTCCCCAAAGTAAAGCTCACAAATGATGGACTTTGTTTTCCTTCTGCCTGAAGGTCAAACGAGTGGGCAGTTTTGTATTTATCAATCCCTGTGGCCATTTCCTCCCTCCTACCCTACTGCCCTCTCCATGTCTTATGCAAGGAATCAGTGAATCTGGTGCAGTGACCTCCATAGGGTCAGACACAGTTCTGGAAGCCTTTGTGTGTTCATTTCCTTAAATAAGTGGAAGGTAAAATGTTTGAAAGCAGGGCAGCTGTGGGCTGTTCCAAAACATCAGTGTTGGTTGTTTGTTTTTCTGGATTTTAACAAAGGAGTTTTTGCCAGAAGACCTTTGTACTCCCCTGCTCATGCAACCCCCCCAAGTTACAAAAATACATAACAAAAATAAAACAGAAGCCAGACTTGGGGTTATCTTACCAAAACAGGACTCCTTGCTTCTTTAGACTGTGTAAACAAATGAGTTCCCCAGTTAAGTTTCAATCAATCATTCCTGATGAATTTGGTGCAGGTTTTGCTTTATCTTTAACTCAGACCACATTGTCTAGTCCTTGGGGCTTAGTTCTGTGTCCTCACCTTGTTTACCCAGCAAATGGTTAGTCCATTTGGAAAAAAAAAAAGAGTAGTTTACTGTTTTTTTTTTCCCTCACCATGTGTTCAGCAATTAGAAAAGAAATTTCTCCAAAATGTGTTCTGGGGAATAATAAATAGTTTTTCTTGGGTGGTCTTAAGAGCTCAATGGCTAGATTGCCCTGGAACTGAGATTCTCAAAGGTGACTTCTTGATGAGGCAGGGGGAGTGTTGACTTTCTGATCTTTGGGAGACAAGGGGATGTAACAGTGGAGAGAAACAGCGTGGAGTAGTAGTAAAGAACAAAACTCTGAGGCCAGTCTACTTGGTGGATTTTTTTTTTTTTTTTGGCCTTGCCATGCCAGGCATGTGGGATCTTAGATCCCCGACCAGGGATCGAACCCGTGCCCCCTGCAGTAGAAGTGCGGTGTCTTAACTACTGGACCGCCAGAGAAGTCCAAGTCTACGTGGTTTTGAATCCTGGCTCTGTCTCTTCCTAGCTGTGGACTCTGGACAAGTCACTTAACCCCTATGTATAACGGGGATAGTAATCATACTTAACCCATGTTATAGTGATTAAAGAACTTAATATTTCTAAGGCAGTTAGAACAAAGCTTGACACTTAATAACTGCTATATAAGTGTTTGTTAAGTAAATTAAAAAGAACTACAGGTGGGAAAATGCCAGGAGAGATTAGTGTCAAGCACTCTAAGGGAGGAGGTTGACTTCAAATGAGAAGAGATGATCAGCGGGGTTAAAAGTGGCAGAGAAAGCGAGTAAGTGCGGATTAAAAGGTGGACAAAAAGATGACTATTTGGAGATCTTAAGTGGTTTCTGACTATTCACATGTGCGACCTTAAGCAAGTCACTTAACCTCCCCACAGGTGACAGATTCAGCTGGCTAGACATTCTTTTAGGTTCTTTCCAACTCCAGAAATCCATGGAACTAGCTTCCAATTTTAGGGATGTGCTAGGAGCAGAAGCTGGACTGTGGTTTCAGGTAGGATTAAGGAAAGATGATGGCATTCACACCTGGTATCTAAGCCATTTCCTGAGTGTGAATGAGAAAAGAGCATCACTGGGGGCAAGGCTGAGGCTGGGAGGCATGGGGTTAAATTGCTTCCTGAAGATAGCGGCTCCGCTCTCTGCTGCCTTAAGACTTTCATGGGTTTCTTGCGTGTATTCCTCCCTTCCCCTCTCAAGCATTTGGTTCCATTTCTTATTTTTTGATCTTTTCCCTTTCTAAGTTGCGTGTGAAAGGGCCTCGTTTGAAATGTCTCTCCTTGGGAAGGAAGAAATTGGTGTGCTTAAGATTTTAGCATCAATAGTCTAGATTAGAGTTCCAGCTCAGGGAGCAGGCTTAAGTGGCTGTGCTGGATTCTTTCTGCCTAACTTGATAACATATTTTTTAATTAATTAATTAATTTATTTATTTATTGGGTCTTTGGGTCTTCGTTGTTGCATACAGGCTTTCTCTAGTTGTGGCTAGTGGGGGCTACCCTTCGTTGTGGTGCAAGGGGCTTCTCAGTATGGTGGCTTCTCTTGTTGCAGAGCACAGGCTCTAGGCGTGTGGGCTTCAGTAGGTGTGGCTCTTGGGCTCAGTAGTTGTGGTGCATGGGCTTAGTTGCTCTGCGGCATGTGGGATCTTCCTGGACCAGGGATCCAACCCGTGTTCCCTGCATTGGCAGGTGGATTCATAACCACTGTGCCACCAGGGAAGTCCTGATAGCATATTTTTGATATTTCAGTCCATCTGCACACACACCATTTTCTTATGTATATGTTTTGTTTTATTTTCTTGGTGGGAGGTTGCTTTATTGTTCTCATTTTCCCCTTGGGCTCTTTAAATATTCATATTTTACAAAGCAGCATTTGTTTTTTATTTGTTTGTTTTTGCTTCTAATGTTTTGACCCTGGGTTATTTGAATATAAATTTACTGTGTTTTGCCACTGAGTGAAGGGTACTCATTTCTGAGGAACAAACCTGTTATTTTGGCTTAAGATATGCAAACAGACTGTTCTCTACAGATTTTAGTATCTTTGAGAGGTGACGCTGACCACAGTGGCCTTTGGCAGCATGACTTGCCTTGGTTGTATTAATATTTGTATCAGGCTGTGGTAAGCACAGTGTTCCTGGATTTGAACCTAGAAAGAATTATGGAAAAAGGACAATGAGTTCAGTGGGAATTGGTCATTCCTTCTACAGTCTTCAGGTTTTCCTTTCTTGGTTTTTCTTCACCGAAGTTTCATTCGGAATATTTTTTTACTCAGTCAGGTTGTGCTGGATTACGCTGTGGTAACAAATAACACTCAAATATTGGCTGCTTAAAACAACAGAGTTTTCATCATTGTTCATGTTACAAGTCCATGGAGGGCTCGATTCTGGTGGCATGTAGGCTGATGGAGTCTTCCCCACCTGGAATGCTGCCGGTTGCCATGGTGAAGGGAAGAGAACATGGTGAATCATACACCACATCTTGCGGGATCTGACCTGGAGGTAATATTATTTCCGCTCACATTTTATTGGCCAGTAAACGAAAGGCAAGTCAAGGCAAGTCAAATGGCCATACCTAACTTCAAGTGGGCAGAAAAGCGTAATCTTATCATGTTTGCAGAACGAGGAGAATCAGAAATATTTGGTAAACAGCACTAAATGCCTTTCACAGACTTTACATAAGCAAGACACCGTATGGATGCTGTGGACACAAAAGTGAGCAGAGTGTGTCCTGGTCTTAGAGACATTAAATTTTTGGGAAATAGCTTCATATAGGAATTTCAAAAACACAATGATGAAGCAGAGTTGTTTTAAAAACCATCTCTGTATTAAAAGAAGCTGGGAACGTTTCCTTTCTCATCCCATTTCTCCGGTTTTTATAATTGTTTTCTATAAGCCACAAACAGCTACAAAATAATCTGCAGAACTTAAATCTGGTTAAGAAAAACTGGCTTTACTTAATTTCACGTAATTTTTAGGTCCTCTTGAATCCTTATGAAACACACAGTTTTTGTGTTTCTGCCATGCTTTAGCAGTCTAAAAATTGAATGTGCCTAGGGAGAATAACTTCTTTATTACATGCTGGCTGAAAACTCAGACAAAATTCCACTGAAAGCCAATTGGTTTTCTATTTTTTTCCTATGTGTCCTTCAGCGCTGAAATTGGAAATAAACCAGCATTATGGCTTCATAACTGAAAGTGTAGCGATTCTGCACAATATACAAGCAAATTTGCCATTTAAAATATCAGATATCTGTCTGAAGTTGGTGCTGACCTTCTAAACTGTGACTGAATGTCCAGATTGTTATTTCTCCATCCTCCTCAGAGGCATTTTCAGGGCTGGATTCACAGCCTTGTGCTTCTTGTCTGCTTCCTAGCCGGTTATGGGTTGTTGCCTAGTGTCTAGACATGAAATGAAAAATGATGGTGTAATCCATTTCCTGTTCGTCTCTGCAGCATTCAGAGAAAGTCTCAAAACTTTGAGACATACCACCTCCTCCTCCTTGGTAGAAAGAGTAGACACTTGGGTTCTGTGGACACAAATGGAAGCCTTGACCGGTCTCTTGCTACCTGGGCAAGCTTGGGCAAGTTGCTTGATCTCCTTAAGGCTCAGTTTCTTTCTCAGTAAAATGAGGAACAGAAGAACTGTTTCAGAGGGTAGTCGTGAGAGTTCAGTATATGGTGTATACAAAATGCCAGCAATGTCTAATATGTAATAAGCACCCAATAAATATTCCCTGTTGGCACAGTGCTTCCTGCTTTTCAAAGGATTTCATCGGATTTTATCTCACGGGAATAAGTCAAGGAGGTAAAGGCATATAGCTGAATTGGATTTCAGTTAACTTGCCAAAAAAAGAAAAAAAAAGACTTTGAATTCTTTTGGAGTCACAGTCACAGCTGACTTAGCAAAGCTCTTATTTAATTGTGGTGTGTGTCTGTTTTCTCCTCTGTTCATGTTTCTCTTCACTCATCTTTGTTAGATTCCGTGTGCACTGAGTCCTTCTAACTACCTTTCTTAACTTATAATCTTATCTGATACTCTTCTGAGTTTTGAGTGATTACTTTAGTGAACAGTGATTAAGGGTTGAGGAACTGGGGGCCAATACTATAGGTAAAGAAAACAAAAACTTCAATAATTTTTTTTAAAGCTCTTTATTGGAATATAATTGCTTTACACTCTTGTACCAGCTTTTGAGGTACACCAAAGTGAATCAGCTGTATTCCTACATATATTCCCATATCCCCTCCCTCCCTCCCTCGACTCCCTCCCACCTTATCCTGGCCCTCTAAAGCATCACCCATCATTGAGTTGATTTCCCTATGTTATGTGGCAACTTCCCACTAGCTATTTTACATTTGGTAGTGTATATATGTCAATGCTGCTCTCTCACTTCATCCCAGCTTCACCTTCCAGAACCATTTTTTTTTAGATTCCATATATATGAGTTAGCATATGGTATTTGTTTTTCTCTTTCTGGCTTACTTTGCTCTGTATGACAGTCTCTAGGTCCATCCACTTCACTAGAAGTAACTGAATTTCATTCCTTTTCATGATTGAGTAATATTCCATTGTATATGTGTGCCACACCTTCTTTATCCATTCATCTGTTGATGGGCATTTAGGTTGCTTCCATGTCCTGGCTATTGTAAATAGTGCTGCAGTGAACATTGTGGTACATGTTTCTTTTTTGGATTATGGTGTTCTCTGGGTATATGCCCAGGAGTGGGATTGCTGGGTCATATGGTAGTTCCATTTTTAGTTTTTTAAGGAACCTCCGTACTGTTTTCCATAGTGGTTGCACCAATTTACGTTCCCACCAGCAGTGCAGGAGGGTTCCCTTTTCTCTGTATGCTCTCCAGGATTTATTGTTTCTAGATGTTTTGATGATGACCATTCTGACTGGTGTGAGGTGATACCTCATTGTGGCTTTGACTTGCATTTCTCTAATGATTAACTTCAATAATTTTAATGATAATAACTAATGCTACTTGAATCTGTGCCCAGCTAGTAATTAAAGTTTTCTTTTCTCATATAAAATCATAGTTAATGTTCCCTCAACCCTGTAAGGTAGCTATAGATGAAGAAATTCAGGCCAAGACGTTAAATAATTTGCCCTGGCAGCATACTTAGTCAGTGCTAACAAGTGCTCTTCCTGGAATTTGAATCCAGACCCCCTGACTTCAAAATAGCTTGTTTTTCCCCTCTGAGCTCTATTGTATAGACAAGTTGGAGTTCAAAATACGGAGGGTATATTCCTGGCTGATGAATGCTATGTGAACACTGCTTGAGTAGATAAATTGTGGCAACTAAAAATAACAGGGTGTATTGTGGCCTTTCTGTACAATCTAAACTTGCTTGTCTGGCTGACTTTAAAATATAAATGTGGTGCCTGAGAGGGAGTTTTGAGACCTGGAATCCTGTCCTTGGTGTGACTCTCCATATGTAACTTCAGATTTTGTGTACGTGTGGCCCCTTGTCTGCATCCACAATGGAAAGGTTAGGAATGAGAAGAAGAAAGGTACAGATAGAAACTAGAAAAAGCAAACAGCCCGTTCCTTCCTGTCTAAATGGCTCCCTCATTTCTCTCACCCCTGACAACTTTATAAACAAATTGGCCTAGTAGGTGAATCTAGGGACCCTCTGTCCTTGTTTTTAATAATATCATTTGGTTACGGCTTTGTGGTCAGTTGTCCATTTAAAAATATTTCCTAAAGTAAATGTTAAGGCCTAGGTGATGGTTATTGATCTGGACTTTTACTTTGAATATAGAGGCTTATTTGTCTGGGTACCGTTCTTAAATGATAGTGAGCTCTTGTGAGTTAAAACCTGGTTGCTGAAATGCAGGACACTTGGGAGCTCTTACAAGGATCAAGTTTCCATTATAATTTTTTTTTTCAAGTAGGCAGTGGAGGCTGGTGCATAATTTTCCAATCTAGTTTCATGGTCCTTTTGATCAACCTCAGATAAGACTGAACATGACAGCATCGCTCAAAGGGTTAATACCCTGGAATTTCACACTTAACAATTGGCATTATGTCCTCTGCATTCTTGAGGAATTTTCTCACTGATGTCAAAAGATTTTGGTTTGTTATGAAAGACAGTGGTCCACTGACTTTGCATATCACATTCTCTTAATCGGGATGGAAATCCCTGCATGCTAATTGGGGAAGGAAAAAAGTAGTGTAAGTGGTTCTTTGGCTACAGATGAATTAAATGCATGAGTGTGTTTAGTTAAAAAAAATAAAACTCAGCAAAACTCTTGCAGATGAGCAGGTATTCTGTTGAAATGGCTGCTTCTCACATTTTTGTCACTTTGTATGTGTCTTACTACTGTGTCACTGTGATTACTTTTTAGGAAACCCTTTAATATATTTATACCTTATTTTTCTATTTTCTGACTATTTTAGTTACGTATTAACTGTGTAAGAAACCATCTGAACTTATTGGCTTAAAATAACACCAGTTTATTATTTCTCAAGATTTTCTGAGCTCGGCTGGGCAGTCCTGTTCCAGGTGGTGTTGGCAGGTCATTGTTTTCAGCTGGTGTTGAGATGCTGGGCTGAAAGGTCCAAGAAGTCTTTTCTGCCATGTCTGGTACCTCGGTGCTGTTTCATAACGTGGAGATCTCTGGGCAGTTGTATTTCCTCAGGTAGCTGGCTTCTAAGCAGCAGAAAGCCGAAGCTGCCAGTCCTCTTAAGGCGAATTCCAGAACATTACTTTCACCATATCCTACTGGTCACAGGAAGTTAGAGTCAGTCCAGATACAGGGGAGTGCAAGAGACCCCACCTCCTGATGGATGGAGAGGTGTATGCTTACAGGGAAGGAAGGGATTGATGGCCCAAACTAGACAGGTAGAGGGGGTGCTGAAGGCAGAGGGCCTTGTCCTGGTTGATGGAAATGCCAAAGGCAGAGGCAAGTTTTGTCCCACTTTCCTGTTTAGGATTCAGGGTGATGGCTGATATGTGAAGTAACCTCATGCCAAGCTGGAAAGGGTGAACAGAAACATAAGAGGACAGAGTGGTGAGGTCAGGTAGAAGGAGCTCTCAGCTGCGCTCACAGTCCTCTCTCAGCTGCTGTGTGGTGGCATCAAAAGTTCTTAATTTCTTCAAGAGAGAACTCAGAAAGTAGCTGAACTAAAAAGACAGTGGGCTTAGAGCAACTCCTGAAGCCGGTGTGCTGTGCTCTAGGGCCCATGTGCTGCAACTACTGAGCCCGTGTGCTGCAACTACTGAGCCCGTGTGCTGCAACTACTGAAGCCTGCACGCCTAGAGCCCCGTGCTCTGCAACAAAGGAGCTAGCGCACCGCAACGAACCGTAGACCCCACTCGCCGCAACTAGAGAAAACCCCTGCACTGCAACGAAGACCCAACGCAGCCAAAAAAAAAAAAAAATAGACGGGGCTTAGGGCAGGAACTGGGTGGAGCCTGAGACCCAGAGCTGGCTCTAGCGCCACTGGAGGCTGGCCGGTGGTTCGCAAGGCCCTGATCACCAGCTGTGGATGTCAATAGCTCATGGAACATCAAGGCTGAAAGATCTATCCAGTCTCACTTTTGTGTTTCCCAGACCAGGCAGCAGCCCAGACTGGGTTGCTTTGCAGCAGAGGGTAGCCAGGATTCAAAGGACACCATCTGATTTGCATTCTCCCATGTCACTGTAACAACAGAGATGTAACCCCTTCTCTCCAGGAGGAGAGCAAGAAATCTGAGCAACTGATCGTGATACCCAAAAAGACTGAACTTAATGGAACCATTTAATTTATTTCATTGGACTAAATATTTGCCAGATTTGTCTACGATTAGGTCTCCCTGCTTCTCGTGGTCTGAATAATGGCCACCAAATATGTTCAGGTCCTAATCCTTAGGACCTCTGAATGTGTTATCTTACATGCAAAAGAAACTTTGTAGGTGTAATTAAATTAAGGATCTCGTGATGGAAAGATTATGCTAGCTTATGAATATGCCCAATGTAATCACAAGGGTAATTTGTAAGACTGAGACAGGGTGACAGAACCAGATGTTGGAGTGATGTACATTTAAGATGGAGGAAGGGCCCATGAGCTAAGGAATGCAGGTAGCCTCTAGAAGCTGGAAAAGGCAAGGAAAGCTCCTGTGAAGCTTTGAAAAGGAAAGCGGCCCTACCAACACCTTAGTATGAGACTTCTAACCTCCAGAACAATAAGAGGATAAATTTGTGTTGTTTCAATCTATTAAAAGTAATGTGGTAATTTGTTACAGCAGCAGTAGGAAACTAAAGAAAGTCACTTGGAAGCACTGAAGCTACAATTTCATTGTTCATCTGGTGCAGAACAGAGCTAGAATTAGCTTTATTTTTTTTCCACGTTCATTCTCCTAGTAAGATATTATTTCTGTCTATTTGATAAATAAGAACTTTGAAGGGTAGGGAGTGAAGTTCAGTAGCTTTGTCCAGACTGAATGGTTAATGATTGAACCAGGTTTAGAAATCATTTCTTTTTGAGCCACAGATAAGCTCTCTGGGAACATATCGCAAGATCATGGTCTTGTACCAAAATGTATCAAAGTAGAAATCTGTATACAGAGCAAGCTTTCAGAATCTCAAAAATCCAATCTCAAAAGTCCTATATTATAGCAACTTACTGACGTGATGCTTCCTAGAAATAATATGAAAACAATTGCCATAACATGACTAAATGATCCACCCATCCTTACTTTCGAAGACTTTGACTCCTTAAGAAATAACCAATAGACCATATTTACTCTACTTTGAATGGTGTAGGCAGTCTTTACTTCATTTACAGCTTTGACAAAGTTCAGTTCTGATTTCTTTTGAAGGAAAAGGCCATAAAACCACAAGAAAATCCTTTCTTTTTCTAATTGAAAACAAAACAAAACGAACCCTTCTGATTTCTACATTAGGATGCCGGGAATCCTTGTTCCATCATTGGAGGTGACGTTGGTGGAAGTGGTTTGAGCCTCTTGTTTCCTCACCTCCATCTAGAGTTCTGGACACTGGGCTTCTTCATTCTTTGCACTTGTCCATCATTGTGGCACCATTGGACAGTGAGTGGGCACACCTCCTGGTCACTTCTCTTTGAGCTGTTCTGACCTAGGAAAGGTGGGCTGTTGTCCCCCACCGGAGGATTGGGATTGCAGGCCCCGTTGGACGTGCTCACCAGTCTGGGTCACTCAGAAATAATATCCATATGTTGGGGACGACTTGTGTTAAGAATAATCTTTGTGAGCCAGTTAATACCGCGAGAGATTTTTTCCTAACATTGTCATTGTGCTATTTGCAGCACAAGTTCCAGCAAAACAGCTTTTCCATTTTATCATCGGGATTGTAGAGGCAGCATGTAAAGTGATTAAAATAATGCCACCAGGGCAATCTGTGTGAAAGAGGCTGTCAGAACTGCAGGTGGAATTCAGGCATTTCTAAATTTCTGTGCATACTCTTTGGTCACACTCAAGGAACTTTAATATATGTTTCAGTGCTTTGTTTGTGGAGGATGGGAAACGTGGATCTGGGGAGTGTCCAGGTGTATATTGGAAGTGTGGCGCTGGTAGAAAAAAGCCCACTACCGAGAGGCATTATAAAGTGGAAAATTAGGGTAAAAAGACATGGTTTATAGCTGGTCTTCCACACCTTCAGCTGAAAGGTGAATTCTTTAAAAATGAAATGCATCTCCAGCGTCCTCTATGTAATGTGTCAAATACTGTCAGGGAGCTCAGATCCTTTTAGTTACGCTCTTTGTTATTTCTGAGCATGAGCCTGACACAAAAATCTTCTCTTAAGAAGGATTTCCCGAAGGGCTACTGTAGCTGGGTACGTGCTTTAGAATAAAAGTAAATCCGTTTTTCACTTTAAAAAACCCCCTCACAAAAAACCTAGTTTGTGTCCATGAAAAATATCTTTGCATGTCTAGACAGTAGTGCTGATTACTTGTTTTTCATAAGGAAGGGATACAGAAAAACTATTATTCTCCCCAGAAACCTTGTAAGGTCCCATGTGACCCAAGTGACCTCTCACTCAACTGGTGTAACAGGAGCCAGAAGTGTGTAAGGAGCTCGAGGACTGATATTATAAAGCAGCCCTGGTATTATGGAGCTTTCCTGTTTGGAGCCTCTTAAAGACTATTGCTGATTGTCCTACAGATTGAGGGTGAAAAAACTTTGGAACCATTGTGAGTAGTGTCACTAATGTGCTGTTAGGTTTCCACCCAGATGGCATTTATAACTAATAGAAAGGAAACTCTGTAATGTAATTAACTTACATAAAGGAAGGAAGCATTAAAGCACAATTTTACAGGCAAACATGGCATAGAAGGATCAAAAGGTAGCATTTATTTGCTATCTGCCTTTCCAGATATTGTGCTTGGGCTTTGCAATAATGAGAGAAGGGTTTTGTTTTTGTTTTTCATTTACAGAGTGGCCAGAATGGCCTGATGCATGCTGGTTAGAAGGTTTCTGTGTATTTCCCTCTGTTTTCCACATAAATTTTTTCCTCTTGTTCTCCCAGACATCTTCTTCCATGTTTATGATTCTAAGTCATCAAAGGCATCTGGAAAGCTGTTTTTAGGTCTTCAGCTGTTGTTGGATGGAGTTGAGAAATTTTTGCTTTCACAATGGCCCGAAGTGAATTGTTACATGTGGTTAAGTCCAAACCACAGGATCTGGTGACCACAGGATCTAGTCCTGTGCAGCCCATTATGCACAGAATTTGTTGCCAAAATATTTTCCATCTGGGGTATAAGAAGATACTAGGACACTCACAATATTACTGAAGGTGAGCTGTCGTCTAGAACAGCTGTGAGTTTGTTCACGCAGCTGTGGAGCAAACCGTGTCTGAAGCATAGTCAGTGTGTGATTGATCCTTGTGCTGAACACATATTGACATTGTTGCTGTGGAGGATGGAGGTTCAGAGAGGTTAAGTAACTTGCTCAGGTCACATGACCACGTGGTAGAGCAGGAGGACTCATTCCTGAGTCTGCTTGACTCTGGAGCCTGTGCTCTTTATCGCAGGGCTTCTCAACCTTCGTAGGTGAAGGTCTGAGTTTTGCTTTCATTTTTTAAAACTTCCAATCCACTGTAATACTGTACACATTGTATTACACCTTGTAATACTGACCGTACCGGGTTAGTAAACAACTTGCATCAGATGCAACTCACGCAGCCACCCGGCCAACACCTAAACCAACCGATAAGCTGCTCAACAAGACAAGTCTTCTGATCACGTGTTTGGATGGGGTGGCAGTTGCTGTGCGTTTCTAAATGCTTATCCTCAAGTCCATGATGACATCATGGACTGGTAAGGATGAATCACAGATGGCACGTTGAGTAGCACTCCTTTGGTGTGAGTGTGAGGGGACTGTATGTCCGGGAAAAGCCAGACTCTGATTAAAGAGGAAACCCTGGGAGTAAAGGTGAATACATGGACGATGGACTCTTAAGATGGCAGATGGTGTGGTTTTCCTTACTCTCTCTAAGACAAGCCTGGATTCCAGCAGGCCATGCTCTTATCCAGTCTACCCAGGTAATTGCTATCAAGTGAGATGGGCACACATTGCAACCTTCTCTGCAGAAGAAACACTAAGAGATTTCTAACACCTACAACAAAATTTACATGTAGGGGTGAGGGGCAGGGAGATTAAAAAAGGGGAGGGCAACAAAACACTCACCCTTGTAGTAATTTCTCCCAAAGTCCTTATTAATCACTTGGTAGTTCGTTCAACTCATGTACTGAGCATCTCCTGTACACGTGCACCTTGGTAGATGTTTCATGTTTAAGATATTATTTATGTACCTTGTAGTTTACTACTGCTGGAGGAAGGGAAGAAGTAAGAAGAAGACACTTACCATTAAATAAACTTTAGTATTAATTTTGTTATTGGCCCTCTATAAGTAACAATTGTAAGAAAATGTTTAATGCTTACTTATATCCTTTATCCATGATTAAACATGGTATTTGTAGTAATTTTATTTTTAAAGGAAATTAATCAGGAAACAAGCATCTAATTAGAATAATGTTTCTATGGAAAAAAATCACATCTTGCTGAAATATTTTTTGACTTTAACACCTCTCTTAAGGATAAAGCCTGTCAGACAGAAGTGTGAAAACTGCCTGTTCTTAGCAGGATAATTTTTTATGTGAGCCAGCACTGGCTAAATGGTGCAGTATGGTACCACTTGGGTTCGTTGACTCAAGACGGCACAAACAATCGTCTAGGATTTTAGGGTCTACAAAATGAGAAAAAAATACCACAGTCTGTTTTGGTAATGTGGGCAGACCTAATTTTATGGTGACCAAGTATAAAAAAAATTCTTGACACTCTCAAAAGCCTTTACAATGCCCCTGAATATGAAGCGGCAGAATAAGAAGTTTGGTTTTACATCTTTGACTCTTATTGTTCACAGATTCTTTCCCTTCATGTTAGTTTTCACTCCTGTCTCGTGGTTTGGGGGTCAGTTTCACTTGGTGCTGCATGTATAGGTGGTAATGACTTCAGTCCTTCTTCCTGCCACTTCTTGGCCTTGGAAAGCCAAGGATGACATGGATTGCTGGGGATTCTTGATTCAGCTGATCTCTTGTATTGACATTACTTGGAAAGAATATGAAAGTGAATACCAAAATTATTATAGAAATCAATACAAATGAAATTTAGTTCAGTTTTAATGAAACATGAAAATTGAAATGCTTCTTTACAAATAAAATCTATCAGTAATATCTTAAGTAAAGATCTAATTAACATATTTTAAAAATACTGGTATTTGTTGTACATTCCTTGGCTCGATCCTCTCTTGCTCTGTTTTTGAGTTTCTAAAGGGAAAGACTTCAATACTTAGGGTGTGCTGTCTCTCAAATCTGTGATTTTTCTTTTCCTCTGGTAAAGGCATCATTGTGCCTTAGTTTTAACATGAGGGAAAATGAAGGTGGGAGTGGAATTTGTGTTAAATATTTGGAATTTTTCTTCTTCCCCACCCCCAACATCTAAAATATGCATGGGATTTGGAAAACAAATTAGAAACAGAATCTTTCGCAGATATTTAAAAAATGCATTTCTAGATGGTGAAGAGTTCTGATTTCTGAATAGTGCTATTTCGTTGACGAGCTTAGGTTACTAAGTCGTATATAATAATCTCTATTTTTCTCTTCCTTGGGTTTTATTTTGACTTCCTACAGAATGAAAGACCTTTCACGAAAAAAATTAATATTAAATGTCCACTTTGCTAACATAAACTCATTTGCTCGTATAAACTAATAATAGTATAAGCTAAAAATATATTAATTTTACATTTTGGGGAGTGGGATCTCTGCTAAGCAAATAGAGAGTAATTAGAATCAGAGGTAGTTTTGCTTCTTTGTCTCTCTGTGCCCCTAAGCTCTTGGGATAGCGGGAACTTGGAGATGGTACAGGAAACAAGGATTGTGATTCCTTCTCCTAGACATTAATTTTAAAATGAAAGAGGCAGATGGGCCAGAACAGACCACCAAAAAAAGCACTTTACAAAAGACACAAATTTGGCCATTTAGAGACATGTCTAAAATAGACTCGCTGTTGTACACATGTGTAGCATATTCCTTGGCACACATGGCTTTCAGTATACATTTGTGGAGCAAGTGAGTGAAAGCAGAATGACTGATTCGGTGGTAGTTGAGAACTTCACTAATGTGGGTCTCCGTTGTGGGCTGAAATCACCTGTATTTTCCAAACAGATTTTCTGTATTCATTTTGGTTGAATGTTTAGATGAAGGAAGCACTCCGAAGTCCAAATACAGCTTTTTACAAAAGCACTCATGTTATAGTGATGCAACATGGAAATAATAACAAATTGAGTTTTAATCATTTCAGCAGCACATGTCTCCTTTCCTTCCTCACTCCATTTTATCACATGTAATTACATTATTAGACATCAGTAGTTTAACCAGGATAAACAATAATCACTGGAAAACTACGGTTTTCAATTTGAGGAAAGGAATTGCTAAGTAAATGGAAGGGAAAAATATGAACGTGTTGTGTTTGGTGATTCTTTTTGTGTAACTGTTTAGCAATTCAGGAAGTGACTTAAATTTTGCCTGCCAATGTTTGGTGGTAGATTTTTTATCAAAGGAAGGGTCATATCGTTTTTCATGTGTGCTTAGTTAGAGATTTGTTTAAATGGAAACATAAGCTCGCAAGCGACAGTCTCACCTTTGGGGAATGAGTTCCTGCATAAAAGCTTTGTGTCTCATGCTCCAGTGTAAAGGGGTAAAAAATTCATATTGGATGTCTTTTTCCTTCTGCCCTGGCAGTGCAGCAAATGTGACAACGTAGTGAGTTCAGACCACCTGTGAGACTCCAAATTGCTTCCCTGACTCTATGTGGAATTAAATAACAACATTTGATTATAGTATTTAAAGCAAATCAAGGAATATTCAGATGAATCAGTGGATAAACACGTTTAATAGTAGTATGGACCTTGCTCTTACTGCAAGTGGATTATTATCCAATGAAACCGTTCTTTCATGTCGTAAAGCTTTCCAGATTTCAGGAAGCAAGGGCAGCTGTATTTTTCAAAACCTCACGTGATCCAAAAGCACCATTTCCTAGAAGAAATGAAGTCCTGTTAATATACAGTATTTGTAAGCAATGGCTAAACTCTTTTCTGAAAACATCAGAAGTACACCTGGTGAAGGAACGCTTTCCTGCCAGCTGAAATGGAATGTTCTCAATTTACCAAGGGAGCAGCTTGGCTGAGAGAGACTCATGGAGCAGGTGCTGCTGGGTCTCTAATTCCAGCGTGCAAAGGATGTGAGAAGATTTGCCTCAACCCTTGGCCTCAAGAGTTGAGAGCTATAAATATAAGCAACTCAGCAAGTTTGTCTATGTTGCTTGCTTTGTTTTGAATGTTTTGAAGAGTGTGCCCTCGTAAAATTCCCTGACTCAAGGAAATGCAAGTTGACCTAGACCTAACTAAAACTGTGATTGGTAGAAAACGCTGCATTCTTCAGAGAAAGCTGATCAGAGACAGTGCAGCTATTGCTGCCTGGATAGCTATTGTCTGCGGGACTGAAGGGAACTGAAGTGCACGCAAGAGATTGGCTCAGAGACAGAAGAGCTCTTGCAGTTTGCATGAGTCTGAATAGTTCCCCAAACTTAGACACTCATTTGGTTTGAGTTTAAGATCTGGCAGGTTTTCTGTGTACAACATTCTATTTTTGATACTCCTGAACAGCCACTTGATGACTTTTCAGTGCCATATGTATATTTTTTCTCTCTGTTGTTCAGGGTATAGCATGAGTTTATTTTTGTCATTCCTTTGAGAAGTGATAAGGGTGATATACAGTTATAGAATTTGGCGGAAAATCCATGCCAGTGCCTGAGCTTGACCTTCAAGGTAAGTCCCTGGTCCTAAAACTATTTGGTGGGTGTCAGGCCAGTTCATGACTTGTGCGTGTGGTCACTCTTCATTGCCCAACCCAATGGCCTCTTTGCCTGGCAAACTCTGCCGCTCATTAGGCAGTCAACATATCACAGCAGCGCTTCCCTCCCCAAATAACCCTGGGAACAGAGGAGCTAACCCAACCACAAACCCTTGCCAAGTACAACAACATGAAGTTCATCTGCCCTAAGGAAGGGCATCTCTAGAAACCTCAGTGCCCCCTGCGCTGACCGTCAGAGCAATGGGATTTTCAGTCTTGCTAAACACTGGGGATTTGAGTATCTCTTAGGATAATCTTCCCTTCCCAAGTGGTTATGGATATAATACTCAATCTTGTGGACTATATTTTGCCTAAATCTGCTCATCCACAGTCTCTGTTGTGATGACCAGACCATCAGACTGAGGTCAAAGTGCTGGGTGATTTATTGGTGATGTTGCCAACTTCTGCTGGCTCAGATGGTCTTGCTCAATATCCAGTGTGTAGGTACAGATTAAGAGAATCTTCACTGTTTTTCCATTCTTTATGAACTTGTAGGAAGCATATTAGGATCACAAGCCTCTGACTGATGATCAGTTCATTGATTGCCCATGAAAGGTGGACTCATCCCGTCCTGTGTTCCCTGGCACTAGTTAAGGTGGAAAATAACAGCAGTCCTCTGAAATGAGAGCCCCTGTAAAGTAACCATAAGGGGGAAAGGACCAGAAGCACCTGTGGAATTTTTTGTCCTTAAATTTTTTGGCAATAAATATGGCAGTTGAAGCACTCTTAGTATTTTCAAGAAAAACAGTAAAAGTGGATTGTTACAATTAGTTCCTCCAATTAGGTATTCAAGGAAAGTATAAAAATATGTGAAGTTTTCCTTATCTGTTTGCCCACTGACCTGTATCTTTCCACAGTACTTTTCAAATGGAATTTATTTAGCCTAAAAATGTAAATTAATTTTGTGTGATGACCCGAGTTTCTGTCCATTCTGGAGACAGGGCAGCTACTGACCTTGATATCTTGCTTTACTATCTGTTGGTCTTGGCAGTACCTTTCTCTTCCAGGGCACTTTCCCAGAATGGGTTGGTAAAACAAATGCAATCTTTGGAGGACTTTGGTTCTTTGTGGCTGAGATAAATATATATCAGCTTTGAGTGGGTTTTATTTCCCTCTATGAATGAATTCTTAGAGAATTGCCATAGTGGAAAGAATTAAGAGTTCAAGTATGGTATAATGACGTTTCCCTAAAGGATTATGGTTTGAAGCCTCAGCACATTGAGTGATTGTTCTAAAAGAGGTCTTTGTTGTTGAAGGGTTTGAGGGTTGCTGCCAGTCCATTTCCAAGCTGAAAATGAGGGGAACAATTCTAAACTGCAGGTTCAGATGCAATGTAGTAGGGGGAAAGTCTCCATTCTGGCCGTCACGGCTTGTTTGAAGCACATGCGGGACCTATAAGATTCGGGCAGCGTGGCCTGGGGGTTGTGTAGCAGGGTCTAGAGGATTTAGACTAGCATTCCTATTCCTGTTGCACTTTTGAAACCTCTGAGTCTGTGAATGGCTCATACAAGTGTATGTTAGATGAAAAACTAGATCCCTAATCAATAGGGAAGGGAAGATTACCCTAAAGAGGTTCACAAATACAGCTAGTGGAACCATAACTTTTAGACGCCAGTATTCAGAGCACAGCATGGAAATAGCTGGAATAAAGTGAGTTTTGAATGCCGATTGCTTTATTTTCATACCAGCTAATGAGTTAATGTGCCGCACATCCTCTAACCTTTCTGGAATGGTGAACAAATGGAGAGATGTGCTGAGTAAGTGGTGGAAGACAACGTGAGCCCTAAGGCAATTAGCTGGAATTTAAAGGAATAAACCATGCGTTTATGATTAAACTAGTAAAAGCCTGTATATAAATCTAATTGGTAATGCTTTATCCAAAGATAAGTGATAAAATCCCAAATGTTTTTCTTGATCTTTCAGAGTTTCTTTAAAATGGAAAGTGGCTTCAGAAATTGAATTAGTATGAGAGGAAAAGGAAGAATGACGTGTGTGTGTATATGTGTGTGTGTTTGTGTGTGTGTGTGTTTCTGAGTTGACGATTCTAATGTAGATCTGTGTACTGGAAGCATCAGAGACAAATTTGAAGGTTAAGTTAATTCATCTCATTACAAGAGGAGCAAGTGTTATGTGAGAAGGCTACAGGGCCTTTGGGTAAGTTGGGCTAAATTCTGATTTTTGCTTCTTTAAGAGGATCACCGTTCATGCCTGCGTCTGGAAGTAAGCAAGATGATTGTTAGGCAGCAAAATGCTGTTTTTATTATTACTGCAGTGATGTCAATCCAAGCTGGATGACTATGATTCATGGAATCTTCAAGGAAAACCAAATATTCTTTTTTAATAAAGTAATGGAGTTGGGATTTGCACATCTGCTCTTAAAAATCTGTTTTTGATAATATGGAACATATGTTAATTGCTACATCTTTTATTAAACTGAGGGAAAATTCTTGTCCGGTGGATTAATCCCAGGAATGTGGAACAGTGGAGAAGAGCATATGGAGACAAATGTCCTGTGGGTAAGAGGTGTTTGTCTCACCTCATACCCACAGTGTAAGAGGTGATGTCTAAGCTGCTGGTTGTGACCCTTTTGAGAATCATAAAATCAAGCTAGTGGGTTGTGACTAGCATTTTAAAAAATGAAATGGAATAGAAAATATCGCAGTACATTGAGTCTAGTGAAAGGTCAGTACTGTTTTGCGAACTTTGTATCCGTGCTGTGTGTGTGTCCACACAGGTGTACGTGGTCATGATGTATGAGGTATTTTTCTCGCATTCTAGAGCCTCAGCTTTGGAGGCTGCTTTAGACTTGGCTAGAACAGAAGATCCCACCACTGACTGGAGAGGTGAGGCCGACTGGTCCAGGCTAGGGCCCTGTCTGACTCGGAGGGCTTGCAGACAACCACAGCTCTCCAGTCCCTTATTCGGAAGCCATGTTATATGTGCAGGTTCAGCCCCTGGCACTTGTCTCTCCCCCACGGATGAAGAAATGCTTTCATTTATCAGAGTGCTCCTAGCTGTTTCCTGCCTTCCCCTTGGCCTGCGCTGACCCAAGAACTATAGTAGATACAAAGTTTGTAACGTATAAGAAAGCACAATTCTTTAGTTCTTTTATCTTTTTAGTTTTTTGGATAACTTTTTTGAGAAATAGTTCATATACCATACCATACAATTCACCCATTTAAAGTATGCAAATCGTGTTTTTAGTATATTCACAGAATTGTGCAAGCATCGCCACAGCCAATTTTTGAACATTTTCAATCATCATCTCAAAAGGAAACCCCGTACACTTTAGCTATCACGGTCCCCCAGTCCTCCTTCTCTTGGGTTGATGGTCCTGGCTCAGCAGAAGCCTCAAGGGAAAAGATGAACTTCTGCATCTAGGCTGACACAATTTATTATATAGAAATAAATGTATAAACTGTATATGTCACTATACTAATGTATTATTGTATTATCAAACACACACTGATGAAGTAGGAAAGCCAATATTTTCCCCACGCCCCTTTCCCTATGCCACACACTATTTTGATGGCTTTGGTTTAGCCCACTTTGGTTAGGGCCCAGCTGACCTCTTAGTCTCTCTTTCTGCCCTCCAGCAGCCTCCAATCCACGTCTCACAAACTCCAGGTGGCTTTCTTAGATGCTGAGGCTTTTTGTCCCCACTGTGCCAACACTGTATCTTAGCTGTGCTCTGTGCCTGGTGCGCTCTCTCTCTCCGTCCTTCTGGAGAACTCCCAATTCCTCGAGAGTATGCCCGGGTTTACCTCCTCTGCTAGTCTTCTTTAATCTCCTGAGCACAGTTAGGTGTTCCTACCCCTCCCTTCCCTTAACAGTCCATACCTGTTTTTTATAACTTAATAAATGTGTTTGTCAGTATCCCATGCTCGATGACAGGGATTCAACTTGTAGATTGCTTACTTTTTTTTTTTTAACTATTAAAAACAGTGTTGAGAAGAGTATCTTCCCTTGTACAGGAATCTATGCACATTTCCACTTGTCTTCTTAGGATAGATTCCTAGAATATCCATGCCATTTTTTGTCATACTTAAAAAAATATCCAGAAAAATAGGTTGGGATCAGATTATGGAGTGACTTGAATATCAGACTGAAGTGCTTCCAAGCATTAAAGCTTGTGTATGGGGATGTTACTTACGTCAGTTTGCTAAGGCTTCTGTAACAAAGTGCCACCAACTGGGTGGCTTAAACAACAGAAATTATTGTCTGACAATTCTGGAGGCAAGAAGTCCAACATCAGGGTGTTGGCCTGGCTGGTTCCTTTTGAGAGCTCCGAGGCAAGGGTCTGTTCCGGGCCTCTCTCCTTGGCTGTCTTCATGGCATTCTCCCATGTGTGTGCCTGTGTCCAAAACTTCTGCTTTTACAAAGACACCGGTCAGATTGGATTAGGGGTGTACCCTACTCTAGTATGACCTCAACTTAACTAATTACATCTGTAATGACCTTATTTCCAAATAAGGTCACATTCTGAAGTTCTAGGGTTAGGATTTCAACATTCAAATTAGAGAGAGGGGAACACAGTTCAGTTCATACATTGATTGATGCAAAATTGAATTTATATTTTATTTAGGGAGGTATGATATATGTATATGATTGACTTTTTCTAACCAGGAACAGGATATATTTCTCTTTTTATTGAAAACCTGTTTAACCTATTTTATCAGTTAAATTTTATAGATTTATTGGATTTGGGGCACTTAGAAAATTACAGTATTTGAAAAGTAACATCAGAATAGGAATGTTGGGGGAACTGTGTTAGGAAAATTAGGTAGGCATGAGAACGGAGTGGGTACCTGGCAGATTGTTGGCGCTCTGTAAATGTCTGTGGAGCAGATTTGCTGGAGGGAGTAAAATAGAAAGGAAGAAAATTTAATTTTGCAATGTAAAAGTTGTGGGAAATGTTGCTGTGTAATCTAGGGATGCTTCTATATTTGAATTAGTCTAAAATTGTCTGTTATCCGAAGAGTATGCGTTTTAAGCTGGATAATTTGCTTTGTGTGTATAGCTTATTACAGAATCAGTATTGAAGCTGAAATGCTGTTATGAGGAAACAGTTCACATAAAATAAACTCATTACCACTAGGGTCTCCCTTTTCCTCTCATGTTAGTCTTCAGAAATACAGACGATTGAAAATTATTTACATGACGTGGAAAAAAAAGAAATACCCTCAAAAAGTGTTTTTAAGACATTTATTTTCATGGTCGAAAGAAAACTCAGAGCCCAGCTCCTGCTATATATCCTATTCCATTTCCAACTCCTGGGAGTTTTTCCTCCTCCTAGGTCCTCCCCTTCCCAGTTGCATAGTGGTTCAGGAATACTGGAGGATTGGCCCGTTGTGTCAACCTGCAACATTTCATATTTCATCTCAAATCCTGTTGCTGAAAGCAGAAATATATTAAGTTCTGAAAGAAAGGGAAACCTTTGTATTTCATAGACCTGCAGCTCCTGGTTTCAAAGGGTTGCCTTGCTTTTGGTACCTTATTGCAGTCTCAGTTTAAACGTTTACCTTTCGGGTAGCACTGCATGTTCAATTATTGCACTCTTTGCTTTTCTTTCTTCTTTTTACGCTGCACAAAGATTCATCTCTTTAGCTAAGCTCTACCCATCCCATCCTCTTACTTTTGGGAAACCTCTGCCAGCTTAAGGCCTGTTTCTTGAGGGAGTCTTGTCACTTTGCTTCCTCATAAGCCCTAGGACGGGCTTTCTGGATGAACTCTTTTCTTTTCACCATCAGACAACCCAGCCCCTGCCTGGCTCTGCCTCTAAGCTCAAGCTCTAGTCTACAGAACCCCCATCCCTCTAGTACAGAAAGAACTGCAAAAGGGCGAAGCATGCTTTTGCTACCATGGCAACCACTGCCTGCTACTTCGCAGCTCCTTTTTGAAGTTATTTCCTAGTTGTGAAGGCTAATTTGCATAAAGTTATCAAATAGCTGAGCTCAATGCTTTCACTGTTCTCAGTCCTCATTGGAAGGCTTTGCCTTGTTTCCTTTCAGAACCTCTGCTATAACTGTTTGGTGCATGGATTTCTTCACTGCAGATAACCTGGACTAATTCCCCGGCCGATGGCCTCTAGAGCATTTCATTGTTGCTAGACAGACTTACAGGTCCCTCTCTGTGAGGTGGCGTGTCAGCTGTTACGCACTCTCAGTTTGAAAATTTGTCTTGGATGATGAATCTGAAGCAGGGTAGTATCTTCAGAAGTTTGGACTTAACCCATGAGAGCTCACTTTGAGCCATTGTGAAGGCAAAAATTCTTTCCTCTTCCTAACAATGGTTGACCTACAAACAGCTCTCAGGGACTGCTTTAATTCCTACCATTAGTATGGATGGAGATGTCCAGCAGATCGTGGGAAAACACAGAATCTTGTGCAGGCAATGAAGGGGAGCACACAGATGGCTTCTAGGGACAAGACTAGGAATTTGAGGTCACTTCTTTTGGGTGGTCATTGAAACAAGAATCCTAAAGTCCTTGAGGTAATGTGGTTCCTGAATCCCTTTTATAATTTTCGCAGCAGGTAAATTTCTCACTCCATTATAAATACCTACAGGGCCTGGAAAGCACTCTTTTTTGGGAATCCCATTTCATCCTTGGCCATCTCCTACTCCAGTAGCTCTTTCTTATTGAGACTGCCTTTCTAAGGGCTGCCATTGTGTCAGCTTATGGCACAATGAGTTTTCCAACCATTTAGATTCCCTGGACAGTATGCAAACATTTGCATCTGTTGCACAGCTAGAAAAGACAGTAGAAAGGAGTGATGTGCCCAAGCAAAGCCATGACGGCAAGCATCCAAGTAACGCTCATATGAAATATTGACTCATTCAACAGACTTTTGAGGACTGATAACTTGCAGGGCATAGTGTAGATGCTGAGAACTTAGAGATAATGGGTGTTGTCTTGGCTTCAAAAGCTTCCAGTCTATCCAGGGAAGGGAGTATGTACTGTATATATTTGATGCCCATTCTCTACCTCTCCCCAATTCTTCTCTCTTTGCATATTTAGAAGCAACCACTTGCCTGATTTTGGTTTTTATCATTCCCACCCACACGTATATTTTTCCTGTATATGTGTATCCATAAACGATGTATAATATTGTTTTGCATGTTTTTGAACTTTATAGAAATAGGAACACACTGATTGTATCATTCTGTAACTAATTTTCTTTGCCTTTGAGATTTATTCGTGTAATTCTGATTCATAATTTTTGCTACTGAGTTTTATTATATAAAAAAAAACATTACTTATTTGTGCCATCTGTTAATAAACACTTAGGGTTTGTCAGTTTTTCACTGTAGCAAACCTTGATGGATGGAACGGTTTTGCACATTTCCCTGTACAAGAGTTTCTGTAAGTATATTTGTGTAATTGTTGAGTCACGTGAGCTGTTATCTTCAGCCTTTCTAGATTTTTATCAGTTAGTTGCCTCTCAAACTGATTACGTCAACTTACTCTCCCACTAGTACGGAATTTGAGTTTCAGTTCTGTATGTTTTCACTAACACTGGAGTTTGTTGTCCTTTTTTGATGCTTGCCTTTATGATATTCTCAGAGCTCCCTGACCTTTTGTCTTTTCATCACACTTGTTTAATGTCCTTGCCAAACTGTAGAGGCATGGACAGGGCCTGTTTATTCACCCTTCCACTCCCAGGAGTTACTTAAATCCAACTCCTTCATCCCTCTCCTGTACCACAAGGCCAATTTCAGGTGCCATATCTTCCTTGAGCCCTCAAAATCAGATGGCTCTTCCTTCTTTGGGGATGAGCCTGAAGCATTTTATTTGCATCTCTTTCACGCTTACCATAGTCTGACCCATCTTATAGCTAAATGTGTACTTTTCTGTTGCCTCCAGTAGATAAATGAGCTCTTGAGGATAGAGAAGACCTTGCTTATCTTTGTAGCACCTACAGTACCTGTGCATTCCATGTTTTAGGTGTTTGGTAAATATTTGTGTATATACCTCAGTGCCTGGTATGTTCTGAGAAATCATTCACACCCTTCCTACTTCATTGTATTCAATTTGGGACTGCCGACCAAAGATATGCACTTATTGTAGGCTGTTGATCAGTGGCCAGATGGTGTCCTAGAAGGACTGCAGAAACAGGAGGACTTTTTACCCCACACCTGCCCCAGTGCTGAGTTACCAGTCTCTTTGTGAGTAGGGCAGAGAGAAAATGGTATCTCTTTGCTTTAATTTACTTTGAACATTAGTTAAGTTGGGCATCTTACGAATATTAGCATATATATGTATTGATATATATGTATATATATTTTTTCCATTTGTAAAATTTCTGTTCATGTTCTTTGTTCTTTTCTCTTTTGGGATGTTTGTCTTATTGTTTGTATGACCTCTTTCTACACTGACAATTTTAATACTCTTTCATGTTCCCAATTTATTTGTTACATAAAACTTGATTCTCAAAATTAACTTCCTGCCTGAGCACCTCCACTCATACTGTTCTTTGGAAGGAACATTCTTCCTGTTTCCACTTTTCTGCTTCCACCCTTTTCTCCTTCCCCACCCCCTTTGACACTCTTAACCTGGTCAATTCCTACTCATCCTTCAGAGCGAAGTTTAAATACCAGGAGAGGCCTATCCAATCCTGTCCTCCCAGCTCATGTAAATCACCCCCCCGCCCCATTATCCTTTTCCATAACTGCCTTCATGCCCCCTTCGTGGCCTGACTGCTATTTGCAATTACATGCATGCTTAGTGTTTTCATCCACCACTATGATGTAAATCCCTTCAAGGGCAGGGACAGAATCTGCTTGGTAAATTAAGGGAGGGAGTAAATTTAGCAACCGAGTCATTCTCTTTGGTCACTCCTTTATTAAATTAAACTAAAATGTAATTTCTGTTTCATCAGGTGGTAGAGAAGTTGTTTAGACTTCCACTTGCATTCTTGAAAAAAAATTTATGTTTGCAAAATGGAAATGAATAAAAATGGGGCTTTTCCAAATGGGTGGATGAGCAAGAGAGAGGGAATGCGCCTCTGGAAGCAAAACGGCTGCATATCTGGGAGTAGGTGTGGCCAGCTGTTCACCCTGTGCCGAGGACGCCGCACCCCTCCTGGTGTGTTTGCCCAGTAGGCTCCGGAGAAATCTGTAGCATTTGAACAGCCTTCTGAACATGCCTCTAGGTGGTGTGTCTAGTGGCAGTGCACATTTTACAGCTCTTTCTACAAGAAAAAGCCGAGACATAAGCTATGCAAGGCATGTCCACATTCACAGCAGGCTATTTTCTAGGGAGCATTTGTGAATCTGATCTGATTATTAGGCTATTTTCACACGTGGTAGGTGTGCTTTAAGGGCAATTCTATGCTCAGTGGTGAGAAAATGGGAGATCGAAGTCCTGACCTTCTCTGATTCTGCATCACATGCTTTGATAGCACAGAAAATGTGTTCTTGAGGGTTTTACAGCTGTGCGTGTGCACGTGCATGAGAGTGTATGTACAGGCATGAGTTCACGTGCAAGAGTGTAGTCAAATTTAATGCAAGTGTTTTCCTTTAACTGGTTGGTTTGGGATTATTGACATGAATATTACAGACACAGCCATAAAACGTATTTGTATTTCTCTGCGGGCTTGACTGTTGTAAATATTTATGTGTCGTTTCTTTTCTAGAATACAATTTTCGCAGATTAGAAGGCAAACAATAGCTGACTATTCTGAAAGATGAAGAAAGGGGAGGCTGCTATCAATTATAGTGTTTAAAAGAATGGCTTTAAATAAAAGGATTACTTGATATTTAATGTATCAAGCAACATTGTGAGCAAATTCTGGTTGACCACATCTGGGTGTGTTCCCTCTGACCCAAAGAGGAGAGGGGTGAGCCAGGAGTGATGAGGCTGGAACCAGTCTTGGGGCAGAGAGGGCGGGGCTGGATTGCATGGATTGGAGAGAGACGCGGCTTGCATTGGTCCTTACAGCTGAGCCTGGGCATCTGGGGAGGACACTGCTTTAGTCCAGCTGTGTGCAAGGTTAGCTGCACATGATCTTTAGTTATTCCTTTAAATCAGTTTCTAAGAATGTGGCTGTAATTCGCAACTGTTTCCAGGTGTTTGGCATCATCTACTTAGTCTTCTTTTAGATTTATTTCATTCACTGCCCAGAATGATTTTTAGCAAACAAACAAACAAACAGCCATCCTGCAGACATGCTGATGGGGACCTTTGCATTTGGTTGCTTTGACTTGGTGCACAGATAAATTTAATGCTTTGAGTTTGGTGAATTATTTCAGTCCTAAGTTGTTTGCTGTGGTTACTCTATAATGTCAAGAGTTTTGTCAATAATTTTGGCTACATTAACCTATTCCTAAGCATGGACTCTTTGGCTTCAGACAAGATATTCGATGGTAATAGTTTCTGACTTGAGCCTAAAGACTTGCAAATTCCTTGTTCATTTAGACCTACTAATATAATTACTTATCCAGTTAGTGAGTTTGTGTTTTAACATTCCTTTATTTCTGGTTTTATTCAATTCCTGGATCTGAGACACCTGCCTCCTTTTTTTTAATTTTAATTTTAATTTTTTTGCCTGCATGGGTTTGGGTTCTTATACTATCGGTGGAACAGCTAGATCAGTATCTTTTATTACAATAATGATTTTGTCAATAATAATATTTGATCTATCAGAGCTTATAAAACTTATGACTCAACAGCAGCATAGTTTTATCAGCTATTATGTTGAAACACGGCTATGTTTTTATTTCTCATGCAGCTTATTATTAATATTTGTTTTAGAGTTCACACCATATCATTTTATTAACAGAGGAAAATGAATGATCCAATTGGATTCTCTGTTCTTATCATTTTCAGAAATCTGTACCACTCATGCATTTTCTTATTTCTCTTATGTTTATTTGATGTTTTTGGAGGAGGGGTGATGTTTTCTTCCCCAAAAGAGCAACCACAAATTCCCCAGATGTAGCAAGTAATATACCTTGTCTTAAGCAACTAATTAAACAAATTAAAAAAAGATCAGATCTAGATTTAAAACAATACTGTGTGCCCTGGACTACCTTCTTTGACCAATGGTGCAATTTTAAGAAAGATACACTAAGGTAGAAGCAGGTAGAAGATACTGCCTTTATCAGTTAGCAATTGCTACAGAACATATCATCTACTCCAGTTACTGTGCCTGCTTCATAGATTACCCCAAAACTTAGTGGCTGAAAACAATGACTTTATTTCACTCACAAACCTGCAATTCGGTCATAGCTCTGCAGGGATAGCTTGTCTCTGTTCCATTCAACATCAACTGAGTCAACGCAAAGGCTGGGGGCTGGAATCGTCTGCAGCTTGCCTGCTCACGTCTCATGGTTGATACGGGAGGTCAGCTGAGACCTTGGCTAGGACTGTCACCATGGTACCTACATGTGGCCTCTCTGTGTAGCCTGGGCTTCCTCACAATACAGGGGCTGGGTTTCAAGGACAAGGACAATATTCTATTGCTACATAAGAAGGAGAGGCCAACCAGTACTCTGTCACTGATGCTAAGACCATCCGAGCTAGAGCACCCAGAGGGAAAGGACCACTTGGAAACTGGGTACAACAAATCTAAAAATCCAGAATTCATGCATTGGTTAGATACAGGGAAAACGCCTGTGTTTTCTCTACAATCGGCATGATGTAACAAATATAGTGGGTTTATTGGACATACAACTCTCAATTTAGACACGTTTTCTGAAATATTTTAACTTCTCAACTGTCAATTAATTTTATCTTGCTTTCACAGTCTTATTGACATTATTCTGCTTATACTAAATTTGATCATCTTGTCTTATAGGTATAGACCAGTTGTTTTCTGGAGGCCAAAATAAGATTTAGAGGGAGATTATGGCTTTGAGATTTTTACTCCATGACTTAGGGAAGTTACATGCATTTTAACCAGATCCATCATACCACTGGTTTGGAAGGTGATGTCATATTAATAAGAACTAACATTTATTGAGCACGTAGTATATTCTAGGTGCTGTTGTAAGCACTTGATATAAATAGCTCATTTAATCCTCCCAATAGTAGTATGGGGCAAATAGTTTTATTATTTTTATTTTGTAGGTGAGAAAACAGTAGCCCTGGTAGTTAAGGGCTACATGAGGCTGGTGGCTACCGTATTGGACAGCATAGATACAGCCGACTATAATTCCATCTGTGGAAATTATACAGATCCACAAGTTACACAGATATTAAGCGCTGGAGCTGAGTTAAAGCATAGACAGTTTGACTCTAGAATCCATGTCCCTAGCATGGTGAAGGTAGAGAATTTGGGCAAAGTCTAGGCCTTTGAATTCCATTTCTTCTTAGAAATCACATGATGCTACATCTGTTGTATAAATGAGTTCAACAAATATTTGCAGATCATCTAAAAGTGGTTTGTAAAAGTTATACTTAGATGCTGATGGGAGATTTTAAAAAATCTTTAAAACACCATCTTTTCTTCCCAAAGACTTTACACTTGTATAAAGGTATTAAAATAGGAACACAACTAGAATATCAGCCAAACAATGGATAAATGAATGAGAATTTATGAAATAGGGAATTTCAGAGAAAGGCGAGATGACTATGCTTTGGGAACAGTAGGCAGTTAATAAATATTTATTATGCTGAAATTAAATTGAATTTCGAATAGGTCTTGAGAAGTACCTGGGAAATAAAATAGAAGTGGGAAAACACTAATCACACATGTATGGAAAACAGTATATAATTAATCTGGATATGACTAAGGAGAAAGTAGGGCTGTGACTGAAAGGTGATTAAAGCTGTATTGCTGAGAATCTTTTTTGAAAAGCAGGCTGAGGAAGTTGAACTTTTTCTTGAGACAATGGGGAGTAATTGACAGTATTTGAATAGTGTACTAGATAGAGGAAGGAATTTGCGTGCCCTGACATGAGCTCTTGAGGCATTCTGAGTCACTCAGTTGCTATTTAACCTGTATAAGTTGCTCTCTAAGCCTCATTAGACTCAGTTATAGAAATGGGGATAAAAATACTGACCTCTTAGGGTTTTATAAGGAAAAATGAACTATGATATGTAAAAATCCCAGTGTCCCAATGTTTGATATGCAAGCACTGAATACGTGATGATTTCTGATGTACTTTTATGTCATATACTATTTTGATGGAGAAGATGACGATTGTGGCAAGTTTTATGGCAGCAGTTATCAGGGGGAATTAGAGTAAGAGGGAACTCTAGTTAGCATGGGGTATCAGTCGTCAGTAAGGAAAACAAAAACCATGTTGGGTATTTCAAGAGTGGGAACTTAATAGAGGGAATTGGTTACATAGATGGTTTAAGGGACAGGGAGCCAACCCAGAGATTAGTAATGACAGGATGGCCGCTTCTGTTCCTAGAGCTGAAGGGACACATGGAGAAGATAGTGTTACCTGAGTCCAGAGACGGAGGCTGCTCAGGGGGAGTTAGAACTGTGGTGAAGGCCGCCAATGAGAGCTGGCACTGTGGCGGGAGAGGCTGACGCATGAGAACTGGAGCTGTGCAGGGGAGGTAACTGCTGCTGGAGACGCCAGCTGAGGCAAAGCTAGTGAGGGAGGAGCGCTCTGACTTTTCTACTCCTGCCCTAGTCTTCACCAAAGCCTCTCGCTGACAACTTACCTGGAAGCCGGTTGTCAGTTGAGGCTGGGAATTAGACGTCCCCTGTGATATAAAGCAGAGAGGGTGTTTGAGTAGTAGGGACTGGATCTGAGAGCAAACAAATGACTGGCACAGATGGAATTATAATCGGCTATATCTACGCTGTCCAACATGGTAGCCACTAGCCTCATGTGGCTATTTAAATTGTTTAAAATTCAGTTTCTTCAGTGCACTAGCTGCATTTCAGGTGCTCAACAATCACATGTGGCTAGTGGCTACCATGTTGGACAGTAAAAATATAGAACATCTCTGTTGTTGCAGAAAGTTCTATTGGGCAGTGCTGGTCTATATGCTGTCATGAAGGTGTATTAAGGTAGTGCAAACAGAATGGTAAATTCAGACTTGAGAGGCAGTGAAGGGGTAAAATGAATAGAGTTTATAAAATTATGGAATGCTGGTGGGGGTAGGAAAAAAGAGAAGACAGGTACTGAAGTTTGTCTTTGTGGTAAATGTATTCCCGAGAAAAACCTGGCCTCTGGGAACAGGTAGAGGTCTCATAGTCAGGGCTCAGGGCTCGTGGTCAGGGGTATGGGATAAGGACCAAGGCAGTGACAGTCTTGCATTCTTCTGATGGGCCGGTGGTGAGGCAAGTAGGAGTCAGCATCATCCACCTTCAGGTCCAGCTGGTCTGGGGTCTACATGCTTGTGGGCAGCATACCCTTGTTAACTTCTCGCACCTGGTTTCAGCTTCTGCAGAATAGCTCAAAGATATCGTTGTGTGTATTGTTGCTGCGGAAGCAGGACCTGCCCCAAGGCTGCTCTTGCCTGTGTCTCCCAGGTCTTGTGCATCCCCTCCCTTCATTAATTAACAACTGCTTGAATCTGCCGACTGGAACTCAGGGAAGGTCATGGAGGCTCTTTTCCTGTAACCAAAGAAATAGGGGACACAGAAAGGCTTTGTGCCCAGGAGCCCCACAAGGCCCTGCTTGGTATCAAATGCATTTGTAGTGGTTTTGGTAGTGATAGGGAAACTGGGGGAAGAATCTTCTTTGGGAGGGGAGTTACTAAGCTTGTTTTGGATAGTAGGTTTGAGGATCCAACAAGCTATGTATGTGAAGCTATCTAGGCCAATATATTTGGATCTGGTTAGAGACTGGGCTAAAAATATAAATGTAAAATTTGTTCTCATACAAGTGATAGTTGAACCTTTGGAAAGAGAGCCAGCCACGAAGAATTTGTGAATTTGTTTAAGGGTACAGGTGCAGACAGAGTCGACCATGTGGTCCGAGTCTTGGCAAATCAGGAGATGGTGATTCCATCTGAAATTGTCAATCATGCAGCCCAGTTGCAAAGAAAGGTCACTGAGGCCAAAACAGAAGCGATGGGATAGAACAATAGGGCGACTGGAGATCTTGATGGAAATGAAAAATCCATCCAGCAGGTGTGAGGTAGTGTCAAGGGTAAATGGATAGCAGGGACGCAGACGCTGCCCTTAGGAAACATTCTGAGTTCAGTATCTGTCAGGAGATGCTGCACAGGGTGGGGTGCAGATGCGGTTTGAGGTGAGGCAGACATGGAATGGAGGAGCCTCTCATTTGCAAAAACAAAAAAGAGATTCAAAGACTTAAGTGCTTTTTGAAGCTGAAATTACCATAGATTCATTCATTAAAGAAATATTTTTGAGCATTTCCTGTGTGACCAGCACTGTGATAGGCACTGGGCGTAGCCAATGAAAGTTACAGCCCCGCCACTTCAAGGAACGCGTAGGCTAAACCAGAGTAAGCGTCTCCTTGGGGTGGGGGTGGGGTGGATCTTGTGTAAAATGTTGGTGCTGGGTCCACCCCTAGAGAGTCTGAGAGCTTCGCTGTTTGGAAGACAGAGGAAGTGGACGGTGGGCTGAAACAGCAGAACTGAGAGAGCAAAGGGGATTCTGGTCCTGGGGGAGGATTGTCACAAACCCAGGGCTAGGCCATGAAGGCTTCCAAAAAGGAGGCAGCACAGAGACGGGGCAGCGTCTTTTTTTCTTTTTAATTAATTAATTAATTTGCTCTGTTGGGTCTTTGTTGCTGTGCGCGGGCTTTCTCTAGCTGTGGTGAGCAGGGGCTACTCTTTGTTGTGGTGCACGGGCTCCTCATTGCCGTGGCTTCTCTTGTTGTGGAGCACGGGCTCTAGGCGCGTGGGCTTCCGTAGTTGCAGCACATGGGCTCAATAGTTGTGGCTCACGGGCTCTAAAGCGCAGGCTCCATAGCTGTGGCGCACGGGCTTAGTTGCTCCGCGGCATGTGGGATCTTCCTGGAGCAGGGATCGAACCCGTGTCCCCTGCACTGGCAGGCGGATTCTCAAGCACTGCGCCACCAGGGAAGCCCAGGGGCAGGTTCTTGATCCACGTTAAGGCAGGAAGAAGGCCAAAGAGGCAGGTTTTTGTTTCTGAAGGAGTTTGCAGAACTAACCAGCCCTAAAATTCTGTGAATAATTTTCCTACCCATACCTTTGAGCTAATATTTAGTAAAGTTAAATATTTCAGTCTGTAGGGTGGACTTAGGGTGACTTGATCATGGCATTCAAAACATGAGATGGTTATCACTTCAGATTTATGGTGAAGCTAGAGCTGTTCCCAGCAAGCTCTGTGCTCCTCTCAGCGCGGCTGCAGCTTCCACACCCCGGGAGCCCCGGCTTGGTCAGAGCACCGCCCACCACGCTCTCCAGCTTGGGGCGGTCTTTGGAAAGAGTGACGTGCTTTGGTCACAAGTTCCTCTGCCCTCTCTTGGTTCACTTGTGTGCCGTCATGAGTGGCTGAGAAGGTGTGTCCTTTGGGCTTTTCCTTTTGTAGTGTTTTATTTCGGTGAGTTGATGTTAACATCCAGAGTGACTTGCAGGGTGGTGAGGAAATGCCTGCCCGGATGAACTTCCTGCTCTTCTCAGTTCCCCATGGACCTGGATGTGACAGGCACTGCCCATTGGCTGTTTTGGAAATTGCTGGGTTTTGGTTTTTTTTTTTTTTTTTGTCTTGTTTTTCTTCCAAACAAATCATTTCTGAAGGGCTCTCTTGTTCCTAATTTTTTTCCATTTGTTTAATGATCAAGATGCAATAATCTGGTTTGTTTATCGTTTTGTGGAAATAGTAATGATGAACACTTATGTGGTGGTTACTGTCTGCCAGGTCTTCTTCTAAACGTTAGCACTTTCTAAGTACTTACGAATTCATTGACTTTTCACAAAACCATTACGAACTGGGCGTTGCTGTTATCTTTAACTTACAAATGAGGAAACTGAGGCAGAAAGTGTTTAAGTATAACTTGCCCATGGGTAGGAAGTGGAGGAACAGAGTGTCAGCCCCTGGCAGTATGGCTTCAGAATCCATGTTCTTGGCCGTGTTTCTCTCACTTGGGGTCTCGCAATGCTAGATGCAATTTCTTTGGACTTATTTCTTTGACTGCTTAAAATGACCAAAGAGATTTCACCTCATTTGATGCATAGTTCTGTTGTGCGTTGCACAATTTTCACTGTCTTTTGCTTAAAGAAAGGAAAAAGATAAAAAGCATAAAAGACAATTACAGATGGTTTTTGAGAATCTGAGGCTCTGTGGTCCCATTTCATTGTATTGATACCTCATCACAAGAGCGAGAGTATATAGTCTTATCTTATTGATTTATTCCCTTAGGATGTCTATGACAAATTTAGCACAAAACTGGCAGAAAGGGGAGGTTGCTTTTAGGGCTGGTGCCTGATTTCTGCTAGGTTCTGAAATGTTTGGCCGTTTCTTAAGGGCTGGGAGGCCCTCGACAGAATCTGGAATATTTTCTTTTTGAGAACTTAAATCATGAAAGCCAGCAGCAAAACATTAGCCCAAGTGGCATTTCCCACCTCACATGCTGTCCCTTTGTTTCGCATGGAAATGATTACCTTAGCTTAAACACACAAAGAAGTCCTCAGACCTAAGTAAGATCCTAATGAAATGAATGTGTGCAGCCCATGGCCCTTCACTGGGGCTGAAACCATGATTGATTGTTCTGCGGGACTGTCTAAATCAGTAGCATGTTTTTGGACAGCATGCAGAAGACCAGCCTACTTTGCATTTTGGCCAGCATTACACAGGGGGCTGCTGCTTCAGGTCTGTGCAATTCTCTTCATATGATAAATAATTATAAAGGAAACGGTGAGCTTGAGCATCTGGCTGATGGAAAGACTGACTTGAAAGCATGCTGACTTTGGGTGTGCGTATCCTCAACATCTGGTGTGGGGACTGGATGGATTTGGGAGGGGGGCAGTGTGCTTGGTTGGCATCTGCATGTTAGGTCCTAGAATGTTATTTTCAAGTTGTTTGTACTGGCCCCCGTTGACTTGTATCCTTTAGGAAATAAAAAGGCAACTGCAAAAAGGATTAATTAGATTCCATTTCTCTGGGGAAAAAGTCTATTGGTAACTTACAGTTTGAGATGCGTTTCATTGGTAATGTAACTCCTCATGAGTTTGACTTCCTCTTTGTATAGATGATAATCAAAGAGTTGCCTCCAGCGGAAAAAAGTTCTAACATCGTAAAGGTAAAGAGAGAAGAAGAGAGAAGAAGAACCCCACAGGAATCATGAGCGCATTTGGCATAGAAAAGCAGAAGTAATTCAAACATAAACTAAAAAAATGCTTTGAATCACTATAGAAAAGCATAAGTAAGTCATCAGTTAGTGCTGGATGCATCTTGAAATGTTGAACTTTTGTACATAACATAAACTAAAAAGAGCACAAGTTTTATACCAGTGACCCGAAACCACAAAGTCATTTACTTTTATTAGCATTGGAGTAAATACCCGTGTTTGCTGGCGTGTGGCTTGCATATGAAACATAAAAGAGGAAAAGTCTGTTTGGGTTTTTTTCCCCCCAAAACTAATACAGCTGGAACGAGCAACATTTTGCCTCTCCTGTAATTGCCCGGAAATTTAAAATAGGCCTTTTACTTTTTCAGAGTTTATATTGGAATTCCATCTTCATATGAAGTCAGTCAACATAGGTTTAACAGCACACATTGATCTCTCACATGCAGTTTATATTTTTTGAGAGGCCAGAGCAATTTTGAACACCAACATGGTAGAACTCTCAATTCTTGGGATGAGGCCGCTTGGAGAGGATCCAGGATCTTGAACCACCTGAATATTGAACAAAATATTAAATCACCCAAATATTGTCTTCTGTGCTGCTATAATCATTTACTCCCAGGAAGGTCTCAAAGGGACTTATATACATAGGGAATCAATTGAGTAAACTTCATCGTTTTTTGTTTTTATGCTTATTTTTTTGTTTACTATGAAATTCTTTTCTAAAACCCCAAAAGCCCCCTGAAGAGCTTGGGCAGGGTGACCCAAATATCAGCTGTTTAAGATCTAGACACAATTGGCTTCCTAAAGGCCACTTTTTATTTTTATGATAAACTCCCATTTATGTCATCAGCCATAGCCTACAGCAGAGGCTGTTATCTGTTTTTAGGGCTCAGACAGAACAGGAGAAAATGAGAGAGGCTTCATGGTTTTACCTTTGCCAGTAAATCTGTGACAAATATCTACAATCCAGGACCTGGGCATTTCAGATTGGTAGAAATCTACCATTATTAATTGATTTTGGTGTGGCTTCCAGTGAGGGGTGTATAACGAAAGCATCCCAGTGTTGTTCTGCATCCACTCCCCACTTGCCCTTCTCCTGAGCCTTTCTCTTACAGGAAGATTTACCTGATCTGTTACCCTTTCACCAGCTTGGCTTAAATTCGTCCCATGGCTTCCCATTGTTCCTGGGCTCAGGTGACATTTCTTCAAGTGCCCTGCAAGACATTACACCAGTCCTTGTCCACCCACATCTCTAGCCAGGTGTGGGCCTCTGCTCACCTTGCTTTCTGAGCTCCTACTCTCGCATCCTTCTTCCCGTCCCTCACGTGTGTCATGTTTCCTCCTTCCACCGGGCTGTGCACATGTCATTTCCTCTTCCCTCTCTCTTTCCTTTCTTACCTCCTTCTAATTCTCAACTCAGAAGCCATTTTCTTGAGCAACTCTCCTAACACCATATGTTTTTCCTTTCTGGAACTTATAGCAGTTGTACTTTTGCATGTGTGTGATTTAATGACTGTCTTCTCCCCTCTACATACCTCATCATTCTGTTTCTTGTATCTAGCACAGTGTCTTTCTCATAGTAATACGCACCAATATTTGTTGAACCAGTGAGTATTCTGCAAGGTAAATCCACTCCTGGCTCACAGTGGCCAGAAGCATCCCCATCTACTTGCAGAACTTAGAAGTGCGCAGCGGCGGTGTTCATCACTGCAGCGTCACACCACTGCACCGTCCCAGTGGTGGTCCTCTCTTTGTGTCTCCCGGGATCCCTATCTACTCTTTGCTGCCCATTCTGTATGTTCAAAATCTCAAACTTTCCTTCTGGACTAATACACTCCTGGCAGCCCAGAACTAAACTGAGAAGGCTACTTTAAGTTTAGAGACAGAAATTCTCCAAATTGCATTTCCCACAGTCTTGTCTTCTGCTCATTTCTGTTCTCCTTCCCGGCAGAGTCCCCGGGCTTTCTTACCCCTGTGCTCCGTTTATTGCTTCCTCTTCGGGACTCTGCAGTCTGTGAGCCAGTCTCACAGTCCCACCTGCCCTCACATGGCTCCCATCTGAGAGATCAGCTCATGGGTTTCTGAACCAGTGGTTCCCTTGGTAGTGATTCGCAAGTCCCTGCTGCCGGCGTGCCAGTGAGGTCCAGAATGTCCTTGGCCAAAGGACCCTTCTCAAAGGCTTGCCTTTCCTCAACCTGTGGACTCTAGGCCTTGAGTTAGAATGATCGCCCTGCTGATGTGCCTTCCAGCTACCTCTTCTGCAGCCTGGGCCACAGTTCCTGTTCTTCTAGTGCTCCACGCCCATTTTTCCCTATAGTTCTCCTTTTGAGACGAAGCGAGAGAGTAGCACAGACATATGTATACTACCAACTGTAAAATAGGAAGCCAGTGGGAAGTTGTTGTATAACAAAGGGAGTTCAACTTGAGGATGAAAGATGCCTTAGAGGACTGGGATGGGGAGGGTGGGGGGAGTCAAGGGAGGGAGGGAATACAGGGATATGTGTATAAAAACAGATGATTGAACTTGGTGTACCCCCCAAAAATAATAAATAAATAAATAAAATTTAAAAAAAATAAAGAAGGTCACACGATCCGTGATGACTTAGAGAGGTGGGATGGGGGGAGGGTGGGAAGGAGTTGTGGGAGGGCAGGGATATGGGGATATATGTGTAAATACAGCTTGATTCACTTTGTTGTACAGCAGAAACTGGCACAACAGTGTAAAGCGATTAGACTCCAATAAAGAGCTTAAAAAAATAAAATAAATTAAAATAAATAAATAAATAAATAGTAACAACAACAACAACAAAATAAAGGAGGTCACAAACCTACAACCCGCTTCTTCCGCTGCTTTGTTCCCATCTATATGTTCCCATCTGGGTCAGCGTGTTCTCTTTCTTTCTATTTTCTTCCCCACAGTTTTTATTTTTAACTCCAAAATTATTGTTTTTCTATTGACCCTATTCCTCTCTGGGTTTGAGATTCTCCTTCCAAAGCCCACGTAATAATTTTTATCCACTTAGAATATCTGAAGCCTTCTTTCCCTTATGGAGCAGAGGTCAGCACATTATGGCCCACTGCCTGGTTTTATAAATAAAGTTTTATTGGAACACAACTGCATCCATTCATTTATGTTTGCCTATGGCAGTTTTCATACTACAAAGGCAGAATTGAGGAGTTGTGACAGAGACAGTAAGCCTCACAAAGCCTAAAAAATGTATTCTCTTCTTCCTTAGGGACTTGATGACCCCTGCTTCCTGGGCTCCCCAAATTTGTGATCATTATTGAGGCTTAGAAACAGTTCAGTTGCTTTGCCTCAGCGAAGGGGTGGAATGAGTAGCGTGAACCCCCTGCTGCACAACATCTCAAAGCCACCAACCTGCACACTGAAGGTCACTGCAGATTTCCATGATGATTTATTCAGAGGCAAACAGTTCAGTCTTCTTTTCCTTTTGTCTTCTACATAGCTTTCTGGTTCATCCCTGTACTCTTTTCCTTGCAATTTTGGACTCATTTATTCGCTCCTTGTAGAGTTCCTTGTCATCTTTCAGGTTGTTCAGTGTATTTTTTCAGGGTATGCCTTCTTTTATTATTTAATTCCTTTTATTTATTATTATTATTATTTTTAGTTATAAAATACACATCAGACAAAATTTACCATCTTAACCATTTTAAGTGTACATTTCAGGGGCATTAAGTGCATTTGTATTGTTACCGTCACAGCCATCCATCTCCAGAACTCTTTTCACCTTGCAAGACTGTACCCATTAAACAATAACTTCCTATTACCCTTTTCCCCAGCCCCTGGTAGCCACTGTTCTACTATCTGTCTCTATGAATCTGACTGCTCTAGGTACCTCATGTAAATGGAATCATCCAACATTTATGCTTTTGTGGCTGGCTTATTTCATTTAGCATCATGTGTTCAAGGTTCTTCCATGTTGTAGCATGTATCACAATTTCCTCCCTTTCCTTGTTAAGGCTGAGTAATTTTCCTGTGTGTGTATGTATGTGTGTGTGTGTGTGTGTGTGTGTACACACTACTTCTTGTTTATCTATTCGTCTGTCAGTGGACATTTGCATTGCTTCTATCTTTTGGCTATTGTGAGTAATCTGTTATGAACATGAATATACAACTATCGCTTCAACTGTATTAAATTCCTTTTTAACTTCATATATGTGATCCTAAGAGGAATCCTGACCTGACACATAGGAGATGATGTTCTTGGAAAGTCAGTGGTCAAAAGTAAGCATTGTACATCTTGCAGCTCTACCAGAAAACAAAATATCAACCTCATGCTTATAAGTAACACTGAACTCAGAGGCCAAGTAATATTTAGCAGTGTTGACCAGAGAACAGTCAGAAGCATGGACACGTGTGTGCACCATTCGTACAGTGTCACAAATCATACTTCAAAGATGGTGCTTGCCTGCTAATTTTTAATATTTTATTATCTCTGTTTTTTTCTATTCTGCTTTTCATGTGGTAAAAGTGACAGCTCTTTGGGAGCCTGGTAGTCTAATATAGCAAACTTACAGGCCAAAGCCTGCATATGTCCTTGTATTTTTACAGGTCCACAATCACTTGGGCACAATTACAAAACCCAAAAAGGTTTGATAAGTGGAAAGTTTTCTTTTTCATTTTAGATTTTAAAATTTTTTTATTTTTTAAAATTTCCCTTCCTCACTCTTGCCCTGCCCCCCTCCCTCATTCCCTGCTCCCCTCCCTCATTCCCTCCCTCCCCTCCTTCATTTCTTTTGTAATTCATTGAGTAACAAAACTAAGGTGACCTTAAATAACTTCAGGCTATTCATTATTTTTATTTGTTCACTTTAATGTGACCATTCAAATATTTCACCACAAAAATATTGTATTTGATTAAAGAGTACTTCCCTAGACCTCTTGGAGGTGTTACATAATGGTATATACATTATAGTATCATTCTAAAATCTAAGAAATTATAAATTACTTTCAAGAGTTTTGGGTAAGGCCTGTCGCCCTGCATTACCAGGTGTCTGTTTTTCTCTCATTCAGATAAGATCAAAGTTGGTGATGATACTCCAGCTACCTTTTCAAGTCTTGCTTGCTTGTACCCACTCTTACTGTCTGCTATTTGGCCAGCGTAGCATGCGGGTAGCAGCTCAGATTTCTAACTCTGTGCTTTTGTCTGTTGGGATTGTGCATGAAACTCACTTGTGAAGAGACTCTTTTATCTTTAAGCAGCTGCAAAGCTGACACGTGACCCTAGGAAACCCAGGCAAGGTGTTTATCTTAGTGATTTTCAAACTCTTCTTCCCAAAAGACTCAGCAGAGGATTTGTCATCATGGCGTCTCTTAAATGTAGTCAGATGGGCTGCTTTCACCATGATGTTTATAATGATGCCACAGGGTCATCCTATGACTCCACTGAGGCTGAAGACTACAGTGTCTCTTAGAAAGTAGAAAGTCGGTGAGCTCTACCTCTTAGTAGTTGGACATTGATGTTTTAACCTCCATTCCCCACCCCCCACCCCTTCAACACACAATTGAAATGAAGCAACACATTTGAGTGACTGATACTTCTCTACCTGTTTATCTTTCTCCTTCTTTGTGGGAAATAGGATCCCTTATATTAGTCCAGAATATACAAGTGTGGTGGAAACTCAAAAATCATACCATACTGATCTATTTTATTTTCTGCCTCCTCTTTCAGTAATAGATTTCCCAAGTCTCTGAAGTACTGTTTCTCTGCAGTGTCGCATTCATCAATGACTCCTGTGTACTTGTCAAAATGAGAGATGAAGGTGACTGAATGAGGCTTTAGGCCATGCTTGTGGTCCTAGGCATTTTTCATAGGGTCCAAAGCATGGCTGGTAACACATATTCCAGAAAAACTTTCCTTCTAGTTTTAACATCTTTTTTCAGGATAATATCATTGCTGGTTTGCAAAAAATCTGTTTCTCAAAGAAATCAGGCTCATCTTTAAGCATATGTCTTGTGAGTAACAACTGCAAAGCTGTAGTGGTTCTTGAAGGATGAGGCAGAGAAAGGGACCATCAAATGGCAGCCCACACTTATCCATGTATCGATTCACCAGCCCACTCTTCACATTTCTCTTTCCTAAACCTCCGACACCACTCTCCTTTTCTCACTCTCAGCTGATGGCTGCTGAAAGCAATCTGATGAGAACTTCTAATCTGTTCACCATCAAACTTATCGCTGCATCTGTACTCATTTACTCTGCCTTCCTCCCCTTACAATGAATGATCTCTCTCTGCACATCTAAGGCCAGACCTTGGCCTTGTGATCTGCATCTCCTCACCTGTTCAAAAATTTACTCTTTACTCCCTCAACTGTCATCCCTCTCTTTCCTGTATCATTGCCTTCTCTGTTTCTACTGGGTCATTCCTTTAGCATGTGCCCTTCCTAAACTACACATCCATCTTCGCCCACGTCTCCATATCTACTCATTCAGAATTGACTATGCTTTCCTTCTTACTCTGGTGTACTCACATCCTCACCATTCTATAGAAATTACTCAGGTCAAGGTGACCTGTGTTCTTCACTGCCCAAGTTCAACAGACAATTCCCAGTTCTCATCTTATACAACCTTTGATCATCCATTGGACCATTATCCTCTCCTTTTTCAAACATTTTTTCTCTCTTGGCTTCCAGGATATCCTTGTCTTATCATTGTCCTCCTAACTCATTAGCCAATCCCTTCTTATTCTCCTTGGTTGGACTCTCCTCTTTTTCCTGATACGTAATTGCTGACTGACCCCTGGCTTCAGTCCTTGGACCTCTTCTCTTGCACACTCCAGGGGTCACTTTATCTCATGTTCCATATCCAAATATATAACGCTAGCTCTGTCCTTTCCTTTGAGTGCTAGTATACCTGTTTCTCACTTGGATATCACACAGTCATCTCAGCCTTAATGGGAACAACATACAGCTCTTGATTTTTCTCTCCAAAGCTGCTCCTCTTCAAGTCTTCCCTATCTTAATAGCACACGGTTGTTCAAGGTCAAAATGTGCAGAGATTCTCAGCTCTTCTCATTTGCTAATATCTCACATTTGGTCAGTCCATCAGCAAATCCATTAGCTTCTGCCTTCAAAATAACCCAGGATCAGACCACTTCTCATTCCCTCAGCTACTATCCTAGTCCAAGTTACCATCTTTCTCTCCTAGCCTGTGTAGTTGTGTCCTCAATGGTTTTCCTGTCCCCAGTCTTGCCCACTTGCTCCCCCCCCATGTCAATTCTCCATACAATGGCCAGAGTAATTTTTTTAATGTTACTTAAATCACAACACTTCCCTGTTCACAACTCTCTTTTCAGTGAGTGCTTTGAACAGCACTGAGAACAAGTTCCAAGGTCTTTATTGTTGCTGATAAGACTTTTAGCTCCCTGTCTGTCCTCGTCTTGTTGCTCTGCTACCCTTATTATCTCCATTCTGGCCATACTTGCGTTTTCTTTACCAGACACTACCTGCTCACACCCACGTGTGAGCCCTGAACTTGCATGTCTCTGCCTGGGATGCTTTTCCCACAGAAATGAGCACTGCTCACCACCTCCTTCTTTCAAGTCTCTGATTATGTGTCACTTTCTCGGCAAAGCCTTTTTGCTTTAAAACATCTCAAGTAGCAGTCCATTTATTTGCCACTTTTTATCCCCTTAGTTTGCTCTATTTTTTCTTCATAGCTCTTACTATTACCTGATGTTGTATTACATGTTATGTTGTTTATCATCTGTCTGGTAAACAATGATGTGAATTCAGGGACCACATCCCCAGTGTCTAGAACAATGGAAGGCACATAAGATGTGCTCTGTAAATCATTGTTCAAGGAATGAATCTACTAGGGGACACAGGGACAAAGCATACCAATATTAATGACACTTTAAGGTAAATTACATTTCACAAGTTACACTTTTTTCATTAACAGTTTTCACGTGCTCTCATATGCATAATCTCATTTAATCCTTACCTGTAAGATTAGTGCTATCATTTTCCTATTTTATAGGTGAGGAAAGAGCTACAGTGCAGAGGTATCCACCCCAAATCACATAGCTAGTTAGTGGTGGAGGTTGGATTTAAGCCCAGGTTTTCTGATTATAAATCCTGTCTTATGTCATGTATAAAAGACAGTAAGTGCTTTGGGAGTTGGAGACAAATTTGGTTTTCTAAGGAATATAGGAGTTAATGGGGGGCTTTTGGGAAATCTTAGAGTGTTTGTGCCTTGAGATTTGAACATGGGATTAGATATAAATAAAGAACAAAGGCATTCCAGATATGGTAATGGCATGAGCAAATGCAAAGAGACATGGATGTGTGTGGTGAATTCACACAAGGAGTAGATTCGCGTGGCAGATTCCAGTTAGTGTGTGAGCTTGAGGCAGTAGGAAACACTTAAAAATATTTGAATCAAGACTGCTGCATGCAGAGAGGTTTGCTAAGGATCCCCTAGCTTGGTGAGTTGTGCAAAGAAGAGAGAGGGGAGGAGATCAGAAGGGAGAGAGTAGGAACAAGGGCCTGGATTGGAAGGACTTGCTCAGAAAGAAAAGGAGGCAATTCTTTGCTAGGTGGAAAAAAAAGATGCCAAGTTTAGGGAAGATTCTGGTACCTCCCGTGATTTTGGAGGCCGATTTTTGTGTGTGTGTGTCTGTGGTTGTCAGTCTTTTCAAAACAAGACATTGTTCTGAAAGTAAAGATTGAAGACTAGTCAAGTCTGGGGGTTGGGGTCTTGAGTTGTTAGTAGAAATCTTGGAAGAGTCATGATGTAGAAAATAACAAAAACTGTAGAACAGCAACAGTTAGACCTTAACTCAGATTAAGAAACACATTTTGAGCTCCTATCACATGCTAGAGCTAACTTCTTAATAAGAGAATATTTTGGTATCTTTTATTTTGTTTTGTTTTGTTGTTTTAGATTGTGCTAATCACCCGGTGGTGAAGTTAAACCGCTGTGCATCGTGACTTCACGCACAAGGTGAAGCTTTATTTTAGGTGATGACTCACTTTGAACTGGTGTTTAATAAATGTTCTAGGATGGTGGAAAGATCTGGGTGGAACAATGCTCAATATTTCAAAGTGAGCACTTGAAAATCTATTTCTGCTTCTTAGTAATAGGATCTCTGAGGCTCCAGAATTATTTTCCAACTGGTTCGCTGGTTCTCAGAGGCCCTGCTATCCCAGGTCTGTGGAACTGGCAAGGAATTTGATGCAATTGCTTTTGCACCTGGCATTTGATGGAAATTGTTTTGGAAATTACTTAGTCATATAACTAAGAAACATCTAGTGTTTATCCTCTGAGAGATTGGATGTAATGGCCAAATGGCTTGATGTGACCCTACCTATGGTTCAGAGCTATTTAATTGTTAAAATTCTTGACCCCTGTGTCCCTCAATTAAATCACAAGTTTAAATCAAACATGTGTGTTTTTGTATCTATGTTTTGAAGCAGTCTGTGATCTATTTTTATGACTTACTGATTCCAGCCTTGTGCTTTTGTTCTGGGCGTTTCCTTTAGCTTTGCATACCTCGCTCCTTTCTTCCTACCTATCTAAGCTAATCCCCACCTCCGGGGGGGAAGACTTCCTTCTTTAATACCCCATTCTCAGTGGCCTTTGTTTCACTTCTCTGAACACATATATACAGGGCCCTTGTAATTTTTCTTTACGTAACTTCACTATAAACTGTGTACATTATATAGTTTGTTTTTAAAAATTCCTTTATGGTTTAAAATATTCTGCACAGAAAAGGCAACTCTGTGGGCAAGGAGTGCCCCATCAGTTCCTCCCCCCCTCCATTTTTTTCCAATAAGAAAAAGCTCTTGTTGTTGTTGTTGTTGCTTAAATATTAGCTCTCCTGCTTTTGAATTTTGGTAGCTTATTCACATTTCCTAAAGTACCAAGGAGTCCAATACAGTAAAGACCAAACAACTTCTGTGAGGGTCTGTTTGGTCTCCCCAGGCTATGAGTTTGCTGGAAAGTCAGTTTCCTAATACAGGTACTACAGAGCACTGGTCCCACTCCTCAGAGACTTTTCTTGAAATGGGGTCTTGGTACAACAGATTAGGAAATACTGTTTCATCCCCCACTGGAGGATCTCAGTGCACATTAGCATATTATTGGCTCTGAGAAGCGCAAAGTTGAAAAAACAAAACAACACAGCTTAGCATTCCCCAAATGTACTTGATCGTAGAGCCTTTTTTCCACATCACATCTCTTAACATCCTGTGGAACTAGGATTCAGTGGAACATACTTTGGGAAATGCTTCTGTTAAGTATTTCCTCTCTTGGGTAGGCCAAAGAGTAAATGTGAAGGCCAATCCGCATGAAATAATAATTTCCCTAAACACATAATGTAGAAAACAAGTATTGTCTTTGCATTTTAACTCCTCCTTATGCCATAAAATAACTCAATAAATTTTGGTGTAAGTGGATCTTTTTTTTTTTAATGCTGAGAGTGAGAAGAGGAAGCCTGTGGGCTATCACTGCCTGTCCTTTGAGTGTTGGGTCTGTCCCTTTGTCTTTCTCAGGTCGGTCATTGTGTGCAATGGCGTGTCCCGGTCCCGTCACCGTCAACATGCTGCATAATGGATGAGGCTGAAGAGACTGAGGCAGCAGGTGTTGTAGCAATTAAAAAAAGAAAGAACAGAGCTGTTGATTGTTGCCAAAGCATTAGTCCTCCCTTTCTTCCTTTTACAAACAACAGCTCTCTGTGTCAATCAGCGCCAAAACTGCAACTGGTCTGCTTTGCTAGTTCTACTTAATACCTCCCGGGCACTGTAGTCGAGACTCCTGTTTGGATAGTTTGTATACTTATGTTGGAAGTGGGCTGTATTTTTCCCTTCTTCCTCTAAAAGATTGTTACAATCAAGCTAACTGCCCACAAATCTGTTGAAAATTAGCTTTGCCTGGTGGCAGTATCATAGCCAATGAGGTTTATCCGAGGTGCGATTATTGCTACTTGAAAAATTATATCACAGTACACTAGAATGGATTGGGGACGATTATTAGCTTTGCTATAATTATTGGAGCTTCTGTAAGGGAGGAAGGAAGTATATTTTCAAATTCAGGACTAGAGAGTATACAAGCTTTCAAGAACCTCGGTATATTCCACAGCTAGGAAATATTTAGGACCAAAGTAAGCTTTTAGTATTTGATTTTATATGCTTGGGAAAGGGCTATTCATTGGATCATTGTTACTGCTCCAATTTTCAGGAATTTAGTGGAGACCTTTTGCTTTTGCTTTCTGATCGCCTATCTAGAGCCAGGAATCAGAAACAGCTCTCTGAAAGGACGACAATTTATATCATCATAGTAGTTGCATCTTTCCATAAGATGTTGACTGTTTATGAACAAGAGATTATGCAAGTTTAGAAACATTTATATGCTTATATGGTTTGTTTTCAATTATTATTTGATAATTCTCCAACGTCATGGACATTGAAATACATGTAAGACAGCACATTTAAGTTAGTAGTTAGCCACATAATGTGTATGTAATACACACTGCAAGTTCGCAGTAGTGTTCTAGAGCCAGCTGGCATGGCTCAAGAGAGGACTGTGCGCATTTCCTCCCCATTCTGTGCTCAGTGACATCATGCTGAGCTTGAAATCAGCCACAGTGGGAATATTTATGCCATGGAGACTGGCAAATGCTACGTGTCCGGGCTCTTCTCCCCTCCCCACCTCAAGAGGACCAATTGTTAGCATTATAGCAGAATACCATTGGTTCTTGGCCTTCTCTCAGGATGACTTGATTATAAGGAGTTTTAAAATATAACAAAAGACCTCTTAGAACATATCTCATATTCAAACAATAACACAGTTAACTTTTTTATTGGGTGCGTGAGGTCTTCGCTGCTGCGCTTGGGCTTTGTCTAGTTGCGGTGAGTGGGGGCTGCTCTTCATTGTGGTGCGTGGGCTTCTCACTGCGGTGGCTTCTCTTCTCTTGTTGCGGAGCATGGGCTCTAGGCGCACGGCCTTCAGTAGTCACAGCACATGGGCTCAATAGCTGTGGATCACAGGCTCCAAAGCGCAGGCTCAATAGTTGTGGCGCACGGGCTTCGTTGCTCTGTGGCATGTGGGATCTTCCTGGAGCAGGGATCGACCCTGTATCCCCTGCATTGGCAGGTGGATTCCTAACCACTGCATGGATCTCACCTACTAGGTTTATAACAAATAGCCTTCTTGTTTTTTCTTTAGTTTCCCTGGGGTAGTGCAGCATTACACTGTTTCCTTATGGGTTTTTGGTAAGGCTCTGAAAACAGGACTCCTTCCTTGTCCATGTGGTCAATGTTTATGGAGGAAACATTGTATAAGGAGAGAAAAATACAGAGTCTGAGCAGTGTTCACTCCGGTAGAAACCAAGATGGCGCTGCTTCCTCAGTGGGGGCAGCCGCCACATTGCGGTGTCAGTGAGGCCCAGGGATGGACAGCACTTTAGGGGGCTGGGATTACCACCTGCTGTCTTCATCACAAAGCAGCCAAGAGAACAGATTTCCTGCCATAATACATTATATGTAAGTCTAAAGAACCAGAGGGAGATACGTAGGGAAATGTTTTGTTCTGAGATGCCTAATGGTCTCAAATGAGGCATCTTGTCTTCCTTCCTTCTAGTCCCCTCACTCCCCATTTGTGGATATTTATTTTTCATTCCATAGGGGACCAAGTTGTGTATAAGAGTCTTTAAAGTTGGATTCTTTTGGATATATGTGATAATTTTTTAAATACAGAAATTAAAATCCAATGACGTCACAGAGATTGTTATGATTTCACCCCCATGTGTTGAGTGAATTGACAATATATGGGCAGACATTTTGACATCTCTCTGGATTTGGGGGTTTATGTTCTTTTCCCACATTTTGAGGAAGAGGCCCATTGAAGAGAGAAGGTTGCATAGGCAGTGGGAAGTCAGATCTTTATTTACAACTCAACCGACACAGGTGTATTTGGGCAGCATAACCTTCTGGTTAGCCATGCGGGTCGGGAACCAGATTGCCCAGCTTAGAGTCCTGGCTCTGCCACCTCTGGTGTGAAATTAGGCCAATTACTTCCTGGTCTATACTTTCGTTTTTTCATCTGCAAAACAGATAATAATGATACTTCTGTCAGGGCCCCTGATAGCCCACTGAGCACCTTTATGTAAACTCAGAAAGACATCACGGGGTGGACTCTATGGGCTCGAGTACAGACAGCGGCTTTATGTGAATTAGGAAAATGGGACGCAAGTTTGTTTAGTTTGACAAAGAGAGCTCAGGCGGGTTTTAGCCCCAGCTTGTCTTCTCAGCTGGGAGTCCTTGTTCAGGGCACAACCTGTGCCACCAGCCACAATAGCTCTGACAACTGCATCGGGGACCTGAGAACCAAGTGAGTCAATTAAGGTTCAATAAAAGATGCTGTTACTATTATCACCAAAACTTCAAGGTGGGAGGCTAGGGTAGAATAGGGTTCAGAGAATCCGTGGATTTGTGCAAAGTTATCTTAGACTTAGAGAAGTGGAGTGATTTGCTAGAAGCCCTTGGTTATGAGAGCAGTGTGGCTCAAATCCAGTTGTCCAGAGTTTCAGCTTCCTACCAGTCCTGGCTAGGTGTCTCTACAACCGTCTGGTTCAAACAGCAGAACCATAGATAGACGATGAGGGGAAGGGGCACCGTGGCCATTCCTGATCCCAAGTGTCTGGCTAGAGCCATTCAAATGGTAAAACCTCAGAAGATGATTTGTCCTTTATTTTCCAAAGCCTGACAGTACATTGGCTCCTTTGATACTCAAATGTTTGTTTTAAACTGTAGTATGCAGTAGGCATGTGTGGGTCCCAGCCACCATTTTTAAAATTGAGGTATAGTTGATTTACAATATTGTGTTAGTTTCCGGTGTACAGAAAAGTGATTCAGTTATACATATACATTTTTTTCTGACTCTTTTCCATTGTGTATCTGTTAATCCCATACTCCTAATTTATTCCTCCCTCCCGCCACCCCCTTTCCCCGTTGGTAACCATAAGTTTGTTTTCTATGTCTGTGAGTCTGTTTCTGTTTTGTAAATAAGTTCATTTGTATTATTTTTTAGATCCATATATAAATGTTATCATATAATATTTGTCTTTGTCTGTTTGGCTTCACTCGGTATGATAATCTCTAGGTCCATCCATGTTGCCACAATGGCAATGTTTCATTCTTTCTATGGCTGAGTAATATTCCATTTTGTGTGTGTGTGTGTGTATGTATCACATCTTCTTTATCCATTCATCTGTTGATAGACATTTAGGTTGCTTCCATGTCTTGGCTCTTGTAAATAGTACTTCTGTGAACATTGGGGTGAATATATCTTTTCGAATTAGAGTTTTTGTTTTTCTGGATATATGCCCAGGAGTGGGATTGCTGGATTGTATGGTAACTCTGTTTTTAGTTTTTTTTTAAGGAACCTCCATACTGTTTTCCCTAGTGCCAGCCACCATTTTAACAGACCCGAGGAATATTATTAGATGGAGGTGTATTTCTATTACATTTGAATGAAAAACCTTTTACAAGTAATATTTTCTCACTATAAAAACTTTTCTGAGTTAAACCAAATGGAAAATGGCTTTTGTTACTAGCAAAAGAAAAAAAAAAGAAAAAGAGAATAAACCACTATGGAGGTCAACTTCTATGTCCCCAGTCCTCCCTTTAAAATCTTTTTAACTGTAAAGTATAACGCAGTTACAGAAAATCACATAAATTCACAGCTTAGTTAATTTTTTAAGGTGTACAATCTTGGAATCGCTGTCTCAAGAAGTAGATCCAAATCAAGAAGTGGAATTTTGTCACCCTGACAGCCTGTCCTGGGCTCCGTCCCGTTGGTAATTCCTTCTCTCCTTCTAAAAGTCACTTTCTCATTTTATGTTGATCACTTCCTTGCTTTTCTTTGTAGTTGTGTTGCCCAAGTCATACCAACTTTTAAAAGGACAGGCTGTTTAAAATGTGATCATCCTGTCTGTATAGTGAACATTTCACCATGTTTTATTTTCCTTTGGTAATCTAATAACTTGTTTGGGTGAATTCTAGTAGTTTTCTCACTTGAACTTGATGTGTTTTAAAATACCAAGTGCTGGTGAAACACAACAGTTTCGTGGTTACTTTGGATTCTTAGCTAAAAATTATTCAGTTATTAGAATATCAAATGGTGAAATTGATCAGTTCTTCAGACAGCACTGCAGCTGTCACAGGACTGTGTGTACTTGGCAGAGCCTCTAGTTCCCATTCTTTGCCCCAAATCAGGAAGCCAAGGGGCTTGACCCCTCTTTCCTTCCCATCCTCAGTACTAGCGTCATGTTGATTTCATGACTGGCAAGAGCCATTTCTGTGTAGTGAGCAGGTGAGAGAGTGGGTTGAATATAAATGAAATGACCGATAGTGAACCAGTGAAAACAGATATGAAAAAGCACTCCTAGTAACAAATGAGGAGGCACCAGACAGGTTTTTGACGTGAGTACTTTCCCTGTACTGCTGAATGACTTTCAGCCGTAGCTCCAGACAAGATTTTATTACGAATATTTTGAAACGTGTGAGAGAGAGAGAGAGAGAGAGAGAGAGGGAGGGAGGGAGGGAGGGAGGGGGCAGGGAGGGAAGGAGGGAGGGAGGAAGGAAGGAAGGAAGGATGGTTGGTTCAAATAGGCCATATACCTACCACCTAGTTTCAATAATTGTTAACATTTTCTGTATTTATGTCTTACACACACACATGCACACATACTCCTAGTAATTTTTCAACCTTTTCAAAATAAATCACAGATATCAGACCACTTTCCCTCTAAATACTTTAGTGTGCATCTCCAAGGTATAAGAACATTCTTCTACTTAACCACCATGCCATTGTCACTCTTAATAAAGTGAAATAATGCCCTAATATTATCAAATGACCAGTAGATGTTCAGATCTCCCCCAGCTGTGCCCAAAATATCACCCATAAATCTTCTTTTAGACTAGGATTTCATTAAGACGTATACAATGCAATTGGTTGTCATGTCTCTTAAGTCTCTTATTTAAGATAATAACCCTCCCCTTTTCTTCATGACGTTGGCTTTTTTTTTAAATAAATAAATTTATTTATTTATTTATTTATTTATTTTATTGGCTGTGTTGGGTCTTTTTTTGCTGTGTGTGAGCTTTCTTTTTAGGTGCAGTGAGTGGGGGCTACTCTTTGCTGTGATGCACGGGCTCCTCATTGCTGTGGCTTCTCTTGTTGCAGAGCACGGGCTCTAGGTGCGTGGGCTTCAGTAGTTGCAGCACATGGGCTCAATAGTTGTGGCGCATGGGCTTAGTTGCTCCACGGCACATGGGATCTTCCTGGAGCAGGGATCGAACCTGTGTCCCCTGCATTGGCAGATGGGTTCTCAACCACTGCGCCACCTAGGAAGCCCCGACATTGGCTTTTTAAAGGTCAATTTTCTTATAAAATGTGTCATTTTTCTGGATTTGCCCAATCCTTTCCTCATGGTCTCATTTAATCCAGACGATGTGTATAGGAGTCTGTCACATCGAGTGATTTGGTACCCAGCACTCACAAACCCAGATCCATCTGTGAAGCAGCATTTCTGCCTCCACCATACTTACTTTCTCTTGAGCGATATTTCTGAACAAAAATTGCAACCACCTGATCTAGACACTCCAGCATGAATTTTTTCTTCTCCTTAGATATGAAGCTTGGGGGGAAAAGAGTAATAGAACTTCCCATCAGTAGTAAATGTCCTATTAGGTGGTTTCTACTCATGATTTCTAACCTCTAACAACCTTGAAAAACAGGTTCCTACAACCATCTTTTTTTTTTTTTAATTTATTTTATTGGCTGTGTTGGGTCTTCATTGCTGCACACGGGCTTTCTCTAGTTGTGGCGAGCGGGGGCTACTCTTCATTGTGGTGCGCAGGCTTCTCATTGCGGTGGCCTCTCTTGTTGCAGAGCACGGGCTCTAGAGCACAGGCTCAATAGTTGTGGCGCACGGGCTTGGTTGCTCCGCAGCATGTGGTATCTTCCTGGGGCAGGGATCGAACCCGTGTCCCCTGCATTGGCAGGTGGATTCTTACTCACTGCACCACCTAGGAAGTCCCCCCTACAACCATCTTTTAAAGATGATGGAGCAGGCTCAGGGAAATGAAGGCATTTGTCCAGTGTCACGTAGCTCCAAAGTATCACACCTGAAATTTGGACCCAGATTTGCGTAGTTCAGAGGTTTTATATAACACTGTGCTGAGGACTAGTTGACAGTTCCATACACTGATTTGTCAAAATTAGCCATGAGTTGAAGTATTTATTTAAGGAGCAACATGATACCCAGGTAAAAATCACCCTGTGGCTGAAGCCTAGCTCTGCCTCTTGAAATGGAGACAACACACATGGCCCAGAAGCACTCTACTAGCCCATTTTCTTTTGCTTTGCTCTTTCTTTTGCTTTGCTCTCAAATCAATCGCTAATACTTTATGTTGTGTTAAAGCTCATGAGTTGTTTGTCTTTCTTTGCAGCGTCTGTTCTGTCTGTTTGGAAGGTAAGAACAGCCTGAGGATGTGCAAACACACTTACTGCTAAATCTACTCACATGTTCCTGGACTGACCCATTTACTGTGTTTAGAGCACACAATGGCTAGATCAGAGGATTTAATGCTCCCAGCATGCTTTGGAGCATTTCTTGTATTCTTAATTAGATTTTTTTTAGTGTAGTCTGTCAATCTGTGGGTATAAACAGCGCCTTCTGGGTTTCTGATGACATGATGAAAATATAAATGGATTCTGCAGATTGCATTTTATTATCCTCAACATTAAACACTCAGAGCTAGTGCTGGAGGGGATCATGGTCTGATAATGTTGATTAAATAACCTCAGGCCTGGACTTCTGTGCTGTTTCTTTGCCAACCCAAACTGAATAGATGTAAGGAGCTATTGTTATCAAAGAGAGTGTAACAATGTAATTGTCATTAGAATATATGTCTTCAGAAGGTGGTGGGTGGGGCAGTGAAACCCTGGCCTGGGTGAAGGGAGATCTGGTTCTAGTCTCATGCTTGCTAATAGCTAGATTATGACCTTGAACAAGTCACTTAATATGCAAGACATTATTTTTTTCTCATCTGTAAAATGAAGAGATTGTATATATAACTTGGACTTATTCTGGTTAGTGAGAAGGGACATGGAATTGATCTATAAAAAGATTTCTGGTTGCTGTGTGGGAGATGCTTGTAGAGGGGCCAGAGAAGAAGCAGAGTAACCACGAAGGTGGCTGGTATAGTTTTTTTTTTTTTTTTTGCTGAGAGGCAGTGGATGCTTGGACTGGTGTGTAGTGTAGAGACAGAGGGTAAAGGACAGATCTAAAGTACATTTTGTAGATAGCTAGTGGGAAATTGCCGTATAACAAAGGGAGATCAACTCGATGATGGGTGATGCCTTAGAGGGCCAGGACGGAGAGGGTGGGAGGGAGTCGCGGGAGGGAGGGGATATGGGGATATATGTATAAATACAGCTGATTCACTTTGGTGTACCTCAAAAGCTGGCACAAGAGTGTAAAGCAATTATATTCCAATAAAGAACTTAAAAAAAAGAGGAAAAAAAATAAAGTACATTTTGGAGAGAGGAACATTGCTCTTCTTAGTGATTTGAGTGTGTCTGTATATTATTGGTGATGGGAGATGATGGTGCCGTTCATTGATATGGAGGAGACCAGAGGTGGAACAGGCTGGATCAGAGGACAGATGTCATGAATTTTGTTTTTATCTTGTTAACTGAATTATTTATTAGGTAGCCAAGTGCAGATGTTGAGCAAGCAATTGGATATTTGATTATGGACTTCAGGTGAGAAGGTTCAATGCCACATATAAAAATGTGTGAGTTGTCATATGCAAGATGTTTAAAGGCAACATATTTAAATTCACAAAACTGAATGAGTTATCATATGTGAGATATTTATTTGTTTATTTTTTATATGTGAGATATTTAAAGACCTGGGGCTACCCAGGGAAGAGGAGTATGTGGCTATAGAGAGAACAAAAGAAAAGTGAGGAAAAGAGAAAAAGAGTCATGTTTTACATTTAGGAAATGAATGAAGCAGAATTATCTAATGCAACAGAGAAACGGATATTTATTGAATGAGGTAGAAGGAAAATGAGGAGTGTCTGGGAGTGGGAGGCCTAGGAAAGGCAAGAGATCGAAAAAGGAAGGAGTGGTTGACTGTCATGCTGCTGAGACCTTGACCAGATCAGATGAGACAATGTCTGTTGGATCAGACAGTATGGTGATATTAGAATTAAGAGGAGAACCAGTAAAGCACGGCATTGTTTAAGATCAGGGAGGAAAGATCTGCAAAGAGTATTGGGAAGAGAGAAATCAAGAATGAGATCTATGGCAATTCTAGTATTGTTGCCAATATTGACAGTGGAGTTGATTGAGCTCTTACTATGGATTAGGCACTGTGGGAAGGGATGGGCATACATTAAGTCATTTACTCTTATGTGATTCATTTACTCTTGATGCATTTGGAGTAGGTACAGTTATCACTGTGTAAGTACGGAAGCTGAGGGTTGGTAGAAGTTCATTAATCTGCTTATGATTTAGCTTGTGCTGGTGGGGCTCAGAGTCAAATTTGCAGGTCTCAACTTTTGACCCTATAAGAATTTTCAGTGAACTAAAAGAAGAGAGGTGGCTGAGCTTATGATGATGAGAGTCATGGGTACAGGATACTTATAGAGGGGGACTGGACTGAAAGGAAGGAGAAAAACAGGATGGTGGTCAAAGGGGATGGATTGAATTAGGGTTTTTAGGAAAAGAGGGAAATCGTTATGCTATCAGCAGAGACAGGAAGGATGCTAGAGACCTACAGGTAAGGTTGAAATAAAGGTAGCAACCTGGGGGTGGGAAGGGACGGGATTCAGAGCTTTGATAGAGGAAAGAGAATGTACATTTGTTTCTTTTGAGCTGACAGGAAAAGATGGAAACATATGTGTAGATATGGTCTATAAAGGAATGTGTGTGGCGCTAGGGGTGGTAGTCCTAAAGGAAAGGCTGGCCAGATGGTCTTGATCTCACTGTGATTCCAAAAGCAAGGTCATTGACTATAAAATGCCAGTGGGAGACGCCACAAGGAAGTCATGCTTGGACTCTCTCTTTAGGAATGGGGAATTAGCGCAAAATGGGGAGAGTGATGGCCAAAGAACCTTTCCCTTTCCCCATCTTCTGGGATATCTTAGTACAACCCACAGTTCTGACGTACAGGTCCTTTATCCTGTGGGCTATGCCTACTGTGGCACCTTCTCTCCTACCACCCTCCCCTCCCCACCTGCCTCCCCCTTTTCTCAGCCCTTGGCACTTTTCCTCTTTGCTCAAATAAACCTTTGTACAGGTCTTTGTGTTTTCCTGGGGTGCGCTACGTCATCTCCTTCCTTTGAAGAATCCTGTCTCTTCCTTCAGGACCAACTCAGATGCCAGCCCCTCAAAGGCTTTCCTTGACTCAGGCAGAGAGAGTTCACTTCTTTGCTCAGATGCTGCACAGAGCCATGTGTACGTAGGAGTGTGAACTCTGCAGTCTCCCTGTCTGAGGTTAAATCTTGGCTCTGCTATGTACTAGTTTTGTGTTCTTGGGCAAGTTACTTAACCTCTCTGTGTCTAGGTTTCCTTGACATTAAAATGGAAACAATAATGATCAGACCCACCTCATAGGGCTGTGATGAGGATTAAATAAATTCATATGCGGCAAACGTTTAGAACAGATAAAGCACAAGGAAACTGCTGTGTGCATGTGAGCTGTTATCATTCAGCTCTTTCTTTAGTTGTGTAATTTGTGTTGATTTCTTGCTCCATGCTCTTGACCGTGTTTCTTCTCCAACACCAACTCCTGTTTTGTAATGTTTTATCTTTCCCTCTGGATTATGGGTTCTTCCTGGGTAGGGTCCAGGTCTTGTTGTTTGATCTCACTCACACCGCTTATACTGCCTGGCCAGAAGGAGATATTTGGTAGAGGTTTCTTGGCTGATAGCTAATTCTGGCTTAGATGACTATGACTTGAGATGGTTTACAAAGAGTTTCCATAGAATTTTGATTTGATTTTTCTAGCAACCCTATTAAGGAGACAGAAATAGCGGTGGATTTATTCCTCAATAAATGTGAAAACTAAGAGCCATTCTGTTCTGCTTTGTTTTACAAGTTAGGTTTAAAAAGAAATATTCTTTTTGTTAAATAAGTCAAATATTCTCAGAAGAGACGTGAGCAGAATGAACTGCAAATAATCTTCTCCAGTGAATTAAAGAGCTGTGATTTTCATTGACCATTGGTAGGAGGAAATCAAACCTTCTAGAAAGTGTACCTGTTTTTGTACAACAATTTAGAGAATATGTCCGTGTCTTTCAAAGATTCAGCCAAAATACAGTAAATTTTGTATTTTTTCAATTTCTTGAATGCAGGGACCATTATTTTGCCAGCCAGTAGAATCTCTTCTTAAGATCATTATGATAGGGTTTCCAACATTTATTTTAAAATCCTCTTCAGACCTGTAGTTTATTAGTGGACTGCAGTTTGTCCACCAGATTGCTTTTAAAAAACAACTGAAGATTAATGAAAATATTTCTGAAATGCAATTTGTATAAATGGTAATGATCAGGCTGAAAGACTGATTCTTGGCAGTCTTTACTGTTCATGGCAGCTACTTAATAACAATGGTAACAAAGTAATTAACATAATGTGGCATTATGACATACAATGTGTTACATTATAAACACATTGTAAAAATGTTACTATAAAATTGTGTGGTTTTCTTTATTAGACTGGTTTTTAAAAAAAGTTCTCCATATTTCAGTTATTTGAATGTTTTAGAGCAGTGCCATTGACATGGACAAACTCAGAGACATAATTACCTTTTAGTTCTATGGGAAGGAAATCGAGTACAGATGAGCTTATTACTCAGTAATTACTTGCATAAAATAGTGTGATGATACATCATGATGTCCTGTTGCTTCTGCTTTTGGTTTGATTGCTAAGGTAGAAGACAGACTTTCTTTGCCTTTAAAAGCATCAAGGTTTTGGTAAATGATCTTTTCATAGACTATTTTAATCTGACAAAGCATGTTCCTCCAACAAATCTCATCGAGATGTAAGATGATGATGGCTCAGAGTAAGGTGGTAGAATGGAGGCTATGAGAAGTGGTTGGATTCTGGCTAAATTCTGAAGGGTGAATCAGCAGGATTTGTTGGTGGATGTGATTGGGTGTGAAAGATCGGGGTCAAGTATGACTAAGCTGAGCAACTGCAAGGGGAGAGTTGCTAGGACTAACTGTTGGGATGGGTGAGGATCAGCAAGGTGTGGAGAGCAGGATTTGGGGGAATGATAAAGTGCTTTTGATATTGCATGCTGCTTTTCCCCTGTTCGCGCCTGAATGCTTCTGAACCTGGGCTCTCTCCACACCTACCTGGTGTCCCAGAGCTCCATTGAAGATCCTCTTTAAGGGCTCTATTAATCCTCACATCCTGTTCTGTGTCCTTGGAGAGTGATCACGAGCTGATGGCTTGGCTAGTGCCTTGTCTGGAAGGTTGCTGAGAGTCCTCCATCAGTGGGGGTCCACGTGGGAAGGTTAGTGAAGAGTCTGGCCGTCACTGTTCATTTCCCCTGCTCATGGTCTGATGGTAATGGTGGTTGATTCTTGGCAGCTGGTTTTTTTCTGTTGTTGTTATAGCAATGGCTTATGCTGTTATGAAGAGAACAGTAATTAGCAGTCTTTAAAGTTAAAATATACAATGTGTGACATTGTAAATACATCGTAATGCTGTTGCTGAGAGCGGTCATTGAGACAGGTCATCCAAAATCCTGATTCCAATGGAGGATCCATCCTTTCTGAGACTGAACTGCTGGCTTAGTTTAGCATGCAAGGTCAGGGCTTTGTAAAATTCACTTCACATGTGAATCACATGGGATCTTTTATAAATGCTTGTTCTGATTAAGTAGGTCTCAGAGATGGTGGGAGGACTGAGTGTGTATATCTAACGTTACTTCCAGGTGAAGATGCTGCTGCTGCTGCTGGTGATGGTCTAAGGACCAGACTGTTCAGTGGCACAGTCTTTGTGGAATTTCTGGAGTCTGTTCAGCTGTTGACCCTCCTAACAAAGGTCCAGGTGTCTCTACACTACGTAACCTGGGCTTGGAAAAATGGATGGCATTTGGACCAGTGGAGAGCAGTGTGAAGGCTATTCTGGGACCTAAATGGACACAGGAGAGTGGGGAAAGAGGCAGAAGAGGAGGAACAGAGGCTGAACTGAGCACCTTTCTCCAACTGCATGGTGCCTGCTCCCACCTCCACAATTAGGAGTCTAGGAAATTGAATTTAATCAGACTGCATCTTGACTAGCAGGCTGACTTTGGACTATTAAATTGACTCTACTTGAAATGTTTTAGTAGCCATGCATCACATGCAAGATAATTTTAAATAGTACATGGGAATTTTAGGTGGTTCATAGGCCACCAGTATTTTCTCATAATCTTAATAGTTCTGTTACCTTCTGTTTATGGTAGGAGCTTCAATATCTGCTTTCCTCCCACCTGTGAGCCTTCTGCATGCAGTGGCCGTGTCGCATTCGTGTTTCTATCTCAGCCCTGGTTCTCATCATCGCCCAGTAAACGGAGAGGACCTGGCTTAACTTAGCCAGAAATTCTGTAATAAGTGTAGCCAAACTAGCCTGGGATCTCAATGTTAACACTGTTTGCACTAGAATATAATACTTTTAACAAAAATGCAAAGACCTGAGGAGAAGAATCAAGATGGCAGAGTAGGAGGATGTGTGCTCACTCCCTCTTGCAAGAGCACCGGAATTACAACTAACTGCTGAACAACCATCGAAAGAAAGACACTGGAACGCACCAAAAAAAACCACCCCACATCCAGAGACAAAGGAGAAGCCACAATGAGATGGTAGGAGGGGCGTAATCGCATTAAAATCAAATCCCATAAATGCTGGGTGGGTGACTCACAAGCCGGAGAACAGTTATACTGCAGAAGTCCTGAGGGTTCTGAGCCCCACGTCAGGCTTCCTAACCTGGCAGTCCAGCAACAGGAGGAGGAATCCCCAGAGAATCAGACTTTGAAAGCCAGCGGGATTTGATTGCAGCATCTCCACAGGACTGGGGGAAACGGAGACTCCACACTTGGAAGGCACACAAAAAATGTGCTCACCAGGACCCAGGGGGAAGGAGCAGTGACCACATAGGAGACTGAACCAGACCTACCTGCTGGTGTTGGAGGGTTGCCTGCAGAGGTGGGGGGCAGCTGTGGCTCACGGAGGAGACAGGGGCACTGGCAGCAGGGGTTCTAAGAAGTGCTCATTGCTGTGAGCCCTTCCAGAGTACACCATTAGCTCCACCAAAGAGTCTGTAAGCTCCAGTGCTGGGTCGCCTCAGGCCAAATGACCACCAGGGTGGGAACACAGCCCCACCCATTGGCAAACAAGCAGATTAAAGTGTCACTGAGCTCCACCCACCAAATCAGATTATTTTACTGAGCTCCACACACCCAGCCCAGCCACCATCAGTCCCTCCCATCAGGAAGCACCCATGAGCCTCGTAGACAGCTTCCTCCACAAGAGAGCAGACAGCAGAATCAAGCAGTATCAGCAGTATTTCATCCTGTAGAACTAAAAATCACAGCCACAGAAAGACAGAGAAAATGAAAAGGCAAAAGACTTTGTACCAGATGAAGGGACAAGATAAAACACCAGAAAAACAACTAAATGAAGAGGAGATAGGCACTCTTCTGGAAAAAATTCAGAATAATGATGGTGAAGATAATCCAGGACTTTGAAAAAAGATTGTATGTAAAGATTGAAAAGTTGCAAGAAAAGTTTACCAAAGACCTAGAAGAATTAAAGAACAAACAAACAGAGATATGCAACACAATAAGTGAAATGAAAAATACACTAGAAGGAACCAATAGCAGATTAACTGAGGCAGAAGGACGAATAAGTGACCTGGAAGACAGAATGGTGATAATCACTGATGCAGAAAAGAATAAAGAAAAAAGAATGAAAAGAACTGAAGACAGCCTAAGAGACTGCTGGGACAATGTTAAATGCACCAACATTTGCATTATAGGGGTCCCAGAAGAAGAAGAGAAAGAGAAAGGACCTGAGAAAATACTGGAAGAGATTATAGTTGAAAACTTCCCTAACATGGGAAAGGAAATAGCTACCCAAGTCCAGGAAGCACAGAGAGTCCCAGGCAGGATAAACCCAAGGAGAAACACACCAAGACATATAGTAGTCAAATTGACACAAATTAAAGACAGAGAAAAGTTATTAAAAGCAACAAGGGAAAAACAACAAATAACATACAAGGGAACTCCCATAAGGTTAACAGCTGATTTCTCAGCAGAAACTCTGCAAGCCAGAAGGGAGTGGCAAGATACATTTAAAGTGATGAAAGGGAAGAACCTACAACCAAGAATACTCTACCCAGCAAGGATCTCATTCAGATTCGACAGAGAAATCAAAAGTTTACAGACAAGCAACAGCTAAGAGAATTCAGCACCACCAAACCAGCCCTACAACGAATGCTACAGGGACTTCTCTAAGCGGGAAACATAAGAGAAGAAAAGGACCTACAGAAACAAAAACAAAACAATTAAGAAAATGGTACTAGGAACATACATATTGATAATTACCTTGAATGTAAATGGACTCAATGCACCAAGCAAAAGACACAGACTGGCTGAATGGATACAAAAACAAGACCCATATATATGCTGTCTCCAAGAGACCCACTTCAGACCTAGGGACACATACAGACTGAAAGTGAGGGGACGGAAAAAGATATTCCATGCAAATGGAAATCAAAAGAAAGCTGGAGTAGCGATACTCATATCGGATAAAATAGACTTTAAAATAAACAGTGTTACAAGAGACAAGAAAGGACACTACATAAAGATCGAGGGATCAATCCAAGAAGAAGAAATAACAATTATAAATATATATGCACCCAATATAGGAGCACCTCAATACATAAGGCAAATGCTAACAACTATGAAAGAGGAAATCGACAGGAACACAATCATACTGGGGGACTTTAACACCCCACTTACACCAATGGACAGATCATCCAGACAGAAAATTAATAAGGAAACACAAGCTTTAAATGACACAATAAATCAGCTGGATTTAATAGATATCTATAGGGCATTACATCCAAAAACAGCAGATTACACGTTCTTCTCAAGTGCACATGGAACATTCTCCAGGATAGATCACATTTTGGGTCATAAATCAAGCCTTGGTAAATTCAAGAAAATTGAAATTGTATCAAGCATCTTTTCTGACCACAATGCTATGAGATTAGAAATCAATTACAGGAAAAAAACTGTAAAAAACACAAACACATGGAAACTAAACAACATGCTACTAAATAACCAACAGATCACTGAAGAAATCAAAGAGGAAATCAAAAAATACCTAGAGACAAATGACAATGAAAACACAATGATCCAAAACCTATGGGATGCAGCAAAGGCAGTTCTAAGAGGGAAGTTTATAGTAATACAATCCTACCTCAAGAAACAAGAAAAATCCCAAATAAACAATCTAACCTTACACCTAAAGAAACTAGAGAAATAAGAGCAAACAAAACCCAAGGTGAGTAGATGGAGAGGAATCATAAGGAACAGAGCAGAAATAAATGAAATAGAGACAAAGAAAACAATAGCAAAAATCAATAAAACTAAAAGCTGGTTCTTTGAGAAGATAAATAAAATTGATAAACCTCTAGCAAGACTAATCAAGAAAAAGAAGGAGAGGACTCAAATCAATAAAATTAGAAATGAAACAGGAGAAGTTACAACAGACACCACAGAAATAAAAAGCACCATAAGAGACTACTACAAGCAACTATATGCCAATAAAATGGACAACCTGGATGAAATGGACAGATTCTTAGAAAAGTATAACCTTCCAAGACTGAATCAGGAAGACATAGAAAATATGAACAGACCAATCACAAGTAATGAAATTGAAACTGTGATTAAAAATCTCCCAACAAACAAAAATCCAGGACCAGATGGAGTCACAGGTGAATTTTATCAAACATTTAGAGAAGAGCTAACACCCATCCTTCTCAAACTCTTCCAAAACATTGCCGAGGAAGGATCACTCCCAAACTCATTTTATGAAGCCACCGTCACCCTGATACCAAAACCAGACAAAGATACTACAAAAAAAGGAAACTACAGACCAATATCACTGATGAATTTAGATGCAAAAATCCTCAACAAAATACGAGCCAACAGAATCCAGCAACACATTCATAGGATCATACACCATGATCAAGTGGGGTTTATCCCTGGAATGCAAGGATTCTTCAATATACGCAAATCAATCAATGTGATACACCATAATAACAAACTGAAGGATAAAAACCACATGATCATCTCAATAGATGCAGAAAAAGCTTTTGACAAAATTCAACACCCATTTATGATAAAAACTCTCCAGAAGGTGGGCATAGAGGGAACCTACCTCAACATAATAAAGGCCATATATGACAAACCCACAGCAAACATCATTCTCAATGGTGAAAAACTGGAAGCATTCCCTCTAAGATCAGGAACAAGACAAGGATGTCCACTCTTGCCACTACTATTCAACATAGTTTTGGAAGTCCTTGCCACAGCATCAGAGAAGAAAAAGAAATAAAAGGAATCCAAATTGGAAAAGAAGTAAAATCATCACTGTTTGCAGATGACATGATACTATACATAGAAAATCCTAAAGATGCCAGCAGAAAACTGCTCGAGCTAATCAATGAATTTAGTAAAGTTGCAGGATACAAAATTAACACACAGAAATCTCTTGCATTTCTATACACCAACAATGCAAGATCAGAAAGAGAAATTAAGGAAACAATCCCATTCACCATTGCAACAAAAAGAATAAAATACCTAGGAATAAACCTAACCAGGGAGGTAAAAGACCCGTACTCAGAAAACTATAAGATACTCATGAAAGAAACCAAAGATGACACAAACAGATGGAGGGACATACCATGTTCTTGGATTGGAAGAATCAACATTGTGAAAATGACTATACTACTGAAAGCAATTTACAGATTCAATGCAATCTCGATCAAATTACCAATGGCATTTTTCACAGACCTACAATAAGAAATTTTACGATTTGTGTGGAAACGCAAAAGACCCCGAATAGCCAAAGCAATCTTGAGAAGGAAAGACGGAGTTGGTGGAATCAGGCTTCCTGACTTCAGGCTATACTACAAGGCTACAGTGATCAAGACAGTATGGTACTGGCACAAACACAGAAATATAGATCAATGGAACAGGGTAGAAAGCCCAGAGATAAACTACGATCAACTAATCTATGACAAAGGAGGCAAGGATATACAATGGAGAAAAGGCCGCCTCTTCAATAAGTGGTGCTGGGAAAACTGGACAGCTACATGTAAAAGAATGAAATTAGAACACTTCCTAACACCATACACAAAAGTAAACTCAAAATGGATAAAAGACCTAAATGTAAGGCCAGACACTATAAAACTCCTAGAGGAAAACATAGGAAGAACACTCTTCGATGTGAATAACAGCAAGATCTTTTTTGATCCACCCCCTAGAGTAATGGAAATAAAAACACAAATAAATAAGTGGGACCTAATGAAACTTCAAAGCTTCTGCACAGCAAAGGAAACTATAAGCAAGACGAAAAGACAACCCTCAGAATGGGAAAAAATATTTGCAAATGAATCAACAGACAAAGGATTAATCTCCAAAATATATAAACCGTTCATCCAGCTCAATATAAACAAACAACCCAATCAAAAAATGGGCAGACGACCTAAATAGGCATTTCTCCAAAGAAGACATACGCATGGCCAAGAGGCACATTACAAGCTGCTCAACATCACTAATTATCAGAGAAATGCAAATCAAAACTTCAGTGAGGTATCACCTCACACCGGTTAGAATGGGCATGATCATGCAGAGAATGGACTGGAGAACTCGAGGATTGGGAGGGGGCAGGGGGTGAAGGGGAGGCTGAGACGAAGCAAGAGAGTAGCACAGACATATATATACTACCAACTGTAAAATAGATAGCCAGTGGGAAGCTGTTGTATAACAAAGGGAGTTCAACTTGAGGATGGAAGATGCCTTAGAGGACTGGGACGGGGAGGGTGGGGGGGACTCGAGCGAGGGTTGGAGGGGAGTCGAGGGAGGGAGGGAATACGGGGATATGTGTATAAAAACAGATGATTGAACTTGGTGTATGCCCCAAAAATAATAAATAAATAAATAAAATTAAAAAAGAAAAAAGAATGGGCATCATCAGAAAATCTACAAGCAGTAAATGCTGGAGAGGGTGTGGAGAAAAAGGAATGCTCTTGCATTGCTGGTGGGAATGTAAATTGATACAGCCGCTATGGAAAACAGTATGGAGATTCCTTGAAAAACTAAAAATAGAGTTACCATATGACCCAGCAATCCCACTACTGGGCATATACGCAGAGAACACCATAATTCAAAAAGACACATGCACTCCAATGTTCATTGCAGCACTATTTACAATAGCCAGGACATGGAAGCAACCTAAATGTCCACCCACAGATGAATGGATAAAGAAGATGTGGTACATACATACAATGGAATATTACTCAGCTGTAAAAAGCAATGAAACTGGGACATTTTTAGAAACGTGGATGGACCTAGAGACTGTCATACAGAGTGAAGTGAGTCAGAAAGAGAAAAACAAATGTTGTATATTAACACATATATGTGGACTATAGAAAAATGGTACAAATCAACTGGTTTGCAAGGCAGAAATAGAGACCCAGATGTAGAGAACAAACATATGGACACCAAGTGGGGAAAGCGGGGAGGGTTGAGGGGGGAATGAATTGGGAGATTGGGATACCAAATTGTACACTCTAAATATATGCAGTTTATTGTAAAAAATAAAAAAATAAAAAGTTTAAAAAAAATGTAAAGACCTGAAAAAATGTTTTTAAAACTTTCTGATCACTTCTCAATGAATGGAGGTTAGTTTTATAGAGAATATTAGTAACATTTTGAGAATATAAATTAGGACTAATAAATTCACGAAAGAAAATGCTATGCTGTTCTAAGTCTGTGGTTAAAATGTTACCTTTATAAAGGATTTCTTTAATTCCTTTCTTAAGTTTTTATTTTGGGGGAAAAGCTAGATATTTGCAAACTGTAAGGAACTACGTTTTATCTATTTTCTCACCTTCCCTCAAATAAGAATGAGAGGCTATTAACAAAGGAATTTTTTTGAGGCGGTGTATTATATTGGCTTGTGAATTGCCTTTCTAGTGGGAGTGGTAATGAGGACGTCTTAGAACAAAAACTTTGATTGACAAGGAAGAGTTGGGACTGCTTAGTTTCCTTAGGCTGCTCTTAAAAATAAAAACAAAAACAAAAAACCTTGTTTGGTTTTCCTGATGATTAAAGTAATATGTACTAACTGGAGAAAGTTTTAGGAAAATAGGGGAATTTTAAGAGAACAAAATAAAGGTCATATCTGATTACCACCATTGAGAGATAAGGTATTGGCATATTTCCAGTGTCTGTGTGTGTGTGTATCTGTATTATAATGTCTTTGGTTTTGGAATCAGGATAATGCTGCTCTAATAAAATGAATTGGGAAGTATTTTTTCTTCTTCAGTTGTCTGGAAGAGTTTGTAGAATTGCTTTACTTCTTTCTTAAATGTTTGCTGTAATTCACCAGCTAAGCCTTCTGGGCCTGGCGTTTTCTTTTGGGAAGGTTATATATTTCTTTATTGAGTGCACTATGGGTGTTTGTGTCAAAGAATTTATTCAGTTCATCTAAGTTGGTGAATTTATTGGCACAGGTTTATTTATAATATTTCTTTGTTATTCTTTTAATGTCTATAGAATCTGTAACGATACCATGTCATTCCTGATGTTGGTAATGTGTCTTTCTTTTTTGGCTAAAACCAAAGGTTATCAATTTTGTTAGCTAAAGGTTTATCAATTTTATTGATCTCAAGTAAATAGCTTTTGATTTCATTGTTTTTCTCTATCAGTTTTTGGTTTTCTACTTGATTGATTTCAACTGTGATATAATTTTTCCTTTTTTTCCTACTTAATTTGGGCTTAATTTGCTTAAGGTGGGAGCAGAAATCATTGATTTGAGATCTTTTTGTGATATATAGGTGTTTTTTGCCATATATTTTCCCCATATACTGCTTTAGCTTCTTTCCATGCATCTTTATATTGCCATGTTCTTTCATTACGAAATACATTCTAATTTCTTTTGATTTCTTCTTTGATCAATGGGTTGTTTAGAATTGTATTATGTAGTTTAAAATGTTGGGCTTAAGGATTTTTTTCAGAGACATTTCTGTTGTTAATTTCTAATTTAATTGCATTGTGGTCAGGTAACATTCTTTTTATGTACTAAATTCTTTTAAGTTTGTGGGGACTTGTTTTCTGACCCAGAAATTGGTCTATTTCAATAAATGTTCATTGTGAACTTATGAAGAATGTTTATTCTGCTGTTGTCGGGTAGAGTCGCCTAGAAATGTCAATTCAGTTGACTTGGCTGATAGTGTTGTTCAAGTCTTCTCTATCCTTATTGATTCCCTGTCTGCTTATTCTATTAGTTATTGAGGAGAGAAGTATTTAATCTCTGACTCTAGTTGTGAATTTGTCTATTTCTCCTTGCAGGTCTATCAGATTTGGCTTATGTATCTTGAAGCTTTTTTTTTTTTTTTTAAACAAATTGGGTGCAAAAATATTTAGGATTGTCATCCTGATGACCTGAACCCTTTGTCACTATAAAATGACTTTCTCTGTTGCTGGTATTATTCTTTATTCTAGAAGTTAATATAACCACTTGAGCTTTATTTTGATTAGTGTTAGCAAGGCATATCTTATCCTATTCTATTTTTAACCTATTCATATCTTTGCATTTAAAGTACATCGCTTGTAGACATCACATAGTTGGGTCTTGCCTTTTTAATCCAATCTGAGGATCTCTTTAGTTTAATTGGGGATGTTTACACCATTTACAGATTGATATGGTTAAGTTTAACTCTATAATATTGCTATTTGCTTTCTATTTATTCCATCTCTTCTGCATTCCCTTTTACTTTCTTCTTTTTTATTGTTAGAGTATTTTTGTAAAATTCCATTTAACCTCCTTTCTTGGCTTATTAGCTATATGTTAAAATTTTGCTATTTTAGAGGTTGCTTTAGGATTTATAGCATGCATATTTACCTGATATATTGTAGATGCTCAATAAATATTTACTGAATGAAAAAATGAATGCCCTGGTGCCCAGACCAAAGGGCTGCTGAGGGCCAGAGGCATCAAGAAAGGCCATCGGTACTGTGTTTTTGTCAGACAGAACAGTTCATTCTTTCCCAGCTTTTATTTTCCTTTTTCACACCGTGTTAGTATGGACATTGGCTTTTTTCATCCAGTGTTAATGTTAGTTGCTCAAGGTCGGGGGTCTGTGTCTTCCTCTCCTCTGCCCCTTTAATGTTTTAACAGATAGATACTTTATCCTTAGTTGGTGCTTTCTTCAGGCTTTTTTGAAAGTATGGGTTGGATCCTCAGAATGAAAGAGGCTGTGGCCTTGACTTATCATGGCCAAACCCAAGCAGTAATATCCTTATCAGGAAGAACAAATATTTTTTAAAGTATTGAATAGGAAAAAAAAAAAAAAAAAAAACTTCAAAGAAATGGTCTAAATTTAAGATTAGCTGATCTAAGCAAAGCTACACATGGAAAGGAAATTCAGACCTCACAGATTTTCCCCATTCTTGGAATGCCCCCAGTTGTTTCAAGTCTCTTGGAATATCTTGAAAAAAAATCATTGAGCTTCCTGATTAAGAAAGAAAAATTTATACTCTGTTTTTCTTTTTTTCTTTTCCAGCAAGTAACCGGCAGAAGTTTTGGTGATAAAGATTTTCGGACAGGGTTAGAAAATGGAATCCTTCTCTGCGAGTAAGTATAGCCTGTATTCAGTTGGTTTTATTCAAGAAAAATCATTAATGCTACTCAGTTTGTCTGCCAAACTTCTAGTGTTTGTTTTGAATTTATTCACAGTTTGAATCTGAAATTTAAAAAAAAATTCACTTTGGTGGGTTAGGCAGTAAACATAAGTAGTCTTGGTACAGTAGGGAGTGGTGGGGACTGTAGCAGTTTCAAGTTAGATAAAGAAGGAGTATCTGGTAGCTGCTACTCAGTTCCAACCAACTTTTATGATGTAGGAATTTGGACCCAAGTAATTGGAAGGACGTGGACCAAGTTGTGGTAAAAGTAGCAGCTTTTCTCCCCTTATTCCCTCCAAACAAAAACAGCTTGTGCCAAGTAAAAGCAGGGCTTCTATTTACTGACAACATCTTGAAACATGCCAGGCAATGTTCCCCACTAGGCCTACTTCCCTGAGGTATTTTGAATATATTTAATTTGTGCCGTTGACAAAATAACTGCAGTGTTCAGTTTTTATGTTTTGAACCTGGGCTTTGTCGTAGAGTGCTCCTGTGATGATGGATTCAAGAGCTTTCTGTGAAGCGTTTCCAGACACAAAATAAGCTAGAGCCTTAGTACTTTTAGATGGATGGACATAAACTTCAAATCAAGATGTTGAATTTTGAATACATTTGGTAGGTTCTGTCATTTGGATACTGATTTTTGTTTTGAGTTGAAATGTACATGCCTGAAATGCACAGCTCCTAAATATACAGCTGGATGGATTTTGTAAACTGTGTACATGCATGTAACCTACATCCTGAGCAAGATATAGAACAGAAAGCTCTCTCATGTCCCTTCCCAGTCAATGTCAACCACCTATAGAAAAGCACCGTTCTGATTTCTATTACCATAACATCTATTTTGCCTTATCTTGAACTTTACGTAAATGGAATCACATGGAATGAACTCTTGGTGACTTGCAGAATATTGTTTGAGACCCACTGATGTAGTTGAAAGAGCAGGGGTTTTGGAGCATGAGAATCAGAGACCCAGGTCCTTTCTTCACCCCTTAAATCACATAACCTCTTTGAGTCTCATTTGTTTCTCTTTAAAGGGGTAGTAAAAAATTTACAACTCCTGCCTATTTCATAAGCTTTTTGTGAATTTCAACAGGATAATGTGAATAAGGTGCTTTAAAAATGACACCATTTGCTGTACAAATGTTGATTATTATGCAGCAATTTCCAACACAGTTCATGTCAGCGTTTATTTTTTCTTTTCTCTACTGCCTTTCTTTCTTCAAAGAGGAATTTACATCCCCTGATTTCTATTTCCATACCTTCTTTCCTGTGGAGTCTCTCCCCTCTTCTCATACTTTACTTTCTTTACCACCTCTCTTCCCTTCATTAAATCTAAATCAGAGCTCATCTCTTAGGTAAACCATAATTAGTTTAGCAACTCACAGAAACAAGCTCAGACAGGCTCCAAATACTTCCCTTGTGTTCTAGCACCTGCTTCTCCAGTGATTCTGGGCTTAACCCTCTCCTGATGTTAACAGACTGGCCAGAGTCTGATCTAATGTATATGCTTCATACTCTCTTAAGTCTATTGAAGTGGGTCTTTGGTACCAACTTTTGTTTACCGAACATTAGCTCTAAAGAGTCTTACAGGCATCCACCTCTCCACCATATGAGTAAATCTGTTATAGAGTAATATTGCTTGCCTGCCTTTGGATTAGGTGGGCTTGTCTGAAGACAAGGCTCTGGAGCCAGAGACATCTGCACACGTGGACTTTGTTTCTTACCTAGATGATGTTGAGTTGGAGGATGGAGTCTCTCATGTGTGGAGTGGCACTAACCATTGGTTAGCCTTTTGAAACAAACACATTAATGAATGTTAGGGTTGTTTAGAGGTGGAGAGGTGAGGTTTAGGTCCAGGCCACGATTAGGAAATAGTATGGTTAGAGAGCATGGAGGCACAGATTATAGCCAGGAGCCTCTTTAAATAAATAAATGGTTTGACTGCTGACAGCCTGTGGGTGAGCTGAGGGAAATGGCCAACACAGAGGATATGGATAAATATTACTGTCTGGGTAGGTAGGATAAAGCCCAGGATAAGTGAGTTATTGTCTAACTCCTCTAACCACAGAGGATTAGACCCACTGGCGTATGGGAAGGAGTCCGACGACCAGGGTCAAGTCCTGGCTTCCCGTGGGACTCCATCTGGCAGTCTTGGTACAGAGTTTGTGAAGGTGACATGAACTGCATTGGTGGCCTGAAAGCCAGAAGCACAAGTCGCAGCCAGAGCCTTGGAGAGAAAGCTGGGGCGGCAGCCAGGCAAACAAGATGCAGACAAAGTTCTTAGTGCAGGGCCCACGGTGCAATGAGAGACAGCAGTGTGACTCAGGAGCTGAATGCACTGACGGTCGGGAACCATGGAGGAGGACCTCCCTCTCCTTTTTGTCAGGGATGGGGGCATGGCTAGGTTTGATCGGAACTGAAGCATATTGGGCTGCTGCGGACTAAGATTAGCAAGTGTATGTTTCTGGGACTTGTATCCAGAGACCAATCCGGCAAGGAGGGGGACTTGCACTGTTCCAGGAATGGGGCGGGTTGATGGTAGGACCCGAAAGACAGGAAACACAGTTTGGAGAGTCTCAGGAAAGTGAGGGTTCCCAGATAATAGATCCATACAGCCTGTCTTTGGAGAGTAGATGAGCATGCCTAAGGCTGTGCTGCTCTCTAGAACCAGAGAGAGTTTTGTGAATGCTGGTAGTTAAGAAGTTCGAACTCTCAACCACCACCCATGTAGCAACCCTTAAAAATAGAAGAACTCTGTCTAATTTCAAATTTTGAAAACAGGCGATTTAGCTCTCCTGAGTTGAATCAGCTCTAAATATTGGTTGCAACCTGGAAAAACACCATGCTCTTTGGTCACTAAAAATTTCCTAGTTGTTTATGAGTCTGAAAAAAACCTCACAGTTCTCATACAGAAGGGCGTCTTCTGGGCCTGGGGTCTGGTTCTAAACTTACCTGTGACCTATAAGGACTATTATGATACCCATTTTACAGAGCAGGTAACTGAGGCACAGAGGACTAAATAACTAGGCTAAGGTTATACCACATGAGATTTAAATTCAGAAGTCTGATTCCTTAGCTTTTGCTCTTAATCATTGTCCTGTGTCTAGAGTTGGGATTTTAATGGGAGAGAAAAGCAAGAGGTTGGGTGGTGGTGGGATGGAATTGGTGCCAGAAAACCTAGAATTTGGGGAGAAATGCAGTACAGAGGATAACCATGGGGTCTCAGCTGGACAGAGGAAGAAGGACTGTGTAGGGTTGGTGGTCTTTGAAAAATATAACCTTCATGGGCCTGGTGGTCCCTCTGAAGACAGGAAGGCAAGTCCAGTGAGAGGGAGGCCATGACAGAGCTGGGGGGGTAGGAGGCTATGGTCAGCAGACAATGTAGGGGTTTCAGTATTCTTAGGAAAGAGCCGTCAAACCTTGATGGTGACAGATGAGGTTGGTGGACCTGTACTGAAGATTACAGAGATAGGAGAGAGAAAAGACTGGCACCTACAGGCAGCATGTAAGATGGAAACTGAGTAGCCTCAGAATTGCCCTGGGAGCTCTTTTACTTCACCTGTGAAATGCAGTACACTTTCCCTGGCATGTGCACCCCCGAGTACAGTAATACTTATTCATAAATGTATAACTTACAGTAATAGCAAGAATAAAATAGAGTGCATGTGCCAAGTAGAGTTCTAGTAGATGTATTTTTGCTCTAACCATCTCTCTCTTCCTCTGTTGTTTTTGCCAAGTGTATGTAGTTGAAGTTTGGAGGTTAAATGCTCAAATGATGTAAGCTCTCCGCTGAGCATTAAATAAAAGGTCTAGGGTCAAAGTGTGACAAAGCTGCAAACGGGTGACAAGTGTCATGCTATTAGAAATGTTAAATGAATGCTTCATGGTGTACTTGGGGACTTAAGAGTTTAAAAGGAAGGCTACAAAGACTGTTCCCTAAGGAAGCTGCTCCCAGTACAGAGCCAGTGATGACTGCCGTCTAGTTCCCTGCACCCAGGTCAGACAGACTGTCATGAAATAGTCCAGAAAGGAAAGTTTCTGACTTGTTTTCCTAAGACTTTATTAGATAGATAGAACTCTATGGAATTCCATCTGTATTAAGAGCTGGCAAATTCTGGCCCGTGGCCTGTTTTTGTGCAGGCCTCCCTTCTTGCTAAGAACGTTTTTTACATTTGAAAAGAGTTGTAGACAAAAAACAAAATAAATCGAAACAAAGCAAGAGTTTGTATGGGGCTCACAGAGCCTAAAATGTTTACTACCTGGTCCTTTATAGAAAAAGTTTGCCAGCCCATGAGGACTATGGACTTAATTTTGGATGTGAATTGTTTACCCTTACAAAGTTAAGTCTGGGCAGTGCTAAGTGCTATTTGGGTAAATCAAATACCTTTTCCAAAAAGGTTTTCTCAGGAGTTTCTTTACGAGTCCGCAGCCCACCTCCCACCCTGCCAACTTTTTATTTTGAAAAATTTTAAACTTATAGAAAAGTTACAAGAATTAAATAATGGTTATCCATATACCCTACAACTATATGCAAATGGTTCAGGAAAAAAGAGGTATAGACAGAAAGAGAGAAAGCTAGTATAGCAAAAAGACGGTAATAATTGCATCTAGTTGCAGGGTATATGCTCTCCTTTGTTTTCTCTGTGGTTTGGTTTCTCACCCTTGCCCCACCCTTTTCTTTCTTTTTGGTTACTATCCAGAAACATCTATTTAACAAAAGCCAGTTCAAATCCTTTTATGGAGAGCATAGTGGAAAGTGAATGGATTTGGGAACTCCTAGGTTGAATCCTATGAAATTGTTGTATTAATAGACCAAAACCAGTCAGATAATGTGATTTCATATGCTTCAACCTAGTGGCCAGTCCGGATCCTAGATTTTCCTCCTGTGTGTCCTTAGGCAAGTTACTTCACCTCCCTGAACCCCAGTTTCCTCATTTATAAACACAGATATAATTATACCTAATTCATTGGGTTGTTCAGAGGAGTAAATGAATTGATAATGTGTATAAAACTCTTCAGTGCTTGGCACATAGCAGGCGCTTAAATGTTAGCTTTTCTCCTTTTGTCCGTGAGATGGGGGAAACTCCTGCCTCATGAGGTCCCTGAGAGATTCCAGTGAGAGAATATGTGAAGCGCTCAGCAGTGTCTGAGCTGGGCTGGTACCCAGGATCACTTGCCGTTTTCATTATTATTGTTAGAAATAGGCCCAAAGTCAGTTATAAGTATGACATAGTCAGTGCAACTCTGTGTCGCTGGGCACCCATCAGCTCTCTCGCTGGGCTGCCAGCAAACCACAGGATGAACCAACTGGGGGCTTACTTCTAGCTTCTCTTGCCTCTCCTGCGATCCAAAACTGGGCAAGAACATTTGGGTCCCTTACAAACTTGATCATCTGTGAATAATGAACTTTGGCTGGCAGAGCTCGGGGCTGAGAGCGATTGTTTTGAAAACGGTGGCCTTGACCTCTGTGGTGACGTCATTTCCTCCTGCTTCCTCCAGTCTGTGTGGCTGCTTTCTCTGGGTAGCTGTTCCAGAATCCTCTGGGCAGAGTTAGTGGGTTCCTCTCTGGCATGAAGTACCTGTACAGCCTCCACGCTAGCCGTTATCACCGTGCCCGACCTCTTTATCCCATGTCTGCTTCCTGTACCAGATCGAAAGCTTCCTGAAGACCTCTTCTATTTACCTTTGGATTTTCCCCCTTGGACACTGGTCTGGCACACAATACATCTGTTGCAAACAGCTGTTGGATAAATTGAGTGCAGTAGTAAGAGTTCTACCTAGGCACTCCAGTCATCATTAGCTGAGATCTAACCATCATTAACTTGCTCCCAATTTTCGCTGTCATCATCAGTATTATCCTCTGTCTCTCTCCCTTCTCCTCTTCTCTCCCCACTCTACCCCTCCTTCTCCTTCACACACACACACACACACACACACACACACACACACACAGTTTTGCATAAAGAATGGACCCATCCCTGAAGACTGGGAGTTCAAGAGATGGAAGTATTTGCTCTCTTTATCTGTAAGATTCTCCATTATAGCACTATCTTCTTAGGAGTCACAGAGGTGAACTTCTGGGGTTTGTTCTGCAGACACATTTTGATGGAATGCAGAGTCTGAGTATGTTGGTCTACAAATAAGTGACCAATAAAGAATGTCTTAGTGGATTTTTGTCTCAGTTCTTACATCGCTGAAATAATTTTCTGAAGATAAGAAATCTGTTGGCAAACACTTGTTTATATAATCGCTGATTAATGAGCTGCTTCTTCTAAGAAGGAGGGCTTGTCTTAGATTCTTGTCCTGATTTCAACATAAGATGTGGTGTGCCACAGATATGGGCTCGTCTTCTAGGACAGGTTGGGAGTTGATGGCATAGCTTTCCATGGAGACATTTTGTCTTATGGAGGATTTACTGAATATAGACTGTGTTCTGTACAGCCCCACATCAGGCACCAAGGGGCATAAAAAGGGAAAGTAAGGCTTGACCCTTGATCTTCAAGAGTTTTATAATGGGCTTGGGGATTTACTCACACAAAGCAGTTGTTACTGTGTCAACCAGTGTACAAGTGCAAAAGTGACCAAGATTTAATCCCCAAATTGAAAAAGATGTTAAACAAGGGGAGGTTGTTGTAGTTTGGGGGACAGTTATTGCAGAGATGTTATACCAAGTGAATTTTACTTAAGATGAGAATAGGCTGAGGGAAAGAGAGGGCAGACTATATAGGAACAAGAGCAGAGGAAAGGTCTGGGGACGGGAATGAGGATGCTGTGTTTGGCAAACATAGAGGAGATCTGCTGGGCGGGGAGCATCTCTTTCTTTATCCAGCTCAGGTGTGGCCAGTTTGCTATAACATTGTATAACAGGGGCGCCCTGATCAGATCAGGAATCTAAATCCTGATCCCATGTCGGATGTTAACCTCAGATTTCCTTGAGGAAGTGACATTTAGGTGGAGACCTGAATGAAGAGCAGAAATTAGCCAGGAAAGAGGGAAGAGAGATGAAAGTAAGGAGGAAACATGTTTTAACTGAAAGAATAACATGTTTGAGATCCTTAAGGCAGAAGCTCCATGTATTGGAGGAGTTGCAAGATTTATTTGATGAAAATGTTGAAAACAGGGAGGATGATGATATGAGATGAGGGTAGATGAAGAAGAGAAGTAGCCAGGGTCAGGATTGCCCAGAGCCTTGTAAACAGCAGAAGGAGTTTGGGGTGTGATTTCCAGAGCAATGGAAATGAGAGGAATTTAAAAGAGATCAACAGGACTTGATAGGGTATAGGGATAGATGAATGAGAGAAAAGACTGAAAAATCACTTCAGCATTGCAACTGTTAATAACAAGCAGGGTAGGCCCTTGGTGTGAGCTGGAAGGAGAGGTCATGATTTCAGTTTGAGCAGGTTAAATTTAGCGTGCAGACAGTCTGCGCAGGCACAGAGTCCTGTAAGCTGTTGGGGACAAGGGCAGAACTTAGGGGTGAGGTGATGGATTTAATTATTCAAATTGGGTTTGCCAGCCATTGTTGGACATCAAGGTTAAGCTGCGATACAGGACAATCTCTCTAAGGGAAAGATCACATCAAGGGACTTCCCTGGCAAATAAGTGAGTAAGACTCTGTGCTCCCAGAAGCTCCCAGAGAGCAGGGGGCCTGGTTTCAATCCCTGATCAGGGAACTAGATCCCACATGCATGCCACAGCTAAGAGTTCACATGCCACAACTAAGGAGCCCAAGAGCTGCAACTAAGGATCTTGCCTGCCACAACTAAGACCCGGTGCAACCAAATAAATAAATAAAATATTGAAAAAGTAAAGTGCCACATTCTGTATTTTTCTAAGTCATATTAAAAAAAAAAAGATCACATCAAGAAAGAGCTGCAGAACAAGGTCCCAGTTTGAGGAAGTCTCCTCCCTGGTCAGGGATGAGAGTAAGAGAAGCTCACAAAGAGGCTAGCAGAGAGACAAGAGGAAATCCAGGGAGCGTGGTGTCATGGAAACCAAGGGAGCTAAGAAGACTTCTAAGGAGCTAGAGGTCACCTGTATTGCATGGCCCTGGCAGAGGTCAGCTCCACAAAGTCCTGTCTTACTGGTGGAGAGAGGCATTGGAGACCTTTGTCCGTTAGCAGCCATCTCTGGGAACTGCGAGTCAGCTGATCATGATTTGACTTCATGGTCTTAGCTCTGGCTCATGCTTTTGCATCATTTGCATAGGCTGTTGTTAGAGACCTTATCTAATATAAACTACGCATGGAGTATTTTCCTCAACTATTGATAAGAAAATGACGTTAGTTTGATCCAGTGGCTTAGTAGTGAAGTGGCCATATATCACACAAAACGCTTTTGAGAGTGAAAGGGGGTGTTGACCAGCTGAGATGCTGGAACAGCAACTGAAACCTGGCACTGTCCTCAACTAACTGTACGTACATAGGTGCGGGTGTATGTGTGTATGTGTGTATATGTGTATGTAGGCACACGTGCGTGTGTGTATGTGTGTCTGCGTGGTCACCCCAGTGGTGGGCGAGTCCGGACTGGTGTCTTCTAATCACCAGTACCTGTCCAGTATTCACAAGCCCTTCCCTTATTTCATCCTCTCAGTAACTACAGTGGGTGAACAACCTGGATCAGACCGTCCCACCTCCCTCCCGCGTTGTGAGTGATGAGATGGAGACCCCAGGTTGTAGAGCACAGGATGTCTTCCCGCTCCCCATCTAGAGCTCTTTCTCTAACCCAGATGCTCAGCAACCTTGGGTCCTTTTGCCCTTACTGATTTTGGCCTTAGCGGACTGGTAAGAATTTGATAGGCCTCCTGTGTAGGGTTCTCCCTTGTCTTTCTGCCAAATCACAATTGGCCTCACTGACTTGGCCTGTCTCCAGCTCTTTGGCACCAAGACTCATTAAGCTTTTAGGTTCAAGTAAGGACATTTCAACCCACTCTTTTTGTAAAGATCTCCAGTGAAAAGCTGCTTTTTGTTTGAAGATTGGCCTGGCTTAGGTGGGGACTTGGCAAGAACTGAGTATCCCTGACAGCCTTCTGTTAGGAAAGAGGAAAACAGATGAGGGAGATGGAAGGCAAATTTGTAGGATGCACGATGAATCCCAGTATTGCCTTTTTTTTTTTTTCTTTGACTCCTCAACCAAATAAACAGCCCTTGGTTCCTATTTAAAAGAGGGATTCAGCGCAGTGTGTAGGGGGATTCAACTGTTCCCATTCAAACCATGCTTTAGCATCAATTGCAAGAATCTCTTAGTGGGGGGTGGGGGGGGGACTTTTGTGTGCATCTGAAATGTTCTCAAGCTCATCCATCTTTGCAAATATTTTTTCTGTTTAAAAGTATATAATCCTTGTCACAACTTCTTTTCTCTTAATATATAGGGCAAGTATATTTTGTTTTTACGCTTCCAAAAATGTCTTTGGAACTGATGTTAACATATTCATCATTCAGAAACCACCCCCCTCAAAGTGTGCTTTCCTTTACCCTATCAATCTGTGCCTTGATAAATATTAAACTTCTGCTCATAGATATCACAGTTTAATCTCTTTCCTCCTGAAAAACTTTATTACACATTTATCGGAATGGTCAATTGACTTAAAATATGTATATATATATAACAACAGGTTTAAATATGGGCTGCATGTGTGGTAGAGGAGAGACCAGCCTATCCCACTGGCTGCCTGTGGGCTTACATGCTGGATTAGGCTTTGCTTACATTTGAGAGGATTTAGTAGCTCCCTAACTGTATTTCCTTCATAATCCATTTTTTGATTGTCTCTACTGGGCTGTCAGGCTGGGTGGGCTGGCCTCCCACAATGAAGTGTGCAACTACCTCAAGCATGCCACGCTAAATGTTTCCTTTGGTTACCCACAGGAGAGGACCTTTTCTCAAATAGCCCACCAAGGACCCAGGTTATAAACGATTCCTTTCTAAAGTTAACTGTGCAGAAATAGACTTCCCTCTTCATATGAAGGGGAAGAAGAAAGGGTGAATGAAAAAACAAAGTTAAGACTGAGTGGTTAGCTCTGGTGCCTGCCTTTCCTTGTGCCACTGTAGACTCTGCCATGAGGCTGATATTCCCAAGCATGGCTTCATGATGCCCAGTGCCTCTTCCTGCAAGACGGGTCATGATTCCGGTTCCTTTGCCTAGAACCTGATGTCCCTCACTGTCTGGGGGCAGTTTTTCTATTTGGCTTATCTGAACCATCCCTTCGCACTGGCCAGAGAGAATTATTATCATTCCCATGCTTCTGTTTGTGCTTCCCTACCACTGGGCCTTTGCTGCATTTCATTCCAGCCACTTGAGGTGCTCACTTCCCTGTCCATTTCCATCTCCCTAAATCTTAAACCCACACAATGGGCACCTTTTTGTCCCCTAAGGTGTCCCCCTGGCTGCAGCCCAAATTCAGTGCTTCCTTCCTTCTTTTAGAGCCCATGGCTGTGGCAACCATACATCCTGCAGAGGAGATACGACCCTGATTTCAGGTTGTGTCTCTCTTGTTTCTGGTTTGAAAAGTATTTTGGCTTTGCCTAGAGCAACTAACTTGTTTCACACATGGCGCTACTCATGAGGCTGTGTTTTTTAACTTTCTATGAGATTATAAATTCTTTGACATAGTGACAGTGACTCACCCATCTTTCCATGCCTAATGGTGCTTGCATATGGTAAGAATGCAGTAAGTTTTGGGAGAATGGGAAGAAGAAAGATTATTCCAGAATTAACATTTTTGAAACTATTAACATGTTTATAATTAATAAATGTATATTAAAACCATACTATATTAACTCAAAATGGACCATGGACCTAAGAATAAGAGCTAAAACTAGAAAACTCTTAAGACAAAACATAGAAGTAAATCCTTGTGACTTGGATTAGATAATTGTTTCTTGCTCATAATATCAGAAGTGTAAACAACAAAAGAAAAAATAAATTAGACTACCTCAAAATTAAAAGCTTTTGTTCTACAAATATCATATTTTAACCCATGGAATGGGAGAAAATATATTTGCATGTTATATATCTGAGAAGGGACTTGTACCTAGAATATATAAGGAGGGACTTCCCTGGTGGCACAGTGGTTAAGAATCCACCTGCCAATGCAGGGGACATGGGTTGGAGCCCTGGTCCAGGAAGATCCCACATGCTGCGGAGCAGCTAAGCCTGTGTGCCACAGCTACTGAGCCCACACACCACAACTACTGAAGCCCGTGTGCCTAGAGCCCATGCTCCACAAGAAAAGCCACCACAATGAGAAGCCCTCACTCCGCAAGGAAGAGTAGTCCCTGCTTGCCGCAACTAGAGAAATCTCGCATGCAGCAACAAAGACCCAACGCAGCTGATAAATAAATAAATATATTTAAAAAATAGAATATATAAGGAACTCTTAAAGCTCAATAATAAATGATAAGCAACTCGATTAAAAATGGGCAAAGATATCTGAATAGATATTTTTCTAGAGAAGACATACAAATAGCCAATAAGCACGTGAAAATATGCCCAAAGTCATTAATGTTTAGAGAAATGCAAATCAAAATCACCATGTGATACTGCCACATACCCTCCAGGATAATGGAATTCAATAAATTTGGCATGAATGGGGGGAAACTGGAACCTTCACACATTGCTGGTGGGAAAGTAAAATGGTACAGCCACTTTGATGAACAATTTGGCAGTTCATCAACAGGTTAAACATTGTTACCATATGACCCAGCAATTATACTTCTAGGTACATATCCAAGAGACATGAAGACATATGTCCAAACAAAAACTTGTGTACAAATTATCATTACATCATTACTTATAATAGCCCAATGTTGGAAACAACCCAGATGTCTATCAGCTGATGAATGGATAGATACAATGTGGTATATTTATAGAATGCAATATTATTGAGCCATAAAAAGAAATTAACTACCAATGCAGGCTACACCATGGATGAACTTTGAAAATGTTATGCTAAGTAATAAACTAGTCACAAAAGACCACATATTATATAATCCCATTTATATGAAATGTCCAGAAGAGGCAAACCTATAGAGACAGAAAGTAGATTAGTGGTTGTTTAAGGCTGAGTGGCTGGTATGAGGAGTTAAAGCTAACGGATATGGGATTTCTTCTGGGGGAAGGAAAACTAAAATTATTTTTCAGTGATGGTTGCATCCTGTGAATGTACAAAAAAAGATCGAATTCTACACTTTCAATGGGTGAACTAATGTGACTTATATCTCGAGCTATTAAAACACACACGCACACAGGACTTCCTAGGTGGCACAGTGGTTAAGAATCTGCCTGCCAATGCAGGGGACATGGGTTCGATCCCTGCCCCAGGAAGATCCCACATGCCACAGAGCAACGAAGCCCGTATGCCACAGCTGTTGAGCCTGCACTCTAGAGCCCGTGAGCCACAACTATTGAGCCCATGTGCCACAACTGCTGAAGCCCATGTGCCTAGCGCCCGTGCTCTGCAACAAGAGAGGCCACCACAATGAGAAGCCCGCACAGCACACTGCAATGGAGAGTAGCCCCCGCTCGGCGCAACCAGAGAAAGCCCATGTGCAGCAACAAAGACCCAGCACAGCCAATGAAATAAATAAATTTTAATTAATTAAAAAATAAAATAAAACACACGCATACTATGTTGTCAACAGCAGAGGACGTGGATGGACATCTGGCTCCTTCTTGATGGCTGACACTTGTGTGACCTTCCTTGAACTTTATCCATTCATACGCACTTCTTCGTGACAAAACACTTTCTCCATACTGCACACAAAGTCTTAGATAAGTAACGGCACCAGGTACACCCTCAGACCACAAAAAACGAATCACTGCACACTGCTCTTCTTTCGTGCAAATCACAAGTGGGGCATCCATTTTTGCTCGCACCACAGTTACAAATGAACTGATGTAACATGTTCACACCTGCACAGCAGTGACTGGGGAGCCTTGAACGGGAAGCTCTGGTAAGACAGTGTGACCAACAGAAGTTTTAATGTAACTGGAGTGCGGGTAATTTTTGACTCACCCTCGTAGTATTATATTGTAATATGCTGCCAGTATTTTAAAGCTTCATTGAAGAGAAGGTGCTGTAGGTTGATTACATTTATATTCTGTCTACTGCCAAAAAGGATTTTAAACATCCAAATGGATTTACAAAAGAAAATTACAAAACTAAAACTAAAAATCAAAGGCACTTTCTTTAAAATCAGAAAGTGTAACGTTAGACAAAGAAAGGCCATGGAATGGGGAAATGAGGAGACTTTATTGCTTAAATACTATAGTTTTTCTTCACTTAAAGCTCCTTTTCTAGCATAGATCCTTCCCTGCCAGAGCTTCTGGCTTCAAAAACACGCTCTCCTTTCCTCTGAATAAGACTGCATTTTGTATTTCTGCTGCACACCCAGAAAAGAGAATGATGTGTGCTGCCCAAGGGGAAGTGACCATGGTGACCCCTCCCCCGCCCCCAGCTCCCTTCCCATTTGTCTGTCCCCTGAAATGTTAAAAAGAAGAACGCAGAGGCTTTACTGTCTCCTTTGAGGCCAACCAGCTCCCACTGGTCCTTTGGAGAGGAACAGGGTTACTCCACTCATTCCCACCCTGTCCCACAGACCATCGAGAACTTCATGAAATAACAGTAGCTGGTGGGACTGAACTGGAAGCCTGTCAGATGATCCTTATGTAGTGTGGTTGTTTGAACCCAGCTTTAGTCTTGGTGCTGAGAAAATGGTTCAGATGTGATTAACAACAAGAAGAGCTGCAAAACTGTTAATGGACCTGAAGTCCATGATAGCTTCAGAACTGACCTTTGGGGCTTTTCCCAGTCTTTGTGATTGTTTCTCATTTCATCATCAATTTACTTGGCCAGCACAAAAAGGGGTCCTACCAAGGACTGGCCCTTACCATCGAGCTGGAGTTACAGTGAGGACTAACCCTCTGCCTGGTGGGGAGATTGGACAGATTCTGTGATGTGTCATAAACAGAGAAATCACCAGAGAGTGCTGGGACCTAGACGTGAGATACAATCTCTCCTGAGCAAATGGTTTGGAGAGGAGGTAACATTTAAGCCAGGTTTTGAAGGATGAGTAGGAGTTTGCTAGGCCACAAAGGGAGTGGGGGGCGCTGTGGGAAAGGCAAGTCAGACAGAGGGAGCAGCAAGCTTGTGGAAGTGCTCAGCGTATGAAAGGGTTTTGCATGCTCAAGGAAGGAGCAGTGGCCAGAGCTAGGATGAAATGGGGCAGGCTGGAGAGGAAAGGTCGGTATCAGGTCCATTTGCACAGGACCTGGAATAGCAGGTTAAGGAGTTTAAACAGCGTCCAGCGAGCAGTAGGCAGCCAGCATGGTCTCTATTCAGAGGAGCGATGCGATTAGGTTGCTTTTTAGGAAATTACATCTGTTGGCAGTGGAGACTTTCGATTACTTTCTGCTTTGCACCAAACACGAATATTTAAAAAAAATGTCACGCATCCAGGGGAGAAGCAGAAATGCTTCCTAAACTTGTTTTGCTATGTCCATTCATAATTTACACCCCTATTGTGTACATTTAATGTTCCCAAGGTTCTTTTCCAAGTCACTCATTTAGAACTTGGAAGCTGTTTCCCCATAGACTAGTGTTCTATGGGGGGAAAGTCCTGTGTAACCCATATCACATTAGTGTCAGTCCCACTGTAGAACCCAGTCTCCTGGGGGGGTTGGGCTTAGCTTGGTGCGTGGTGTGGGGGGGTGTTTGATAACAACAGGTGGAATGAATAGGAAATCGATTCCGAATTCTACCTAGCCACATTAGGAGCCGACCTCCCCTTTCTAGGATAGCAAAGGGCCTCTTGGCTTTTCCCCATCACCCCCAGGATGGCAAGTGAGATGGGGGGACAGGAACCTTGGCAAGAGTTAAAGGGTAGCTAGGCTTTGGCGGAGAAGCAGGGCCAGAGGCAGCTGTGGGCACAGCTGCAGTGCAGCCGAGATTGTCCTTGGACTTCTTACTGCCTTTGCTTTGCTGGCTTCCTCCCTTCCTTCCTCCCCATCCCCGGCGTTAGAGATCACGCCCTTGCAGGCCTGCCCTCCAAAAGGACTAACGTTATCACATTCCCTCACTTCTGGGCTTTCATCTCTCCCATCTCCCAACTAGCTTTAGCCACAGGCAGGACGCTTGGGAGGAGAAGTGAGCCAATAGTTAGCATACCAGACTTCCAGGGCTGGGGTGGGGTGGGAGAGGTGGGGAGCAGGTGGGGATAGGGAAGAGATATTAATAATAACTGAAGTGCACACTGTACACCAGACCTGTGCCAGATGTATTACATGCATTATTTCATACTCTCTTGCCAAGACTAATAGGTATTATTGTGCCCATTTTTCAGAGGAGGAAACTGATACTTGTTGAAATCTTAATAACTTGCTTAGTGAGTTGCAGAGTTAGGATTTGAACCTCAGGGCTTTCTGTCTCTAGAGGTTCCTATTCCCACTGGAATTTTATGGGTCTCAATCCTGGAACTCTTAGATCTGAGCACTTCTTGCTGAAGAAGAACGGAGAGCAAGGAACTGGCTGTTTATCCCACTCAGATCTGGATACAGAAGCTTTATGAGCTGCATCCCAGCAATTTCACATTCCAAGTTTTCTCTCATCCTTCTGACAGTAAACCCAGCAATACCAGGTTTTAGCTGCGCAAAAGAAAGGCTAATTACCATCATTTATAACATAATTATGATATGGCATGATGATGATTACACGTATCATTGCAGGTGTTGGAGTAACTTCAGTCTCCATTTATTTGGTTACACTAAATTCTCTTCCTGTATTGCCAGCTTTCGAGGTTCATTGATCACATGTATCATCTTAAACTTGTAGCTCATAAAAGCAGGGAGGACCTTGAGGGGGAGGCATGGTGGGAAAGGCAGCTTGAGCGTGAAGGGGCTTGATTACCAGGTGAAGGCATTTGGAGGGCATCCTGTGGAGCCTGGAAGGCATTAGAGGAGGGAAGCAGCATGGCCAAAGCCAGGGTCTAGATGGGGTCGGTTTGCAGGGTCTAGATGGGGTCAGTTTGCAGGGTCTAGATGGGGTCGGTTTGGGTGCCTTGGGCAGATTGATTAGGGTGGCAGAGATGGGTGGCTGGAGATTAGTTATTGAAATGCAAAAAGTAAAGCACTCTTCTCAACGTAGAAACCTGAGTTTGTAATACTAACTCTGCCACTTAGGAGCTCTGACCTCAGGCATGTGCCTGGTGATAGTTTCCTTTCCTAGATTTTTAATTGATTTTTAGGCCTTTTCTAACCCAAAACTTCCATAATTTCTAGACAGCAAGAATGGTCGTGCAAAGGTCAGACTGTGAGAGAGACGGAAAATGAATCAAAAGGGCTCCAAGATATTCAGATAATTGCTGGAGTTTCCCTTCCATGTTTATAGATTATTTCATTACTCTTGTTTTAAATTTGTTTGTTTGCTTTTAGGGTTTGTTTTAGTATTAAGAGCAGAAGTGATAAGCAAGAAGACTTTTTACCCCTAGCAAATGCAGGAAAATAAAAATGGCTCCATTTGTTTACAATGGCCCAAATTTTAGCTCTTCTCCATCCTGCTGCCTTCCAACAAGACCCGGGGGAAGGGATGTGCCCAGGCGTTTAATTTTGCATTTTAGGACAGGATTTTCTTAGGTGCAGTTTGGCAAAATAAGGCCCCTTTTTAACTGAGGAAAGACCTCCTGGAGAGCTTTAATAGTTAAGGTAATGCTGGCTGCTGTGACCCATAAACTCCTAACTCTCAGTGGTTTAATGCAGTGAAAATGTACTTCTCACTCTCATGTAGCCCAGTTTTGGCAGCAGGAAAGGGTGGAGATGACTCTGCTCCAGGTAGTTTTTCAGGGACCCCCAGCTAATAGAGACGCCATCCTCAACAGGTGACTTCTAAAGGCTTCCTTGGTGCTGAGATCTAACTAGTAAACGTGGGAGGTGAGAGAGGGAATGGACAGTTGCTTGGGAGTGGTTTTAGGGGCAGGCCTGGGTATGATATATGTTACTCTGCTCCCACTCCATTGGCCAGAACTCTGTTATGTTACTAAAGAAAGCTGCAAAAGACACTGAGAGATGTGGCCTAGCTGTGTGTCTAGGGGAGAAAGGGAATGAGTTTGAGGAGCAGCTGCTCCTCGGAAGGGGTGTTAGGATAGTAACAGCACTGTTGAACCCTAGAATTCACTATTAGGCCTAATTTCTTGGAATTTCAAGTCTACAAAGACCTTCTAAAATTCTTATAATCTCTTCTTTAGATATGTTAAAGGCAAGTGGCTTAAATAGACCTATACTTCACACAGTCTTGACAATGCATAGCACCCCACAAACATTTGTTAGATATTGATGATGGCAGTTTGCGTTCTATCGCTATTTTGTTCATATGAAACTCCCCTTTGGTTCAGGTTTCACTTTCCCCCATATTTTAGTCACTTTTTTCTTGACCTCAGAAAATGTTTAACTTTCCTGCTTTTGCCAAGGCAGCTCTAGAAAGGAATCTCTAAAAATGACATCTGTAACAGGTTTATAGTCAAGGTTAAATTGATCTCATGCTTAGGTTCAAAAACAGTTGCCATGTTAGATTAAATGAAAGCGCACACACCTTTCATCCAGGGTACATAGTCTAAACCAGAAAGTGATCAAGGAAACTGCATAGAAAAACACTGTTGAGCCAAATGTAAAGGGACACAAAGTAGGTAATTTTGTGATCATAGTTGCCTATTGCAGCTGTACAAACCAAGCTAAATGAGATGATGATGTAATCTCTTGCTGCAAAGAATAAAGTGATTTCCCATGAGATTAAGCATGAACTTCCCAACCCTGTGTTCAAGGTCTAGATCATGCCTCTGCTCTCCCCCAAACCCTCGGATAATTATTAGACTTGAATTTCTGAATTGAATGACGTATAGAGTAAGCTGAATTTTGCAACCCTTTAAAATTTTTACCTTTAATGTTTATTACAGTCCAGTAAAAAAATAAGCTGCCCATTGGTATATTTCCCCATGTTTGGATGGTCTTGTACCTTTTGTAGCAGTATTCTCAGTATTGTGCCCCTTGAAGAGCTATTATATCATCTGTTGGAAGAGTCAGTATGCAACAGAACCTCTCTGTCCCACAGTAGGGATTTGAGGTTGTTTTTTTTTTTTAAATTGCAGTTAGACACAGATTTCTTCAGTTTATATTTTATAACCATTAAACAATCATTGAGAGGCTCCCATAAGCTGGATATTAAGTGTTACAAAGAATTATAAAATACAGCCTGTGGCTGAATCAGAACATCAGCCTCATTCCTGGATGTCTCAACAATTGTTTCTTTAAGGAATCTAATCTTTAATCTTTTAAAAACTGGATTCCACAGAATGTGTGCAGAGTATGTCTTTAATTCACCTTCTCAGAAACTCAAGATGGCCATGCATTAGGTAGCATGACAATGAATTACACATGGGCCCAGTTCTGGTCTTCTTGCAGGTTTTAAATCTCTTAGTGAGCACGCCTCATAAGGGAGAGACCTGGGGGTCTGCCCTGTCCTCCTTTGTGTCCCCTGTGTCTAGCTCTAGGCCAGGACATCATGCATGCCCAGTAAGTATTTGTTGAGTATGTGAAGGGACACATGAACAGCCTTACTTGAAATAGGTCACAGTGTGTTTTAGATTTAGAATACGAGAGTTTAGTAGACACCAATTCACTTCTGTCATATAAGAAACACATGTATTTTTGCTTGCCTTCAATGTCATTAACTTTTTTGTAATTGAGGATTATCCAAGATTAAAACTTTTCTTCATGTTTTTAGTTGTTTCTTACCATATATAGAGAGAGAGCAAGCTATACACATCTGTTGACTCATTTATGTGAGGTTTTTTTATCCAAACGTGGCCAGAAAATAAGTAAAACTTCTTCTAGTCTTTGGCAGCTGGCTAATGGAAAAGTTGAAACTAAAATAACATGCACTTACTTAGCAAAAAAGGACATGCTCAGTATACCAAATGAGTGTGAATATGCAAGTTTCCATTTACCCAATGCTAGCAACACACACTGTCCCACTGGCTCCTCACCACAGTTCTGGATGGAAGGTCAGGTTTTCAAAATCCCCACTTTTATTAACAGGAAAACTGAGACTGATCAAGTGACTTCCCAGTAGCTCATAGCTAATGCATGGTTTACCCATTAAAACCTAGACAGCTTCCTCCAAATTCATTGCACTTTCTTCATGATAATACTGCTGAGTGTTATAAGTTATTTATGGTGTTTTATTCATCTCTCTGATACCCATGATTTTTGATAAACACAGATTTTCTATATATAGTTATAAATTTATTTTAATACTACTTGCATGTGGTGATGTTTTAAAAACGATAAATCAACATCATTTCAGTCTTCATCTTAAAAATGTGATGTACTTCTAAGTACCTTGTAAAATTATGCCAATGTCCCAGAAATGTCTTTAGATGGGTACAAATATATTCTGTTACTAGATGGAGGGAGCAGACTGTTCTCCCTCTAGCTATAGGTTTTAGGGCTCACAGGTGGGAAACTGGTGTGGAGTTCTGCTGAGTGGGGCATTTCCACAAGTGAATGACTGCCTCCTATTCTCTAGAATTTCTCCTGAGGATGTTGTATGTCATCCACAGATGAAACTCGGAGTCCATGTGTCTTATACTTGACCTTCTCCCAGCAGACACCCGCTTCCATTTTCCTTTTATTCCCACCTAGTGTTGATGTTCTCCCATTGTATTTAGATAGTGTCTTATTGGTTTTTTGGTTTTTGTTTGTTTTCTGTGTTTTTTGTTGTTTATGTGCTGTTGTTACTGCTTTGTGCTTTGGTGATACACACTGAAGGTGGACTTTCTAAAGCACCAATTTGCAGTAGGCTTTCCCAGCTGGGCTGCAAACTAGCTGTGCATGTCTCTGGGGAAGGCTTCATACCAGTTTGGGGCTCAGGCTTTTCTTCTATAAAAATGGGGGAGTGAATACATGACCTGTCTCTGCAAGGCAGGACAGTTGGGGAACAAGGTTCATAAACATAAAATATTAATATCATCATCATTACTTTAAAGCATGTCATCAGTAAGTATTTATTAAACATATTTATATTTTAATATATAGGAGGGCAACAGTGGTTTTTAATAACATTGCAAGTGAATAAATATCCTTGACTCAAACTCATAGCTGTTTTGTTGAACTTCTCATCTGATTCTAATATATACAGAAAATGTCCTCAGTTTAATGCAAAATACAAGATAAGCAGGTGGTGGGCATTTCTGCAATGTGAATTCAATGTTATCTTTTATTTTTGTGTACTGTAAACTGTGTATGGAACTGGGGCAATGTTTACATGAAAAAAATACAGCTGCCTTGATCTCGAAACTATCCCAAATATTTCAGAGCACTATGGCTTTTTATTTTTTAATTTGTTGTTAAACATTTTGATAGACATCATAGTGATTTTTTTTGGTTGCTCTTTTAATTAAAGTGTATCATTATAATTTTTTTTATAACTTCATGTGACAGGAAGGATTTCTGCCATATAAGTATAATTCTACAAAGGATGAATATAAGGAAGCATTTAAAACTTTGAAAATCTAAATGTGTATAAAAGAGGAGTTGGTAGATTATTGTTACTAAAAATAATACAATTCTTAGAGAAGACGAAATGAGTACCTCTTTAAAAGGATTTTTAATTTATGAATTTTTTGTAGGGTATTTGTTATTTATTTTTTACTTTGGATAATTAGAAACAAAGCTCAGAGACCTGAGACAATGATATTTCATTTCATTAGAAAAATCTAAAAGTATTAGAGAAAGTAGTTGATCTAGAGTGCTGTGAACTGAATTAGTATAAATAAATACTTATACACAAATATAGAGAACCATTTATAGAGACTTTATTATGCACCAGGCTCTGTGCCAGCTTCTCACATATTTTGTCATGTTTAAGCCTCACTGACACCTATGCAGTTGCTGCCGTTGTTTCTCTATGACAGCTGAGGAAACTAGTGTTGATGGACTTGCCCAAAGTAACTCCGCTGGTGAGTGACCAAGCTGGATTTTGGATTCGGTCAGTTGGACTTCAGAGCCAGTGCTCTCACTCCCCCCTCCCAGCTCCACATCAGTCTGTCCATAGATATTAAAGATGCAGATGTAGAGAACGGACTTGAGGACATGGGGTGGGGGGGGGGGCGAAGGGAAAGCTAGGACGACGTGAGAGAGTAGCACTGACATATACACTACCAAATGTAAGATAGCTAGCTGGTGAGAAGCTGCTGCATAACACAGGGAGACCAACTCGATGATGGGTGATGCCTTAGAGGGCTGGGATAGGGAGGGTGGTAACGAGCCACAGGAGGGAGGGCATATGGGGACATATGTATAAATACAGCTGACTCGGTTTGGTGTACAGCAGAAACTGGCACAGCAGTGTAAAGCAACCATAACCCAATAAAGAGCTTAAAAAAAGAAAGAACATAGGTCCACACGTATTGATAAGGCATGCTCTTCAGGGTAAATTATTCAATCTCCAGTATACATTGCTAAGTGGAAAAATAAGGTGTAGGACAGTACATATTATCTACTACACCAGTCTTTTTTTTTTCTTTAATTAATTAATTAATTAATTTATTTATTGGCTGCATTGGGTCTTCATTGCTGCATACGGGCTTTCTGTAGCTGCGGCAAGCAGGGGCTGCTCTTCATTGTAGTGCACAGGCTTCTCATTGCTGTGGCTTCTCTTGTTGTGGAGCACGGGCTCTAGGTGTGTGGGCTTCAGTAGTTTCGGCACATGGGCTCAGTCTCTAGAGTGTAGGCTCAGTAGTTGTGGCGCACGGGCTTAGGGGCTCCATGGCATGTGGGATCTTCCTGGAACAGGGATCGAACCCGTGTCCCCTGCATTGGCAGACGGATTATTAACCACTGTGCCTCCTAGGCAGTCCCTATACCAGTCTTTTAAAAAAAATTATAAATATGTTTGTACATTTTCTTTGGACAGTCTTTAATATTACCTTCAGGGAAGGGACAAGGGCCCTGGCCCGTGTGATCCTGGTGACAGTGAAACTTATGTTTTACTGGATATCCTTTTGGTTCCTTTTGAATTGTCAGCACTGTTGTTGGTTGGGCAACCTCAGAATTTCCCAGGGTGAAATTCAAACCTGGTCCCCAGACACAGAAGGCAAGGAGAGCCTGAAGAAAGAGGAGATAGCTCCAGATTTGTAGGTGGCAGGGTTAATAAGCAAGAGAGCTTACATATGAGGCTTGTCTTGGGTGGGCTGAAAGGCAAGAAGAATCTTGCCAGAATCTTGAAAGTTTCTATAGATGCTTTAACTGGGTTCAGTAGATATTCAGCCCAGAGGGTCTCAACAACACACTACTATGTCAAAGCTGAATGCTTGACCATGGCTCCCACTGTGGGGATGGTGGGCAGGATGTACATTTCAAGGACAGCGGAGGGGGTGAGGAGCCTCCGACGGCCCGCGGGCCCAGCTTGGGTTAACCGACAGTCATGTCCACTCAGTGACCTTTTTCAACAACTGTGCACGAATACCATTTAAAACTCCAGTTTAAAATGACACTTAAGAACTCGTGAGGAAAATAATGTATCTTAAGAATTTTGTACATTTAAAATCTGCTTTGGAGACATCATATCTGTCTGTTTATTTTGAATCACATGCTATGGGATGTTAACCCTGCCCGAGAGAGTGCGTGGATGCAGGGAACCGGGGGCTGGGCCTGACTGTACCGCTAATCAGCTCATTGTCGGGCTTCCATGTTCTCAGGCTTCAGTTTTCTACACTGTAAGATGAGAAGAGTGAACAAGTTGCCTTCCAACTGGAAAAACCAATAATCCCCAAATAAGCTATAAAAAAAGCATTTAAAAAATTTGGTTATTTATTTATTGGCTGTGTTGGTTCCTCGATGCTGCACACAGGCTTTCTTTAGTTGTGGCGAGCAGGGGCTACTCTTCATTGTGATGCATGGGCTCCTCATTGTGGCGACTTCTCTTGTTTGTGGAGCACGGGCTCTAGGCTCAGGCTCAATAGTTGTGGCTCATGGGCTTAGCTGCTCCAAGGCATGTGGGATCCTCCCGGACCAGGGGTTGAGCCCATGTCCCCTGAACTGGCAGGTGGATTCACAACCACTGCGCCACCTAGTAAGTTCCAAAAAAGCACTTTTTAAGAAGGTTAGATTCATGGTTAAAATTTAGTACATTTGTGAAAGGGGCACCATCATGGCTCTCAATGGGCCAAAAGGCACTGATTTTTGTGTCTCCTCTGGGTGTTACCTCTTGGTGGAAGCATTTGGGACTGCAGTGAAAGTTACCAAGAACAGGCAATTCTTAGCACAAAACCAGAGTATCCTGTCTGTTGTAACCACTGTAGCAACATTTTCAAATATCAATACCTAGTGGTGTCAAAGTCAAATAGAGGCTGAATTCAAGACTAATTATTGAACTGTTTCCAAGAATCTTTTGTTACTGGTTTGTAGAAATCTATCAAGCATAGGTTCTTCCGAATTTACTCTAATCTTGGATTGCGTGAATGGTGACAGAGTTTGGCAAACTTTTTGGTGAAGGGCCAAATAGTAAAAATCATTTGCTTTGTGAGCTATAGGTTCTCTGTCGTCATGTCTCAGCTCTGCTGTCATAGCATAACAGCAGCAGTAAGCAATTTGTAAATATTGTTTACAATATGTGACTATGTAAATTACTGGTTGTGTTCCAGTAAAACTTGTTTGCAGAAACAGGCCATGGGCCAGATTTGACTGATGGCTCATAGCTCGCTGACCCCTGAATTATACTAAACCCCTGCCCTAAGTTTCTCTTTGCCATGTGTCCTGATAAATTACCTGATGGTCTCTCCTCTAATTCCTGAATGTAAGAATAAATGCTTCCATTCTACAACCCTGTACCTTCAATAATTCCTTTATGAATAACCTAGTTGGCAAATGCTGCAATTCTACCATGTCACCCTAATGCCAACCCTATTTTAGTTTTACAAGTTGCCTTCCTTATTTCTTTTCATTCTGAACTGATATTTCCTGAAGACTAACAGCTATGGTTGTTTCTCTTGCATTCCACTGCTTGCATTACCATGTTTACGTGATGTCAGCCTTTACCCCAAAACCATTTTGCTCGCATATATCTTTTCTGCCTAGGGAATTGTGGTCAGCCTTGTTTAAAATCTTCAGGGTATGATTGGGTAACCTCTTGCTGAACATAATCTTCCCTTTCTTAAGTGAAGCTCACCACACTTAAGAAGCCACGCTCCTCGAAGAGCAAGAGGGTCTGGAGGTAGAATTCGTCTTGGCAAATCATTTGCAAAGATAGATGTTGGTCTCTGAACTTAGTGCATCCCTGGAGAGACCCTTGCCTTAGCCAGGAGAATTGGGAACAAGCCTTGCTGTGTAGTAATACGTGGCTCCAAAATTAGGCAGTTCTCTCCCAGCCTCAGTCCAGCTCACATTTTTGTCCTTTTCCCAGTCTCCATCCTTTCTTTTCTCCCAACATTTCCAAATTCTAAAACTTCACCTGCGATGGACAAACTTGTTATTGGCAAAGCTTTTCAAAACTTGGATGCACAAAGGCTCATAGATTATTGAGATTTACTACATGCTTTAAATTCGCTGCTTTTCCTATTCAGCAATTTAGTTGTAGCCCCGGATAAAGGTGATTTGTGTGATCCATTTTGCTTTATGTCTCACTTGACATTCTGCCTTTTTCGTGACAGGTTGCTGAATGCTATAAAGCCAGGACTTGTTAAAAAGATCAATAGATTGCCTACCCCCATTGCAGGATTGGTGAGTATCCAGAACTGAGATTTATCTTCCAGTATTCCTTTGCTCTAACCTAAGGGTCATGACAGTACCATTTATTACAGTTCTCTCCTGTAGTATATATTCCACATGAATGAGAAGGCATTGAAGCCATTAGACTGAGAGGTCACTTAAAAATAAAAGATTGCAGTTATGCCTCTAAGTGGCATCTTAATCTCTGTTTATATTTTTCCCATGAGCGATGAGGATGACATTCATTCTTAAAGAGGTAAATTTGTTTTGGGGTGAGAGGCTGGTAATTAGGTTGACCCCAGGAGAGGAATGCGATTGTAATTATGGTTTTCTTGTTTCAGTGCTTCTCTGCATTCCTCTGGAATGAAGGGGTGAAGAGGTAGAGAGAAAGAGAATTTCATGTTGAACAAGCAGCACTTTCATGATAAATTGCTGTTTTCAGTCTTAAAAATCTCCTTGCATTTAAGTACCACATTTGTGGTACCAAATTTCTAAAGACATAATGGACACTGAGGTGATTCTAATGTTGTCTGGAGAATTGTTTAAGCAAATCTCTGGCTGTTCTGGACCTACCCATCTAAAACCAACAAAACTCAGATGTTCACATGTAGTCAGATGTAGGATTTTTTTTCAGGCATCGATATGTTTCATAGTTCTTGGCAACTAATTTTAATTGCTTAATTGATGTTACCTTTTGGTAATAAGAAGAAAAAGGTGGACGATCAAAAAGACAGACAAATCTGAGTTCTGGAAGGAACACTGTGCATGTATATGAGCTCACATACCAGCTGCCCGCCCACCCCGCACACATGAGCACATGTACGGACGTGCGTGTGCACCAAAAGCGCAAAAGCTGAGGATGTATGTGAGCGCGCTGTTTCCATTGTGACTGCCTTCTGTGCATATAGTCTTCCAGGAAACAAGTAGAAAAATGTCAAGAATGTAGGCAGGCTCCTACTTAGACCTTTAATGATTTGTTAAAATGTTTCACAGTCATATCATGACTAATTGAAATTTGATGCAACAACAACAAAAAAATTACATTGAGAACTGTGAGGGTCATGTAATTAGGTACATGGTTTCAGCAAGTTGAATAAAACGGATTTTTTTTTTTAATTGTAAGAATTGCTATTTCTGAGGATGTATTTTAGGTATCATACTGGTTGGTAATGCATTGGTGATTAGTCGTTAAAAGTCTTTCTAATTTTATTTGTCAGAATCATGTAGCTGTGTAAGTTAATACATAGATAGTTAAATTTAGCAGAAATGGATTTGAATAATTTTATTAAAAAATCTATATATGTATATTATATATTATATATGTGGTTGTGTATATATATTGGTTATTTTAAAACTTTTTATTAAATCCATCTCTTCCAAATGTTAAGGCCATGGCTTTAATGATGCTGACAGATAGCTCTTTGGCCCTAAGCCTGTGGTGTCTCCAGGCCTTGGAGGTCTGGGATTTAATGTTATAGGAGCAAAACCTGTAGCATGAAGTCAAGGAAGGCTTCAGTGAAATCCACGTGAACAGAAGCAAGCAGCTGTCAGGCCAGAAGCTAAGGAGAAAAGGGTTTTTGAAACATTAATTTAAAATGTGAATCGTAAATAATTTTAGCAAAATTAAGGGTTTGAGACACGTGAATTAACTTTATGTTGGATTCTTATAGCAGATCAAGTGTTGTTCTTTACCTACTGCCTCTACTTTAGGACAGGCAGGCAATGTGATTCAGGAAAACCAGGGGATCTCTGTTGCTTTACTCCTGTATGTATCCTTGACTTTTCTTTCTTCGCATTCCTTCTTCATTTGAATTTCCTTTCCATTTTGTCCTTTTCACCATTCCTCCTTTTCCTTACTCTTTTCCAACGAATAGTTCCCCACATACCCTCATCCTATATCACTTATATTTTCTTTACTGATTTATTATTGTGATATTGTGATTTATAATAAGCAATATATATTTGGGCTTTGCTTCTGGCAGAGAGCACCTAAAACCCTTGGAATTTCCTAAGCGATAAGAGCAACAGGAGCATCTTTTGTTATAGTATTTGGTCTTTTGTCATCAGTTCCGGAATAGCCCCAGTTCTGTAAAGGTGAAGGGGTATCTTGTTCTTTATAACAAGTTCCTTTCAGCCCCACCTGAACTGGTAACTTTTGGAAAGTCCCAAGGATAGGGGCTGGTTGCCAGGGGAACGAACCTCGTGATTAGAGGGTTGGAACTTTCATTCCCAACCCACTGACATCCCGGTAGGGGAGAGGGGCTGGAGGTTGAATCAGTCACCCATGGTCAGTGATTTAATCAATCATGCCTATGTAATGAAGCTTCCATAAAAACCCAAAAGGACATGGTTTGGAGAGCTTTCGGGTTGGTAAACACATAGATATTCCAGGAGAGTGGTGCACCCAGAGAGCATGGAAGCTCTGTGCCCCTTTCCATACACCCTGCCCTGTATCCTTCTTCATCTGGCTGTTCATCTGGGTCCTTTATAATATGCTTTATAAGAAACTAATAAACATAGGTAAATGTTTCTCTGTGTTCAGTGAGCCACTCTAACAAATTAATCAAACCCAAGAAGGGGGTCTTGGGAGCCTCTGATTTACAGCTAGTTGGTTAGAAGCACAGCTGACAACCTGGACTTGAGACTGACATCTGAAGTGGGGGCAGTCTCAATGGGACGGAGCCCTTGACCTGGGCCATCTGACACTATCTCCAGGTAAATAGTGTCAGAATTGAGTTAATTGCTTGGTGATGTTGAAAAAAAAAAGCACACAACGGAGTTATCTTTAGTCCAAAAAAATACTTATCTGTGTATAGTTAATTACTGCTCTTGCACTCATGATTCCTGAATCTGCAAATCTGGTCAAACCCTTTTTTCCTCTCCTCCAATTACCTTCAGATCAACATTTCCCAAAACCAGTGCACTAGTTGGGGTCCCAGCAAGAAACAGAACTGCCACTTTCTGTGGCCTTCCCCCATCCTTTTAAAGTTCTTCCAAAGTTTACTCTTCAAATCTATTGTCTGCTTCCTTTCTACATTCACATTCTTGTCTGTCTTCATGACCTCAACTCTTCATAGCATTGCCCCAAGTCATCACTTCTCACCGAGTTTTTTCTCCTGAACTCCAGGCCTCTTGTTCTGTGTCTTGGACAGTTCCATCTGGATGTCCTACCAGCACCTCGAACTGAGCATATTCAAATTAGACTTAAGTGACTGCTCCCGCCCACCAATGTCAGTAAAGGAATCATGAACATGTATTTGCCCTAGCTGAGCTGTCAGAGAATATGGAGACTTTCTTCAGTCTGTCTTCTTGTCTGCATTTCCTTGGCGACTAAATGAGGCATTGAGCAGGTCTTCCTCATCTCTTGCCTGGATTATTACAGTCAACTCATAGGTCCTCAAATGTTACTCAGTGTTATGTATGAAGCCTTTTCTCATGACACTTCTTATGAATATGACACTCTCTCTCTGTTCTTCTTGACTAAACCCTATGTATGTATCAAGACCCAATGCAAAATCACCTCCTTTGTGAAGCCTTTAGTGTTTATGGTCCATATGATCTTTTGTTATAGTTTACAGATAGCATCTCCTGGTTTATGAGAAAATGAGTTAATATATTAGAGACATAAAAGACAGCTGAGTTGAAATATGATTTGGGGAGTAAGATTTTTGAATAACTATTGTTCACAGTTTGAAATTCAAGGTGTGTAAATGACTTAGAAGTCATATGTAAGCATTGCAGCTTTAAGATCACACGTATAGTAAAAGCTGAGATGGGTCCAAAGCCCATGCTCACACTTACCAATGCCTGTAAGGGGTGCAAGATTCAGGTGTCCTAGTGATGCACTAGAAAGTCACAGCACCACCTAGATGGAGTGTCTGCCAAAATAGCCTAAATCCAATTCTGAGGAAAAAATCAGACAAGTCCAAATTGAGGGACATTCCATAAAACAGCTGGCCTGCATTCCTTAATTCTGTCCATGTCATTAAAGACACATCCCCATCCCCTACAACTGTTGCAAATAGGTGGCTAAGGAGATGTGACAGCCAAATGCCATGTGAGATTCTTGATTGAGAAAGAGCAACTATCATAGACGTTATTGAGACGTTATTGAGAAATTTGAGTGTTGATTGAATATAAGATAATAGTGTTTTCTCAGTGTTCAGTTTCTTTCACGTGGTAACTATCTTGTCTAAGATAGTTGTGGATATCGGGGAATATTCTTGATGTTAGGTGTACATAAGCTGAGGTCTTTAGACATGAAGTGTCACAACATGTACAACTAATCCTCAAAATGTTCAGCAAAAAGAAGTTTGTGCATATAATGTATAATTGTATATACACATGTAGAGACAGAGAGAGGGAGGAGGAAGAGAGAGAGGGATGGAGGGAGCAAGGGAAAGAGGAGGGGAGGGAGGGAGGAAGGAAGGAAGGTAAGGAAGGGAGTGGGGAGGGAGGGAGAGAGGGAAATACGGCAAAATTTTGGATCTAAATAAAGGATATACAGTTGTCATGGTACTATTCTTGCAACTTTTTGGTAGGCTTGAAAATTTACAATATAAAATGCTGGGGATTAAAACATTAATTAATTCTCATCTTTTTTAAGACGGTAGGGGGGACCTCAAACAAGCAGTAGATTTGAAGGTGGCAGAGACCATCTTGCATGTGTAGAGATGCAGCCTCTTGCGTGAGTGTATTCTTCACATGACATTTCTTCCATCCATATTTGTGACACTCAGGAAAGAACAGACAGCATTCCTCAAGTGCATCTACAGACTTCTAGGTTGATTTGCACTTTGTCGGGGGGTTGACAGGTCACTGACTGTCTATTGATCAAGCAGCCATCAGTAGCAGAGGCTACAGAGATCTAAGAAGTATGGCCAGACGGTTTTCCATGCCTGAAACCCATGCCTGTGTGTCTTAATGGCCTGGCGTTGAGAAGAATCCATTAAGATGGCCCGGCTGCTTGACTTGAAGATAAATAGAAAAGTGTGTTTTCACATAGCAATCCAAATTATAAACACGTGTAGATTTACAAAGGCATGAATAGGTGTATTTTAGCCCCTGAGTTGAGCTGTGCTTACAAAGAATTCAGGGGTGAAGGTGTTAAAACAAAGTAGTTGAAAATCATTTCCTGGCAAGAATGCAAAGACCCTGGATCCAGGTCTGTGTTTCTTCTGTAACAATTGCTGACATATGCAGCCGCATGGTGACTGCCTGCAGATGCTTGCATTCTTTTTTAGGTGTTAGTGATACTGTTAGCTTTTGCCAGAGAGAAAGACCTCAAACTTAGGTCTTGGCATACCAAGAACTTTTAAAAACTCTGCCCTTTATTCAGCCAGTTCGACAGTATTGCATAATCAAGCCACGTCGTGAAACTCAATTTAATGGTCATTAGAGATCATGCTAAATTCTGTTTCATCCCAGAAACATCAGACTCTGTGCAAGAGACACAAATGTATGAAATCCTTGCTACAATAGGAGTTTGGGGATTCAGTCTTTTCTCATCCGGATTTTAATTGTAGCAGCCATTGTGTGTGTGTGTGTGTGTGTGTGTGTGTGTGTGTGTGTATATGCACGTGTGAAGTATAATTGGAAATAGATATTTGGGGATTCTGCCCTTGGGTGCTGAACCTTCCTAGGACTGTCATGAAATATTTGGTTGATCTTGCATGTGAATCCATGAGGATGAAAGTGATCTGAGAAAAAAAGAATTTTACATCAGGAAGGATATCTTAGATACATTTGTTTTACAGATGAGGACACGTGGGTCCACAGAGGGGAAGATCACACAAGCAGTCAACGCTGAGTTGAATCCAAAACACAGGCCACCCTTCTTCTTGGTTGTATTACTCACAGGTGTTCCTGGTTGAAAATGGAACACGTGTAAATGACAATTATTTTACCTCTTGTGAGAAAGAGGGAAAAGCAAAGACTCACTTTTTCAGTTCATCTCTTTTCTTTTTCTTCGTTTTGGCCAATACCTTCAAAATATCTTTCCAAGCTCTGTGAAAGGGCTCACTTCACCTGATGCATGCTGGAACTCTGCACTAACTGAAGTTCAATAGACTATGGCAGGAATGTAACTGGTAGAATTTTCCTACCATGTAGTTACTCTAACCCATGTAAAAATGTATTCTTTAGGATAAAAGGTGTATTTTTGTTTAACAAAAGATAAAGATTTCAAATATGCTTAGAGCTGAGCTTTCTGAAATGGATAAAAATGTAAGTTCCTGTAAATGCTGTGGACTTTAGGAAGCTTTCAGAAGGTATCTACTTTATTTTATGAAACTGATACCAGAACAGTTGATGTTTCAGTGTTTGAGGGAGGTCAGAGAAGGAGAAATGATGAAAAGGCAGTGGAGATTTCCACATTATAAGAATATTAAAAATATTGTTTTGGACAAAGGTAGACACATGAAGCTGTTGAAAACTGAGTAGAATGAGTGAAAAGCCTTTACACAAACTTCGTAATTTTAGGAAGATGACAACACAGTAAATTTGAGTCCCGGGTGTTTTGGGTGTCTACCTGCCAAGAAGTGGTTTCCTGCAAATCCTAACTGGAGATTAGCTCTTGTCTGTCTCAGCTCACCCTTACCAATGTCTTATATTTTAGGTTTATATTTTACAACTTTGTTTAGAAATTCTAGAGCGTTTACCTTCCCTTCAACAGTTTATCTTATAGGTTCCCCCAGAAAAAGCTGGTCAGAGTTCTGTTCTCTGCCTCTGTTTCTCTTCCTGATTGTCTCAGGCCAGGAGGGAGGCAGAGCAGGCAAAGAGGAAGGCCAGAGGTGTAAGACACGATAATGACACCATAGTATATTAATACCTACTTGTGTATCAGGTGCAGTGCGTGATTATCCTTCTTAATCTTTACAATCGCCCTGCGATGCAGTTATTGCTGTACTTTTACTATATCTCAGGAAATAAGGGAGCAAAGAAGTAAGTTACCATCCAATAAATGAGGCAATATGGAGATTTGGACCCCGATTTGCCCAACTCCAGGCTCTGTGCCTTCTCTACTGTGTTACACTATCTCCATTAGGCCTTACAGTAGCTCATTGAACCTCAACACTCCCAAACATTTGTTTGGAGGGTAAGCCTCTAAGGAGATCTTATATGTTTTTAGAAGACAACCTCTCATCCTTCTCATGTAAAATCTATTCATTTCACCAAATTGAGGCAGTGGCCTATTTTAAAAGGCACTGTAAATGTAACATTTCTGCTATCACCCCTATAAAAGCAATCTCCATGTGGCCACATCTCAAGCATCACAGTCAATGAAGCCCCAGTTCAACAATGGATGCTAATAGGGGAGCATTAGACATCTTTCCTGAAGTCTTTCCAAAAAATGTCATAGCGTGATTCCATTCATAAAACTTCCTAAAATGCCCTTCTCCCTCTCTCCTCTCTCTGCCATTCTGTCTTGATATGCACAGAAGCACCCCCCACACCACCCATCTTATCCTTTCCAGGTCTCCTGCAAATCTCTCTCCACCCCAACTTCCTACAATTATCCAGACTCACACTGTACTAGCTCGTCTCTCTTGCTTCTTACCCCTTTCTCTGCCACTAGTAACCCTTAGCCTTTTCAGGTGCAAATAAATCCAGCTAGACTTAGCTCCTTTTAGTGCTTCCCGCGCCCCCATCATGATTCTGATTCTGGACAACAAAGACTTGGGAAGAGGCAGACACAATTCTCCTTCATAGGCAGGCGGGGAGGAGAGACTTGGAATACACCCCCCCAGTGTGTTTTTCCTGCCACACATTGCTCTTTGAGGCAGTTGCATGGTGCGATCAGGGGAGGTGGCTCTCTGGAGGTGGTCTCGCTCTTCCTTGGGGGCCAAGTGGAAACTGGTGTTTGAGTGATGTTCTGTGCAAAGGAGGTACATTTCACTGAGAGAAATGAATAGACCTTGTGAAGAATCTCAGCCAAAACTGAATTTCGTGACACACGTTCCTTTATCCTCATCCCTGGCACGGTGAGAGAAACCTCAGTTGTTTTGTGTTTCCACACCACACACAGAAGGAACGCTCAATTTGCTACTCTCGAGTTTGGTGCCAAAACTGAACCCGAGCGGGGATGGTCGTTAGCCTTTTAGTAGGTTTAGACATAGAAGAGCACAAACTGGAGGGTAAAACAACAAAACCCACCCGGTCTTTGGTGTATTTGATCCTGCATTCATTTGAATGGTGGACTGTGAACCTGCCGGAGCGGGGTTGGGTTACTTTGTTTGATGCCTCCCAAGTCACTATGGCTTGTATGCTGCCAGGTGTAATAGCTTCCACGGGTACCTTCTAAAAGTGCAGATTGGCTCAGGTCCCTTATCTTGACAGATAACCTTACATAGCTGCCCACTGCATAAAAGAAATAAAATGCAAACAGCTCAGAAAGGCATTTAAAGCCTTCCTCGAGCTAAGGGAATGTTCTAGGTATATCTCCCACTGCATATTATCACTCTTAGGAATCAGGACTGCAGTTAATTTAGGACCTAAACCTAAAGATGTGGCACAGCGTGAATACCCATATGAAAGTGTGTCAGTTGGTGAGAGCCGTTCTCCACAGTGAGCTGGACCAGGGTGAAGGGGGATGCTGGCAGCCACTGGAACAGGCTGGCTTTCGGTTGTCTGCTGTGTGCTCGGATCAGACCAATAACTTAGTTCCTTTATCCATGTTTTTTGAGCACTTGGGAAGACTCAATAAGAGTTTTTTTTGTGTGTCCTTTCCACCTATCCTGTGTTTATTATCTGTTTTCTGATTTTCTTATTTGGTGAGTATATTAGTTATCCATTGCTGTGTGACTAAGTACCTCCAAATTTAGTGACCTAAAACGTTTACCATCCCAGAGTTCCTGTGGGTTGAGAATCTGGGCTTGGCTGAGTTGGGTTAGAGTTTCAGGATATCTCCCAAGGCTGCCATCAGATATTGGCTGGTTTCATTTTAAGAATTGACTAGGGAAGGGTCTGGTTCTAAGCTCACTCAGGTGGATGTCGACAAGATTTGGTTTGTTGCAGGTGTTGGCCAAAGCCATCCTCAGTTCTTTGCCATGTGGGCCTCTTTACACAGAACAGCTCACAGTGTGGCAGCTTGCTTCATGAGAGTAAGCGCGCAGAAAGAGAGAGGGAGGGAGAGAGAACAAACAAGATGGACATCACAGTCATTTGTAACCTAATCTCAGACGTGACGTTTCCTGACCTCTGCCATATTATGTTAGTCAAAAGCAAGTCACCAGGTCTAGCCCACACTCAAGGGGAGGAGATCACGCAAGGGCCTGTGTACAGGAGGAAGGAATCACTGGGAGCTGTTTAAAATCTGCCTCCACAGTGAATGAAACCATTGTCTTAATCTGCTGAGAAAGCAGGGCATGGATTTCTTATTCTCCTGAAAATGCGTCCTTTACAGTTATAGTACGTTAACAATAATACAGTTTTCCTCGGACCGCCTCCCTTGCATGACATCCAAGGTCTGTTTCCCAGTTTTCTTCTGCACGTGTACACTAAAAAGAGATGGTATGTTCTCTCTTGCCTTCCAAGTGAAAATCCACTGTGACTCAAGACGTAACTCCTGCTTTCCTCCCCTTCTGAGAGGCAAATGTACAAATAAGGTCTCATGAAGGTGTACTGTGAAATGTTAATGAAATAGGATATGCAAGGAAGACGTTTCCATTTGAGAGTAAGAACTTTGGAAGCTGTGGAATCTGAACAGGCATCTACATTTAGTGAAGACAACTGGGGTTGGGGAAGAACAGTCTAGCCTCAGGGGATGGGATGAGAAAGGCTTTGAGCCACAGGAACCTGGGTCTTGTCTGGGAGTGGCTGTTATTTGTATGTGGTTGCAGGTGGAGCCCAGGGTCCCTGAAAGAAATCAATCCTGTGGAAAGTGGACCAAAGTTAGGTTAAGACCAGAAAGGCTATCTAGTGGTGTTTGGACTCATTTTATATGCAGTAAGAGCCACTGCAAACAAAGGAGTCTTGTGTTCCAGATAACTCTGTTGGCTGTGTAGAAAGTAGATTATGGGAAAGGACCAGTAACAAATGTCAATTAGGAGACAAGTGGTCCAAATGAGAGATAATGTCTACTGCTTAACCTTAGTAGAAGCAGTGAGAGTGGAGATGAGGACACAGGACTTATGCTTCTCTGTCTTTCACTGAAAGTAATATGCCATCGATGATAAGGCACACCATTTTTAAAAAGTATAACTAATTTTTTAAAAGCTGTCAATTAAATTATGACACAATGTTAATATACCAGCAATGGAAACATGCATCATTATTTTAGGGGTAAAAATTGTACAACTTGGAACTGATGAGATATGATAAATAATCTTAGGAAGATGACATCTACATTTTGGATTTGAGCGACTTGGCGTATAGTGATGCCATTAATAGGGATCATGGGAGCAAGGGATGAGAAATGGGTTCCAAAAGCAAAGATGAATTCTCTTTTGGACGTATTGAGTTGGCTACCTTTAAGAGATATTCATGTGCAGATGTCTGGCAGACAATTGGAAAATGTTGGTTTGGAATTCATGGAAAAAGTTATAAAAAATTGGACTAGGTTAATGAATGGCTGATTTTAAAGTTAAATCCTTATGCTTAAGTATACATGAAGACAAATTATTTCTTTTTCTATACACACAAACTTTGAAGCTTTTTTCCCCTGCAAATTATAGTCTGATCTTTGGAGTGTTTGTTTGTTTCATTGGCAGAGACTGGAGTGGGGTGGGGAGGGAGGGAGGGGTGATGGAAAGAGTTTGAGACCACAGGGGAAGCCATTAGCAATTGCACTTAGATATGAAAATCATGAGAGAGAGTGACTTAGCAAGATCTTCATATAATTGACAACTTATTGAGATATAATACCTAACCAACCTCATACCCTCTAGCCTCTCTTATACCCCTTGATTCTTCCCTCAGGGCTAGGTAAGCATATTAATTTGCTGTCATAACAAAGTATCACAGACTGGATGCCTTAAAGGACAGAAATTTATTTTCTTACAATTCTGGAGGCTAGAAGTCTGAAATCAAGGAAGTGGCAGGGTTGGTGTCTTCTGAAGTCTCTCTCCTTGGCTTGCAGACGGCCACCTTCTCCCCGGGTCTTCACATGGTCTTCCCTCTGCATGTGTGTTTGTTTCCTAATCTCCTTTTCTTATAAGGACACCAAACATAGTGGATTACGGCCTGCTCTAAATGACCCCATTTAACATAATCACTTATTAAAGACCCTACCTCCACATACAGTCACAGTTCTGAGTTACTGGGGCTTCTGACTTCAACATATGACTCTGGGGAGGGAAACAGTTGAGCCCATAACAGTGGGTCAGCCAGCCAAGGACTGCTATTCTTATTCACATGTGTTAGGAGTGCCTAGACGTGCGAGCTGAAGTCTAATATCCTCTTTATGCACCACAAATTATTTTTCCAAGCTTGTTTCCATAATTATTTTATGTATCTGCAGAGGTGGAAGGTTATATATAGCAGTGCTGTAAAACTTTTTTTTTCTGTTTTCTCCCCCCTTCCTGTCCCTGAAAAAAAAAGTACCATTCTTTGAAGAAAGAAACCACTTGTTCTGCCTTATCTTTCATTGAACAGCATTTAGCAGAGTTTGTGACATTACATCAGTTCCTTACTTTTTTTCCCCTGAGGAACAGACCTTCAATTAGGAACTGTGAGGAAAAAATATATAATAGCAGGAAATACATATTTCAGCCCAAGTCTTACTTTTGTTTTCATAGTCATAGCTTACCTAGTGAAGGAATTTCTGTGCAGCTAATTTTTAGCATATACTCCAAACCCAGGTTCATAGGGGTTCTGTGGTTTTACAACAGGAAAAAAACTTCACCAATATCTCGAAGCATTGTATGAAAGAGTGAGATTACACTAAGTTGAAACAACTTCTCTTAAAACGTGCCATCATCCGAGACTGTTTTGTAGAAAGTTTGCCTTGGCAAGCACTTCAAAGAACGTGCTAGACACCTCGTTTGTAATTAGCTGGCTTCCTGCTAGACTCTAAGGTCTACCCTTATCTCAAAGTAGATGCAAAAATTAGTTTCCCTCTCTGTCATTCTCTCCACAAGATAAAATATTGTATTTCTGAGTAAATGATTTGGTATTTAATTGATCTTTTCTAAAATTAACGGTATTCAATTTAAAGTTTTGATTTGACGTAAATATGTTCCCTATATATAATAAAAGGATGGTTGTTACGGTGTGATGGGAATGGTGTTCATCTCAGTGGTCTTCCTCCCCAAAACCCATTACCCCAGTCTAACCATGAGAAAAAATATCAGACAAACCCAAATGGAGGTGCAGAATACCTGACCAATACTTCTCAAAACTGTCAAGGAAAGTCTGAGAAATGAGGAAAGTCCAGAAGAAGCTTAAGAGAAGTGATGACTGTACTATGGTACCCTGAATGGATCTTGGGACAGAAAACGTACATTAGCAGGAAACTAATGAAACCCAAATAGAATCTGTAGTTTAGTTAGTGGTGGTGTACCAATGTTTGTTCATTAGTTGTGATAAATGGTACTAACCACTGGTTAGTAATATAAAATACAGCATACAAGTTATACTGGAACTCTCTGGACTATCTTTGCAATTTTCTGTAAATCTAAAAACTATTTTAAAATAAAAAGTTTACTTGAAAACTAGAATGATTGATGATAAACATAAAATAGAACATAATGCAAGGATGCTATAAAATAGGCAGGGAAACACAGACGTTATTAATAAATATTAAATGTCAGTCTACCATTTGATGTATTGGTATCCATAAATGGCAGGTTACCAGTGAGGCAGTGGGCATATCAAGCTAATAAACTTTTATAAATGATGAATTGGCTGTAAACACTGTGTTTTATAGCATTTGAAAATTCCAAACAGTAAATCCACACACGAGGTTTCTGCTCACATATTTCATGATCCCCGTTTTTAGAAGCTGCACAAAGAAATATTTCATGTCCTTTAGGGAGGCTTAATAAAAAAACAACAGGTGGGAAATGGGTTTTGCAGTAGCATGAACGGCCGTAACCATAAATACAAGTACCTCAGAATTATCCCAGCAGAGGATTGTAAACACATTAATCACCCAACAGTGCAGAAATTCCATCCTCAGGTGTCACCTCAGTTTCAGGCACAAAGATTAAATGCTTCCATTTAAATTCAAAAACCTTGAATGGCTATGATGAGCCTTCATTTTCACGGGGAATCATGGAGTGAGTTCACCGGTGTCCTTATCTATAAAATGGGATTGATAAATCTTGTCTCAGTATCGTGGGATTAAATGAGATAATATGTGTAAAATGCCTAGCATGGTGGATGGTACATCATCTCTTTTCAACAAATTGTACCTGAGCTTATTATTTGTTATATTCATGATTATTCCGATGGCCTTAAAATTTCGGAACTAGAAGCTATTTAGAGATTTTTTAAAAAATTTTATATTTTTATATTTTAATTTTATTGGAGTATAGTTGGAGTACAGTGTTGTGTAGTTTCAGGTATACAGCAAAGCGATTCAGTGATAGACATACATATATTCATCCTTTTTCAGATTCTTTTCTCATATAGGTTATCGCAGAATATTGTTGCAAATAAGGAAACAGAGACTCAGAGGGCAGTGACCGGCCGGGGGTCACAAGGCTACTTTCTTCCAGAGTTAGGAGTTGAGCTCTCCCCCCTCAGGTCCTGCTGGGTCCTATTCCAGATCCAGGTTTCCTGAATAGTACTGGGTGCCAGCTACGCAGCAGCAGCTGTCACAAAGCTCTCCTGCAGAACCGCACTGGGCATCGCTACGTCTCGGGGATTCTGTCCCTCTTCCTCAGTGGGAGCAGAGCTCTCCGCCTCCCTCCCCAATAGGTGTGGCAATCACGCTCTCTTCCAGTTCGCTCTCTTTCACTGCATCAGCATTTCAGCTGCTGCTGCCTGCTCGGGGCAGAGCTGGGTTTGCTGTGCTGGGGATTGTTTGGGGAAAGGGGATGTAAGGGCACTTTGGTTGCTGTGTGCGGGCTGACTGTTGGAGCACCCAGGAGAGATGTCCCACCCACCTCCCACGTGTGGGCATGCTGGCGTTTTATGTGGAGTATGAGGCCATGTAGGGGTAAGTAAAATCCGTTTCGAAAAAAATACACAATGATGGGTGTCCATGAAGGAAGGAAGAAAGCTATTTCGATTTTATCACTTTGTTTTTCTTTAAGAGGTTCTATTTATACACTTATGGTATGGCTAAAATATACCAAAATTACTTTTCTATGGAGTTTACCTTGTTCCCTGATATTTTTACCACCTGTTGCTTCTAATGAAGCCTTTTTTTTTTTTTTTTTTATCCCTAAGGAAAGCCATTGTTTTTTCTTTTGGGTGTGTCATGGAAGGCACATAGGCACATTCGTCAAAATAAAGAGGATTTTCAATAATTTTGTGAATTAGGAGCAACTCTTGCTACATTTAAAGATTTATCCCTCAGCAGCACATGGTGTCCTGGGGAAACTGCCCCAGCATACCTGTGAGGTGCTGTCTTACCTGAGCCCCCCTCCACGTTCTGCTCCTTCCCACTTGTCCCCTTTGCGTTCTAAAAATCTCCATTTCTTAAAATAAGGAGGGAAAGGATGGAGGAGAAAGTGGAGGGGGGAGGGAGGAGGGCAGCGAGTCTGGGGTCAGGGGCCGCACACCCCAGCCTAGCCCACTCTTGCCCTTCAAAGCCAATGTTTACGACAGGCGACGGAAGGAATGGAGGCTTTTCTGGAAAATTCTCTAATAAAATCCCATCAGAACTGTCCGAATGCTAAACGCTTCATGGCAGTGGTTATCTAGGGGAAGGAAATTTTCTTTAGTCAAATGTACGAGGCTGGGTTGAAAACGAAGCTGAAACAGAGCCTGGCGAATCCCCATGGCAAAGTGATTCATCTTCGTGGAGTCGGAAAATCTATTTTTATCACCTTTATTCAGCCAGCTCCTCGTTTTTATTCCCTCACTGCACAACTGCGATTTCCTTCATGGTGCTGAACAGACCACATGTCTCAGGAGCCTGAGCTTCTCTTCGGGCCGTTCCCGGCAGGGCTGATTCAGCAGCCTCGGGGAGCAGGGGTCGTCCTGCACGGCGTGGGTGGGCGTGGAGCAAGATGAAGGTCAGGCCACACGGAGGCCACAGGAGTTCTGCCGGGGGTCCGTGCCACTTCCATGCTTCTGCCTTGTGTGTCGGGTGTGTGATTGGGCCACCGTAATTCTTCTTGCCTAGAAGACCTTTCCAAGGGTGGGAAGAAGGAGCAAGAATCCGGCACCCTCCGTGCGGCTTGCCTTTTGACTGTTCAGCAAGGCGTGGAAAGGCTGCCAGCACACGCAGGCTAATTATAGAGCGGGAGCCCCGTGTCACTCACCTCGCTGCTTCCCTGTCGGTCTCCACCTGTGCCCTTCCAGCCTGCTGCTTAGGCCCCCTGGCTCTTGCTAGAGTCCCATGTAATGCTGAGAGGATTGCTGATTGTTTTGAATAAGAAAGTTTAAAAGGCAGAATGAGGAAGGAGATCAGCTCTTCCTGAATTTCCTTATTCACCAGATTCTGCCTGCTTACTGTTTGGGAGACATGGCAAAGGGCAACTAGGAAAGCACCAGGAATGCTGACTATATACGGACAGTGTTCATGGCTGTGGAGGGTATGTTGGGCATCTGGCATGTAGTAGTCACTCAATAAATATTTTACTGAATGAATGGCATCAGTTAACCTTCTTAACAGCTGTCCTTCAGGAGGCAGTGCAGAGTGGTCAGTAGGAGCTGGCATTCTGGAGTCAGACGGCCTAAGTTCAGTTTCTGGGTTTGCAACTTCCTAGTTGTGTGCTCTTTGGCAGGTTACTCAATCATGTGAGGCCTTTGTTTCCTTATCTGTAAAATGGGAATAATATAGTAACTACCCTGTATGGCTTTCCTGAAGTGTAAATTAGTTAATATAGGTAAAGAGCCTGGAATTTCTAGGCTATATCCTGTAATATAGTTCAAGATATGAAGAAGAAAAAAAGCAGGAGGAGGTAGTGGAGGAAGACGGGTTATTGGAATGAATTTGGGAACTTTTGAGATTTTGAACCTGTCTTTTTGGCTCATTCATTCCCTTAAACCATGATTCCAGTGATTTATGAAACTTCCTTTGTTCAGTAGAGAAAATAATTTGAGAATAAAATGAAAGAGAAAAAATTGCTTCCAATGTCTCAACAAATAGTTATTGAACTCCTACTGTGTGCCAGGTACTAAACTAAGCATTGGATATTGAGTGTTAAAACGAATCGTTGCAGTCCTTGCCTTAGTGGATGCTACAGTCTAGACTCTGTTGGGCGCTATGAACTTACTAACTCGGGGAACACAAGTGCCGTGTTTCTTTTTCTCTATTAAAAGGGTATGTTGTAAAAGAGTGTAAAGCAATTATATTCCATTAAGGGCTTAAAAAATAAATAAATAAAAGGGTATGTTGAGTACACATAAAAGGATGGTACTTTCAAACTTAGCTCCCAGCAGTGAGTGGGGGGTGAGGAAGTAGAGGGAGGGTAGTGTGTATATAGAGGGGCATACAGAGCCCAACTCTACAGTGATGTAAAGGTAGTGCAAGATAAGTAGCACGGGCAGTGGATTGACCCATGAAACTGGAGGGCCATCCAAAGTAGTGATGTGTGTGATCAGCCTCTGAAACATAAATGAGCACAGGTAAGCAGTAAAGAAAAGAATGAGAGAACCAAAGCAGTTATAAAGATGGGAAGTGACAGTCACAGACTCTGAGTCCCCACACCCAACTCTGAGAGTGTAGAATGAAGAAGGCTGGATTTCTTAGAGGTTATCTTCTCTTTTTAGCTCCAGGTGCTGCCATGGCAGGTGGGCTTCTGTTTGGTCTTTTTCAGAACCTGGAGTTTCACATCTCTTGGAAATACAAGGATGTGTGTGAACTACTGATCTCCACCTGGTCTCTTGCCATTCTGTCAGATGTTCTGATATTTTAATTTGGTGAATCCTATTTATTTATTTATCTATTTATTTATTTATGTATACTTTGGAGAACAACAGTGATCTGAAACCTGCCCCTTACACCATTCACTCACCTCTGTCATGTCTGTTTTTTTGTTTGTTTGTTTGTTTTATTTTATTTTATTTTTTTTTGGAGGAATATGTGTGGTCTATTTTTTTTAAGAGGTTTTATCAAGATACAGTTAACATACAATAAACTGCATATATTTAGAGTGTACAATTTGGTATCCCAATCTCCCAACTGATTCCCCCCCAACCCCCCCCCCACTTTCCCCACCTGGTGTCCGTATGTTTGTTCTCTACATCTGTGTTTCTGTTTCAGCCTTGCAAACCGGTTGATTTGTACCATTTTTCCATTTTCTGCATATATGTGTTAATATACGATAGTTGTTTTTCTCTTTCTGACTCACTTCACTCTGTGTGACAGTCTTTAGGTCCATCCATGTCTCTACAAATGTCCCAGTTTCATTGGTGTGGTCCTTTTTTTAAAGAATTTATTATTTATTTACTTTTATTTTATTTTATTTATTTTGGCTGTGTTGGGTCTTTGTTGCTGTGTGCAGGCTTTCTCAAGTTGCAGCGAGTAGGGGCTACTACTCTTCATTGTGGTGCGCAGGCTTCACATTGTGGGGGCTTCTCTTGTTGCGGAGCACGGGCTCTAGGTGTGCAGGCTTCAGTAGTTGTGGGACGTGGGCTCAGTAGTTGTGGATCATGGGCTCTAGAGCATAGGCTCAATAATTGTGGCGCACAGGCTTATTTGCTCCGTGACATGTCATGTCTGGTTTTGAGGAGCAGTCTTAACCTTAGGTGCCTTGTGGCCCAGACCCAGGAAATCACCAGTGTGAATTGCGGAATGGGAGAATTAGTAATTTTTCATTCTACTTTCATCTGCATTGCTGGATTAATTCCTGGGGTCTCTGTTTTCTGGAAGCAGTCATTTCTTCCACAACAGCCATCTGTGAAGAAACCTAGCTTACGAAATGACTGGGGCATGTTTTACATGGCTGTATTCAGTTCCTTCTGTTTGGTTCCCATGTAAGTTTTGGCAGTGATTTCCACAGCATTTCTGTGGGTGGTGCCAGAGAATGACTTTGGTAAACAGCCCCCTGACTGTTGTTGGCTGGGTCTCTGCAAATACCATAAAAGATACAACTTGAAAAATCGCTGAAGTTTCCCTGCCCTTCCTAGAGCTGCCCCAGCCATACTGTGGTATGAGCAGTGGTCAGGAATTGGTCTGCTTGCTGCCTTCTTCTTGGCTACCCTGTGATGGAGTGGAATTCTGACTGCATTGAGTTTCCTCTCCTCTTATCACACATCCTGGGATTTTCGTTCTAGCCCTGAATCTGCTGGAGTCTTTTTGATCAAATCTCATTTCATCTTTGTCATTTCTATTTCAATTTTTCACTCCCATCATAACCAGCCTTGAAGTTCTCAATTTATTGATTTTATCCAGGCTGCCACTGCTGCATTTTGCTTTTAGGAATATGAACAAGCTTAGTAAATTCTTAGATATAAATGGATATGGATATATATGGATATATATATTCTATAGATATAAATATGTGTATTTATACATCTTTTTCCTGAGAAGATTCTAATGGTAAGAGATTTTTGCTTTCAAACTATTCAGCCAAGGTAATTGAAGATTAAAATGTGTGAATTAAGCAGTGAAAACTCACAGCAAAAAAGTACTAAGAGAAAAATAGATTTAAGTAGACTTGTTAAAAACAAAAAAGACAGACAGAAAGAGAGAAAGAAAGGAAGAAAGGAAGGAAGGAAGGGGAGGGAGAAAGGAAGGAAGGAAGGGAGGGAGAAAGGAAGGAAGGAAGGGAGGGAGAAAGAAATCTGATTGGCAACTGAGCATCCCTTTGTTTCCAACTCTCTCATTTTTCTTTTTTTTTTTTTGCTATTAAATAGCATGTGCTGCCTATTTCCTGAAGTTGACCTATTTTCCCCATTTCTCTCTTCTTCCATTGCCATAAAACAAGTATTTATACAGCTTATTGCCACATTGGTATTTCAGTTGTATCCAGAAATCCGTCCCGTCTAATACATTCTATTATACTGTGAGCAAACCTGGTATAGATATTTTCTTAAGTCAGAGGAGACCCTTCCACTAGTGCAGGTGTTAAAAGTTGAGAGAAACTTACTGTAGTGTGTTTATATGAATTAATTTCAACACATTGAAAATAAGGACTAAATAAATTATAAAATATTCCTCACATTATTGTTAAAGAAATAATCTGTTTTGGTGATGGTAAAACTGATTACTAAATATAATGGTCAAGGGATCAGTTGACTTTCAAGAAATAATTAACTGTCATCTTTATTGGTAAATAACACGTTGGTTCAAAGAAAGCTAATTGCAGAGAGTTTGTGATTTGTGAGGCAGAGAAGAGATTCAGGGGTTAATTCTATTGGTGGGTCTAGCACGTCCTTCCCCAGTGAGGAGTATTTGCCCCTAAGACAAACGGTATCTTTCAAGGCACAGCATGTCTAACTCAGCTGAAAGTAGTTTTTACTATAAATATACATATTATATATTTTAATAGAAATATGTTAAGCTATGTAGATTTAAACATAAAAACATAAAATATATGAAATACACTTGAGTGTGGTATTAGGGACATCTTTGAACTACTGCATAGGTAGTGTCTTATCCCTAAAAGAACTAGCATTTAAGAAAGTTGGATTTTTTCATGAAATTTACTCAAGCAAGACAACAGGCCAGGTTTAATATATATGACAATTAAACCCTAGGTTTATTTTGTCCCAAACTGGAGCTTTCTTCTTTTTCCTTGAGCCTAGTGATCAAGGCTAGCATGCTGTCCAGTAGACTGAAATGTATTTTTGTGGTCATTCTGTCTGCATTATGAGCACGATTAATTGGATGACATATAAAGGAAACGTCACAATTTTCTTTTTCTCTCCAGATCTCAGATCCCCTGACAGGCCTCTGACCCCCAGAGCAGTGTTATACTCCAGGGTCCTGACATCTTTGCTAGGTTTCCGATAAAAAAAACAAAGACGTTTCTGTGTCATGCTTTTAAAGAGAGCATGTGGTGTGTGTTTATTTTGTGATAGGTTTTTATCACTTGGTAGAAAGATGTTACTGTACCTTAAGTGAATGCTCACTCCATCATTTCACAGATCCTAGTGGTTTTTTTTTTTTCTTTTGCATGGGTGATGGGTTTAGGGGACATGTTGACAAGATTGCCATGGAAATGTTCCTTCTCCAGATGTTTACTTGTGCATTTTTATCTGAAATTCAATCTTTTCACCTACGGGCATGCTTTCCCTCAACAAACAGCATGATGAACTCTTGATACTGTACATCTGACTCCCCATCCATGCCCCTCCAGCCTCCTCAGCTCCAAACCTGTGATTATGCTGCATGCTTTCTGTTATGCTTTGGCTTGCAGTGGGCCAGCTGAAAGATACACAACTATGAAATAAATCTATGACCCTTTTTAAAACAAATAGAGCTGTTGAAAGAGTTTAAGAACATAGTGACTCCTTGAAAGATTGTCAACAGTCTTGAACCCCTTAACTGAAAGTGAATTTTCTTCTGTGTGTGTGTATATACTGAAACTTAAAAAAAAAAAGAACCTTAGTAGCAAGATACTTGAAGCCTTTTGTGTTCTTAACCTTACAGTGTTTTTCTTGGCAGGACTTGAAGAAAACTTAGCTGTCATCTACTTTCTGCTCCTGTTGAGGGGAGAGGTTGGGACTGGGAGACTCTGGGGTGGCAGGGAGAAGCCCACGGAGGAGAGAGGAGCCCAGGAGCTGCTGGGTGCCGCGGGCTTCCCTTGTTATTCCACTGCAATCACCCTGCTCCCCAAGGCCAAGTCTTCCTTTTCTTTTTAAATTTTCTCATGTGCCTCCACTGCTGTGGGGCTGGAACATTGGAGCTTACCCTGGACCACACACATCTCCTATTGTCACCAGGTTCATCTCTGGACACTAGATGAGCCCTACTTGCTGCCTTTAGGATGGTGATGCTTCCTAGGGAGCCTCGTTTATCTGTGCTGGGGCAGCTGATTAGGACCCTGCGCTCTTTGCTGTCATGGATTGAGCTTTATGGGACTCCCCACCTTGCCTAAGTTACCTCTTGGGTCCTTGATCGAAACTCCAATTGCCAGGTAATAAAAATGCAGCAATTTAAATTGGTCTCTCTTTCCTCTTCTGTCTATCTTATTTCCATTTTGAAAACAACTTCTTTGGACTGGCAAATGCCTACGGGAACTTCAACATCATAGGACAGGTTACTAGACTCCTTTGTTAACCTCAGAGTTACTGCCAGCATAAGGGGGAAACAGATTTTGTTCATTACACTGAATTGCAGTATGATGTGAGTCGGAATGCTAAGACCAACCTAGAGATATTTTTAGTAAAATGAAATATTTTGATGCATATCTCTCACCTGAAATTTTTCCCAGATTTGCCATCTCTCGCTTCTTAGCAGCCTCACAAAGGCGTATTGTATTTGAGTCGGAAGAGAAAAATATTTTTATTTCTTGCCCTTGACGATTAGTGGAATTGATAAAAAGCATCAAGGCTCTTTGAGTTCTAGGTCTCCCACCAAAAAAAATCAAAAAACAAAAACAAAAAAACCCAAACCATGATGTAAGAAAGAACTTGAGTGGTTTTTTCCTGTTTGTCAGTATGAGGGGAGAGTTAGTGTGGAAAGTGAGGGGCAGGAATGGAAAACAAAGAGCTTTGCTAAGAAAATTGTAGCAAGAGGGACTGGGGAGCCACCGTGTCATCTGGCTCTAAATTTAACATTGACTTTGACTGATGGCTTTAACTTTCCGGCCCCAGATTAGTTCAGAGGCTCCTTTACTCCTTTATATTCCTGAAAAGAAAGTGTTGCAACTTGAGTTGAAGGGTATTAGAGCTGCACTGTGTTTTGTTAAATGGTTATTTAATCAATAAATGAGTGTCTGATAGTTCCTTATGGTTGATCAGAAAATGTTAATTTAAAAAGCCAGAAGTTTGACTCTTCAAAAAGTTAAATACACACAGAGCTTATGTACATAAGCAGTTGGAAGACAAAATAATGCATTCAGTCAACAATATCCATTTTATTTCACACTTATTTGGTATTTTAAGTTTTGGACCATAGTTTAGATGGTGCAACTGTTATGTTGGTTAAATTTGTTGACATGAAGTATTAACAATGGACTAAATGCTTTACAAAAAATAAGGAGTTTTTCTTACCTGGCTTACCTTTTTATTCAATCACTAAGACTTCCCAGGCTTTGTCAATAGATTTCTATGCAGATATATAGTAATATGTTGTTATCAATGCATAGAAGACTGCCTGCTATGTAGAGTAGAAAGGTGCCCTCATTCATCTCTATTTTTTTAAATAAAAAGTCCCTGGGAGACATTGTTTATGTTGTTCTGCTACACTTGTCTGTCCATGGGATGAAATCAACATGTTGATTTTTATTTCTCGACTTTCTTCATGCTTCTTCCCCTAACCCTCCTCACTCAGTTTCCTCATTTGAGTCTTTCAGGCACTTTCAGCACGCTATTTCCTTGCCTGATTGACTGTTCCACTACATGGATTCCAGGCAATGGACGGATTGCTTCCGGTGTGACAGATGATGGCACTGAGATAGTAGTGAGCTTTAGTATAATCGGAGCAAAAACTGCTCGCCTAGGTCAGCCCCACTCTTGCGCTGATCCGACAGCGTGTTCTGTTAGCCACAGAAATGCCAAGGTTTTCCCCTACCCCCATCTAGAGGAATTCTTTAAGGTCTTCACTATAGTATTTATAGCTCCTTGACAGCTCAGGCCTTTAATACTGGAAGAGTCAAAAATTTGCAAATGGATTTTTTTTTTTTGGTATTTTCTCCTTCCCATTATTGTTTTTTAAATTTTTTGAGGTAATTGACATAAAGCATTATATTAGTTTCAGGTATACAACAAAATGATTCAGTATTTGTATACATTGCAAAATGGTCACCACAATAAGTCTAGTTAACATCCGTCACCACACATAGTTACAGAATATTTTTTCTTGTGATGAGAACTTCTAAGATCTACTCTCGGACTTCCTAGGTGGCGCAGTGGTTAAGAATCCGCCTGCCAATGCAGGGGACACGGGTTCCAGCCCTGCTCTGGGAAGATTCCACATGTCACGGAGCAACTAAGCCCGTGTGCCACAACCATTGAGCCTGTGCTCTAGAGCCTGTGAGCCACAACTATTGAGCCCATGTGCCGCAACTATTGAAGCCCACGCACCTAGGGCCCATGCTCCACAGCAAGAGAAGCCACTACAATGAGAAGCCCACACACCACAATGAAGAGTAGCCCCCGCTCGCAGTAACTAGAGAAAGCCCGTGTGCAGCAACGAAGACCCAACATAGCCAATAAATAAATAAAATAAATAAATTTATTTAAAAAAAAAAAAGATCTACTCTCTCAGCAACTTTCAAATATGCCATACAGTATTGTTAACTATAGTCACCATGCTGTATATTACATCCCTATAACTTATTTTTCTTACAGCTGGAAATTTGTACCTTTTGACCCCTTCACTCATTTCGCCACTGCTCCCCGCCCCCCACCATGCCTCTGGCAACCACTAATCCTGTTATTCTTTTTTTTTTTAATTAATTTTTATTGGAGTATAGTTGCTTTACAGTGTTGTGTTAGCTTCTACTGCACAGCAAAATGAGTCAGCCATACACATACATATATCCCCTCCCTTTCGAATTTCCCTCCCGTTAAGGACACCACAGTGCATTAAGTAGTGTTCCCTGTGCTGTACGGTATGTTCCCATCAGTTGTCTGTTTTATACACAGTACCAATAGTGCGTGTGTGTCAATCCCTATCTCTCAATTCCTCCCACCCCACCCCTTCCCCCCTTGGTATCCATACATTTGTTCTCTATGTCTGTGTCTCTATTTCTGCTTGGCAAATAAGGTCATCTGTACCATTTTTCTAGATACAGATGTGTTAATATAGGATATTTGTTTCTCTCTTTCTGCCTTACTTCATTCTGTGTGACACTCCCTGGGTCCGTCCACGTCTCTAATCCTGTTATTCTTTAAGATGTTATAGAGGCCCAGATTCATCTCCTGGTTGGGCCACTTTCCAGTTAGGTGATATTGGGCCAGTTATTTAACCTTTTCTAAGCTTTAGCTTTCTCATCTGTAAAATGAAGATTAACTACAGTACCGTCCTCATAAGACTGTTACAAGGATTAAATGAATTTATGCACATAAAATTAGAATGTCTACCTGGAGCATGGTACGTGCTCAGGAAAATATATCGATGGTAATGGTGCTGACACAAGTGCTAATGTCACTCACATTTTCCCGGAAACCTCTACTTTCTCATCTGTCAAATGGCATAATAACAGTACCTCACTCATTGACTTGTGAGGAGTAAAGGTACATGGATCAACTTGGTGTCTTTTCTGGCATCTTATAAGCTCTCAGTGAGTGAAGAAGGAGACTTCTGCAATTATGTAGATTCATTATACTTCTGTTTATCTCTACTCTTTGTTTAAGCGTATACTTTAAGCCATAAACCCATCCATGAGAACCTGAAACTAAACTAACCAAGTCACTTTGAGCAAGCCTACTTGCTCTGTTTCTAATTCCTCATCATAAAATGATAGTGTTGAACTAAATGCTCTGAATAGTGTCTTCCTTTGAAGTATTTTAGCAATGATCACTCCATCACTCAACTCAGTTTTGAAATTACCTGTTAATGAGAAACTCATCCGAAAGAACTTGTTTGCCTTCTACCACCAAAGACCTTACTAAATTAATCTCTTTAGTCTCTTAGTAAATTTTCTCTTATTTAAAAACCCAGGCTGTTTTGTTTATATGATTAATGACTGCATCAACTGGCCCCATCCAAAAGTGTAACTGATCAGTCTCTAATTCCCCAAAGCCATTCTTATTTCTCATGCTTATATTTTTAATCTAGAAACCCTTGGCCAGTTTCACCAAAAATTAAATCCTGATGCCTTGCAGATATACCTCATATTGAGGAATAGCATTCAACTTTGTCTCTTTGCTAGTGGCTGCTCTCCCTTTGCTCAACCCCCCCAAATCCTCATCCAGTTTTTTCCACTTGGAGAATAGACATGGAAAACTGGTTTCCATTACAATCTCATCAACCCTGAGGCGGGAAGACTAAGTATACCATGTGGTTTCAGGCTAAGAACTTTGGACGGGAAGCCTGAAGGCCTGGGTTGCAGTCCCGGCTCTGCTCCCAAAGCAGAGGGACTCTGGAGAGTATACCTGCTGTTGCTTTAGTCTTTAGTGTTCCCATCTGTCAGACGAAGGATCGCACAGAATGATTCCTAAGACTTTTCTACCTGTGAAGATTTATGGTCCCTATCCCTTCCCATTTTGTCCCATACTAGTTTTTATTTTTCGGCTTATTTTATTTTATTTTTGTTGTTGTTGAAATATAATCGACATGCAACATTATATTAGTTTCAGGTGTACAGCGTAGTGATTTGATGTTTCTATATATTGCAACATGATCGCCTCAGTACGCTAGTTAACATCTATCACCACATGTAGAATTTTTTTTCTTTTCTTTTCTTTCCTTTTCTTTTCAATGAGAACTTTTAATATCTACTCTTTTAGCAACTTTCAAATATGCCATACAGTGTTATTAACTATAGTCACCATGCTGTACTTGTTTGAACCTTTTGACCCCCTTCACCCATTTTGCCCCACCCCCTCAACCTTTGCAACCACCAGTCTGTTCTCTGTAAATGTGAGCTTTTAAAAAAAAATTCCACATATAAGGGAGATCAAATGGTATTTGTCTTTCTCTGTCTGACTTATTTCCCTCAGCATAAAGTCCTTGAGGCCATCCATGTTTTCACAAAGGGCTTTCCTTTCTATGGCTGAGTAGTATTTCGTCGTGTACATATACCACATTTGCTTTACCCATTCTTCCGCCGATGAACACTTGGGTTGTTTCCATATTCTGGCTGTTATAAATCATGCTGCAGTGAATATGGGGGTGCATACTTCTTCTCAAGTTAGTGTTTCATTTTCTTTGGCTAAATACCCAGAAATGGAATTGCTAGCTCATATAGTCGTTCTATTTTCGTTTTTTCGAATAACCTCTGTAGTATTTTCCATGGCGGCTGCACCAATTTACAATTCCACCGCCAGTGCACGAGGGTTTCCTTTTCTCTACATCCTTACCAACACTTGCTATTTGTTGTCTTTTTGATGATAATCATTCTCAGAGGTGGGAGGTGATAGCTCATTGTGGTTTTGATTTACATTTTCCTGATGATTAGTGATGTCACGCATATTTTTCATACTGTTAATATTAACTACCACTTCTTTAGTACCTACAATATGTCAGACATAACTCTGATAACTTAACATTAATTGAGTGCTCATTGTATGCTAAGCAATTTACATCTATAAATAATATCTATAAATTCACATCTCCCCATAGTAACCAACAAGGTAGATGCAACTAATATCCTCCTTCTGTAGATGAGGAAACTGAGACACTGGGATGGTAGGTATGTGCTCAAGGTGAATGAGGGATCAAGCTGGAATTTGAATCCAGGAGTCTGACACCTTACCCTTACCCTTAGTTATTTTATTATACAACATTCCTAAGCACTTAATTTTTTTCCCTTTTCCCTCCTACAACAACACAGGGAAGGACACAATAATACCCTTGTTTTGCAAATGAAGAAACTAAGCAAAGAGAGGTTAAACATTTGGCCAAAGTAACCCAGCTGGTTAGACAAAGTATCCTAGCTAGATAGCTGTCTGGACAGAGCTAGGATTCAGACGTAAGCTTGACTCTTAACCACCACATCCTATGGCCTTAGTGCATTTCTCACTGCTCCCACAGGTACATTTGTTATTAGTGAAAAGCTAAGTTAGGGTACATTTTTAAAAGGAGTATACTTTTTTAAAAAAATGTAAGATAGAGGCTTTTAAGCATTACGAGGTCAGATTTTCTTGAAGAATAAGGTATGAATCACTTTGTAATCAACATGTTATTTATTTGCAAACAGTCTTTTTATCTAGTAACATATTACAGTTTAATCTGGTTTCCTGTCTGATTTGTCTTTATTCCAAATAATGCTATCTGATTTAATAAAACCTCACCATGTACCTGAATTGCTAGAGATGGCAGACATCACCCCCAGCATCCTCAGTGCAGCTCTGATAACTTATGTCCTCAATTCTTTACTCTGATGCTTAAACATCCTTTTTATAGGTGGGTGAGACCCAAAATTTGATATAGACTCTAATTGGTTAATTTTCATTGTACATGTAACATGTAGGAGCTTAATTAATGCTTGTTGACTGACTTAATAAGGAAAAATAACTTGATACCCTTATTTTATTTTCATAGGCATTAAAAAAAAAAAATGAGTCTTTAACTTTCTAAATGACCTGCAGTAAATGGCTCAAGGCCTTCTCTTCTCACCATCTCTGGGTACATCGGTTTGGAATCAGTCATGCACAACTTGATCTGAAATTCTAATTAGGAGTTGACAGGAAGTGCGCAGGAATTGTTACTTTGCTTTTTATTGTTTGTATAAATATTAAGTGCTATGGCAACAAAAAACTAACAGACAGATGAAGAACAGAAACATGTGGAGAAGCGGAAGACTATGTTGAAAAAGGATATTTGAAAGAAATGCTTCATTTGGGTCATCTTGATGTGAGTGTATTGCTAACATGGTTTATTTTGTTCCTGAGGAAAAACAAAGATTTCATTGGTGGAAAAAATAGAAGCTTTGATCATGGAAAATATCAATGTAATTAAAGAATAAGTATCTTATTTAACTTCTATAATTGGGACACAAACTTGTCTCTGAGTTTCCTGGCAGCCACAATAAAAAGGAAAACATGATTAATTATTAAGGTTTTCACTTCCATGAAATACGGTCATATTAATTTATTTTGAGGAAACAGTCTATTCTTAACATCTAGGTTTAGAAGATAAAATTCCTTTATAAGTCTCTCTGTGGAGACTAACTCTTTGATTCCAAACACTCAGCATGTTTCTTCTATCTTTCTACCTACATGAAAGGAAATTGACAGCATTCAAGATGAGAAGCAAATTTTTGGAGTCATTGTTAGTTTAGTTGTACAATTAGGTAAGAATATAGATGGCCTGTGGGGCAAAATGTGTGTCTTTTATCTCTCCAGCACTGTCGATAGGGTTCATGAGTTTTTAGTTGAACTTTGAATCATGAATATATATAATAGCTCTACTATACATTGCCAAGTGCATTAGAGACCATGGAAAACAGTGCTTGATCCTTGAAATTTCCTAAAGGAGTCACTGGGGACAAAGTAATCCTAGTAAGATCTACTTTTTTTTAAAAATATTTTAATTTTGTTGGAGTATAGTTAATTTACAATGTTGTGTTACTTTCAGGTATGCAGCAAAGTGGTTCAGTTATACATATAGATATATTAATTCTTTTTCAGATTTTTTTCTCATATAGGTTATCACAGAATATTGAACAGAGTTCCCTGTGCTGTTCCGTAGGTCCTTGTTGGTTATCTCCCTTATATATAGTAGTGTATGTATGTTCATCTCAAGCTCCTGATTTATCCCTCCCTGCCATGTTTCCCCTTTGGTAACCGTAAGTTTGTTTTCAATACCTGTAAGTCTGTTTCTGTTTTGTAAATAAGTCCTCCAGAGAAGATATACAGATGGCCAAAAAGCACATGAGAAGATGCTCAACGTCACTAATTATCAGAGAAATGCAAATCAAAACTACCGTGAGGTATCACCTCATACCGGTCAGAATGGCCATCATCAAGAAGTCTACAAACAATAAATACTGGAGAGGGTGTGGAGGAAAGGGAACCTTCCTACACTGTTGATGGAAATGTAAACTGGTATAGCCACTATGGAGAATAGTATGGAGGTTCCTTCAAAAACTTAACATCTACTTTTCTTTATGCAGCTATATCATAAAATTAAAAGTTACTCTTACCGAATCAAAAAGATCACTACTGAGAATCTTCCAGGACAGTCTGTTCCTAGCATTGGACAGTAAAAGGACACAAATATGAGATAAAATTGGAGGGTACATGTGGAGCAAGGGTCAGTACACTATGGCCTGTTGGCCAAAACCAGCCTGCTGCCTTTTTATCCTGGCCTGCAAGCTAACAGTGGATTTTTATGTCTTTACAGTGGTTGAAAGGAATTTAGAGGATAATAGTATTTTGTAAGACATGAAAATTAAGTGAAATTCTAATTTCACTGTCTGTAAATAAAGTTATGCTCACTGTCTATGCTCATTCATTTACATAATACCTATGGCTACATATGGCCCTCGAAGCCTAAAACATGCACCTTTAATAAAAAATTTGCTGACACTTGTTACAGTGGAGAGAGTACTTTCCATGTGTTCATCAGCTATGTGAAGAGTCTGGGAAAAGAAGAGGCCCCTTAGAGAGGACCAGGGGCCTCTATCTGTGTGTTCATCCCTTATATCCTCACTCAGTGATCTTTAAAACACAACATCTGTTAAGCCTGCATCAGCATCCTGAGAGGAAGAATGTTCCATAAGACTGGAATCATGAGCACCCAATATATATATATAAATACCATCACCTTGCCCTTGATGCCTTTACCAGCTTTTGTTCTCTTGGAATCAGTGTCTTTTCCTCGTTCCTTGCATTTCATTCCCCAAGGCTGCTTCTCACTAATTCATAAAAATTATAAAAATGAATATTTTAGAGTTTTGTGCCATAAAATATTCAAATTACCTTCCTTCTGCCTCTCCTTAGCCTGTTCTTTATTACACCTGTTCCCTTTCTCAGGAGCTTGGAAAGTAGCTCTTCTAAATATTTCTCTAAATATTTTCTAAATATATCTCTAAATATTTGGTTAGATCTGTGTAGCTTTTTAGACCCAGTTTCAACAATTTACCCTCTTGGATTCAGGGACTGGGGACCAGTCTTGCCATCTTCCATTCATTTTTGGTTTAACAAATATTTGTTGAATACCTACTATGTGCTAGATCCCATGCCATTACCTGAATGTGTAAGGATGAAAAAACAAAACAGATAAAGTCCCTGATCTAAGTGAGTTCTCAAGCTCTTTACTATTAAGCCAGGGCAGGCCCAGTGCAGCAGCCTGAGCTGGTGAAACTGTGATGGGGTCGTTGACTTTGCTGGTTTCCAAGTTCAAAGTCAGTAAAGCCCACTCATTTAATGGATGGCTCCAATCCTTAGAAAGCTCTAAGTTTCTCAGAGCCATAAGTTTTCTTCTTGAGAGACACTAAGGCTTTAAATCAACTCTTCTATTCTCACCTTCTAAGGAAATAGAACTGTTTTGCTTCTCTTATCTATGATAGACCTTCTACTATTTAGCTTTGTATCAGTTAGCTAATGTTACAATTAAGCCACCTAACAAACAAGCACAAAACCTCAGGGATGTAAAACAAGTGTTTGTTGCTCACACATTTGGGATGGTTGCCTTGGTGGGTCTGCTGAGGTTGGTGGGGCCCTCTTGTATGTGAGGGGGGTGGCCTAGCTGTCAGGTGATGGGGGTAATCCAGTGCTGCTCCACTTGTCTTCCTTGTGCCTGTGAGCTATCCTAAGCATGTTCTCGTGCTACCCGGTTCCTTCTATTACCTCTGAGACTTAGTTCCTGGGTCAGAATTTTGCTTCAAATATGCACTTACACCTGGACAACTGTCTTCCAGATGTGGCTCGACCAGTTGGAAATGCAGAAGAATCATTATTTCTTATCCTCCAGATACATTGCTTCTGTTAATTGTTAAGTTGGGCTCAGAAGAAATGAGCTTATTTAGCAGATGAATTGCACAGTTGGCCCTCGTCTCATGTCAGGCTTGAGAAAAGCAAAACCCCTCAGATCTTTCCCATATATACCATTGCCAAGTCTCATCCATCCTGTTGAACAAAATCTTTAATCCTTCAACTGTGTCGGTTGGGTTTTGTAAAGGGTCTTTGAAATATGTATTGAATTAACTAAGCTGATTCATTCAATTCATATTTCTCATGTGCCTATGAGGTGCCAGGCCCTGTGCAGGGAACCAAACATTGCCCTAGTCCTTGCTCCTGTGTGATTTACACTGTAATTGCAGCAGAGTAGGTTGGAGGCTGAAGATTTGGCAGTCAGGATTAAAAGGCTTTCACAACTTTGTAGCATCTTTTTGCTATGGAAGCATCTCCATTCTATTTGAGAGCTCCTGTGGTTGATTAAAATTCCAGTCATTGCCATTTGATTGATATTTTGGTGAGATGTTGACACATCTGCTTGAACAAGGCATGAATAGTTAGCGGATGTGGAGCTTTTCACAAATTTCCAAAAGCAGGTTTCCGTTGGATGTTGTGAACTTGATCGGCATCACACTCATGGTGATGTTGATTTAGCACGAGTTTCCTACTGTTTTCATGGAAAGCTCAAACATCTTTCCCTTGTGCCGCTTGATGGGGTGTAATGTGAAAAGAATTTTAGGCAAGGGAGCATGTTATGAATCCTTAAGCCTATCTCAGAAGAGCCTCTGTCAGTCACACGCTGGGTGTGCGTGTGCCAGACGCTTTCCTTTGGTTCTGGGAGCCCTGTTAGCGGCGCCCTCAGTCTTGCCCTGACTCTAAAGCTGATCTGTAAGGACTGTGAGGAAGCACTGCCCTTCCTCAACTGACCTACTATTCAAATGCAAAACAAACCTAACCAAAGTCCTCCTTTCATTCATTCAACAAATATCAAGAATCTACTAAGTGCTGGGAATGCATCAATAGGCAAAACAGACAAAACTCCTGCCCTTGATGAGCTTATATTCTAGTGGGAAAACATACTACTCCTAATGAATCTAATAAATAATAAAGTTATAGTCTGTATTAAGTGACCATAAAATATTGGGAGGATGGCTATAGGTTGTCTTGTGAAATAGAGTGAGTTGGACGGTCAGTGTAAGTCACTATCACTTCTTGAGAAGGTGATAGCTGAGCAAAGATCTGAAATAAAGAAGAAGTTAGCCATGCAGCTATTGGGAAAATATCATAACGTGCAAAGATAACAGCCAATATCGAAGTCCCTGGGTCTATTTTTTTTTTGTCATTAACTTTGCTACCAGCTAGCCGATAAAGTCCGCCAGCACTTTTTGAGTGCCTGTGATCTGCCCAAGCATTGGATACTTTACGTATGTTGTTGGGAACCTACCTAGGAAGTAGGTTATATTATCAATCCTCATTTATAGCTGAGGAAACTGAGACTCAGATAAATTAAGTAAAGCCCCATATCTTAATTATCAGCTGAAAGGGAATTTGAATCCATGTGAATGAACTCCCAGAGCCTGAGCATTTTCCCCCTTGTGATGTGGTTTCCCTCATGGATGTGACCTTGGTGGGAACAGACTGGGGCATTACCCTTCGGGTCAGGCAATTTCAGGAGTGGCCTTGAAACTAAGCGATCAGATTTCTGAGAGAGAAAATTACATCACTCATACACCATGCAAAATCTGCCTTAGGAACCACTTTTTCCAGGAAACCTACCCTGAACAAGGCAAAGTATTTGCTCTGATTGTCCAGCTAGGTTAATAGAGCTCTTTGAATAACCTATTGACTATGAAGGCAGCTCTCCTGCGTGGAATTCTGTTTATCTGAACTATCATTAGTGACTGTTAGCGTATATCTCTGATTAGTGATGGCTTGACAATCTTGATACATAATAAACCCGCAACTTCCTTGTGCTTAAATATCACAAAGTATATCATCATGTGGGCTGTTGTAAAGTGGTTCGCATTTTTGCCATGGCAACAATACGAGGACAGAGGAGTTGCCTGTGTTTATAAGGACTAGGCATCGAGCAGTCACCATGACCAACAATGTCATAAAAGCAAAGATAAAAGTAAAATTATGTTCCAAGCCTATAAAAAGGGTCATATGTGGGAGTCCCATGTACTACTCAGCGTACCTGTAGCACTTAAAAAAAAATACAGCTCCACTCTCTCATACATTTAGAATTTACAAGAGTTTAGGAGAGATGATTTAGAAAACTCAGGTCTCTTTTAAAAAAGATATCCGAGGAAGTTTAAACTGATGCTTTGGCTTTCAGTAAGTAGCCCTAAAGCAAACATATGCTTTAAGCATATATCTAAAAAAAATTATAGCTGCTGTGTGTGTGTATATATAAAATGATGGTCTGAATCCTTAATATGGTGTGACCGGCTGGGCAGAACCAGTACAACCAGCACTGGGTAGAACCAAGGTGCTAAAACAGCACTGGAAATTTAAAATGTTGAGGAAAACTGGACTTAGTGGAATTCTGTCCAGGCACTGCATGCTCGAAAGGGATCCTTGGATAGGCCCCACTGGGTGAAGGTGGTGCAGCAAATTGAAGCCCCAAGGGAGGTTCTAAACTGCACTCCAATGAAGGTGACTCCATCAGTGTGAGTCTTTTACAGGGCTTCAGTTGTGAGCTTAAGAGCTGAATAGAAATACTGAAGAGCTGAACTTGCCACCAACACATTCCCTTTTTCTAACCCTCCCCATGCTGAACTCGAACCCCCCCCCCCAAAAAAAAAAACCAAACAAACTGATGTTTAACAGATAGGTTTTAAGGTTGCAGATTCTTATTTTAACCTGACTGTAGTGCCCACGCGTGCCAGCCTGGTGGTTTGAGTTCCTTAAGGACACCTCAAGGCCATCAAGTTTATTTAAAGCTTTAAGAATAGCTGCGACATACATACACACAGAGCAAATAAAAGCCACCCATAAACAGTATGTGCATGAAGGGCACTCTTTGACACTTTGGTGACACCTCTTACACTCATCTCTGAAGAGTCATAAAAAACGAATACCAGCATTTAAAAAAACAAAAGAACTTCAAAACTTATCTCTCAGAGTCGTAAAGTCAGGAATGAGACAGCACTGTCCTGCCTTTGATCTTGTGGGGATTCCGTAAAGAAAGGACAGGGAGAGGCTGAGCCTTTGGCTAAGTAAATGGCTTGAAACAAATTAGGCAGTGATTTCTGACTGTGCTCCTTCGCAGTTCAAATTCTTGCATTGGTTCCATTCCCTGCAAGATACAATCCATAGTCTTTTCTGTGGTCTTTTCCCAGCCCCATTTCCTGCCCTCTCATTCCTACCCACCATCCAGTGCCCCTCATTTTTCAGAGCAGAGGTAGGCGTGAAGCCCTCGTTGGAGATCCAGCTCACATCACTTCTCTGAAGTCCCTTCTAAGCGCTTCCAATTAGGTGGCCTCAGCCCTTTCACAGTTCCCTACAAGAACGTCAAGTACACTTTATTTAGAAAAGTTGTGTTTGTATTTCTCCTCCTTGAGATGGTAAATTCTATGGAGTTTAGGGACCATTTTCTATCAATCCTTTCAGTGTGTGGCATAATTCTAGCTCAGAATGATTGAATTAATGTCATAAATGCTGGAAAGAGGCAGCTTCCTGTATATAATCTCAATGCAAGCATGCTTCTTTATTAAAATTACTGGATTTTTGAATGCTAATACTCATTTCAACAAACATGTCTTCACCATCGAGAATTATGATAAACATTGATTTACTAATGCAGAAATTTAAGTTTGTCGAATGCATGTAGATTTTTTAGGTTGGTTGGTTTATTTTGTATTACCCCCCAGAAAACATCATTTTTGTAGCTGAAGAAAGATAAATCTTTTGTCTAGTGTAGCAGGTTAGTTCCGCAGGGCAGGGGGAGGTTTATGAAGGTATGTGCCGGAAGGCAGGGTTTTAAAAATTTGTCTTAACATTTTTTTTAAATATAGTACTCTGGGAATAGTAGGTTTTGAAATGATACTCTTGCTGGTGTTGCCACTAAAACATAATGAAAATAAGTTGCATGTCCAGCTTCAAGTCGTCTTTCAGCAGCACCTTCAACTTCCTTCCTCTCTGTCTCACGTGTTCCTTGGAGCCTGTGTCCTACTCTTCTTCCCACAATCCTGATTGATCCTACTTTCTTCCAGAACCTTCCTGGACCAGGCCCCACTATTGTAGCCCATCCCTCTTACATCTTCCACCCCTCACCTCACCACCAGCTCCTTCCTTTCAGTCTACAAACCTACTCCGCCCCTTCTTGCTTTTAACGCCCGCTTTCCTGAACCTGGCTGCATCCTCCAACTTCTGTTCTCTCCATCCTCTTCCTCAAGCTGTTCTGCATTCACATCATCCCTGTCCTTAGCATCTCCTCACATCTTAACCCTTTACTGACTCCCACCTCTAACCTGGGTTAAACCTACTCTCTGAGTCACCAGAGGTCACCAGCTACCTTCCACAGGACCAATATCATTGACCAGTCCCAGCTAGAAATTACCTCTTCTCTTGATGGTGTGATACGAGAGCTCCTGGTTCCCCCTTGGGTCCTTTATATGGCTCCTGACCCTGCGCAGTGCAGGCATTTCCTCGGGTCTGGCCTTGGTCCTTGTTGCACCCCCTCTACCTCATTTCCCCTGACATCCTGCTCACTCCCTTCACTTCAACCCCCGTCTACATTCTGAGGACCCAGGTCCCTGTGCCAGGGGCTCCTACGTATAGGCAGTCCCAACCTCTCTCCAGGGCTTTGTCTCCCTCTTCCTGTGTTCCTGACAGTTCCTCAGTTTCATTCCATGAAAAACATAACTGATCTCCACATCAGCAGACCTTATTTCCCTTAATAGCCAATTTCCCTTCATGGCAACACCATCTTTTCATCCATCTGCTCAAAGGCATTCCCAGCGCTCACCCCTACATCCAGTCGTTCCAAAGTCCTGTACATTCCACCCAAGGCCTCTCTCTCACATCCATCATCTCTTCCTTTCTGTTCCTTCTGGGCTTTGTCAAAGCTCCTGTCACACAGTGGGGATTATGTTACTCTCTTGCCCCTTCAGAACAACATTGAAAGACTTCAAATTCCTTAAATTCTTTTCAAGGCTTTCAAGACCACACAGGTCTGGCTATAATTTATCATGTATAATTATAAGGGCAAGTGAAGGCAACACCCTGTTAATGATAAAAGCCCAGGCTTCTGAGGCATATAGACATGAACAAAAACCTTGGTCCTCTCCTCCCTCAAATCTAGTTGCCCCTTTCCCGAGCTTCATCCTCATCACTCCCCTCTTTACTGTCTTTCCTGAGTTTGGGTACAAAACTATTCTGACTGTGTTCCTCTCCAGGATATTTCAGATCCATGAGAAGACCCAAATGGTGAGCTGGATCTGTAGAACTTGTCTGCCTCTTCCAGACCCTGAATTGCTTAATCCAGCCAACCTAAAGGCAAAAGGAAAAGAAACAATACTGTCTTAGTATGGATTTAAATCCATTGTAAATGACTCTTTCTTCCTGTCTCTCTCTCTCTGTCTCCCTCTCTCTGGTTTAGAAATGCCATACTGAAATTAAGTCTTGCTTCCTTGGCTGTATTTTCTTTTTTTCAGAACTGCATGGATTTTTCTGTAGGTGTTAGAAAATCTAGATTCCAGTTAACTTTGCCATTGATTGCTTTGTAAATCTTGGTGAGTCAGGGCTGCTTTGTAAATGATGATGAAAATTTTAAAGTTTTTTGAGCATAGCAATGCATGAGCAGAATACAGATAAACTAATTAGGATATATAGTCACTACACTTGTGTGTGTGGTTTCGAGAAAAAGCCTGTAAATAAATATGAGGCTTTCAAGTCTTGCTTATGGTTTTCAAGGGGGAGTTTGTGTGCTGTATCCTGTGTACCAAACTAGTCTACAACATTTTCTAAATCTCTCTTAAATTCATTTTCTTGGACATTAAAATATGGAACAAGCATCATGAAAAAAAAAAAAAAAGAAATGGATAATCTTAAAAAATTCCACTGACATTGACTAAACTCCTACCGGGAATTTGATCAACAAAAGAGACTGAAGCCATAGCAGGATGGGAAAAATACCCCAACAATTCTATCCTTTATGCCTCCTAATTATACAGTGAAGAAACAGAAGGATGTCACAAGAGCATGCACTTCAATAAACATTTGCTTGAAATGGTATTTAAGAATCCTCAGAAATCTCCCCGAAGGCCTCTAAAAAGCCTTCTGTCTAGAGAAAATTCTGGTTATAAAACATTTTCTGCACGTCTCACCCGCTTTTACAGGCAGTGTCATGATTGCTGTGGGTTTGGGGTTTTACTTCATTTTTGCTTCTGTTGGGGGCCTCTCAGCAGCTTGAAAAGTTGCCAGAGCATCCGTGCCTTTTCCAGGTGCTGCCAGTGCCGGGGCCGAGCCTGGGATGACGCAGAGTCCAGTCTTACTCTTTTGAGAGAGAGGCCTCAGACCTCCCCTCCACTTGGTATAGTGATTAATAAACCACTCCCTCACTTTTTAGTCAGAACGTTCCACACACTCTTTGCTTCCCTTTAAAAATGTTCATGTCTTACCTTGGGGTGAGTGATTGGCGTGTCCGGGAAGTTTTCTCCTCCTTATTGTGGTGAGGGCAGTCAGCCTTTTTGGAGTTGTTATTTTAGCTTTCCTTTGTCCCCATTCAAAAAAGTCAGAATGTCAGTTAGCAAAGTTTCTACCCAGAAATGAAAGGAAAAGAGGAAATGTCAATAAGTATGGTAAAAGGATAACAGTTTTGGTGAAATGCTTAGATAAAAAGGAAGTGTTTTTTGACCTATCATGAAGATTAGCATGGATTCAGTCATCCTGTCCTAAAATAAATAAATTTAGCTGTAATATAAATTGTGCAATCAGATAGCAAAATCTCCAGCAAAATTTAAGATTATTACCCTAGTACTTAGAGGAGGGCTATTTCACTGCAGCTGTGATTATTGGTGTGGAAACACTTAAAATGGGGAATTTCAGACTAGACTATGGAAATAAGTGTTGATCTCTTCTGTGGGACTAAGGGTTTGACAGAATTACCTTCTTATTAGATAGATATTTGAATATCTGTACCAGGGAGAATGTATTGCTCTCATTGGGCCACTGGGGGGGTTTTCTTGCTTTCCCTTTTGCTAGAACTGATAGACATTTTACAGAAAAGATGTTCCAAATGACATGGGTGGTGATAAACACTGGCAGAATATTATGAAAGGGTTTAATCCCCCAATTGTAGCATTCTTAGCTAGGTTAAATTGAACAGCGCCAGTTCTAATGAGAATGGGTCTTTTTTCCTCTCCAAATGGAACACTGGAAAGAATTATCTTGTAAATGTCAGTGTATTTAAATTGGGAAGGTTTATCTTCTCCCTTTAGAAGTTGAAGGTTTATAGCATGAACTGTGGACAGTAGAGACCTTGGATCAAATCCAGTGCTATCACCTGTGACAATGTGCAAGTCACATACCTTGCTAAACACTCGGAGTCTTTGATCTATGAAACTTAGTGGTAATGCGTTCCAGAGATCCTTGTATGAATAAAAGGTGACACACATAAAGTGGCCAGCACTGTGTGGGCATAGAGTAAGCCCTCGGTATCCTGGTGTCCACATTCCATGTATGTTATTCTCCCCCTAATTCCTCCTCCAGAGATATACCTAGAGCACAGAAAATCATAGCCCCACAAATAGCTTGTAAAGTGAAGGAAGTATCTTCCAAATGCAAGTGACCAGCCCAGATGTTTTCAGATGGATTTTAGTGTTTTCCTATACAAAGGGGCAGAATTAAATTACTTAGAGTGATAGATAACAAGAAGCAGAGCAAATTTCTTTTCTCCATTGTCCTGAATCAGTATAGTAACTGAGCAATTCGGGGGACATTCTGGGAAATCCAATAAGCCAATGGCTTAAAAAGCAGCTATGCTTTGGAGAACAGAGTCTTCCTCTCTCCCATCCTGCAGAGATGCATGAACACTGCTTGTGAATGCCTTGCACAGCTCTGCTCCAACTTCCCTCTCTAGAAACCACCCACCTCCAGGTCAGGTTTAATACATGACGGCTTTCCTCACACTAGCCAGGTATCATCAGATTTTATTTCTTAAGTCACAAGATATCTATGTTAGAGATGGAAACAGAAGACCCTTACATTTTGCCTACCTCCTCATTCTCATACCAATAATCAGAAACTTTTCCGTCAAGGTCCTCCTTCCGATTCCCTCTAGGTCAGAAGTGCTGGATCCCTTATCAGTCCCCTTTGCTCCATCCTAGAGCAGGAAGACCTTTGCAGCTGTGATTGTACTCTTTGCTTTACACATGAGGACAGAGTGGAGTTCGGTGGCTAAGTGACTTACCCCAGGCCCTTCAACTAGCAAATAATACAATAGCTCACATTATACTGAGTCACCATTCACAGGTCAAAAGCTCTCCTTTAAGTACTTTATATATTATACTTACTTCTCATAAAAAGCCTATTACCCCTAATAATATTACAGATAATATTACTATCCTCATTTTACAGATGAGAAAAGCAGCATAGAGAGGTGAGGTAACTTCTCCAACATGCTAGACCTCAAATTAGAACTCAGGCAGCTGACTCTAGGGGCTTCCCTGGCTTATTTGTTCTGCTAGCAGGAGTGGGGATAGAACTCAGAGGCTGTTTCCAACTTTATGCATAGAGGACTCCTGGTTCCTTTGAAAGCCTTGTTGCTCAAGGTCAATATAATGAAAAACAAAGGTCTGCTTTTTTGCAGTTCAGGAACATTTATTCAGAAAATACTTATTGAGTATATAATATGGTTAAAGGTCTGTGCTAGGTTCTGTGGGGAAGTACCAAAGAGAGAGATGATTCCTGCTTTGTCCTCAGAGAAATGAATATATTGTGTTCCTGAAACGTCACAGCGGCTTGAATAGCATTAGCATGACTGATGTCAGTTTCCACTATAAACCATTGCGTCCTTAGGAAGTCTGAATTACTTGAAGGGTAAATTGTTTCCATTAAAAACAAATAAGAGAATAATATATAAATAAAGACTGTCCCCAGATTAGATCTTGGGACAATCGTGAAAGCGACTGGACTGTGCCTAAAAGCTCATGTGCGTTTACAGTGATTTTGTTTTCAAGTTGTCACCGCTCTAAGCGCGGCTCAGTATCTAAGCCGGGATTTCCTTGGTTTATGCCTAGTGGTTTGACTGCTCTCCATCCTAAGGGTTGACATCTTAGGAAAGACGTTTGGAAGTAACAAATCCCAGGAGGGGTTTAGCTACTTCGGTACTTTTTTTTTTTTTTCCAAGCTGGTATTTGTTGTGTCTGTTTTCATTGTTCTAAAGTCTTACGGTTTTCATAATTTCCCTTGTCTCATAGTAAAAAATACCAGTTAGCTTTTATATCTTTCACTACAAAGAATTCCATTATGTTTTACAAGGTCCGTGTATCTGTTACCACTAGGGTGCTTGGAGTGGGAAACAGTGAAACCTCCAAATCCCAGATAAGCAATGCTGAGAGAGGGAGAAGCAGGCGTTTTGGCTCTCATTCCTGGGAGAGGAATTGCGACGTGTGCAGTGCAGCTTGGGAATCAGTGTCTTTCCAGCACTGCCTGTGCTGTCCTGACTCTGTACCAGATTAGGTGTCACATTCCATTTGTGTCCCCACACTGTCACAACATCCAAGAGGAGGATGAGAACAGCTACAAGCAACTCCATTTGGGGACATATACTGTGTATCAGGCACAGCACTATGTTCTTGGGGATTTCTTCTTTAATTCTCACAAGAATGTATTTAGATATTCTTACTCCTGTTTCACAGATAAGAAAACTTGTCTACGGCCACCAAATAAGTAAGACAGAACCGGGGTGTAAACCAATGTCTGTATCACCCCACCCCTGAACTCTTAACCACTAAAATGGGGATCCCTGGTGGAGAGGACACTAAGGGTCATGTCACGTGGATGATGCAGTTGTGAGGCTTTGAGTGTGAGGGAGGGAAGACTGAGTTGAGACGGGAGGAAATATCAAAATGCGGAAGGACCATCAGGTGGAAGACAGCCTGAGTGTGATGGAGGCAGTTTCATGGGGGTAGAATTAGAACCAATGAGGAGAAATGGTTGGGAACACCCTGCTGGCACAACAGAAAAGTTTTATATCACATTCAGAGTTACCCCCAAAATGGGTTGAAATGCATTAGAGATCAGTCACTTCCTCATCATTGAAGCCTTTCAAGCTCAGGCTGGACAGCTCCCCGGTGAGGATTCAGTCATTGTCAGTCCTACAGTTCTTTGATGCCAACCAGCAATGCTGTTGTAAGTGCCCCCAAAATACCCATCAGAATAGTTGCAAAACCTACCTACCCGGACTTCTCTGTTCTTAAACCTGTTCTTCCTTTCAGTGATGGAACTACCAAGGGCTCTGCCAAATGGTCCCTCATGGCATAATATAAGACTGACGGGTAGGCACAGGGAGGCAGATGACAGAACCCGAGGGCAAAAGGGTGGGGCTTGTCTGGGTTTGGACCCTGGCTCAGCTGCTTGCTGTGAGTGCATGCTGCAGTTACTAAACCTCTCTGTGCTTTGGTTTTCTCATATATTATGCTGTAAACAGGATAATATTCAAATGAAGGTGTTTTCAGGATTAATGAGTTAACACATTTAAAGCCCTCAGAACAGTGCCTGGCATGTTTTGGACTATCAGTGTTAATTTTAATTTTATAAACATGATTTTCTTTTTGACTTGCCCTTAACTGAATAAGTGGAACATTCATTCAATAATAACCATGACGAGCTCAACAGTAGCAGCAATACTAGTGATAAGTTTTAGTTATAAGCCAGAATTAAAATCCAGAGCCCACACTTTTTTACTACCTACTTGGTGTTTGGTACTGGCGTTAGAACTGTACCTAAATTATCTCACTTATTCCTCAGGAAAACCTGGTAGGTACATTTTATTGCACTTTACAGGTGAGGAACCTGCGACTTAGAGAGGTTTTGTAGCTCACCCAATACCACCAGTAAGTGGGAAAGGCATGATTAGAAACCAGGTCTTTCTGTGTTTATCTTTGGACATATTTCTACCCCTGTGAATTAGTAATAACCCTTTTTTACAACTCCATAACTAAGTGGCATCAGAAACGATTACAAGTTGGTTTCACCTCATAGGTAATTAATTTCTTTAAGATTTGCAGCTCTGACATTTACTTACATAGGCAGTAAAATGGCTTTTGAGAATAAATGGTCAGTAGAACCCAGTATTTATAACTAAAAGTGATAGTGAAATTAGACTCACCACAAAGAAAGATTTCCTATTGCTTTACAATAAATCATGTGATCTGAAAATAATTTTTTAAAGAAGATTATCAAGACCCAACCTTGGCCTGCTAATGTTACACACTATTTGAAACACCAGAATTGCAGGACAAGAAGAATTTCACAGTCCCTTGGAATGGGGTGTCATGGAATTCAACCCATACGGACGTTGAGTTTGTGTATTCAAAACTCTAGTGACATAATGTTCTACTTATTTTTAGATCTAAATTTCTTCAAACACCAATGCTAGAAAAATACCCTAAAATGGATTATTTCTTCTGGCTTTCCTTCAGAAAGACTGAGTAAGAAAAATATGACGCTGCTAAAATGGACCAAAACGTTGATGAAATGTCTGTGGATGTTGTAGGATATATGATTGAACGTAAATTGTCTTTGTCATAAATTAGAGCCAGGCTACAAGTCTAGGTGTTGGCATTTCCTGTAAAGAGTAAGGAACTGTTGAAAGAGGATGCCTGACTCTGAAATTGATTGCAAGGATAAACATTTAAAAGTATTTTCCCAAATTCTACGTCTTTGAGACATGTTATTTACTTCCCTGTTCAGGTCACCCTGCTTGTCTTTGCTCACTGACAATCTCACTAAATATTCTTCTCTTTTTGCTATTTGTGTTTGTATTTCCAGTTTTTCATCCTGTTGGCCTTCCAGATAAGGGTGTAATGAAAATACAAACAATGTAATAGAGAAATGTGCTAAGTACCTAAAAAAACTTTTTTTGTGTGCTTCTTAACTTTGTACTAAAAAATGAACCACCAAGGGAAAGAGAGAAGAATTGACTCTATAAATGTCTGAACCCAAACCAGCATAGATACTGTTTAATAGCTGGTTTTGTTTCTCACGACTAATGATGAGTCATCACCTCTTAATCTGCTTGAGAGATGCAGCAGTGAGACAGATAAAAATCACAATGCTCACTTTCTTACCAAGATGAGCTGGGTTGCGGACTGTGACTTTGGGCTGGCACGTGTGCCTCAGCCCTGACGACTCACCCAGGCAGCCCCAGGGAGAAGTCGCAATGCATCTGTAGGAGCTGTGCCTGTGAGACATACAGTCTGGAGTAGGAGAGAAAGCATGCTTCTTGCCAGCAGCTGTAGGAAGCTGGCTGAAAATGTTGTCGCTTCTCCCGTACTCAGCACTCAGGTAACTCACAAGCAGGGTGGCAGTACATGCCTGGGAGTGTTATTCCAATGGAGTTTCCCCTGCCTGGAAACATGAAGCATAAGAATAAAAGGCCAGCCCTCAATGAAAAACTCTAAAAGAAGATACAGCTGAAATCTAGGACTTTTTTTCCCACTCTGGCTGAACGCATTAACTCCAGTACATCGTTCTTACCAAGTAGTATGATTAATGTATCCTACATACCCAGATTACTAGAGATGAGTTGTCAAGGTCATAAAGTCCAGAGCCATATTCAATACTGGGGACAGTTTCAGAGATAATGCTACATAAGAAGGACTCCAAAAATGCTACTGAAAAGCAGATTCCCAGTTCTGCCTGTGCATCAAATTCACCATTGAGAAAGAATGTGTTGATTAGAGCAATCTTCTTCCTCATCATCATCAGTGAAGGGTTTTTGCAGAAAAGTTCCTATACTAGCTATCTAGCATTTCTCTTGCCATTGTGCCTGAATTTCTCAAGGAGGAAAAGAGAAAACTAAAAGGCAGCCATCATAGCACATGGCCGAGAGCACAGCATTAGCCGTATGTTTACAGAATGGTGGTGTGATGTCGGGTCTCCGTGTGGGATGTCAGGTGAGTGTCCCAGTGTCTCCGTAACTCACAGCCATACCCTTGACAGTATACTCTGTGGCCCCCAGGAAACGTTAGTTTCAGCTGCATCACTTTGAACTTTGGAAATTGGTAAGCCTGCGTGGCACTCTCAATTCTGGGCCCATTCCATGCTTTAAACAGTAGTCCTAAAGCGAAGCTCCTACCTGAGACATTCTGAATATAACTCTAACAGAAATTTGTCTCCCAAGGGGTTTAAGTAAATGATCTCAAAACATGTGGCCCCACCTCTGCTTGATTACTGCAGAGATTCTATGGTTTCAACAGGAGCTGTTGAACCTGAAGTTTAAGCCTTGCTTTTGTTCTATTCAGCCCACTTTTTTTAGACGTTGCGGTGTGCATTAGTGTTGCAGTGGAGCAGATAGAAACCCATATTAATTCCTGTTTGCATGCATACATTTAGGCAGAGGCAATAGTTTTGGAGACAGAATGAGTCATGATTTTGGACCTCAGCACCTTGGAAAGGAGGAAATTGTCGCTTAGTACCATCCATAACAGTGTCCATTCTCTGGGCATTTTGTGGCATAAAGATGTCCTGTAGGTCGTTCTGGACAGTCTAGAAGGATTTAAGAATCATAAATGTTTAGGCAAAGGTTAAAACCAAAATGATGAAGGGCATTGCCCAAGAATAGGCTGAGAAGAGTAATCAGTCATGGAGTCTGACTTCGGGAAACTGTCATTTAATAAATGGTCGAGAAAGAGGAACTCAGGAAGAAGATGGAGAAAAGAAGGCAGAGAAATATTGGAAAGTGAACATTATAGCATCAATAGGAAGGAAAATGTCTCAAGGAAGAAAAGGTAATGAACTGTGTCAAATGCAGGTAGAGGATTAGCCCATTGTAAGAACTGCAAAGTCTCTCTTGAATTAAAAAGTACAGGATGACTGTTGACCTTAAGAACATTTGTACCAAATGCTGAGAATTGAAGTCAATAGTGAAGAGGAGCAAACTGGAGGAGAGAATAAAGACTGTGACTGGGAACAAGAAGGAAAGGGAGAGAATGGGTGTCAACTTGAGGGAGACATTCAGTCCTTGCAGGACTTATCTGTAGGGTAAGAATTTTTTTTTTTTGTCTTATTTATAGGACAAAGAAAGGAAGCTTGGTGAGAAAAAAAAAGAGATAGGAGAGAGGGTAAAATAGGTAGGATGAAGTCTTGGAAGATAGGAAGGGATGACCTTGACAAGGAAGGGGAGACTTCTTGTGTGCCCAGACCAGGGGAAAGGAGGTGAACATGAGTGTGTAAATGAGGAATGGAGTGTGACAGTATCATTTTTGTGCAGCAGCAGGCAAAGACATCTAAAAACAAGTGAGAGGAGCATTGCATATAAAGCACACAGAGAGAAATGGGAGGTTGGATCAGTTGCTGAGGGGAAGGGAAGAGGACTGGACTCAATGAGTTTGGAAACCATGAATTTGTAATGGAGCCAACGTGTTCCATTGAGTGACCAGGGGGTTAGAAGCTGGTTATGAGGTCCAAGAACTAGTGTATTTTGCAAGTGAGACAGAGCTTGCTGGCTGATGTGTTTGACCATGGAATATGGTACTGGGTTTTCTAAGATATCACCACAGGATAACACAGTGGATCTCCAAAGTGGAGCCTGGCCTCACAGGAAGGTGAAGTAGACGACTCCTATGTGGTTTGATGTCAAGGATGTTGAAAAGCCAAATCGCCTCAAAAATTCACCCCTTCCCCTAGTAGGAGTATTTATAGAGCCTGAATATCTATTGGGATGCTTTATACATGCCTTTATAGTAAACCAGAAATAGAATGAGACTGGTAATATTTTAATCTATAATGATTTCTACTGAAGCATGAATGAAAGATGAATAGGACAGTTCTCAGAAATATTTATTGGTTGGTTTGCTGATATGGGTAGGAGCAAGTGGAGAGAATGAATGTGAGCTCTGATGATGAGAGAATGAGAAACTGTAGCTGCTGAACTGAACTCAACTTTCTCGAACTTTTCCTTTTCCAAGCTCAGCTCCATCTGTAAATGTAATATAAGTAACAGTATCTTCACAGATGCAAGAATATGGTCTTGCAAATGCCCCATTCAAATTATTATAAATTGTATAGAGATACACGCAGTTTTAGAATCACAAAGGAACAAAGATTTGACAATTAGCAATATGTTGGAATTAAGTAGGTTACCACTGGAGTGGGTTTTATATTAATACCATATCCCAATGCCCCAGCTTGAAAATTCCACAACTTTTTACAGTCCTAGTTTTTTACTTAAGGAAAGAAAATATGAGACATCTTAATTCCTGGAGCAAAATTAAGAGTGGAGTTTGAGTGATATAGAATTTGACAGGGAAGTAAATAAAAGAGGGTCTGTGAGATAAGATATTGTGGCAAAAGAAAGCAAGGCTCTTAGTAGCAGATTTTAAATGAGCACGGTTAAGAAAAATAACATGGAACAGATTCTTTTATAAGCAAGGAAGAGAAAACACAGAAACGAATAATGCCAGGTCAGGCTGAAATGAACTAGAATTAGAATTTGTGACAGTGTATAACCAGAATATTGCCACACAGATTTCGTGTTTTGATTTCAGCATCGTGACAGTTGGATAGGACTTTGGCTTAGAACTGGGGAAGGACCTAGTTCATGACTCCTTGGTTAGTTAAGGACTTTGCCGTCGTGAGGCACCAGGAGTGTGGAACTTGGCAGAAGAGGCAGACGGGTGTTCACATAGTAGGATTCAGGTGCTTCACAGGGGCTGTTGCCATTCAGTGACATCATGGAAATTCTTAGCTGAGAGATTCTTTTTCCCTCAGACTAAGATAGAGTTGTCTACAGTAATGGAACAATTTCTACATCAGGGGTTATACAGATAAAGGAAATCTGTAAGTAACTTTAGCCCAAGTTGGGCTTTCAGATCTTTTCCAAACAAATATATGGCAGTCAGTCTCTCCTACAAAAAGATGGCTTTGAGTTTCACTATCGCATTCCCTCTTTCTACACCAGTGGTGATACCAGTAAGCAGTGAATTGGTCAGATTGCAGAAGGCAAGAGAGAAATAGCCCATGTCGAACTGGCTTGGCTGTAACTGGAGAAGCCCCAAGGCTGAGAAAGTCAACAGCATCAACAATCAATTTAAAGAATCTTTTTTTAAAAACCACTATTTGTCATCTTGTTCTGGATTTGACTATAATAGATAATCACTATATGAACATAAAAATCAAAAAATATACAGGAGGGAAAATGATATTATGCATAACAGTCCACTTGGAGATGTTAACATTCTGGGTTACAGTCCTGGTTTTTTTCTCTGTACATGAGTACGTATACAAATGACATAGTTGAGGTTATTACTACACATCCATCTTCTATTCTTTGTTTTCCTTTGTCCCTGATCGTGAGGGTTTCTACGTTGTTAAGTACTCTTTGAAAACGTCAATTTGGTGGCTGTATATTTTTTCCCCATATGGACATACAACAAATTATTTAAGTATACTCTCTTTGTTGGGCATTTGGTTTATTTGCATTTTTAAGTTATTATAAACTTGTGATGAATAATAGTGTACATAAATCTTTTTTTCCTGATCTTTTTAAAGAAAAAAAAATCCCATAGTAAAATTGTTAGATCAAAGAAAACACATATTTTAAGGTTTTTGAGACATATTGTCAAGTCCCTCTCAAAAAGGTTGATAAAGGCTGATGGCTGTTTGGTCCTTAGCTCTGAGAACTATTTAAAAATTTTTGAGCCCTGGACCCTTGCTATAAGCTCTTGTACATAATATAACTAAGAAGACAAATCTCTCTTATATGCCACCTGTGAGGGAATTTGTGCCAAACTAAACAAACATGCCTCTTTTTAGAAAGCACACCCAGGAATTACCATGGGTTTCACTGGCCTGCCTTTATGCCAGGCAGGTGTCAAGCACAATATCAGGTGGGATCTGACAGGGGTCGTTGAATGAAAATTTTAAAAAGGCAAAATATGCTTAGGGTGTGTGGGGGGTCCTTCCTGGGTTTCAGTAGTACCCATGAGGGTCTATTCATATTGTAGGATTCAGACCCATCGCTGGATGACTAGTACAGGCCACAAACCTATCTGTTTATCCATAACTACTGCCATTGTTTTAATTTGGTAAATATAAGTTATCAAGACTTTGTGTGGCTTGGAATTTCTATTACGCTGTTTATTTGAGGCTTTACGGGAACATATCTATGAGACTGTACGAGGGAGGGTAGTGGGCATTTGAGATTAGGTGTGAGTCCCAGCTCTACCGCTGTGGCTGTATGGCCATGGGGAAAGCATTCCACCACTCTAGGTCTTACCTTTAATTTCCTCGTCTGTAAAGTAGGAGCTACCGAGCCACCTTGTAGGGCTGTAGTGAGAATGAGAAGAATAATGTCTTTGAGATACGTAGCACAGTTTTGCTTCTAACTTACAGATGCACTCCCACTTGTGTGAAATCACACACACACATTATTTATTGCAGCATATTTTGAAGTAGCAAAAGATTGGAAACAGCCTAAATATCCATCAATAGAAAACTAATTATTCCGTGACCAGTAGCTGTTGTCACTGCTTTAAGTGTGAAGACACTTACAAAATTAGCATTTCTTTAACATCTCTGATTTTTAAAGGCGTCGTGATTGAAAAAGTGAAGTTTTGCCTGTTAGCTCGGAATTATGGTATCAGGTGTGGATTTACTAGGTACATATCTGTCTCACCCCAAATTCAGTCATTCAGGAAGTAGTTATTGTTTGCCAGCATTATCTATGGTTTCACATACTCATTAGAGTTTCTAGATTTTAAAAGTGTATGCCTTTTGGCAGGTAGTCTTTTGGAAATAATTTTGAAATGTTTCATCACGCGGATATGAAATTCTCCCTTATACATTTGAGAACACTCTGAACTTGGTCTTGTAACTTCTTGGCATACAAATTTCTATGATAAATATAAAGCTGAGATTGGGCATGTCTTGTGAGGAGCAGGAAAATGTTTAAGGTTAAGGCTTGACTATATGAGATTATTAGAACATATTTTGGCAAGGGTGGATTTCATTTCATAAGTGAAAGAATCTGGGGCTTTTCTCCCAGAGCTTACATACACGAAGCAGGAATGAGTCTGTCTCGGAGGCAGTGAGTATTTGCTTCCTGTAGTTTGAGATGGCTCCGTTTTAGCAGATACTCCCAAACCGTTGGCCCTCACGGGAGCTTTCCCTACCCCTTTTGAGTTTCAGGTCCAGCAGCTGAAACAGATACTGTTGATACTACAATAGCTGCCCCAAAGTAGTAGGACTGCCTTTCTGGAACTGTTTGTTCTCTGAGGGGAAAAAAGAAAATGACAGGCTTCATTCAGCCATTTGTTGTCACTTCCGGACTTCAAATGAAAACTAACTTGCCTAGTTGGACAAAAAGAAGAATGTGTAAGATACAAAATCAAAGGAGGGTAAGAGGCGCACACTGAGTTTAATAAGCATTGTATTTACAAAGTGCTTTTTAGTTCACCCTCTGACTGCGTAATCTATTCATTTGCAACATTTCTGGTGGGGTTTATGATTGTTTCGAAATTTCCATGTAGTCTAAATATGCTTAACTTTCATTATTTCCAGTCTTGTGTTTCTATATGTTTTTATGATTGAGAATGCTTTAAACTTGTTAAATCTACATTTTTCACATTACTTTTAATTTTAAAAGCAACTTATTGTTTCATCTTACTGTAAAAGCAACACCTGCTTATTTTAGAAAAAAATGTGAAAACAATTAACAACATTTTTGGATGACAATCTGGAAATATCTATCAAAAAAAACAATGCAGATATCCTTTGACTAAGCAGTTTCACTCTAAGTATTATACCCTACAGATGCACTCCCACTTGTGTAAAATGACACATATATAAAGTTTTTCATTGCAGCATGTTTCGCTCCAGGAGATTAGAAATAACCTTAGTTCCATCGAAGGGGACTGGTTAATAAGTTGTAGTCATTTATGGTGAGGATGACCCTACTTCCAGGTTAGTCTGAGACAATCCTGATTTATGTCTGTTGCTCCACTGTAATTAGTAATAGCATCCCTTTTAAGAGTGTCTTAATTTGCACAATAAATTATATGTTTATCTTAATTCTGGCCTGCTTGTGCTATGGAATATTGCCTCATCATAAAAAAAGGAATGATGACAGTCTTTATCTGTTGATCAATAATTTTTAAAAAGCAAGGTTTACATACTTTGGGTTAAAAAAAGGTAGGAGAGGATGTAGACTATATGTACATAGATTTGTATACACACAAAATGCTTCTGGAAAAATATATAAGAAACTGGAAATATTATTTGTCTTGGGAGTGGGAATCTGGGTGACTGGAGGACAGAAATAGGAAGGAAACTTCACAGTATACCTTTTGTGTATTTTTTAATCACGTGAATAAAGCATCTACTCAAAACACTCAGAAGACTTTTAGAAGGGAGGAAAAAGTATGTATCTACATAGGAAAATTGCTTTAAAAATTATACATCCTAATGCTAATAATGCTTATTCTGAGTAGTTCCACCGCAAGTCATTTTTTTATAGTCATCTTTTAAAAATCTGTATAATTTGGACTTCAGGATTATACTGCTTAGATTCTTCAAATCATTTAAATGCTTAACATAAGCATATACCACAATAGTTTCCAACATGAGTACATACCACAGTTCTATTTAAGCAGTCCCCTGTTGTTGAACATTTATGTTGTTTCCAGTTTTTCATTTTCAACAATGTTTCAGCGGGCTGTCTTTTACAAAAGTCTTTGCGAATGATTCATGTTTATGTCTTTAGAACATATTCTTGAAAGGTGAATGCTGAATCCAAGAAATGCAAAATCCCAAGGCTTTTGGCTCTTATCGAAATCACCCTTCTAAAAAAATAAAAATAAAAAAATAAATCGTCCTTCTGAAAGGTAGTGGAGAACCGATTCACACTCTTGCTACCTGGAAATGAGACTGCCAACTTCTTCATACCTTCCCCAACACTAGATCTTATCATTTGTATTCCTCTTGGCCAATTTGAAGGTAAAACTGTTTTTTTATGCTGTTTTAACTTGCATTAACATTTTTTTAGTAGGTTAAAATTTCCCCCACATATTGGCCATTTGTATTTCTTATAAATAAAAGCTCACAAAAGAAAAATAAACAATTTTTTAGTGGGACAAAACCCTTAAAAGAATGCTCTGGAAGAATGGGATTTTGCTTTTATTTTGTTTTCTCCTTTTTGCTTGTCCAGCTACTCAAATTTAAAGCTGCTTTTAGAAATATCCAATCTAAAATGATTGTGTAAGTCTACAGGCAGCTGTTGTGCTACACCCAACGATGTACCTCTCAGTGTCAGGGCAGTTCACCACATCCTGCTGCCTGTCCTGTAAGAGTCTTGCCCAGTCACAGAAAGTGACAGGCATAATCATTTCTCACTTCTGATTCTTAGACGGCGGTATTGACATAGGCAGGAGATGTCTTAAAAGTTAATTGTAATTTGCTGAATTTTTTAAACTAACCATAGAACATTGTGCCCTGAAACACAATCCTTTGTGTTAGGATGGTTTTACCTTAATCTGCTTTTCAAATGGCGCTGAGTCAGATGTCTCGACACAGTCACACGGTCCATCTGGCGTGCAGACGGTCATCATTAATCCAGCAGTTATCTGCATCATGTATATATGTCCAAACATCAAACAAATCAAACTCTTTTGATGTCCGTCTCAATCAGTCTTTAGTTTCAAAAATATTCTCTTCAGTGCTGAGCACAACAGCAAAATTGCTTTAAGTCCTCCTTCTCCTCCCCCCGCTGCACACTCTCACAGCATTTTAAGGGAATTAAAACACTTAACTGCTTCAAAAGACATGGGCTGGGATGGCTGCCTTTCTCTAGCATCCTCTCTGTGCAACATACAAGGGCCTGTGTAATGTACATGCAGCAGTGTGTCCATTTCTCTTTTTTTTTGGCGACGCCTCCCGGCTTGCAGGACCTTAGTTCCCTGACCAGGGATTGAACCCGGGCCATGGCAGTGAACGCACCAAGTCCTAACCATTGGACTGCCAGGGTCCAAATAAAAATAAAAGAAATGACAAAACAATAGATACAAGAAAAATTAAAATCATGCTGAGATGTGTATAAACAATCCTTGAGTAAGAGGTGTGAAAACCAATGGAAAAGGATGATTACTTAGCAACATGCAAATGATCAAAATTGACCCCAGGGGCAGTGGAAACCCTGAAGATACTGGATTGCCATGAAGGGGCTGGAAGGGTAATTAAAGAGTTACCACTGATAAGCACTCCAGAACCTGATGATTACAGAGCTGACCCTTAAAGAACAGATAGCAATAATATTTCCACTATTCCAAGTGACTTAAGAAAACTTTACTGAAGACATGTGGAGTACTGCTCACAGTGCTAATCCTGCAATAGTGGGTTACACGCATGGGGATGAATTCATGGCTGAGAACTCACGGCATGCAGAGTGGGGAAGTAAGTCATAGACGCTCACCATATTCAGAGCTGAGAGTGCATGTTGGCTCAGGCGGTGCCGAGGGAACGTGGCCCAGAATCACCAGGAGGATTCAATGCGTGATGGTATTTAAGCTATCTTTAAAATAGATGTCTTCAGAAACTAGGCGTGAACTAGACTAGTTCACATCGCGTGAACTAGAATTTCAACTTATCTAAAGATTATTTATAACCTTTTGACGTTTTTGGTTTGTGAATCACCTTGAGACGAGTGAAGTTTATGTCTTCATATGCTGTGTACATAAATTTACATACCAGAAGACAATGCACTAAGTGGTAAAAAGCCAGAGATCTGGGATCAGACTACCTGGATTTGATTAGCTGTGTGCTCTTGAGGACGCTGTGTTACCTCTCTGTACTTTGCTTTCTCGTTTGGAAAATGGGAATAATAATAATACCTACCTTGGAGGGTTGCTGTGAGGACTAAGCATATAAATACAAATAAGTTGCCTAGGATGATGTCTGGCGCAGAATAAGCAGTCATCAAGCCAGTGGTAAAAGTGAGAATGAATGAGAATGGGGATGATGATATTTATAATTACCATCATCCATTGACATATCGTGATTTGAGAGATATGAGGAAAGACTGTGGGCTTTGAGTCAGACTGCCGTACCTCTCAGCTTTGTTGTGGACACATTCTGTAACCTGGGGAAACGACTAAACTTATCTTTCTTTCTTGTAGTAAAATATATATAACACAAAATTTACCACCTTAACCATTTTTAAGTGTACATTTCAGTAGCATTACATACATTCACATTATTGTGCAATCATCACCACCATTCATCTCCAGAACTTTCCTATCCCAAACAAACTCTGTACTCCTTAGGCAATTAACTCAAACTTATTTTAAACATCCTCTTTGCCCACACCTGTTAAGGTAAAGGTAAACATAGTTAGAGCTAGGTTGCTAGAATTAAATATATTATAAATTGCAAAGTCCCAGACACCTTACAGGGCCTCGGTACTTTTTGTCCTTTGGTTCCAGCCCCATGGATACACTTTCAAAACGCTGAGTGCATAGGAGAGGGTCCTTTTGCAGCCAGTTGGTGGCCTCTACATTTCTGTGCGCACCCTCCCACTCAGTGATATTTTTTTCTCAGATATCTTGTTCTGTGAACATGAAGAGCACATGCAGCATGTTCAGTCTTTTCAGATGCCAAGAATGTGCTAGGTGCTATTTGCGAGAGATAACTTGCCCATTAGATTTATTGTATAAATTAGGCCAAACACTAACTTGGAAAGAGGAAACCAGTATCCATGGAAAATTTATTATTTTGAATATCCTTTTTTTAAAATGTTCCTTGAAGATGAAATGTGGTTTCCACTTGTGCATGATTACAAAGTCGAGAATCGAGAGTTATTTGAAGACAATCTTTTCTCCACACCTTTTTTGAATTACAGAGAAAAAAATTGGCATAGTAAAGGCAGCCCCGATTTGGGTTAAGAACCCGATATACTTAAAAGAATAAAAGGAGTGGCAGTGATGTTTTCACCAGACTTCTCTTTTTTGCTTCAAATTCCTACTCTGCATACCTTTTCTTCCTTTTCGCATATGTTTTAATATCAGCAGAACATTTTAAGTGAACTTTTCTCCAGCCAAAAAATTCGAAATACTAAAACCCCTTCAGGCCACGGTATATTTTGACGAGTGCAAAGGTTGCTTTTGGTTTTTTACCTTTTGGTATTTCCTTTCTCGCTGACTTTTTCGCCTTCTCAGCAGAGAGGTTGTGACCTTTAAATATGATCGGGGGAATGGTATTTGGATCTATCAATATGGCTTCTGCCTTGCACCCTCATTTGTGCTCTAAAAGCCTGTTTCTTTTTCTAATGTCATCCACATGTCTGACCTAGACTGTGAAGTACTTTGTTCCTGGGGTCACCCATAACTAGTAAATCGTTGTCTTAACTTGCAGCCCTATAAAGACAAATGTGAAATGTATCTTTATCGTGTAGCTTAAAGGACACAGGGATGAAGCAGACCCTGGTTCCTTGACTCCTGCTAGCCTGGCATGCCTTGGGGCTTGGCATTGCCAGTGTAGGAACTGATGGGAGGTCTAACCACAGGTTGACAGTTTAGACTGAGCTACAACCTGTGTGATGACCATTTCACGCTTATTTGTGTGTGATGTGAAAGTATAAACCATGTTTCAGTAGTTCATCTGGCTCAGCATTTCTTAAACTATGTTTTGTGAGATAGTTGATGTATGGTGACAAAAGGGTTCTGAAGTGCATGTGCTTAGGAAATGCTGAGTTAAAATTATAAGAGTTTCTTAGTAAGGAACTTCTCAGAACTGTTAGTCTAAGCTTTATGAACTCCATGTGGGGCTCTTTTATGTAGAATTTTCCAAGTTTTATTTGATCCAGAACTTCCTAGGACATATACTCTAGGACAAGGATTGCCATACTATTGTGATAAAGAACAAGGTTGGGGTTTTTTTGCATTTTTATAGTTGTAAAATATACCTAACATAAAATTGACCATTTTAACCATTTTTCGGTGTACAATCCAGTGGCGTTAAGTGCAGTAACACTGCTGTTGTAAACATTACCACTAACCATTTTCAGAACATTTTCATCATCCCAAACTGTAACTCTGTCCTCATTAAACAACTCTCCGCTCCTTAAGAACCCCCACCCCTAGGAACCTCCATTATACTTTATCTCTCTTTAAATTTTCCTTTTCTAGGTATCTCATATAAGTGGAATCACATAGTATTTGCTTTTTGATGTCTGGCTTATTTCACTTAGTATAATGTCTTTGGGGTTCAGCCATGTTGCACCATATGTCAGAATTCCCTTCCTTTTTAAGACTGGATAATGTTCCATTATATGCACACACCACATTTTGTTTATCCATTTATTTGTTTATGAACAGACGGTTTGGTTTGTTTCTGCCTTTTGGCTGTTGTGAAATGAACATTGATGTACAAGTATCTGGTTGAGTCCTTGCTTTTGGTTCTTTCGGGTATATACCTAGAAGTGGAATTGTGGGATCATATTGTAATTCTGTGTTTAACTTTTTGAGCAGCTGCCAAACTGTTTCCCACAGAAGCTACACTACTTTACATTCCCACCAGCAGTGCACAAGGGTTCCAGTTTCTCCACATCCTTGTCAACACTTGTTATAGTCTGTGAGTTTTTTTTTTCAATAGCCATTCTAAAATAGTATTTCATTGTAGTTTTAATTTGCATTTTGTTGTTGTTTGTTTGTTTAGTTTCTGATCCAGTTTGGGTTGATATGGGATCCTAGTGCCGTTAACTAACTACACAGTTCACACAATACACAGCTTGGACAACATCCAAAATGATGTGTCCCCTGTTCAGTGAGATGTGTCCAGTTATCTGCACGCTTGCATGTGGTTAGAATGTCAAGTTGTTATAAAAGTTTCTAAAGACTCTTTTCCAATTCTGCCATTATCTCATCATGATCTAGTACCAAGCCCACAGCAGTCCACAGATCACAGTTGGACTATCACTGCTGTGAGAAATGCTGAAGTTATATTGCATGTTAAATATATGAGTATTATTTAATGAGGTACGATAGATGATTCAAGTAGTTTTAACATAACCGAAAGCTATTTTGCATTCAGTTCCCAAATATAACTCATAAGTTATGCTGAAAAACAATCTGGAAATATAATGCAATAATGTGATTTCGGGTGGAGGGATAGTTTGGTCATTTTTTGGAATCTAGATAGTTTCTCTGCTAGGCTGGCATCTGAGTTCTCCTGATATAGCACTATGGCATTGAGCCTCAAGCAGGCTTGAATGTCAAATCCTTGAGAAGAGAAGCAGCTGCCTTGTGGACAGTGATGAGTCTGGAATCCAGAAAAAGAGAGATAAAATCAAGGTACTGGAGCTTTTGGGTTTGGGCACGCTATTTTTGTAAATATTCGGAGGGAAGAAGAGATAGGCTCCAACTGCTGTATTAGCGAGTAATCGTGCTGGAAAAAGCTCTTTCAACGGAGTTAGTTAAGTAACTTGGGCTTGCTTCATTCTGTGGTTGGTCCTTTTTTGGCATCGAGCCTGTTACTTTTGGGAAACTGAGGCATCCTTGTGGCTTAGTGCAGAGGCCCTTTCAAAAGAACATCTTTAAGGGAAAACTAAATTTGATCAGTTATATTTAGAATGTGAAAGATAGTAGTGGTAGTAATTCTGTATTCTACTCTATAAGAACTTGGAGAGAAAATTCCAAATCTGGTCCAGTTTTGTGAAGGTAGCCAATGTTGCCAGTTTTATCTGCCCTGGGCCCCCTTCCTAGGGAATCACATTCTCCTTCTTTTGGGAACTGTTCGGGCCCCTACTCCTCCCCACTGTTGATTAAAATGACTCATGGTCTTGTTTACCCCATCTCATTAGTCACTGTGGGAGGAGACCTGACCGTACGCAGGCCAATAAGGGTCTTTTCCTGGGAGGTTTTCAAACTGCAGGTGAAAAAGAGAGTTAGTCCTCTCAGGAGCTGACAACCTTCATGTATGAGATTGGAAACTAGGGATCCGTGTGGGGAAAACCTGTGTGCAGTGAAAGCAAGTAAGCCAGCCTGCAGAGCTAGTGGATAAGAGATGAAGCAATGCCAGGTTCCAAATACACGAAGCCCTGGTTTGTAGTTGTTTTAAAGGGTCATCTGCGCCTCTACCCTCTTGTGGCTGCGATGCACTGGACACTGTAATCCAATATGAGCCTATGTCCATCTGGGCCTCTCTCACTTGCGAATAAGAGTGCCAGCTCTTATCATGACCCTTCCTGCTCAAAACACTTAGCACATTGCCTTTCATACCATAAGTATTCAATTAATATGTTTGCATAAATAGAAAAATTAAAAATAATAGAGCCTAATTGCTGGCTGTTTGCTCTGCACCCTGACACAGACCCCCATTTTGCTCCCACTGATGAAAACATGTTAACAGATTGTCTGCAATCGCCTTGAAATAGTCAGCTTTACATTCTTTTTAAAAAAAGTGTTTAGGTGCAGAACTTGGGATGGGTGACATGAAGAGATTTAAAACTCTTAGGGGTTAATAACATTTGTCTATTGATGAAGAAGAAGGTGAGGACATGGCAGAGAGATTTTAGAAAGCAGAGGAGGTTTGTAAAACCCTCTGCAAGGATGGGGAGAAGGGCTGGCCAGGGACACCAGAAGGATGCCCAAGTGGATCCAAGGGGCCCACTGAGGTGGGAGCTTGTAAATGTGTAGCAGCTCCAGACCCAATAAAGCATTGTCATTTCCAGTAGCACTAGGAGCAGAGCATTAGAGATTTAGGGTGATCATTAAATAACACTCCTCTCTTCCCCTCCCAGCTGAGACATAAACACAGGAATCACAGATCAAAACATCAGCTTTACTTCTCATGAAACAAATAAGAGAGTGTGGGTTTAGAGCTGCAGCCAAGTGGGTTTGCTAATCCTTGCTCCTGAATTAAACACATTCATCCACCCATCCCTGGCACAGCTGGACAACCACAGGCCTCAACGCCTACCCCCCGCCTCCCCCCAAGAGGCCCCTTCCCACACGGCAGAGACAGACAGAACGCATGTGTCCTACAGACAGGCTATCTTCCACAGAGAGGAAATCCCCAACTGGCTGAGCTGAGCGTGCCCCGTTCCCTCTCCCAGACCAGCCGAGGGGAGGAAGGGTGAGGGGCCAAGAGTGTTGTTCCTCCATGGAGAAACATGAGGAGCGGGCATGACTGGTCCTGGCTCAAGGAGAGACAAGAGGTGGTGCTTAGGCACCAAGGCTCATGTCTGAGGCTAACTGTTCCACCTCTGCTGTTTCCTTTTCCTGGGCATTGTTCCCTAATGCAAAGGCAGAGATCTGGGGCTGTTGAAGGTGCAGGCAGTGGAGCAGTTGAATAGACTGGTCTGCACTGAATCAGGAAAGAAATAAGGCAATGAGGGGAGAGGGAAATGGACTGGGAGGAAAAGGCAGAGTCTGGAGATGAAAGTGCAGATATGTAGGGGAGAAGGAGTGAGAAACCTGGGAGGAGAGGGACTCAGGCCAAGGAGTAGGATGCTGGAAATTATGATTCCACAGGGCAGGTGTGGGTGATGATTATGATCCTGAAATGCAGTGTAGAAGTAAAAACTATTGGAATTGAGGACGTCCAAGAAATGTAAAGCCAGGCCGTCGAACAGGTTGCTGTGTAGAATGTAAAGGTACCTAGAATAATGACTGTAGTCAGTGGTGAGCCTGGTGCCAGAGTCCTCCATGACTGTGACTGAGCAGGATGGAGGGTCATTATGGTGAAAACTGATGGCGCAAACATCACATGCGGTGAGGAGTCCTCATGAAGATGATGATGTCATGTCTGGGAGGGCAAGGAAGCTCTAGGGCAAGCAGGGAGCAGCTGTGTTCCTCCTTACCTGCAGCTTTCCTAAAAGAAACAAGCAGTCAACCTTCCCTGGACTCACGATATGTTTTCTCATAATCTCTTCTCTGCTAAACTTCTCCAAAGTGTCTCTCTGTGTTTTCTCCATTGTTTTTATTCTACACTGATTTCTTAACGTCCTGAAATCTGGTTTTCACCCTATAATTCCACTGACGTTGTCCCCCAAATCAATGTCTTTCTAATCAGAAATTCCATTCATTGATGATGACGGTTTTATCCTAATCATAGAAATAAGTCTCACAATGGAAAACATTTATCGTGCCAAACACTGTTCTATTCTAAGCACTTGACATATATTTTCTTATTTAGCTCCACGACAGCCCTATGACATTGTGAGTATCCCCGTTTTTATGGTCATTCATTCATTCATTCCGTGCATATTTCTTGAATGTTTACTTATTATATACAAGAGATCATTCTAGGTAATATCTAGGTAAGGAAAAGAGCAGTGCAGAGGCCCTGGCCGGGATCTACTTGGTTTGGTTGAGGACCAGCAAGGAAGGAGCTGTGCCTGGCTGCGGGGAGCGGGGGAAGGATGGGGTCAGAGAAGTAGTGGTCAGTGGCTCCTGTAGGGCCTTGTAGGCCATTGTGAGAACTTAGGCTTTCAGAGAGAAAGCTGAGGCAGAGACCATGTAAGCAGCTTGCCCAAGGTTTTCAGCTACTAGGTAGCCGACCCAAATATAAGCTCCTGATGAGCTGTGGTTCTTGGAATATGGAATGTTCCAAGCTTGATTTATTGTTTCTGTTTCTCACAAATCTCCCCTTCCTCTATTCTTTAAGATGGTCTCAATGGCCAAAAACCTCATCATCAACCAAAATCCCCTCTTTCTCCTCACCCTCTGCTCCTAAATCCACTCCACTGCCCAGCCAACAAGGGGTGCTTGCATCCTCCCCCTTTTCTGCCCTTACTGCTTCTGGATGAGGCCAGGCTTTCCACATCTCTCCCTGAGCTCTTGTAATTATCTCTTAAACGGACCCTCTCCTCCACCCGGTGGATCTCTCCTGTTGCTACCTGATGTATTCTCCTAAAATAAAGGTCGGCTCCCAGGACTCTTTCTGTCCTCATCAACTGGCCTTGATTCCCCACTATCTAGAGAACAGTCCAAATCCTTCACAAGGCTCTCACAACTCTCTCAAGCTTACCTCTCAGAACTTTCTTCCCCATCTCAACCTTACATTCTCTCCCTGCAACCAACCTTACATTCTCTCCCTGCAACCTGCCGTGCTTCTGCTCATTTCCTGTCCATAAAATGTTTTCTTCTTCAAGCAGCCACCCAGCTGCCACCTTCTGGGTCAGACTTCCCCAGAATTCCCCTGGGCAGAATGAGCAGCTCTCGCCTTCAGTGGAAGGCCTGGTATCCTCATTAAGTGCTCCTGGCAAACTCAAATGCGTCGAAAGTCTGGCAAGTGGTGATTGTGGCTGGACATCGGCCAACTAATGGAGCTAGGCTGGAATCCGTACAGGTTAGGAGAGCAACCATGAACACACGGCCGGTACAGGAAATCCCCAAATTCTATTAATTGTGGGGCAAGTTCCTGGAGATATTTTGGTAATGTATTCCTGAAGTTCGGAATTTCATAATTGCACTTCTGTTAAAGGGAGCTTATTTGCTTCAAATGCAGGAAACCTAACAAAAACTATGTATGTTTGTTTGTTTGTTTTAAGCCTCACAGATAGACCAGCAATGTAACATTGGTGTTAGTTATTGATTTTCCAAAAATGTCTGGGTCTTCTCTGATATGCTTGCAAATCTTTCTGAGATATCCTAATCCTTATTAAGATTTTTGAAGCAAATGTTTATTAGGGAAACTGTATTAAAGTAATAAATTCACCAGATGTAATCTTAGTTTACATTTTGCTACCACCACCTAATCTTTTAATTTATAGAAACTGAAAATGATACGGATGCTTTACATATATATTGCATTTTAAATACCTGGCAATATAGGCGTCTGGGTTCATTTGAAACCCAAATGAGCGTTACGTTCATTTCCTGTGAACTCCAAATCCATCATCGTGTTGCCCTCCCCCTTCTGAATGTAAAGGAAATAAAGCCAAGCAGATTGGGTAGAGCCTCCCACCCCCAGCCTCCACTACCTGTCCGGTTTCCCCAGAGAACCACGAAGGGCGGGTGCCGTCCTCAGAGCCAGAAAGCTGCACGCTGCTCCACAGTGCGTCAAGGAAAGGGAGAAAGCCCTTGCCCGTTGGAAACGACAGCTGAGAAAGGGAGAGGTCGCCAGCCGGTCCTTGCTCGCCTTCCGGAGACAGGAAGGAGAACCTAGAGGAGACGGGGATGTGTCTCAGGGGCCTGCACTGGAATGAGTTGCTGACCCACCTTTCTCCCCTCTCACGTCTGCCCCTCCCCCCCGAGGTGCTGCCTTGGGCTAAGAAGCCTTCCGTAGAAGCCTTTTCTATGGCCTCTGGAATCCTCCGTCCAACTACAGCCTGGAGCACTGGCGGGCGTTTCTGAATACGCTTTCCTACTGAAATGTTCTGCTCAGCCATTAGGTTCCATAGTGTAATTAGGACTCCCTTTCAGGTACAGTTTGGATTAGGGAGGCCTTTCAGGCCTGAACTGGGAACCGCCACGCAAAGACTATTTCTGTGAGATACTTACAAAGGATGCCCTACAAGCCGCCATCTTACAAGTGGACTTTTTAGCTTGCACCTAAGTTTGAGTTGAGGTAGCCCGTAAAAAATGTCAGGTTGGCAATGTATAACAGTAACTAAACAACAATAATTACAACTACCCTTTTTATAAACGAACAACAACAACAAACAAACAAAAAACCCACCTCCCGTGTAACTGGCAAGAGCTGTAAATACACACCATGTCTGGTTTTTGTGGATGGATGAAAAACTCATCTCACCTTCTATGGTCCCTTCTTGACCTGAGCTGACAATAATGCCATAATAATACATAACTTCCATATAATGAGTGCTTGGAAGGTCTCAGACGCTGGGCTGTGTTCTTTATATCTAGTTTCTGTAATTCTGACATCCCTATAAGGTTGATGGCATCCCCCGCCTCGCAGACTAGAAACTCAAGAATCAGAAAGCTTAGGAAGCGTGCCCAAGGCCACATGACTAGTATGTGGACGAGGCTGAAATTCTAACTGGAGTCCTCCTGACTCCAAAGCTGTTATGCTGTGTTCTGTGATACATTTGTTCTTCTCTCATTTCCATTGTCTCATTGGACAATTTTTCATAAACAAACCTCTGCTTATGTTTATCTTGAAAAAATTCAGCTGTTTGATAGATTGTGAAAATTAATCCTGCAGATAAGATACTTCTGTCGTAAGTCTTTATTATTTCGTCTCCTAGAATTTTGTGGGTTTTTTTTTTTTTTTCATTCTTCTAGGTACCTAGAATGTAGTGCTTACTTTGTTTTAAATATTTAGTGACTATCTACTATATGCCAGTGAAACTCTTGGGGTAGAGACCATCCTGGGCCTTGCTTCATCTTGCCTTTGGAGCAAGAAGGGCAGAGAACTACCAGACTTCTTCAGAGAAGAGGCCCTGGGGAAGGCAGAAAGCTCAGGCCTCAATCCCGGGCCCCCAGGGGATATGTTTTCATAAACAGGGTGGGCCCACAAATTAATGAAATAAGAAACCACTGAGCCAAGAACAAGAAGGAGTGAATGCATGGTAGTTAGGTAAACAACGGTATAAATCCACATATTACTATTAGTCGAGCACAAAATGAACTCTTTTAGGAACTTTATGTTTCGCATCTGTGTTGAATTGAGACTCATGTTACAGCGCTTTCCCATTAGTCAGAAATAGTAACTTTCCATCAGTAGCACTTGAGCATTTACCTTAGGGACTTTGCAATAGTTGTCTCTGAGGTGACCATTATTTTCCTCTTGAATTTTATGAAACCGGTTTTGTGAGTGAACTCACCACCCTATGGAGTTGAAAACATTTTTACAAATTTAAAAACCTTTTCTCCAAACTTTCTTGGGAAAGTTTTCAAATGTACAGATGGCATAACGAATACCTGAATATATTCACCTAGAACAGGGCCAGTGGACTGCAGCCTGTGGGCCAGATCCAGCGCAATGTCTGCTTTTGTAAATGAAGTATATACGATGGGGACAACTTCCATTCATTTGTGTATTTTTCTGGCTACAGTGACAGAGTTGAGTCATTTTGACAGAGACCACCACGGGCCCACAAAGCCATATTTCCTATCTAGCACTTTACAGAAAAAAAAATTGCTGACCTTTAAGATCTAGATTCAGCAGTTGTTAATATTTTGCGATATTTGCTTTATTTCTTTCTCCATAAGAAGCAGATATCATTCTCTCTCTCTCTCTCTCCAGTGCATGCACATATACATGCACACACATTTTTTTCTTGAACCATTTGAAATTGTGTTATAGATGTGATAACTTATCCCTAAATAATTCATGTATTTGCCCCAAAATAAAGGCATTCCCTCATATAACCACAATACCATCATCATCATGTCTAAGAAAATTAACATTCATCCAGTAATATTATCCAACAACAGTCCACATTTAAATTGGACTTTCATGGCCTTATTTATTTTTCCTTTTTGGATCTAGGATCCAATCAGAGGTCACACATTACATTTGGTTATCATGTGTCTAATCTCTAATTTTTGTTTTATCACATTGACTTTTTTGAAGAGTCCTTTAGAAACTTCTTTTGATGCCTAAGTCGTAATGAGTTTGCAATACTATGCTAGTAAGAGCTAAATGGAATAGTCGTGGTAAGTCGGTATCTTCACTTCTTCTTTCCCAGGATGGAGACCCAGTTGTGTTGCTTGGCTTCTGAAGCTAAGACACTGAGATGTTAGTTTTGCTTGGAGTTGTAAATGTGGAAAAAGCTCAGTGTGAAGAGTAAGGCAGATGGGAATTTGCAGGATGCATTTTAGGTAGTTAAAGGCACAGCCCTCCCCTCCTGCTGTGGTCGCTGCCCCTTTTAGCTCTCGGCTGGATGGGCTCTTCCTTCTGGCTTTTCTCCTGACTGGGGTCTGGCTCCCTTCCAGTGTCATGAGATTGCAGCATGGAGCTGGAAGGAGACCTGACGTGATTGAAATCTCCCAGCCCAAAATGTTCTGCCTGGCTGGCAGCGCAATGCTTCTGTGTTTGCAGTCTGTGTGCTGAAGATAGCGTGGCGCTCAGGGACGCATCCGGGAATGCACATGGGAACAGCACCTGCTTGCCTTTCTTGAGAATCTGACCTGCCACAGTCATGCGCCTCTGATGGGCCCACATTGTGGTCACAGGTCTGGTCCTTTAAACGGGGTCCCAAATGATTCCTAGAGAATTCTGGGACCCATCCTTTGCTTTCACCTGGGTAAGAAGCCCTTGGAGCTTATAGACTGACCAGAAAGAGAGTTGCATGCCTAGAAAAGACTCACGTGAACACCTACAAACCTCTAGAGATGGGAGGGAAAATAGAAAAACTCCAAGGAGAAACTGGATAATTTTAAAACATGCGAAGTAATTGGAGGGGAGACTATGAAGGGTGTGGGTGACTTCAGACTCTTATCAGCTCACTGTTAGTCCATAAGAGGTCTTGTGAATGACACAGATCTTGTGAGTGATGGCACTTCTTACCTACTGAAAAAATCCAGGGCACAGGAAAGAAAACATTCCGGGTGGGCCATCCTCCATGGGGGGAAGTGAGATTTAAGCATCTCCCCATTGGTCTCCCTGTCTCCTGCCTTGTTCCTCTTAAGTCCTTCCTTCACACTATCTACCTCCCTCCAGGCCTACCCCCAGCAATCTACTTCTGCTGCAGACCTGGGCATTTACTTCTCAGATCACAACCCCTCTGTGACTTCCACAGCCTGCCTTCCATGGCCTTCAAGGCCCCCATGATCAGCCCCTGACCCCATAGCCTCATCTTCCTTTGGTACCTTGAATTCCTCATATACCCCATGTTGTTTTACACCTGCATCTTTTACCGGCTGTGTGGCCTTAATGATGCTTCATTGTTCTGTGTCTCAACTGCTCATCTGTAAAATGAGGCTGATAATAGAACCTACCTCATAAGTTTGGGCAGGAATTAAGTGAGTTAATATATATAAAATTCTTGGAAGAATGCTTGGCATATAATAAGGGCTATATAAAGGTTAGCAACTTATTGCTATTACTCTTGTTATTTTGAGCCTGGATGTATTAATTTTTTATTGCTGCATAAAAAATTACTGTAAACTTAGCATCTTCAATCAACACCCACTGATTATCTTAGTTTCTGTAATTAGAAGCATGGCGTGACTGAATTCTTGTCTCACAGTGCTGAAATCGAGGTGTTGGCAGGGGCTGAAGTCTAAGCTGAGCTTCTTCCGAAGCCTCTTCCAAGCTCATGTGGTTGCTGACAGAAGGTATCTCCTTGCAGCTCCAGAACTCATGACCAGCAGGAACTCTGACCTTACCTTCTTTGAAAAGCTCCCCCCACTAGGTCAGGCGCAGTCAAGTCATCTCTCTTTTGATCAACTCAGAGTCACTGGTTAATGGCCCAACCACAGAGTGAAAATCCATCGTTTGCACAGGTTCCACTGGCGCTCAAGGGGAGGTGGTCATACAGGGTGTGTCCACCAGGGGCTGAGATTCTTGGGGACCATCTTAGAATCCTGCCTATGCACTGGTCATTGGGAAATACTATGGTTTTTGTTCGCTTTGTTAAATGGCACCTGGGTGAATATATGATTTACGTAAATTACCACCACCATGATTTCGGATTTTTATAGCATCTTTCTTAGAGCATTTAGATTCACCTTGATCTGGCTCCTGGCACCAGCCTTCATTATTCCTTCCCTACAGTTTGAACTACCTGATAGGGCCAGTTAGCCCTTCAGAAGTCTTTTAGGAAGAGGATAATTGGAGACTTATAACTGATGAACCTGCTGCTAACATCCTAGAGTTCCAAAAAATGACTCACAATTTGCAATCCCTTCCAGAGCCATTTGTTTTTTCTTAATGACTCCCAGCAGATGAAGACCAGAACCCTCCTAAGTTGTCCATTGTGTCTGCTACTCAAAGTAAACTTGTACCTGCTAAAGAAATTTGTCACCATGAGGAGCGTCTTTGACATTATTTTCAAAAGCTTTCCTTGCCCCCTCTTTTTTACCTTTCCCCCTCTTTTTTACCTTTCCAATTATGTCTAGATCCCTCCCCCCCATTTAATTCGGTTTATCGTCCACGAAGAGGTATTATTGGTCAAAACCCATTGATAAAGCATGTATTTTTAAAAAATTTTTATTGGAGTATAGTTGATGTACAATGTTGTGTTAGTTTCAGGTGTACAGCAAAGTGAATCAGTTATACATATACATATATCCACTCTTTTTGAGATTCTTTTCCCATATAGGCCATTACAGACTACTGAGTAGAGTTCCCTGCGCTATACAGTAGGTCCTTATTAGTTATCTGTGTTTTACATAGTAGTGTTTATATGTCAATCCCAATCTCCCAATTATCCCTCCCCTCCCCTTATCCCCTGGTAGCCGTAGTTTGTTTTCTACATCTGTAACTGTATTTCTGTTTTGTAGATAAGTTCATTTGTACCCTTTTTTTTAGATCAGGATATATTTTTGAAGATCAATTAAAAAGAAAAATTTGTTGAAGATGACACTTGGTTAGTAAAACCTACTTTTTAAAAAAATATCCGTTTTTGAACCAGATTCTAGGCAATAAGACATGGACAAAACTTTGACGCAATTGGGAATTCCTGGGTTTTGAGTACTATTCCCCTAAATTGCTAAGTTCCACCTTTCAACAGTATTTAACTTACAGTTTTATACAAATGTGAAAAGATAAAGGGAAAAAATGAATTTGACATAGCTGTGGGATTAGAAGTTTGAAGTGTCTATTTACTCCAGCATTTCCTAATGAGGTATGACTTTATTATCCAACAGGCCATTGACTCACACCTGACTCTCACTGCCTTAATGACTGACAGCCCTCCAGTAATTTGGACTATTAAAGAGGAAAGGCTGGTTCATAAAATAATATAAAATAATATAGACTTGGATTTCTTTTCTTCCTTCCAGGACAATATAATATTATTCTTGAGAGGTTGCAAAGAGCTCGGCCTTAAAGAATCTCAACTCTTTGACCCGAGTGACCTACAGGATACGTCCAACAGAGTAACAGTCAAGTAAGTAATGCATGATTTATGTTCAAGGGAAACCCATTTATGGTTTGACTTACAGTTTTGTGATGATGTTGTAAGGTCTAAGAGGCAGCGGATTGGGCATGCCTAATAAAATTAAAATGTAAAGGTAAAAATCTAGCTTTCAAAACAAGCTGCATTGTCCTTCCCTTGTGTACAGCTTTCATTCTGAACAAACATAATTTTTTTAATGCAAAAATCATGCATATAGAGTTAGAAATTTAGAGAAAGGGAGGAAAATGTTAGGTGAAACTTAACAGAGGGAGAGGCAAGGAAGAAATATGCACCCATCTGTTTGGGTTAGACAAAAAGCTTTTCCTGGCTCCAATTGGGCATATGAATAGGCTTTTGGAAGGCTGCAAACTCTGTAAACAGATCTGAACTTGTTTATTATGCAAAGAAGGCAATAAATTATGGAAAAATCTCTTCTTCATTTACATTTGTAACTGTTTTCTCATATGTGTCAGTGATCAAATTCTTTGAAGATGGATCATTGGCCATTTGGCTATCGTTGACTGTATCTACTCAGTGAGCCATGTTTGGGGCCAAAGAATTCTTGGGAAAGAATGTTATAGTAAAAGAAAAGGCAATGTGCTTCTCTGTAAAGAAACAGTGCCTGAGCAGAGTGATGAGAAGAAAAGTCCTTTTGAGATGATAGAGGTAACTTCCCTGTAGTTTAAAAGTTCTTTAGACTCTACCAAATTCATATAAAACATTTTCCAAATTAGTCAAACAGTATTTGGCATTAATATGCTTTAATAATAAGCTTAATTACATAGATAGCATCTTTGGATTGGCTATACTTCTACTGTTGATTACTTTTGGGTCATTTTATCATAGAAGAACAGAAAAGAAAAAGAAACCAAAACTCAGAGCTGTTAATTTTTTGCTATTCGCCAAGACTGGCTTTTTTTTAATGATGGGGGAAAATAACTGGGAACAAAATGGAAACTACTAAATGAAATCAAGTTGTAGTTTATATTGGGTTTTATGATTTATGACTGGGAATAAGGGAGAATTCGCATGATTGATTATATAGAAATCACTTCTCTGTTGTCAATGTGCCTTTTCTTTTTTTGAAGTACAGTTAGCATAAAGTACTATATTAGTTTCAGGTGTACAACATAAGCATTCCGTATTTGTATATATTGCAAAATGTTTACCACAATAAGTCTAGTTAACATCTGTCACCATATAGTTTATGTTTCTTGTGATGAGAACTTCTAAGACCTACTCTCTTAGCAACTCTTTTAGCAACTTTCTTAGCAACTTTCAAATGTGCAGTACAGTGTTATTAACTATAGTTGTCATGCTGTACATGACATCCGCAGGACTTATTTATTTTATAACTGGAAGTTGGTACCTTTTGACCTCTCTTTAATACTTCTCATGGAAAATTTTTAGTTAAGGGCAAAAATACAGAATAAAAATGATGATATTTGAATATGGAGACCACCATAAACCTCATTTTAGTCCTCACATGCTCTATTTATTTCTGTACCTAAACCCAGTCTCTATAAATCATTATTCATTTTAGGAAATTGTTTCAGGTTCTGCCTCATCTCACATTCGTAGTTTCACCTGGGTGGCAAGTGACCAGAAACAATAGTAACTGTGTGACATGGTAGGTAATCATTAGTCACACACGCACTGCTTAGAGGGTGAAGGAAAGTTCACTTGGACACTGTTGGCAGCTGCATTTGTTGTTTTTTTTTTTTTTTTTTGAGTCATTCTAAATCAATATGTTACTAAACCGGGAGAATTCTGAGACTGAATGGTTTTAGAAATTCGGAACTCGCATCACGTTATTGCTTTTCTACAAAACTGTGGGCATCAGGAAATCCAGCATCTACCCCTACATCTGCTACCCCCTAGGTCTATAATCTGAGGCAAGCTCCCTTGCTTCAGTAGGGCTCAGTGTCTTCACCTATAAAATGGAATTGGACAGAATGTTCTTTCAGGTATGATTCTAGCTAAAGCTTGCTCAGTGCAGATCTGGGAAGAGAGTTCAACCAACTTCTCAAGAAAGAGACTGTAGTTCAAAGGCACAGAAAGCAACCTAAAGGAAAAAAAGTCACTTAGACCAGTGGCACACAGACAGTCACTTCTCAGTTCCTGGACCATCTTCCCCTTTTCCTGTTCTTTTCTCTGTTCTTTCATCTTTCTCTCTGCTTCTTTTCTCTGTCTCCTTCTCTTCCCTATGCTTCCCTTCCCTTCTTTAGCAGGTCTTTCCATCTATGCCCCATTTTTGCATTTCTTCCCCTCATTTTCTTCCCTTTTAAGTTTTTCCTTCGCTTGAGATTATTATTTTTATTAAGCAACACTTGCCTACCACCTTCCCCTATGACTATCATTTTTTATTCATTCAACAAAGATCTGCTGAGCAGCTACTATGTGTCTGATACTTTCCAGTCACTAGAGAACAGGCCCCCCTGTTCACAGGGAGTTTATACCCTGTGTCAGGAAATGAGAAGTAAATAAGTAAATTTTTAAAAGTTGTAGGGAGTGATAAGTGCTGAGAAGAAAATAAAATAATAAAAAAAAAAAAGATGGTGTAAAAGATAGTGACCATGGCAACATATACATATATCAAATCACTGTGTTGCATACCTTAAGCTTATATAACGTTTTATATCAGTTATATCTCAACAAAACAGGGGAGAAACAAACAAGAAAGGTGGTCAAGAATGGTCTCTCTAAAGACGTGGCATTTCAGCTGAGGGCTGAGACATGAACGGGAAGCAAGAGCCAGCCATGCAAAGATCTACAGGGTATTCAGGGCAGAGGAATCAGGTAGAAAGGCTGGGGAAGAGAAACAAACTTGAGGTCTAGAAAGAGAGAGAAAAGTGGCCAGCCAGTGTGGTAGGAGGGTAATGAGCATGGATGAGCGTGGTGGGAGGGGAGGTCCATAAATTTGTAGGTTGTTGAATTTGGAATAATTACGGAGTAAATATTTTTATTTCATTGTATGAATATTTAGAAGCACATAAAGAACTTTATATTAAAATTCTGTCATAAATTCATTTCTGGTACTTGGAAATTCTTTTCTAGTATTAGGGAAGGTTAGGGCATGGAATGAGCTATCTGCTTCACAACTTTTCTGTAAGTGAGGCTGGTTTAACTTGGCACTGTCCAAGGGACATTTGTAACATTTGTAGATTTCGTAGCTATGGTAGATGAAAGTAGAACTGCTATCTTTTTCTGCTTTCCGCTCTGAAAGTTGAGTCGAACATTAGCAGAAATGGAGAACCTTCTATTGACACCAGCTAATAGTGGAAGCAATAGTTAGAGCGGTAGATCCCAAAGAGGAAATTTTGATGCTTTTTGAAATTGTCTTTTAAAAAAAGACTCTTTAGATTAGCACTCATTGTGGGTAATTTTTCTTACTTTTTTTTTTTTATTGAGAAGTAACTGGAGTAGACTCTAAAGAAAGAAAGAGGGAAAGCCTGCAAATGATTAGTGTGTGTGTAATTTCGTGAACTCTACCTGTAATGGGTGCCAGACGACCTTGATGGGAAGCAGAACCCGGAAGGGCATGCAGCAAACATCATTCCAGGGAATCGCAGCAATTGGATGAAAATGAGGAAGGCCTTTGGATTGCTCCCAAGGATGTCTCTGAAAAATTTGGAAGCATTTTCACATACTTGGTTGTTACGTGGAAGTCATTCAAACAAATATTTTGTGAGCTCCTACTGTGTGCCAAGCGTGATGGTTTTTTTTAGAACTGGGTGACAATTTTCGTCAAAAAACAGTCATTGTCAGTGTAGAAAAAGTCTCATGTTCCCTGTCCTTAAGTTGTTTTTCACAAAAATTTCAAATCTTTCATAGATTTTTGTTTGTTTTCATCTGGTTTTGTTGTTGTTATTGTTGCTGTTAAATTTTTAAAAATCCTAGCAAACATCTGAGCAGATAATGACATATCATTCTTTCTGTTAATAGGGGGCAATATGAAAACATGCTGTTAATCAAATCTTAATCACATTGGACCACTGCTTCTTACCATCAAAGTCTCTGTTGGTGGTTTATCTCCTTAGTATAGACTATGTTGTTTTCTGTTCCCTCAAATCGCAGTTCACTTAAAAGTGTGCATCTGTTCTTTAATATGTACTTTGGGTCAGAATCTGCAGCAAGAAGGTAATTGGGATCTAAATATCTGAAGGAATTCTTGACTAGTTTATATAATAGCATTACATTCTCCCTCCCCACCCCACCCTCCACTGAAGTTCTGTGGAAAAGAGAAATGTAGCATTTGTTTTACTAGTATTTATTTGTTGACATGTTAAGGAAACTTGGGGAAAATTTGGGAGAAATTTTTACATTTCACTATATGAATACTTGGAAACTACTACCAAGTAGCTTTCTTTGTTTATCATTTGAGAATAAACATTTATGTATGTTTAAGCATGCATGTGTGTATATTTGAACATAGCATGCATATTTTCCTGCTTATGGCTAACTCCCAACACTGATTTATGTCCATAGCAGAACAGAACAAATATTTGGATAGTATTGCCTCTTTTACATATATTGTCAGGTCTATTTAATTAAGTAAGGTTTTAGACCTTCTTTAAAAGTACTTGTGTAAAGAAGATTTTGCAAGTGCAGTCAGATTTCAATTTGACAGTGATATATAACTAAGGCAAAATTTTACTTTAACAGTTAAGCTTTGAGTATACAAATATAAACAGTCCTAGTTTTAAGTGGAATTCTTCATTTTCCAGATGTTACAAAGCATTTATCTGTCCATGGTGTACTGTGGGACTTTAATCCCACCTTATCCTTCTGTGTTTTGTTTTCTAAGTAATTTTATTTAGTACCTGAAATCACTAATCATAGACCTTAAAATAATATATTCTGTGGGTTTCATTCTGTTTGTTAGCTTCCAAGTATATCTTAAAGGTGTTGAAGGGAAGATTACAGTGAAGAAACTGATCATATTTTCTTTTCCTTTTTCCTAATTAGGAGCCTTGACTATAGCAGGAAGCTGAAAAATGTAAGTTTTAATTTCACTTTCCAAACTTTTTCCCTTCTAACTTTGATGGTTCGAGTATAAAATTTAGCTCATAAGTTCCATGTCTCTTGAATGCCTTGCTAGAAAGCATCTTTCTTAGGAAACAATTGTATGTGCCTCTGGTAGAATAATTAAAGACTGTGATAGAAATAAAAATGGTAGATTTGGGAAGGAGGTGTCTCTTTAATTAGATAAGGGCTCAATCCAGAAATAAATGAATGAAAGCTTGCACTCCATTTGTAATTTAGTTTCTTAAGCACAAAATAATCTGTCTCAGCACTGACATTACTTCCTTGCGGTTGGTAGACACAGATGGGATTATTAAATTAAGCAGTTGAGCAAGTTGTTTTGGGGAAAAGATTAGCATAATATAAATAGTGTTGACTGCGGTGAGCCTGTACCTTTTGTGGTTTTTTTCCTATTGATCTTTTGAGTTTTTTATTAGTACCTTTCAGAATCGACTTTTTTAGGGTTAGATCTTATTTTCCAAAGGCAAGCATGTTAGTGCTCTTTTAGTTTAAGTTTAGACTGAAGAACGTAAGAAATGACCTTCTGTATATAAAATGTTTAAATTGGTTGTGACCGCACCCCTCCTTTTAAAAAAATCTCCAGGGTGCCATTATATTTGCTTGACATTCTCATTCTTATCTCCTTTTCCTTCTTCTATAAAACCAGGGATATATGACATTTTTCATCATACAATTTTAAGCAGAAACCCCATAATCTAAAACACGACACAGTTCTATCTTCTGTTCTCCTATGACACTTTCCAAGAGAGCCTCATACTCTTAGCACACGGTAGCTGTTTTATTGGTCCTCGTTCATGTCCTGACATTTGCAGTGGTCTGTTCTCTGGAAATTTATTTGTAAGCAATCATTTGAAAAAGAACTTCTGGAAGTTTTGAAGTATACCTAAAGTAACATTTTTCCCACAGAGGGAGATAACCAAATCACATCATAGCAAAGATGCACATAACCATATTTGGGGCCTGTTGCCATCTGGAAACATGTACACGTATCACATTGTCCAAAGCATTTTTTGGCTTAGCAAGTAGAGGGAAGTACAATGAGTACTTCCCAGCCTAGTTAAAGCAATAAGACCAAATGTGAAAACAAGATAATAGTCTTAGCTTTTCCATAGGCTTCAGATCCTCATAATTCAGTTTTAAGGAATTCATCTTCAGCAGACCCCTGCTGGGTTCTGTAGGAAAGTCAATGTAAAGAGCCTTTGCTTTTGTGGACAGTTTCTTTGGAAAGATAGAACAAAATCAACTTAGGACTGTAGTTTCAGGCCAGTGAATATTCATAGACATTCCTTAAACATCCGAGGTTGTTAATTGGCAGTAGCCTTGTCCAGGCTAAAAATTTCCCATCTCAGATTAATAGGAATCTAACCGTACCCCAGAGCTAGGGATCTGCAGATTGCATCCTTCATTACATTGCTGTCTTCTGACTTTAATTAGATATATTGTGTTGATCTTGTGCTGGAAACCACTAATTAACCTTTATCGCTCCTTTGAAACATTTTTGCCAGTGGTCTTAGCAGGACCTCTGTGTCTGCAAGTAGAAATTATGGGTCTTTAAAAGCACCTCTCTCAAAAGGAGTTGACATCCTGTTTCATTGCTTGTCTGGGGAAAGACTCCGGAGTTTCTGAAAAAATTTTGCTTCCTGATTTTAAAACCCTCATGACATGAAAATAATTTTGGAGGATTTATTTTTCCTTTTTGCTGTCTTATAGATCACATTCTCACAACTAAATTCTTCCTAAAACTGGAGTCTTATTTTAACTACTGAATCATGTTTGTGTTGATCGATGCAACATTGGGTTCTTATTAAAATGATTTTACCTAGAATGGATACCTCATGGATGGTGGTTTTTATAAATTAATGTTGCACATTTCTCCTCCTGCTTTCCTGTTTAGGGAGCATTACTGATTCCTTAGTTTGAAAGTCATTCTTTGTGCGGGGTTCTGTTTCACAGGTACTAGTGACTATATACTGGCTGGGCAAAGCAGCAAATAGCTGTGCGTCTTACAGCGGGACAACGCTGAACCTGAAGGAGTTCGAAGGCTTGCTGGCTCAGATGAGAAAGGTAACTTGACTTTTCTTCTTCATCCCATGAGGTTTAGACATGGTGAAAAGGCAACACATTTGCTAGGTTTTAAGATCTTTACAGTTCCACGTGGTAAAATTGCACAGGCCAAAGATGTCATGCACTTGAAAAAATGACCTCTTGTCTTACCAATGACATCTTTGCCTCATACACTTCACGCCTACCTGAACTTTTATTCCCTTCTGAGAATGGGAGATCTGAGCTCTATCCAATTTTAATTCCAAAAGAGCAAGTTCAATCTGTCAGTATGTGACTTTGGATACCAAAGAGTTCAGTGCTTATTTTCTTGGGGGAATAATGCCTGAATTAAACAATACAGTATTATACAAAAATGAAGACTTGCTCTGCACTTTCATCCCAAAGGTCATTTCACTTACCCGTCAGGGCCTTGGTGTGGGTGAGGTAACGTCAGCCAAGTTCTTGCCTGGGTATCCACTCTGGATGGGCTCTGAAAAATTAGATGCCTTCTCTGCTAAGATGCATATTTTATGACCATTGCATTTGAATGACCTGGAAATTTGAAAAGTATGTTTTGTAATAGTCAAAGCTTTATTTGTGTATTTAATTATGGGAAAGACTGACCTAAGGTAGGAATTTGTCCAAGAAACAGTGGAATGTTTTGTGTGTGGCTGCCTATGTGGTCCTTTTTAAGATTCAGCAGTATACATTAACTCACCCGGAGTACTAGCATATAGTATTAGCCAGGAGCAGCCCCACCCAACAGGCCTGAGTGAATATGTAAGGCTCATTTGTAATCAGTAGCATGCATCCATGGGTTTTGGATAAGGCCTTAGTGCAGCATGTATAATTAAGGCCTTCTTCTTCCCCTTTTCTCTAACATGCAAACTAAATGCACTAATGAGACCTCGTTGAGAGACATTCTGTATTTTACAGTTTTTCTTTTAATACTGAAAACAAAAATTTGCTCCAACTTTCTGATGATTTATTCTTTTTTTCCTTAAAGCTAGTAGTTCTAATAGTTCATTGCGTTTGGCTAGAACCAGGCTGGCTCATGTATGTATAAATGGATAAAGCTTTCATATTGGTCATAACGCATATAAACAAAGTCCTTTAAGCTAAATTCCTTGAAAAAGAAAATAAACACACCACGCAATCAAACACGACACATTGTTTCTGAGTCTTAACTCTTGTTTGTTCTTTAATTTTTCATCTTGCTCAATAAAGTTAAAGATACTTAGGGAAAATACAAAGGTAAGTTTCAGTCTGAATTTGTGAAATCTAAATATCTGTTGGTTTCATGTTAGATTTAGATTTGAACTTGGATAATGATAGATGGATTATCTGTAAGAGCTCTGCCTCATAGTTTCCCTGCTGGTTTCCTTGGAATCTGATTTCTTCTCATTATTGATGTTTCTTATCACTAGTCCAGCTTCTCGATAATCTGAGCAGCTATTGGTCTCTGCAGCTCTCTTAACTTCCCTTTCTATTGAGACAGTTAGTTACTAACAACTGCCTTGAAATGACCTGGTGTTGTGAACAGCTGTTACCTTTTTTAATGAATATAGACAACATCACAGAATACGAGGGAGAAGTTAGTATCACTGGACAAAGCATGACTTAACTAAAAGTGGCCAGCTGTGGTGCTGCCATATCTCTATATAAAGTAGAGAGTAATTGACCTGAACGTCACAGGTCTATCCAATGTCTGGAAATAGTAGATTTATCTAGAGTGTATGTTATCTCATTTTATCAATTAAGATTGAGTTTGGCTGGGAAATGCAGAAAACTCTCCCAGTGGCTTAAATAAGATAGAGTTTTATATCAAATTCACATAAATAAGGTCTGGACATGTGCAGTCCAGGGCTGGTGTGGGGGACCCATGACCATCAGGGGCCCAGGCTCCTTCTGTCTTTTTACTCCACTGTCCCCTACTCATGGCCACTGACCTGCTAGTCCAAGATGGCTGCACAAGCTTTAGCCTTCACGTCCACCTTTGAGCCAGGAGAAAGGAGGGATGAGGAGAAGAAAAGCCTGTGCCTTCCTTTAAACACACTTCTGGCAAGTCATGCCCTACACCTCTGCTCACATCCTATTGACTTGAACTTGGTCACGTATCCATACCTAGCTGCAAGGAAAGACTTGGGGAAAGTAGATTTTATTTCATCTAAAAACTGTGTGTATTTTCACTGGAGAAGAAATGGGAAACAGATATTGAGAGACAACTAGAATCTCTTCTGCACATACACAGGCTGAAATAAATTTGAAGTTAAAAGCTTTTCTTTCACAAAAGAAGCTAGCCTGAAATTTTTTAATATTCATTTTTTTTCTAGTGGTAGAAATGTGCATAAAAATGATTAACTGTGGTACAACTCTTAAGTTCTGTAGTGCAGGGAACACATGTAGAGCCCTTAACATACGCATCTGACACATAGTAGGTGTTCATAGTAGGGTGCTATTGCTATAGACAATAAAGGTCTCTGAAAGCATAGTGACAGTGGCCTTTCACTGGGCCTGGATATGTCAGAGAAAGTCTCCCAAAGGAAGGGACACTTAAGCCTAACGAAGGGGAATTACTATGAGAATAGGGAGATTAAAGGGAGAACTGTGGGAACAAGGGTGGCCCTAGAGATCTCAGGGCCTGCAACTGGAAAGTCAACATTCTAGGTTCTTCTTCTCTCTTTCTTTCTCTCATCTCTTCCTGTCTCTCCTTGAATTCATCCTCTCCTCTCGTAGGCAAACATTCATAGCAGAGACCATGGCCAACAGCATCCCCAGGATTATCTGCTTCTAGCTCCTTACCCAGAAAGGCAAGGAATTCTTCTCCCTGGCCCCAGCTGTAAAATTCCTAGGGCGTACTCTGGTCCAGCGTGAGTCCTATTTCTGAACCAGTCAGTGTGACCCCAGGCAAGGGGCACCATGATTGGCCGAAGCCACTACTGTTTTAGGAGGTGAGGGATGCTACCAGAACAAGGGGATAAGGTGGGGGGGAGTTTGATGCGCAGACACATTTAAGACTTTGGCCTAGAGCAGCAAGTACCATCAACTTCTCTTCCCTTAACCTGCTTTATTTTTTCATGATACTTGCCATTCAACTTTGTATTCATTTATCGGTTTTTCTGTTTGTTTTCTGTCCTCCTTGCTAGAGCATAAGGCGCATGAGGACTGGATATTTATCAGATTTGCATAACATTGTGTCCCCAGCACTGAGACAGTGCTTGGCACATAGAAGATGCTCAGTCAATATCTATGGAATGAATTTCTTCCCCAACCAGAGTGTGGTGGGTGGAGAGGGCTCATCACGCTGGAAAAGTAGAACCTAAAACCCTCCAGAATAGGATTTAACCACCTTATAAATCACAAAGGAAGCAGAAAATGGTGAGTGGTAAAACAGAGGCATATGGAATTTCTCAGATACCATAAGTCATTCACCAACTGTAGCTGGTTCTCATTATTTCCAACAAAGGAGGAGAAGAAGAGGACAGATGAGTGAAATAATCCAAAAATATCGTGGACGCTAATCATTCACACCCCATTCATTAACACACTTTTACTAGAATGACCAGCAGTTAGCACAATGGACAGATTTGAGTCTTATCCCTCTTTCCCTGACGTGCTCTCTGTAGAGGAGATGCTGCTACTGGGCTCTAGATGGATAGCGTAGATGATGTCATAGACCCAAGAATGGAGCATGTAGACTGTGCTGGCCTTTGTGCTGGTTCATACCTTCTAATCCCTCTTGCAAAGCTTGCCTTTGGGTGACTGGATGGAATCCAGTAAAATTGTTCATCCCGCTGATGTCTACATCCTTATTTCTGGCTAAAGAGCCAGCCGCTTGCTTTGCCTGAGGTTTCTAAGGGACCAGCTTGGCCAAGGATGGCCACAGGTGGCCTGGTTTTCACTTGTCAAACTGGCCCTGCCGTTCAGCTTCCAGGTGTCACTTGACCCAAGATTTCATTCTTGGCTTTTTATGAAGTCATGAACAGAACAGCCTTTCTGTTTTTCTTTCCCATAACTAGCTGTGAGAAAGCAGCTGAAGCTCCAAAAAGCATGTCAACTTTCTCTTTTTCCCTTTCTGTTCTCCTGTGGTATGTAGGACAGGGTGAGGGAGACATTTGGGTGTTTGGGGAAACTTTCCTGATATTATTTCCTTGAAAATCCAGTTTTGTAATTCTGCGCCAAGCAGCTTGTAAAATTGTTTCATTTCTAGATGTTACCAGTGGCTCAACTTCCTGAGTGTCTGCCCTCCCTGATGGGAAATAGGGCCCAAGACATCTAGTTATGGGACATAAATGGAGAAGGAGATAGAAGAGTATCAGTGTGTATATAAGATTACGTCCTTAACTGCATTTATGAATTTTGCATGATTCATTTATTGACATTTACATGCCAAATGAATACATAGTAGTGATTATGACATAGCTAGCATTTTTTGAGCTCTTATGCATTAGGCGTTTTTCTGAATGCTTTCCATATAGTAATACATTTTAACCCTCACAGCAATCCTGTGAGATAAATATCATTAGCTCCATTTTACAGATGAGAAAACTGAAATTGGGCAAGGTAAAATAACTTGCCCAAGGTCAAACAGCTGACAAGGGGTGGAGCCAGGATTTAAACTGTCAACAGAGCTCCTAAGACCATGCTTTTAACCTACTCTGAACTGTCTCTCTTTTGCAACATGTATAGATTGGTGATCTAGGCATAAACAGTGTTCAGTGAAGGGACATTATCCAGGTTGGCGTTATCCACAGAGTAAGCAGGCAGTAAGTGTCCAGCAGTTGGAGGAGGTGATGCTGATGGTGACAGCTGTAACTGTACCAAAGTTCATCAAACATTGTCAGGTTTTACCATTTGGTAGTGGGAGACAGAGTCCTATGTTGGAATCACAGCTTTGCTGACTACTGTGTGACCTCAGTCAAGTTACTCAACCTCTCTGATTCTTTTCTCTTCTATAAGATGGGGACAGTGCTAACCACATCATTGGGGAGTGGGTTTGGAGGATTAAATAATAGAGCACACGAAAAGCATCAAGTATAGCCCCAGACGCATAGCAAGTGTTCAGTAACCTTAGCCATTTAGCCTATTCTCAGTGGATAAATAATCCAAGATAATTACTTGCATTTCCAAAGAAATTAAATACAAAACCATATCCAATTTGGATGTATACTTTTCAGTTAGTCATGGGTTCTTTTTCCTGCCAGTCAGGCCTGGCTTTTATACAAGTCCTGGTTAACTTTTGACCTATGAGTAAACTACCTTAATTTCCATAAGTGGAATTTCTGCCTTCCTCTGGAGGGTCACGCTGTCTGTATTCACCCAGGACATCTGACAGCCTGTTCTTCAGGGGCACTAATCAGGTCCTCAGTGTGGCGGCTGCAGGGTGCCCCTCTCCATCCTGCCCTTCCCCTCTCTCTCGCTCCCTTCTCCTAATGCAAGGCCTGTGTGTGCCTTGTGAATTACAGCCACTCCGCCCCCCAGAGGGCCCCCCACCAGGGAGTGTGTCAGAGGATCTGGTTATAATTGATGCAGGCAGCCAGCAAAGGCACTTCCTAAAAGGCATTGGCTCTGGTGGGCATATTACTCAGTGTAGACAGTTTCCAAAATTGCTAACATGGAGACTATTCATTTATTTTTTCTTTTCTATGGGGAATGTGGAGGGGACCCGCCTGAGCATCCCAGGGAATCTGCAGTGGGACATTCCAGTCTTTGCGGATGTCATTCACAGCCCTGATTTTAAGCAGCAGTCTGGGAGAGATTAAATTGAGGTTTATCTTTGAGTGACCGGAGTTATTTCTGTTTTCGTCAGCTTGGACTCTTGTAATTAATGCTAAGACACTGGCAGGAACAAGGCTTTTATTATAATACGAGGGTGAGGATGGCTTTGACTGACCTTTCTTCTGCTGGAGTTTCAGTGTTTTAGTATGTGCTGCTTGCGCTGGAAAGAATTTATAATCACAGGCTGTCAAAGACAGCCATTGTTCTCACTGCTCTGAACATGTGGGTCAGCCACAAGTGCTTTCAGCTCCCCCAGCGCCAAGAGCTGGCCGAGAGCGAGAGCATGCCTGGATTCTTCCGAGGCATCAGGAAAAGCATTTTGCATATTTTTCACTGCCTTTTTTTTTTTTTTTTTTTAACTTTTTTGCCCCAGAAAGACAGCCCCCTTTCAGAGCAGGAATTTCCCTTCAAGGTAGCAGAAGATGGAAGCATGTTGCTCCGGGATTTTAGTGAACTGATTCTGCTGCAAAAACAAATGCTGTGTGCATTAGCCAGACAGCATAAACAGAAGCAGTTGTGCGGCTAAGCTAGGGGCTGGGTCCCAGGACAGACATGCAGTTATGGATCCCGAAAGACGGGTCAAGGTTAAGGTTTTAGTTTCTCATTTTCATTTTTATCTGTCATTGTATTCTTGTGAATCCAAACTTGATGATCTTTTATTCTCAATTCCTTGGATTTTTTTTTTTTCTAAACATTGTGGAGTATGAGATGCTTGGGGTTTTTTCTTTTTTTTCTTTTTTTAATATGTGTGATTTTCTGATTGAAAAAGTTGCATCAGGGGAAGGTTAAAGAATGAAGTGTTGTATAGATGATAATCAATTTGATAACTGATTGCCGTAGCCTTTCCAGACTCATTCTACATGTAGGATTTTTTGGAGACCACTGGAGACTGATTTTCCTGATATTTGTTGGCTCTATGTCTGTTGCTGTAATGTCTGTAATCCTTTCACTTTCTTCTTGAACAGGAGACTGATGACATTGAGAGCCCTAAACGTAGTATTCGAGACAGTGGCTACATCGACTGCTGGGACTCTGAACGCAGTGACTCCCTTTCTCCCCCTCGACACGGCAGAGATGATTCCTTCGACAGCCTGGATTCCTTCGGCTCCCGTTCCCGGCAGACACCTTCACCAGATGTAGTCCTCAGGGGAAGCAGTGATGGTAGGTTGGAGCCTTAATAAACTGCACATTTTAGAATCGAACGTTAACAAGAGCCTCCTTGTCACCGACCTAGAGATTGGCACTGGGAAGGTGGACTCCATATCCACTTTGCTGGAATCTGGTAACTCTAAACTGGTAGGAAAAAAAAAAATCTCAATGTTGTTTTTCATGGTCCTTAGAATTTTGGTTGGCCTTGCCAGCAGCTGGTTTGAACACTGCCTCAGTGAGCATATCTTCTGTTGGAAAATGTGTTACATCATTCCTCCCTGGGTCTCAGTGAATCAAGATGCTGTGCAGACCATTAGCTCATAAAGTGTGCCAAAGGTTTATATGCTCCAGGTACGCAGAAGGGAAATGTTTGAGTGAGTAGCACACTGTATAAGTGAAAATAGATCAACTTCCAGCAAACTGGAAACACACTGCACACACTTACGAAAGCTCTGAAGCTTAGGATTGTGAAACTGTAATTGGCACAGTTTTGGCAATCTATTCAATGCTTATGATTCCTGACCATTGACTAGAGCAATGCAGGTGGCCATTAATGTATAGAACACAACCCAGACTGCCTGCTTCTTCTGAGGCTGGGTTTGATTTAAATCCCATGGATTTTATATCACCTGAAAGGAATGATCATGTTTCTTTACAAAAATATATGATCATGCAACCTGATGTAAATTTAATGCACATTTTCCAGAAGCTGTTTACCTTACTTATCTTAAAACTTTGTGCTTTTAGGAAGGGAAGGTAGCTTGGCTCTGCATGTATAAACTTGTGGGGAATTTTTTTATTTGTGTCTATTTCTTTTTAATGTATTGCTTGACTGAAGCTAATGTTTCTAGAGACTTTGTCTTCTGTCTGAGATGAAAATTATCTTTTATAGCTAAAAGAGCCCTTTCAGCTATAAAATTCTATGTTACCAAAATACTTGGGTATTTAACATGCCCAGGTCCGGAGTTCATTACTCGACCCCTGGTATCTCATTTAATCCTCAGCACAGATTATGAGATACTCAGTATCTGACTTAGTCCTCTCAGAGGCTGTGAAGCATCCCTTAGCCGTATTTTACAGATGAATCTTAGAGAAGTTAAGTAATCATCCTAACATTTTAAGTGCCCCCAATTGTTGTAAGTAGTATAACAATGTTAGCCTCAAGAAGTGTGAGTTCAGAATTTATACCCTAAAGCTTAATTTACCCACACTGCTTTCTGTTTGCCTAATAGATTTTTCAAATTCTAGCATGACTGAACTAATGCTTTTGTTTAGTACTTAAACTTTCCAACAAAAAGATTAGCCTCCGGGCCACATCATATGTGACTCCTCAAGAATTCCATGGTGCATTGTGAACTGCTTGAAAAACATTTCTAAAATTTTATATGACATCTTAGGTCCCACCCACAGTATTAGAAGTTACAATACCAACTGCATGATCTAATTGAGCTTTAACATAACTGAAAGGGAGATTTACTTTTATGAAACATATTTTAACTAAACTATTTCATCCTTATTATTTTGATTGTTTTAAAAAAAATATTATCGTCTCATCCTAGTTTTTAATAACTGGGAATGCAGAGCCTTGATTTATTCTGTCACCTGCTTCGAGAGGTTCGAAGTTTATAATGAGCCACCTCTTGAAGGGATTTGAGCTGGTAATTACTAATATTGTACTAATACGTGCTGAGGCACAATTTTGTTTGCAGCAGTTAAGATTGATAAGCCAGAGTCTTTTCATAACAGTTTTTCCCATGGAAAGAAAATCCTGAACTTGAGCTTCACAGAACACCATCCATGGAAGAGCATCTTAACACACAGATTTCACCAATCAGCCTGATACCTTCAGGCTTATGTTCTTGTAAACTAATCAAGACCTAATGAGGTTTTAAAGAAAAACAACACTTTTCTTATCTGCCTTAAAAAAAGGGGGTATAATTTTATCCAAATAGATGTTGTATTTCATGAGAGTTTACGGTATATTTTTTAAGTGATGATAATCGGGAAGACTGCTAGTCCTAATAAACACCTGCAAATTTAGAACATTTCAATTCTTGAAAATTTATTTCCTAGGACTCACAATCAATTAGGGAAAGTCTACCATGAAATTCTTCAACTCCATATTGGATCAATATAGAGAGTCTTCATTTTATGGTTACTAAGGCCCACTGACTCATTCATTAGGGACAATCAAGAGCCACACTCCTAAGAGGTGCCATGATTCTATGGGTTGGGTACAAGAGCCACCTGGTAAGGAGGCTGTGGGTCCCCAGGGTCAACTCAGCCAATCCCACTTGCTACATAGTTACTCAGTTCCTCTCTCACCCTCACTGGTATGCCTTCTGGGGCCACCAAAGAGCTTCACTGGACCGGAAATACAAAACCTTCCACTCAGGTGCTTTTAAAATTAAGAACATATTGTATAAACATAATGCATTTTGTGAAGTGAATATTCTTATCTTTTATATAAAAGATGAGTTAAGGGAGAGAAATAAGATATGAGAGAAATTAGGGTCTTAGAAGAAGATGAAAAAGCACAGGGTTAGCGGTGTGTATGGTAACGATGCATAAAAAAGATAGACCCCTAGTTGCTGGAAGGGAGAGAAACAGAGCCCTGGCTGAAAGGAAGGATCAGACTTTGATAAAAGGATGTTGTCATCATCATGTGCAACGTCGGGCATGGATGTAGAAGCCACCCTAGTACATTTTCATGTTTTCAGGATGAAGTCAAGTCAAAATCTTTTAAAGCCTTGGCCTGAGATAAGGGGAATTCTAACTTTTATGGAAAGTGTACCTCATCAGCCGCTCTCTGGGTGCTTTACATCTCTCATAATCCTCACGACAACTTATGAGAGCTGTATTATCACCTCCTTATTTCCAGTGAGGACCCTGAGATACAGAGGGCTTAAATTTCCCAGTCACACAGCTAGTAGATGATGGAGCTGAAATTAGACTCTGGTCTCTAAGTCCAGAAGGTTATGCTTCTTTCAACGGAGCCACTCTGCCTCAGGGTATTTGCAAATTAACTTTTCTTGAAGTGCCTGTTGAAGACATTCATCAAAGAGTAATTGCAGGGGTGGGGGGAGGTTATCTGTGTGTTAAAGAACCTATTTTGAGACTCTCAGTATATTGTGGACAATGTGTTTTTAGATACTGTACCAAAGTAAGTTTCATAGGTTACAGGATTTTAGAATGGAGGGAACCGAGACAACTCTAATCCATGATAAGCCTTCGTAGTTCTTTGAAGAATCATTTTCTTTCAGTCATTTATTCAGCAAAGTACAGTTCTTCCCCTAGTCAGGATGTTTTAAGCAGAGGACATTTTCCCAAGAGAAGTGTTGCAGAAGAAGGAACTATTTATTCTCTATTTGTGCCCAAAGTTAGGAAACTGCAACAGTGCACATCATGATGACAACATCTTTTTATCAAAGTCTGATCCTTCCTTTCACCAGGGATATGTTTCTCTCCCTTCCAACAACTAGGGGTCTTTCTTGGGCTGGAATCTGGAGGACAGAAACTGGTGTCTCAAGCTGTTACTTACCAGCCATAGAGAAGGGGCTCTTTGGGTCTCTCTGAGCCTTTGTTTCCACCTCTATAAAATGGGGATAATATCAAACAGGGAAACAAATCCAAACACTTGGCAAGGTAAGATAGTATTAGTGTTTGCTATCAAGCAGCTCGCTGGGGGATCTAAATAGTTTATTATGACACTGAGACAGATATACTTGATAAAAGACAGGGTGAGAAGGGAGCTAAGTTATGAATCAAAAACCAACAAGTAACGAAATGGTCAAAACTTCAGAAGGGAGGCTAAAGCAAGTGGCATGAATAATTCATAAACTGAATATTTCAACTGCAACAATGAACAACTTGTGTATATGGTCAATGCTTTCAACTTTTACCATTTTTTAAAAGCCATTAAATCATTTAATCTCCAGGGCAAGTCACTTCATTCCTATTTTTACAGAAAGGGACAGGCAAGTATGTCAGAGGCAAGCCTAGGAGCCCACAGCTCATCAGTGAGAGAATCAGAACTATTACGGCATTAAAAGCAGTCAGCGTTTGTTAAGCACGTTCTCGGGGCCGAGTACCGTACCAACAGTTTTACATGTATCTGATCCTCCCGGCAGCACTGTGAAGTAGGTGATATTATTATCCTCACTTTATAGATTGGGAAACTGAGGCTTGGAGTGGTGAAGTGACACATGCCAACGTAACACAGCTAGTGAGCGACAGAGCTCAGAATGAAGTGGATCTGACTCAACCCCCTGCACTGCCCACTCTGCTAGGCTGCCACATGGCTCGACTCTTAGTTTAAGGTTCTTTTCACAAGTGTAAAGAGGTCAGTTTCTATGCGCTGTCAGTGGAGTTGAAGAACCTTTCATAACGCTCTCAGTGATTAAGAGTTTGCAACCAGCATTTAAGTGGCGGCTGACTGTCACGGTAGTGTGTGTTTTCATGACAATTTCACTCTAATAGATCTTAGAAATCTGGTGAGATGAGACTCAGGAAACAAGGATACCATATAATTACGGGCGCTATTGACCAGCAAAAGACTGATGTTGGTAACACTGAATTCCTTTGTGTTATATAAAACACTCTCTAAGCCAAACTAATTCATTGATTCCTCTGATCATTTGAGGATACCCACTGTGTGCAAAGATACTGTGATAAGTACTGTGAAGCATATAAAGCCGTTATTCTCAAAATACAAGTTAGAAAGCGTAATGCGTCAGGAGAAAAATAAATCTTCGGGCCATAGTGTTCACAGGAAAAAAGATTGCCTCCAGCTGTGGGTACCAGGAAGGGCTCCCATGTAGAAGAATATGCATTTATTATAACTCAAGCCATTTCCTGGAAGGCAAACCCTTGGTATAATCCATATTGATCACTTTTTCTGAATTCCTATAGCTTTTATATGTCTGTGCTCCTTGATTATAACTAGTACTCTCCAGATGTTTCATGAGTTGGTTAAAGGTACCTCAAAGACAAAGGATTATAAACCCTTCATAATTCTTATTTGTCAAAATATCTAGTGCAGTTTAAGACATGCAACAACAGGTACTGAGTAAAAACTCCACTGGTAAATACATTTATGTTTTTTCTTTTGAGAGTTGCAGAATCTGAGCAGGCATATTGTTCTATTGCAAATGTGTTGTTAATTGTAACTCAGCTACAGCTAAGCTTTCTTCTATTTTTTTTTTTAATTTGACTTTTTTTTTTCCTGATTAGAAGCGAGAGCTTTTCCCAGAGTAGACTAATTTTGACTGATACTTTAAATTTGTTAAGTGAATAATTTAAGCAAGTAATCCCTGGAACCCATAGATTTAACCACATCCCCCATACTGCATACTTGCCATTGGGAACTTTATTGCTAGCCTAGCACACTGTCTCAGCACCCAACCTTTCTTCCCAGGGAGAGGAAGCGACTCTGAATCCGACTTGCCCCATCGGAAGCTGCCGGATGTGAAGAAGGATGACATGTCTGCGAGGCGGACTTCCCATGGTGAGCCGAAATCAGCAGTGCCTTTTAACCAGTACCTCCCCAACAAAAGCAACCAGACAGCCTACGTCCCTGCACCTCTGAGAAAGAAGAAAGCAGAGCGAGAGGAATATCGGAAGAGCTGGAGTACCGCCACCTCCCCCCTGGGTGGGGAGAGGCCCTTCAGGTAAGACCTGTGCTGCTCTGCTCCCATCCTGGCTGGTGGTAGAGGAATTATGGCCCCGGGACACGAATGAGCTCAAAGAGCCACTTTAAAGCTTTGATGTAAGGTTACAGGTGGAGGTGGGCAGGACAGATCTTCAGAGAGAGATTGTCATGATAGAATGTAATCTTTATGAGGGCACCTAGAACAGTGCCTGGCACACAGTAGGTATTTAACCTATACTGGTCTAACGAGCAGATTTTTGAAATCAGCTCTGTCGACAGGACATTGTGAACATCTGTCATCCATGTCCTTCTCTGGAGACTGACTTCCACTCCTGTTAGATCAGTTGGCAGTGAGACGGTTCATCTAGATATAAGTTTATCTAGATATAAGCACAAGCATTACTTAAGGGATGCATGAACATGCTTGAGTCACATGTAGAAACAGTCATGATGAAATGGAAGAAACGTTGGACTTCTCTCTTTAGAGAAACAAGCAGTCTTTCCCCTAATCTCTGATTCTGTTTTTGTATTCATTCATTCATTCGTTTAGCAAGTATGTATTTATTGAGTATCTACTACATGCTACATACTATCTTTTAGGCTTTGGGGACCCAGTGGTAGCTAAGATGGAGTCCCTGCCTTCAAGAACCTTATAGTCCAATAAAAGAAACTTACAGCCTGGTCTAATCCTTTCAGCAAAACCACCCTGATCATTGCATGTTTATTCCTTATAGTCCACCTTTATTATCTATGATTTTCCATTGAATAAACATTAAAAGTTTTAATTATTGAACAAAACATGACTTTTACCTTTCTAGCAGAAAAGGTTTTTGCCTTTCAGTATCAATTTTGAAATAGCTTTTAATCAGTGTTGAGATTGTGATGCATTGTATTAATTAACAAATGGCTGCATTTAATTTTCTTCACATTACCAGGATCATATTGCATGGTATGATTTTTTTTAAGTGGAAGTAATATCAGAATGACCAGGAGATACATGTGATCTACTCCCCAGCCTAGTCTATTAGTTTGGTCAATTATGTTGTCCAACTCACTAGCTATCCGGAAACAATAGAGGAAGAGGGAAGTGAAGTGGGGTCTCCTTGTGAAGAGGACCCTGTCGGCCAAATGGACCCCAGTGGGAAGCCTCCTGATGATGGGTTAGAATTTCCCACCAGCAGTGGGAAGGAGCAGCCTCCTCCAGAGGGGGCTGAGGTGGCACCAGCTCCCAAGTCTGAAGAGAGAGATGCTGCTGAAATCCAAAAGCGCAGAAGGCTAGAGCAAGCTGGAATCAAGGTCATGCCAGCAGCACAGCGCTTTCCCAGGTTAGCTTTGCAGGCCAAGGACTGGCCTGGCTGGCTTTGTGCATGCCTGGGAGTTTGGAATCTGTCTGATGTGATGGAGTTTCCATCTTGTCTTCCCACTTCCTGCTTTACCTGTTGCATCATTATTTCCTACTTGGAGCAAATAGAAATAGCTAATAGTCTATGCCTTCAGGCCTGTCTCTGCTGAGTTTTTGGTTATTTTAAATGCAGGTGAAGATGAGCTTTGTGCTGCTTGAGTAGACCTTGTCTTGGTCAAGTATGTGTGGTCAGTCATTTGTGGGCTGCAGGATTTATCTAGCAATAACATCTTATTTTTCAGTTGTGTATGGCTTGTTAATTTTCACACTACCCCTAAATGGCTCTTATCTTACTTTACACATCACTAGAAAATAGTTCCTTTGGAATGGGGAGCACTCTGTTTAGAAAGAGTGGCTGGCTGACAAAAATCCACTTACTTTCTTTGTCCCAAAGGAATAGTAAGTAAGATTAGGTTTATTTGACTCATTTTCTAAAGCTTGTTGATTCAAAAACAAAGAATGGAGTAATTACTTCTCTTAATTGTAACAAAGGCGCCAGTATACAGTCCTGGTGGCCTCATATTACATGTGAGATGGAGACCTTTAGCAATTGAAGTCACAGAGAACTATAGTTCTACAGTTTTGCGTAGTGTTTGGGGAAGCTGAGTAATTTTTCTCATATAATAGCCACGAAGATACTAACAAATAATAGTGAGATCAAAATTTATTTGACAAATTGAAATTCATAACAGTTTGACAATTGAAATTTCTTTGCCACTTGCTATTCCATTTAATCATAAAAGGTAGATGATATACCCATTTTCAAACAGAGTAAACTGAGGATCCGTGAAAGTAAGTTACTTGACGGTCTCAGCGCTGGCTACCACTGACTTGGTGGCCAGATTCCGATGTTCTGACCACAGTACCACAGCTGTCTCCCACACATTTCATGGAATGTTTTCCATTCCTCTGTGTAACTCCATGTGTGGTTATTGCTGTGGCCTAGGTCTTCAATGAAAGTTCCAACACTGACTTATATGGATTTAATCCTAGAGTAGCTTTGTATTACAAAACATCAAGGATGTAATTCTTCCTGTCTGTGGTATCCCACAGATAGGCATGTCTGTCCCAAACATGTACGTGCTTCTAGAAAACTCTAACATAAAATTGTGCTTGTGTTACAGGCAACTCTTCGGGTTTCTGAAATAATGAAAGATAATGTCATAGAATCTTAAAAAGAGAAGTAAATCCAGATATTCTTTAAATTTTGGCTCAGAGACCTTGTGAGACATGCTTTTTCAACATCATTTGAGCATCTGTTTATATCAAAGACCAGGTTAGATGCTGAGAAAACAAAAATGAAATATATCCCCTTACCAGTTTTCAGATTTTTCCTGCTTCTATCTTCAAGTCTAGGGTACAGTGGAAATAGGTAATAGGTGATACAGATAAGAGTATGAATTTATAGAAAGCTTTAATCTTAATACCTTTGACACACATACCTTCATTTTTATCACATCTGTGAAATCTTTAACTAAAATCTACCAAAGACACCATCATCTCTATGATGTATTCTTTTCTTGTTGTTTTTAAAAATTACCAATCAGCTTTTTAAAATCTCATTTAAAAAAATTGATTTTTCCGTGATTATTAACGGGGTTGACTATCATGTCATGTTTATTGGCTACTTAGGTTTCTTCTTCTATAAATTCCTTCATATCCTTTGTGACTTTTTTTTCTTTTTAAAAAAATTATTTTATTGTGGTAAGAACACTTGGCATGAGATCTACACTCTGGACAAATCTTTAACTGTACAATACAGTGTTATTCATTATAGATACGATATCGTACACCAGATCTCTCGAATTTATTCATCCTGCTTAACTAAAACTTTATGCCTTTTGGTTAGCAATCCCCAGTTCACCCTCCCTCAGCCCCTGGCAGTCACCATGCCACTCTTTGATTCGAAGTATTTGACTATTTTAGCTACTTCATATAAGTGGAATCAGGTAGTAGTTTTCTTTCCGTGACTGGCTTATTTCACTTAGCTTAATGTCCTCAAGATTTATCCATGTTATCACATATTACAGAATTTACTTCTTTTTCAAGGCTGAATAATATTCCTTTGTATGTATATACATTACCCTTATCCATTCATCCCTTGATAGATATTTAGGTTGTTTCCACATCTTGGCTGCTTTGAATAATGATCCAATGAAATGGGAGAACTAAGATCTCTTTGGGATCCTGGTTTCAGTTCTTTCGGGTATATACCCAGCAGTGGGATTGCTGGATCACACAGTTGTTCTGTTTTCAATTTTTTAAGGAACCTCCATATCATCTTTAGTGTGTCCAAAAGAGCAAGAGGAGACAAATGGGCAAATACTTTGAGTGCAGCGCACCCAAGAGGCATGGTGACGTAGAGAAGAAAAAGAGTGGGCAAAGGCTGGGGATTCCACGAGGGTGCTGTACCTCTTCAGTAACTGGGGGGTTTCTTTTCTGATAAAACAAGGGAGTCTTTTATGACAGCTCCCATTCTGTGTACAAACCCAGGGTCATGGTGAGTTTACAAATGTAATTCTGTTGGATGAGTAGTATATTTTGCTCCTCTCCATGTTCCTGTTATCTGGCTTAATTTTTACATATTTTATCCAAGTTACCTCTATTAAGCAGAAATTTGTAGGTCAGTTAATGTCTGCAAATGTCAGTTAATGTCACACCCTAGAGCTACTGACTTAACATTTAAAACGGAGTTCAGGAAAATCACACATATTCCCAGAGGATGTTCCCAATAGCAACACAACACAGCTGCTCCAAACACCCAGAATTCATTTGTTAGACAGATTTTTCAGCTGCTAGCTCTCTCATAAAAGTTTTATACATACCATGCCCCTAGCCTGGCCTGTCTGTCTTTGTCACTTACTTTTTGCAGCCCACAGCAGAGTCGACAGTCATTCTAAATTTATCCACATTTGGGATCCTGCTTTTAATGTGGCAGAAAGTAGCTTAACTGGAATGAAATGCATATCATGAAGAAGAAAAGGATTCTTGGTGTCTGGAACATAAAAATATAAAACATTTAAATATGCGGATGTCTCTTAAGGCATTTTAACCTCAGTCTCCTATGTTTGCAATACAGATGAATTCTGGCCACCACATCTTGAAACCCAACGAGAGCCCCCACTTCCTGTGGCCCATTTCTCAGTTGGAAAAGTCTGTGTTCACAGAGATGGGGAGAGGATGAGGCATAGACCAGGAAGGAGGCATGTAGGCAAGAGTGAGGCTTTACTTTTGCAGACTTTTTTTTTTGGTTGTTGTTTCCCAAATATTCTCAAACATCTCCTTAAATTATTTTTAATACAATTTATAAAAAGGAGCAAAAGTGCATGTTAATCCATTTTCACATGAGTTTAGAAACCTGGAAGCCCCAAGCTTCCTGTCAAAGAATATATTAGGGGGTATCTTAGCCCCGAGGGACAGAAAGTAGGTCTTTCTTAATAAATATGTAGAGTTAATATTTATTAGAGTTGCCATTGAAGTCAGAAGTACATAAACTACTTTTCCTCTTCTTTTAGTTTATGATTGTTAGCCTAATTACCCCCCAAATATGAGACTCTGCCAAAGAAGCCAAGATTTCTGTGTTTAAGAGGATAAAATAAGAACCAAGATTCACTTCCCCTGAATTAAAATGCCATGGAGATTTGAGTTCTCTGACTTGGTGTTTCCCATTGGAGAAGTAAACTTTTTTTTTGAACCGAATTATAGGTTTCACGTGATTGAACTTCTTTTCTAATTGCTTTCATATGTTTCAACACTCAGTCTTTTCTGCTAGTCTGTGGATCTTCTCAAGCACATAGTAATTAATTACAGAGGGGGGAAAGCCCTCCAAGGAACAATAGACATTTTAGAAATCTTTAGAGGAAGAGCAGATGCAGCTAAGTGCCAGGCACGTATTCCTCTCCATCCCTCCTTACTAGATGCCTGTGTTGCTGCTTGTTGCCCAACAGATTCTTGGGGATCAGGGACCCGGCAGACACATAACTTGCATGAACCTTTGTGACTCTGGATGTAGCTGCCCTGTTTGGACACTGCGTGAACAGGCAGGTCTCTGGTGTTGCCCGTGACATTCCCAGGAGGCCTAACAGGCTTTTCTGGAGAGCCCAGTTTCTTTCAATAGAACAAACCGACTGCCAATCTGAGCTGGTTGCTTGTGTGTTGCCGAGTAAAAGGGGGTGAAAGAAAATGCCAGCTCTTCCTTAGTTTAAGTCATTATCTCATCCACTTTGAAATATATAAGCCTTAGAAACTTTGAGACAAGAGCTTTTCTTCCCCCTCACCTGCTTAGGGCCCACAGTCTCTGCTACAAAGATAGCCTTCCTTGTCTTAGGACAGGGTTGCCAGGCTGGAGGCAGGGCTTAGCATTTCTCATTTCACACTGGACTGTATTCCTTCTTAGTAAAGCAGTGAGCTGGGCCCACAGAGCAACCCCTTCTTCCCAAGGCAACTCATCTATGAATGACTCAGACAAAATAAAAGTGCCAGACCTCCCCATGAATATCAAGCCAGACAGCCAGGGTCTGCCACTCAAATTTACTTACTTTACCTACAGTCAGATGACTGGAACTGGAAACCTCAACATTCCTGTCTGTAAAGTGGGCATCGTAATACCCATCTTGTAGGGTTGTCATAAAAGTTAGTGTATCTGAAATATACTAGCTCTTAGAGCTATTGTAATTATTGAAAGACAAAGTAGACTGTACTGAAGCTTTACAGTAGACTGACCTTCAGCAAGAAGGGCACATTATAAAAAGTCATTTAAATATTTTGCTAACTAGACACCTGCGAACACAACCCTATATATCTGCCTTATACACAGTATTTATTACTTCAGAGCCAACAGTGCCAGCCCAGAATTTATGTCATTAAATTTTTTTCTCTCTCTGAGTCTGCCTGGAAGCTCTGAATTTACAGGATTCAAGCAATTAGCAGAATGTCATTATGATTGTTTTTCAGGTGGGCAGGGAGTGGCTTTAAGTGGCCAATGATATGGAAAGCTTTCTTCACCCTCCTTTTTTTAAGTCCACATATCTAAACTGAGATTACTTGAAATGAGTCCTGCCACACTGGGCATTTAGCCTAAAAAGAAACACCCCAGGGAGTTTGTAGCCTGGCTGGACTCACATGATGCACAAGGCACTAGATTCTCCCAGCTCAAATTTGCATCACAAATTGGCAGGGCTATTTGCATAAATGCATACATTTTATTCCATAGTATTCTGCCTGAGTTGGGGGAAATTGAAACCCAGGACCCTGGTCAGAAAATAGAAGGAGTGTTGCCTTTGGACTTGAAAGCTTCAAGCTCAGGATCTGCTCCTTTACTGGAATTGGATCCGGATCGGTTGAGATGAGATAATGAGTTTGAAAGTGTTTTGTAAACTGTAAAGTGCTGTGCAAGCACTGTGAGGTATGATTAGCTAGCATTCTGCTGTCATTAATCCTGGCGGAACGTTGCTGTCTGTAACCAGTGATGCAAATCACAACTTCATTCTAAGCACAACTCACAGGATCCCTTTATTTAGTAACCAAAATCCTGCTCTTTCTCCTACTTCCATAGTAATGATAATGCCTTATTTTTTGTATGATGTTCAAAACTGTTCCTGGCTGTATCCTTTGTTTAATGAATAGTACAGTGATTAAGAACAGGACCTCTGGAGCCAGACTGCCTGGGTGTGAATTTTAACCTCAGCAGTGGTACTTTGACCTTGGGCAAATTTTTTCACTTAATCTCAGTTTCCACTTTATAAAATGGGGATGCTAATCACACTACCATTGCAAGGCTAGTATCAAGGGTAAACAAATTAGCACTAGAAAGAATTCCAGCACATCGTGGGCGCTCAATAATAGTTAACCACCTTCTTTGTCATCATCGATGTGCTTTTTTAAATAACGCGTTTTTAAAGAGATTCATTCAATGGCCCGTCATTTCCCACTGACCATTCTTTATGGCCACAGTCAACCAGTACCCGTTGGTTCTTGCCAGACTTGTTGGCCAAGGATACAGGGAGGAGGGTGAGCACAGTCCAGGAGCTGCCAGGCAGGAGACCAAGAGCTGGGGTGCAACTCAAAGGGCCGAAGTTTCTATTTTAAGAAGTAAATTTATTCGGGTAGCAAAGCAGCACCCACCACCTCTAAATTCCATGATTTAGACTTATTGAGATTAACGGTCATCAGGGAGAAGGAGTTTTCTGGACGTGACTAAAGATGGTTTGATTTTCCAAAATGTCAGATGGAGCGAGAGCCTGCTGTTATTCCAAGCCGATGGCCTCCTCTGCAGCAGTACCGGGCAAAGCAACAGACAGCAGGCCACCTGGTCAACCAGCGCAGACAGTGTTTCCCTGCTCATGTGACTCTTAGCCAGGCTGATTCCTCCCGTCTTCATTTCTGAGAGGACCTGTCCCGTGGCCATGAGGAATTTACTCTTAATCCTCTCTCAGAAATCAGATACCAAGTAGGTGAGCTTTCTTTAGAAGTCAAGATGTTTCATTTACTCTTCATCTCTATGAACTGAGAAGATAATAAATGATATTTTTAAAATCTAAATATTTTTTTAGGACTTAGAAGCAAAGTTGATCTTATGAGTCGGGGGAGGAGTTTGAATTCCCGAAAGGCACCATCGACTGTATTCCCACCCTACCCAGCCCCAACAGAAACAAAAAACAAAGCAGGAGAAGTCCTAATAGTCTACCTTTAAACTGCATTTCTCTAAGAATTTAAAGTTTGGGGCCTTCAGGATTTCTTTGCAAATGAAAATAGCCCTAAGTAAACATTTTGGCAAAATGTCTTAATGGGGTTTACTTGACATCTAGCGTATGACAAAGAAGAAGAGCTGGGAGGTGGAGAGTCATGGGGGTAAAAGACTAAAGAAAAGGTTGCTGGCGGGAGAGTGCAGAGCAAGATAGGCTTTTGTGCCTGAGTCCATCCTCTAAATGGTCATAAACTATTCCAGATGTTTCAGGTTAGCTCAGCTCTGCAGAAAGACCGTCCTTACACTTTGCAGTCTGATACAGGTCCTCAGGGTGCTGTCATCTAACTGCATGCATTAGCATTCCCCCAGAGCAGTTTCTTGGTGGCTCAGATTTTTGCCCTGCCAGTCAGAATAAATTGAGCACCTACTGGGTCCATCATTAATGTGCTAAAGGAAAAAATAACAACAAAACGCTTCTTACTTTTCCCAATTTCACGCAAAGAACTTGGATTGTCACTTTCAGAGCCATTTAGGACCATGCCTTTCTGCTGCTGATGGGGCCCTGCGAGTTAAATGGATTTTTAGTATTGCTGGTAGCTGACTAAATTCCAGGTTTTGAAACCCACCCTAACTCTGCTGCAACCCTGGACTAAAGTAGTAAACAGATGTCATCTAGACTAATGATACTGAGAAGACCTTTCACTAACAAGACAGTTGGCTGCCTGGAGATGGGGATTAAGAAACGGCTTTGGTCTGATCACATGTGGAGTTCCATGTAATTCTGCTTTGTCAGCCAAAAGCAATTAAGTGATGAGAAAGAAGCTGTTCGAGATATTATCCTTCGCAAAGAAAATCCTTTCCTGATCCACCAACATGGCAGAGATTCAGAATCAGAAGATGAAGTTGCATGTCGACTGCCTGATCTTGAGAAAGATGACTTTGCCGCCCGGAGAGCAAGGATGAACCAGACCAAGCCAATGGTACCATTGAATCAACTCCTCTACGGGCCTTACCGAAAAAAAGAGGCAGAGAAATCAGACGGCAGCAAACAACTCTCAAAGGGAATCTCAGAGAAGAAAAGTCTAGAACATAAAAGGTGTGCTCTGTGTGTGTGTGTGTGTGTGTGTGTGTGTGTGTGTGTGTGTGTGTGTATGAAGGAGAGACTATAATTAGGCAAAGGCAATTTGTATTATAGCCCCATTCCTCTGTTTCCTGCCCTGATTACATATAATCAGTAATGGTGGTTTATTTTAAACTGGAACCCCACATATCCAGTCTCTCCTAAGTTCAGATGGCAGGGAGTAGAATGGTCATGTCCAAAATAGGGCTGAATTCACCAAATAAGTATGGAGCTCAAGTGTGCGGATGTGCTATATCTGGGTACACCACCACATATGGGCGCTGGTGACATAGACTGGCATTATTGGTGTAAATAGACATGTACTGTTGCTGATCAGGGAACAGCCACCTCTCAAGGCTGATCCAGTCCATACAGAGCGGGCAGAAGTCATAGTTATTCCTTAGCTATGAGCCCTTCTATCTTATTAGCGCCTTTCAGATATTGGGAGGGAAGAAAATGAAGCTTGCTGTTTCTTCCCTCACACCAACATGATCACTGAGACATCTGATGATGGAGATTTCTCATAAAAAAGTCCTCATATATATAATATAACACACTTCTATTTGTTCTGTTGTGGAAATTATTTTTAAGTGAGTTTTCTTCTTCCAACTTTTCCCCCATTTTCTTAATTAGGGAAAGGAAAATTTAATGAAATGGAATTTGGCCAGTGATCTTTTTTTATCCTAAGAGGGATATGAATTCTTTCAAGCCATCTTTCAAGCCATCAGCCTGCTAAATTTCAGTGTGCAAAGTCCATCATTCTTGTATTTTTCCTCGTATCAAAATCAGAGTTCACGTCTTTATTATTTAATTGCCATATTTTTGCCTATGACTTAAGAGGTTTCGCAATCTATTGAACTAAGAATATAAATATCTCAACTGTGTTTTACACAGTTAAAGTGGTTCTTTGGGCAGAGTCATTGAGATCAGTGGAGTAGTTAATGTTTTCTATTTTTTTATTGAGGAAGCACCAGATACAAAACACATGAAAGATCTCTGGGTGTAGGGCAGGGATTCGAGCATAGAAGACCCGGCACATTTTTTTTATAGGACACATTCTAGAATGCTTCAGGAGGCTCTCAGTCTTTGTAGTTCTTGTTGGCATCCCTGTAACAAACCTCTCTTGGAGGGCCTTGTGGGAGGGATCAGTTGTTGCCAGTGAAACAAAGACTTCTGGATAACTGAGTAGCATCAGGGCATATTGACGGGGATCAGCAACCTGAGTTAGGAAAAGGAGTAGCTTTTGTATCTCCCTTTTTTCCTTTCTCCTGCATGCAATTTTAATTCCTGACATTTCCAGCCCCATTTGTCTGTTGTCACCTGACTCTGTGTTTGGGGACACAGCCCATGATCTCAGCAGAGAGCTTCAAAGAGCTGATGAGAAAAAAGAGGGCTCCCTTGTGGCTCTTGGCTATGCCTTTTCTTGACCCCCTTCCCCAAACTAAAAATAAATAGAAAATTCTGTAGCTTTCTTATTTGCGTAGGCTCTGTAAATACACTGAGTCATCCAGGTGGCAAAAGAATGCCTCTTGACTTTCTGGCTTGGAAGATTTATTTTGGAAAAGAAATGAATAGCCCTATTTATGTGTATTTCTGAAATCTTCTATCTCAAGAAGCATATGGAGTTAGAGACTGACTTTTAATATGATAGAATGTTTATGCATATAAATAACACGGCTTTGGTTTAAATTATGATATTGTCAACATTAGCCATCTAACGTTCACTTCTTAGGAGAACAATTGAAAATATCAGATGTAGCATTAATAAAGGGGAGCAATTATTGACACAAGAAACAAATGGGTATTGCCTCTGTGCGTGCAGGTAAAGAGGATCCCCTTTCTGTTCTTCAAGATTACATTAGCCAAACCTAATTAATGCTACCAGAAGGCAGAGACTGAGCTTGAACACCGAAACTTTCTATACAGCATAGACCTAGTCATACTTTCCGGCAGTATGAAGGTTTATGGTTGAGATGTTTAACATGTGAACAACGTTCCAGCTATCTCCAAACTAATCCTAGAATTTGGAACACGCAGAGCTCGTTACAAACGTTTTACTGCTGCAGTAAAAGACATTCCAAGAGGGCTCAGGGATTCAATCAGAGAACTTGAATTCATTATAGTAACTTGAAGAGTGTGGGAACGGGGCATCGTTACTGTCAAACCGAAATCTCATTACCATTCTTAATAGTCTTTCAGCGAGCCCTGGCTTCTCTTCCTAAACTGAACTAGAGGCTGTCATCTGGTGGAAAAACTCTGTCTCGTTATAGTATCAAAAGGGTAGCATAGACCAAAGTGATCAAGGCTGCAATTGATTCCATATTTTTGAGAAAGGGAAAGGTGCTTCCGTCACTCCGTTCTGTCCTCAGCCCCTGAATTTCCATGCTTGACGTTCTGTTTGTCTGCTCCCCTTCCTGGAACCTGATTTTTCCGATAATGTGGGAGCCTGGATCAAATCGACAGAAACCAGGGCCGAACAGAAGAGGTGAAGTCAAGGGGGACCTGTATTGTGCGGACTCAGGAGAGTGAACCTGCGGAAGAGGGACTCAGGAAGGTGCCGGATCTTTACAAGGATGACCTGGCGCAGCGCAGAATTCAGGGCAGGCTTGGCCCTCACCGCGAGGCTCCGAGCTTTGCCACGGTCGCCAATATGACAGAAGCCGACCTGGAGACCTGGGAGAGACTGAAAGTATCAGGAAAGACGAGGTGTGTCATGTTTTCCCCTGGTTTTCTCCTAACAGTGGTATCATTTAACTTGGAAGGAATCACCGTCCTTCTATCATTTTTTATTTTCATGGCCAGAAAAAATGCCCCTCAAAACACAAAGCATATTCTGCATGAGTTGAAACCTGTTAATACTAAAAGTTACAAGCCACATGGACAGGAAACATCCTCTTTAAGTCAACCGACTTATTGTGAATGCTTATTTTCATAGGCTTGTTTACGGGTTAAGGAATGTAAACTTCACTTTTAAATAATTTTAATTATGTCACTGTACCCAAAGTTTTCTTATGCCATCATTTGTGATATTGGAAGTGATGTTTTGAAAGCTATAGAAGCTTAAAGTACTACTTACCTAGGCAAGACAATGATCATTTCTTCAATTGGTTAATGGGAAAGCGATTCTGCTTTAGGCATCGAAGTATTTTTCATACATCCAGTATTATTTCAAAATTCTTCATTGATTTGTACTCACATTAGAAATCTTTGGAACTTATTTCCGGTTCTGACTAGGGATGGAGATGTGGAGCACACGTGTGCCCCTGAGCCTTCACCAGAAATTAAAGCAGAAACTGCCATCCGTGATGACTTTGCCAGCCGCAAGGCAAGGGCCTATAAGAAAGCTTCCAGCCCTAGGCAAAAGTTCGTGCACTTTGGACCAGTGACAGAGATAGATCAGCAGACGTGGAAGCGGCTCAGCATTGGCAGGGCTGGGCCGAGAGAGGATGCAGAGGAAGTCATCAGTCACAGCAGCAAGATTCAGACATACTCTGTGTCCCCTGCCTCGGCGGCCACATCCAGTTTAAAGGAAGACCACGTGCTTAATCCACAAAATGACTGCAGGTATTTTTCGCCATTACATGTGCAAGGAGATCTGCATGGGAAGCGCTGCCGCTTTTAAAGAGCTTGCTGAAGCACATTAAAGAAACCGCCAGAGCTGACATAGTTTTAACAGGCTCTTTTGCTGGTTAGCAGAGAAGTAATGTGAGGAGATTCCCCCTGGGGGGAAACGTGTGTGAAGTTAAATGACGGACATCCATTTTGATTCTCTTGTCACCAGAATCACTGCCTGGGAATGCCTGTAATTTGGGCAAATGATTCTTTTTCCCTTTGGCTGCATTAAGCACTATTATTTTATTTGTTGGCAATACTGAGCAAACTAGATGGAATGTTTTAATGATACCCTTCATGTTTCTTCTAAAGATGTGTTGATAAAAATCTGGATTATCTATACCCTCCCTCTTTCTTATCCTGTAAGGGGGAAAAAAATAGTTATTAGCATCATAAGTTCAGATTTGGGGCATCTGAGTAGACACACAAAAAAGCAAACATCCCTTCCCCCAGTTTTTCAAATTATATAACAGAACTTGAGTGGAAAAAGACTCTTCTTTTGAGGGTTCCTAGGAGTCAGGAGTTTCCTCGGTTGAATCACCATCTAAATCTGTGAGGGAGCACCTGGGGAAGGACCTTGTGACCTCTTACCAGCCCTCATCCTCACTGGAGGCCTTCCAGCTGTTAATCCCCAAGCCCTCTCTTGGGGATTTGGTTCTGTGGGCTGGTCTTTCTTCCATTAAGCAGATGTAGGGCATGAGATTCTGGATTCTCTATGTATTAGGTGTAGTCGGGGAAACGTAGCGATCAGAGTCCACTTTGCCCCCCAGTGTCTCTGCATGGCCCAGCAAACATTTATTTACTAAATATTTGCTTTGCCATCTCATGTGACTTGCCTACCTCCCCTTTGAAGTCTCTAACCCCTACCCCTACATCCTCTTTTGTCTTTAGCTGAAGATATTTAAGTATTTAAGGTGAGGGTTTCAGCCATTTTGGAAAGCTATTCAGTTTTCCTGGGTCTCTTCCATGTATACAAGTTATTAAAATTTGTTTGAATTTCTATTTAAAAAAAAAGATTCCGGATTCTCCCGGGAATCTCCACTCCACCTGCATGGTGGGAGCAAAGCAAAGCCCTCCACGGCAGGACGAAATGCTAAGGAAGTCTCCTCCGTGCTTTGTTCTTGATGTCCAAAGTGGATGGCCCATGACGTACAGAGGCATTTCTTTGGTTCCATACTGTGGATGACATCATAGAGGAGGCTGTCAGCATAAATAACCCTGGCACACCAGGAGTGCACTGCTGGGGTCTCAGAGGCTGATGGGGACCAGGGGTGGAGGGGGTGGGAGTAAGAAAGTTGTAAGAAATGCATCCTTGAGTCCTTGACTACTGAGAACCCATCACTCTGCCCCACGGTGACAGAGTCATGCCAGCCTTCTTCGACCTTCTCAGGCCCTTGCCAGGGTTTGTATTCAATTTCTCATTCTGAGTATGTCATCCTTACTGGCTGGCTTCTGGAAGAGCAGCCGAACTTTCTCTCTTCACCTTTCAGTCTCGGCGACTTTCATTGTCTCCTTTCCTAACTTGTTTTCCTCTTCTCTCTTGCCACCAATGCTATTGATCATCGACAGGATAGTGACATCTGGGGTAGATGACCATTGTGAAAGGGTCTCCCGGCTGGCTCCGGTGCCGGAGTCCCAGGAGGAGCAGAGCTGCAGTTTGGGCGAGTGCCCGAGGAGGACAGAGGAAGGTGAGGAGGTGAAGGATGACAGGTGGGGCCAAGGCCGCTGGTGTGAATTCTTTCCTAGTAGTAAAGCAGTCCTGTCTGGCTTCAGTTACATGCAAACAGCTGCCATGGGATGGCAAAGAAGAGACTGAAGGAGTTGCTCAAAGGGATTCTGCGATGGAGCCAAAGGCTGAAAGATCGGAGGAGTGCGGCCAGCCGCTGTGAGCGCCTGGCCTGCATTCCGGGGTGTGCTGCCTCTGCTGTGTGGCTGCTGGTCCCCCGCAAACAGCTTAAAGCCTCAGTGTGCGCTTGGTGACTGACGTGGCGTGGAGTGGAGTCACTTAAAGGAATGTGCCCATCCCAGGGTCAGAGTTCTGCTTTCAGTGCCCGCCCCCCGCCCCAGGTAGAGACTTTTAGCCTTTGCACGTGGTTGGGTGCTGGCCAAATGTCATTCTCAGGAATCATGAAAACCAGAAAGGGAAACCCATTCCTGTGTAAGTATCGGTTGCATGATGGAGGTCCAAGGCATTAATACTCAGTTGCTATGTGTGCTGCTGCCTCCATGAACATTGGCTTCTTCTGTCTTGAGTTAATGCCAAGCGAGTGATGCTACTGAAAACATCTTTAGTAATAAGTGCCCTTTGACTGGCTGGACTGATGTGCCCTAGTTCATGTCCTCTGACCTCTGAATGGGAGGCTTCGGAGAGAGAAGAGAAGTCGGAGAAGGTGACAGCTCCTCCCTGGAGTGGCAGTGGACTGAAAGGCCAAAGAAAATTGTATGATTCACAAAAAGATGACATGATGGCCAGGAGAACTGGGATGTCTCTTAGACACATTGGATCCAACCTAAACCAGTTCCTTCCAGTTCCATTTGCAAAGCAACACATTGTGGAGGAATCTGCCAAGGGTCCGCCTATAAAAGATAAGAGGTCAGAAGATTATCCTGAGCTGCTTTGACTTTGTTTCTCCAGTCTGAGCCTTGATACATGCTTTGAATATGTCATTAATGCTTTATGCTTTACCAGTGCCACTTACCAGCTATTGCTGGCAGAAACGAAATGATTAAATGATTGGCCCAGTCTGCCAAGATTTTTTTTTTCTTCTTTTGCATGTAAGCAGGTGTGGAAAAAAGAGTTCAGTTGTGAATTGTCCTATTAAACATTCTTTCTGACTCTCATCTTGTGGGCAGCCTAAATGGGAAACTCTTTTATTTCTTCCTAGCTCACACAGGCGATATCGGGTAAAGGAGTTGAACTTCTTTCTGACCTATCTGATTTCATTCTGATTCCAGGAGGGTCTTCAGGTCCAAAGAAGATATATTACTTATAAATTTAACTTAATTTAATTTTAATATTAACAACTAGCGCTTTCTAGAGGTGGGATTTCCATTCCATGCTCTGACTTGATTTACAATGAAGGTAGCAAATATATTAAAAAGATAATCAACAAGGACCTACTGTATAGCACAGGGGACTTTACTCAATGTTCTGTAATAACCTATATGGGAAAAGAATCTGAAAAAGAACGGATACACTGAATCATTTTGCTGTATACGTGAAACCAACACAACATTATGAATCAACTATACTCTAATGTAAAATACAAATTAAAAAAATAAAATGAAAATAGGGAAATAGTAATCCTGGGGTTCATGGTCTGGTTTAAGGCCCTATACGCTGAAGCCTCTGTTGCTATTTAGTAAGAGTGATAGACTTTTGTGAAAAGTGTGGTCTGCCTGATCCATGTGGGGCCAGAGGAGTAAGGACTGTGTAGCATAATTAAAGCTCCACCGTAAAACAGGCAGTGGCAGAATTCTGCTTCACAAAGGACCTTGATGGTAGTGGGACAGAGGGTAGAGTGGGGAGCAGAGAGAATCGTAAGGAATCCCCACATTTTTAAATTAACATCTTAGCTGTCTCTACCGTCTGGATTTAATGTATGTTTTACATTCTTCTGAATCATAATACTACTATAGTAGAGCCTTTTTGTAACACTAGTTTCAGGAAGCAGGCGTGAGAGCGGTGCTCTACTTTATAACCGTAGCCCTTTCAAAGAGCTTCTGCTTCCTCCAGCTCACCTTCTGCTGGGAATTCACAGGTAGGTTGAATGGCTTTTGGCTCCAGTTCACAAATGGGAAGCCTGATGTAGAGAGAAGTTACGCCTGGATCACACCTGCATTCCAGCTGGCGAGGGCAGGTTAGTGACAGAGGGACTGCCCGGCCCACCACACTCACTCACTCCCCGGATGCCCTGATGTGGTGCTGGACCCTGCATCCGTGGGCTGCTGGAAAGCAGTTAGCATGAAAGGAGAGAAGGAAGTGAGGCCTGTAGGCTGCCTGCTAGATGCGTTCTAGGCGGTCCATTTACTCACTTCTCACGCAGCCTTTGAGAGGAAGAAGTTTCATCTGTATTCTACAATAAGGGATCGAGGCCCTCGTCCACACAGCTGGTGATCACAGATCCAAGATACAAACCCACCTCTGTCTGAAGGGGGAGCCGCTGTCCCACGCCAGTGCGTTGCCTGCCAGGTTACCAGGGGAAACTGTGGAGGTCTGATGACTTCCCTGTCAATTGTATCTGTCTCTCTATTTGTGATTCGGGAAGAGTCCTCTTTATTTTCAAATGGGACTGAATGGCTGGTTTGAGCGTAAGGAGATATAGTCAGATTAACTCTATGACATAACTGTGTGATTGAGCAAGCACACACCTTGGGAATTCATGTTTCCTTTCAACAAGTATTTATTGAGTAATTACTGTGTGTAAAATATTGTGCTGGTTGCTGGAGGATAATCTTAAGTGAACAGTAAACCCATTTTTCCCTCTCACTTCAAATGAAGCTTGTGCTAGGTCACAGTGCTGTTAAACGTTGATCCTGAAGTGCTTTATTAGTGCTGAAAGTTACATACATACAATCAATAGGTGAATAGAGTATTCTTTTTCTAAATACCCCAACCCTTACAATTAAACTTTAGTAATTGCTTTTTTTTTTTTTTTTTTTTGTAGGATGCTTATACCAACTGTGATTTGTCTGACCAGTTTTGCACTTGATAGTCTGTTAACTCATCTACTTTGCATTTTTTGAAAAAAAACTCTGTTAGTGATTTTTTTAAACTCATCTTTACTTTTCTATTTTCCATAGGACAACTGGGAAAATCATTTGAAGTTCAAACTCTAATTATCTTCTCCTTAACAGCAAAGGCAATTCTGAGTAAATGCATGCCCTCTTAAAGCTAATAAATTAGTCTGAGAGGAAATTCCTTAAACCCATAAGTATATAGGAAACAGACAAATGAAGGTTATCTTCAGAGACTGCACTATTCTTTTCAATTTCCAGAGCATCCAATAAGTACTTATTGAGGGCCTAGTCTGGTCACTATTCACGGAACCGCAGAAGAAAACTCCCTCCCCTCATGAAGCCTACATTGCAGTGTTAACCTATATTCATTGGCAGAGATGTCCACAAAATGCTAACGCTTTTGTGTAGAAGCAATTTAAATTCAGATATATCCTCCATGCAACAACATAGCTGAACCTCATAAACAAAATGTGCTAAGGAAGCCAAACTCAGAAGAATCCACACTGTATGAGTCCATTTTTAAAGCACAAAACTTAACACTGATCTGTGGGTTGTGAAAATTCATCAAGGTGTGTGTGTTTGGTCTGTGCACTTTCTGTATATATATATTACTTCAATAAAACATTAACTCTAATATTCAAATAGACACAAAAACACATGCCAAGTATTCATTGATCATTCCTAGATTAACCATCCATTAGGAATAACTTCTCTGCTCGCATCCATAGATAATTTAGAAAATGCTATATTTGAAAGTCTATTCCAATAGTTAATTAACAAATTAACTGGGAAACATTTATCCAGGCTTCAGAATTAATACTGCTCATGCACTCTTTCTTGATGTGAAGGAATCCATCTGCCTCCATGTGGTGATGGTTTTGGAAAATTGAGTGTATTAAGCTAAACTTTAGCACCTTCTGAAACTATTCTCCAGGGAAACAGAAAATGGGTCTTACTTCAAGAAGAGAAACATTCTTGATTTTGGCCATTTCAGTAGAAACTTTAGGTTTTCAACGGGTGTGGTTGCCTTCACTATGCATGAAAATAATTATTAGTGAATGCAAACTGTTGTAGAATGAGAAAGGCATCAGAGAGAAGGGTGTATGTGTGTGTGTGCACCCATGTGTTTTGGGATGTTTTCTCTAAGGTCATTGGAAGAGATCTTTAGAAATTACTCTTTTTCCCCATAAATTGTTATGAAACTGAACAGAGGATCAGGTAATTTTTGCTGAAAATCCCCCAATTTAATTTATTGGACTGAAAGTAGGACATTTTTTCTTTACTCAAATAATTCTTTGTCCACCATCAGAATGCATGATTGAACAGCCTTTCAGGGCATAGGTAAGAATCTTCTCTTAATAGTCTCCTTTGCTGAAATAGTCATTTGTGGGAGCTGCTTTTTTTAAATGCGCTTAAAATATGCCCTCGTATTGTTCTAGTATTTTTTTCTAATGTGACCTTTTTCCTTGTTTTATCAGACATATTAAAACTTAAAATGCCTCTATCAAAGAAGGTGCAACTTTGTAGATCTAAATAGTCAGAAGAACATAAAAGATTGTTTAAAAAAAACCTTTTTTTTTAAGTTATGGAATATCATCCACGTCTGGTTTTGATTAAGGCTGCCAGTTTTCTAGGAATTGTGGTTTTTGTCAGATGCATGCGGAAGGCACTCATTGGGGTTCTGGTTGGAGTTCTGGTTTGCTTTCAGAAAACTGCAGAAACACTCTGCTGTTATTTGGGCAAATGTATGAACACACCAGAGAAAGGGTCAGTAAGTGTGCGCTTCTGTGTTGGGTGTCCATTACAGCCCATTACTCTGCACAGAAAGGCAAAGAACCCTTCAACTGTGTGTGAGCGATCGTAATACACGTTGTTTAGTTTTTTCTAAGCTGCCTTCTCTAAACATTGTGGGTTGCACCTAAGCCTTTTTGTGTTTATATTGAGCAGATTCTTTCTTTGTGGGTAGCACGGGGATTTTTTTCATTTCTCCTCTGGGTTTTACTACCAATTTTGCATTCTTCAGAAATGTCAAGACTTTGCTTTCATTTTCGGCCGTTAATGAATATGGCTAATTGTATAACGACCCTTCTCTTCCAGTATGATCGGCAGAAAAGGTTTGGCACACATACATGTCACTTGTAGTTTTTATTTCCAGCTTGGTTGCAGTATTAACCTTCTGTCTTGCCAATCCTCTAATTTTGTATTTGGTCTTATAGATACGGACCGAGAACTCCTGTGTCTGATGACGCAGAGTAAGTTGTCTTGTATTTGTAGGAATACGTTAATTACTAGCCTAAACTGCATGCTTCCAGTACTCACCACTAATTGAAATGCAATTAATATAACAGTGAACTGAAGAGCTAATGGACTCTTCTCTGCAGCCTCAGAGAAGCACTTGAAGTTGGAATGCAGAACATATGTTCTGCGCAGGAGAGATGAATGAAAACGCCACTTAAGCATGATTCTAATATACAGCTGCCGCTTAAAACTTAACATTTACTTTTTATAGACAGGGCATGTGAAAGTTGTTCTTATTAGGGTTTGGCTGTCGGAACCCCTCTGAACCACGGAATTGTTAAAAGGCTCTTCTGGGCTTTGCGTTGAATTCTTGATACATAAAGGCTTTGCCACGAAGCAATCATTCTCATGGCCACATTTTTTTTAAGTTAAGAAAATAAACCCTAAACCACTAATGATAGATTCAGCAGCCCAAGTTTCTCCCAGGTTGGAGTAACATAAACTGTGGGATGCTTGAGACCGAAACGTTGGGGTTTTGTTCAAGTTCCGTGGCACGGCCAGGGGTCAAGATGTACAACATGACTTGGGCTGCCTCTCCTTGGTTTCCGCTCCTCTCAGAGATGCATTTCCCATCCCTGGCCTCGCATTCAAATTTGAGAAGAAACTACTCTCTCCCATTTGTGACCACAAGAACTCCATTTCAAAAATGGATTTCTCATAAGCAGAGCATTCTGACACTGATATCTGAGGCAGAAGTGTTCTTTGCAGAATGCTAGCTTGCTCAGATTTAAGAAACATGATTAATATCTCATTCCAACATCAGTGGCCCGCTAAGCCTGATGTCGGTCCTCTGGGAAAGGTATTTTGTGGCCTTGTGGGAGTCTGGGCCATCCTAAGAGCAGACCCTAGCATTCTCTCTGCCTGTCTTCCTGGCCTGAGCCATAGTTTCAAGGCACCGAGTGAGGAATCTAAATAACAGTGTAGAACAGACAAATATCATTTCCACCCATGACAGTGAGCTCAGGCCACACATTTTCTGATTTTGAATTGTGCTTTTTCCATGTTTGTGTTCAAGATGTCAGCTTAGACTATGCTTTTAGCTCTAAGCAATCTGACTTGTGTGCCAAGGATATCAGTTTCCGATGTGTGATGTATGATTGCTTTGTGGCCTGACACACGGAACATTCATGTCTCAAAACCAAATTCAGCCGGAGCTTGACTGACTGCATGGAGTTAAGTAGTCTATAAAATTGAGCCCTGGTTATTGCTTTTAAAATCTACAGTGGCCGTATTTAACATTCACTGAAAGGAGGATTATATAAGATTGATAGGCAAAACACTACTTTGATTTGGTTAACAGAAACATTTTGATAGAATGGATTTACTCTTCATTGTTGCAAAGCTGCTGCGCAATTTGCCTAATACAGATCTCTAAGAAAACCCTAAAAGCTGAAAGAAAAGAAGCTACATTAAAGAGCTTTTGAATTTTGCCTGTACCTGAATATGAAACCTCACCCGCAGGAGAAGTTAATGATTTTTTAAAAGGGGCAGGGGTGGGAGGACTCCTCTAAATTTACCCAAAAAAGCAGCCTCATGGACCAGGACGAGTATAAGGAGCTTCTTTTCCAAGGGTCTTATCTGGGAACAGACAAAGGGCTGAATTTCCTTCGGAGTAGACATACCTTATACGAAACCATGTGGGGAACAAAATGGAAAGTTTATGTCAGGAGTTTTTTTTTTAGTAGAAATGTATAATGTTTTGTTTATTCCTCTACTATCTCCCCTTTTCAAAATCTTTTAGGACAATTATTGGCACAGGCTCTATTTATTCATCATTGACACATTCTTAACATTCAGCCCAATCAAAAAAAGATGTGCCCTTTAAGGGAAATGCAGGTCAGGGGCAGACCTACCACACAGGCAGACAGAAATTTCCACCTCCTGGCAAGCCGAGAATGTTTCCATGGATTTAGTGTCACCTTCTTGCCCTTCACTTCCACACGCCCCCTCTCCCAGTGGTCCCCGCCATGGAGCCTGGACCGTTTGGTTCTTAACTCCCTTGCCTTAGACTTGGTCCAGAAACAATTTCCAGGCTCCGCTGGAGGTAATTTCATCCTGGCCCTCAGAACCGCCAGCCCACCGCTGAGAGAGGCTCCTGAGCCCTGCAGCCAGGGGCCCTCGTCCCCGTAGCCCAAGGGCACAGCCTACTGTGCTGAGACACATAGGTTTGGTGCAAGTCCAGTTAATGTTCTGGAACCTAGGCTTCTCTGGGGTCCCCCACCCCATCCCTAGACACGTGCTGCTTCATTTTGGAGGCTGAGTCCAACCTCTGAATTAGGGAACGTTTACTGAATGATGACTCAGCTCATTTTCTATCTACTATTATCAGTTCTCAGCTTGTTTAGTTCCTTTTTCTGAAATAGCATAAAGATATGGCTCATAGTTTTATTATTTCTGTTTCGGGCCAGGTTGCTGGTGTTTCTTAACAAAAAACAAAAAAACTCTAGGAAAAAATAGTACTTCCTGGTGTATGAGAGGGCAGGCAGGAGTTTCTCTTTTTATTTCACTAACTAGCTTTTAGCCACATTCAGGTTGAGGTAGTTAGAAGTTCATGGTGGGAGCAGAGATAGGAACCCGGGACAGAAGAAGGCAGTTCTGAAGGCCTTGCTCCCATCTTCTCCGTGCCAATTGAGTGACGTAAGCAATTCTCAGATCCTGGAGAAGGCTGCCATTTTCTTCCCGGGGTCCCAGAGGAAGACCTTGCTCTGTGGTCACCCATCGTGGCCTAACCCAAAATTCTGCCCTTTAAAAATGATAGATGACAAAGTTGAAGGAAGGGACCTCCTTCCTCTCCCACAATCAGCCAGCTTTTAGTAGATTACAAGAGAGTCCCAGCTCAGAGGGGTTTATATCTTCTAAGACTTTCACAAAGCATGTAAATTGCCTTAAAAGATGAACTGACTGAATTGGATATATTTAAAGGTAAGACTTTTTTTTTTTAACTCTGAAAGGAAGAATGGGATGAGTTTTGGTCTCTTTCTGGAAAGCTCATTTTAGGGAATTTTGCTCCATGAAGTTTAAAAACCATGGGTTAGACTTTTCTACCAAACTCTGCCAATTCCTAAATCTTCCTTAAACCACATGAATAAGTAGCATAAAGTAGGTGAAAACGCGCAGCCCCTCTTCCCTTTCGAGGACCACAGTTTATCTTTCAGGAAGGCTCAGCAGCCACAACCAACACCGTCCCCTGAGTTTGTGGACAGCTCCACACGGTGGTTTTTCATATCTGTGCAAATAGAAGCCTCAGATCAAAGAAAGTGCTTCGACGCAGATTATTAGAATACTCTAGGGGAAAACAGATGACAAGCACAGTCTTCAGTTTTAGCTCTCTTAGGTCAGACTCAGATTGTCCAACACCTAGAGAGAGGGGAGAGGCACCCACACATCCGCGCGAGTTCATTTGAGTGGGTTGAAGTGGATGTGGGCGGCCGTTGCTTTGGGGTCATCTTCTCCTTCCAGAGAGGAGCCCGCTGGTGTCCAGTGCTGCTGCTGCTGTGCATTGCCTGGCCTTGGGGTAACCGGTTTGGACGTCACGGATGATGTCTGGGACTAGCTGGTGTCTCAGTGCATGGCTTTTCTTTTTCTTTGTGTTAAGCTGGCTTCAACAATGGACGATCAGTCTTCTGTTCTTAAAGGGTCCTCCACTTGATTTGGGTGCTCTGTAACCCACTTGGGCCTGGAGCTAGTTATTTCTTTGAGAGAACAAAAGGGGAAGATTTTGCTTTGGTTTTTATTTCTATTTTCATCTTGCTGCTTCAGCTTTCGCTGTAACAAAAGTCTACATAAGCATCGCAGAAAAGGCCCTATGGTCTTGCCCAACATTTAATAAGCCCCTGTAGAATATGTTAATTATATGAACAGCCTAAGGGTTTTAAAAAATTGCTTCCCCAATCCTTTTGCTTTTGAAAGAGTAAATGCAGAAGTATCCTGGCAAAAATAAAGTGAAATCATTGTGAGAGTTTTAGGATACAACGTATATGCTGCTTTATATATTTTAGCCTTTAATCTTACCATTAAATACCTTATTTTCTTGATTCCAAGATGCCATCAACATGCTATCAATTTATAGACAGTTTTACAGGACATAGAAATAAACCACATCAAACATATGTATCGTTAATGAATAGTTGTTGGATGCAACCAAAATTCGGACAATAAACAGAAAAAGGTGGTGGCTTAGACTTGAGGCTATGTGATTTTTTTTTTTGAAAATGGAGACATTGCCTCCGTTAACGGAGAAAGCATTTAAGCCAGCTCTTTACACCAAGAAGCATTTACGCAATTAAGTTTCACTTCAGGGAACACCACTCTCTTTCCCTACAAATTCTCTGCAAGTTATACATTTTTTAACTCTGTTCATTTTACTTTCTAATACAAGTGAGACAAGCCCAGAGCTTCAAACAGCTTTTTCTAGCCCTTTACTTTAAACATATTTTGACCCTTACATATATAATTAGATTGGCCCGATTCAGCCATCACTGAAGACAAAGATGGTCACATTTTGGCTTCGGCCGCAAAAGAAGAGGTGAGGCTGCAAGCATGCCCGCTGCTGCCGGCTGAGGGATGGACAGACTGCAAATCATGCTGCTGCCTTAAGCTGTGGAGGGAAGGGGGCAGTTTTTCCAAACGCGGTAGCACTCCCCCCCTCCCCCACCCACCAAATGCACAGAGACTTGAGGAGCACTGATCCCTGTCCACCAATGTCTGCTCTCTCCACACGCAGGAGCACAAGCATGCTTGACATGCGGTGTGAGGAGGAGGCCGCGGTGCAGCCGCACAGCAGGGCCCGCCAGGAGCAGCTGCAGCTGATAAACAACCAGCTGCGGGAAGAGGATGACAAATGGCAAGATGTGAGTGCTGGCCGGGGCCGTGGGCAGCGGGGAGACTGCTCTGCCTGCTGGGCTAGAGGCCCTTTGGAGCAGAAAATCAGGCGGGGTGGGGAGACTTGGGCTGGAAAGCCAGGCAGAGGAAGGGGGCCCCCAGAGGGCTTCAACAGTGACACAGTCCATGTGGGAATTAAGGAAAGCACCCTTGCTGAAGTGTGGCCACAAGAAAAGAGGGGAGCAGACAGGAGACAACTGGTAAGGGATGCAGAAAGGCGGAGGCACTGTCCTTTAAGATCATGTATTGGGGGTTGATAAGGATGGCAGCAGCAACAATAATTGCCGACACTGACCGCATACAGTAACAGGTACTGTTCTGAGTGCCTTGCAGGTACTCATTCTTTAATCCTCCCAGGAACTCCATGCACTAGCAGCTATTATTGTCCTCAGTTCCACAGATGAGTCCCAGAACAGCTGAGTAACTCGTCCAAAGTCACACAGCTAGTGAGCAAGAGAGCCAGGATTATAACCAGTAAGGATTATAACCAGGGCCTGATGGGGGCCTTGGGATTGTCTGTGGGCTGAAAGCAAAGAGCCAGGGCAGGGGAGGAGCTTGAAGATAGGGATGAGAGGAGAGTGGACTATTTCATTTCATCCTCACAGAGCACCCTGCGGTGGCTACTGTGCACCCGAATCTACCTTCAGTCAGAAAAGTTAACTTTTCCAAAGTCGATAAAATGCGGTAATAATTATGTCTACAAGGTATCAGGCACTTCCTGTGTGCCTGGCACCTTACGTGCACTACCTCACTTAACCCTCACGGCAGGCTCATAAGAGTAGGTATTATTATCACTTCTATTTTAGAGACGAGGAGACTGAGATTCCAAAGCGTGGAAAAGACAGAGCTAGGATTGCTTCCCATAGCCGCACGTCCACCCGTCTGACTCCGGAATCCTAACTCTCCATACTCTCCATCATTACACTCTAACTGCCCGTAGGGTTTGCGGTGAGGTTGTTGTAAGGACCAGATGACTTAATACACATATTTAGAATCATTGGTTCTGTAAGACCCCAAAGCCAACCTTTTTTTCTGCCTTTTCTTCCTTCCCTGAGGGAATTGTGTAGGTCTGTGATTAATTGCTACCAGCGAGTCCATTCACAAAGCAGAGGTCATAAATAGCAAGAAATGAAGTTTCTCACAATACCCTGTGAGGCAATACTTTAAAATTTGGCAGCTGACCTGGAATATGATTGCAGCTTTTACATTACCATGTTGAAATAAATGTGCTGCCCTGTTATGGCTAATGTACGTATATCTGAAGGTTTCCTGCCTTCGAGGTGTTCCTGTTCCAACCAGACTTACATTGGATCATATAGGAGTGTCTCAGCCTGGCCAATAGTCAGGGCTTACTAAACGCTGAAAAGTAGAAGTGGAATTATGTGCAAGCCTGAAGAAGAATGTTCTGTCTCCCTCCCCCACCCCCGCAGGACCTGGCTCGTTGGAAGAGCCGTAGAAGAAGTGCTTCTCAGGACTTAATCAAGAAAGAGGAAGAAAGGAAAAAAATGGAGAAGTTACTGGCTGGAGAGGATAGGACAAGTGAACGAAGGAAAAGCATCAAAACCTACAGAGAAATTGTTCAAGAAAAGTGGGTTCTTTCTGCTGTCGTCGTGGTTGTTTAATGTACAGTATTACCTAGATGTGGTTTTCATATAAGTTGTTGGTTATCACAAAGGCTCTGACACTACTATTATACTCCCTGTTTGGTCCCTTCAGCTCTACCTTGGTTCCTATCAAGGAGGGAGTATAATATTGGCCTGCTTTGCAATTCCTGTGACTGTTGACTTTGTTCTTGCTTCCCCTCCCATGCCCATCCTTTAGAGAGCGGAGAGAGAGGGAGTTGCATGAGGCGTACAAGAATGCACAGTCCCAGGAGGAGGCAGAAGGGATCCTTCAACAGTACATCGAGAGGTTCACCATCAGCGAAGCTGTTCTTGAACGCTTGGAGATGCCAAAAATTCTGGAAAGAAGCCATTCAACAGAGCCAAACTTATCCTCCTTCCTGAGTGACCCGAATCCCATGAAATACCTGCGGCAACAGTCACTGCCTCCCCCCAAATTCACTGCCACTGTGGAAACCACCATCACTCGTGCCAGCGTACTGGATGCCAGCACGTCAGCAGGCAGTGGGTCTCCAAGCAAAACGGTCCCTCCCAAAGCAGTGCCTATGCTGACCCCCAAGCCTTACTCCCAGCCCAAAAACTCTCAAGAGGTCCTGAAGACCTTCAAGGTAGGATGAGTTTCTTAAGGGTAGAACCAAAACTGAACTCCAAGTGATCACTGGAAAGAAGCATCTTGCTTCAGGAAGATGCAATTGTTTTTAATCAAACAAAAGCAAAATGTGTTAACATGTATGATTGGGAAGTTTATGTGTCTCCAAGATTTAGTTTGCAAATAGTTAAGGGATAGATGATTCCCCTCAGTTCCTATTTTTAATGCTGATGGGCTCTGATGAGATTGGTGGTTGAGTCACCTCCATGAGCAAGGTCTGTTTTGTAGTTTGATATGATGGCATGATCTCCCTGTAGTAGTGGCAGCAAACCCTAAATTAGCAGCACCCTAGGTATCTCCAGCTATCTGGAGGTATTGCAAATTCCTCACAACGAACTTTTAATTGCGTTTGGCTTAAACAGAAGTGACTACAGCTGCCTCTCTTTTAGGAAGAAACTGACATCATATCTTAAAAAGATGCTACAATTGAAAAAAATAATCATACAAGGAATACATGGGATATGCTTGGTCCTCAGATGAAACAGATTTTTTTAAAATTTTTTAAGTGAGAAGAAACTATGTTATTGGTGGGGGGAGGGGGCAGGATTGCCAATGAATGCGTAAAATAATGTTCAAGAACCAAAGAATCTAGTACCGCCAAACATCTTTTTTCCTCCTCAAGTCCTAGTATTTTCCCTCACATCAAGAGAAAGCACACATCCTTTGTCTCAAGCTGTGTTGACTACAAAGAAAAATCAGTTCTGATTGTCCCTGAACACCGCATAGGTTCATAATAGAAGACAGAGTTGGGATTCACCAGTAGCAGACACGGACATGTAACTGTAACGAAAGTTTGCTAAACTAAACTAACTGAGCAGTGGGATGCCGTTATCTTCCTATTGAATTTCAGAGGGAACCAAACCGCACTTTCTGACTTTTGCTTACATCACTCTGAATGTATCTTAAAAACCTGTGCCTTAGGCTTTGACAAAACAAAACAAAAAATGCTGTCTCGTCTGGGTTGAATTGAGATGTTTAGCCCTCAAAGGGCAGGGACTGTGTCTTTGTTGTTGGCCCCTTCATCCTGAGAGCCTGGCATACGTGCCTAGGCACTCGGCAAGTGTTTATTGAACAAATACAAGAACTTTTCCTGAGAAGATGAGCTACTCATCATGCAGACTCGTGCACACACAGATACACACATGATCATGTGTGCTCGGCAAGCCACCGAAGTACCACAGCAGCTCTCCTTCACCTAGAGTCCCTGCTGATGCCTGGTCTGATATTTCATGAAGGAAGGTGAAGGAAGGTTTGATGTTGAGGTGGCCCCGAACAGGGATAGGGAATACACTCATTTAACTTGGTATCCAAGGCAGCTGATCAATTAATCTAGATGTCCACTTCTCATTCCTTATATAAACAGTACAATGTGATCATTTAAACAGAAGAATTAGGATAGATGACTTCATGGCAAGACTCTGGCTCTGAGAAAACCCAGTCCTTTGCCATTGCGACAAGACAGCGTGGAGGCCTCAGGAGAGGTGGACTGAGGCACTTGGATAGAGATCCTTGTAGAGCTGGGGCTCACCAATGAGCCCTCAACTCATCGTAGGTCTTGATGGCTGTCAACCCTGTTCACAGCCCCACCATTGGGTGAGGTGGACCCACCTGTGGTCAAAGATCGTATGTAAAAGGAACAGTTGTTACCAGATAATGCTAGAAGTGAAGCAAAGGGGGGTGTCTGTGTGTGTGTGTGTGTGTGCGTGTGTGTGTGTGTGTGTTTTCTGGTAGGGAGGAGGTGGGCACAGGAGGCAGGGAATACAGCCTGTTTCTTAGTACAACCGATTTAAGTGTAAAGGTAGAGCAAGTAAAATGGTTTAAGGCAGTGAGTGTTTGCAAACTGAGAGTTGCCACCTGTTGCTAGGTTACGAAATCAATGTAGTGGTTTGGAATCAGCATTCTTTTTAAAAAAAAAAAAAAGAGGTAGAATAGAACACAGTGTTTAAAACAAGCCTAGTGCATCACACATAAGAAAGGTATTATTTTGCAAAACTCAATGTCAGTTACCTTTATGTGTGTGGACTCTGTTGTGATTTAAATCTCATGGATCACAGACCGTAGAGCACACAAGTCAGTGACTTAAGGTAAATAAACTACAATTAGTATCGCCCTTCTATTATTCCTTTTAAAAGATTTTAGAAGGTTTAGTAATAAGAATAGCTAATATTTATGTACTTAAAATGTGTCAGATATGGGTTCTAAATACTGTACATATATTAATCCATAAAATCACCATCACAGCATCGTTAAGAAGATACTATTATCATAAAGATGAGGAAGCTGAGGTTGAAGATTACGTGGCTGCTAAGCGGTAGAGCAGGACTCAGTCTTAGGCCGTCTCACTGCAGAGCTTCCTCTCAGGACCGCTCTACATACTGTCAGACTTTAAGATTCCAGATGCCTTTCCATAAGCCAGACTAGCCACCCTCGCTCCTTCTTTCTTGCTCCCAACACCCGCCCCCCCTGAGACGTGAGTGCAAAACAGAAATATTTTAGTGTGCGTGGCCTCTTTTTCTTGAAGAAACGGGGATGGTCAAATTAACCAGAAATAGGAATTTACTGTCACATAGCAAAGCACCAGATTCCCTGCCCTCCATGACAGCTTCCAAAACATACCCATTGCTCCCGACCATGACAGGATAACCTGTGAAATATTCCTGATCTAAGATGAGGTCCACCTAATTTAATATGCTAATCAGACAAAAAAATCTCAAAATTGTGGAATCGCAGTCAGAACATAAGTGAAAAATTACTGGAACCCAAATATGCGACATGTATTTATACCTAAGGTCCTTTGATTTTCTATACTGCAAAATAAAAACACCTCCCCCAGTAAGATGAACATGAAATGTATTCTAACGTGAAGCAGCCTGAGAAGGCAGACCACCTTTTAAAGAAGCCTTCAAAGATGGCATTTAGAGGAGCCCTAGTTTCTAGAACTGACCGAAGCATATAAAAGACCTTATTCTTTGTTAGACTATGGTTATTAAATGCTAATGATTTAAGGTGGTTCTGCACATGTTATTTTGTTATAGTCTTTCACTGGGGAATAGCATGTTTTTGTTCATTCCGGTTTTTACAGGTAGATGGGAAAGTCACCATGAATGGAGAAACGGTTCATGGTGACGAGGAGGAGAAGGAAAGAGAGTGTCCCACGGTGGCACTTGCCCCCTCGTTGACCAAATCCCAGATGTTTGAAGGTGTGGCCAGAGTGCATGGGTCCCCCGTGGAGCTGAAGCAAGACAACAATAGCATTGAGATCAACATAAAGAAGCCAACTTCTCTTCCCCAAGACCTAACAGTAAGAAGCAAATTTTTTTTTCTCTTTTTGGGGTAATTCCAATGTGAAAAAATCTATTTAAAAAAATAAATAGGTCTTAATAATGATCATTTCTTTCTAGGAGGGTGTATCAGTTTGCTAGGACTGCCATAACAGAGTGTCACAAGCTGAGTGGCTACACAACAGAGATTAGTTGTCTCACAGCCCTGTTGGCTGGAAGTCCAAAGTCAAGGTGGTGGCAGGGTCGATTCCTTCTGGTGTCTGTGAGAGAGAATCTGGTCCTGGCTTCTGGTGGTTTGCCGGCAGTCTTTGGTGTTCACTGCCTTGTAGGTGTACCACCCTGACCTCTGCCTTGGTGTTCACATGACAGTCTCCCTGTGTGTTGTCTGTATCCGAATCTCCCGTTTTGATAAGGACACAAGTCATACTGGATTAGGGGCCCAGTCCACTCCAGTATGACCTCATCTTAACTTAATTTAATTACATCTGCAAAAATCCTGTTTCCAAATATGGTCGCATTCTGAGGTAATTGAGGTTAGGACCTCCACATATAAATTTGTGGGAGGGCACAGTTCAGCCCTAGCAGAGGAATATGACAGAAGGTATCACATGTTAAGAGTAATTTTTCTTGTCCCCCCATGATTGGTGTCTAGTGTTGCAGAAAAAGAAATAAATCTCTAAAATACCTTCTCCTCTATTTATTCAGGACCCCATCAGACTTGTTAAAATAATTTGAAAATAACTGGTGCCACCAGAACCTGACTTTCCATCCTTGACGATTATGTATAAAAGGGTATCTTTCTTCTTAGTCTTCAAAAACTCATTTAAAATCAAATTAATTTTTTATTGGTTTAGCCCCTGAAACCCAGAGTAATTGGAAGTGCTATTGAATGGCCAAGCTGAAAAATGTAGGGTAATTCAAGAATAGCAGAAGAGAAAACTCAAAATAACATAAGATTTGCCCCTTTGGAGTATAAAACGTCATCAGGAGGATTACACTTTTTCTTAGATCTCTCACCAGGGTTCATGCTGGTTTTGCTGATCAAACCCAAACTATCAGTACCACAGGTGCAGCCCAGCTTTCGGGGTAGAAGCTGGACACTGTTCAACCTCATCTGTCCTCACCAGAGGCTGATTTCTGCTATTTTAATTTATAGTGTTTAGGTTGGAATTATAAAGGATGGGGGAAACAGTCAAGGTTTCTTTTCCCCCAGCACCTAGAAAGGTTTGGTCCAGGGGGAAACTTGTCTTCCAGCTCCACGGCTAAGTTAAATGACCCAGCTAGCTAAACCCACCCAGAGGACTAGATATTATTTTTCTTATCTCCAGGATTTGTCTTTTGAAGAATAAAATATGTTTTCTCAGAGGAGTTGAGAGGGTGTAATTCTTCCCTGCAGTGCTAAGCCCTAGAAAGAGATTCAAACTGGAATAGGCCAAAATAACTTTCTCACCATGGTAACATGTTTGCTGGCCTCTAGAAGCAAAGTTTTGTGATCCAGGCAAAGCCTGAATCTCTCAACCTGGAATTTAATTCCACTTTCCATTTGCATAAATATTACCACCTCTGAGGAGTTCTTACAAATTATCATGAGATGGAAGATTGAGAGAACTAGGACTCCTAATTGAGAGAACTCCTAGCAGAACTAGGAATTTAGGAACTTTACTGGTAGAGTCAACATGAACTTATGCTCTTAAACTTAAATGAAAAGTTCCCCCAATTAATTAGATATTGCAGTGGTGGGATTGCTTTTCTGGGAGAATTAGTAATTCTGTTCTTATTTTTCTTTTGCCACAGTTAATGATGAGCATTTCCTAAGTTTCCTTCATAAATACCTTTCCATGATTCAATCTGGTTACTCTATGAGGCCACAGGCCCTTTGCACATACTGTTGAACGCAGCTCTTTGTCCCTGTACTTTAGAGAAGCAACAGTATAGGAGCCACACTGGTCCCATAGCAGAGGTACACAGGGCTTAGTCAGGCCCAGTAGGTTAATTACAAGAACAAATCCTAAGGGCTGTGCTTTCAGGCAAGTGTCCATTCTCTACCTTTACCGTTTCTGCCCTCTGACCATTTCGTTGTTTGAATTTGGGGGGAACCCTGCCCTTGCCTGAATAGATTTTTTCCCAACAGAAGTTAAAGGAATAAGTGAAGAGACTAGATGGTATAAGGTCTAAACTTCCTACAACAACTGTTTAAACGCTCTGGTTTAAAGCTTCTGACCCCTTGGGGGGAAAAGCTCTATCCATCCTGCGTGGAATCATAAACAGGAGAAAAGGGGGTTTTATTTGTTTGTTTTGGGGTTTTACTAAACCTGCCTTAAAAAATACTCATTCTCAATAATTACTAATTTTCTTATTTTTACAATGAGCAACATAAAAAGAAAATAGCCTATTGTCTCTTACTGCCAGGCATTTTCCACTTTAATAGTAGTTGTACTGCTACACTCTCTAATGGCAAAGAGGAGGATGGATTGAAAGATGTCACATTAGTTACATTGCCCCAAAAGTATCTTGTTTCAAGAGAGGCAAAATTAGATGATCTGAAAGAAATCATGGTATTTCAGAAGTTTATACAGTATAGCAAGGAAAGCCCTAATCAAAAGGTGGCCTTGTGGACTTTTTTCTGGAAACCATCCTGATCCTGGTCAGCCTGAGGTCTAAACTCATGGAAGAGCCCGGGAGTCTCTTACTCTGGAAAAAACTGCTTAGTTTGGAGTGATTTCTAGTTTAATAAACCCTAGCGGTTCTGAAGAGGTCGTAGCATTTATTTACCTTGTGTCTGGTACTTTAGGCTCTTGACTAAGTATGGAAGGGGCCATTACATTATTTTCTGGGTAGATAACTACCTGTATATACCTATTAGACTTCAAGCCAAGTTGTTAGCTGCACTACACGAAATTTTGGCTAAAACACTCTCCATACTCGCTTACAACTTATGACACCAAAAGTTTTCCATTTAGAATATGTTATCCTAAGAGCCATTTTCAAAGAATCTCTTCTCCAGTAAACCTACTCCTCATTTTACTTCCTTCTCCATATTCCAAGAAAAGCATTTCTTGACTGTGTTTCAGCCAGTGTATTCCCATCGAAACGGTAGAATTCATTGATCATGGTAAAATATGGTGACCCGCTTAAAACAGGAGGCTGCCCTCCACAGCCTCCCAGGGCTTTTTACCAGCTTGGACTTGACTTGCTGTTTCTAATTCATTTGCCCCACTCTGTGGGGCTGTCAAAGGAATAGTGTTCTTCTTTTTAAATAGTGTCTTTCTTCCAAAAACTGCATTCCCAACAGATATACTTTTTACAGAGGAGTAGCCTCCCCCACCACTAAAATGTCACAGCTCCTTCAGGGCGAGCTGGAACTGTTCAAAGGGCACAGCACCAGTAGGCAGGAGCATTAATTCAGACCAAGAGGCGGAGCCACGGAGAAGGGTTGCCGCCAGACTCCAGTGGACAACGGGGCGCGAGGTTGGAGCAACAGCCTCTTGGGTCAGCACGACCACTTCCGTACGACATTATGTCGTCTCTTCAGTTACCTGCTACCTCATCTTTCTCATTGGAAACTCTTGGACTCTTACTTTAGAAATAGATCCTAAATTAAGTTTGGCTTGTTATTAATTTTTAACACTCTGGTTCTATCTATTGATACCAACAAACTCCAGATCATCCTCAGTTGAATCACCTTGAAAGTAATGAGACTGTGATGCCAGTGGTCTCCTGTTACCTGATAAGCATGGATGAAAGACCTACTCTGTGCCCAATTTTTTTTTAAGTGTATAATTTGATTTTTTTTCTTATTAGTCATCTATTTTATACATATTCATGTATATATGGTCCAACTTTTGAAATAGAAAAAGAAACTCAGGGATTTCCCTGGCGTTCCAGTGGTTAAGACTCCGAGCTTCCAATGCAGGGGGCCTGGGCTTGATCCCTGGTCGGGGAACTATGATCCCACACGCCGTGTGGCGCAGCCAAAGTATTAAAATAAAATAAATAAAATAAAATAAAATAAAAAAGAAACTGCTAAACCTGCTGTGAAAGCAGTTTTCATAAAGCACCTGGGAAAGTATAAAAACTAATGTTTAATTAAGTGCTAGATAATAGAGTCAGAAGACTAGAGGGACATAGGATGGCAAAGAACAGGTAAGACCATTATAGGCTGGGGTTAGTCTAGCTGGGAAGGTTTTATGTGAGATGTGGATTTTGAAACCTGTGGGATCTGCATTGGAATAGGGGGAAGCAAGCTGTTCCACATGTTGGGACTAGCAGAAGTAAAGGAATGGACAGTGGTGAGGAGCCCACAGGCGGACCCCAAGAGGGGACCACAGGGCTAAGAGGTGATGAGGATGACTAGAGATGCTATACACTCCAACCAAAGGGATCGGATCTCCCAGGGTCCCTCCTGGTTACCCCTGAGAGATTTCCCAGTGGAAATCTAACACTCCCTTTTTTTTTTTTTTCATTTTATAATACTGGCTTCTGTAAGAAAATCATATCATAGTACAAGTACTAGACTCCTAGAATCCAGGATTGGAAAAGAATTTGGGAGATCTTTTAATCTAAGGACTAATTTATCCTGTTTAGTGACCTACAGAGAGATGTCTTGAAAGATGTTTTATGTCTCCCTTAAAGCTAATCCAGTGTTTTCTTGATCCACTGTGAGTTATACTTGTATTTGAACCTCTTCCTGCCTTGATGATGCCAAAAGTGACCCTTTCCTAAAATACCTGAAGTACCCCATGCACTAGGCCAAAGGTCAAATCCCACCTGAGCCTCAGTTTATTTAAAATAAGGATAATAACAGTATAGGCGTCCGATAGTTATCGTGAGAATTCCTACGCAGAGCACTTAGCGTGATGTCACGGTGACTCAGAGAGGTGCCCTTCAGTTAGTTTTAACATTGTCATTCAACAAACGGGAGAAAGAAAGTCGCCGTGTATTTTTCAGAAGCCTGCAAGGGTGATAGGTGCAAAGTTTTTTCGATTAAAGTAAGGTCATCAAAATTACCATATTCAACAGATGTGAATTTCAAACAAATGAGGTGAGTTCCTCGTTGCCTTCCAACTCAGCCCGTCAGTAGCTCCAGCTGTAATTCTCTAGGAAACACCCAGACATGAACAGCTTTTTCCAGGAGACAATCGCCCTTGCAGATGCTCACATGGTTCTTCCTGAAACTCTCTTTGCTTCTCCTATTATTCACTTTTTCCCAAGTCTGGCTTCCCTCTGCCACCTAGACCTCCAGGACTCCGACCCATTGACCTCCTGTCAGCGCCCTCTTGCCAGATCATCCCTGCCGATGTCCCTCTGCACGCCCTCCCCACTGGCGGGCGCTGTCCTGCATGTTTGTGGCAATTCTCCCTCATGGACCAATGGCCAAACTCAGCTCTGAGGTACCTAAATGACTTCATCTGCGTTTCTCGAACTAAGTAGCAAGATAGGTCTGTTTTTTCCACCTTGACAAAGCTCTCAGCCTTCCTCTTGAAAATTCAGTACTTTACTAATGTTTTCTGATCCAGGAAAAAAGACAATCAGATCTTTCTTGAGATTTTGCAGTGAGAGCAGGGTGAAGGCATTTGAGTAGGTGCTGTTTTCCTTACGACTGTGACCAACTACAGATTCCTTTTAGATGTCAAATGTCAACAGACGTTTCTCTAGAAACAGTTTTTCTCCATCCAGAAGTAGTTGCAAGCGCGTTAGATTGAATGCTCTTATTAAGTCATTAAAGATATTTAGGTACAGAAGCGTTTACAGACTTCAAGAAAGTATACATCAGGAGCAGTAAAAAAAAAAAAAATCAAACCTAGCCCATCTGACCTGGATCAGACCACACACTGTTGGTTGGAGAAGTTTAAGGCAAAAAGAAAAAGTTTAAGGAATGGAAAGGCTGATTCTCCACATAGATCCTCTTTTGTCCAGTGAAAATAGATATTCGGTGATATAAAATCGAAAAGGGAAACACATGCATGGTATATGTGGCACCTGGGTCCTGGTGCCAAGACATAAATAGACTGACTTTCCAGGCTTGTGTCCAGATAAGTTATTCAAGACTAGAGCTGGAAAATCAATCAGAGTCACCGAATAGTAGCTCAGGAAAGGACCTTGGACATCACATCTTCCAACCCGTAGAGGTTAAATGAGAGTCCAAGCTCTAACACCTCCTCTGTCCTAGAAGCAGGACCATTCAAGCCCTAAGTCTTAGAACCATTCTTCCTCTCTTGCTTTATATTTCCAATTCATTCCACAGAGTTGCTCTCTGAGCTGGCCCACCAGTAAGACTCTTGTTAAAAAGAGCAGCCTGATGCCAGGTAGATCTGTGGCTAGACCATGTCCCTCTCAAGCCAGGAAACTGCCACCTCCCACCCGTGGCCTCAGGGCTCAGTCTGGCACCAGAGCCAGTTTGGATGGTGTTCTTAGTCAAGGAGGTGCCAACTCCTGGCTTAGGCCCCTGTAACCTTTCTGTGCTCTCATTCATTCATGTCCAAAGATCTGTTTTTATTTTCATTCTTCAGACAGTATTACCAATTGGAGAAGGGAAGGCTTCTCCTCTTTTCAGCTGTAACCAAAGGAAAATGTGGGCCAGAAAGCACATTTTCCAGCAAGGCAGGTTTGTTTCAGGCAAATCTCTGAATCCATCAGAACTGGTTAAAAGTGCCAATTTTGAACTCATTTCCTTTGAAGTAATGATGTGAATACAAAAGTAACAAGCCTTCAGGATGGAGAATCAGACAGAAGTTAATTAAACTGGCTTTGGGGATTTCCCTTGTTACATATAGTCTTACATATAGTTTTCCTATATAGTAAATACAGTAACCCATAAAGAAAATATAAACTAGTCATATTAAGATTTTTTATAACTGAATAAATTAAGATTTTTTAAAAAATGTGTGTCCTTCACCTTTTTTTCTCAGTGTATGTAAAATATTTTGGGGGGCTCATGTTACTCAAATTGTGTTGTAACTTGCTTTTTCTCTTAATATATCCTGAATATTTCTCTAGTAATAGCCTGATTTTGATGACTAGTATGCATTTAAACTAAGCTTGAGAGTAATAAATTCCATAAATAATGCACCTAACATTTGCTTCCCTGACTTGGATTACATGTCGGCTTTATGTCGGATACCATGCTGGATCCCTGCCTCCCTGAGAACCTGGGCTGGATCGAAAGCCCCAAGATGGGGTGATGGCGGGGAGTGGTCTGGTCTCAAGCCACCCTGGGAAGTGGAGACTTGGCTAACTTGCCCCCTGTCCTGAGAGATCCCAGAGAGTTCTCATCTTTTGCATAATAAATGGACGAGAGGTAGAATGGAAAGGGTGAGGTACAATGGATGAGAAGGAAAGGGCATGGAAAAGGCAGTTTAAATTATTTCAGCAATAAACTTGGGACACTCAGGGTCTGGGTTGCTCCTTATGGGTCAAAACCTTTAAACACCTGGGGACACGTTGGAAGTGGGTGTGACTCCAGGTGATGGAGTACTGAGGTTACCAGGTTACCACTGAGGTTACCAGCACGGGACAGGGTTCCCACCTCCCTTACCTACTAGCATTGTGACTCCAGGTAAGTCACAGCCTCCTGGGCCTCGGCTTCCTCACCTGTGTGAAGGGAATCATATTGGTACATACTTTACAAGCTTGCTCTGAGGACTAAGGAAGATAATCCACGTCAAGTGCTGACACATGGGAAATCTGGTAAATATTGATTGTGGCTACGGTGACAACAGTGTGTAACCTTTAAAGCATCATTTTAAGGGAAGATAAATTGGGTCCTCTGGGAGTTCAGTATTTGAGTGTTAAGCCACCTAGAAATGCATCCAGAAATGTGAGCATTCTTGAAAATCAAAATTCTGCATTAGTCATGCGTAAGTAAAATATTGCTGGAATGAGGTGCGCTAGTAAAATCATCCTTAGTGAAGTAGTGCTTGAGGACTTTTTCTCCTTTGCGTTATAAATTATGTCTAAAGGACTTCATGAATTATCTTATTTCACGGATTTCAAGGGGCACACTTTCGACATTTGAGCATCTCTAAATCAGGACATGCCTTTTTTTTTTTCCAGGATACGTCTTATAAACAATAGTGTGTCCTATTTAACAGGCAATGTGTTTTCTTTCTTAGTAAATAATACAACTGAAATAATACGACTTAAACTTGATGGCACCTAAGATTTAATAAAATATATCCATTTCTTTGTTCACGTTTGGGCTAGGAAGGCTTCGGCTCAGTCTTTGTAGTTGTTTATTTCCAGTCATTGGAAACACCAGTATTTTCTAGAGCATCATTCATTGATATTTAACTGCAAATTTGTTTCCCAAGCTCAGATATTTTCTATAATCTAATCCATTTGGGGAGAAAACCTAAAAATCCGTATTTCAGACAGTATTTTATATATTAAACATCAGTATCTGGCAGCATTTATATATTAACATCATAAACAAAAAATACTATGTATGAATATTTCTAGGTGTGCAGGGAGCACTTTAAATTATTAAACCCAGCTTATTCTTGTGTAATACTAGGCTGGTCGATCTTCAAATGCTACTATCATATCAGTTGTTCATATAACAGTGTGTATACACACACACAACATATATAATGTAACTTGACTATAATAAAAGAGACTTTGGTTTATTTAACTATTTCCACTCATTAAGTCTCTTAAAGGGCTTCAATTCAGGCTTGTTGGTGTATTAAAAAGTTTCAAAATCTATTAAGTAATATAAATATGATGCTTATTTCCTGCCTAGGGTTTTAAAGGTGCATTTTAACTTAATATTATGTTCTTCCAGAAATGATACATGGGTATCCATCATTAAAAAGTGCTCATCTCAGATGTAGAGAATGGACTTGAGGACACGGGGTGGGGGGCGAAGGGGAAGCTGGGATGAAGTGAGAGAGTAGCATTGACGTATATACACTACCAAATGTAAAATAGATAGCTGGGGGAAGCTGCTGCTTGACACAGGGAGATCAACTCGATGATGGCTGATGACTTAGAGGGCTGAGATAGGGAGAGTGGGAAGGAGTCGCGGGAGAGAGGGAACATGGGGACATGTGTATAAACACAGCTGATTCGCTTTGTTGTACAGCAAAAACTGGCACAACAGTGTAAAGCAATTATATTACAATAAAGAGCTAAAAAAATAAAAAGTGCTCATCTAGTTATGAAGATGTCAAAACCAACCCATCCTCCAAAGAAAAAGCATATCTTTGCCACTAGATGTATTATAAAACCCTTTAGCAGCTTAAGAGGCTGGTGGCTTAAAGTCTTTTTGTGTTTTTTTTTTAATTTTGAAAATTTGCAAATTTTTTTTACAAATTTTTTCCATTTTTTTATTGTGGTAAAATACACATAACATAAAATTTACTATCTTAACCATTTTAAGTGTACAGTTTAGTAGTATTTGGTACCTTCATATTGTTGTGCAACCATCACCACCATCTACCTCCAGAACTCTTTTCATCTTGCTAAATTGAACCCCTGTACACATTAAACAATAACTCCCCACGGCCCCTTCCCCTCAGACCCAGGCAACCATCATTTTACTTTTTTCTCCACCCTCCACTTTTCCCCCATGCCCCAGCCTCTGGTAGCTACCATTCTACTCTCTGTTACTATGGGTCTGGCTTTTTTATTTTTTTTAATTTTTTAGATTCTGCATATAACTGAGATCATGCCATATTTGTCTTTCTGTGCCTGGCTTATTTCACTCTGCGTAATGTTCTCCAGGTTCATCCATGTAGTCACAAACGACAGGATATTCTTCTTTTTTAAGGCTCAATAATATCCCATTGTGTATGTGTGTATAACATTAATATTTGTGCATAGATGCAAATTCTATATCTGTATATAACAGTAATATTTATATATCAGAATATATGAATAATATATATACATGTTTTCTTTATCTATTCATCCATCAACGTTCAGGTTGTTTCCATATCTTAGCTATTGTGAATAATGCTGCAGTGAACATGGAAGTACAGATGTCTCTTCGAGATGCTGATTTCATTTCCTTTGGATATATATATCCAGAAGCAGAATTGCTGCATCATATGATAGTTTATTTTTAATTGTTGAGGAACCTCCATACTGTTTTCCATAATGGCTATACCAGTTTACCTTCTCACCATAAGTGTGCAATGGTTCCCTTTTCTCCACATTCTCAACAACACTTGTCATCTTTTGACTTTTTTTTAAAGAACTTTTATTGAGATACAGTTAACAGACAAGAAACAGCATATATTTAGAGTGTACAATTTGGTATCCCAATCTCCCAGTTCATTTCCCCCCAACCCTCCCCGCTTTCCCCACTTGGTGTCCATATGTTTGTCCTCTACACCTGTGTCTCTATTTCTGCCTTGCATTTCCTCTTTCATAGTTGTTAGCAGTTTCCTTTTGTATGGAGGTGCTCCTATATTGGGTGCATATATATTTATAATTGTTATCTCCTCTTCTTGGATTGATCCCTTAATCTTTATGTAGTGTCCTTTCTTATCTCTTATAACACTGTTTATTTTAAAGTCTATTTTATCTGATATGAGTATCACTACTCCAGCTTTCTTTTGATTTTCATTTGCATGGAATATCTTTTTCCATCCCCTCACTTTCAGTCTGTATGTGTCCCTGGGTCTGAAGTGGGTCTCTTGGAGACAGCATATATATGGGTCTTGTTTTTGTATCCATTCAGCCAGTCTGTGTCTTTTGGTTGGTGCATTTAGTCCATTTACATTCAAGGTAATTATCAATATGTATGTTCCTAGTACCATTTTCTTAATTGTTTTGTTTTTGTTTCTGTAGGTCCTTTTCTTCTCTTATGTTTCCCGCTTAGAGAACTCCCTGTAGCATTCGTTGTAGGGCTGGTTTGGTGGTGCTGAATTCTCTTAGCTGTTGCTTGTCTGTAAACTTTTGATTTCTCTGTCAAATCTGAATGAGATCCTTGCTGGGTAGAGTATTCTTGGTTGTAGGTTCTTCCCTTTCATCACTTTAAATGTATCTTGCCACTCCCTTCTGGCTTGCCGAGTTTCTGCTGAGAAATCAGCTGTTAACCTTATGGGGGTTCCCTTGTATGTTACTTGTCGTTTTTCCCTTGTTGCTTTTAATAACTTTTCTCTGTCTTTAATTTGTGTCAATTTGACTACTATATGTCTTGGTGTGTTTCTCCTTGGGTTTATCTTGCCTGGGACTCTCTGCGCTTCCTGGACTTGGGTAGCTATTTCCTTTCCCATGTTAGGGAAGTTTTCAATTAGAATCTCTTCCAATATTTTCTCAGGTCCTTTCTCTTTCTCTTCTCCTTCTGGGACCCCTATAATGTGAATGTTGGTGCGTTTAACGTTGTCCCAGAGGTCTCTTAGGCTGTCTTCAGTTCTTTTCATTCTTTTTTCTTTATTCTTTTCCACACCAGTGATGATCACCATTCTGTCTTCCACGTCACTTATTCACCTTTCTGCCTCAGTTAATCTGCTGTTGGTTCCTTCTAGTGTATTTTTCATTTCAGTTATTGTGTTGCATATCTCTGTTTATTTGTTCTTTAATTCTTCCAGGTCTTTGGTAAACTTTTCAATCTTTGCATCCAGTCTTTTTTCAAAGTCCTGGATCATCTTCACCATCATTATTCTGAATTCTTTTTCTGTAAGGGTGCCTATCTCCTCTTCATTTAGTTGTTTTTCTGGGGTTTTATCCTGTCCCTTCATCTGGTACAAAGTCCTCTGCTTTTTCATTTTCTCTATCTTTCTGTGGCTGTGGTTTTCAGTTCCACAAGATGAAATACTGCTGATACTGCTTGATACTGCTGTCTCTCTTTTGACTTTTTGATAATAACAATTCCTAAATTGTATGAGGTGATATCTCATTGTAGTTTTGATTTCCCTGATGATTAGTAATGTTGAGCATCTTTGCATATACATTACTTCAGTCAGCCATTTCCTTTTCCCATTTTTAAATTGGGTTATTTGATTTTTTTTTCTTTTTTTTTTTCTGTTGAGTTGTAAGAGTTCCTTACATATTTTGAATATCAGTCCCTCGCTGTATGTTTGATTTGCAAATATTTTCTCTCATTCTGTAGATTGCCCTTTCATTTTGTTATTTGTTTCCTTTGCTGTGCAGAAACATTTTAGTTTGATGTAGTCCCACTTGTTTATTTTTGCTTTTGTTGCCTGACCTTTTGGTGCCAAATACAAGAAATCATTGCTAAGACCAATGCCAAGGAGATTTCCCCGTTTTCTTCTAGGAGTTTTATGGTTTCAGGTCATACTTTTAAGTCTTTAATCCATTTAGATGTTGATTTTGGTGTATGGTGAAAGATGAGTCCAATTTCATTCTTTTGCATGTTGATATCCAGTTTTCCCAACAGCATTTGTTGAAAAGTCTTTCCTTTACCCATTTTGTATTTTTGGTGCCTTTGTCAAAAATTAGTTGACCATAAATTTGTGGGTTGATTTCTGGGTTCTTTACCCTGTTCCATTGATATATGTGTCTGTTTTTATGCCAGTACCAAACTGTTTTGATTAATGTAGCTTGGTAACTTAGTTTGAAATCAGGAAGTGTAATGCTTCCAGCTTTGTTCTTCTTGCTCAAGATTGCTTTAGCTATTTGGGGTCCTTAGTATTTCCATATGAAATTTTAGGGTTGTTTTTTCTATTTCTGTGAAAAATGCTGTTGGAATTTTTACAGGGATTGCATTGAATCTGTAGATTACTTTGAGTAATGTGGATTTTTTAACAATATTAATTCTTCCAGTCCATGAATACAAGATATTTTTCCATTTCTTTGTGTCTTCTTCAATTTCTTTCAGAAATTGGGGTGGGGGTGGAATATGAGAACTTGGGTAACAGAAGGTTTTTGAGAGCGCAGAATGGGAGAGAACTTCAAAAATAAAATGCACAATGCTAAAAGCCACCAGCATCTATGCTGAAGACAAGCTACTGTGAGATTACTTTAAAAATATTTTTTTCCCCTAGTGATATAACCCTAAGCCAACTTTAAAGGCATTTGGGAACAAGAGGGTGGTAACTATGATTTTGAAAATTTGACGGTGAAAAGAAGGAAAAAGTGGGGATGTGCATCTGAGGCAGCAGAGGAGGTGGGGAGATGGTGGGTGTGTGTGGCTTCCTAACTTGGTACTGCTGCAGCACTGCTGTTCTCCTTCACGAAACATCTCCTTCCAACAAACCCAGCCTTTCACCATGAAGCTGCCTTGGAAATATAAAAGAGTGAATTCATATAGGCACATTGCCTTGTTGGCATAGAAGTTACTACTGGAAAAAAGAGAAAGAAATCCTTTACATTTTAGAACCTTCAAAGGGATCATTTATTCAAGGTGGAAAAAAATCTTTCTTTTAGGCAACCACTGAAGAAACTGAAGCAAACAGTCAAGAAGATGAGAATGATGGTGAAAAAACAGAAGAAGGGAATACAGAAGTTGCCTCACCAGGTTTGTTTTTATAACAGACTAGTTTTAAGGTGAGGCATGATAACTCTTAAGATATAATGAAAATAGAAAAGGTAGTGACTGAGGCTCTGGGACTGGTGTGCTTGTGCTGCCACCTAGTGGCATCATGGGGGAAATTCTGACCATGTGATTTATCTTGCTGTAAAAAAACAGGAACCCATGCTTTTTTGCTACCTTGTTTTGTTTTGTTTGGAGGTTTATCTTCATCATCATAAAACAGCTATATTTCCCCAAATCAATAATGCTAAAAACTGAGAGTTATATTTAACACACAGTAACAGCAATAGATTAGATTAAAAATATATCATAAAAATAGACGCTGAAATGGTAAAACGTGATGAATAGTTTGAAAGAATAAAGTAATGCCACAAATATGAACAGTAAGTATGAATAAACATCCACTCTTCCCTAAAGTTAATATTTCTCAATATTTTTAACACAGTTTTTTCTTTTGATAAACATAAAAACCTCTCACCCTCTTCTAATACTGAATTATTTTTTTAAATACATAATATTTATTACATACTGAATAAGAAAACTAGAAAACTTTACAAATATCTTCTTAAATGTTTTAGGATATCCTGGGATAAGCTATTTTATAGCATAATTGGCTTATCTGAATTATTTTTAAACAGCATCTTAAAATAAATGTCATTAACTAAAAATTTTAGCATATACTTTTTCAAACTAGACTGCACCTCCACGTTCCGATATGTTCCCTCAGGTAGTGACTTTTCCACCCACTTTAGAGTGTACCAAAGTCTTCTTTGTATATCCGAGAACACAATTTTCATTGCATTATATTGATATTAACCACACAATCCTTAACACATTCCAATTATGAAAACATGATGTTAAAAAGGAGCGTTGAAACAAAAAAAGGAGCATTGAAATACAAAAGGAAGAATCAGGCTGCCACTCATTTGGATAGAAATTTGGACAGAAATTATCTATAAATGTTCTTCCATCCAACCCACTTCTCATAGTATTTCATGTCAGCATTTTGTTTCATGTAGTGTTATTCATATGTAAACCAGACTCTTATTCAGAACTCAGGTTTTTCATAGTCAGGTTCTTTGATGTGTTTTATGTTGCTTGATTTTTTAATAATATCATGAAAGAGCCTAGAGAATTCTAGTCCGTGGGGCTCTTTTGTACCTCTCATCACACTGTAATCCGGCTCCGTGTTGCCCAGGGCAAGATATGTACTCAGTGTACTCCACGGCAGGGCCGGACCCGTGAGCCTTTACATCGTTTTCATCTTCTTCTTTCTGTTTCTGAATGTAATTCCACTTCAGAGCCACAGCATTTTACAACAACTGTGACTCGATCCAGCCCGACAGTGGCCTTTGTGGAGCTTTCCTCCAGCCCCCAGGTGAGGAACGAGGTGCCGGAAGAGAAAGACCAGAAGAAACTGGAAAATGAAATGAGTGGAAAGGTGGAGCTGGTGCTGTCGCAAAAGGTGAGGTGGGCTACAGCTGCTACGTCCACGATTCGTGTGGCTTCATGTTGCTGCCGGCTGCTGCCGTGGCACCGTTTTGTAATGAAGATTTATTTTCTCTCCTGATCTTGTTTCCTACCTTTAATCTGTGTTTTTTTTTTTTTTCTAAATACAAATCTAGTACATGTAAACAATTAAATGCATGTAGAAAGATGTCTGTATTAGTCCATGTGGGCTGCTATAACAGAAAACCATGGACTGGGTGGCTTATTTATTTCTCTCGGTTCTCGGTGCTGGGAGGTCCAAGATCAAGGTGCCGGCAGATTTGGTGTCTGGTGAGAACCCACTTCCTGGTTCACAGATGGCCATCTTCTTGCTGTGTCCCCACTGGGCAGAAGGGGCAAGGGAGCTATCCTGAATCTCTTTTATAAGGACACTAATCCCATTCATGAGATCTTCACCCCTATGACCTAATCACCTACCAAAAGCCCCAGCTCCCAATACCAGTGCCTTGGGGGGTTAGGGTTTCAACATATGGATTGGGGCGGGGGGGGGGGGGCGCATAAACATTCAGCCCATAGCTACTTAATTTTAATGTATATTTATATTTATAGTATGTTGATATACATGTAAATATGTAACAAGTCTATCAAATAACATTTAAATATATATAAAAATATATAACACAGAAATAGAGTAAGAGAGAGAAAAAGTCACTGAAACCTACCTCTATTAATAATTGGTATGTATTTTCTTTCAACATCTTTTAAAATTTATTTTAAATGATTAATTTTTCATTATGAAGAATTATATACGTTTAAAAGAAATATGTAGTGTAGATATCTGTTATAAAGCTTTGCAGTTAGGTTTTAGTTTGCTGTGCGTCAGCTTGCTTAATTGTAACTTACTCCATATCCTCTTTCCGATATTTACCTGTTTTACAGCAATGGTACCTGTGATGCCTCTGAACTTGAATAACAAGAAAACTAGAAAATTATTATTCTGATATAATGGGTTTTAACATTTTGTTTTTATTAAATTTCTTCTTTGTTTGGAGTCTCATCTCTTTCATATTAATTTGGTTTGTTTTCAGGCACAGAGTCTAAAAGTCTTCATCTTTTGTACCAGTTGCCCTCAACCTTGGTTACCCTTTAGAATTTAACAGATACCAGGCCATATACATCAGAATCTCTGGGAACAGGGTTCAGGCATCTGTATTTTCAGAAGCTCCCCAGGTGATTCTGATGGGTCACCAAAATGGAGAACAGCTGACTTGCATACTGGATACTATATGTGACGATATTGCAAATTTAAAAATTAATCCTAAATTTGAATTTGACTTTAGAGTGAAAATTTACCACTTTTAGTTCTGGTTCATCCACCATCTACTCAACCAGCATTGACTGTGCACTTACTACGTACCCGGCACTATGCAGACACTGGATTTTCAACAGTGAATGAGACACGGCCCCTGGCCTTAAGATGCTGAGAGTGCTGTGTGCTTGGTGGAGCCCAAAACACCTACTGCCCTGATGCCTTTTTGGGATTTGAGACTCTAGCTATTCCCCATCTTTATACATCGAGAATTAAAGAATGGTCTGGAGGTCTGAACAGAGGAACTAAACTCTAGGAAAAGCGATGGGGGCAGACAGGGTTTCCTGCCTTTGCAGCTTTTTCCTGATCCAGGTTACACTTGTAATCATTATTTATTTTCCTTGCAAGTCGACCTTTTTTCCTATATAAATATAAACTGAAAGGAAAACTCTGTAGCATTGCTAGAAACAAATATTTTTAAAATCAAACAAAATGGATGCTGTCACATAAAAAATATTCATCTGCTTTCCTCATCTGTGTAACCTCATCTGTGTGATCCCTCTTTGGATCCCCAGTGTCACGGCTGCCCTACTATGGAGAAGTGGTTTTCAGGGATTCTTAAGTCTGTGTGTGTGTGTGTGTACCCGTGCATGCACGTGTGCACATGCACGCACACACACCAGGGGCCCTCAGTCCATCTGGTAAACATCATTCTCAGAATAATAACGTTCAAACCATAAAACACACAGCATCACCAAGCTTTCCTTGGTATCAAGTGGTACGAAGTACATACAACCACATGACTTCTTTTCTGTGGACTCCAGATTAAGAATCTCTGCTAGTTGATTAGCAAATGGAATAATGGTCTTTGAACCCAATGCTTTTCACCCCATGTGAATGTCTCCTTTTCTGCTTTCGCTACTGTACAGTTAACTTCTAGAGAAAGAAAGAGAGAGAGTAAGAAAGATGAGGACAGTGGTTACATCAGCTTTTATTTTCTGACTTCACTTGAGAGTGTTACCTTTATAAAACGAAGTACCAATGCACACAGGCTGACCTTTTACATAGTGGTTATTTTGAGTATTTCTGCTGAAGATTAACTGTTTCATTTGCAACCAGGCATTATCCGAAACATGTTTTTGTCAGACTCCACTATGGAGGAAATGGTATGAGGTTAAGATCTGAGGGTTGTCAGCTTTGGTAGGTCTATGCCTTAGGTTTTGCTCACATTTAACACTGAGGTTCATTTGCACATCTGGTTGGTCTCTGTCATGCAGAATGATTAACTGTATGCTCTTCAGGATCCCATTAGGGTTGAATATATTATTCATCATGAAAAATATATCCTATTGAGGAGAAATTCTAGATGTTAAATCATCCTGAGGACCAAATCAGGGTTAGCTTATGATGAAACAAGAGCTCTTTAGCCTCACTTGCCCACTGGCCATCAAATTAATCTCTTCACAGCCACCAGCCAGTGAATCATAGAAGGTCCTATAAGCAGCTGAAAAGACGTGAACTGATACAGCCACACTCCTCATTCTGATCTCTGCTCAGGGTCTACTGGCTCTTTATTTTGGTCATTAGTTTGGTTTTCTGATCTTTTAGCAATCAGTTGATTGGAAGCAACAAATCAGAAGGAGGGTTCTACCAAAGGCCATTCCAACTGGGGAGAAACAAAATAAAATTAAAGAGCAACAACAAGAAAAATCTGTTTTTACAAAGCAAACATAATCATTTTTAAAGCCTGTAATTTTGGAACTATTTACCATAAGGTTATGTGGTCTAACATGCCTCGAAAATCCCTTAAGGGCATCATTGCTATAGCGCTGTTTGATATGATGGTTATTTACAATAATGCTTCTTTGTCAACAAGCATAGTATATTGTCTTTACTGTGCTTTCCATAAGTTTGTAGAGGGGTGTGTTATGTAGTGTCTCAAGAATAATTCCCATTAGAAGGTAATATTACTTTAATATTTAACACTTACATAGTAAGTTTTTTTTTAATCTTATGTGGAACATTTCACTTCCTGACATTACAAATTCAGTATTATGTAGTACCAAGAAGAGAAGCTGTGATTGATCAGGATAAGGAAATGAGACAGAGTGATGTATAATCTCAAAGATGGAATATTTGAGTTGAAGTCTTCTGAGTTTGAAAAGTGATCATCATATTTTTCTACTCTAGTTTGATTGCTCTGAAAAGTTGACTTTATATTAATGTAGAAAAACAGGAAAGGGGTTTGGAGAAGAGGCAGAAATTTCCATTTACAATTTAAATGTTTGGGCTTATGGACTTATGTAATAGCCATGCATCCTTACCTTTTACTTCGCCTGTGCATTTATTAATGGACAATACTTGTAATATTTATGTCTGTTGCCCATGATCCAGGTGGTAAAGCCAAAATCTCCAGAACCAGAAGCAACCCTGACATTTCCATTTCTGGACAAAATGCCTGAAACCAACCAATCACCTTTGCCAAATCTCAGTTCTCAAGGTAAAAAGGATATGTTTTATTTTAGTGCTACATGTTCTGCTGAGCCCATTTGTAGTGAAATATTCTTTATGTTTAAGGCAGATTACTTCCTTTATGTTGACATACCTTTAGTCATTGGGTTTGCCAGAGTCCATGATGGCTGAATTAATAAGTTCAGAATGGAGGTCTGGGGCTGCATTCTCTATTGGCTTAGCCAGGAACCCCGGCTGCCAAGACCATCTTGTCAGTCAGGCACTGTAGGCACAATAGGGCTTATACGAGTATTTGATACCTGAGAATCATTTTTATCGGCTCTGAAATATTTTAAAAATTACAAAATAAATCAGTAACTTTAATAAAGAGTTAATGATCTTAATGTTATGTCAACTTCATTAATTGTTGTCTAGTCTTCCAAGAATATTCATTTAATTTGACAAGGATTTTGGAAGAAAGTCAGATTTTCTTGCTCCATAATAGCTCCTGGATGTGCAGGATGATTACTGAGAAATCATTCATGATCATAGATGAAACATGTTACTCATAGCCCAAAACTTTAATCTTTCCAAAAATTCTTTACAGGAAGTATGTATATATGTATACATATATATAATATACACATATATAGGCTGAGGATAAATCTTAATGTGTTTCATATGTTTGATACATTTTAACACATTTGATATAATGTTGAGAGGGGTGGCCTCTAAAAAGATGGGTGTTTAGGGCCCATGATCACTGCATACTCCCCAAGTACCTTAGGCCATGTATAGGTTGTGAATTCACCCCTTTACTCTTTAAGAGCCCAAGAATCCCTTTATGTTGGTAAGAACCCCAGGAGCCCACAACCACCAGAAAGGAGCCTAAGGGATGTGAACAGTGGGGGAAGGGGTCCTGAGGATCCCATGATCCATAGGGACTGTGCTTCGCAAGAGACAAGCCACTGGGCTTTACTGCTGTGAGTTCTCTCTCTAGCATTACTGATGTAATCTGAAAATGGCTAGAGTTCAGGAGGCAAGAACTGTAAGGTTTCTTGTTTTTAATATACTTTCCCCAGTACATTTTATAGATCTATCAGTCCAGGCAAAGAGAGGATGTACAAGGTCATGGTGGCTGGGGATTTTTTGTTAGTTTTCTTTTCAAGGATGGGCAGCTAGTGGGCAGAATCCTAGCTGGCTTCCATTCGTCTTTGTTGATGGCTGGGAGATAAGTTAGGCTCCACCTGCATAACAGGAAGTACTTGGGAAGGAATTAATTGGTACAGGTAGTGATGATCACTGGCTTCTTAATGTGGAAACAAGTTCAATACTGTCTTCAAAGCATTCGATTTAAATTTGTCAGCCCTATTGTCCTGAGGGGAATTGACAAAAATTAATTCTCCTAACTGGGCCAGCAATTGGTCACATTTAGATTTTAATCCTGCCCTATTTCGAGCACTTTTTAATCATGTAGATGAGTAATATAGAGAGGAAATAGGTATTTTAAGCCATATTAATTAGTTTTATTGTCTTACATCGTTTTACATCTAATTATCTGTTGTAAGGCATTTTGATCTCGTAAAATGTGCTGTTGAATTAAAGGACTTTACTTCATGTTTTATCTAAGGTGAATGATTAAAAATAAAATTCAGTAACACTAGAGCATTTCCAAAATCATTCTTCAAGATGGGATTATATTTGTTGTACACCTGTGCCATACTCTTGTCTGGCTCATGGAAGCTGTCATTACAGCTGCAGGCCCTGGAGACAGAAGGCCTGGCTTCAGATTCTGGCTCTTCTGAGTTCTTATCTGTATGATCTTACCCACCAAGTTCTCTCCAATCTCTGACTGTCACCTGTAAACTGGAAATAATAACAGTACCAACCTCATAGGACTGTTGGAAGAATTAAATGAGATAAACAAACAAACAAAAAAAAAGCAGTTAAACACCTGACCCATAATAAGCACTATAGTATAGCACTAGCACTAGCACTAGCAGCTGCAGGACAGTTGTAGTAGGAGTGAAAGTATAAAGCAAGGTGCCAGGCAGGAAAAAACCATTCTTAAATGCTCTCCTTAAAATAAGAATGTTTATATTGTAGAGATATAGTTTTAAGCAGTAATTTTCAAACATGAGATGTGGCAGGGTCTCCTGCAGGACTGATTGAAACACAGATCTCTGGGCCCCACCCGTACAGCATCTGGTCGAGCAGGTCTGGGCTGGGGCCCCAGTATTTACATTTCTTACAAGTTCTCTAAGGTGATGCTGATACTGCAGATCCAGGGACCACACTCGGGAAACCACTGGCTTGAAGTACGTGTTTAAACTGTGCCCCGAAAGCATCACTGATAGATGTAAAAATAACATGAATATTTGTTTGGAGCGTATCAATTTCCTATCTTTCAAGAAGCAAAAGGCCTCTAATCAATGTAATCTTAAAAGACATGGCTTGTCTCTAGTTGGGGGGCGGGGTAGGGGGAGTATAGGGCTTTGCCCAGCTACAAAAAATCAGTATCCATTTAAGTGACTAGTCTGAGGCCACACATGAAGTCCAAAGAAGCTGTAGGGTCGGGAACAAGCATCCTGGAGCCACACCTAATGTTCTCTCCCCAGGACAGTGATGTCGCCACCACCTCCACCAACTCCTCTGTTTCTCGACTGATCAGATAGGCTACTTCAGATGTGCCGGGGGCTGTAGGGACGCTCCACAGATTTCCCTTAAACATACACATGTGCATAAACAGTCTTTAACGACTCTGAAAACATTCATAACATACGTGTAAAGATGACGAATTTCCTTTTCTCCACTGTCTCCCAGCAGTAGAAAGATATCTCACATTGATGTTTCGGGGAGATATGTGCACATTTTAAAAACTGATGTCTTCATTTGCATCAGGAATGGTGACAGATGAGCACAGCATAAACATTAAGGATGCAGATGCCTGCCGTGGGCTCCTGTCTGTTTAATGTCACCCCACTACGGATACACACACACACACATCCTTTTGCTACACACATATATAACTGCCGCCACAGGCTTCCATAATAAGCTTTTAAAAACGTATACAGATAATTGAACTCATCTCTGCTGTCTTTTATACTTTTCTAGTGCTCTCCGAAAGCAATGTAAACTGTGCCTTTTGCCCTTACATAGCACATTATCCCATCATTTTGAGATTCAGCATCTTAACAATATCACCTTTAAGTATGAGCCCCTAAAATGCAACCCAAAACCACAGAAGACAAACAACTGCATAAACTGGCCCATCTATCTACTTTTGTCCACATCTTCGGGTTCTGTGTGTGTTTTATTGAGATATTTTGGACTTTGGATTCTTTTGCTCCCAGTCCTTATATTGATGCCAGCCAGACCTCCGTTGGTACTTGGGAGCATGGTTCTGTTCAAGTCTCGCCCCTGTTTTCATGGTTTTCTGTTTGTTCTGTTCTGCCCTCTGATCTAGAGTCGCCTGGCACTGCCAGTGTTCCGCTGAGAGTTCAGAACTCTTGGCGACGTTCCCAGTTTTTCTCCCAGTCAGGTAAAATGCATCCTGGGGAGCTCTGTTTCTTTTGTGGAAGAATCCGTGTTGTGGGCAACCAATTATATCTGGTACTTTTCTTCATTTCTGACTCCAAGGGCACACAGTTACCAAAGAGCTGGTTCTTTGATATCAGTACCAGTTATCAGTACTAAAATTGGGGGAAACTCACAGAACTTTGCTTTGACTTTGAAAATTCAAAGAAATAATATTCACCTCTTCCTTTATGGGCCTCTTCTTTTTTTAGAAGCAAAGATTAGGAGCATTTACCAGGAACTGGTAATGATCCTCTTGTTAACTGTGTCACCTTCTCTACTTCCTGGGTGACATCTGGCCTCTCTCTGTGTGATTCTCCTCCGTGTCAGGCAGTGAGGGAACTGGTCGGTCAAGCCAGAGTGCAAGGTGCATTAAAAGCAGAACTCATGGGAATAGATTGTGCTTCCTGTAATCTAGTACCTGGTGCTAATTGATGTGATCAATCATATAACACTGGTCATAACGTCTCTCGGTGATGGGTACCAGCTGCTTCAGGGGTCTGCTTCATCATGATTTTCTGTTGCTCTCGGCTTACCAAAAAAAGTTGGTCTGAAGCTGACGTAGGAACCACACTCCACCGAGAGGATCAAAAAGAAAGACAATTAGAAGCTACTCGCATCATGATCTTTTTTCCCTTCTTTCTGTACAGTGGATTCTCCAGGCAGTGAAAAGTCACCTGTAACTACACCTGTAAGTAACTCCTATTAAGGAATAAGACCATGCATTTACTGTGATTTTAATTTATGAGGTATTTGAGTCACTTAAAGAGGATTCAGTCAAAAATGGGATCCAAACTTTTGACTGTAAAAGAATATTTATAAGTCGTATATGATGCTGTCGGTTGAATCATGAAGAAGGAGATGGGTTATCTTCATGCAGAGTTGTTACCATGCCTGGAAACAAAGTGGTAAGTCAGGAAAGTAAAATCTAAAAGAAACAACCAAAATGAATGTGACAAAAGGAATTAGTAACAAAATATGCAACTTCTGTAGGCATTCAAAATCATTTTTTTAAATAAAGACAGTACTGAAGTACACAGTGTACCATTGGCAGACAGGGCCCAGCCTGGACTTTCTCTGGGAGGCCCAAGCGGTCTGGGTTATACTCCTTCTCACAATCATCAGTATCTTGAGTAATATTAACTGTACATTTAGTTTTCAATTTTTATTTCAATGAAATAAAAAAAAGCACTTGCTAATTAAAATGTCAAGACGCATGACACTATAGAAATTCCTTGCTGCTGAATTATGCCTGGACATTCTCCGTAGACCTCTTCTCTGAACTGTTTCCAATGCTGGGCCTAGAATATTCACCCTCTGAAATTCCCTTCAGATTTGGAGCCTTCCTCCATAGCACAATCAACTGTAGTGTTTCCTGAGGCCCCCAGGTGCAGCCTTATAATCAAGGTTGCACCTTTGACTATAGATTTTCTAACAGTGTTAACCTGAATAACTTCTCTGAACCTTGTCTTCCTTGGTTATACAATGAGATAATAATACTTTCAGAGTGTTGTGGGCTTTATTTGAAATAGTTACATAGAAGCCTCTTGCACAGTGCCCAGTACATGAACAAATCCTCCCCAATGGCTAATCCAAAAGGCCCACCATAGCCAACACCAGTTCTTACCTATAGGTACACTGTCTCACTTTGGGAATTCCTAGGTGCCTGTGCAGAATGGAGAAGGGACCCATCACCCATCACAAAACCCCCCAAAATCTCCAGCCACGTTCCAGGACTAGCAACCATTTGTGGAGGCGCAGTCTCAAGCCAGTACTGGGAATGCTGAGTCTGTTGGGAAGCTGAGTACATCCACCGCGGATGGGCCCCCAGAAGGGCCCCAAGGCTGCCATTCGTGGCACGGATCTGAAGACGAGTATAAGCCATTGGGTTCCATTCTAAGTGAGGCAGGAATAACAATGTCAGATTGTTCTCGTCCCCCGTGGGCAGGGGTGGAGAGGTAGGGCATCCTAAAGAGATACATTCTTATTTCTGTGTATGGAAAATAGGATAAGAAAGAGACAAATTACTGACCTATATAAATGAGTTCTTGAAAATACCCACATAAATGTGATGTTCTTTTGATGATAAATAGCTCTTCATAGAATGGAAAAGTAAAGGAAATTTGAAAACAAGAGAAGCTTGGAGGGGAAGTAAACATTGGATGAGTCTGAACTCAGTAGACTAAGGATGGTTTTGCTCGGACGTGAAGTAGCCCAAAGATACAGGGTCAGGGTCTATGAAGAGGAGAGAAGAGGATGCATTACCCAGCATGAAGTTATTCCATTTATTTACTCAACAAACATCTCCTGAAGACCTAAACATTCAAGGTCTTGAGATACTTAGGGGGATAAAGGGCCCTCTTTGCCCTCGAGGAACCCCTCGGCCAGAGAAAGATACAGATCTGTAAACATATAAATTACAGAGCAAAGTATACCAAATACTCTACATTCTTTCTCTCAACTTTTTATACCTCTTTTATGGTAATTATCCCACTGTCTTCTGGGGATCATTTATATGTGCGTCACTCCCCCACAACCCCACCCCCACCCCCACTCTCAGCTGTAAGCTCCAGGGGGCTGGGGCTCTTGGCCACCTGGTATGCCACCCACACATAAGTTAAGTGCTCAGCAGATAGACACCAAAAATGGGGTCTGACCACTTCTTTCCCCTCCTGTTCATCACAATGGTCTCTTCCTCTTTATCTTCCTCTGAAAATGCTCACCGATTTTCTCTCTTGCGTTTTAACAAATATTCCATATTTTCTTCTCTGCTCCATCCCCGTATCCCACACTTCGCCCTCCTGTTTTCACTCCTGACGTATCCTTGCCATTACAACCTAGTGAAACCTGAAAATTAACTAAATAATTCCTAAGTGCTGCTCTTACTTTCCTACTGTTGGACTTTCCACCGTTGGGCTCCCTATAGCTTCATTCACATTACCACACCCTTTGCCTCAAAAGACGAAGAAGAGCCACACCCCTGAGAGAGGGTCTGAACCTTTAAACTGCTTCCAAGTCTTGGGAAAATGCCAAGGGGAGCCAACCTCCAACTCCATTAATTCCAAGAGAATTTCCCATCTGGGATCCATATTTAGATGGCATTTTATGGTCATCCAAGGACATTTGGGAAACTTTGGATTTTATACAACAAAAGAGTTTCTCTCCTGCATAACTTGTCAGAGCCTTTCGCAGGCCGATATGCAGCATGAATACCGAGAGTGGCATACAGGAAACACCTTGCCCTACCTGGTTTGCCCACCACTCTTTGACTTTTGTGCCCATCCCTGCCATTTGCAGGAACTACAGCAAGAGTGTCCATCGAGGCCCACATTTCACATGTCTAAATACATTAAAGCTATAAATATGTATACTGTTAAAAATCAAGCAACAACCATGGCCTGGCTCGCATTCTCAGCCTGGAGACGCTTCCCTGGATGGGTCAGCCATTGTGCACCTGAGGGGTAGCCTGGATCTACTGGGGGCAGGCAGGGTGGCAGGTGGGCTGGCCCAGGTATCTTGGGCAGTAGCTAGACCCACCTAAACCTGGGATGGCATTGACTCTGTCCAGCTTCGCAGGCAACCAGAGTAGGTAGAGCGTGCCTCTCCCCCTCCTCCCTAACTCCTCCACCCTCACCCTGCTCTTCCTCTCAGGACTCCCAGACAGTTCTAAGTGCCTCCCAAAACTGCCCCATCCGAACAGAGGGAAGAGAAGAAGCACAGTTAAAGGGGAGCCTGGTTTGCCTCAGCACCTACTCTGGGTGACAGGGGAGGTCACCTTTAAATGCAGCAGCCTCCCCCCTGTTGCTGGTTTCCCGGGGACCAGCTGTTATTTCTCTTCCCCCTGGACCCTCTCAATTGCATTCATATTCCGTGGTCTGGGTGCCCACGTTGGTTCATGCTTCCTTCTCCCCTTATTCCCGTTCACTCACTTGGTTCCCCAAATCACAAAAACCTTTTTTAAAAGACTTTACAAAAACGTCTTTGGGTTCGAATGTTTGTTATGCGGGGCCCCGGGCAGGGACTCCCCTTGCCTGGATCCCTGATGATGCTGGTGGGCACTGGTGAGTTAAATAACCCACTTTAGAGAAAGCTGGTATGGACAAGCAGTAATAGCAATATAAAAGATTAGTTCTGTAGCACAGCAAACACCACTTCTCACAAAATGCAGTTCTGCTGAAATAAGCGTTCCTGTTTGCTTGGACCCAGGATCAATATGCAGGATGAGTATCTTATGCTCAGGAGCGTGAATACACTTAAGAAATCACTTCTAAGAGAAACGAAGCAAAAGCCTTCCCATGCCAGTGGCTAATTACTTCGCGTTTTCATTAACTCCAAAAAGGTTCACAGAGTCATACCAGCATCTTGGAAGTAAACCAAAGAGGGACGAAAATTAAAAAGTGGTTTCTGCCAACACAGAGCCCCTGTAGATATGGGAAGGCTTCTGCTTCCGTGTGTCCGTCTGGGTGTCAAACTGTGAGCCAGTTGTGTCGCTTGTCCTGTCCTGGCCTGGCCTCAAGGATGTGGCTCAATTCTGATCATGGTTTTATTTTCTAAGCCGTTTAAGTTCTGGGCATGGGACCCGGAAGAGGAGCGCAGGCGACAGGAGAAATGGCAACAGGAGCAGGAACGTTTGCTCCAGGTAGGACTGGGTCTGCTGCTGCTATTTTTTTCTTCTTTTTGGTGATGCTCTCTTAGTTTCTACTGTATTAAATAGATGTTTAGCACAGGAAATACGTGGAATCAACTTCTTCTCACAAGTTGTTGAGTCTAAGTCTGTTCGTTTCGTGTCCATGAGACAGAATGCTGAGTCTAATTCCTCCCACCAGAGATTACATTAATGAACATAAGGAGAAAGCATTTCACTTAGGAAAAAAAAATCCAAGTATTGATTAAGGACCAACCCACCCATTCATCACCTCATTAACTGCCAATCAAATTCCAGTCCACCTAGGGGTGAGAAGGAATTATCAGATAGCTATTTGATAGCTTACATGTGAAATAAAAGTTGACCTGGGTCTTCTTCCTTAAGTAGAAATCTTTGCTCCCTCTTTGAGCAAAAGCTCCTAATTTTCAATTCTAGAAAAATTCTGGGAGTAAACGTATCAGGCTTCTACTTATTTCACCCCAGCTTTGTGTGACAACAGAGCTTCAAAAAGTAATCTAGTAACCTTGGAAACTAACCTATACTGAGCACGCGAGGTGTGCCAGAACTGGCATATTTGTAGGTGTTTGACATATTTTATCTAATTTCATCCTCATAAAATGCGTCAAAGTATGTCTTCTTAGTCTCGGTTTGCAACTGAAGAAAATAAGGCTCAAAAAACGTTAAATAATTTGCCCAAGGTCACACTTCTAACAAATGTTAAGCCTCGTTTCAAATCCAAGCCTGGAGTGACTCTAAAGCTCATGTTCTTTCCCCTATACTCCCAATGGTATTGATTTTATCAAAAAGTCATGAAGAAAAAGAATGTTAAATCTCATTAATTTTTGTGACTTTCTGCTGATGTATAGAAAGCAATGCTTAATGCAAGTTTATTTTACTTTTTTATTCTTATCTTTTTGTTCTAATCCTTTTGGCCTAATTCTCAGGGTTGGGCAGCAAGGGTCAGCTAGATAGTTAAAGAGTTGCAGTGTGGCTCTAGGTCTACCCATTAAGTTGGATCCTTTTCAAAATTACATAGGAGTAAACCTTCGATACCAAAATCGAGTTCTTAGTAAGAGCTAGATTCAGCAAAGTCCCGGAGCTGTTGGGACTTTTAGGTCCATTGGGAGACCCCAGACCAGCTCTGGTCATCTGCTATTCTCTTGGAAGTCAGATGCCCATTCCACCAGGAGTCAGAAATTCCATGGAGTAAAGAAGATGGCAAGTATGTTTCCCATGGTCCTGCTGTGTCTGTTACACTCTGAAAGGTGACTGTGGTTTTAGGTGTGGGTTGTGGGCTTAGGGGCAAAGTGTGTATGGAGAAGGAAGGGTGTGTGTGTGTGTGTGAGACAGATATACCACATCTTTGGCCCCTGCATCATCCGTTCATCCTCTTGGTGAGGGAAACTTGTGGTATAAGCTCCTAGAACCAATAAACATGAGAAGCTTTGCTTATTTTTCATCTTTTGTAAAGTTGTAAGGTCTCTTTCCTCTATTCTGAAGCCCCCTGAAGTCCCTGTCTAAAATTTTACAATGTTAGGTTTTATAACAAAATTTTTACCTAAAGTTAAAAGCCTATCACGGATTGACCAACAGTGGTTTTGCCAGAACATTAATATGAACATTAGGCTCCAGACAATCTCATAAAGCCCTTTTGCTCCTAAGATAATGACATAACAAGTAATACCTGGAGGAATTCTCAGTGCCTTCCCCAAGAAGATGAAAGCACAGGCTCATGTTAGACTCATGTTAGCCTCAGAGAAGATTGACAGTAATCAGCCTAAAGTATATGACTGTGTGTAGTATGCTCCGGCTCTTCCTTTGTCTCTGTCTTGTCAGGGATGCCATTCCCAAGGCATTCAGCGATGTCAGTTCCCATCTTAAGCATTCACTTTAATTTCCACCAACTCATTTCTTCTAGTCAGCTGTCAGGGACTCCAGTCACATTTTTAAAGCTCTCCTTGTCCTTATGTCCTTATCCTATTCCGAGTATTTTATTATTTTCCCCAGAAGTGGTGATTAGTGTCATATTTTTCCCGAGAACAATGACAGCAGTTCTGATATGGAAGCCTTCTAATGGGCTGTTTAAAAGCTACTCTTAATTCAGGAGGACTTAAAGTTAGGAAGATTCCATTTTAGTAGAATGGCCACAAGCAAAGAGTAATTCAGCCACTCAGCTAATTATCATCTTGTTCACTTTGGACCTTTCTCCATCATCTATCTTGTAAACCTAAGAGGTTTTTTTTTTTTTTTTAATCTTTTATTAAACTCTCTCAGCAGCAGCGTATTTCTATTAGTGGAATGGCAAAACTCATCTCTGAAGGACCCAATGAAAGCAAACTGTTGGTTTAGCCTACCTCTAAGGACAAAACCCAAGTTAAGGAAGAGTTTAGCATCTTTCCATCTTTTCATCTTTTCTCTTTCCGTAAGCAAATGTCTGCTCATATATCTGAAGAACAAGTCTATGAAACACCCACAGCAGAAAAGATTGTTCTCTGTTGGATTTTTATGTCCCTAACATGCCCGAGTACCACAAAATGGTATTCCCCTTTGGGTGCATGAGTGGGTTAGATTTAGAATGTTACAAAAAGAAGGGAGTCTTCCAACACATTGTACATGATAGCTTAGTGGGGGAAAAGTCCCAGTGATCTATGCTCTGGTCAGTTCAGAACAATCTATGGCAATTCCATCACAGGAGCGATACCAGAAGGAGCAGGACAAGCTGAAAGAAGAGTGGGAAAAGGCCCAAAAGGAGGTGGAAGAGGAAGAACGCAGATACTATGAGGAGGTAGGAAACTCCCGGGAGGAATTTGACCCTCAAGCCCCCGTTCCTCAAAGTGTATCAGCACTTTCTCTGTCTGTGCTGTGTGTACCCACAGGGCTGTATCTGATTCTCTTTACTCACAGCAGACCCCCATCAACCTTTCCCTATCCTATAGGCTATAAAAGACCACTACTCTTCCAAATGTAGTTTGTGGTAAGGGTGTGTTGAGTCATGGTCAAAGGAGAGAATAGCATTATATTTCTTCTTCAGTCGCAAAGATGAGATTCTTGATTTGTCTGAGATGACATGAAAGTATCAATTTGTTTATTTGTGTGTTTGAGGCAAGCATGTTTGGTAGTAGCGAATTACTCTTAATTTGTGTGAGGATAATTTTGATATCAAAGCTAAGTGAATCTTTACTACTGCATTCACCATATGGTACTAAAGAGATTTAGAAGGGAGGAGAATTTGGTTTGGTTTCATTTTTTAGATGAACAAACCAGACCACATTCGAGAATCTGAAGCTTACACTTTATGTATATTATCCAAAATCTGTTTATGATTAATATTGTTGTGAATTTTTCCTTGAATAATAATTTTTGTGCATAATACTTTCCCTAATAGCGTTTCTTCAATCACACTAACTTGCAAAGACTTTGTTTTTCTAAGTGAAATGCTAGTTTCTAAATCATTGCCCATAGAGCGTTACCTGATTTACATGCTTTTTATTTTATTGTTTTTCCTTTTGAAAGGAATTTTATTGAGCTATAATTGACATACAGTAAACTGCATATATTTAAAGGGTACAATTTGATATTTTTTTCTCATTAGTCATCCATTTTATACATATTAATATATATATGACAATCCCACTCTCCCAATCCCAACACCCCCCGCCCCTACACTTTTCCCCTCTTGGTGCCCATATGTTTGTTCTTTTTTTTTTTTTTAAGCTCTTTATTGGAATATAATTGCCTTACACTGTTGTGCCAGTTTTTTCCTGTACACCAAAGTGAATCAGCTGTATTTATACATATATCCCCATATGCCCTCCCTCCTACGGCTTCCTCTCACCCTCCCTATCCCAGCCCTCTAAGGCATCACCCATCATCAAGTTGATCTCCCTATGTTATGCGGCAACTTCCCACTAGCTATCTATTTTACATTTGGTAGTGTATATATGTCAGTGCTGCTCTCTCACTTCGTCCCAGCTTCCCCTTCACCCCCCCGCCATGTCCTCAACTCCATTCTCTACATCTCCATCTTTATTCTTGCCCTGTCACTGCATATGTTTTTTCTTTACACCTGTGTCTCTATTTCAGCCTTGCAAACCAATTGATCTGTACCATTTTTCTAGATTCTGCATATGTGCATTAATATATGATATTGGTATTCCTCTTTTTGACTTACTTCACTCTGTATGACAGTCTCTAGGTCCATCCATGTCTCTACAAGTGACCCAATTTCATTCCCTGTTATGGCTGAGTAATATTCCATTGTATATATGTACCACATCTTTATCCATTCATCTGTTGATGGGCATTTAGGTTGCTTCCATGTCCTGGCTATTGTAAACAGTGCTGCAGTGAACATCGCAGTGCATGTGTCTTTTTGAATTATGGTTTTCTCTGGGTATATGCCCAATTTACATACTTTTTCAAAGTAAGGCCTTTTTTGTATGCCCTGCTTGTTTCCACATAATTCTGAGGTTTTTCCCTCAATTTTTTTAATGACACTTTTCTCTTGACAAATGTAATTTTCTCTTTTCCCCCTTCATTAATTACTGTCCTTCCCCTAGGAGCGCAAAATAATTGAGGATACTGTGGTTCCATTTACTATTTCTTCAAGCTCTGCAGACCAGCTGTCTACATCCTCCTCTGTGACGGAAGGCAGTGGGACAATGGTGAGACCATTGCTTAAGAGCAATTTGTGAAATAAGTAAACCAAAATAGAAGTACTAAAGCACGAAGCCAAGTCTTCCACCAGTTTAAATCCAGGACTGGCTGTTTCTCTAGAATCATCTCAGCTACTATGTGGCCATTGTACCCCATGGTACTGTCATTGCCATGGCCAAACCCTAGAGTCAATCCCTGAGAGCAGAAAACACATTACTGAGACCAGCCTTGCCCCCACAGACTGGCAACCAAGGTCTCCGCACTGGTTGGCAAGACCTGGTTAGTGATGCCATGTACTAGAATGTCTTTCTAACTGCCTATCATTCAGCAGACGTGTTTGTCTCTGCCAGGCCATACATCTCTTTGCACGGGAGGGTAGCAGCAGGATGCCAACAATACACTCTCACCAGCCTCCATGAAAGTTGCCTCTGAATCACTCTTAAAATTCCACATGAAATATATATGTGTCTTCAAGGGCTGGAGAGAGTCTAGAAAGGCTGGTTTACTACCGTGTCTCCCAAATAAGGTCATGGAGCTAGTGGACAGAAGTCATACCAAGACTTGGGTAGTCCGTAATCTGCATTTTATTTTTTGATGGTATAAATAACAGAATAAATTCATTTTGCAATAAACATAATATCACTTGTGTATATGTCATATTTGTCATTTCTATAGTCAATTAAGGTATGCTGCAATACACTACAATTTTTTAAATTACCCAGTTGTAACTTAATGCAAATGAAGATTGTACAAAAGGAATTCACTAAATTTGATATGGCTTAGCCACTCAGGCAGCTCAGATTATTGCTTTTCTTTGCCATTGTATACAAAGATTATCTCAAAAGCCAAATCTTTCATATCTCTTTCATACATTGCAATGATAATTATGAAACATTTTCTAGACTTTAAAATAAGTTGTTTATATATCATCATCAAAGTAATTCTACACTGTCCAACAACCTTTCAATATTCACCAGCCATTTTCAAATATCAAAATTTGAAGTATATTGTTTTTTATTTAAATTTTAAAAGTTAAAGATTTTTAAAATTTTTTATACAATTTTTAAAGGTTACACTCCATAATCTGCATTTTGAAATAACCCATGGGCACTCAAATGCCACTTGTCCTGAAATAAGCAGTCCTATGACTCTGTTTTATTTTGAAAGATGGGTTTTCTAGCCAGTTCCCTTTTATGATAACTTTTCAGAGAGATCCAGGTTACATGTTCATTTCAAATCATCGGAAATCTGTTACTATTCAGTTAATTTGAACGACTGTTCTTTAAATTGTAATCAATGTGATTGAGAAAAGCTTCAAATATTCCATAGCCAGACTTGAGTACTATCCATTGTGTTTAAAAATTATATTCAAGGTTAAACTTGTTTTTCCCATTAGAATAAGATGGACTTGGAAAACTGTCTAGAGGAAGAACAAGAGACAAGACAGAAGAAGCCGTTCCAGGCAGATAACAGTGACTCATTGCTTAAGACTAGGGAAGGTGATCCGCTGGAGGAAAAGGGCAGGTATGAGCTGGTCCAGGCTGTCCATCTATAAGCTCAAAGCCGGGCTGTGCCCCCTTCACTCCCCAGAAGGGCACCCATCACTAATGTAAATCATCTTCAGCTTTGAAATGATCATTCCAATGATACATTATACATATATTATTGCTTGAACACTTTATAATAGCTCTAAAGTCAGTATCCTTATGCTATTGAATAGAAATAGCCTTATTTTCAAATAGGTTGAAACCCTTTTTTAAATAAGGGGAGACAGTATAGATCACCAAAGGAGCATGTTGCCAATTCAGAGTCCCAGACCTAAATACCACTCACATGAAATGGTTAACGTGTCTGGAGGGACAGAGGTTAAAATGGGGCTGTGGTGCGAATATAGAGAACAGACTGGCGGTTGCCAAGGGGGAGGGAGTTGGGGGGGAGATGGAGTGGGAGGTTGGGGTTAGCAGATTTAAACTATTATATGTGGGCTGGATAAACAACAAGATCCTACTGTAGAGCACAGGGAACTGTATTCAGTATGCTATGATAAACCATAATGGAAAAGAATATTTAAAAAAAGAATGTATATACATACATATATATGTATATATATATAAATGTAATTGAATCACTTTGCTGTGTAACAGAAATTAACACAGCATTGTGAATCAACTATACTTCAATAAAAAATATTAAAACTGAAAAAAAAGAAAGAAAAAAATATTGTATCAATACTGGTTCATTGCATGGAAAACAACAGGGGAAACTGGATGCAGGTTAGATAGGAATTCTCTGTACTACCTTTGCAATTTTTTTTCGTAACTCTAAGATTGGTCCACAGAAATAAAGTTTATTTAAAAATAGAAGAAAAAAAAAATGAGGCCGTGGTGTCCCACTCGCTGTGGTTTTACTGTGGACCTGAACTTTGCCATTAGTATCCTTTGACCTGTGAGAAGCTGTGTTTACTCTGGGTGATAACGTAAAGGAAAACCAGCAGACCGATTGGTCGTGGGTAGTCCCCCCACCCCATGGGTTCCAGTATGTTCCACGGGAGATCAGAACAGGGTACCCGGAAACCCCTGGAGCATTCAGAGCTAGCTCAGACTGGAGCAGACTCAGGTTGTAGCTACGGACTGTAGTGAGTTTATTGATGTCACGCCATGCCTAACCTAGAAGGGACCTGCAGAAACCCAGGAGGCTGGCAGTGGTCTGTCACCAGCGAGTTCTTTATGATACAAATATTTGCCTCTGGGGTTCTGATATATCAGATAGATGTTGGCAAGTGTGCACGCGTACGTATGTGTGCGTATACACTCAGGTACACACACAGTATCCTCAGAGGGACCTGAAGACACGAAAGGCTACCTAAGTATTGTTTTCAATGACTGGCCAATTTGAAAGTTTACCTGGGAGCTGAGTTCTTCTGGTGGGATTTGCACTGAGAATTCTCCCATGCTCATCAAGTAGAAGACTTGGTAAATTGTTGGATATTGGAGCCTGGGGCCCATGTCCAGAGTCTTCAGAGCCCTTGGAAGAGCACATCTGTTTCCAATTAACATTATTTAAGGAGACCTTCTAGGTTTTGAAATGAAAGCCACTAGTCAGGAATATTTGAAGGATGCGAATAAGCATTTTATGTGAATGATTGCCAGTTCTCCAGACAGTCCCAGTAGTCACCAGAAACTTTTAAAAAAATCTCCTCCATCTCTCCTTTCTTTGCACATAAAAGCTACTAAAAGCCCAGTGAATTACCATAGGCTGCCTAAGCCCCGTGTGGCCCAAATGCTTTCCACAATAAGTCCTCTCTTGTGAAAACCTGGGAGATTGCAGTTAGCTCTGTCATCCCTTGAAATCATGAGAATGAAGAGGACAAGGAGGTAGAGAGGACATCAGAAATGATGGTTTGTTAAACTGATGGATAATGAAAACGCACAGCAATTTACAGCGCTCTAAATCCATTTTAAATCTGGTGTCAACTGCAACGGGCACTCTGCATTGGCACTTGCCGTCTGCCTCTGCAAGGATTAAATCAGGTGCTGCTGCAGCTGCTGACTGTCAGCACCCCCTGAAAGGGGTTCAGGGTGGAGAGCTGAAATGAGGCCCTCTGTGCTCTGGGGAAAATGGGCAGAACAGGTCTTTAGGAGCCAACTTTATGAGCCCAATTCTTGTGTCTCCTCATATCTAGAAAAACACTAGAATCCTGCACGGTGACGTCTGCCCCTCATGACTAGCCGTAACCTGCACCAGGCTAGCAGAAACCTTCTGTGAACAAAATGTGCTTGACTGCAAGTTTTTCACTTTCACCAAAATCACATATATACTGATCTTGCCCCCTGCCTCTTTGAAACCGTTCCTCAGAGCTGTCTGGGATGCTGTCTCCTGGGCCGCAGTCCTCATTTTGCCCCAAATAAAACTTAACTCGCCTTTCTCACATTGTGCATTTTTTTAAGCTGACACTAGTTTGAAATAAAAAAGAATAAATATTTAGTTAGCCCCATTTCTTTTTTTCATGTTGTAATCAGTACTTCCATGTCCTGTGAGATAAGATCAATAACTTTAGTTCAGTTCTTTTACCCCTGTTCTGAAAAATATTTGTTTATTTTAACAGCCTGACTCAAGGAGTCCTGACTCATTCTGAGAAAGCTGCATCAAAAGGAATCTACCAGGACCACCAGCTGGATACGGAAGCTGGGGCTCCACACTGTGGGATGAACCCACAGCTAGCTCAGGGTAAGAATGGAGAAAATCAACCCCCATGTTTCAGTTATTGTAAGACCCCTTCCCCACCCCATCGTCCAGACAGATATGACCTCTGCTGGCTGCAAGCTTCTCTTGCAGCTTATGCTAAATAGCACAGTGAATAACCCCCACCATCATGCACCCCCCAGGGAGTCTCCATGAAATCACTGTGAGACCTCAGCAGGCATTAGCACTTTAAAGAAAGGGGATTACTAACCACTAAGGTGGCAACTTTACTGAGCACTAAGTGTATGTTCTTTACTTGGCCTCAGATCCATCCCAGAATCAGCAGGTATCAAACCCACCAATGCACATTTTAGAAGATGTGAAGCCAAAAACCCTCCCATTGGACAAAAGCATTAACCATCAGATTGAGTCTCCGAGTGAAAGGCGGAAGTGAGTAACCAAATAAGATGGGTGTGGAATTTTTTTTTTTAATTGACTAAGAAGGGGGAAAATGGAAAAGTGTGAGGGGGCAGGATGGTAGCGTTTTTGTGCTTTCGGTCCATTGACTGTCATTGACAAGGCAACAAATATTTATGGAAGTTTGGGACAATCTTCCTGGCAAGTAAATATTTACTCTGAATTTAGCAACTTAAAAGAGACAAAGTAATGTTTTTAACCCACAAATCTGAAGATTGGAAAAAATGTGCAGGTCTGTTGTATTAACAATTTATTTAAGTGATTTAAATTGTCTCAGAGCCTATGGGCAACTGTTCTTTCAAAGAAAAAAATGTTTTCCTCTCCTTATTCTCTGCCCTTAAGTAACTACCCCAGGCTCTATTCTAATTTTGTAACAATTGTATTTTTATGATAATAATAGTTCCCATCATTTTTGAAGCATGTCAATATAATAGGCACAGTGTTGGAGGGTTTACATATATCTCTCTCCTCGTCTTTTCATATATTAACTCACTGAACTCTCCCTATAACATTATTGGGTTATTGTCCCCATTTTACAGATGAGGAAATTGAGGCTCAGGGAAATTAAATAACTTATCCAAAGTACTCATCTGGATGAATGGTAGAGGGATTCGAAGTGAACCCAGAGTTCCATGACATGATCATATTTGAGCCAGAGGCTCCTTGTAATCAGTTTCAAAAAGATAATATTCATTATACTTTAACGAATCATTCTACTTGGAGCCAGACCACCTGGATTCAAAAGTTTGACTCCGACACTTGCCTGCATAGAACTTTGAGCAAGATACTTAATCTTTCTCTGTCCCAGTTTCTTCGTGTATAAAATGGGAATAATAGTGCCTACTTCATAGGGTTTTGTGCCTGGCAAGTAGTTAAGTACTATACCTTGTAGGCGGTGGTACCGACAATGACGTGATGATGATGATGGTGCTGGTGATGATAACTTGTTTTATAAGTTCATCTTTTTATCTTATTTTTCTTGTTACATTTTTTCTCAATACAGCTTTGAACCATGTCCCCCTTTTTTCTTATGTCTATCCAATGTCATTTCTCTATGTCTGGATGACCCACAAAATTAATAGAAGGTAAAATCACATAGAAGGAGTTATTGTTATTGATTACTGTGGTGACTTTCAACCGTTTTTCAAGATGATGACCCTTATACTTTAGCATATTCCACGAAAACCTGATGTTTTGGAGACGAGACTCTCCGTCAGAGGAGGGAGGTTTGGGGGGTTGGGAAGGGCTCAGGGATTTATTCTGAAAGCAGTTACAAGAGAGATGGCCTCACGCTCTGTTCACCTCTATGTTGGAATTTTTCTTTTCCTCATTCTTTCTTGTGTTCTATCCCTCTCTTTACCAATGAAATTAACTTTTAAAATCAAGAGCCCGGAACTGACAGCTTAATCACGGGAAGGGCTCATGCATAACCAACAGCACCTGTAAAGCCATTCTGGGAGCTTCTGGCTGGGGACCTTTCTGCTTTGTAGATGCTCAATGATATAGCCGTTGTTAGATGTTTTGAACATCACCCCCAATCACATGTACCTGTAACAAATTTATGAATAGGGGTGGAAGCCACCTCACTGAAAAATACCTCCTTCAAGCACTGCCCTTTATTTCAGGGCTCTCTTTAAGAGCTCTTCCCTACATCCCCGCTCCTGTCTCCCCTCCCAACCGTCCATAATTTTTATATCTAACTGGGCTTGAAACTGTAACTAGCAAAGAACCTGGCAAAAATAAAGAGTAGAAAACTATTTTGTCTTGCAGTTCAACAATGCCAGCCTGCTTTTGATATTATGCAGCCAATGTCTGTACAATCTGCTGGATGGAATTTTTTTTTGTCCTTTATAAAAAATTACCCCAGGACACACTGTGGTCTTTTGTTTGGTTGTCAAGGAAGTGTTTTTTTGTTTTTTGTTTTTGTTTTTCCTTTTATAAAATGTCTTTTCTTGCGGGATTGGGCTTCTCTTTACTTGTCATGATGTTTGGCTCCTTTCCCGTGTTACAGGAAAAGCCCTCGAGAGAACTTCCAGGCTGGGCAGTTGTCCCCCTGCTCCCCCACCCCTCCCGGCCAGTCACCCAACAGGTACAAGAGGTCCGCAAGCCCTTCTGAGGCTGCTTTGTTTTAACCAGCACCTGCTGAGCACAATTGCAACCAAATTAGTGCTTGCCAGAGGATGGTGAGGGCTTTGTCCTTCCATGTCTCTTCCTGCACACACACATCGGCAGGAGGAAAGAACACATCCCCATCTGCCTAAAGATTTCATCAGCCCAAGATCGAAAGAGCCGAGAGGGTGACGTTGGCACGGCTGTGGCCATGGGGCTTAAATGACATTGTGTGGAACCTGCAATCTAATAAGAAAATCCACCAGACAATTGCCGGGCTCCTAAGTCGGCGCCTCTCCCTCCAAGATGGCTCGGTCCTTCTAGGCGGGATCCGCTGATGGCTCTTCCAGTGAACCAGGCGGGCGCTGAGAAAGGAAACCTCATCCTCCCTTTTGCTCTACCCGAGCTCTCTAATGATTACTTCTGGACATTAATTGGGCCCCATGATATTCTTAAAAGCTGCCTGAGCTCCCGTTCCCTAGAGAGACAAATTACTGAGTACTCCAAGGTTTTCTTTGATTCAGAAATTTCATTTAACTACTGCATAAGAGGGAAATCCTAATAAATTGAGCTTGCTAAGGGCAACTCTTCCTCTTTTCTCGTCTTCCTTTCTGTTTCCTCTGTCCCTCTGTTCGCTGCCAAATGATATTGCATATTTTAAAATTTCTTGTGTAACTCCAAGAGCTTTCCTGACAGTCGGCATCATTGCAGTCCAATCTTAGTTATGGGAAAGCTGCCTTAGAGCACAGCCATCCTGTCCGAGCCAGGTGAAGTGGAAACCCACTGTGAGTTCTTCATACCAGGTCATAAAACTCGGTATCAGAGCAGGGATTTGATCCCATGTCTGCCTGATGCCTGTATCACAATTTCCTCTTTATTTTTAAAGAGCAAAAAAAAATTTTTTAATAAGTGAAAAGAAATGCCCTAGGGGGCCAATGAACCTATCATAGAAAAATTTAATGCAACATTAAAACCTTAGTAAAACTAAACTTGATTGTCTTTTAGGAGTTAAGAAACCATATGATAAACACATTAAATCATTTCAAGGCATATGATCACTGCAGTTGAAGAGACTACAATGCAAACTTTTTATAACAACTAACACACACACCCCTACACACACACATACAGAATTCCGTGCCACAGTGGAGGCCTGTGGTATTTAATCTATCGACCGTCTGCATCTTTTATCTAATGCTTAATCCCTGCTTATTTTCAGTTCAGTGATTTTCATTGCATTTATGGTATAAAGGTTTTAAAAGCTCCCCTTTTTTTTTTTTTGCTTGAGGCTCCACATTTGCATGTTTGACCAACGATTCCAAACAGAACGTTTTATTCTGACATATATTTTGTAACCTAGGTCTATTAGTGGGAAGAAGCTGTGCTCTTCCTGTGGGCTTCCACTGGGTAAAGGAGCTGCAATGATCATCGAGACCCTCAATCTCTATTTTCACATCCAGTGCTTTAGGGTATGTATTTATCACTCTTCTCCCAAAATACAACCTCATGATGTCTTTTGGCCTCGTTCGGAGCTAAGTGAACACCTCCTGGAAATCCTGATGGCCTTTGCATGTGAGCCCCTCTCCCACTCTAGGTGTACAGAAGTATGCGTGGAGTCCATCCTTCAGGATGAATCTCTCCTATCACGCATCCCTTTGGGATGTCGGGTTAGAGGAAGCAAGACAGATTTGTGCAATGTGTCTTTAGAAAACCATGTTTTTGTTGCTGAAGAGCGTATACTTTAGCAGGAAGCTGAGAAAGCCACCCTGGAGGACAATGATGCTTCTGAATCTTATAAGGCCAGATGGATTTATTTGGAATGTAACATCTTTGTTGCTTCTCAAACTCTTGTGACCCAATTCAAAGGTTTTTGGTCTTTGACCTAATGGAAGATTGTCTGTCAATTAAGTGGTTACGGCTAGTTGCTAACTTGTAGGTCTCCCAATGACTGTCTGCAGTCACAGGTTGACTATCACTCCCTCAGAGAAGCTGCCCTGCTTACCAGTCAAGTTGTCTTTGTTTCAGGTCCTTACAGAAGCTTTCGTGGTCCTTCCTGCTCACTAGTGAATTGTTTAATTATCATCTCCTCTCCACAAGCACCATAAGGGCAGGGACCACGTCTGTCTGGCTCACCACTGTATCCTCTGTTCCCAGCAGAAATGGTATCAATAAGTATTTTTAGATGAATGAAGTAATGAATAACTGAAAATAGGGAGGCCTACATTCTCGTCCCAAATCTCCTGCCAATAAGCAGATGAATGAACCACTTATGCCTGATCTATTACAAAATTTACAAGTCAGACTATATCAGCATTTCCTTTTTTCACCCATGGACATGTTTCAAATAATATATAATTTTTTAAGCCAAACTCTATCTCTGAAAAAGAATCATTTCTTTCTCTAACTTTCTGTGTCCTTCTTGGATTTTGTCCTGTTTCTTATTAGTAGCCCCTCGCTATAAAGTAAACGTGCATGGGTTTAAAGTAACTTCCACTTTACCTATCAGCTAAGGGATAGTCAGTGAGGCTGTCCCAAAGTTATTAATTTAATAATGTCAGTAGTCGCTGGAAAGCAAAACTGATGGACAAAACGTGATATGGATACTTAATTAGACTCCATTTATCAATATTGTTATTGTAAAATTAACATAAGTAATGTATATCCTAAATTGTCTAGGAGTGTTTGGAGGCTATATCCTTTTTTTTTTTTTGGCCACATAGCATAGCATGTGAGACCTTAGTTCCCCAACCAGGGATCAAACCTGTGCCCCCTGCATTGGAAGCGTGGAGTCTCAGCCACTGGACCGCCAGGGAAGTCCCTGGAGGCTGTATACCTTTTAAAAATTCATGGTAATACCAAGATAATATGTTTCAACACCACAGTTTATTCTCAGAAACTTCGCCAGAACTCAAAATAATCAAGATGGCAAAGAGTCTTTGCAGATTCTCAATGGATAGGGGACTTGTCTTCTTAGCTGTCAAGGCCTTTATTCTCTCTAATCATTCACTTCCTGGAGCTGACCTGATGCTTTAAGGTACATCACCTCTTAGATTGATCCCCTACCCTTCTGTGTAGATGCAGCTTGTAATATAATTTGGATGAAGCCTCCCGCTGCCCGAGGTGACCTTCGAGCATCAGCCTCGGGCTGGCTCTTTTCTCCTGGGCTGTGTCATGACCCCCCCACAGTAGGCTGGCATGAACCAACCCCCAATGCCACCTTCTCTGGTTCAGACAGCGCAGTGTACCCCACAGTTTCCTTATGCACTCAGGCTGACTTGGTGTCACTGCTTTTAACATGGAAACATAAAGTGGAATAGCTATTTTCCAGTCATTTTAGTCAGGAACCAACAATGCTAAAAAGCATTTGAAGATTATTCAGGGACAAGTTTCAATATATAATTCGTTGGCCATGTGTTTATTTAAAACAGGATTTAATCTGTTTAAAATGGTTCTTCCATCTTGATTGAGAATCGGTGTGCATAGGCTTTGGGATCAACCAGCTACCACTTACCAACTTCACAACCCTGGACAAGTCAGCTAACCTCTCTGAACCTGTGTCCTCTTTTGCAAAATGCCAGGAGTTAGGATAAAATGCTAAAAAGTGTATTGTTGCTGGAAGTCAAGTCATGGTGCAGCATTTAATACTCAGTAGATATGCAACAAAGGTGGAGGTTGGAGAAGTGATTACTGTAGTAGTCATGTGAACAATAGCTTAACATTATAAGGAAATACCTCCTTATGCACCTTATAACTCCTGTTCTTTCTACCCTATAGTGTGGAATTTGTAAAGGACAGCTTGGAGATGCAGTGAGTGGGACGGATGTTAGGATTCGAAATGGTCTTCTAAACTGTAATGATTGTTACATCCGATCCAGAAGTAAGTCCTGGGGCGGGGGGACATACCTTGAGATGAATGAGTACAAGCATATGTGCCTTGCACAGACCCAATTTAGGAATTCAACTACTCCCCATCAGTTGACAATTCCTACACTGAAGCAAAGATTTATTAGCATCCAGGTAAAAGACATGAAAATGAAATAATCCCTTATTTACCACTTGTTTCTTACTGGAAGTTACTGCTACAATGTGGACAAATACTTTATCCAGAAGTGTATTAATACACCAGCAGGTAAAAATGTAGACCAAGTTTGAGACATTGCCTGAGCTCACCATAGACATTTCAGTGAGATACAGGGATGATATAAAGTCTGAAACCCTATTTATTTGTTGAGGCATCTCTTTAGAAGGCCAGTAGCATTTGGAGGGTGTTTCACATATGAAGAATAGCTCTCCACTGTTTCATCAAATCAAGCACCAACTCCACAGTATCTACATGCCTACATTCAGGAGTTTCATGGCATACTGTGGGCTTGTTCCCAACTAAATTGGACATTCTTTGAGACACAAAATGGTGGGTTCTACCTCTCTGCGAATCCCTGCCCTCCTCCAAAATACCTTAGTACATACTAATCAGAGCTTAACCAATATATGCTGCCTTGAAGATCCCTTGAGCAGCCTGCCCTCCCATCTTATGTCTGGGTCTCCTGCCATAGAAAGTTCATATTATTTTGGGGGGCCACCAGAGGGTGCTGTTGCCCAGCTGCTGTTTACAAAATCTGAAACTGGACAGTGGCTAGCCTCTGTATCCTTCCTCACTCTCCATCATAAGTATAGTCCTTCTGGTGGATGACCTAGACAGCAGGTGACTCTTCTGTGCATATTTGTCAGTCAGAAACTCTTTCTTAAAAAAGAAATGTGAGTGAAGATATGGACTTCGATATTCCAGAATTTTTTATTATTTCTCAAAGTAAGCGAAGTGTCATTTTTAGTCTTTTTATGTGGGTCTCTAAATCTGCATGACTGAAGATTTTAAGAGTGAAAATTGAAATTAAGTTGTTTTATAGCTATAGATTTAGTAAATTTAGAGAAATATATGTCTATTTTAACAAAACGATGGAAAATTAAATCAAACCCAGGTGGTTTTGATCTATGATAAACATATGACTTGAGGTCAAAACAGTTCCAACTTAGAGCTGCTGCCATTAACCTGGACTATTTTATATGTATATACAAAATATTGATATTAATTTTTATGCTATGTATTATACATACAAAATATGGGATAATAGTATACCGTATATATACCATAAATATATATACATGCATACATAAATACATATATCCATGTATAATATATAATGATTATATTTTAGTTAAATTATATTTCTATTTGTTTGTTTTGTTTTTATACATTAAAAAGGAAAACTAAACCCTTTTGTCCCAGGATTCAAAGTGATTTATTTTCTACCATCTAACATAAATTGGAGTTTTTGCTGCAACCCCAATGACCTGCTGAATGTGAGTCATGGAACCAGAAGAGGGCGCTGTTAGGTTGAAGGCCCGTTGAGCCAGATTTGAAAAGTGCTATAAATCTGAATTTCTTTCATAATTTAAAGTGCTCAAATAATGCCAACAGAGAACAAACCTGAACCCACCTCTGGATAACAGTGACCTGTTTTCATCCAGATTTTCATTTTAATTGAGAAGCTGAGTGTTTCATTGTCATTTCTTCAGGAAATTAGCTTTTCGGATCTAGACCAGCAATTTTTCTGTTGTGTATACAAATATAAAGGGTATTAACTGCTTTTTTCGATTCCAAATCTAAAGACAAGAACCATGGAGTTGCTGTAATTATCCTGTAAGATGAAAAATAAGGTGATTGGAGATAGATTGAAGATATGATTTTTTTTCTTTATTTAATGTTTTTGATGCAATATTTACTAGGATATTTTTTAGAATACCAAGTTACTAAGAAGAAAGCAAAAAGGCTCATTATCTCTCTGCCCAGATAACCAATATCAGTATTCAACAGAATAAGTAAATAGAAGTCGTAAGTGATAAAAAGTTAGAAGAATTTGGTTATTTAGAAAGATAGCAAATTAAAAGTGAAAACTTAACCACGTAATCACTTTCTAATAATTTCTTGGGGCGGGGGCAGAATGTATGTTTGTATATACTGTTTGTGTATTCGTGCACTCACACAGGTGCATATGTTGTGATACATCTACCTGTGTTGGTTTTTGTTTCACAAAGGTAATGATGTAGCCACAGTGGTACTTAGTTTTTGTTGCTACTGTTTTTAACTTAATATCTTGGGAATTTTTCCATATAGCATGTTCTTTCTCCTTATTCTTTCTAATGGCTCTTTAATAGCTGCATACAATCCCGTTGTATGGACTTACCATTATTTAAAACTAATGCTTTATGAATGAGCACTCCAGTTATTTCCTAGTTTTTTAATATTATTTTTTAAATGCTCCAATGAACATCCTTGTATGCATGTCTTGATGAACATTTGAAAGCATTTCCACAGGGTAGATTCTAAGCAGTGAGACTGCCGAGTTAAAAGGCATGTGCTTTTAAAATTTTCAGGCAACTTGCCTAATTATCTTTCAGAAAACTGCACGCTCCCTGCAAAGTATATAAGAGAGCCTCTTTCTCTCTCCATGCCTATGTCAGCTCTGGATATCATCAAACTTTTAAAATTTCCACTCTGCTAGGCGGGGAGGAAAAAAAAAACCTCTTTGCTTTGATCTGTAGTCTTTAACTATAAATGAGTTTGAACATCTTCTCATATGTTTGTTCACCACTTATATTTCTTTTTCTACTAAAATATTTATATTTCTTTATACTTTGCCCATTGTTCTATTGGCAGTTGATTTTTATGAGTTCTTTGCAAATTAAGGAAATTTTCCCTTTATTTTATATTTGCTACTTTTGGCAGTTATCATTGGTCTTTCCACTATGTGATTTTTTTTTTTATAGAAAAGATTTTCATGTTAGGTAGTTAAACATATCTCTTTTTTTTTCCTTTTTTGGATTCTGAGTTTTGTGTCCTACTTAGAAAAACTCTCACTACTCCAAGGGTATAAATAAATTTAGCTGAGATTTCTCCTAGAATTATTTTCTGTTTTCTTTTTAGCATGTAAACATGTGATAATCAGAAATATATTTGGGGGTAAGAAATAAGATAGATACTAGCTTTATTTTTTTTTCCCCAGTTAACCAATTGTGTGACTATAACAATGAATAATCCCATTTTCTCTTACTAATTTGAAATGCCAGCTTTCTCTTAAACTAAGTTCCCATATATATTTGGGTCTATTTCTGGATATTTTGTTATGTTTTATTAACCTATTTGTTCTCTAGTATCAGTTTTAATTATTATAGCTTCATATTATGTTTCAATATTGAAACAGAGAATGGCACTTTCTCTCCAATTATTTTTTCCAAGTTTTCCTAACTCTTATGTTTATTTTTCCAGATAAATGTTAATATCATTTTAGGCTAAACTGTAAGTCAACACATGACAGGGAGAATGACCAGTACCTCTGAGAGTTCTCATTTTTCTTGATGTCATGAGGAAAAACTATATCTTCAGAGTGAATAGGTGGAGTGGCTAATAATTGGCTAGAGAAATAGACTTGAATTGGTTGACTATACCCCAGATGCAATAAAAGAGTCAGAATGGGGGAAATGGCTAAAAATATTTTTTTCTCTTTTTATTTGATTATTTTGATCTAAGCTGAGAAGAGGGGAAGTGGACAGATGTGAAGGGTGGTTTACATCACAGGCATTCCAAGGGAAACAAAATAATTTCATTGTATGGAATAATAAAACCTGAATATATAAGCCTATTTTCTTTAAGTAACTAGCACATTTAAATGAATTTTTTTCTCTTGGAGGGGAAAAATAGCATAACAGCATATTAAAATGCAATTCCTAAAAGCAACGTAAACAGTTTTTAACTTCGTATGTAAATGGGAATAGAAGTGCAAAACAAATTACCTGCCACGAATCAAGCCGTCACATGTTTAACTGGTGCCATTTGTGCTTGGGTGTCTTTGTGTCTGTTCCATCATTCACTCTCGTGAAATGCATTTAACGCAAAATCCCCGGAGTCTTTTTCCAACTTTGCGATTGCCTCATCACAACTCTAGTGCCTAAGATGAAGGAGAAACTTTGTGAACATTTCATCAGGAAATGTGGAACCCAAACCATCTTTCCTAGATAGGGTTGCCAGGTAAAGTACAAGATGCCCAGTTAAATGTTTTTGAATTTCAGATAAACAATGGATTTTTTTTAGTATGCGTATGTCCCAAACATCGCCTGCTCAGGATTTAGCACAAGTATATCCCAAATATCCCATGGGGTATATACTAAAAAATTTATCTGTTGTTTATCTAAAATTCAAATTTTATTGGGTGTTCTGTATTTTATTTGCTAAATCTAACAATCCTATTTCTAGATCATTTGTCAAATTCCTCCTGTTGCAATGTATTTATTCTTAGAGAAACCTAAAGAAACTGAGAGAAGAGAGATGATTTTCTTGCTTATTTGCCCCAGAAGACAAGGTAGAAAACTTGGTGGAGGTCATTGGGTTTAGGGTGAAATCCAGGGAACTCCAACCAAACTCTACAGGGCATGTGAATCACCTTGTTCAGTTCTGGGATGGGGCTCAGAAATGTAGAAATGTCTACATCTCTAACAAGCTCCAGGTGATGCCAATACAGCTGGTCCCTGGACCACACTTTGAGTAGCATGGTGGGACAAGTTTCCCCTCCCTAGAGGGAAGAGACTTTGGCAAAGGTCATTGCTAATTTCGGAAGTGTTTAAGCATCTGAAGCCAGAATGGTTGACTACTTTAACCAAATGTTGCTCTGTTTTCTTTGTCCCAGGTGCTGGCCAACCCACAACATTGTGACGTGGTTTTCGGGCTTCCAGATCATTCACCATTTCCTTACTGAGGGTGTCCCCTGGCAGTCGTTTAACAAAATCCCAAGTTCAGGGGCTCCTCAGGATTCATCTAATTTCTGAAAGGCTATTCTAAAAGATGATATCTTTTGTAGCACAGTGTTTGTGTTTTTCCTGCTTTCCTTTTTTTTTTTTTTTTTTTTTTGGCATTTGCACAGTATATGCAAAAGAATACTGAATTGTAATGAACCTGAATAGTTCCAAAAAAAAAGGTCTTAGCATGGTCAAACAGACTTGCAATTTAAAATGTGTTATTCTCTTCTTTGGGAGTTAATGAGATAAATGATGCAATAAACCTGGGGGTTTTTTTGTTTTTTTGTTTTTTTAGTATTTCTAGGAATTAAACACTTTATGTTTACAGAATTGAGCTGCAGAAAATGCAGGACCTGCCAATTTGAGACACGCGGTCTTCTGAGACAGGAGCATACAATTAATGCATTTCAGAAACTAAAAAATCACACCATCTAGCTCTGAGCTATAACTTGTTTTTAATGCAAAGATGCTAGTCTGATAATATATACCGTAATCCTGAAACATTTGTGTTACTTACTTTTTGAGGTGGAAGTCATACCAATAAATTATTGCATCGTTAGTATTAGATTTTGTGTCCTTTGAAAGTTACACCATTGCTATAGGCTGACCCACTGAATAGAGAGAACTCTTGTGATATTGGCTAGACTTTTACACTCTGGGGCATTGCCCAAGGGTAGGAAGAAACCAGAGGGACATAATTCAGTCATCATTTCCAAAGTTATTACCAAAATCTGTGAGGAAGTTTAACCTTCCGAAGAGTGGTGGGTCAATGATAGCCAGGAGGGCTTTATTGCTTGCTTCTATGCAGGCTCTAGATTCAATCAGAGGCTCAATATGGGGCGTATGGAAGCTGCCATCAAGATCAGCCCATCATTAGGTGTGACCACTGCTCACCTTTGCCTGCAGGTTCTCCTTGGGGGTCTGAAGCCCAGGTGGCTAAAGAAAAGCATTAAGTCCATCCTAATAGAATCCAAATGACATATGATGTGAAAAGCCACTAGTTGGTGGTCAGCGAGAACCTACCGCTCACATCGTGCCCTGCCCACCCTTCTGGATACCTGCCTGCTCTCCTCACGCCCTACATCACCAACTCTCTTTACTACCAAGAATCCTGGACCTTGCTCACAGAGAAGCTTAGCGAGGAACTCTTGTGGAGAGCTGGTTTATTGTCTGCCCTTTGTGATGAGTTTCATGTGGCCAAGAAAAGAATCAAGTTACTAAAAGACATCACATTTTAGATCTCCAGGTGTTTTAAGACTGGGGGAAGGGGGACTATTTATTCTGCCTTAAAACGATGGCAAATAAGTGATGATGACAGATGACATTTTGTGAATGTAGACTCTGAATATACTCCTAATAGGTTAATGTAGTCATAAAAGATCAAGTAGATGTTTTTCTGTTATGTAAGCAATAATTTTTTTCCTGTGTCTTATTGTGTATGGCTAGCAATTATTTATTTACATGCTAGATGGTTCTCTGCATGCGGGGTCCATGTAAGTGCAGAAATTTCCTCAGCCACTGGAGGTATTTTGACCATTTTGTCACTTGGATGAGCTGTTAGATTGAAATTTATACATCATTTCATTAAAAATTGTGCCTTAGAAAATGCAAAGCTGTTGCACATGGTGATGAATTGTGGATGCAGTACATTGAAGAGAGATGAAGTCACCTCCAAGTTCTCAAGACTTCTCGTGGAGGTGTTTGCGGCTTTACAGGGGGGACACATTTTAAAAAAAAAGAAGAAGAAAAATAGAAAAATTAAAAAGAAAAAAGTTTTGAAAATGTACAGATTAAGTCCAATATTTTGATTAACCACCTGCATGTTTTATTAAATATTTTGATAACGTGGATGTTTACACTTTGCATGATATTAGCAGAGTACTTTCCCACCAATAATGCACAAAACGTGTACAATATGATCATTCATAAGTGATTTTTATAGAATACTTTTTACATGTGGAATTCCATCCATTATGTAGGGATTATGTGAATATTGCACATTCTCTTCTGGTTTCACAAACCCATTTATACATATTTCTTAGTGAGGCTCATTGTACATGTATTGAAGCTAGAATCAAGTCAGGAAAAATAAAGCCCCGTTCTCCAACTGCGAAATGTGCTTTTCCATAATGAACAATAGTCACCAGCACAGCATAATCTCCAACATTTTCTAAATTCTAATTGCCAACTATTTCTATTTATATTTGATTTATATTTCATTTGGAGTCTGTTACATGGCAGCTCAGGCAGACTAGATCTTGTTTTTTCCAATGCAGCATAATGAGGATGATCTATTTCTTTTCAAATAATCTTTGAGATCCCAGGGAAAAAAAATGCTCTGCTCTGTTGAGCTACAATGTAAATGTGTTTGTTTAAAAAACAGATGAGGCAAGTGAGTGATTTACTGTTCCTGAGGAAGTATATCTTTTTTTTTCCTTAGACTTCAAAAGCTAGTCCCTTCTCTTTCTCAAGGAAAAAAATGGGTAACTCTTTGTTTTTCACTTGCAAACTTTCATGACATGGGTTCATTCTTTCTGTGTAGTGTTATTAATGCAATACATACTATAGTTATCTATACACAGTGTAAGACTTAACAAGCTGAAATGATCCACCTCATGTGTGAGTCCGTCCAAAAGATGTTACTGTTCTGGATGGGCCAATGTTCTATATCAGTTACACTAACCTTCATTTAAAATATTTATTCTAAAATGCCTCTGAGAAATAGTAAAAAAAAATAAAAATGAAAAGTTGTCTAAAATGCAACAGCTTTTATAGTAAATGTACATTTATAAATAAAATACTCAAATCAACTTTGTATTTCATTGATTTTTTTCTGAGGGGTGGGGGGATGGTTTTCTTACTTGGAGAAGAGAGAATCAAGCTCTCTCTCTCTCTTGCAGCTTTTGGTCCAGAGTTACACAGTCAGTTGATGGCAATGACGTGTATTTGCACATGTATACTGATACATCTTGAGGTCAGCTATTTAAGGCAAATCAAACTTACCAGCTGATTGTAGGCGTCACCAAGGAATTGCCTGCCACTGAAGGATTCAAACTCCTTGAAATGAGACGCACAATAACCAGGAGAGACCATGAAAATACCAGAGGAAATTGTCTAAAACAACCAAACGATGGGTAACTTCCAGTACTGGCTAGAGAAAACCAAGTCAAACCCTTTAAAGCCACTGTATTCTGCTGGTTTTTCCAGCGCTGATTTAATGCGCCCTCTTGCTGTATACATACAGTCTGTTCACTGAGGACCTTTCTCTTCATTGTTGAATCTGGGAATATGCTTTGAAAAGGTGGCATCCTGCTGACACTGTTAACTTTCCAAAATACACATGTATCTTGCCTGACACTGTGTCTCAAATTTGTAGGTGGTGGCAATAGCAATCAAATTCCTTGAACGTTTCCATCATTTTAAGATGCAGTATTCTAATTGTCACTACAAGTGTATTCTGCTTCTTTTTTGCAGAGTTTGGTATTCGGTTAGTAGTTGCTGCTGTTTCCATAGAAAAGTGAATTCTTTGCTTTTTATAAGAAAATTTTAGCAACTATCAGAGTAGTTTAATATATCCATTGTTATTTAAGTGAAAGTTTATTCAACTACAATGCATTTCAAATCAAAGATCGTTATTCCAACGTGATCTATGAAGAATGTCTTCATTAAAAGAAGAACATTTTACCTGGGATAATGTTAAGCTAGCTTGTTTCCATTGACTTTCTTCAAGACCTAAGGACTCCTTTTTAAGGTCTGAGTCTGCACCGCAAAGGATCTCTCCCCATCCTTTATCTAAGTCAGGGGTTACAAACTCAAATGATTAGAAGGACCAGTTAGGCATTGTAAATGAGAACCAGAAGAGGATACTATTAAGAGAGTGGTGTAGACTATGGCAAACTCAAAAAAAGAACAGTTCTGTCTAACGAACATATCTACAAAACAGAAACAGATTCACATAGAGAATAGACTTGTGGTTGCCAAAGGGGGAGGAAGGGTGGGGGAGGGAAGGATTGGGAGTTTGGGATTAGCAGATACAAACTATTATATATATAGGATGAGGAATAACCAACAAGGGCCTACTGTATAGCACAGGGAACTATATTCAATATTCTGTGATAAACCATAATGGAAAATAATTTGAAAAAGAATATATATGTATAACTGAGTTCTACATATATATTCTTTGCTGTACAGCAGAAATTAACACAACATTGTAAATCAACTATATTTCAATAAAATTTTAAATAATAATAAATATTGGCACTGGTGCACAGCGACGACAACAACAAAACAAAAAAACAGTTCTGTCTAAAGGAGGAGGCAGCTACCCAGCTCTAACCAATTGTTTTCATATGAAGTCCCCAGCCTTTTAAACGTTGATAAGTATTCAAAGCATTTCGCAGCACAGTGCCAACCAAAATTGTGAGGCTTCACAATATATACCCACAAGTCCAATTTTGTTCTCAGGCTACCAGTCCACAACTTGTAACTAAATCTCTTTGCTTTTCTATCAGCTACTACTAACTTGCTCTGCTGTGAGTCATTTCATTCGACAAATACCTCAAGATTTGCCGCTCAAATTGTTGCTTTTGGAGTGTCTTGGATCATTCAGAGAAAGAAGCTAATAAAGCCATTAATCAGCAGGTGGTATTGCTACAATTCATGACCCTTTCAGCATTATTTCTGTATTGGCATCAAAGATTGCTCTTTTACAAGCACCTATGTTCAGCATTTTGCAGTATCTGCCCTTCCTCTCCCTTCTTTCTTCTGAATGACTCAAAAGGACAGGAAAGTGTGTAAATATACAAAGCAGAATTTTTTCTGAACTTGTTTAGCACCATTCTGTGAACAGTACTTTTGCAAGCATTGTTTCATTTATCAAAAAGCATTTCTGGGACTTCCCTGGTGGCGCAGTGGTTAAGAATCTGCCTGCCAATGCAGGGGATACGGTTTCAATCCCTGGTCCGGGAAGATCCCACATGCGATGGAGCAACAAAGCCCATGTGCCACAACTACTGAGCCTGTGCTCTAGAGTCCGCGAGCCACAACTACTGAAACTGTGTGCCATGACTCCTGAAGCCCACGTGCCTACAGCCTGTGCTCCACAACAAGAGAAGAAGAGAAGCCATCACAATGAGAAGCCCACGGCACTGCAACGAGGAGCAGCCCCCACTTGCCACAACTGGAGAAAGCCCAGCACAGCAACAAAGACCCAACACAGCCAAATATATATGTATATAAATGTAAATTTTTTTAAAAAAAGCATTTCTGGCACACATTTTATAGAGGAGAAGTAAAGGTATAAGAGGAATAAGTGACATTCTGAATGAGTATAAGATTTTACATAATTGTAAATCCCTCGAGTCAGGAGTGATTAGGTGAAGCTCATATCCCACTGTGCCTGGCCCTCATGTCTGAGACCCACACGAGACCAACTAGGGGGACCCCTGAGCATAGCTGGACTTTGCAGGATTTAATCTGCATTCAAATGGAGACTAGAATACTCTTTTTACGGTAAATTTACACTTATAAAATACTCAAATAGACTTAATATCCCATTTTTACCCCCAGGGGTTTGACTTCTTACTCTGGGGTGAAAGAATAGAGCTGCCCCTTTGGCCTGACCTTGGACACTTTGGTGTGTGCTGGAGAGGAGGTTGAGGAGTCTCTCCACACCATCCACACCTCTGACCAGAGCCGCATGGATCTCTCCACCAACACACACCACCTCCAAATCTTCCCTCCCTCAACCCCAAGTCTCCAGAATCGGGGAAAACTAGTCCTGTTTGATAGATAACATGTTTGTCCAACCCAAATTTTGTGCTGCTAAACTAGTCTTCCACTTTCTCAAACTGCACAGCCAAGGCCTGAACAAAGGAAAGGCCTCTCTCTAACCACTCTGATGGGGAAAAGACACTGAACGTCCAGCTCACTGATTCCTCCAGCACCATATCACTTCACCACCAATGAATTCATTCGGATGTGAATCAAGGCATTTCATTTTCTCAGCAGGAATAACAACATTGTCCATGAAAGCCTCGTTTGCTTCATTGTCCACCCAGGAGAGACAGAATTATCACAACAAACCCTGCTGGTTTAGAAAACACCTTGGCTGGTAAATTCCCCAGCTGTCCAGTGGTTAGGAAGTGGGCCGAGATTCAAATCCTGGCTGGGGAACTGAGATCCTGCAAGCTGCGCAGAGCAGCCAAAACAGAGAAAAAAGGAAAATACCTTGGCTGATATATACATTACTAATAAAAAAAATATCAAATTGTACACTTTAAATATATGAAGTTTAGTGCATGTCAATTGTATCTCATTAAAAGTTCTAAAAAAAAATACCTTGGCTGAAAGTGACTGAAGTATAATTATAACTCTAGGAATCCCCTATCAGACATTGTGTCAAGCATTTTACATCCTCACTCTTGACGGTACAGCATTAATTACTGTCCCAAGCTCTGACCTTGGAACATTCAACGCTTCCTCCTGAATCCATGAAAAGTTGTGATGAAAGTATTTTATGGTTTCTAACACTTTGAAACTTGAGAAGCTGCATCTTGGTTATATGCTAACACTCTGGGAAACAAGTGAAATATTTGACTAGAGAAATGGAGAATGCCTATTCTGAGATGATCCAAGAAAATTTGAAAAGAAGGAATTTGCCTTACCAAATGGTAAACTTTACTAGAAAGAGAACAGTAAACAAAGTAGATATCTTGGGCAAGAATGGATAAACTAATTATAATTAATACAGCAGAGGATATGGCCCAGAAACAGCCTCAGATACACACAAAAATGTTAATGCATAATAATGATATCACAAATCAGTGGCTAAAAGAGTTAATTACTGTTATCTCTTCATCGCAAAATTAATTCTAGATGAACTAATTTTTGTCAAGTGTGGAAAACAAAAACAGGAAAAGGAAGAATTGGGATTTAAATATGTTTAAAGACATACACAATAAGAATTTTAAGCAAAACTTGAAAGTAATGAGAAACTAGGGGAAATATTCCCAACAAACATGGCAAAGGGTTAATATCCTTTAATGTATGAAGTCCTTTACAAATCAACAGAAAATCGGTAAAAGGACATAAAAAAACAGGCAAAAAATAAATATAAATGGCCAATGAACATGAAAAAACATTCAACCTTACTTGTGATCAAATAAATGCAAATTTTTAAAGTAAGATAAAGCTCTCCCTACACCCCCAAAATAGAAAGTCCTAAATTATAATAAGAATTTTAAAACTTCTATATTGCAAAAAGTTTTTTAAAAAGCTACAAATGCAGATACAGAGAATGGACTGGAGAACTCGAGGTATGGGAGGGGGCGGGGGGTGAAGGGGAAACTGAGACGAAGTGAGAGAGTAGCACAGACATATATATACTACCAACTGTAAAACAGTCAGTGGGAAGTTGTTGTATAACAAAGGGAGTCCAACTCGAGGATGGAAGATGCCTTAGAGGACTGGGGCAGGGAGGGTGGGGGGGACTCGAGGGGGGGGAGTCAAGGAAGGGAGGGAATACGGATATATGTGTATAAAAACAGATGATTGAACCTGGTGTACCCCCAAAAAAATAAAAATTAAAAAAAAAAAAAAGCTACAAACCAAGAGAAATTATTTGTCACACATACAACCAACAAAGAATTAGCATACAAACTAAAGAACTCCAAAATATTAATAAGAGAAGGTCAATAGAAAAATGGACAAACGACATGAAAAGACACTTCACAGAAAACATGAATGACAACAACAAAAGCAACAAAAAATACATTCAATTTTGTTAGGAATAAAACACAGATTAAAACCATTATGAGATGCCATTGTATACCCGTGAGATTGATGAAAATTTAAACCTTGATGACACCAAGTGTTAGTGAGGATGTGGAGAATGAGAGCTCACACACTGCTGATGCGAATGTATATTGGTAAACAACTCTGCATTATCTAGTGACGTTGATGAAGCTCATACCCCTTGATGCTAGTAGCAATTTCACTTCAAGAACATAATAAGCAACATGTAAAAGAATGAAATTAGAACACTTCCTAACACCATACACAAAAATAAACTCCAAATGGATTAAAGACCTACATGTAAGGCCAGACACTATAAAACTCCTAGAGGAAAACATAGGCAGAACACTCTATGACATCCATCAAAGCAACATCCTTTTTGACCCACCTCCTAGAATCATGGAAATCAAATCAAGAATAAACAAATGGGACCTCATGAAACTTAAAAGCTTTTGCACAGTGAAAGAAACCATAAACAAGACTAAAAGGCAACCCTCAGAATGGGAAAAAATAATTGCCTATGAAACAACGGACAAAGGATTAACCTCCAAAATATACAAGCAGCTCATGAAGCTTAATACCAAAAAAGCAAATAACCCAATCCACAAATGGGCAGAAGACCTAAATAGACATTTCTCCAAAGAAGACATACAGATGGCCAACACACACATGAAAAGATGCTCAACATCACTAATCATCAGAGAAATGCAAGTCAAAGCCACAATGAGGGATCACCGCACACCAGTCAGAATGGCCATCATCACAAAATCTGGAAACCACAAATGTTGGAGAGGGTGTGGAGAAAAGGGAACTCTCCTGCACTTTTGGTGGGAGTGTAAGTTGGTACAGCCACTATGGAAAACAATTTGGAGGTTCCTTAAAAAACTACAAATAGAACTACCATATGATCCAGTCATCCCACTCCTGGGCATATACCCAAAGAAAACCATAATCCCAAAAGAAACTTGTACCATAATGTTTATTGCAGCACTATTTACAATAGCCAGGACATGGAAGCAACCTAAATGCCCATCAACAAATGAATGGATACAGAAGATGTGGCATATATATACAATAGAATATTACTCAGCTATAAAAAGGGATGAGATGGAGCTATATGTAATGAGGTGGATAGAACTACAATCGGTCATGCAGAGTGAAGTAAGTCAGAGAGAGAAGGACAAATATTGTATGCTAACTCACATATACGGAATCTAAAAATGGTACTGATGAACTCAGTGACAAGAACAAGGATGTAGATACAGAGAATGGACTGGAGAACTCGAGGTATGGGAGGGGGCGGGGGGTGAAGGGGAAACTGAGACGAAGCGAGAGAGTAGCACAGACATATATATACTACCAACTGTAAAATAGATAGTCAGTGGGAAGTTGTTGTATAACAAAGGGAGTCCAACTCGAGGATGGAAGATGCCTTAGAGGACTGGGGCGGGGAGGGTTGGGGGGGACTCAGGGTGGGGGGAGTCAAGGAAGGGAGGGAATACGGGGATATGTGTATAAAAACAGATGATTGAACCTGGTGTACCCCCAAAAAAATTTAAAAAAATAAAAATAAAAAAAGAACATAATAAACACCTTAGCCTAAGCTAGAGAGAAGCTCAAGAAACTCTCACAGATGTCCATGGGACAGGTTCAAAGATGTCCCGCACTGCACTGCTTTATATGTTACAGTACTCTGTTTTAGCAGTGAAAAATGAGTGAGCCACGGAGTGCACACGTGCAATTGAATGAATCTTGGAAGACATAACATTAGGTTAAAATAGCAAGACACCAGAGATTGCATACAGTATGATACCCACTGATATGAAGTCCAAAGACAATAGAAAACTAAGCATGATAGTCTCTGGGGATACATAATATGTGGTAAAAGAGCAAAGCAAAACAAAGAAATAATATAAACAAAATTCAGGATTTGGGCTGGAAGGAGGGGAATGCTGTCAAGGAGGGCACACCAGAAGTATCAACTTGATTGCCTTTTTATTTTTTATCATCTATTCATAAGTTCTGTTTTGTTATGAGTACCTTCAGCCTTATCAGATATTGCCAAACTGCTTTCTAAGGTGATTGTTCCAAGTAGCCTGACAACAGTGTACGGAAGATCCTATTTCCCCCATCACACCCAAAAATCGCAATGTCAGGCTTGTTAATTTTTACTTTTCTGATGGAAAAGAAAAGGTATTTCATTGCTTCATTGCATTCCCCCTGACTACTGATGAAGCTGGGCATATTTTCATATCTTTATTGGACAGTCCAGTTTCACTTCCGTGAACTACCTGTTCATTTCCTTTGCCAATTTCCTTGTTGAATTGCTTTTCTTTTTTTTTTATTGCTTTTTAAGGATTTGGAAATATTCTAGATCCTAAATCCTTTATCAATAACACACATTGCAAATGTTTGCTCTCAATCTGTGGTTTGTCTTGTAACCTTTGTCTTTCAACAGTCTTTAATTTTCACATAGTAAGTATATGAACATTTGTGTAAGTTTTGTGCTTCTCAAGTCTCATTTAAGAAATCCTTCCTACTCCAATTCTACAAAGATATTCTGCTACATATGCTCTCAAATTTTTTTGAAGTTTTGAATTTCACATTGAGATCTTTATCAAATGAACTATAGATCTAATGTTTTTTCCCTTTGGATAGTCTATTCTCCCAGATCCACTTATTAAATATCTCATCCTTTTTTCTGCTGATTTGTAATGTCACTTCCATGAGAGACTGTCTTGCAATATCTGAGAGTCTGTTTCTGGGCATTTATTCCATCCTTTTTGTCTATTTGTCTATCCCTACACCAATATCACGTTGTTTTAATTACTATATATCAAGCCTTGATATCTGGAAGGGGAAATTTCTTCCCACCTCAGAACTGTCTTGGCCATTTTGGGACTTTTACCCTTCCATATGAATTTTAGGCATAGCTGTAAAATGCCTGTTGGGATTTTAATCAAAATTGAACATATAGACTATAATTTTCTAATTGGTATTGTTAGTATACAAGAATACCACAGATTTTTTTTTAATGTTAATTTTGGGCACAGCAACTGCTTGACTCTCTTATTAGTTCTAATGCATTGTTTGTCATTTCTCTTTGATTTGCTATGTAGTTAATCATCATCTACAAAAAATATTTCATCTCCTTCCAAATATGTCTTCATTTTTCCATGTCTTATTTTATTGTTAAAATGTCTAGTAAGTGATGATAACAGGCATTCCTATTTCACACTGCTATTTATATATGCAAAAAAATTGTAAAACATCCTAGATGTCTAACAATAGGGAAATAGCTGTGAATATTATGGTACATCCTTATAATCACATTTCTGCCATTGAAAAGTAGCATTTTCAAAAATGTTTCAAAATATTTAATTTAATTTAATTTAATATTATATATTTAATAAATATTTAATATTTAATTTAATTTAATAATTTAAACTATTAAAATACCCACAATAAAATGCTACATAAAAAGCCATAATATCAAATTAAATATATCATAATTCAAGTTTTATAAGTTTTCAAGGCTTATAGGATTGAGCTTCCCCATAATATCCAAATACAAATCCATGCTGCATCCTACGGGACTGTAAGAAGTCTGGTCCTCTCTACAGGTATTTATGGTGATCTTCAGCATGTCCTGGTTTTTCCTTTTCCACTTTGCATGCTCGGCTACTGCCCCAGGCTGCTGCTTCTGTCACTTTTGCCAGTTTCATCATTCCTTATACATATACTTAAGCCCCAAACATGAATACAACCCATCACTCCTTTATTCTTCAGAGACCAGCTAACAGAGGACTCTTGTGGTTTAATAAACTTAAATAAGTTTAATAAACTTGTGATAGCACAGCCAAATTACAAGACAAGAAAGAAAAATATCAAATTGGAATTCATGTACCCTTTCACTTAAAATCCATCGGCCATGCCTGTTCACAGGAGCCACGTCTTCCTTCTTCCCTAGCTCCCAGCCTCTGGCCTGCTGCCGTGTTCAGAGACACATTCCTCTCAACTAGACTTTGCTCTTTCATTCTCTCTGGCTCTCTCCTCCCCTCACCCCCCACCCCTGCCCCTTGGAGTGCACCATTGTATCCCAACATGCTAGAGGAATCAGAATCAAGCCAGCTAATATCACAATGGTTTCTCAGGGCTACGCTCAGCACACAGTGAAGGCAGCCTTTACCTCAGTTATCATCTCAGTCTGGAGAAGGAAGACAGAGTCTGGAGGTGCAGTGTTCAAACCCCAGCTCCACCACTTAATACTTGTGATCTTGGGCAAGTTGTTTATCCTCTCCATGCCTTGGTTTCCTCACCTGCACAACAGCGATGATAATAGAACTAATACACAGTGTTATTGTGAGGATTAAATAGCATACTGCGTTTAAAACAGGACATATTCTAACACATGGAAAATGTTAGCAGTTTCTATTAGCATTGGGATTCCCGTGTGTTAGGAGGAATACAGTACAAGTTGTAGAAGTGGAGGCACCCTACCAAAATTCAGGCCTACAGTAGGAAAAAAAAAATAAAACAGACTCTTGCTGAACTTGTATCTCTATAGCTAGACTGTCTCACCAGCGCAGCTCTTCTGAGAAGAGAGGGTCTGCCCCCAAAATAAATTCTAGCCTACAGCATTAGGGCCACAAAGAGCTCAGAAATAGTCTCAAAGCATCCTGCAAAGAAAATATGTACCAATTCAAAAAGAAATAAAATATTGAGGGACTTCCCTGGTGGTGCAGTGGTTAAGAATCTACCTGCCAATGCAGGGGACACAGGTTCAATCCCTGGCCCAGGAAGATCCCACATGCGATGGAGCGACTAAGCCCGTGCACCATAACTACTGAGCCTGTGCTCTAGAGCCAGCGAGCCACAACTATTGAGCCCAAGTGCCACAACTACTGAAGCCCACGTGCACCTAGAGCCCATGTTCCACAACAAGAGAAACCTCTGTAATGAGAAGCCTGAGTACTGCAACAAAGAGTAGCCCCCGCTCACCGCAACTAGAGAAAGCCCTCAAGCAACAACAACAACCAAAAAAAACCCAACGCAGCCAATAAATAAATTTTTTTTAAAGAAATAAAATATTGAAATAGATAAACCAAAATATCAATGCAGTTATTTTTGATTTGTGGGATTCTGGATGATTTTTATCCTAGCTGCACACTTTTGTGTGTTTTGCCAACACTGGCCATCTATTGCTTTTATAATGTGAAAAAATAACAGTAGAAAATATAGAAAGTCATCCACACCAGATAAGACAGTTTACTAGAATTTATTCAATTACCAAAATTCTACAATGAAATGTAGTCTAGGCTTGAATAAAGAGAGAACTCATCTGGGTATTGAGTCTTGGCAAAGCCTGGCCATCACCGTGTGACCGTGTTGCAGCTCTGGGAGTGGCCTGTGAACTGTGAGGGCTGCAGGCCCTCAACGCAGATAATTAGAGTTCTGTTCCACTGGGGCAGACTCAGATCTTGACGTGAACTTGTAGCTGATACCAGACCCTCATCCCCACTTGCAGTTTACCTGTGCAGAATTCACCCTAGCCTTAAACGTGGGTTGCAAAAAAGGCTTCCATAAAACTTACATCGGTTGCCTAAACCCACTGCGTTGCCACTTTCCAAGTTTGTTATGACCTTGTGTTTACATAGCAGAATGTCCTTTAAGATAGGAGAAAGGATCCTGGTAGAGGTTAATGGCAAACGTCCTCTGCCCTCAGAAACACAACAGTTAAGATGAGTCAGAGGCGCCTGACTTTGAATCAGATCTTCTCTCCTTGAGAAAATAGATTTGGGGCCTTTTTCCATCCTACTCCTCCTTGAAAAAAAAAATGGCAAAGTTTTCCTCACTGGATTTTCTCATGGACTAGAATCCTAGGAAAGTCTAACAACAAAAGCCAACAAAGCAGATAATAGACTCCCAGAAAACATGGTAACTTGACCTAGATGGGCATTTTGCAGTGTGTTTCTCGGATGTGTTACATGAAATGCTCTTCAAGAAGAGGATTTCATGGTCAAACATGAGTGGAAAGTGCAGAATATCCTTTTTTTTTTTACGATAAAGAATGTATATTAAAGGCCTGAACAATTTCACAGTAGTCCATTTGAATTTGTTAAACCCACATTTTCCTAAATATATTTCATCAAGAAACTATTCCAGACTCTTCTCAACATTCTCTGGCAATTTGGAAAGTATTGATGGAACATTTGGGAAATCACACAAGTATCTTGATAATATAGAGACTTTTAAATTCTTAGACCATTTTAAAATTTGTGATGCCCGACTAAGAGAATGGCAATATTAAAACCAACTGGGTCCATAACAAAGGGAGCCCAACTCGAGGATGGAAGATGCCTTAGAGGACTGGGGCGGGGAGGGTGGGGGGGACTCGAGGGAGGGGAGTCAAGGAAGGGAGGGAATACGGGGATATGTGTATAAAAACAGATGATTGAACCTGGTGTACCCCAAAAAAAATAAAAAATAAATAAATAAATAAATAAAAATCAACTGGGAAACATCTGGAACCATGAAAGTAGGAAATGGAAGCTCGTGTGAGGTAAGGGCCAGGGCAGCTGTGGAAATGGCTGGAATTTATTAGCACTTGTTAGTCAAGGTTTCTCCTAAGAAATTTCTGATGGAAAGTAATGCTGTCGTTAGGAACCCTCTCAAGAATACGATTGAGGTACTCATTTCTCAGGGCAGGACAAATAAAAATTTGTGGGGTGTCAAGAGACTGAATATTAAAGGAAAGAATAATGTCCATATCTAACATGTCTTTCTCTCCCCCACCTTCTCCCAGCACTCAGGAGAGGAAGCTCTAAAACTAGTATCTGAAGATCTCAAGCATTGCACCGTGAGCAAAGATTCCAGAGAACCAGTGAAATCTTAGAAACGGTATAACCACCTTAAGCTGAATTCAGGAGACTAGGCAACTAACATGCGTTATTATTGGTTCTTTGTATTGTTTTGGTTTAGTTTTCGGCCATGCTGTACAGGATGTGGGATCCTAGCTCCCCAACCAGGAATAGAATCTGTGCCGACTGCAGTGGAGATGTGGGGTCCCAATGACTGGACTGCCAGGGAAGTCCCAGCATTGAAAAAAGCATATCAGACAATCTATTCTGATAGACAGTAAAGAACATACCGTCTTTCAGAAAGCTGGTTAAAGGACACTTGTAAATGCCAATATTGGTTGTCTATTTGACCAGCTAAACCAGATTCTCACCCAAATATGATCTTGTTTGGTGATTCAAGGGTATTCGACGTATGCCATTATTTCTTCTGTTCGGGTAATCTTTTGAATGGAATAAACATGCTCTTGTCTAACTTTTTAGTTTGTTTTTGTTAAAAGGAAAAATAAAAGTAAGATAAGGAAATATCTTTTGCTTTAATGAATCATCTAATACAACATTTTGGTAGTTTGGGTAAAATATTTGTGGTGGTTCCCAGCTTCAGTGTCACTGATCTTCATCCTCTGGTGTAGAATTGAAGAATTCTCTGACTCTTTGACTTGAACTAGTATGTGATCAGTATATTTCTATGTGATTTGTTGAAGGAAAGCATGAGTAACATAAATGAGGAGACTCCGAGGAGCAACCTTACAATCTTACTTTCTCTAATAGCTCTCAGAAATGGGGCTCGATAAAAACACTGAGATTTCTAACAGCTTTAAAGTTACTATTGCATCCTTTACTGCCTATCATAAAAGGCAATTCAAGGATGGGGAACCTTGAATTCACTGTTTTCCAGAGTATCTATAATAGCAAATCTGTCACCTTCCCAACATCAGTTCTACAGCAGTTATGTTTTTAGGTGGGATGAACACCTCCATCAGCTTCAGGGATAAAGTCTTATTGTTATAATCCATCAGGATAATCCCACCCCCTCACCATAGATATTGCTTCAAGTGACCTGGGTTTAAACCAATTAATGTTCCAATCAGCAGGAATCTCAGAATTTTTGCTAGATAGTTAAGGAAAGATTTTATCTTGCTCTGGATAAGAAATAGGAAGAATGTGGACCTAATTATACTGGCAGCTCTCTAATTACATCAAGGGGCCCAGCCTTGGGGTGAAGCCCACATTGTAGATGGCAGATGTAGAGAAAAACAAAACAAACAAACAAACAAAAAACAGAAGAAATAGAGTCCACAATGACATCACTGAGCTCTAGACTAACCAGTTCTGGAACTCCCACAACTGCATTTTCATAAAACCTGTGAATTCCTTTATTATTTAATTCAATGTGGGTCGACTTTTCTGTCACTTGGAATGGAAAACTTCCTAAAACAGGCAGATGTATTAGGCTATGACATAGCAATAAAATCACATTAAAATGAGCATAAATGCTTACAGGTCTATCCCTGGTAGTACTTGGGGTTTAAAAAAATTATTATGATGCTTATTTTAAGGTCAAAATTTAATAGGTTCCATAGTTTTCCCTAGTAAGAGCTTGCCTGCTTTTAATATCATTGATTTGCCTTTCTTCTTATTTCTTCTTCTTCAACACCAGTCTCCTGACTTTCCCATTTAGGGGACACAAAAACAAGTGGAAGAAGTTTGATATCTCTTTTAAAGTCAATGCAGTTACTATCATCTCATAAAAATTCTAGAATTTTGGCTTAATTCACAAGGTTCAGCAGCTCTGCTGTTTATAAGGGGCCTACATACACAATGAAGTCCAGTTACTTCTCATGTTAACCAAGTAAAGGGAAACATATGTGTCCCAGCACAATTTTGTTTAAAAGCAAACAAAGAAACCAACAAAAAGTTTCCAGGTATAGTCAAATCCAAGTCCATGGTTTTCCCCCACAAATCTAACACTGTATTTCTTTGATTTTCTAAAAACCATATCACCTAGTCAGTTGGCCTTTCTTGGATGGAAGGTTAATTGCTATGGAAAAAGATTACAATACTTCATATTCAAATCTTGAAGCCTGGGGTTGAGGGTCCTCTATAGACAGTGTCCTTTGGAAAGCACACTAGTTTTCCTTCTTCAAGCCACAAGGCAAACCTCCAACTAAACAGTATTTGAACCAAACACCAGAAAAATGAATTGCGTGTGTAAGAGGACACATAAGTACTTAGCCCAGAGGATATTCATACTATTTATTTCAGAGCCAAGGTGATTCCCTTCAGCAACTTGGGCTGGAGTCAGTGGGTAGGCTAAAGGGCAGAGTTAGTGCGAGGTTAAAAGAGTTATTTCTACTTGGTGACTAACCCCATTTGATTGTCTTAAGTGTTTCTGGCTTCTAGAGTGTGCTTTTATTTCAGATGATTATGAATGTTCCAAGAGGACTCACTGCAGCCACCTGGCTTAAGGACTGTAAGGCACTTCGGAAATCAAATTTCAGGAGAGAAGATTGGTTTGAGAAACAACGAACAAGGAGAAATCTTCTCTTTGCAGAGCTGCTGTGTGTCAAAGTTTATCCTCATTATATTATGGTAGGAAGAAAAGAACAAATTAAGACATTTAACTGCTTAAAATTTGAGACCCAATTGCATTTAACACAGCAAATCTTGTTACTAGACCTGTGGGCTTACCTTTTGCCTTGTGAAGTCTGGTATGTGTTAGCCAATAGCATTCCGTTTTTTTAAATCATAGGATGGATCTGGGCTGTGGATAATTGCAACTACACATTCTCTGCTACATAAGAGAAGATCCTGTAGGATCCAACAAGTTTTAAAATTAGATCCGAAGTGCCTAAAAAGAAGACAACCTCGAAATAACCTTCTTACCTGTCCACCATTGCTAGTGCCAGCGTGCTTTAAATTAAGAGCAATTATATAACTTACAAGTTTTAATTCTTAATATAAGGAGTCATTCAAACACTTAACTTTTCTTTCAAATTGGCTCCCATAATAAAAGAACCATTAAGGGCTGCGTGATGTTCCAAAAACTCTTCCCAAAAAAGAGAGAGAGACAGAGAAAATTGGCTCCTTTTCTTTGGCCAGTAATCCAGGTTTTAATTGAATTTTGATGAGATGATGGATGTTGTACTGTATTCCAAGTCTATATGCTAAATTAACAAGGCTGTCTGCTTAGTTTCCTCTTTTGAAGGCACATTGAGATGAGTTTCTGCTAATTCTCTTACACGGCGTGGATGTTTCAAATTCTTGGTTAGTGCCTGGAGTCACCATCTTCTCCAAGCAGGTGCTATGCTGGAGCAAAAGCCATCTGGACGGAGGAAGAACTCCTAGCTGAATAACGTTCAATTAGCCAGGAAGAATATATCTCAATATTTCAAAGGCATCCACTAAGGCATTTAAAACTTCATAAGATCTTTAACGACTTAGACTCATTTGCGCATCCATTTATGGGAAGAATATGTCTCCAGTGTTGAGTGCTGGTAGTTCACATTTGTCTACAAAATAGTGATGGAAGGAGCAATAGGGAAAAATAGGCAATTTCAGCAAATTCTGGCACACAATTATTCATTCACTGATCCAGCTTTGAGCTTTTAGAAAAGTTGGGGGTTAAACTCTATAACTCATTTTTCTCCTTATTCTGAACAGTTTCAAAGCCACAGTCTTGAAGGTTGACCCATGCTCTAGAAATATGAGGGCTCAGAAGTGGGAAAGATTATTGAATTTTGCTATTTGGAGTTCTGAGAATTTTTTTTAACATTTTGCCATAATGGTCATTTCACTTTTTAAATCTCTAGATGCAATAGACCTAATTTGTCAAAATAAAATATAAACTCATTCATCATTCTGGTGCCAAAAAACAGTGTACCAAACAGCAACTGTCTATGTCTTACAGACTGGAGAGGTCAGATACATTGTTCCTCTCTTGAGAAGCCCAGACAATGTAGTTTGGACTTGAGGTACGGCAGCCATTAAATCACCAGGTGGCCATAGACAGACAGAGGCCCAGGGTTTGGGAATGAAAGAATGAAGAAACTGATCCCCAGGCATCCTGAGAACCAGGTCCAAATTCAAGCAAACTCCTCACATCTATCTTGGTTCAATCTCATCCCCTGAAACAGACCAGCCACTGACAGTTTTTGCAATCCATTTATTCCATGACCTTTTCTGTGAAACTAACTCTCCTGGGTTGAATTGTGTCCTCCCAAATTTACATGTTGGGCTCCTAATGCCCAGTACCTGGGAATGCAACTTTGGAAATAAGGTGATTGCAGATGTAGTTACTTAAGATGAGGTCATATTGTAGTAGGTTGGACCCTTAATCCAATATCACTGAGGTCCTCATAAAAGGGGGCAATTTGGACACAGACATATGCACACTGAGAGAATGCCTTGGGAAGATGAAGGCAGAGATTGGGGTGCTGCTTCCACAAGACAAGGATCCCCAAAGATTGCCAGCAAACCACCAGAAGCTAGGGGAAAGGCATGAAACAGATTTTCTCTCACAGCCAATGGAAGTAACAAATCATGCCAACATCTTGACCTCAGATTCCTAGCCACCAAAACTGTGAGACAAAAAACTTCTGTTTTTTGACCCACCCAGTTTGTGGTACTTTGCCATGGTGGCCCTAGCAAATTAATACACTGCCCAAGCTCTTTTATTCAAATGCTCCAATAGAACCATGAATACTCCAAGTTCAAATACTGATGTCAGACATGTTTATCTTTAGTGAGGAGCTAATTTGTCACATTTGGGGTAGAGGAAAAAGATAAAACAGTATGGCCAGAAAGCAAAAGTTCTCCTCTCTTCTATCATTGACATTTAATTGAAAATACTGAACAAAACCTCACTAGTAGCTAATGTTTGCATATCTCATCAGAGATGAAGTAAATCACAACTTCTGTGAGTGGTATCTTTCTCAGGTGTATAATGATAGGCTTAGACAAAATAACTATTAAGGTCTCTTCTACCTCTGTAGCCTATTAATTATTGTAATGTCATTTCTTATCATAAAATAATATCCTCAATGCAAAAAAAATTTCAGAAACCTTAAAAAAATAAAGTTCAAACATATTTCCAGCACCCAGAGAAACCACCGTTTGGAATACAGCCTGCATCTTAGTTCAATAAAAGACTGATACATGAAATGTTTATTTTCATTCAACATACTTTCTTGAGGACTTGAGGTAGCTTCCCATAAATGCCTAATATTCAAAAGGACTACTGAAATTAGACTAAAAGTAGAAGGGCTTTGTAATGAATACAAGGACCTCTTTGACCAGAGACAGTGATGCTAACAAGAATGGCTGAGGGTGATCATCAATATGTATTCCCAGATAGCAGGACTTTGCCCGTTTGTCTGCGTCTACAGCCTCGGTAGCTACTCTAGGTTTCTCGTAGAAATTTCCCTAAAATGGAATAAAGAACCAGAAGCAAGTTATTTGAAGACCTTTGAAGATGATAAGCTATTTAAGGAAACTGGTCTACCTAGCATTTTCCAGGCTTCCTATGGCAGTCAGCCAGGGGCAGTCATTGATGAGGGTCACCACAGTTACAGGACCTGAGCCCCCTGGAAACTACTCATCTTTCAGGCATATTAGATCTTCCGGAATAGATAAGGATATTCCTAGCACCATGTTTCTTTGAAACAAATATATTCAAGCTGTCTTCAGAGTTCTCAGACACCACTAGCAACTCTCTGTGAAATAAATGATGTAGTGACTTTGGGGGGTTAGCTTTCCTATTCAGCCTGATGTTTGCAACTGTTCAGAGTCAAAGCTGCTGGCTTAATACTAAATGATTTCTACACAGTCCTCCAATTTGTGGATAACTGTGATTTCAGAAAATCAAATGGGACTTGATTTTTTATCATAATTTGTCATTGAAAATTGAGATTTGTTTCCAATAAACCATGAATTTTTTTCTCTTGCCAAATATTTACTAAAATGCTAAGTGGTATGTTTATCAGAACTGAGTACCTAGTGAATAATGATTTCCTTCCACTAGTTATACCATCTATCAAGACTAAGTTTAGTTTCATCCATTCATTACATATGTATTGAGTATTACATGCTAAATACTGGAGATCCAAAGTGAAATGAGTTAAACATGGTCCTTTTCCTTGAAGAGCATACAGGCTAGGGACAGAGCTAGACAAAAAAATAATTACAGAAGAATGTGATGAGGTTATTATAGGGGAAGGGTAAGCTCACTAAAATTTGATGAATGAAAGAATTAAAGAATTGCATGGGAGCACTTGGCAAGGATAACTAATCCAGGCTTGGAGGATCAGAGAAGTCTTCCAGGAGGAAATTGTATTTAAACTGAGGCCTGAAGGATGAATAGAAATTTGAAAAAAGAGAAAGAGAAGGGGTGACCACAGGAGAAAGTATTTTAGGTAGAAAGAAGAATGAATGAAAAAGCAGGGAGTCAAGAGAAAACAACAGCACCCTAGAAGAGTTGAAACAAATCTAGGGTGCTTGAAATGTAGAGTTGCGTAAGAGAAATGTAGAAAATAGGCAAGGACCAGAGCCTGTACAGATTTGGAAGCAATGTCAAGAAGATTGAATTTTATCCTAAAAACAACAGGGATTCATGGAGGGTTTTAGGTGGCTGGCCAAGATCATAACCAAATTTGCATTTAGATGATCCCTCTAGCTACAGGAGGAATCTAATAATAAAAGGAGGATGGTAATCTGGACTGGAAAATGGCACATGGGAAAAACGAGTACTATTCAAAAATACTTAGGAGGTATAATCAAAGAGGCTGGGAACTAGATGTGGAGGTTGAGGGAGAGAAATGAAAGATGATCTCCAGGTTTCTGAGGATATGGTGTTTCAGTTATCTGCATCGCTGTATTCCAAACTACTTAACATTTAATGGCTAAACAAACAACTGCTTCCTTATTTCTCATAATTCTGCCAGTTGGTGGTGCTCAGCTGGGCAGTTCTTCTGTTGCTGTTTTGCTCTCTCATGTGTTCACAATCAGATGGCAGCTGGGGCTAGAACATCCAAGGTGGCTTCAATCACATGTGCAGATCGCTGGGAAACTGGCTCAGCTGGAATGTTGGGAGAGTTGGTCCTCTCCCTTCCTTCCATGTAGACTTGGGGCCTCACTGTCTTGGTAGGGACTCTCCAGAAGAGTAGCTGGGCATCTTAGGTGGTAGTTCAAGGCTCCCAGAAGTGCAAAGGTGGAAGCTGCCATTGCCATGTCTCACGTCTGCTCCATTCTGCTGATTAAAGTGGGTCACAGCGCCAGACAGATTCAATGTGGGAGGGTCTAAATACAAGTATGAATATGGGAAGGTATGGTTCATTGGGGCCATCTTTGGTAAACAGCTATGACATATGGTGATACCACTCACTGAGGATAGGAAAACTGGAGGAGGAACAGCTTTGAGGAAGGAGAGCTTTTGAGTTGAATTTTGGGTAGATTGAGCTTGAGATGCATGTAAGACACCCAGTAGATTGGTATATATGTATAGGGAACTATAACTTAGGAGGGAAACCTGGGCTAGAGATATAAATTTGAAAGCCCTCATCCAGTGGTAATTGGGATAGGAAGACTGAATACATTGAGAGAAGAGAGCCCAGGTTGGAAAACTAAGAAACTCCAATATTTAAAGACTGGGACTGGGAAGAAGAAGTTTAAAGGCAGACTGAGAAGGTGAAGTCAAAGGAGTAGCAGGAAAATCAAGAAGGCTTTGATTGGCTTAATCCGAGGAAGGTTAGGGGAGTCAGATGCCTCCAAAAAGGCTGTCAGTCAGAATAGGCTAGGTGATGCTGCAGTAACAAACTAACCCTCCAAATCACAGTGGCTTTACACTGCATTTATTTCCTTCTCACACTCAGTCTGCCGCAGGACTTGTAGGAAGCTCACCCCAAAGAGTGACCCAAGGTCTAGGCTGACTCCATTCGGAGTCTCTACCACCTGAAGATAAGTAATCAAAATAGAGTAAGAGGGAGCATGGAAAGCTCACACACACTCTTCTGTGCCTCAGCACAGCAGTGACATACATCACTTTCCTCTAGAGGTTTTGGCCAGAAGTAGGTTTCAAACTAACTACAGGGGAGATTGAAAAATACAGTCCTCCTGTGCATCCAAAAAGAAGAAAATAAAATAGAACCCAGTAAATACATAATGTTGTTTTTGCCACAAAGATCAAGTATGGCGAGGACTGAAAAGTATCTTAGATAGAGTAACAAAATCATCTTTGTATCCTAAGCAGCTCACCATAATGGGTCCCCCAAAAAGATGTTAATTGAGATGCTTAAGCACCTACTGCATGTTTAAATGTGCCTAAACCCATTCTGAAATAATCCCTAATAACTCTTCTAGACCTAAGGAAGTTGGCTTTCGATAATTAGCTCTCCCAGTCTACATGATAACACCCATCAAAAATACAAAACATCTGTAAGGTGTCGTCCATCATGGTAAAAGCCCATTTGGATGAGTGTGTGGTCCATCTGTCTGACTTTGCCTTTTCAGACAGTCAAAAATATGAATCAACGGAGACAGTGGCTGTGTGGAGGCTCTAGTCTAAGCCAGAATCTTTAATTGCATTGTCTTCTCTTATGACAAGTAATTAGAAATGACTGTTTCCTACCAGTCTGAATTACAAGATGATTATTTCCCTTTAACATTCACTGGCTGCTTGGCATTGCAAGACTGTGGTATTATTTTAAAAATACACTAATTATTGGAGAAAGTGGCCAAAAAGAAGCAATTTTCCAGCTTTCAGGGTCAATTTTAGCCACAAGGAAGAGGCTAAGTGGGCGAGACAAAAGAGTCCATGAAAACCCCACTTCTGGGTTTTTCAGAGGGTAGTCCTAAGAATGTTGGATTCCACTAACCAAAAAGCTCCTTTTTAAACCAGCTCTCCTCCTTATGACTTACCTAACCAAGAATATAAAACTAATACAAGGATATACAAGAAAGAATATTCTGCTTCCAACAAGAAGAAATGATCAGTCAGTACCAACTGAGGGTGAGACCACCCCTTTCACCAGGGAGGAAGAATTCTGATCTTCAGTAAGTGAAAAGGAAAGACGACTGGAGAAAATCAGCCCAAGGAAGTATTTTTAGAGTGGTGGGTAAACATCACGTTGTCTTGTAGGCACCGTTTCCCCTAATGATGGGAAAGAATCAAATTATTTTAAAAACATCAGTGTAGAGAGTAAAAGATGCATTCAAATTACAGTTCTGCTCTCCCTCTGGCAAAAATCAATCTAAGTTAGAAAAATAGTAAATGTCCAAGTAAAAGGAGCACACAATGCAGAAAAACTTTTCACAGGACAAATTCTTCTTCATTGCAACTAGGATTTATTGCCACTAACAACATAATGCCTTCTGCTGCCTTTTCAAAGAAGAAACTTGAGTTAAAAGCTTACAATTCCAACATTTTTGTTTAATGCCCTGTAAAATATGTTCAACTTTCAAAAGACAGTGTTTCTACAAACATGGCAATTTCTTTGACATAGGTATCTGAGCAGACAAGGACTGAGAGACTTGGGTCCACACAGTAAAAGCAGTTGATCTCACTGGGTCACAGAAAGACAGATGAAGCCTCAGGATGCTCTGTGCAGACTATTTGCAAAGCTATATATATATATATATATATGGAGCAGCAACCAGAGAGATGCAGGCACATCTGGATGCTTTGCTACCATATAACAAGGGCTTGCAGATGACCGTGTAGTGGTCATAAATCATCACTGTAAGCATATAATAATTTGTGATTACCAGAGCAATGAAAAAGTGGATTTGTAAAAAGCAACCAATGACGGAAATGGTTTTTCTCTTGGGTAAGAAAAGAGCCAGCATCTTAGCAGTGGCGTAACAGAGATCTACAAAGGTGATAGATAAAAGATAGATAGACTCCCTCTCTCCAAAAAGAAAAAGAAAAATATGTTTGTGACTGCATAGAAAAAAAATTCCTGAAGGGAATACTTCAAATTCTTGACTATTTCTGGTGAGAGATGGAGAAGGGTACAAGGGATGGGACTTTCATTTTTTATTTTACTCATTTTGTTATTGCTTTGCCTTTTTCTTAAGAATAATTACTATTTTGATAATTGCTTAAGCACAACAATTTTTTAAAATAAAGATACTTAACCATGGTAGTTGAGGCCAGGAGAATTGTGAAGAAATATCAAAGACAAACTAAACTTGCAACCAGTAGACAAATAAGTCCTGGAGATCTAATGCACAGCACAGTGATTATAGTCAACAATACTGTATTATATACTTCAAAGTCTAGATCTTAATTGTTCCCACCACAAAAAAGAAAATTATGTGACATGATAGAGGTGTCAGCTAGCCCACTGATGGTAGTCATATTGCAATATGTAAATGTATCAAATCAATGGGTTGTACACCTTAAAATTACACAATGTTATATGTCACTTATGTCTCAATATAAATAGAGATCAATAAATAAGGAAAACCAATTTTTTCAATAGTAGATGTCTTTAACTTCCAGAATGTTGTGACTAAAATGGTAGTTCTTTGTAAATTGCAGCACACATAGAAATAATGTTAACCTATTTACTATAGCTGAACTATCATATACTGGGAACTAAATAGGGAAGAAATTATTCATTTTTAAATAAATGATTCAACAGAAAAAATAGTGAATGTGAAATAAATGTAACTTTAAATGGCATACTTAGAAGCAGATAAACCTAGGATTTATTGTAGAGATTCTGAAGGAAACAGTGCAAAGGGTCTGGTGACACTGATGCCTTATTATGTTATCTACAGTTCCAGTGCTTGACTTTTGTTTTCCTTATTACGACCAGCACTCTTCTTACATATATTAGGCAGCGTAAGGTTTTGGGGTTTTGTTTTGTGTTTTTTTTTTTGCCACGTGGTGAGGAAAAGAGAAAGGAGTTGGAGAAAGTTAGGTGGAAGGACCCGTGGGAATCGCTCAGGAAAGAAAAAGATTCCGGAGGTAATTGACAACAAAGAGGAACGTGCGTAAAGAACACCTGTGTGTAGGTCTGAGGGGGGAATCTAGCTCAACAGAAATAATTGCGCCATAGCTGTACAGAAACAAGCATCAGCAGGCAGTGTGGACCCAGTATGTTCACTCTTCAAGAAACAGAGTTGGGTGATACGTGGGTTCAAACAATTCCACAGTTTTCCCGGAAGGTGGAGCAATCGTCTTAATGTGGCTTGGTTGCTGTCATGAATCTTTGAGTGGGTGGGGAAATATCAAAACAAAAACAAAAAACACAAGAGTGCATCAATCTGCTTGTATTATACAATTCTGTAAGTAAGGATTTTGTAATTTGAGGAGTCCTTGTAACTGATTCTTTAATAGTGTCAACCGTCTTGGATATGACTGTAGGAAATCTCTTTTAATCATCTCAAATTGAAAAGATGTCAAAGAAGTTGACTTATCCTAAAATCAGAAAGAAAAGCCTCTCAACCCACCCAAAAGTTGTAACAGGGAAAAGCATTTTGCTCAGTAACTAAAATCACTTTGGACGGTGTCTGTTGCATCGAGAATCTTCAGATACAACCTGAGGTTAGTTATTCATCTAGTAGGTATAGCTTCTAATGTGACTTGAAAACTTTACAGACCATAGTCTTTAAAATCCATCCTTATTGATGGATACTCAACAACATTGATTCTACTGTATCAGATTGAGTGGTTTATTTTAAACTACAGTGCAGAGAACAGTAGTTTGCTTGAAAACAATAAAATAATAATGATAATCATTTTTCCTCTCCCCCTCATTTAGGCTTTGACCAGGAAAGAATAACTACAAGAAACTACTAATTTACAAAATGTGCAGATGACCTAGTTTATTCATAACCATAGGAGTTTTAATTTATTAAGCAACAATTTAATATAAGCACTGCCTAGTAATTCTAGTTCACTGTGTGTTTCGTAGGAGAATAATGTATTACTTAATGAGGAAGATAAATCTATTATTAGAAAATTTTAATAATGAGCAAAATTATGTTTGGGTATTTTCGTGGGAAGTAATTAGTTGCAAACTGTCCTTCCCCTGAAGTGTGGTGGTATTGGTGGCAATTGTTATTTAGTGGTGAATTGCCTTCTAGACAACCGACCCACGTCTTGCTGCAGAGGGGTGGAGGGAGGACCAGCATGGGAGCCTCAGGAAGAGAGCTCATTAAAATAAACTCCTGACATCCATTATCTCCAACCCCTGCCCCCAGCTACCTCAGAGGGGATCTAGAGATGGAATAGAGGTTGCAGGTGAAGGACCCTTCTTCACAGCCTCAGATGACTTAAGAGTCTGCAGACAGCCCCGATGTCCTCAGCAAATCTCTCTCCCTTTGGCTTGCTAAACTGCCTAAAACTTGTTCCCTCCTTGGAAAAGACTCCTTTGCATAAAGTATTAGTTCTAGAAGGTCCTCGGTAAAATGCAAATGTTAAACCAAAAGAGGAACATTATAATTCATGTGGATCTGTGAGTGCTTGGGCATTAAGTAGCAATTTTGTTATAAATAAGCTTTGGGAACTGACCGTGTATTATTAGAACCTTGCAAGTAACAAAAGCTCAATTCAAACCAGCTTAAGCAAATAAGCCACTCATTGGTTCATAGAGCTGAGAAGGAACCTGAGGTGGCCCATGGTATTAAGGGGAGAGCTTCAGGAATAAGGCCACCTGGTCTGCAACCAACAACTCAGACAGCACCAGAATTTGCTCAACCCGTCTCCCAGTTCTGTTTCTCTCTGGGTGTTGATACAGTATTCTATCACCGATGATGAGCTTTCTCCGTACAGCCAAGGAAGATTAATATGGACAGATCTACACTTACATTATCCTAGCTTAGCAACACCAACAAAAGAGAGATACCTTCTTTCTTCCTGCATCCATGTAGCAATCCCAGGAAAGACCGTGAGTGGCCCAAACAGTCACATACCCACCCCTTGGACTAACCATGATTGTCAGGAGGAGGCAGCACTAGGATTGGTTCAGTCTGGGACACGTGTCTGTCCCTGTGGCCGGAGGAAGAGGCCACGATGAAAACCCGAGTAGAGTCCCACGAGGTAGAATAAGAGTTCTCTCAACGGAAAGGGGAAGCATTACTAGACATAAAAGAGAACTAAAACTCTTATTCCTTACTGTGGAGGAAAAAAGTCTAGAATCCATGGCAACCCTGAGCCCTAGGAGTAAAACAGTTAGTAATGAACACTCTTCAAGGTTCCGTATTTTGAAACATTTAGCGGAATCCCACATGCACCTGACTTCCAGCAATACAGACTATCTAAAATGTAGCTTTCCTCCCTTTTACTTGAATGACATCAACTGTGGCAATGATATTGTGAATCCAAAGCTCTGATTGGCTTTTGGGCAATCTGAAGGCATTTCTGAAGTGGGTAGCCAGTACAAGCAGCCTCATCTGCTAGCTGTGGTTTCTGATGTGAACAGTGGTACCTGGTTTATAACTGGGTTGGAAATGGGTTTAAAGTGATGGACACAGGTAACGTGTGAGAAAAAAAGTGTTTCAAAATGTCAGGTACACATGAGATTGACTCAAAGGATTCCTTAGTGAAAAGATTGGAAAACCACTTTTGAAAGGCATGTCTGGAAAAGAGCAGAAATAGATAGGATCCGCAGCCAGGACCATGCGGAAGAAGTGAGTGAAGGAGAAAGGGTGTAAGATGAATGGAAAGGCACAGCAGGAGACACTGCAGGCTAGCTTTATCAATTTCTATTGTGTGCCAGGATGCCCTCTTCTGAACACCGCAAACCACCACACAAACTGCAAACCTGGCATCATCCTAAACTCCTTCTCTCCCCTACCAACCCACCCCCATCATTTACCTCCAATCTCAAGGATTCCACTTCCTAATATCTCTCTTTTTGTCTACTTTTCTCTTGTTTACTTTAGACCATCATTATTTTTCACACAGTTTACCACCACGGCCTCATACCTGGTGTCCCAGTCTCTAATTTTGCCTCCCACCACCAACCTCACTACCCCAATCCTTTCTCCACACTGCAGGGAAATATTTTTAAAATAGAAATTGGATAATGTTACTCTCTTACTCAAAACTTCGATGAGTCTGCCTGGACTTAAAATAAAGTCACTGAGCATGGCCTCTAAGTCTGATCTCTGCAAACTTCTCTCGACAGTCTCCCCATACAATCCATCCTTTGTCCACAGAATGTCTCAGTTCTCTTAAGGCAAATTGCATTTTGGGTTTTTTGTTTCTTTTGTTTTTGTTTTTGTTTTACCTTACAGCCTTAATATCAATATATACTGTGCCTTTTGTACCCACTCTCCCCCTCCTCTGTTTTCAAAGGTAGTAAGTTATGGCAACCCAACCAACTAATGATACAAGCAATGAGAAGTATTTGTTAGGGTAGAGTCTGAGCTGCTAAAACAAAGATCCCCCAATATTGCATGGCTTAAACAAGAAGAGCTTCGTATTTCTTGCCGTGTTATGGTCCAGAGCCAAGGAGTCCAGGCCAGCAGAGCAGATCTGCCATCCTCAACTACAGCTCCTCTCTGGCTCCTTTCCCTTTCGCATACATCCCAGCCATCAGAAAGAACGAAGGGAAAAGGAGAGCACACTCATTTCTTTTCAAGGCATAGCTAGAAGTAGTACAATCCCATTGGCTAGAACAGACAAATGATCACATGGAGGTTCAAGGAAGGGTGGGAAATGTAGTGTGTAGCTGGGCAGACAGGTACCCAGCTAAAACTCAAGCTGGGTTACTGTAGGAAGGGAAGAATGGGTATTGGCAAATGCCATCAGTCAGTGCCGTAGAGCATTGCTGCCCAAGGCAGGCAGATGAGCTAGGAGGCCAAAAAAGGACTGAACAACTTTTCGTGTTGTAATCCCTTTCCCCACCTTCTTTAGAAACAGCCCCAGCTCAGTACAGGGAAGTCACCTGCTGAGGGCAGTGGGGTCAGGAGCTCTGAGGTAGGGAAGAGAGCCAGAAGCAGGGCCAATAATCAGTGAGGAAGTGCCAATATGGCTGCACTGGTCATTAAAATATTAAAATCTAGCCTTACTATTTGGTAAAGAATCACTCCTCTAAGATCTCCTAAATGCCTGCCTGCAAGCCCGGCCATCCCAACTTCTCTCCTGGGACCCTCAGACTTCCTCCATGATCCAGCAGCTAAAGGATTAATGCCTGGAACACAGAGCGCCAAGAGATCATACACACTCGGCTGGATAACCCATTTGTTTAACTGAAGCTGACTGTTAATAATTTGAATATCACCCCTGGCCAGAAGTGTAACATCCAGTGGCTGTCCTCAGCCACTGAATCCACTCCAAATTAAAGACAGAAGTGCCGTGGACAGAGGTTACTGAACTTCATCTTTATTTTCCTTTTGAAATCTTGCTTTAGATACAGGACACCTGAGACTGGATCAGATTTCCAAGACCTGTAACATCAGTGGATATGACCCCTGTGGGCGATGTTTATTTTGCTAGAGGCAAAAAAAGCTGAGCTCATGAGGAAGAGAGACTCAAGTTATGTGCCCAAAACAAGGCAAACAAGACTTTAAGAAATCAGCATGTGGGAAAGCCAGAATTCATCTCATAGATAGCCACCCAAGGGCATCTTCAGACAACCAAATCCTTCCTCCAGCTGGGATACGGGTGTGATGGAATGGAATGAACACTGGATTTGGGGCCGCAAGGCCCTGGTACTAGCTTGGAACAGTGGAAAGAACAGGTTTGTAGACTGGTTCCCAGATTACAACCTGTACAATCAGTCTTTACAGCTGTAAAACGAGAGAGAATAATATTTACCACAAAGTGCTATGAGGGTTGAATGAACTAGGGCATGCAGTAGGCACTCAATAAAAGTAACTCCATGTTTCTTTCAGTTTCATTCTCGTCTCTTGTTCTCTGTCTTCACCCTCCCCCTACGCCTACCCAGCCCCTCCACCCTGAACTCACACTCGCACAGGAATTTGTAGTGGGACTGCAATCAGGTCACTTCATATATACATCTCAGTTTTCCCACATGAAAAGCAGGGACTAGGCAGGATTTCTTGTGTGATGAAATTATTAATGTGAAGCAGGATACAGGTGTGGAAGGCTGCTATTTGTGGACAAGAGGAGCAAAAGGAGGTGACAGATTTACATAATTTCCCATGCATACTGTCATCGTTTCTATAACTTGCAAAACCATCTAAACTAAACATTTCAGATTACCTCTGGATTAAAGCAAAGATCTGTGACATTAGATATGCCAATCATTTGTGTCAAATGATCCCATCTTTCAGAATGTACCTGGCCCAGAGTAGACAGTGTTTGCTGAATAGAAGAATGGATTTATAATGAATCCACTGACTTTGGAAGGCAGGGCAGCATATACAGTGGAATGTACTTAAGGTATGTGTGAGCTGATTTCATACCAAACCCAGGCTGAAGTTTGAAGAAAGAAAAATGAACCTGCTCATGAATTATGCTGAAGTTTGCACTTCTCCTCAAACTGGTAATTGCTCTAAGAAGAGCTTTCTGCTTCATTGTCAGCTAATAGATGAAAATATATGCTTTCCTAAAAGTATATTTGAATTTCTAAAGTCTTGCGTTTCATACCAAGAACCAAATTTCAGTCAACATTTTCACTTACTAAAAGGAAGTAACCGATGAATAAACTTTGTTTTTAAAGAATTACCTTTGGGAAGGGAAGGAGAAATGTATGAATAATTCATAAATCAGCAAATAATTTTTCTGTGTTTCTTTAGCATTGCTCACATTAAAACAGCTGGCCCAGAGGTGCAAAATACCCCTCTTTTCTGCAGATCCATCAGCAAGCATTTGTTGAGTGTCTTCTGGACTCTGTCAGAGAAGTTTAAGACGGTAGCAAGAAACCGTTAGAGAAAAGGGAGGGATGTAATCAAACATTAAGCTCTAATGTTACAAATAAAACATATCCCTTTACATTAGATGCTGGGGGTGGGGTGGGGTGTAACATTTAGAAGGTTGGGGGAAAAGAGAGGCGTGCAAGTGTTGCCTCATGAAGGACCTTGTAGGATTTGGAAATTAAGATGATTCTATAGAAACAGGGAGCCACTACATACGTTCTGTGCTATGTGGGGTGATGGAGATCTGTACTATGGAAAGATGAGGCAGGCAACTTGTGGAGGATGAAATTGGAGGGGATTAGTCTGGAAGGAAGGTGCCAAATGAGGAGGCCATTACGGTAGCAGTAGCGGTAGCATACCGTCACCAGTGGGGGATGAGGCGGGGTACTGAGTTCAGACCACTTCAGTGAATTCAGACCACCTCAGTGAGGATGCTAATTAAAGGCAGGTCCAGGTAAAGCGAGGGGAGGGAATTGATCCATTTTGAGGACAGGCAGGGGAGAGCACTTAGTAGTCAAGACTGACAATAGGATTTAAATGGGTCTTAGATTTAAATGATAGGTTAATCTCCGGGGTGAAGCTAGACACTTTTTCATTTAATCCTTGCTTTTTCTCCTGACATTTTAATTAGAAGGTTAGTTAATTCCCGTCCTGTATGCATAGAACACCAATCTGATTTTTACTTGTTTAAATAGTATAATTTGGAATTCTTCATCTCTATTCTTCAGGTTTCAGGAAACCCATCCTGTTTATCCTTTCCAACACCTTCATTCCCCTGGGCCAGTACCAGAGGGGAGGCCTCCCGAAGTGAGGAAAGAGACAAAACTTCTTTTATTTGCCCTAAAACCCTAAATCCTTTACTATTGCAGAGATGAAATGAATCTTGTTCTATCAATTTTGGCCAAAAAAATAACACAGCTCACTTAAACAGAGTTCATGTATTAGGACCTCAGAACTTAAAAATACTACACTCTTATTCCTCATAAGGGCCCGCAGTATAATATCATGTTCACAAAATATGGTCTGTGTCCCACTGGTGAAGGTAAAACACAGGCAGACATATTTTTTTTCCTTTTAAAGACAGTGCAATTTTTTATGATTTCTATTTATAGTGTCATACTGTTTTCATTCATAATAGTGATAGGAAGTTTCCTTTTTTTTAGGCAGCTTTGGGTCTTTGTTGCTGTATGTAGACTTTCTCTAGTTGCAGCACATGGGGGGCAACTCTTCGTTGCCGAGCTCAGGCTTCTCAGTGCGGTGGCTTCTCTTCTTGCAGGGGACAGGCTCTAGGCGCTCAGGCTCAGTAGTTGTGGCTCACGGGCTTAGTTGCTCCGTGGCATGTGGGAACCTCCCGGACCAGGGCTCGAACCCATGTCCCCGGCATTGGGAGGTGGATTCTTAACCACTATGCCACCAGGGAAGTCCCAGGAAATTTCCTTTTAATATAAATTTATTCAGGTAAAGAAAACTAGGTTAATGCAAAGAAAAAGAAAAATTACCCAGGAGGTTCTCTGATGTATCCAAAATTGTAAAGGTGGTAAAAAAGTAAATGAAGTTTGGGGAACACTAGGCAAGTAGGCAGAACATAGGTTTCCAAAGCAGAAGATTCAGATCTCAGCTTGGTTATCAATAATCACGGCTTTAAACCCGCTGAGCCGTGTAGTGTTACCGAATCTTATCTGTGAGATGGGGATGGTAACATCCCCCTTGTGTGGTCTTAATCAAAAGAGACGACGTATGTGATGGCACCTTGAAACCTGCCAAGTGCATTGAGAACGTTAGCTTTTAATGTTATGACAGGAGCAGCGGGCGCTGACGTTCAGTCACTGATTTACAATTGCTTTTCCAGAGACAGAACGGTAGAGCAGGGAGCTCACCTCCCCTGCACCGTGTACTGTGCCCTAAAATGCATCTGTTGCTTCCTGATGATGTTATCAATCTTTAGGGGAAGGAACTTATTGATTTGTTTCTCTTAGAAGTGCTTCTGTGAATTGATCTGGCCGTTTTGATGCTGCGGGCTTGCTAATGCCTCGGCCATCCCTGGCTGTGGTTGGAAATGATCCTGCTGCAGGGAAAAGGCTGGATCATCCTGACACTCTGGGGTCTGGCCTGGCTCCTCCGGGTCTGAGTGGCCTTAGAGCTGATGCTTAACTCCTGCAGGGCTCTTGTTCAGGAACAACCAGTGGTCTCCGAATGTGCTTCTGCACCCAGCTGTAGTTAGGGCTGGAGGCCATGGGTATTTTCATGTGTTTTCCTTGTTTAAAACACCGAAGGGAGTGGGGCAGAGAATGTCATGTGTTCCCTGAATATGTAAGTCATTTCTGTAATTTTTCTATTCCAAACAGGTTCAATGGAGGCAACAGAAACATTGAATAAAGTGCATGGGTTTTGGGGTTGTTTTTTTTTCAATCTTTATTGGAGTATAATTGCTTTACAATGCTGTGTTAGTTTCTGCTGTACAATAAAGTGAATCAGCTATATGTATACATATATCCCCATATCCCCTCCCTCTTGAGCCTGCCTCCCACCATTCCTATCCCACCGCTCTACGTTGTTACAAAGCATTGAGCTGGTCTCCCTGTGCTCTGCAACAGCTTCCCACTAGCTATCTATTTTACATTCGGTAGTGTATATATGTCAGTGCTACTCTCTCACTACATCCCAGCCTCCCCTCCCTGCCCTGTGTCCTCAAGTCCATTCTCTACATCTGTATCTTTATTCCTACCCTGCCACTAGTTTCATCAGTACCATTTTTATAGATTCCATATACATGCATTAGCATACAGTATTTGTTTTCCTCTTTCTGGCTTACTTTGCTCTGTATGACAGATTCTAGGTCCATCCACCTCACCACAAATAACTCAATTTCATTCCTTTTTTGACTGAAGTGTAAGTTTCCACCACTTATTCCTGGAGTAATCTCTTGCAAGTTTTGTATCCCCCTCCAAGCCTGAGTTTATACATCTGGAAAATGGGAGGAAGAACACCTATCTATAAGGTCGCTGTGAGAACTAAATGGAATAACTCATTCTCTGATGCAGTTGGACAGCTCAGCAGGTTCTGGACCTAGCCATTAATTTCTTGGGACATTGTTGGGCTTTGGTTAAGTACAATCCATTTTTCAACTGCAGCAGAAGTTTCCAGGCTCAGATTGGAACGTGTTAGCATCCCTGAATCAGCCTACTGCCATACTTACCAAAATGAGACGGCGACTTGGGCACTAAGCTGGGGAAGAGGCACTGACCCTCTGCTCCTAGGAGAAAGCCACAAAGAGGGAAGACCTAATGATGTAATCCTTGCCATTTGTGGGCCATCTTCTAAATTCAAGCCCATCCGGCTGCTTCTGGTGATGCTCCTGTGAATTGGGCTCTGAAGAAGGCTTCCTGAAAGAGAAGAGATGGGCAAGGAGAGAAGCATCCAAAGTAGATCCCACAGGATCTCACCGACTCCCAGAGCACCAAGGAATGCTTCCTGCTCCAACTCCTTGGGTCCACTAGGCACCTGGCACAGGTAAACACGCAGTAAGCATTAGCTGGCAGAAGGATGTGGTTTAGAATGCACACAGCAACAAACTGATCTTGAATATTTAATCGCACATAAAACTGTGCACAAATACTGCCTTGTGCCCAACCATGACCCTTATAGGAGGAGGGTCCTTCATGAGGAGGCTTTTATGCCCTAAAACATAAGTGTGCCCAAGATTGCTGGGTATAACCAGGTGCCATAGAGCAGAGTGGTCTCTGGAGTCAGGCTGACCTGAGTTCAAATCAAATTCCAGTTCTGCTGCTTACCAGCTGTGGGAACTTGAATAAGCTATTTACTCTCTTTTAAGTCCTGGTTTCTTTATCTCTAAAATGGAAAGACCACAGTACCCATGTCATAAGTTGTTGCCAAGATAAAATAACACATGTAAAGTGCTTAGCACAGTTTCTAGTACATGGTTAAACCCTGAATAGAAGTTAAGTGTTATTATTATTATTGGCTGTTAGTAGTGGGTTTCCTTTGTCATGAAGGTAAAGCATGTTTCTAGACCTGCTGCAAGGAGGTTATTTACCGGGCATCTAATCCAGTCCTTGGGAAGGTGGCTTCAGGTTTCCTTGTAAGGTGTTTCAATAAGTATAGAGGATGCTTGTATATATGTTTTTGCAAGAAGACACAAGTTGCATTTTGAGGAATTGATTTTTTGGCCTTAAGACACCTGGGTCTTTTCTGTTAACTGGGATTCTTCTGCTCAGAACATTTCTACATGGCAGGGAATCACATCTAGATGATAGCCCTGTGCTTACTTTCTCTTTGGGGGACGGTCCTTCAGCACTGTTAGCACTAAGATTGGTTAGGATGGGTTTTCAGGCCATTCTACTGGAAAAACCTGTTCTGGGATTTCCCAGTGAGTCACAAACAAATGAGGCAATTCATGTAGGTCATACCCAAGTCCACCAACATTTGCCAGGGGAAAATTAAAATGTCATCCTAATGGTGTTGTGAAATGATCATGGACTTTGATGACAACGGACCTGAATTTTCTAGTCCATCTGCCACTTACTGGCTTTTTTAGAAAAGTATTTAAGTTTCTCCAGCCTTGTACATGTAACAGCCTGGAATGTCATTCTCACACTCCCGTCCATCTGGCAAGTCCTACTCCATATTCAGCACAAATATCAACTGTTCAAGGACAATTCTTATTTATCAGGATAGTGGCTCAGTTGTTTAACACAGACTAAACAATTGCTGGTGGAATAGTTTATTTATTTCTCTGTAAAAATTGGTACAGGATAATAGGGCGGTTCTGCTCCAAAAAAGAGGTCCATGGGCTCAGGCATCTTCTATTTCACCACCACATCTACATTCTATCACACAGTAAAAGGAAAAGAAGTTAACAGTAAGCAGCTTTCTTTAAAGGGCATGACCTAGAAGTGGCATAGATCCCTTTGGCTCTACTCCCATTGACTAGAACTTAGGCACATGGCCATGTCTAGGTTCAAGGGAGGCTGGGAAATGTAGCCTCTATCTGGATGCCCACGTCCCAGGCAGTCAAAAAGTCAAGGGGTTCTTTCACTAACTGGAAGAAGAGGAGAATGCTTATTAGCAAGAGTTAGCAGTCTCTTGTCACATTCTCCCTTTCCATTCAAGGAGCCATTAGAAGTGTAGGAACTGTGTTGCATTCCTTTTCGGAAACCAAATAAATTAAAAATAAGGCAGACTAGGCTTCCCTGGTGGTGCAGTGGTTGGGAGTCCACCTGCCAATGCAGGGGACATGGGTTCGAGCCCTGGTCTGGGAGGATCCCACATGCCGGGGAGCAAGCGGGCCCCTGCGCCCACGGCTGCTGCGCCTGCGCTCTGGAGCCTGCGGGCCAGGACTCGAGCTCACGCGTGGCAGCTGCTGAGGCCCCGGCACCTGGCGCCCAGGTTCCGAGGCAGGAGAGGCCACCGCGGTGGGGGGGCCTGCGAGCTGCAGTGAAGAGTAGCCCCACAGAAAGCCCGCTCGCAGCAAGGAAGACCCAATGCAGTCAATAAAATACAAAATAAAATAAATTTTAAAAAAGGCAGATGAACAGATTTTGATAGGGAGTGACCTTTAGGATATATGCTGAATTTTTAAAAGTACAGAAACGAAGTATAATGTAAAGGCTTTTGGGCTATATATATATATATAGAGAGAGAGAGAGAGACTTAGGAAAGCTACAAAAGAAACTACTAAGTCTGATTACTTTAAGGGGACAGAGGTAGGAAGAAGATATACTTTGCACTGAATAATCTTTTAACTCATTTGAATTTCTAGCTTGTGTGTATTACCTATGAAATTTTTTAAAATTTTGAAATCACTGAATTATTCAGCTATGGTTCTATTACTTATCACAAATCACTTTTTCAACAAGTAGGTGTGAGTGACAAGGAAACTAGTCCTAACCAATCCTAGTCCTAACTGTGCTGAAGGATATCCCACCAAAAAGAAAGTAACTTCAGGGCAATCATCTAGAGGTGGTTCTTTCCTTCTAAGAAGAAACTGTCTGAGCAGGAGAATCCTGAGTTAACAAAAAGACCCAATTGTCTTAAGGCCAGAAAATCAACTCCTCAAAATGCAACTTGTGTCTTCTTACAAACTCATACTGTAACATCATTTATACTTCTCAAAAGACCTTACAACAAAACATGAAACAACCTTTTAGGTGGGATACCCTAATTTCTGCTAATTAAATGTGTACTGAACATTTAGCCTTTTGAGAATTTTCAAGAAATGATTTGTTTTAAATGTTTCAATGAACTTGAAGAAAATCTCAGCATAAGTGAATGAATGCCCTCAGACTTTTCAAATATCCTTTAAATTTGACTTATTTTCCTTCAATAGAAGTCAAGAGTGCCCCTAAAAAGACGTTTCCATGCATGATTTTGTGAATATATGGTCAGGTATAGGGATGGTTAAGATCTCTAATATTTTAACAGCTCTCTGGACTTTCAATGATTAGATTGAAAAAATTAGTACAATATAAGGCTTCAGCTTAAGAATCTTTTGCCCACTTTGTTTTAAAATCAATACTGGAGAACATACGTTCACCAGCCTTAAAAAAGGATAATTGCCTAAGAAAATGGTAATACTTTTCACTCTCTCCCCTCTTTGTTAATTTATGTTGTTCTAACTTAAGATTCAGATGAAAGTGTATATGAATTATGCCTGCAAGAAATCAAGGAAACATGGGTTTCCTCTATTAGTCTCTGCTTTGTTTGTTGGTTGGTTTGTTTGTTTTTGGCTGTGTTGGGTCTTCCGCTGCTTCGCACGGACTTTCTGTAGTTGCAGTGAGCAGGGGCTACTCTTCATTGTGGTGCATGGGCTTCTCATTATGGTGGCTTCTCTTGTTGCAGATCACGGGCTCTAGGCATGAGGGCTTCAGTGGTTGTGGCTCGCTAGAGCGCAGGCTCAGTAGTTGTGGTGCACCAGCTTAGCTGCCCCGCAGCATGTGGCATCTTCCTGGCCCAGGGATCAAACCTGTGTCCCCTGTATTGGCAGGCAGATTCTTAACCACTGAGCCACCAGGGAATTCCCTAGTGTCTGCTTTAAAAACATTTTTTTAGAGAAAAGAAAAAGCCAGAGGTATCATACTTCAGAATTTCAAACTATACTACAAAACCATAGTAACAGAAACACTATGGTACTGACACAAAAATAGACACATCAACCAACTGAACACAATAGAGAGCCCAGAATTAAATCCCAAAATATTCAGTCAACTAATATTCAACAGGGGAGCCAAGAATGCCCAATGGGGAGAGAATAGTCTCTTCAACAAATTGTGCTGAGAAAATTGGAGAAACACATGCAGAACAATTAAATTGGGCCTCACACCACTCACAAAAATTAACTCAAAATGGATCTAAGACTTAAACATAAGACCTGATACCATAAAACTCCTGGAAGAAAATGTAGGAAAGAAGCTCATCAATGGTGGTCTTGGCAATAATTTTGCGGACATGATGCCAAAAGCAAAAACAACTATGGCAAAAGTCAAATAAATGGGAATATATCAAACTCAAAATCGTCTACACAGCAAAAGAAACAGTTAACAAAATGAAAACACAACCTGCATAATGGGAGCAGGTTTTTGTAAATTGCATATCAGATAAGGGGCTAATATTAAAAATATACATATAACTTAATAACAAAAACCCCCAAGCAATCCAATTTTTAAAATGGGCTGAAGAACTAAACAGAGTTTTTTTTTTCTTAAAGAGGACTTGAAAATGGCCAACAGACACATAAGATGTTCAACATCTCTAATTATCAGGGAAATGAAAATAAAAACCACCATGAGATATCACCTCACACCTGTTAGAATGGCTGTTATCAAGAAGACATGAGACAACAGGTGCTGGTGAGGACTGGTGAAAAGGGAACCCTTATACATTGTTGTAGAAATGTAAACTGGTCCAATCACTATGGAAAACAATATGGACGGTTCTCAAAAAATTAAAAATAGATCTACCATATGATCTAGCAATTCTATTTCTAGGTATATATCCAAAGGAAATTAAAACAGGATTTTGACTAGATATATGCACTTCCATATTTATTGCAGCATTATTCACAATAACCATGATAAGGAAAAAAACCAAACTTCCATCAATGGGTAAATGAATAAAAAAGATGTGGTACATGTACACAATGGAATATTATTCAGACATGAGAAAGGAGGACATCCTGCCATCTGTAACAACATGGATGGATCTTGAACACGTTAAGCTAAGCAAGATAAGTCAGACAGAGAAAGGCAAAAACCATATGATATCACTTTATGTGGAATCTAAAAAGTGAAACCTATTAAAAACAGAGTAAAATGGTAGTTACCAGGGAATCAGGGTGGGGGGGGCGGGGAGGGGTTTAAGAATGATGGTGTTGAAGGGTACAAACTTGTAAAGAATAGTAAATGAACCGTAGAGATGTAATGCACAGCGTAATGAGTATAGACAATAATATTGTACTATAACTATATAATGTGGTAAATATCACTATATCGGCAAACATATTAAAATATATAAATGTATCAAAGTAACACAGCTGTACACCTTAAATTTATACAATGTTACATGTCAAATTTATTCAATTAAAAATTGATATGATTCACATAACATAAAATTCATCCTTTGAAGTGTACAATTTGATAGGTTTTAGTATATTCACAAAGTTGTATAGCTATCATCACTATAAATTCCAGAACATTTTCATAATGCTCTCTATCCTTTTTAACATTGGCTTAGGGCATCAGTAGACAGGCAAAGGGCAGTGCTGGTGTCTAGGCTCTGGGACCTCTCAGAGATCAATCAGGGCTTTGGAATCAAAGGGACATTGCTTTGGAGCTCAGCTCTGGCACTTACCAGCTCTGGGACCTTAAGCAAGTTGCTTGGCCTCTCTGTTACTTGGATTTTTTTTTAACCTTTGAAATGAGAACAATAATATCTACTTTAGGAGTTTTCAAAGGTTGTAATACATAACAAATGCAAAACAGCTGGCCAAGTATATAACATAGAGTAACTACTCCAAAAGCACAATCTCTTACGCCTCAGACAAACAGGTTTTACACTCCACTTTTGCCCGAGGTGGCCATGCCACTAGGGCCTTAAAGAAATTAAGTTTTACACTCGGGCTCTTCCTGTTCTGAAAATCGCCGCTTAAATCATTGGATAGCGTATAGCAAACAGTCATCCACTTGGTTCCCTAATGAAATTATGTCCAGGTAAGAAGCCTTTATTTCCCCCTTGATGTCTGGCTTTCCCCCGAGGGAGGTCTTTGACATCAAACACAAGGCTAAAGTAACCTCGTCATTGTTGTTCAATCACTTGGCCTTGGGGTATTTTAACAAACGAAATAGCTTCAGGTTCAGACAAAAGATAACGTGAGTGACAGGTGGGCAAATGAAGAATTTCTTTTTCCCATTTTTTTTAAAGCTTTTTAGCATATTGGCTAAGACTCAGGGCTGTGGGTTGTATCCTGGCTCTACCATTATTAGTGGTGTGACTCGGACAAGTGACTCAATGGCTCTGGATTTCAGTAGTGTAACAGAAGGAAAGCACCACCATCATGGCAGGGGCTGCTCTGTGGTGCACCCAGCACAGTGCCCCGCCCAGGCAGATACTCAGTAAATATGATGAGGATATTCAAGTCCTGTTGAAACCTTTGAATCACCTTCTGCTCTCCTGTGCTGTCACCTCCACACAGGGATGGACTTTAAAATCCTGGAATTTTCTTTGTTCAGTTTTCAGGGCTTGTTTTACTTTATTTTGTCTTTTAAAGGATCATGTGATAGGACTTGGCTAATATTTCTTCCACCTGTAGAGTAAAATGATTACATGCTCTTAAAGAGATTCTTAAAGTCAGAGCTTTGCAGAGGGGTGGAATACCCGGCTATCATCCATTAGCCAGGAGCTCCTAGCTTGTGTGTGTGTATCTGTGTGTTTGTGTGTCTGTGTATGTGTGCGCGCACTCACAGCCGGTGATGCCCACAGACCTCTCTCAAGATAACGGTTTTAAACGCAAAAAAAAAAAAAAAAAAAAAGCATAGGATTACAAAAGAAGCCAATTAAAATAAAATTATGAAAAATGTTTTAAAACAAATTGGTGCTGTAGTCATGTATGCGTGTCTTTATTAATTTATTAAATAACAAGATCTACTGGCTGGTTTAATAATTATCATAATTTCAAATTAATGATTAGTGTAAATGACATATTGAGATAGTTTCAAAAACTCTAATGTGAAATGAAAGTATCTGTGATTTCACTGGTGACAGTCATAGATACTAATACTACTACCGTGGCTTTGTTGAAAAAATGCTAAATTTCAGGTAGAGGTAAGTGAAAAAAAAACATTTTTTTCCTCTCCTCCTTGAATTCTTTCCGTGAACCCAAGGTTAAGAACTCCTGAGTTAAGCCAAAACTAGCACAATCGAGATGTCTACCGTGGTGACAGGGACATAGTCATAGACCATTTTCAGACAACCTGCCTATTGGCCTGAAGCAGTCACAGCTCTTTGCACTGTACTTTGCTTTCCAATATGGTAGCACTAGTGAGTGAAGCCATTTGGTGTTATTATCCATAGAGATTTGTGAGCAGCGCTCTGAAATGAAGGCTAGAAAAATTAAGGATTCAGGTGGGCTTTGCCATTTGTGCCATCTGTCTGTCATGGCGGTGACAAATGAGCCTACCGGTTGACCTCTATTCCTGACACCCATTCCTGTCCACCAACCAACATTCCACAGTTCATCAATGTAACTGTTCTTTCCTCTTTCACCTGCCTCTGGCCACTCCTTACCTTGTTCACTTACCAGAGAGGGACTGTGAGCTGTAGATGTGATGCCTTGCAGGAAACATTCTCCCTCTTCCTGGGGATCCCAAAGCCTGCTGCCTTTCAGGCCCTGGACTTCATTCTGAATCTGGTTGGGATTCTCACCCAAAACCTGCTCCTCCTGATGCGCTCTCACCTACCTTTCAGAGTCGTTTTGCAAGAGGCGATCTCCTCCCAGGTCTGGCAGTATGGGACCTCTTCCCTTTGCAGAGACTTTAAAGAACAGTGGTTAAAGCCCATGGGCTCTGGAGACAAACCAGCTGGGGTTGGGTTCCTGCTGCATTAGTACCAGTTGTGAGACCTAGGCATGTTACCTTACCCCTCTATGCCTCAGTTTCCTCCTAAGGGAAAAAAAAAAGTGGGAATAGCACTTTTCCAGTAGGGTAGTTGTGAGGATTGAATGCTTTAAAGCTTGTCAGCTTAAAAGTGCCTGGCATATAATAAGCACTCAATAAATATTAGTAGTTATTATGTGTCAGCCTTTGGCTGATTCCAGGCTGTTAACTGTCACCCTCAGCAAAGTGCTCCAATTCCAACCTTTGCATATTCTCTCACACTCTGTGTTCCTGGGCCATTGACGTAAGTGACAACCGAGGACTGTTTTTAATCTTCTGAGGCTTGAGCTAGAGAGCTTAAGACAGAATCTAGGAGTTACATAATAAAATAAGATTAAAAATAATATTTGACATTTGCTGAAAACTTCCTGCTATGCCAGACACTTACTGGACATCTTATTTAATCCCCCCAACAACCTCACAAGTCTGTACTCTTATTCACATCTATGGTTAATGAATCAGGCTCAGAGGGATTAATTACTTGCTGTCCAAGGTCACAGCTCCTTTCCCTGAATTGAGGGCCGTCTCTATCTAGCCAGTGGCCACAGAGAAGCATCTGAGAGGTGAGTAGGAGACAGCTGCTGTTCGCTGGGTTTTCGGCTCACCTCTGAAGCCACTCTCTGGTTCTCTGTACTTGGCCATGGTGAAGGAGACTTGGCACAGAGGCGGCTGTCTGGCAGTAACTCATGCAGGTTTTGTGAAGTCACATGTGGTCCCAAAGTTGCCAGGAAAAAAGATGCCTTGATGAGCCAAAATGCAAATTCCTTAGGAGAGGAAAAGTGAAAGTGAGCTTGTTCACACTGTGCAGGGCTCCAAGGAGATGACACAATGCGAGAGACATAGTGTCCTGCCACTAGTCTCCATCATCTTACAGGAGCATTATTCTGCATTGCGTCCTAAGCTTGCCTCTCGACAGTTTGCTTTTTGACCAGAGGCAGAGGTGACCCAAAGTAAGAAGAAGTTGATATTTGAAATACTAGAGCTGGGTGCCTCCAGGTATTTAAAATACAATCTTCTGGGAAGCTGGTAGGGAGTGGGGGTGGAGGGAGGGAAACACGTTTTCCTCACCATTTTCCACAGTTTCCCTTGTCCTGGAGATAAGTTGCTCAAAGCAGGTCAAGGCCAGGAGAAGGGAACTTGGGGAAGCTTATCGAGTTTATTTAAATTTGAAAGGATTTCTAGGGCCCTTCCTGGGTTTTCCAAAAACTCTTCTTTGGCTATTTGTTTTTCCTCTTCTTTCTCTCTCTTCTCCCCTCTCTCTCCTTCTTGTTTTCTTTCTCTCTCCTGGTCTTGCCTTTTCCAGAATGCCTGTACCACTGGCCTTAGCGTCAGCTCACAAAGGCTTACCTGGTGGCCCTCAGTGCCTAGAGGAAGGCTAATTTTCCTCCAGCCAAGTCCAGGACTGGGTTACCTGGACTCTGAATGCTCGTTTTGTCAATACGTTTCTGCCCTTCTTTTTGCCTTTTCCAGACCTTCTAAGTTATATTTACAACCAAGGACTGGGGTCTAAGGGATCTGGCAATTGCTGGCATTTTAGACCAGCACAGTTAATGCTATTGTTTATGGAATGTTGTCTTGGAGAATTCACTGAAGGCCATTTAGAGACAGATTTTTTAAAGACTATTTAAAAGCCATTTAGAAAAATGATTAGAAGTTTGATAAGACCCAAAGGTTTCAAATATTTTAATGAAAACTGCCTAATCTGATGCAAACTATATTTGGGTGCTTAAAGTGAGAAGCCCTGATAAATCCAAACCAGACTGGCTGCTAATCCTCAGACCAGAGGAAGCAGACTGTGGCCTCCCCTCAAATGAGAGAGGCTGACTCATCTATCGATAAAGCCCAACCAGAAAGGTACCAAGGTAAGTACCAAAAGTCCACATCAGCATCTGTTTGAAGAAGGTGACCCAGCCAAACAGTCCAAGGAAGAGGAAGATTCCATCTTGGGTTTTTGGTGATGATTCCTTCTTTCCAAAAGGGTGTCATTGGCTTCCAGAACCACCCCCAACCCCACCACACATAAACACAGCTGTTCCCAATGTAGTTCCAATTCTAGAACCTTCCTATTTGGGTTTATTATAGTGTAGTTCAACGGTTCTCATATCTTCTATAGGGCTTGTAAAACACAGATGGCTGGGCCTCACTTCCAGAGTTTCTGACTCAGTAGGTCTCAGATGGGGTCTAAGAATTGGTGTGTCTAACCAGTTCTCAGGTGCTGCTGAAGTTGCTGGTCCAGGGACCACATTTTGGGAACCACTGGTATCCTTAATAGGCAGGCTCTGGAATCAGATTTCCTGGATTCAAAGACTGGCCCCATCACTCATACACCAGGACTTTCTGAGGCAACCTTTCTGTTGCCTCAGCCTCCTCATCTGTTTAAAAGAAAGTAAGAACAGGAATTGCACCTATTTGCTGATGTTGTTTTGAGGGGTCTAATGTTGTTTTGAGGGAGATAATGTATGGAAAACAACCTGGTACAGGCAAGTGCCCGCTAATTCCAGTTGTTGTAGATGTTATTTCTCCAAATACACCAGCATTGCAGAGCTGCTCTCCGGCAGGTGCCTTCCAGATGCACGCGCCCACGCAAAGACCCTCCTGGTGTCCCTGGGTGCCAGCGGGTTTTCCGGGGCTGAAGGAGGTGGGCCGCCTGACCCTCCCCGAATGCCGTCGGTCCTGAAGGCACCTACACGCTGCACTTTCCAGTGCTTCTCAAAGCTGGGAATTAGAATCCTGCCTAACCCTGCTTTCTCTGCTACCGAGTCTGCGGAGCCGCAGCTTAGATCTGAGCACTTTTTATCAACGCCTTCGTGTTCTTTTGTGCTCTGTGACTAGGAAAGAAATAAAAGTGGATCAGAAGAATCCTGCCTGCTGTCCCAAGCACTAAATTTTATATTGGCTGGATTTAGCCGCATGAATCTAGATTCCCCAACCCACCTAGGTTTCCAGAGCCGCAGCGGCTTCTAGATATTTTGTACAATTTCCTCTGCCCTCCCTTGTCATTTTTAATTAATCTTTTTTTTAAAAAAAATCAAACAAAAATGAGTCAAGAAAAAGTCAGAATAGTTCAGTTGCTAGACTTGCTTTTTGTTTTTATTATCAACAATCAAGTTAATGGTACACTCTTGGAAAACTATATGCACATGTAGAAATATTTCCCTTTTAAATAGAAGCATTCATTATAACACATATAAATAAATTCGAAAATCTGAAACATAACTTATGACCTTTATGTTCACAAACATAGTCCAACAAGAAGAGGAAAAAAAAAAAAGAAATCAGACAGACATGCACCTGATAACAAAAATATATACCATTGTCTGAACCGTGGTCTCTCTAAACACAAAGGAATTGAACCCGTGAGAACCTTATTATTCCATAAAGACACACCATAGAGACTACAAGAAGAGAAAAACATTATACTGTCACGTAGAGGAGACGGTCGGTACTGATATTAACACGATACAATTGAGTCACAGAACACAGTTGTAGAAAGACACCAAAAAAGTTAAAGCCTCAACATTCAACTAATATCTATACTTTGTGCCTTTTAAAATAAAAAACAAACAAAAAATCCCAACAGAGATGTCTAAACTGAGCGAAGAATGGAATCATCAATATACAGTCCATCCACCATACAGGATGTGAGTCCATTTCGGATCAAACAGAAATGCAAAGACACTTCTGCAAACTTGTGTGCGCCTCTTTTCCTTGCTGGGTAGATTTCTCTGCAGCCAGCTGTGTGGACTGCAATTGACTCCAATCCAAAGCAGTGCCAAAAAGTTCTGTAAAAGCTGGTGGAAGAAAATGCCGGTGGGGGTGTTGGGAGAGAAAAAAAGGGAAGAGTTGCGAGATATGTGACATAGTTTGCAGAGTTTGCGGATGAAAAGGCATTTCATGTATAGGGCATCTTTCAGGGCCGAGTGGCTGCACAGATTCAGGTTGAGAGTTGCAACTGTGTGGGGTTCGGATGTGCAGATGGCGGGATGCTGTTCGACGAGGTGGGGCAGGCAAGCGGGCTCCAGGAAGTCACCTTGGCCGCAGGCACAGTCTGCACGAGTCGTCGCCGCAGTGGCCCGAACCCAAGGGCAGGAGGGGAAGCGGGGCGTTTGAAAGGCCTTCCTACTCTCCCTGAAGAGGAGCCCCAGGGGAGTCTGTGCTGCCCGGAGGGTGCCGATGAATTCAGGGATTCGCAAGACAGAGCCCTCAGACAGTGCCAGCTGCAGCTTCCCTCTTCCCCCCTTTACTTTGTTTCATTATTATCACTATTTTTTGATTTTAAAACCTTTCGGGGTTTTTTCAATTGTTACTGCCTTGCTTTTTCTTTTTTTAATTTGGGGGGGAGGTGTTTCCTTGTCTTCTTTTTCTGAGCAAGTCACTGAGTTGGTTGTGGCCCCCCACCCGTCTCTCCCTGTCACCTGCTCGGGCCACAGACACAGATTCCCCGAGACGGACATACACCGACACGCAGACACAGCCCCCTGAGATTCCCCCGGAGTCCAGGCCGCACCGCTCACACCTCCCAGGCCGCGAGCGGAGCCCGGGCCCGCCTGCGCGGCCCAGAGGCAGGTGCGAAGCCAGGGAGGTGTTTTGTTTTGTTTGTTTTGTTTTGCTTTGTTTGGGGGTTACGGGAGGGGGTAGGAGTGGGGTTGAAATGGAGGCGACGCCGTTTTCTCTTTATTCTCATCGCGATTACTTTAGGCTCCCAAGGGAAAAGCCATGGCAGCAGCGACAATAGCCTTGGGCCTACCCGCTCGCCCGCTCGCCCGCCAGGACCCAGCTCGCCCGCCGCCGCCGCCGGATCGCAGATCAGAACATACTGCTCTTCACTAAGGCGGCTTTGGCACCGTTGGGTCTTTGGAGCGAAGACAGGACGCTGGCGAAGGGGCCCCCGAGCGAATCCGGGATGGAGGTGATGGGACCGGGGCCGGGGGCCCAGCCTTGTCCAGGGCCCCCGGCCGCAGCCAGGCCTCCGGCCGCCGCCGCCGCCGCCGCCGCCGCCGCCGCTGCCGCCGCCGCCGCCGCCGCCGCCGCCCCGCTCTTGCCGGGCTCGCCTCCCGGCCCCCCGGGCCCCGCCGCCCCCGGGGCTCCTGCGGGGCTGGGCCCGCCGCCGCCGCCGCCACTCGCCCCGCAGCTGGGAGTGGGGTTGGGGTTGGGGCCCGGGCCCCCAGTGCTGTCCGGATCGGTGCTCTTGGCCTCTTTGCTCTCGTCGTCCCGGGAGGAGTCGGACTTCTTCCCCGAAGAGCCGTTCTTGGCTGCGGCCGCTGCAGCCGCCGCCGCGCGCTCCTGCTTGCGGAACTTGGCGCGGCGGTTCTGGAACCACACCTGGCCCGAGAGGAGAAGAGAGGCGGTGAAGCAGGGAGAGAAAGAAGGAAACGGGAAAGAAAAGCGGTTAGGGCGGCCCACGTTCCATTTCAGCTTGTTTTAACCGCCGCGCGCCGCGGGCACTCCCGCGCGCATCCAGCCCACTAAGTCTGCCCCGCCTGTGGCTGGTGCACCTTTTGAGAACTTTCTTGGGGAGACTTGAGCATGTCCCGGAAATGGTGGCTTGCAGGAGAGGTAAAAAGGCTGCAGGTCCCAGAAGGGCCCTAAAATGGAAGCCTTTATTTTCGCGGACCCTTGCTCAGTCTACTTCCTGAGCCACCCCAAACTCGCCATGCCTCTAGGCCTCGGCTCTCAGGTTAAACTCTGGTTGACAGAAGAGGGGGTCTCTGGGCTTGGGGCCTGCTGCCCATCCTGGCCTTTGGGCCTGCAGGAGCTAGCGTTGGTGCGTACCGCCCCCTTCTTTAGTGGGCTCACTGGGAGAGACGCCACGGCCAGCTCTTGAGCGCACCTGTGTTCCTAAAAGGTTAGAGTAACGCACGGATCTTGACCTACATAGAATCCCAGCCACTTTGCAAATCTGCTGCAAGTCACGGTTCCCGGGGAAGTGCACCTATCTCTGCACGCCATTAGGTCCAGTTAAAAGCTCTTGAATTAGGCGGTATTTTGGCAAAAACTACTTATAATACGGAGGCAAAGTCTGCACTCCTCCCCCTGGGCACTCCCTGTGCCCAAATGCCTCTCCCATGGCCCCTGAATGCCTCTGCAGCGCTAGCTGGGGTGGGAAACACTTTGCAGCTGTGAATTTACAGCCAAGAACGCGCTCCCTAACCCTTCCTCGCGCGCACACCCCCTCCGAACTTGGCCTCGCAGGAGAGGCCTGAGAACTCGAACCTTCAATAGAATCACCCGCATCCCCCCGCACTGCACCCGTGCCCGGCGCGATGCTGCAAAGCCCGATCGGTTTCCGGGCACGCGTACCTGGACTCGCGCCTCGGTGAGGTCGATCTTCAGGGCCAGTTCCTCCCGGGTGTAGATGTCCGGGTAGTGCGTCTCCGCGAAGACCCTCTCCAGCTCTTTCAGCTGCGCACTAGTGAAAGTGGTGCGAATGCGCCGCTGCTTGCGCTTCTCGTTGAGGCCGCCGTGATCCGTGAAGAGTTTGTAAGGAACTGGAGGACAACAGAGAGGACAGAGTGTGAGCAAAACGGTCTGGAGCGCGCGGGCCGCGGAGCCGGAATGTGGGGACTCCAAGGTCAGGTGGCACTGGAGCCGTCGCCGGCACCCGCGAGGGAGAGTGACCGAGAGAGGCTGGCGAGAAAACCCGAGCAATATTAGTTATACACGGAAACAGGGGCGCAAACTTCTGGCTGTGGTGGGGTCCCTCAGAGCACAAGCGCCTTTGGGTGGGTTGAAATAGCGCATTGGAGACGGCTGAAGGTTGGGAACACGGGAATGCTTTGATGAGGAAAAACGAGAGAGGAAAAAAGTCCGAAAACAGAATATCAGGAAGCCAGGGATGAAGTTACCAAACACTCCCACTGTTGAAACTTTTTAATTCTCAAAAGTTGACCCGGCCCAAGAGTTGGGGGAAAGCACTGCAAAAAAATGATAAATTAAAGAAATAATCAGAAAAATGACCAGCCAAAGAGGTGTGAGCCGCTGTCGGTTCTTTAAAAAAAAGAGAGACACTGCCAGTAATGAGCTTTACTCTTTGTTATTTAATTATTTTCTAAGCTTTACGTCTCATCGCAAAGTAAATAAATTATGCCTATCATTTTGGCAGCTTAAGATAATTTTGTTGGCGGTTCGGGTGTGACTAGGATAGTGTAACCCTGTAAGTGAATTACCCCTCCCTGCAATCGCTTCTAACGTGATAAATTCTTTCATTTGTGTAAGCAAATTTCGTTTGGTAAATACTAAACACATTTCCATTTTCAAATGCAATCAAGGCTTCCTATATACGAGCGGAAAGGCAGCTTCCTCAGCTGAGAAAGCTGGCGGTCCTTACCTGCGGCGTACGGACTGCTCTGGTGGTCCCTGAGGGTGCCGAGGCTGCAGGATCCCGGCGTGAGGGACGGGCAGCCGGACGTGGCCCCAAAAGTGGTCCTTATCGGGTTATACTGGAAGCCACTGGCCTGGCTGCAGGAACTGAAGTCAGCATAGGCTGAAGCCAGGCTCGAGGTGTCCATCCCAGCCATACAGGACTCGTAGGCAGAGGAATTGAGGTAAGAATATTCCATTTTATACATTGAAAAGGCTCTGGATGGCTCAGCCAAGTGGAAAAATGAAATAAAAGATGGGTATGGAGAAGGTGGCTGGAGTGGGGAGATGTGCACAGCTCAACGCCTGCCTCCAAACTGGCCTCCTTACTACCAGCAGAGCCTAGTTTTATGAAAAAGCCTCCTATGAGATGCCTTGTCTGAGGTCTCTAGAGCATATAGTCCTCATAATAAACTTGGCTCTTTCCACTTGGACAATAGCAAAGCGGTTGGTCTTATTGCTGGCGCTTTTTACATGACAATAACTCATCCGTCTATTGGGCTGGCACTGGGGAACTGAGCTGTCCAACCTCCCTATCATTGATTCCTGCATCTCTAATTAGAATTTAATACCACACCATTACGCACTGAGCCCCTGATCCTCCCTTCTAACCAGCTCCCTGCCCTTTAATTCAATCACACTACTTGGAAATAATGAAAGTTGGGTGACGATTCTCCCTGATCCAATTTCCCCGAGCTTTTAAGCCTTTTTAACTGATCATATACCTTAGGCATAAATTGAGATAGTGTGTGTGTTTTCCCCCTTCTTGCTTCTCTCGCTCTCTCTCTCCCTCTCTCTCTCTCTTTTTCTCAGTTAGGGAGAAGAAACCTTGATGTCATAGAAAACCTGTTTTGTAAGAGCGTTACACGCTCAATTTAACAACAAGCCTACCCCCTGAAGTGCATGAAATGTTATAAAGGACTGGGACATTGGCAAGACTCAGGCGCCCTGTAACATAGAGTAAGTGGGCCAAGGGGGTTTATGTGAACGATAAGCGGATTTCTTTAAAATACACCTGGTAGAGGGGGTTTAAAAAAAAAGCATCTTATAAATTGCATTTCTTGTCTTGGCTTAATGTGCTTTTCAACAGACTCTGCTTACACAGCCATTTAAAAAAGATAAAAGAACATCTGTGTAGAGCTCTTGAATGTAAAACATCTGGATTCTCAACCGATGGCTTCTTTGCGCTCAGTTCTGGGCTTTTCTGCATGAGCGTGAGGTTTGCATTTTGTTGGTTGCTGTGGTTGTTGGTTTTAATTATGCTGTTTAACTGGCAAGCGGGCGTGAAGTGTCCCCAAATGTGCCTCCTCTTCCATCCCTCTCAGGTGCTCGCCCTCTCTTTTTTTTCAGGTACCCACAGTTCCCCAAAGACCTGAAGCTTCGAAAAGAGGATTGCTGTCTGCTTGCCCTTTAGGTTTGCTGACTGCAGTGAACGAAATCCTCACTCTTTAAATGCCAGGCTCCAGGTCGGGGACTTTTCTTGTCCCACTCCCCAGGCTCTTGGGTGCTGGCAGGGAGGCACAGACAAAGAAACAAGCTGTGATTTGTGGACCTCGGTGGCCCCATGATTTAAGCAGAGGGTAATTTTCATTTGGTTCGTTAGGCTCTAGCAGAATAAGGGAAACTATTTCATTAAATCCTTCCTCTCGGTGGACAAGAGGAGGAATGCTTAGTTGAATCGCCGTGTGGTGTAAACAAACCCTGGATATTTTATATGAATTAAATGTGTAGATAATTAGTTTTATTGCATTCATTACCCCCTTTATGTGCTCTGTAACAAGTCAGTAATTAAAGTAACAAACTCATAAAGTCTTTATAGGGGCATTTAGGCGTTCAGTGTTTGCCAAACTAAGTGGTTTAATTCGATGCTAGTGCTGGGGAGTGGATGGGCGCCCGCTCTCCACTGCCACTGTGTTTTATTGCGCTCTAAACTGCAGTGGACGCTGTAATGGATTAAACAGGGACAGCGGCCCCCCAGCCTCCTGCTTCTCGGTTAGGTGAGTTTCAGGCTGGTTTCAGGTGATGGCGCGTCCTCTGGACGTGAGGAAGCACTGAAGTCGCGAGTGCAGGCAGCGGGACCCGCTGAGGAGCTTGGTGATAGTTTTATGGGGAGGGCTGATAGTTTTATTGCAGTTGTATGTTGTACAATGTGTATTTGATAAAGAAGGGCCCTTGGTGACCACTGTGCACTTTTTTGTGCACAGGGGTGAAATGAAAATAAATGTGTACAAGGTTTTACTGCGGCGGGAAACAAATTGCAACGCTCTAAATGGTTTTTCTTTATGGTGACCAGACAAGAGGAGAAAAGAGATGCAAACATCTGTCTTCAGTCCCCTACACCTAAAGGCCAGCAAAGACGGATGCGAATCCAAGTGTTATTACAGTGGGGATTTGTCTTTATTTATCCCGCTCTCATGAATATGAATCTGCCTTTGGATCGGGAGGTGATTGTGCCCCTTCGGACGCTGCGCGGAGACTTTCCCCACCCTGACTTACCGGCCCCCCCCCCGCCGCCCCCTGGAGGTGGGGGTAGGTTGTCAAGCACAAGGCTGCAATTGTCCAAGTTTCTCGAGTCCCTTGGACTTTTCAGGGGAGCTTCCTGGCTCTCCCAACGCGACATCGCCTCCCCAGGCCCACACGTGGGGGATGTGGATGCGGGGAGCACAGGCCTGCGTGGCATCCCGCTAGCCCGCTCCTCCCGCTTATATGGGGTTTAAGCGCTTCTGCAAAGAAGAGAATGACATGAGGTGTCCGTGGCTCCAAGGCCCACGCTTGGCAATAACCAGGCTCACGCCCCTCTTGGCGCCGGCGCCTGGGCGCACCCGGGGTTGTGTCTCAGCTGGGTACAGAGCGCGCGCGCCCCGCCCGAGAAGCTCCATCCCAGCCCCGCGCCACTGCTCCGCGCCTGGGCCCGGCCCTGCACCCGACCCGGGGGGTCGGACAATTCCCCTCAGGGTCCTAATTTGCAGACAGTCCCCAGACCCCATTGGGGCGGAGGCGGACCGCGCACCTGGAGTGTGCTGGGGTCTGGGGGGAGCAGGGTTTCTTTTGGCCTCTTTTGAGGATGACTCTTCGGTGAAGATGTAGAACTTTGGGAGTCAGTTGGTGCCTGAAGGCGGTGCCTGAAGGCAGTTCCTGTGCGCAGGGGATGTTGGCGTGGGGAGTGCGGTGTGCAGCTCAGGCGAGCTGGGTGTTGACGAGGTGTCAGAGGGTGACTCTGGGAGAAGCCGAGGACCAGGGAGAGGACCCCGCCAAAGGGCCAGGGCTAGGGAAGTGCGAGGCCGCGGAGGCGCCCGGGGGAGCCGCCGAGGGGCAGGCCCAGCAGCTGCCAGTGCAGGGCGCCGGCTCGAGCTCCCTACGGCCCCACGGCCCGCGGGGGGCCCGGCCTCTCCCCGCACTAAGGTCCGAGGCTTCCACAAGCCTCGACTCCCCGCCTCCTCCGACCCACCGCGCCAACCCTCTCCCAGGTGCCGGCCCGGCCCCGGCCTCGGCCTCTCTCCCGGCGCCCCCTGGTGCCCGGCCTCGCCGGGTCGGGATGCTGTGCGCCTCCTTCTCTTTGTACCGGGAGACCTTTCAGCACCGGCACCGCACGGTCCGATGAACAAATGCGCTCGACTTCATCTTCCCCTTTGTAGGCCTTGTAGGTTTATTTTGTTCAGTGTCACCGTCCCTCTCATCACCCCACCCCCACCATCCCTGGCCCATCGTCCCCTCTGTGGGTCTTTTGTGGCCAGGGGTCCCGATTCTGCTCCGAAGATGAAAGGCGTGCGGGGCTGGGCCAGGCCAGAGCCCCAGCCCCAACGCCCTGTTTTGTTCCGGAGTTGTGCTTTCTACACGCGAGCTCTCCCCTAAAAGTTGTACCAAATGGTTAATTTAATTATTCCAACTATAGACCAACTGCTTCAGCAGCCTCCACCACGCGTCTGGGAGGAAAAAAGAAACCATCTATAAGAAATAATCTAATAAAAGTGAAGTGTAGAAAAACCCCTCCTGATTTTCAACCGGCACAAATAGAATTAGAGCTTCAGCATCCTTTTCCCAAACAGACCTTTTGTCCACATCACAACTTCAGCCAACCAGCAATGTGTACAGTGCCTGCTATTTATTTTAATAGAGGCGGTGGGTAGCGAGATGGATTGATAGATAAATGGCCACATGGATAGATGGATGGTTTGATCCATCTTCCTCTGACTTCTCTTTCTTAATATGTGTACACGGTTGATTTTTTTTTTTTCCCTGCTGATTTTCTGAATCAATAATGGAAAGGCAATGCTATGTGGTGGTGGTGGTGGGGGGGGGGGAGTCCATTTAAAGCACAAAAAAGGGAAGAGACTACCAGCATATATACCATGAGAAAAAAAATGTTTACATGCTACCCACTACCAAATGAAAAAGGTTGAAAGTTTAAAAGAAACTTTTCTTTCCTTTTCTTTGCTATTCATAGGAGGGTTTCTTTTTCTTCTTCTTTTTTTCCTTGAAAGTCAGAAAGAATGTTAGAAGACAAGGAAACAAAACAGCAAACAAAATGCCATTGTATTGTAGTGGCAATTCATGGGAAAACGCTTGTCAGCCTCCTGATGCCTCACTCCTAGGAGGCTGTTTTGAGGCTGTTTTACCACAGGCGAAGCACAATAACACGAGAATGAATAAAATATTAAATACCAGTGAGAGTTTCAGAGGAATTTCCTTTTTGATTGCTTTATTTGATGTTGCATCCAAATTATCCCAGCACAGTGAGGCCACTGCCTGCCAAAGGCTCAACTCAGAACCAACAGTTCTCTCAACCAGAGAATTAAAAAACATCCTTGGGTTTCTCCAAAAAGATTTCTGCAGGCAGCAGTCTTTCCCACTCACCTGCACTAAGAAAAGAACCTAGACAGGGTTTATTTCCCCAGAACATAAAAGGAAACCAGCCATGGCATCCCCAAGCATGAAGATCCACTGATATAGACATTCACCTAGCATTTTAGAATTTTTACCACATTTTCCATGTGCCTAGCAGCCATAATACACATGTTCCACAATAGAATCTCTTTGTATTTCTAGTAACTAATCTCCTGGCCCTGTGAGACAATTATTAACTAATAAACAGTAGTGTATGCAAAGCAATTAACGCAGTGCTTGGCACCTGGAAAGAATCCAGTGAATGTTAGCCACCAGTATGGTGATGGTGATGGTGATGGTAATGGTGATGGTGATGGTGATGTTGGTAGCGTCTCCTTGAATTGCATATTAAATATTTGACTTTGGGATTTGGAGGGTGCATGGACAATGTCTTTTCTGTTGTATATTTACAATGCATGTGGTAGACAAATCGCAGAGCATGTTTCAGGATGTCGAATGGGAGAAAATAAGGCAACCAGGCAGAAAACTTCTGTCTTTTAGGAATTCACCAGAAAGCATGTATGTATATAAGTTAATTCTGTGTGAGACAAATATTACGTTATGTACAGTATTTATGCATGATCAAGGTGGCACTTTACTCCCATTTGTAAATATTGTGTGTTCAGGGTCATGTCATTTTAAAAGGCACTTGCCCTGGGTTAGCTGTGTGAGTTTGGGTTAAAGCTTTATGGGTAAGTCATAGCTGGTGTTTCTTTACTTGAATTAATTTTGCAGACACTCCATGTGTAAGTGCTATCCTCTATGTAGGTGATTGGGTACAAATCCCCAGTATCCATCGTTTTAAGGACATCACCATGGAAGAGCCCAGCTCTGCTCCTCTCCTCCACCACCACCCTGCCCACCCCGCTATGATTAACAGAAAGGGCTGCCTGCTACCTTTTTTGCTGGAGTTTAGCTAATAGTAGTAACATCTGCTGGGCCGGTGGTGGAGGAGACACGGGGTATTTGATCAGAGTCACAGATGTAAAAGTGACATCTGCTTGCAACAAAGAAAGGAGAAACAAAATTAAATTAGGCAGGGAGGCCTCTCTGAACACCCCTCCCCCCCCAAAAAAAAACTATTTGAAAAAGAAGGAAAAAAAATAATCATGAGCCCTGACCAAGCTTGCAGGGTGCAGAAGAGCACATGCAGAGAGGATCATGAGTTTCTGGACCAGCAGCTGCCAGAATAACTGGAGTAGCAGCATCCCAAGGTAGCAATGTCCTGAAACCTTAAAGACATCTTTTTACGCTCCAAAGAAAAGAGTCAGGTATAAGACTGTCCTTCTCAGCTGAGAATGTCTTGACCTGTGTGAGTATAGTATGGGTTGAGAAATCATTTTCAGGTAGAAGACAGGAAGAAGGTAAGGACAAAGCCTCTTTGGCTGATAATAGCACATAATATTTTGGGATGAGTTTGGACAGAAATAGATTTTTATTTCATATCTATGTTAAAAGTCCTCCTGCCAACACCTAAGAATGAGCCACTTTTTACTGAGCTGAGAGGATTGTATTTGGCAATTAAAACCTACATACCTGAAATAGGGCTCAATTAGAAGGGGAGGGTGGTATAGAAAGAGTATGTTCAACACCCTTGCAACCATTGTGCTAGTAAACCACTCGTGATATAAAGGGGCATCCCTACCCCCCCATAATGATCTCCTAAATTTCTCCAAGTGGAACAGTATATGATAGCCTTATATAAATAAATTTCCCAGTGATAACAGAAACCACTGGCCAAGATTCCCCTAACTTTCTACTTTCCAATCCATAAACCAGTCGACATCTGCACCCACTTGCTCCTCTCTTGTCCCTGCTGCACGCAGGAGGAAAGCCCATTCCAATCTAAAGCCAATCCCTCCACAGTGCTTAGGAGTCCTATTTCTTCTCCTGGCTCAGGACCTTACCCAGTTCCTCCTCTCAGGGATCTTCAAACTCTCACGTTCATCTGGATGTATCCTGTTGTCATCTAAACATGCTCAAACTACACTCATACTAATAACCAAACAGTGTACACCATGTTCTTCCTTGGCTACCCTCCCCACCACCACCATGCATCTCCCCTTCTCCCCTTTACAGCCAAACATCTTGAAGGAGTTGTTTCTTCTCACTGTGTCTATTTCTTTACCTCTCAATCACTTCACAGCCTCCTCCAATATGGCTTCCACCACCCTCACACCAATTAAACATTTCTCATTAAGATCACCAAATCCATTGGGGATTTTCCTGGCTTTAACTTCCTTGAAAGTTTAAGTTGCTAGGGCAGTTTAATATTTCCGGTTCTCCCCATTTCTAGGCACATAGTAGGACTTCACTTCCCTGCCCACAAGAAGTTAGATGTGGCCATGTGACTTTGGCCAATGAACGCTGAATGGAAGTTTAAAGTGTGACTTCCAGGGGAACCTTAAAAGCTGGTGTCCAAGTCTACCCTCTCCCTTTTGCCCTGTTTAATGGCAGCTGACAGAGCTCCAGATGTGGCTGCTTTGTCAGCCTGAGTTCTGATGTGAGGATGACATGGGGAAGAGGTCCCACAAGACCCATAATGGACATGTAGTTTCCTAGAGCATCAGAGAAGGATTCTAGAAGAGGTGACATCCTCTATCCTCCTCTAGGAGGTGACTCATCCTCCTACTAAAGGGTGAGTAGGAGGGAGTGAAGAAAATGGTGGTGATGTGGAAAAGGAGGAAGTTGCAGGCAAAGGAATCAGTGCTGGTCAGACTCCAAAGCCAGAGAGAGCATGGAGTGTTTGGGAATCTAGAAACAGTTCAGTTCATTTATTTGTTAGAACAGGAGAGATGGGGGAGGGGCACACAAAGAAGGGTGTGTTGAGAGAAGATAGGAGAGAGAGACCGGAATCAGGTCCTGCCGGACTGGGGATGCAGTGAAGCATGATTTGGGAAGGAGGGAATGAGGGAGCAGGGATGCCGGGGGACAGATTAGGAGGCTGCGGGCCTGCCTAAGAAATGATAGGTGCCCACCATTTCTCACTCTAGGCAAGAAATGATGGGTACCTCAGCCAAGACAATAGCAATGTAGGACAAAGAGAAGTAAAGGAATTCAAGAGAGGTTACAGAAGCAGAGTCTTAGGGCAGGCAGAGGACACTCTTCTGCCCTGGGCTAGGATTTCAGAGGGTCCAAGAGGATATCTCAGAACAACAACTTCCCCGTATCTGCTGGCAAGATCACTTCTGAACACCTGGGCCTAGAGATCCTCATTGACACACTTACTCCTCTGGGTTTGGTAGCACGTGATACTGTCAACCGTTCATCATTCACTCGTTCAACCTGTATTTATCAAATACTTCCTACATCTGGAAATCAATACTTTAGAGTAGAAGTGGTTCAGATAGTCTCTGAAAAGCTAACTTTTGAGATGGAGCCAGCCTGAGGTCTGTACGTTTCTGAGTGGTGGTGGAGTCAGTGGACGGCTCGTGGAGACCCCGGCAGTGCAGCATGGCCAAACACGGGCACTGAGTTTGCAGGGTTGAGACTCCACGCTGGACTGTCACTGCTCCGTCTGGGGAAAGACCTTGGTTGCCTCAGGAATTGGGATGAGAATTTGTGGGGTTGTTGTAAGTCCTAATGTTCTGTTAATTATTATTATTATTTTTTGCCTGAGAACCTCCTCCTTAAGTATTTCTATATGAAAGAAAGAATGTAAGGGGCAGTGTGTTTAGTGGAAGATCAAAGGAGTTTAGGGAAGAGTACAATGTAGAGACCGGGAGAGGGAGAGTGATTGTCCTCTGTTCTTTATCCTTTTCGTTAAGGTTTTAGGATTTTGTGTGTATTTCCTTCCTGGGAGTATTTTCAAACGAAGATGCCAAGAGCCAGGTATCACAGAGGAAAGAAGCACTGATGGTGGAATAACAGGCCTTCTAGAAGTGGGGGTAGCTCTTTAGCCTCCTATGTGACTCCTGCCATACCTACTAGGTATCCAGACCCTCCACTCACAAGGAAAGCTTGCCTAGTTCCTGGGTAGCCAAGGGCTCTGTGTTGCCTCTTCCATACACAGAATTAGTGTCAGTAGCACCGTCTTGTGTCTGAGTCAATCCAGGGAGCCAAGTGAGAGCTGTGTCCGGAGCTCTGGAGTCATTCACTATCTTGAACTGTTCAGCCTTGAAATGCATGTAAAAATGCTTGAGAATCCTAAAACTTCTAAAAAAATATTTTCCTTTCTGGGTTTTCAAAAGATCCTATTGTTGTTGTTTCTTTGTTTGTTTATGTTATTTTGTTTTATTTAGGAAGTTTGTGGAGTTTGCCAGTAATACGCTGCAGCATCATGCATTTTCATGGGAATTTCAGCTGATTCAGAATTTAGAAGCAAATGTAATCCAGCACTCAGGGACAGGCACCACGTGTCCTAGACCTCAGGAGCCAGAAGACAATAAAATGGTTACAGTGATGCATGTTTGTAGGGTTTCCCCAGTTAGATATAATGGAGAATATTAATTTTCTTTTTAAACACACAGCATTTCTTCTCTCTCTCTCTCTCTCGCTCGTTTTCCCTTGTTTTCTGGGGTAAGTTGCACTGCCGCCTAGAGAAGTGTGAGCTGAGGGTTCTAATCACGGGCTCACTGCTAACTCTGTTGCTTTATTCATAAACTGTCACCATTTGAGATTGGACTTGGGGGAAAGGAGGAGGAAGAGAGATTTTAAAGAAGAGGCAGGGAGGCTGCCAGGAGGGAAATGGGACATAATAATGGACAAAACAGCGCAGTGAGTCACACAAGAGACTACAGAGCAGAGGCCAACAGTGTTAACCCAAACCCCAGGGAAACCTCTTGAATGAACAGTGCTGACCGCTGAGAGGTGAGCCGCAACGCGCCGAACAACCCCAGGGTGGGGCCAGACCATGCCCTTCCGGAGACTGAGCTGAGGCCTGACGGCATTTCTTGGGCTTGCCTTGGCCAGGCCCGCGTTGCTGGGGCAGATTCCTCATTTGGCAGGCGTGGGGCAGCAAGCCTCCCACCATCTGCGGAGGGAGTGATTGCTGCTGCCCCCTCGTGGCTGTGCACCAGGAGGGGACAGCAAAAACCCTTCAAGGGAGGTTTGCGTCTGTTCTTGGGAGATGGTCAGGCCGGAGCAGACTCACCCCACAGAGAAAACACTGCAAAGTGGCCAGAGTTGGCCCCGGGTGCCATCTTCCTATTTTTATGGGTAATTACTTTTTTCTTATGTCAAAGTACTTAGTACCCATTATAGAAAATGTTACGGCGTGTATTCCTTAAAAAGAGGTAAATATCAATACTTTAACTTTTTAATATAACTTTTCAGTCTTTTTTTTTCCATTTGTAAACATAATTTTTTTAATGAGAAGCATTCTCTACGGACTGCTTTGCAATCTCCTCCCCGCCCCCCTCTCCCCCAAATTATGTGTCATGAATATCTTCCCATTTCCTGAAATAGTCTTCTAACATATTTTTATGGCTCTTTGGTATTACACTGCATGATAAACCATAGTTTATGGTAGCTCTTTTAGCCAAATAGTTTACCAAAATAGTTTATTTAGTTGACTCTGTTCTATTGGACATTTAGTTTGCTTCTAATTATTAAACTATGTTAAAAGCACTGCTCTGGACACCCTATTAGCTAAATCTCTGTGCATATCCACATGACTTGCTTAGAATTAAACTCTAAAAGTGGAATTCCTGGATCAAAGAGTATAATTGCTTAAAAAGCTTTGGACACAGGTTGCAAAATTGCCTTCCAGGAAGGTGGTCCTGGTTTATATTCGCGGAGCAGAATATAATAGTATCTGCTTTCCAATTCTCGCCAGCAGTGTGTGTAGTACCAGTAAAAAAGTTTTGCCCACCCTCCTCTTACTGTGCTATCTCTACACAAAAGAAGGAAAACAGGGATAGGTAAATTTTAAGGATAACAGAGATCTGGAAAAATAGAGACAAAATGCCAAAGTCCAGATTTATTAAAAAAAAAAAAAATCTAATGATGACAAAGGGGCCTTCTTATCTTTAGAACTAGATGATAAAACAGATAAATTCACTACTTGCAGCTGGTTCTACTTTAATGTTGAGACCAAATTATAAAGAAAACTGAATAAAACTCCAATTTTAATTCTGTCTTTCCCATCAATGAGAATAAGCTTCAGAAGGGAAAGGATTAGCGTGAACACTGGTGACAGGGACAAGAGCCCCATGTGGTTAGAGTGACTGTGAAGGGTCCTGCCCGCTTTAATGTGCTCTGCAAGGTCTCTGTCCTGGGGTCCTGGAGAGAGCGCAACAGTGAGATCACCAAATGGTGGTGGGTGGTTTCTGTAGGCTCGTGAAGGATGAAAGAGGAATGAAAAGACTGCTCTCCTGGCAAATCTGTAAACTTTCAGAAAAGAAAGCAATGTGGGTTCTGAAGATAACAGAATGATGAACTCAACAACAAGTTCAGGTAAAATTCTAGATTGAATTTTAACAGTATTTTGAAAATTTCCCACATACAAAGGAAAGAGAACAATATAAAGAAAGCATCATGCACCTTCATGCAGACACAACGATTACCCCCTCATGGCCAACCTTATTTCTCCAGCCCCACCCCACCTCCCCGCTGCCATCCTGACCCCCACTGCCTCCCTGACTTGGTGGTTCTGAGGCAATGCTATGACATCATATTATTTCCTTCTTAAATATTTCAGTATTATCCCTAAAGGATAAGGACTTTTTTCCCCCTAAAAATATATAACCACAGTGCCATCATCACACCAACAATATCAACTATAATTTCTTCATATCTTCAAACATCTGGTGTTCCATTTTCCTGACTGTCTCACAAAAAGTATTTTTTAAGATGTTTTGTTTGAATCAGAATCCAAACAAGTTCCGCCCATTATATTTGGTTTTCATGTCTCCGAAGTCTCTTCTGATCTATAGGTTCTCCCCCCTTCCCTTTTTTTCCTCCTCACAATTTCTTTTAGAGGAAAATGGGTCACAAGTGCTGTAGAATTACCCACATTCTGGATTTGGCTGTTAGCCTCCCTGTGGTGTTGTTTAAACCTAACCCTTTTTATTTCTGTAAACTGGGAGCTGAATTTAGAGGCTTCCTCGGGGTCAGGTTCAATTTTTCAGCAAGGATACTTCACAGGTGGTGCTGTGTACGTCCTGTTGCACCATACCCTTGTCTCTCTCTTTACAATATGTCAGGTTTGATCTGCAAGGTTGGGGTATTTTCAGCTGGAACCATCCATTATAAAGTTCCCTATGAGCTTTTTACGTAATGATTTTAGGAGTTATTGATTAGCGTTGCCTAGGTTACATGATTTTATTCATCTAGGGTATGCAGATGGTTATATTCTAATTATATCATTTTTGTTAGTTTATTAGCTAGAATACTTCTATAAAGAGGAAAAAAACCCTTCTTTTATCAATTATTGGGTATCTAAGATACGGTAAGGCATGTCAAGTTAAGGAAAATGCTGAAATCTTTCTCTTTATTTACCAGTTTTCAGAATAGTGAGTTTGTTCCCTGGTGTCCTTCAAAGACCATCAGTGGATTTTTTGTTTTGTTTTGTTTTGTTTTGTTTTGTGGGTTTTTTGTTTTGTTTTGCAGCATGATGAACTCATGGGTCTAAATATATTTTATGTATTTTCTTTTATTGCAATATTTATTCTTATTTATGCTCAAATTATCCAAACTGTGACCAGTAGGAGCCTCTTCCATTTGGCTTCTCAGTTCTTTTAACAGGATGCTAATTGTCTTTGATAGCTTCCTTGTAGCTGGTACAATGACATGGTCCAGGCTCCTCCTTTATACTTTTTGTCTAGACCTGGAATCAACCATTTCTAGTTCTTTTCAGTGGAAATTGGTATTTAGAGACCATATTGCGGGCCCTAGATTGGATTTTGGCATGAGTGATTTATGAGTATTTTGGAAAGGAAGTGATGGTCACTAGCACTAGGGTCTGGTTAAATTAAAGTCATCATACATTTACTAAATAAGACATAGCTTATTGTAGAAGAGAGAGAATAGGCATAAACAAACAACTGGGACATGATACTGTGTATAAAGAACTTTGGGAAAGAATTATGCCCTGGGTTAAGGAATACATCTAAGCAAGGAGGTGATATCTGAGCAAAGGAAATAGGTAGGCAGGTGAGGTGGAATGGAAGAAGATTTGGACAGAGGAAAGAACACGAGCAAAGCCCGGGAATCATCAAAGTGCATGGTGTGTTTGAAGAAGAGTCAGATTTACTTCATTTCCTCTGACAGGGATAGTGGATGTCGAGAACAGCCAATTGCCGTTGACATAATGTATCTGGACTTCAGCAGGGCATTTGTCCAGGTCTATCATGATATCATTGTGGACAAGATGGAGAAATATGGACTAACCAACAGGACAATTAGATGGATTCACAACAGTTAGGTGAATAAATGAACCCAAAGGATGCTGATTAGTAGAGTGATATCAGCATAGAGGATGAAGTCTACTGGAGTGACATAGGGTTCTGTCTAGCTCAACATTTTTATCAATGATTTAGATAAAAGTGTAGAAAAGGTACTTAATAAATCTGCAGAGTTTATGAAGCTAAATGAGACAATAAGTAGCCTTAGTGATGGAGTCTGGATCCAAAAAGATATTGTCAATTTGGACCTATGGAGATAGAATTTCTAGGGAGAAAGGTAAATTTCCACAGCTGAGTAAAACAACAAAAAACAAAACAAACAAACAAAAAACAAGCACACACAGACACACATGCCCACAACTGCCTGGGAGAAGAATGGTTAGTAGATCATACATGAAAAAGGTTTAGGAGTTTGGATCTGCATCGAGTATTATTAATGTGCACGGATAATGGCAGGGCGCAGTGTGCAACGGCAGTGCTTGTCAACAGTGGGCTGTTCAGCTGCCTCTTGGAGAGTACTTCAAAAGAGCAATTGGCAAACTGGGGTAGTTTATAGGAGAGAGTCCTGATTGGTAGGGGAATTGTAAAATTTATAATGAAGAGTCAGAAATCTGGAATCACAGAATTCACAGGGAATACAAGAGTTATAATAGCTATAGAGCTGCATATAGAAGCCTTTCGCAATATTACCCTAAGCCAATCTAAGCATACAACTGGAACCACTGGGTAGAAGTTAGAGGGAAACAGGTTTCTGCTCAGTGGGAAAACACTTTAATAATCAGAGCTTCCCAGAAGCAGAATAGGCTGCCCTGCAAATCAAACCTACCATTAAAAAAGACAGAGACAACTAGCTGGGAGGTCGTTGAGAGTCAGGCATCTTAAGAAAGAATTAAGTCCTCTTCTGTATCCGAGAGTCTATGACCCCTGTTCTCCTTAGCAGCCTCCCTTGCAGGCTCCCAAATGCACATGCTATTCACATGGTGGCTTAGACTTCACCCAGAAATGTTCTTCATTCACGCAGTGGCCCCCACACTTCAGTCTTTTCCTTTCATCCTCCTGCTATGCACCACTGTCAACGTTGCCGTACTGCACAGAGACTCAAGGGAGATGGATTCTAGTTTTAGTTCTTCTAATGCTATTCCTAGGACCTCAGGTGTGGCAGGTTAAAGATGGCCAAAAAGTCTTTGCTGTTCCTCCCATTGAGCAATGGAGTCTCACTTCCCTCCCCTCGAATTCGGGCTGGTCTCAGTGACTTGCTTAACCAATAGAATGTGGTGGGAGCTGTGGGGCTTCCAAGGCTAGGTCACAGGAAGCCTTGCTGTTGTCACCCCAGCTTCTTGGAATACTCAGTCTGTGAGGAAACCCCAGTAGCCACTAGGGAAGACCAGGGAAAGAGAGAGAAAGGGATGACCAGTGAGCCCCAGTCACCGCAGACTTCAGATGTTCGAGTCGCCCCAGGTGAAGCCCCAGACATCATGTGGGGCAGAGAGGCCATCCCTCCAAGCCCAGTCCAAATTTCATATTCAAGAGAAAGGAATGATTATTGTATTTTCAGACACTAAGTTTTGGCATGATGTGTAACACAGTGATAGGTAACCAGAATATCAGATAAATCGTCCTAACTCTTTGGGAATCAATTTTCAATGTGTAAATGGAGTAAAAGAACCTAATACTTCCTAAGGTCCTCTTCCACTTTGACACTCTCTATGGCTAATATCTGTGGTCCTAGCATTCCTTTACACATTGTTTTAAATAACCACTTATTTATTTTTCTTCCAGTTTCATTGAGATATAATTGACATACCCTTTATACTCTTTAAAATCATTCAGGATCTCAAAGAACTTTTGTGTATGTGGGTTATATGTATTGATATTTGCCACATTGGAAATTAAAACTGAGAAAAATGCAAAATATTTACTCATTATTTTACACAAAAATAATAAAAACCTATTAAATATTAACACAAACAAAATACTTTTGATGAAAATAATATTTTCCAAAACAAAAAATTATTAGAAGAGTGGTATTGTTTAACATTTTTGAGAATTTTTTTTAATACCTAACTTGATAGAAGACAACCTGATTTTCATATCTGTTTCTGCACTGAGATGTTGCAGCATCACATGTTATGCAACCTCTAGAAAATGTCACTGCACACTTTAGGGAGAATGAGCTGCCCGAGGTAAACAAAGTCATTAGTATTTCTATGAGAATAGTTTTGACCTCACAAACCCCCCCGACACACACACACAAGCACCAAATGAATGTTGGGGATTTCCAGGGGTCCCCAGACCATACTTTGAGACACACCACTCTAAAGAAATGATGTGGAAAATTAATCTATATTCATTCACTTGTGGCTGATAACACCTTTTTAGAGTAATTTGTATTTTAGCAAAGAATAAAGTCTTCCTCAGAAGAATCAATCTCTAACGTGGATGGACCTGGAGACTGTCTTACAGAGTGAAATAAGTCAGAAAGAGAAAAATAAATACCGTATATTAACGCATATATGTGGAATCAGGGGAAATGGTGCAGATGAACTTGTTTGCAAGGCAGAAATAGAGACACAGACGTAGAGAACAAACATATAGACATCAAGGGGGAAATGGGGGGATGGGATGAATTGGGAGATTGGGATTCACATATATACACTAATATGTATAAAATAGATAACTAATGAGAACCCACTATATAGTACAGGGAACTCTACTCAATGCTCTGTGGTGACCTAAATGGGAAGGAAATCGAAAAAAAGAGGGGTTATATGTATACATATAGCTGATTCACCTCACTGTACAGCAGAAACTAACACAACATTGTAAAGCAACTATACCCCAATTTAAAAAAAAAAGATCAATCTCTAATGGCTGCATTTCAAAAACTCAGAGAGGTCTCTGGTTAATGGTCCCCTGTTTCAGTCCACGTCACAGGTCTCTGCCCTCTCAGCCTCCACTGAGTCTGGCCCTGGCCAGAGAGAAGCTGTGGCCACAAGACTGGACCCATCAGAGACAAGAAGAGAGCAAACACACAGTCATGTACAGGTCATCCATGGCTTCTTCACTTTTAGACACTATCTTTCTTGTTTTATAGACAGAGAAGGGTTCTATGAGTAATTAGCAAAGAATTGAAGATTACTAACCCTCATTGCCCCCACTTTAAGCAATTAGACAGTTCTTCATCATGTTGGAAACTACGCTGAGAGATTGCTGTAACATGGAGGTAATATGCTTGTTTATTTAATTAAATTGTTGAAAATCAGAAATGATATCATATCTAGACTTTCCTAGCAGTGTAGACATTTCCCAGAACTTTTAGCTGCAGATTTTTAGTAATTGCATTGTGCTAATCAACTAAAATGGCCCAATATAAATGTTAATAAATAAACATAATCATAATCATAATCCTAGACATATTCAGTTGCCAAAGACTTCAAGAAGTCCTCAAACCCATCCTTCTGCCTCCAGGCATGCTTTATCATCCCATCAATTCTCAGCAGAAATAATGTCAAAAAATATGTTCTACATTGGATTACTTCTTTCCAGTGTCTTTATATTTTTTCAGATATCCTAGTCCAGAAAAAAATGGCAATTAATTCAAGTTATTTTAGAAAGCATCCAAAAAGATCAAGATACTGAGAAATCTGTTCAAAGAGAGATATTTAATAGATCTCTTTTTTCCTGTAAATGAGGCAATGAGTTTACTTTACATGTAAGACCTACTGAGTCTACACATATTGAATATGATTTAAGTTGTTTGAAGGCTGGGTTAAAGGATTTTATTTTTTTATTTTGGTAACAACCAAAATGTAATAAATGATTAATTGGATGTTTTCCACCTAGTTCCTCTAAGAGTTAAATATGTTTTGATTCATTTAACATTTTGGGGATTTGGAAAAATATATAGACTGTATAAGCCAGCTAACACTTATCTGAGAAATTACTAGAATGATCAAAGATTTATGTAGGGTTGAAGAATATCTTGTTACCCTTAGGAGTAAATGATTTATGAGAAAAAGTCAGATGACAACATATCAGATGATGTCCTTGAATTTTGGTTTTATGAGGTTCTCTTAAAAGGTAGTTCCTGAGTTATCCAGAATTCTCAAAATAATAAAATAATCTTTTGGTGAGCTCTCCACATGCCCTGAGACCTATAGAATAATTCCTTCTTCGATAGTCTATAAATTAAGCTCTGGCCCAAAAGCCACAAACAGAGGCAGTGTTTCTGTTTTCAGAGCTCTGCCACCATCAAAGACGGCAATAGATACCTTCTCTCACTTAGCATGACAAAGATCTTTGTCCAGGCCCTGGATACTCAGGGACTACCTCCTTCCAGCCCCCGTTCCCCCTTACTATGGTCAAATTTGAAGGTTGCAGCTAAACCTTCACTGTCTGGAAATCAGTCCTCAAACCAGGCACCAGTTATCATGCTCAACGCCAACAGTATGCTTTTTTGTTGTTGTTGTTGGTATGAATCTTAGGCATTGTTTTATTTTATATATAAGAAAACGGAAGTGATAAGTTACACACTCACAGTGAACAGGTTTTTTTTGTTTTGTTTTTTTTGCCAGTTTCCTCTCGGCATTCTCTTACTCTTTTTTTTTTTTTTAAATTTTTTTTATTTATTATTTTTTGGGGGGGGTACACCAAGTTCAATCAACTGTTTTTATACACATATCCCCATAAGTATGCTTTTTTTTTAAGATAATATTCCTTCTTTTTTTATTATTATTTATTGGCTGCGTTGGGTCTTTGTTGCTGCACGCAGGCTTTCTCTAGTTGTGGCAGGCAGGGGCTACTCTTCGTTGTGGTGCGCAGGCTTCTCATTGTGGTGGCTTCTTTTATTGCGGAGCATGGGCTCCAGGTGGTCCGGCTTCAGTAATTTGGGCACATGGGCTCAAAAGTTGCGGCTCGTGGGCTCTAGAGCATAGGCTCAGTAGTTGTGGTTCAGGGGCTTAGTTGCTCCGTGGCATGTGGGGTTCTCCCAGACCATGCACTGAACCCGTGTCCCCTGCATTAGCAGGTGGATTCTTAACCACTGCACCACCAGGGAAGTCTGCCAACAGTACACTTTTGATGCCTTATTCCTCAGTCTTGAGTACTGAGAGAGAATTCTGTGACAGGGCTGGAACAGAAGAGCATACTGATTTGAAGCACCAATTTTGAATTCTGATTCTAAGCCTGCTTCACCACCAACTAGCTATGTAACTTTGGACAAATTATTTTAGCCTCCATAAGTTTAAGAATTTTCATATATAAAATAGGATGATTTAGTCTTTTGATTGTAAGAATGGAAAACTGAAATCAAGCTGGCTTATTAAACACACCCACACGCATGCACACACACACTGGATTCATTAGCTACCATAACAGAATAACTGCAGGAGCAGAGGCAGACAGCTGAAGAGCCTGTTTCAGATGGGGCCAGGTCAGGGTTCTCAAATTCTGCCTTAAGAACTGTTTCTCCATGTCTGAATTCTGCTTTCCTCTGTGTTGGCCATGTGCTCAGCCAGGATGTCCCCAGAAAGGGGCAAGATGGCCACAACAGCTCCCAGTTTCCATCAAAACAGCTTCAACAAACCCAGTAAAAGAAATGCCTCTTTGCCAAGAGTCCCAGCAAAAGTCCCAGAGTGGCTGTCATTGCCTTTGATTGGTCCAGCCTGGGTTCAAGCCCAACTTTAAGCCAATTGCTGTGGCCAGGAAGACGCTTGCTTTTTTGGCAAGTCTTGGGTCATATGCCTACTGCTGGAGTTGGAGATGGGATCCCTCTCACCTGACCGCATACATAGACTGAAACAGCTCTTGGATGGTTCTTGGAAGAAAAATTGAGTTGCTGCTTACAGATGAAGGGAGAGTAAGTACAGGCAAGACCAAAAACAAAACAAATCTGTAACTGTCTACTACAGTGGATAATAACATCTGCCTCTACCTCATTGGGTTTTTCTGAGAATTAAATAATAATGCAAGGAGAGCACTTGGCGCAGTGCCTGGCATGTTGCAAGCACTGCATAACATTAACTATATTATATTAGCTATTATATTCCTCAATACATCTTTGTGGAATGAATGTTGAATGTTAGTAAAGGTTCAGTAGTAACCACTCTAAGTGGATGGCATCTCACATATTTAGTGAAAAACCTTAGAAGAGGGGTGGCAGCTCACATGCCAAGTCCAATTGTGACTGCTTGGAGTGCTGTGTTGAGAAGGATTCCGAGGCTAAGTCTCAGCCCATCAGGAATTAGTGCCATGCTCATTAGGAATGCCTTTAGGCCCTTGAGTTCTTGCTTCTATAATAAAACCTAGTACATAAGGCTACTTGGAAAGCTCTTTTACTTAACTTTGGGTTGGAGAGTTATTAAAATGCAGAATTATCAATACATATAGATTTTCAATCCATATTAGAGAGGTTAATAAGGATCGTATCATGTGTAGTTAGAGAACAAGGGGGCAGGCATCAGCCTTCTGCATGTGTACAGATTCAGTGCCAAGCACATAGTTGAAGTTCAGTCAATATTTTTTGCATTGAACTAAAAATAATTATGTTATGCTGAAATTCTTCCCATGGAACCCAGAGGATACTGGTAAAATTAAACTTGAGTCGTGTTAATGTTTTGTTCATAGGTTTCATGTATTTTTGCATATATTTCATGGCATTTATATTAAATTCATAAATAAAATATTCCTCTGTTGGTGTGAACTCAATAAAGCATTTTAAAATAACCATAAAAATGTCCTCCTGCCCTCTTCTGTATTTATTGGTAATTTGCCAGATTTCTCAGCTCTTTAAGACTTAATGAAAGAACTATGCAGGGTGGCACGTTGGTGACAGCAGATGTGGTCTGGCCAGTCAGAAACAGAAAAGGCCTTAGGTGACCCGTGTGCAAGGATCACATAGCTTCAAACAGAACTGCTTTTCTGACATGAGCCATTGACCACTCCCCAGCTGACAGGATGTTTGGTCACAACGTTATAAAACACATGCCATGTTTTCACTACCCACTTTGGGGAATGTATATTAGAAATGCCTGCATCACTGAACATTGAATGACTCAGGTATAGCTAACAGAGGGAATCAAGGATGCTGGTTATGGGGGCCACAGGAGGATAACGCCCTGTGCAGTGTCAAGAACATGGGAGCCAGACTCAGGTTCAAACTCCAGTCTCACCAGGACTTTTAGTAAGTTACTATCTCTCTGAGCCTCGGTTTCTTCACCTACAAAATGGAGCTAAAAATATATTAAAAATAAAGAAATGACCTCATAGATTACTGTGAGAATTAACAAGATACTAGCCATCAAGGCCTTAGCATATGGTAAGTGCTTAATAAATAGTAGCTATTGTTTTGGGTTTTTTTAATCTCTTTAGTGGAATATAATTGCTTTACACTGTTGTGCCAGTTTTTGCTGTACAACAAAGTGAATCAGCTGTATTTATACATATATCTCCATATCCTCTCCCTCCCATGACTTCTTCCCACCCTCCCTATCCCAGCCCTCTAAGTCATCACCCATCATCGAGTTGATCTCCCTGTGTTATACGGCAGCTTCCTACTAGCTATCTGTTTTACATTTGATAGTGTATATATGTCAATGCTACGCTCTCACTTCGTCCCGGAGTCCCCTTCGCTCCCCCCCCCACCATGTCCTCAAGTCCGCTCTAGTAGCTATTGTTACTATTGTTGTAACAATAAGTTAAGTGTTGTTGTTGTTTTGATGTTAAGCCCCTGTTCAGAGGATGTTAGTGGGTAAAACTATAAATGGAATTAATCTTATAGATTAAATTAAATGTATGCACAAGCATATTTGCACACATAATACTGTGAACTACTTATTGCTACATTTTATTGTTGTAATATTCTCCAAAATCTAATGCCAAGAATTTCTGAAATTTTCCCCCAGTAGGTCATGATATAAAAAGAGTCCATTTCATTCCCTTTGGAATGCTTTCTGAAGATTTATTCCCTCTTGGATGTCCTTAGGAGTCCTCTGATATGCACTGGGTCAGGATTGACCCCATAATAGTATTTTGTAAAAGGAGATAAAAACATCTAATCATACCACATGGAATACTCTGTACAAACAATATTACTAAACCCAAAAGATGTCAATATAATTAAACTACTCAAACCCTGCCTTGTTGCCACTTTCCCTCTTTTATATATCAGGTGTATGATGACACATGTTAGGAGAATTCGTGCTCCCATCACCTGACTGCTGAGGCCATAAGCGCATCAGGCCCATGGCCAGCAGCTGACAAAGAAAGATGATATATAAGAACAAAAAAAGAAAAAAAAGTATTAGAAGCAGCTCCCTGGAGAGTAGAAAATACCCTATTCTGGAAGTGAGAAAAATCAGGGTACCCCCAACAAGCTGCATGCCCTGGACCAGTCATTTCTAACAGCTCTCCTTTGTAAGACATGAATTGGTTCAGGAAACCTTCTTACGATGGGAAACTTACAACATCTACACACAAATGAATTCCCAAGACTTCTTGTTGCAATACTTAGCAATCTGATTTTGAATTGGCCAATTATTTCATCATCAGGTGTACACAGAAGTCAATTACAGAGCCCACCATTCAACCAATGTCCACTTGGCTGTAAGAACTGAGATCATACTCAGGCCCCCTAAGGGGGCCTGAAATCATTCACATAAAGAGGAAGCTGCACTTCCACTCCTGAAAGCTCAGCAGTCATCAAGCAAATTAAAAACAGAATCTGAAAGAAACTTGGTCAAATGGAGATAAAAAATGAGGTCAATGTGATGCAAACCGAAATGATTCCTCAGGCAGCTGACATTTATGTCTTCTAATACATCCTCATAGTGACACAGGGGAAAAAGTGAGAGATGGGGCCAGATTTTTGCTGGTACATTTATTTTTGGAATCAATAAGACCTACCATTTGGAGGGTATTTCCTCTGTGCCAGGCTTATTTCATTTAATCCTTGTGACAACCCTATGCCTATGGTTGTCCCCAGTTAACAAAAAAAGAAACTGAGCCTCAGAAAGACTATATAATATGCTCAAAGTCAAATGGGGGAAGGCATGTAATACCCTTGTACTTCACTACTACATTTTACTATACAAAGCAGAAAAATATATTTTCTATTTTAATTAACCTATTAATCACCTTTTGAGATTAAAAAAAAGAGAAATTCTAAATTTATTTTGAACTATATTTTTAATATTGTGCCACTAATATATATTTTTACCAGATTCCTAATTCTGATTGTTATAAATTCAAGATTCACTAGTAATTATCACAATAATAGGCAATTTATTAAATATACACTATGTACTGCGGTAGGCTAAAATAATGGCTTTTGCTCTATGGGAAAAGAATCTAAAGAAGAGTGGATATGTGTGTATGTATAACTGATTCACCTTGCTGTACACCTGAAACTAACACAACATTGTAAATCCATTATACTCCAATAAAAATTATAAAAAATAAATTAAAATAAATACAATAAAATAATGGCCTTTGAAGATATCAGATCTTAATCCCTGCAACCTGTAAGTTTTAATTTATATGGAAAAAGTATCTCTGAAGATATGATTAAGATAAGATCTTGAGATGGGGAAATTATGCTGAATTATCCAGATTGGACTATATACAATCACATGGATTCTTTTTTATTATTAAAGTATAGTTAATGTTCAATATTATATAATTTACAGGAGTACAATATAGCAGTTCACAATTTTTAAAGGTTATACTCCATTTATAGTTATTGTAAAATATTTCCTGTATTTCTCATGTTGTACAATATATTCATGTAGCTTATTTTATACCTAACAGTTTGCGCCGCTTTAGCCCCTACCCCTATATTGCCCCTCCGCTCTTCCCTCTCCCCATTGGTAACCACTAGTTTGCTCTCTATATCTGAATCACATGGATTCCTATAAGTGGGAGGCAGGGGAGATTAGGCAGAAAAGAAGGCGACATGATTGTGGAGACAGAGATTAGAGTGATGCAGCCACAAGCCAGCAAGAATGCTGGCAGCCACAAGGAGCTGGAAAAGGCAAGGAAGTGATTCTCCTCTAGAGCCTCTGGAAATAGTGCAACCCTGCCAACACCTTGATTTTGACCCAGTGATAATGGTTTCCAACTTCTGGCCTCCAGAACTGTGAGAGAATGAATTTCTGTTGTTTTAAGTCACCGAGTTTGTGGTAATTTGTTACAGCAGCTCCAAGAAACTAATTCATGTGTTGTGCCCTGTGCAGTGTGTGTGTGTGTGTGTGTGTATTCTCTGGTCTTCACACTAATGCTATGAAATAAGTATTTTATGTTTATAGATGAAGGAAGAGAACTTAAAGAGGTTGCATACGCAGATTAAAATCATACAGCAATTATATGGCAGAATTGTGGTTTGAGTCCTGCTCTGTACTCCTTCCACTCCACCAAGCCCCCTCCCTGATTATTCATTAATACACTTAAAGTGAGTTTGGGTAAGCATCTCGGAATAAATATGGGAGGATTGTTGGAGTTTTATTTCTAAAAGAAATTTTAAAACACCTGTAAGTATATTCTTTAAGACCCCCAATTATCTGAGAAGTTAATCCACAGTGTATCACATACATCTACACTCTCACACCAAAGGCTATGGTAAGAAATGCTCTGTAACAATTAGCCCTCCTGGCCAAGAAAAACCCACCCCTGATGGTGGGAAATTTCTACAACCTCCTAAAGGAAATGAATACAAAAGCTCAGGCTAGACCCATTAGCAGTATTATTGAATGTAGAATGTTTTGAAAAATCATTACTTGACATAGCCTACCTTGTAAAACAGTCCCAACTGAAGAAAGAAAGAATAACACTAACACTGAGCCGTGCTGGTTTCAGGTGCATATTAAAAGCTTGTAAGCTAGTGGCCCTTGGTAAATCCTGTTTCAACCTGAACCCTCCTTGCAGATAGTTTCTTTCAGTCAGTAAGAAGTCAAGGCACAGAAAAGAAGATACCAAATAAAGAATCTATGCCTCAATTATAATCATCTCAACAATTATAAAAAATTTATCAGCCTTTCAGTTTATCTATGACTAGATTTAGACACATATTTTGAGAGTCTATTATTCGCAAAGCAGTGTGCAAGTTGCTGTTTAATGGAAAGACAAGAAATCCTAGAAGATCTTGCAGGCTAGTTATGAGATCACAAGAACTAACCCCTACGTGGCATTTGCTACGTCCCAGTGTTGTTGTAAATGCTTTCCACGGATGCATCGTTCAATCCTCACGACAACCCTATGAGGTACGTTCTATTATTACCACTCCCATTTTGCAAATCAAGGAAAAAATGTTTAGAGTGATTAAAACTTGTCCACGGTCTTCCAGCAAATAAGCAATTGAGTCAGGATTGAAGCCAGACAGTCTAGTTAAGGAAACTCATGCTCTTAATTTTCTCCTATAGTAGAACCAGACAGGGTACAGTTGACCAGAACATAAAGTGGGGAGAGATAATAGTCATAAGAAATGTACATGAAAGTTACCTGAATGTTCACAGAAAACTGCATCTTGCCATCCTCCTTCAGCTCGGATCAGCCTTCTTCCAGATCTTCAAGAACTTTGAACACAAAAACCGGGCTCTTGTGGCTCAGGACCTTTGCGTTACTGTCTTCTCTGCTTGGGATTATGATTGAGTATATTAGAATTAATTTCATTACTTTAATTTAATTAAAACAATCATATTGATTCTGTTAATCATAACACATTTATTTATTATTTATTAATTAAAATTATTTTGCATGTTTGTTTAGTAATTTATTTGTTCATTTTTGCCATTAGATTCCAGCTCCATGAGGTGGGGCTCACCTCTGTCATGTTCACACTGCATCCCGATGACTGCCACATCGCAGGCCCTCAATTCGTGTTGACTGTTGCACAGTTGCAGGAAAGTTAGAAAGCATTCATGCAAGTGGTCTTTTTGAGACTGGTTTTGAGAGTTGGCTATGATTTTAAACTGCGGAGTTGAGGGGGAAGGAGATTCAGGTTGGAGGAAGCAGCATCAAGTCTCCCTAACATGGTTATTACCAGGCTTAAATGAGAGCATGTATATGAAACACTCTGTAAAGAGTTGTGCATTTTTGCAGCAGTGGGCTGGTAAGGCAGGAAAAATAGAATGATGTCTTCTGTAAATACTATTTAATCCTCATTTACAGGTGAGGAAACTAAGAGGCCAAAGGGTGAAGTCAGTTACCCAAGCTGGCCACAGAGCCAGGATTTGTAAGTAGCACTGGCTACTCAAAGCCCACCAAGTTAATCACGAAAACACACTACCTCCTCAAAGTCAAAAATCCTAAAATGCCAGGCTGAGGAGTTTGTACTTGATTTGATGAACCACAGGGCAAGGGTGAGACTAGGGTGAGGCTAGCAGAGCACTCGCTTTGGGCACAAAATTTGACAGGGTGCCAAAAGACTCGGTAATTAAGATAAATAATATTATAATACAATATTTAAAAAACATAAAATCAGAAACATAAAAATTGAAAAAAATTTTTAAAGTAAAAAAATAAGAAACATAAAATCAGCAAACCTGGCCCCCAGTTGTCTTTTTGTAAATAAAGTTTGATTGAAACGAGGGACAGGATTAGGGTGAGATAGGGTTATGCAAGCACAGGGTTGAATCCTGTTCTTTATTTTAAATTTCGATATTTTGCTTCTCATGGATTTCTTTGGTATTAATTTTGACTTTTTAAAAATATTGCATTAAAATAATATTTATCTTAATTACTGAGGGTTTTGGCATCCCGTTAAAATTTATACCCGAGGTGAGCACTCTGCTTGTCTTACCCTAGTCCCAGCCCAGCCTGACTTTGCTTCTTTCAGTAAGAATCATGTGGCCCTGACACGGGATGATTCACAGTGGGGAGCTGAGAAGAGCAGGCTAGAGCAAAAATATAGACAAGAATGAATCAAAAGCTGTCAAATTACTGTTTTAACGTTTTCTGCAACAGTTCCCCTCTGTGTGCGTATGTCATCAAGCCAATACATACTTAGATCCATCCATTTGGTTAATTTTGCTTTTGATGCTTAGTTTTCTCTTTAAACTTCCTTTATAATTACGTAAAATATTTACATGGTTCCAAAGTCAAATCTATAAAACAAGATATAGTTGGAGAAATCTAGCTTCTAATTCTGTATCTTCCACCCTGGTCTTTACCCGCTGCTATAAGTAATCATGAAGAAAACATTTGATTTATCCCCTCCCCCAACTGCCCCCCCCAAAAAAAAATCAAGACCCAAATGAGGGAATAGGGAGTGAAGATAGAAAACACGGTGAGAATTTTTTCAGCATGAGAGTCTAATTGTCTTGGCAACTGACTACATGGTGAGAAGAACAAGGGCCAGGACCGCAAGACAATGCCTTAATTTAGAGGAGCTGCGGATAACTCTGAAGTTCCAGAACTGTGTCTCTAGTCAGAACTGGAAAGTCCAGAGAAAATCCTGGTTTGGGAGGGATGATGGCAGTGTCAGGTTAGGGGTATGTGACAGCCAACCAGCATTGGAGTTTTTTGTCCTATTGTTAGGCTATTGACATTGTTGTGTAGCTGCTGCAGAGTACAAAACATTTGAAATAATTGGGCTGATGATTGGAACTTGAAAATAGTTTTGCTTTAGATGTTTCATGATATATTTTTGTTATTTTGGTAATAAGGTTTTGGCTTTTTGAAGATAAAATGGCCATAATGTCAGCTTCTCCTCCCTTCTGAGGAAAATAAAGACAGGATTTATTTATTTGCTTAATATCTAGATTTTCCTCTTTTGATCTCACATCAGGCATCTTAAATGCTAAATATCTTTTCTCTCTCTGGGGGGTTTCTGCCTTCATAAACATTCGCCCAGCTACTATATTAGCTAATTTTTCTTTCTTGAAATCCATTCTTACCTGAATTATTTAAATCGATCTTTTCTGAACTCCCTCTAAGTATTTTGCTATTTCATAAAGCAAAGCATTTTAGAATGTGTCCATTTACTAGAAATGTCTTTGGAAGCCCTTTCAGCCCGTTGTGTGATACAATACCCTATTGTGTGTGTGTAACCCAAACTAGTTTCAGGCTATTTTTACCACACACGCTCACACTGGTTTGAGCATTTTAATTAAATCAGACGAACAACCAATCACTAACTTAGTCAGTAACCATTCACTGAAAACAGTCAGACAGATTGTGTCTGTAGATAAAGCCTCAATCTTTTTGTTAACACAGCCATTTTGGTTTTCTCCACTTAATCGCATTAAGGGTGCCCCCCTCCTTCCACCTGACTTACGACTTTCTAGGTTTCCCTGAGCCAATGAATGTTTAGGTTTCCAATTACGTGTCTCCAGATGCATTTGTTCTGCCTTCATTCTTTTTGTTCTTTCCTTTCCATGTATTTAATATATTTTGATGCACTGCATACTTCATTTGTTAAAACTAGTTTTTATACTGGTTTCCAGATTAGGGTCTTAGCATTTTAGTATTAGATACGCGTACCGTCTGTGTGTGTTAGGGCATTATAACATCCTTATCTTGGCTTCCTTTCATCTTTCCCTGATCCCAGGGATGGGCGAAGGCCTTGTGTCTAATAAGTCATTTGCATCAGCATGTCCCAGATGACCAAGAGATGAGGATAGGAGAGATTAGCATGGTAATCTCATTCTGATGGATAAAATTAGCAAAGATATTCCCCACAAATGGAGAGCTGCCATTGGCGAACTGCTGTGCTTAGAATCAATTACTAAATTACTTTGAGCTCTAAGTTGACATTAACAGAAAAAAATTGCCATCGACCGAAGGGAAATAAGATAAAAAATATGCGATCATTAAATCTCTCGCTACTATTCACGAATGTGACTCACAAGAATGGTACACAAAATAGGGCAGAATTTAATTTCTAACAGTGCCCCCTGTCAACATTTCATCCTCAGCTTCTCCGTGGCCTGTGAGCCGGCAGTTGCCTTTCCCACTGTGTCTTTGCAGAGGAAAGAGAAGCAGGAAGGGAAGAAAAGAGGGGAGGAGAAGAGGTCTAGTTCAGCTTCTCCACTTTCCTCCATGGCTCAGCAGGGAGCTGAGGAGACCGAAGGGTGATTTCTGATTCCTCGACCACCCAATCACGCCAAGCAGGGATTGGCAGGATGCCCCTTCGTGTGCAAAGAAGAGCCACAGCAGAGAAGGCCTGTTGACATTCGGAATGCTCTCTGACCCACATCAACAGTAACGACGTGAAGCTAGCTCTCTCCCCAGTTCCTGCTAGCCCAGCCTGCCAGGGAAATAGTGACTTTTAAACACTTCCTCAGACCATCACCCATACTATCAGTTTGTCCAGAAGTTGTTTAACCCCCACAGAATTTCTTAGAAATACAAGGCACCTAACATTAAGACAAGCCTTTCCCCATTCAGAAACTCATCCTTGTCTTCATGGGGAGACGGTGCTGATGGTGAGTATAAACCGGGAAATCAGTTCACGTAAGGGAAGAAGCTTTAAAATCTCTGTTTTGAAGTCAGAGCCTGGGGAATCCCAGTGGCAGAGTAATTGTTCATATTATTAGCACAGTATACATATCAGCTGTCGAGATATTATGAGGACTTGAATACAATCTCTGTTGGGGGAGTCAGGGTCAACATCATTAACTATAGATCTTGTCTCCGTTTCCATATAGATGCCTCAGGGCAACTGTCTGCCAGATACATCTCTATAGATGGGCAGAACCATAGGACATACAAGGGGCCCATCGCACACGTCAGTAATAGACAACAAGCTTTTGTTTATCTGAAGGTTTACTGGAATTAACTGATTAGTGTCAACTTGACACAATAACTTTTGCCTACAATGCCGTAGATCATTTTGATGGGTTTATTGATGGAGTGTGTTGTCTAATGTAAATTATAGAGGGAAGTCGAATTTAGATAAAGTCTGCCACATTTGGCTTAAGAGGAAACTGGAAAAGCTGTTTGTAAAGGCACCCATGACAGGACACCTTCTGCAGTCTTATGGATATGACAATGGTAATTGTGATATTAATAATAATAATTACGAGGGAGAGTTGTAATTGAAATGTATGCAATTCAGGGGTTGGCAAATGCATCTTTAAGAGGACACATTTTGTGCTTTTACAGATATTACCACAAAATTGTGATATTAATAACAGTGATTAGAAGGGAGATTTGTGAGTGAAATGTAAGCAATCCATTCTTAAATTAAACTTGGAACACAAAACCATTAAAGGGAAATGAGAAAATAAGTCTAGGTTGTTAAGGGTGACATGATCTTCATGTAAAAATGGCCTGTGAAAATGGCAGAGAAATTACATGAAAGCAAGTTGGAGTTTATATATTTACATGGAATTTTAAGTACCTGCAAACAAGTTCTGTTCAAAAGCTAAATTCTAATTTGGGAGAAAAATTAAAAATGGATTATTTGTGATAAACAGCATCAACATGTCAATCCAAGCAAGCTGTATGCATGATTAATTTTGAGATCTGGTTAAAGGCAATCGCTTCCAGAATAATTAACTGTGACTATTATTGGTGATTTAAAATCCCCTAAATCAAGTAGTTTCTATATAAACAATCCAGCACTTAAATTTTTTTTCACTTTTGTCCTAAGATTCTGTGCTAAAATTGTTAACAATTGCAGTTTTCTGAACCCACACTCTGGAAAGAGAAACGATGACTTGCTATAGTTACAGGAGAAATGATCATGTTTACCTTGAAAGTAGAAATAGGGTGACTGCCTAGGAATTGAGGGACAACTTAAAGGAATATAAAGATGAAGCAGATAGGCACCATTTAACCCTAAAATCCCTTCCTACTATTGGAACATAAGTTTTCTTCTTCCATAATCACAGGTTTTAGTGAAATACGAGACTCTTTCTTTCTCTCTTCCCCCTTTCTTTCCCTCTTGCTTCCTCCCTCTTTCTTTCTTCCTTTCTTTCTTTCTCTCATCTCATCGTTCTAACCCCCCTGCAAGCACACTATATTACTAATGACAACCACACAGATCGCAGAGTAGTGCTAATTCCCATGAGGGATTATTGGTTACACTTTTCTCCCAGGGCCATACTTTCCTCTTCTGGGTTCCCAAGACTTAAAATTTTAAAAAAAAATGATAATGCCAACAGAATGTCTTGTCCTGAGAAAGGAACACTCTCTCACCTGCAAATGTTAAGATAGCTTCTGTACCTACCCTGCAAAGAATAACACATGCTTTTACATACTCTTGAAAAAAAAAGTCACAAACTGTTCCTGTGCCCCCCGCCCCCCCACACTTCTCTCCATTTAGATTCTCTGACAAGAACAGAAGGTCACCTGAGGGTCGCCTCAGGCAACAGTATCCTTCAAACAAAAAGGACCTACACCTCCTTTCTCCAAGCCATAAACTTAGAAGAACAAAAACTTTGGGGGAGGGAAAGGAAGGTTAGTAAATTAATTCACCCAGGCATAAATGAACAAATTTAACTAAGTTGAAGAAGATTACACCAAAATAGGAGTGTTTTCAAACTAGAAGAAAGTAGCTCCTCGGGCTGTTAAGGCTGGCAATATTAGTACCAGGGAACTGATGTGTGTGGATCCGGATCCACGAGCACAGTCCTTCAGTTCTGTATAATCCTTCCAGCAATACTGTAAGTGAGGGACTGTCATCACCATTTTATAGATAGAAAAACTGAGGTTCTGCCAGGTGAAGTAACGCAGATCCAAGTTACACAGATAAATGGCAGGGCTGCAATTTTAACCCAAAGTTCAAAAAAGCTCTGATCTTAACCATGCCCTTCTACCTCCCTCTCTTATTCCTTCCTGTGCTGTGGGCCACTCCATCGGCCTCCCCCACGCTACAGGGGTGGCCCCAAGACAGCTGGGGGAGAAGCTGAAGGGTCTTCATTGTGTGGGAGACAGGGCTCAAATGGGGGGGTCCAGCAGTCTGCCCCCAGGCAGTGTCTGAAGCAGCATCCCAGACAGCCTCACTAAAAATCACTGACAGTACCAAGGTTTCTGAGGACAGAAAGACCCAGCCCCCAGAGGGGGAGGGCAGGGGAGAGGAAGAGGAGCCTCTTTTACTCCTTGCTCGTCATCCTCCAGATTCCTCAGATGAGAGAGAAAGAGAGAGAGAGAGAGAGATCATAACAGCAGGTCCGAATTTGACAATATTTCCCATCATGCCCCCGAAATCTCTGATGGTCAAACCCTTGTAATATGCCATGTAATCTGGGTAATAAGAAGAGTTCAGCCCAATGAACACTAGGATTGATAGGGGCTTCCCTGGTGGCACAGTGGTTAAGAATCCGCCTGCCAATGCAGGGGGCGTGGGTTCGATCCCTGGGCTGGAAAGTTCCCACATGCCACAGAGTTAACTAAGCCCGTGCACCACAGCTACTGAACCTGTGCTCTAGAGCCCGTGAGCCACAACTATTGAGCCCACGTGTGGCAAGTACTGAAGTCCGTACACCTAGAACTCATGCTCTGCAACAAGAGAAGCCACAGCAATGAGAAGCCCGCACACTGCAACAAAGAGTAGCCCCGCCCCCCTGCAACTAGAGAAAGACCGTGCGCAGCAACGAAGACTCAACGCAGCCAATGAATAAATAAATTTATTTTTAAAAAATAGGGCTGATAAGCGAAAAACAGATACAGGAAAATGCAAAAGTCTAGAACCTCCCTTTCACCCTTCTGTAGCCCTCTTGTTCACTGTTCCTATCATTTCCCGAGAGCTAGATGTTGAGTCTGCCAAGCCGCAGGTCTCCCAGCATCCGGTCCCTTTATGCCAGCAGGCTTTTACTTTGCCCCCATCTCACTCCCGGGCTCCACAACAGGATGCTCCTCCTGATTCTGAATTTCCTATGTTAGTCATCTCTGCTCTGACATTCTACTCAGAAGATTATTTTGACATTTCAAATGATGCTGCTGGAGGTAGTAGAATAATTTGGGTAAATCATCCTCAGATAAAGCTAAACATAGAGAACAATACGCAAAAGTACACATAAACTCTAATGACAGCAATCAAGGTGGTTGAAGCATGGAATTCAGAGTCAAACAGACCTTGACTAGAATCTCCCACTTACAAGTTGTGTGACTTTGAGAAAGTCATTTCACCTTCCTAAGTCTCTAATTCTTTCAGCTATAAAATAAAAGTAGTGATGGCCAACACAGTTATGAGCATTGAATGAGATAATACCTGTTTGAAGCTTAGCAGAGGACCATGCCTATTATAAGTACTTAATAAGTGGTACCTATTGTAATTAGAATGAATGTTGAATTGGGATGGGGGAGGAAATCCTCTAAAATGTTTACAAAAATTCTCCAAATAATTGAAAGTATAATTTTAAAAATCTCAGGAGGAAAGACTTCTGGGTGGGACCAGGCTAAGGGACCAACTGACCCTTGGAAGCTTAGAGAGGAAAAGCCAGGGCAGGGTCCATTCACTTGAGATCAGCAAACTCAGCCTTCAGGATACATTCATGCAAGCACTTCTTGGGCTGTGGATCAACAGATGGGCAAAACAGGAGCCTGTGATTCTTGGCTTATTTAGGGTTTACTTATACTCACTGCTGGCTTTAAATTCAATATTTTTAAGGGTCCAATTAAGCGAAAGAAACATGAAAAGAAATCTACCTGACAATTATGATCCCCAGGGGGGACAGAAATATATTTATACACCTGATTATATGTCATTCATCCAACAACTTATTACCAAGAACTCTCTTGTACCAGCGAGGGTCTTGGAAGTGGACCAGACAGACTCACCCGCCTTATGCCGCTCACCCACCTGGTGTGCTATGCAGAAAACCTTGCAAGGGGCAACATGTGAGCAGCGAAAAGAAACATGGTTTGTTTCCCTGGGTTATTCTATGTTTTCCTATGTTTCCACTATAAAAATGTATTATTTTCGTTCTCAGGGAAAAAAATGTTATTAAAAAATTTACCTGCCAAATATAAAAAAATAAAACAACCTACTGAATACAACAAAAAAGAAACAGACTCACAGATACAGAGAACGAACTAGTGGTTACTAGTGGGGAGAAGGAAAGGGGGAGGGGCAAGGGATTAACGGATGCAAGCTACTGTGTATAAAATAAATAAGCTACAAGGATATATGGTAAACCACAGGGAATAGAGCCAATATTTTATAATAACTATAAATGGAGTATAATCTGCACAAATGTTGAATCTCTATGTTGCACATCTGAAACTAATATAATATTGTAAATCAATGATATATATATGTATGTATCTATATAAATCCTATCCCCAAAAAACTACCTGCTACCAAATAACCAGTTCAAGCAAATTTCTAATTTTCAGTTGCTGGGTGGGTATCAGGTAATCTGACTTCAGAGTCTCCTGCAGTTCTTTGATTGTGAGGTCAGCTCCACGTGATTCCAACTATGAATCTCCTTAAGCCCTGGGAGCATACACTTGGCAGGAAGGTAGGAGCAGTGAGTCTTGATCTTCCTGTCTTCCCCTCTACATAAGATGCACGAAGAAGCCCAGAGAATGTAATTTTGGTTACTTTCAAACATGGTCATTTTTAAGAATTGACTTCATTTTAGAAATTTATTTCTATAAAATACCTAGGAATAAACCTAACCAAGGTGGTAAAAGACCTGTACTCAGAAAACTATAAGACACTAATGAAAGAAATCAAAGACGACACGAACAGATGGAGAAATATACCATGTTCTTGCACTGGAAGAATCAACGTTGGGAAAATGACTATACTACCCAAAGCAATTTACAGATTCAATGCAACCCCTATCAAATTATCAATGATTGTTCACAGAACCAGAACAAGAAATTTTATGATTTGTATGGAAACGTAAATGACCCCAATAGCCAAAGCAATCTTGAGAAGGAAAGACGGAGTTGGTGGAATCAGGCTTTCAGACTTCAAACTATACTACAAGGCTACAGTAATCAAGATAGTATGGTACTGGCACAAAAACAGAAATATAGATCAATGGAACAGGATAGAAAGCCCAGAGATAAACTATGGTCACCTAATCTATGATAAAGGAGGCAAGGACATACAATGAAGAAAAGGCAGCCTCTTCAATAAGTGGTGCTGGGAAAATTGGTCAGCTACATGTAAAAGAATGAAATTAGAACACTCTTTAACACCATACACAAAAATAAACTCAAAATGGATAAAAGACCTAAATGTAAGGCCAGACACTATAAAACTCCTAGAGGAAAACATAGGAAAACACTCTTGTACATATATCACAGCAAGATCTTTTTTGATCCACCCCCTAGAGTAATGGAAATAAAAACAAAAATAAGTGGGACCTAATGAAACTTCAAAGCTTCTGCACAGCAAAGGAAACTATAAGCAAGATGAAAAGACAGCCCTCAGAATGGGAGAAAATATTTGCAAATGAATCAACAGACAAAGGATTAATCTCCAAAATATATAAACAGTTCATCCAGCTCAATATCAAAAAAACAACCCAATCAAAAATGGGCAGAAGACCTAAATAGACATTTCTCCAAAGAAGACCTATGCATGGCCAAGAGGCACATTACAAGCTGCTCAACATCACTAATTGTTAGAGAAATGCAAATCAAAACTACAGTGAGGCATCACCTCACACTGGTTAGAATGGGCATCACAAGAAAACCGACAAACAGTAAATGCTGGAGAGGGTGTGGAGAAAAGGGAATGCTCTTGCACTGTTGGTGGGAATGTAAATTAATACAGCCACTATGGAAAACAGTATGGAGGTTCCTTGCAAAACTAAAAATAGAACTACCATATGACCCAGCAATTCCACTAGTGGGCATATACCCAGAGAACACCATCATTCAAAAAGACACATGCACTCCAATGTTCATTGCAGCACTGTTTACAATAGCCAGGACATGGAAGCAATCTAAATGTCCATCAACAGATGAATGGATAAAGAAGATGTGGTACATACATACAATGGACTATTACTCAGCTGTATGAAGCAATGAAACTGGGACATTTGTAGAGACATGGATGGACCTAGAGACTGTCATACAGAGTGAAGTGAGTCAGAAAGAGAAAAACAAATATCGTATATTAACACATATATGCGGACTATAGAAAAATGGTACAAATCAACCGCTTTGCAAGGCAGAAACAGAGACACAGATGTAGAGAACAAACATATGGACACCAAGTGGGGGAAGTGGGGAGGCTTGGGGGGGAAAGAATTGGGAGATTGGGATACCAAATTGTACACTCTAAATATATGCAGTTTATTGTATGTTAACTGTATCTCAATAACAGTTAAAAAATGTATATATATATACTTATATAAAAAGAAAGAAATTTATTTCTAGAGCTTAAAGTTATTGCTAGCATTTCTGAATCAGCTATATTGTGCTAAGCATTCTGTGTGCATTGTCGCCTTTAATCTTCACAATAACCCGAAGGAATATGCAGCATTATTATAATTATCAATCATTACCACTAAATAATTTGTCCATGATTATAGAATGAGAAATGCCAGAGCCAGATTCAAATGCCCAAACTCAGAGTCTAAAACCTAGTCTAACACCATTTCACTGCATCCTGAAAAACTGCTTCCTAAGTGAAATGGGGTTTGGGAATCAATATTTGAGATGGAATCAACCTCTAAATGCTAGACACCCAACAATAGGTTTCTTGCTACTTGAACCTCAAACCAGGAATGAGTGTGCGGACCCCAAGGCAAACCCAGGCCCTTTGCATTTGTAAGATTTCATTGATAGTTGCTGCCAGGCGTCATGTGGGGTTACACAACTTAATGAGAATTGGTAAATAACAGGGAAAGTACAGCTTCTTGAGATGTGTGTTCACATACGGAAGAGGTTCTCACATTCGTACCGAAATGCAGGATAAATTATAGTTGCCTTTTTTGAGCACTTAATCTATATTGTGTCCTCTTATAAGTGCTGTAGGTGTGCTACCTTGTTGATGAGGAGACAGACACAGATGAGCTAGGTAGTTTGCTCAAGTTCACAAAGAACTTGAGTTCTGACCTAGACTGTCTGGTTCCAAAGCCCATGCTCTTAACCAATACAGCTGTATTGTCTCTCCTGGCCAGCATAGCTCCAGAGGGCAGAGGGGTAGAAAAGAGAAGGATTTCAATCCCATACAAGAAAAAACTTCTGGAAGCTTGGAAGTGTCCAACAGCATGGTGAGTCCCCTTAAAATAATGAGAACTCTGCCAGGAAGGGTAATCACAGCCAGGTTTACATGTTCTGGGGTGCTGGGCTGGGAATCCCTGCATTGTGTGAGAGGTTAGACTAGTCACTCTCAGAAGAGAATTCGGTGAGATTGGGAGCTTTCAGATCTTGTGCTTTCCTACAATAGGATCCAGCCTCCACCTTTACTTTACTAGTGTGGGGCCACTGTGGATTCCAGATAAACCAACATTTATCATGAGACATCAATCTCATTCTTACCCACCTCCATCAAAATCCAAGACCCTACAACTTGAAGACCAAACCAAGTATCTCTGTTCTCACTCTTTTTCCACTAGATGCCCTGCCTCTAAGAGCCCTTTCAACTCTGAGGTTCTACCATACCTTCTGTAGGATATTGATTGGTGAAATAGACCTGGTGTGCAAGAAAGGGCCTCTTATCACATTGCATTAGAAGCCAGTGGATCTCAGGAATCACATAAAAGTCTTCTCCCAAAACCATATCCAAAATTAATATTATCTACCACTTCCACTGTCACCACCTTGGGCCAAACCATCATCTTCTTTCACCTGGAGAATTGCAATAACCTCATTATTATCTTCTGGTACTCTTGTCCCAATATCAAATCTTCACATTTCAGAGTGATTCTTAAAAAATGTAAATCAGGTCATATCCCTCTCAGTTCAGAACTCTCCACCTACTTTCTGTTTCCCTTAAAATGAAAGACAAAGGCCCTGCAATGGTCTCCCAAGCCCTCTGTGATCTGCCCTCCTCCCAGCCTCACCTCCCACCACCTGCCCATCACTCGCTCTGCTCCAGCCGCTGGCCCTGTGACTGCCACACCAAGAAGCTCCTGCTTCGAGCCTCACCTTTGCTGCTCTTCTGCCTGATGGCTGTGTGACTCACTGCCTCACTTCCTCAGGTCGCTGCTAAAATGTCACCTTATCAAGCCCCAGCTTTAATCCAAATAAGACAAATTAGAAAAAAGGTCCCCTCTTTCTCAACTTGATACCATCTGCCAGAATAGTTTCATAACCACATGGGTGTATAGCAGCCATGAGGAGAAAGGCACCCCCTGGAGTTGTGTGAAATCCAACCGTCTACAGTAGCCCTGGATGTGGGGTGCCCTGTCCACTCCTTGCACAAGAGCAACACCCAACACCCCCTGCTGTACTCCTATGCTCCTGACCTTACGCATTCTCCTCTCTAGGACTCATACCATCTAATGTAGTACTTATCTAGTTGTTTCTGTGTTTGTTGACTGGCTTGCCACCCCGCCACTAGAAGGAAAGAAGCCAGGACTTTGTTTTGGTCAATGTTGTACCCCGGTAACTACAGCAGCGACTGCCACAGAGGAGGCACTCCAAAAATATGTGTTCCCTGACCGAAAGACTGAATAACCTGATAACCTCAGGAACAGAGAGAGCAGAGTCAGATGTAATGAGGCAGTTGTAGAGAACAGAAAAAAGTGGAGGAATTATGACTTTTTTTTTCATAAACTTATTTATTTATTTATTGGCTGTGTTGGGTCTTCGTTGCTGAGTGTGGCTTTCTCTAGTTGCAGTGAGAGGGTGCTACTCTTCACTGTGATGCACAGGCCTCTCATTGCGGCAGGTTCTCTTGTTGCAGAACACAGGCTCTAGGCATACAGATTTCAGTAGTTGTGGCATGTGGGCTCAATAGTTGTGGCTCGCAGGCTCTAGAGCACAGGCTCAGTAGTTGTGGCACACAGGCTTAGTTGCTCCACGGCATGTGGGACCTTCCGGGCCCAGGGATCGAACTCATGTCCCCTGCATTGGCAGGCAGAGTCTTAACCACTGCGCCACTAGGGAAGCCCAGAATTATGACTTTAAATAGAGAGCTAAGATCCCACAAGCTGCACAGCACGGCCAAATATATATATATTGGATTGGCCAAAAAGTTCATTCAGGTTTTTTCCATAAGGTGTTACAGAATATATATGTATGTATGAGAGAGAGAGAGGAAGATAGTTATAAGGTTAAATGACCAAGCTCTATATAAATGGAACGATTGCGTAAATCTGTGCAAATGACTAAGCAAATTAAAGAAAAGGAGGCGAGGAGGGACACTGTAAACAGACCATGCCTGTGCGCTGTGGTTCGCCACCGGCAAGAGAGTCCAAGGTGTGCAGACTTGAGGAGCTGGGATGATGTGCTAGAGGTGTGTGTGTGGTTCCCACTGGAGGCTGTGAACATGAGGGATGCAGAGGCAGAAGAATACGACCAACCCTCTTTCATTGTCCCTCTTCCATCCTTCCCTCCACTAGCCCCCACACACCCACATCAAGACAAAAGAGAGGGAAGCAAACCTAAGATGTAATGGGGAAATTTTCATCCTTTGGGGGAAGCAGGAGCAGCACCAGTATTCTCTAAAGAGCTGGCGCGGTGTGTGCTGGGCTGAGAAACCACCTGTGCTGGCAATGAGACAAGAAACAGCTCCACTCACAGGCTGGCACAGTCTGAAAGGGCATCTGAGGACATCAGATCAAAAGGAACATTTATGAGCAGCTCGCTGTTCAAAGCAAAAACACAGGAGGCAATTGAACAGAGGCAGACTCCTAGGTAAGGGAAAAGTATGAAATCTTTTCCAATTCCGTATTTCTCCTTTGTGGAAATGCAAAGAAATATGGCGCATAATTTGGGCCACTTCTGTTTTGATGACCTGTTAGAAAAAACGTGTTTTCTGTTTGAGTCCTAAGCCCCTGAAAGAGCAGTAAGTAAAAGCCATACTGAATAGAGCACATTTTTCATGAAACATAAACACACATGGGAGGATTTTTTTGGTGCTTGATGACAATTTAATCATCTACATTTGAAGCTCGTCTTCAGGGGAAGGGATGTTAACTCTCCCAGGGTCACAACTGATGCAATTTGGAGTACAACATCTTATGCATTTCTGAGGCACATATATTTTGTTCTTAAATAATTAAAACATTTCATCCCAGAATTCCTTTTCTGCCCCGAAATGTGTCATTCATTAACCAGGGCTGCGTGAGCAACAGCAATTCATTGAATTGCATCAACAATTGTTATTGTCAAACAATATCAGAACTGTATGTGATGCAGTATAATCCATTCTCTGTCAGGCATTTGACTTAATGATATTTCCTCTTCTACTTACTTATGCCTTTCATTATCTGTTTTGGTGTCTTCAGAAACACAATACAAGAGAACTAACAGGAAGAGATTGGTACGTTTTTCAGAGCATATTTCATTTTTCATCTTTCACGGGTCTTTTTGTAGGGTTTTTGCAACCGATTGAAACCGAATGAACCATTTCCTTGCCTCACACCAAAAGTACCGCTTACACTTGGAGCGATCTTTGGAAGGGAAATGCCTGACGGCTAAAGTTCAGGAAAGGGGGTGATGGAAGAAAAGGCAAGTGCCAGTACTTCGAAGAAGAGTGGCCCCCCTCCAGCCACAGACACTGTAATTGCCACCACTCCCTCCTTATTTCCTTTTACTTCCTCCCATCTGCCTTCCTTTCCTAGGTACGCTGATGTTTTGGTTCAATTCTAATCGCATTTGCATTGCACGCTAAAGCACACAGGATTCTTTCTCAACAGACATTTTTTTTTTAAATTTTATTTATTTATTTATTTATTTTATTGGCTGTGTTCGGTCTTCGTTGCTGCACACGGGCTTTCTCTAGTTGCGTCGAGCGGGGGCTACTCTTCATTGTGGTGCGCAGGCTTCTCATTGCGGTGGCCTCACATTGCACAGTATGGGCTCTAGACACGTGGGCTTCAGTAGTTGCGGCACATGGGCTCAATAGTTGTGGCTCACGGGCTCTAGAGCGCAGGCTCAATAGTTGTGGCGCCAGGCTTAGCTGCTCCACGGCATGTGGTATCTTCCCGGGGTAGGGATTGAACCCATATCCCCTGCATTGGCAGGCAGATTCTTACCCACTGCGCCACCTAGGAAGTCCCCAGACGTTCTTTTTGAGGGTATAAAGTGCAATTTTCTTTCTCTACTCCCTTTAAAATATTTTTTCCTCTCTCCCTTTAGAAATGTCCTAAAGGTAAAGAAAACTTAGGTAAAGTCACCTGGGGCCTTGCTACTTAAAATGTGGCCTTGGACCACCAGCAGCACCCAGAGCTTGTTAGAAATGCAGCATCTCGGGCTCCACCCCAGACCTACCAAACCAGAACCTGCATGTTTAACAAGATCCCCAAGGGGATTTGTTGACACATTCAAGTTTAAAAAGCACTGACTTAGAAAAAGACAAATACTAGATGATATCACTTATATGTGGAATCTAAAAAAATACAACAAACTAGTGAATATAACAAAAAAAGAAGCAGACTCACAGATAAAGAGAGAACAAACTAGTAATTACCAATTCGGGAAGCAGTATAAGGGTGGGGGAGTGGAAGGTACAAATTATTGTGTGTACGATATGCAAGAGGATGTATTGTACAACAAGGGGAATATAGCTAATATTTTGCCATAACTGTAAATGGCAAGTAACCTTTTAAAATTGTATAAAAAATTTAAAAAATTCAAATAAATTAAAAGCATTGACTTAGGTCAAATTGACTGGAATAAATAAAAGCCAAGTATAAAAGTTTAGGTATGGATAGATGATAATACACAAAATGACTCTGATCTCCTTAGAATGCAATAAAAGAGAAGGTTACACCAAAAAAAAAAGAAAAGAGAGAGAGAGAGGTCTACACCATTGAAATATTTATTCCTATCTTCTCTCTTCACACAAGTGCCTAAAAGTATACAAATGGAAATATAAAAAGTTCCAAGAAAACATTCATAAAAATCTGTCTTGTATTTTTTTTCCTTATCAGAAATTAAGGACACAGAAGAAAGATTAAAACACTAGATAATAAATGTCCGCGTGTGGTGACTCAGTGTGGCATGCCTGGACACTGAACTCTCCCCACTGCGGGATGTCAGAAAGAGTCCCCTTACTCTTGGATAATTATAAAATAAACAGATCTCCAGGAGAGAAGCCCCTTCCCACTTTCAAAAGACTCCCTTTCAATCAGTACCCCACTAAGATTTTATTTATATATTTATGTATTTATTTATTTATTTATTTATTTTATTGGCTGTGTTGGGTCTTTTTTGCTGTGCGAGGGCCTTCTTTTAGTTGCGGTGAGTGGGGGCTACTCTTCATTGTGGTGCGCAGGCTTCTCATTGCCATGGCTTCTCTTGCTGTGGAGCACAGGCTCTAGATGCATGGGTTTCAGTAGTTGCAGCACATGGGCTCAGTAGTTGTGGCTCACAGGCTCTAAAGCACAGGCTCCATCGTTGTGGCACATGGGCTTAGCTGCTCTGTGGCACGTGGGATCTTCCTGGAGCAGGGATCGAACCCGTGTCCCCTACACTGGCAGGCGGATTCTTAACCACTGTGCCACCTAGGAAGCCCCCCTCCCCCGCCCTGCTAAGATTTTAAACACAGAAACTCAAAATTTATTACATTGTCACACGTTCAAACTCAGCAGGACATCTTGACTTGTTGGAAGGCAAAGGACTTGGTATAGTGACAAATCATCCCGGTTTGTCCAGGAATGAGGGATTTTCCCAGGATGTGGGGTTTTCAGTTTTAAAACAAGGACAGACTCAGGATAACTGAGATGGTTGGTCGTCCTATTCTAACATCATTTATGAAACCCAATTGGCCTAATGAAATTGGCACATGAAAACTAACTTGTTAGAAGCAAACGACTTTCATAGAAATAATTTACTGTAACTGCAAGCTAATTCTCTGAGCCCTCACACTTGAAAGCCACAGAATCGAACAGATCATCCGAGCAGATTTCCTTAAATTGGCTGAAAGTGCACAGCTCTTGTTTCAGCATCAATAGATGTGTTCAGTTTCAACCAAGCAGTTCACTAACTGCATTGATTTTTAAGGCTAGGCTAAAGGTATTGAGAAAACATCCAGCAGACACAGAAGCTGGGGTGTCGGGAGGCTGATGGGCAGAGGAGAAATTTTGCTCTTGTAGCACCTTCCTGGGAGTACCTCTGGCTGGGTGTAGATATCCCAGGGGCCATTAGTAGTTTTAACCTTTGGCCACTTGATGATTGAACTGTTCTAGTCCATCCCCCTGCCTGGGGCTCAGAAGACTCCACGGGTACAAGTTCTTGCTCAAGGTCCAACAGCTGTCACAGCAGATGGCTGGGGATTTGTTTACCGTGGTCCTAAGTATCACCCTTTAGCTCTAAGGCATTGGGAACAATTTGACAAATTTGATTAACTGAGAACAATATGATGCTGGCCTGGGAAGCTCACTCTACACTTTCACAGAGTTCCTTATGTTCTTTTCATGGTCTGAGGATACAGGATGATATTAGCTATCTCCTCAGTCCAATGAGACTTTCAGAGAAAACAAAGAGAGTCATCCTTGGCTACCCCTTTTGTCTTACAGCTGAAGGTTTCTGTGCGTGGGGTTTGTGATTCAGACATGCAGCCAGCTGTGCTATCAGGGAGAGCCTGGGCGCATCCCTAGTGCTGCTTCCAATGGATGGAAACGTGGCTTCTTGTTCTAAACCACCCCATTGCTTACTGGCCACCCCATGGCTTACTCGGCACTTACAAACCGTATCTACTTTGTGAAACTAACAAGAAACAGTTGATCCACTGGAAAACCTTATCCTCCCTCTATCCTCTCAACTTGCCTCTGCCTCCTCTCAACTTCCCAGAGTTTCCTTGATGAACTCCCAATGGATGTTTTGCAAAGCGTTTTTGTGCTTTGAGATGGCGTGTGTGTCCTTGGGTCTGCGAGAGGCCCTGCTGCTGCTGGCTGGGGAGACAATAGTCAGCCCTGGGAAGTCAGTCTGTGGGAATTCCTGAGGGAGCTGCAAGTTGCTATGAATAGCCTGGCATTTGGAAGAGAAGATTCGCAGAGGAGTCTCCTGCTGTGCCCTCTAGCTCTCAACTTGATGAAGGAGGCAAGCCCAGAGCCAGAGAGGTTGGGAAGGGCCTGGGGAGGAGCCCCATTAGGGGACAAGCTCTCTTGTGTCCAGATTCCACTTGGGTGACCCTGGGGAGAGAGACTCTTTTCCAGGGCCACAATGCTCCATTTATAAGCTGCAATTAGTCGCAAACAAAATTTGTGCATCCACCACTAACTGTCAGCTCAAGAGGTTGAAAGTTCAGTCCTGGGGAGGTCAGGACGTCTTCTAAGGGGCTGATGACTTTGCTCACAACCTCCCCTCCCCCACATGCTGCCTGGGGACCCTTCCCTGGGGAGAGAACCACATTCCAGATCCGGCTGCCTGCAAAGCTGAACCAGCAGCAGCAGCGTCAGAGGGCCTCTGGCTCTGGAAGTATTAGTACAGCAGACAGATGGGCCCGTTAGACTGACCTTTCTGCGGCAGAATGTTGACTTGGTTTATAACAAATATAGCCATTTGAGAAGAGCAAGGCAAGGAATGCTGTAGTGATTATCAGGATTTAGCTGATGTTTGAAAGTTCAGCCAGTTTTGCTTGCATATTCCATGTGGAATAAAAAAAGCCAGAAGGGCCCAGAAAAAAATGAGCTGTTCTTTGCCAAATCAAAATGTGTAAATAGTTCTTCTGAGAGCATAACAAAGGGCCTATTTTGCCTTTAAACACCAGAGCCAAAAACAGGAAAAGGCTACAATTAACTACCCGCAGCACAATGTGAAGTTAATCAATAATGGGATGATTATTACAAAGCTGTCATGCATTAACCATACCTAGTGCGTGAGTGCTTCTTTCAGAGTATGAATAGCCTTTCCAATTCCAGATACACTTTTTTTTTCCTTTGTGATGACATATTTTCATTTTCCATTGTGTCCTTCATTCTCATCTGAAGTCCTCTGACCCTCAACGCACAAATTCCTCCTTCCCCCACGTGTGGGGTGTGAGGTTGGAATCCCAGGGTGGCACTGCACTTCAGAGAAATGGAAAACTCTTCCATTTGGAGCCTGGGCTGGGAAGGATTGCATCCTTTATTTCCTTAATGAGCTCAGAGCAGCTGCTCACTAGATGATGTTGACTTCCTCAGATGAAAGCAAATTTTTTTTTAAAGAACTTTTTATTCTTTTTTGGCTGCGTTGGGTCTTCGTTGCTGCACACAGGCTTTCTCTAGTTGCGGAGAGCAGGGGCTACTCTTCATTGCGGTGCACGGGCTTCTCATTGCAGTGGCTTCTTTTGTTGCGGAGCATGGGCTCTAGGCACGTGGGCTTCAGTAGTTGTGGCATGCGGGCTCAGTAGTTGTGGTGCATGGGCTTAGTTGCTCGGCAGCACATAGGATCTTTCTGGACCAGGGATCGAACCCATGTCCTCTGCATTGGCAGGCAGATTCTCAACCACTGCACCACCAAGAAAGTCCTAAAAGTAAAATTAATGGTCCCATTTACATTGAGTAAATCACTTCAGGTCTTCCCAACTTTCCATTTAAGTCACCCAAACACCAACATCAGGTCTAACCTGGGGAAATGCTGATGATTTTATAACTTTTGGGGCAGGATCAAAGCAGATCTACCCAACAGGCCTATCTAACTAGCCCATCAGCAGGAGATAGAATATGGCTCTGGGTGGGAGAGAAGCTAGCTTCACCCCTGGCACCCTCTCAGGAACCACACAGCATAGAGGCAGACCTCTCTTCCAGGCTCCAATTGAACCAAACCCAGATTTCCAAATGTAATGCCATCAGTGATAGTGGACATAGTGTAACTAAATCAGACACTCAGAGAGCTCCCCTGCCCCAAACAAACTCTGCTTCCTTCCCTCCCCTCTCCTTTTGAAATCACCAAAACCATGTGCTAATGTGCACTGCTCCCACTTAGAGGGAGTTGCAGTGGCTCTCTCTTCCAAGGATGGTGCTCTAGGAAACTCTCTTTCCCTTCACTCTTCCTATCACCTCCCTCCCCTCCCATACTCCCTACAACACACACCTGGATTCAGCCATTGAGGGCACAAGAGGAACTGTTCCTCAGTGGGCAGAGATCTTGAAGCCAGACTATGACACCCAATGATAAAGTAATGAGAAACCTCCCATCACCTGGTGGTTAATTTTTTTCTAATTAAGTTAATTGGATTTTTTTATCATAAAAGGAATGCATGTTCATTATTAAACATTTGTAAAATGCAGAAAAGTAGAAAGTTGAAGGAAAACTAGAAAGCCTACAGGTGGGTAATTACAGTCTCAGAATTATTAGTTCTTTTGACTGGGCACCAGTTAATCCATAAATTAGATTTTTAGAGTCAACCGATGTTGCACTTTCTAGTGTAACTACTAGTATCTCCCCTATGTCAACGCCATGGTGATTTATCACAGTTCCCTGGAGAAGGCAAAATCCTCCCTATCTGCATTTCAGCCCCACTAAAAATTCCAAGGCAAACCAGCCCTCCTCAGAGGCACCTGAGACACACTCCCTGGAAGACTTCTGCTTGGGCCGCCCAGGGCTTCTCCCTCTCGACCTCCCTCCCCTGGTCAGCTCCCTGGTCACCAGCTTTCACAGCGTACAGAACTCTTATTCTTTCCCCACCATAAAACCGCTTCAGATTTCTCCAAAAATCTGTTTTTATAAAAAGTCCAATGGCTAACAGCGTTTCTGGCAATTAATCTCTTTATTTACCTCTTGCAACGTGTGAACATGTCTACCAAAGGATGAAAGCAGAATCATGAAGCACACATCAGGCAAAAATTTTGGCTCAGGTACAAAAATCAAATATCCGTCGACTGCAGCTATTTGCAGCTCAGCAAGGACGCACCAAATGATCAGGAAAGTTTCTACCAGTCAAAGCTGCATCACAAAACCAAGGTTCCAGCGGCCTTGTGCCTTCTCACTTCATCCCTCTTGCTAGAACCCTATTCGAGAAAACTAGAGTTCGCAGCTCTCCTAGCTACAAGCAGCAAATTGCAAGGGGAACATGGATTTTGGTGGGAGAATAAAAACAACCCAACTGGGATGAAGGAAATGGAAGAACTGTCAAAGGTAGATGTGAGAATCCAAAACGCATAGCAATCTGAGGCCGTGTTGTATAGGCAAATTGTTCTCTGCATTTCATTGGCCCTTGACTTACTACTACATTACCGCATAATGCAGTTATAATGATAATGAGGTAGAAGTGTGTTCTGCACTGTGAGTCTAGAAAAAAAAAAAGGGAATTTGTGGCCCATTTTAAAAAAATATTTTTAAAAACTTTCAGTAGACTATCTCCTTTATATGGTAAACAATTATCAGAGCAAGTTTATTGTCTGTGGAGGGTTCTGGACTGCAGCAATAGTTACTGTGGCTGACCAAGGAGCCCCCTGAGGCCACTAAATTCCTCTAGGCTGTGTGAGGGCAAGCCTTTCTCTGTTTTGTTCATTGCTTTTCAGTGATGCCTGTAACAGTGGTGGTACATAATTGATGCCAAAAGTGGTATTGCTTAATAAGTAACCAAAGGCTGATGGGAAGTCTATGAGCAGAGACGAGGATGGGTATAAAGAGAAACATCAGGGCATACTCTGAGGATAGTTTAGGGCCTGAGACACATAGGATATTATGGAGATCATCTTAGTATTGAAGACGTCTCAACAGATAGAAAAAAATTTAGTTCTTTTTTGTAGCCAATAGAATAGTATTAAAATATTTTGAAGCATCTTGAAAAACACAGTAAAATCTATGTATTATAAACTAATTACTGTAACAAATAGACTAGCCAATATGCACTTATATTACATATAATTATACATATATATATAATGACTCAAACACAACGAAGTTCATTTATTACAGTAATGGGTGAGTGAACAGGTGAGCCCTTCCCTACCAGTCACCCAGGGACACATACTGATGGAAGTGCTGCCATCTGCAAGAAATGGGGCTTCTAATCACTCCGGGAGCCTGTCTCCATCCAGCCTACTGAAAGGGGAAAAGGATATACAGTACTTTTACTCTTGTTGGTGAGAGCACAGTCCCAAGGCAACAGCTAACTGCAAGGGAGGCTGGGAAACTCAGCTCTGCTGTGCGTCTAGGAAGATGAGAAAAAGGACTTTGGAGAACACCTGGCAGTCTCTGCCATGACTTGATTAGCCGAACTTAACAATTACCCTCCTTCAGCTGTCTGCCAAATGCTCTATCCCTTCATTCCATAAGGAATACATAATCATTCCACAATATATACAACTGTTAAATCCTTATGTTGTACACCTGAAACTAATATCATGTCATATGTCAATTATAACCTCAATTTAAAAATAATAATAAACTTTAAAAGAAGAGTACATTCTATATGTTTCCATTTATATGAAGTTTAAAAACGTGCAGAACTAATTCAGAAGTTAGAATGTTTATTATTCTTAGGGAAGAGAGGGCAGTGACTTGGGATGGATACATGAGGGGGCTCCTGGACAGTCATTAACGTTCTATTTCTTGTATGTTCTGTTTAGCAGGTGCGCTGCCTTCGGATGATTCGTTAAGCTCTCCATATACTTGAGATTTCATACTTTTAGGTATGTATGCTGTGCTTCAGCACACAAATCCAATCAGTTGGATCCAGGGCTTTGTTTTCTGATTCGTTTCATGGCCAGATGTCATCATGTTTGGATCAAGACCCTGGAATTACAGGCTCTAGATTCACATCCAAGATCTAACCACTTCCTATTCGAGAAATCTTGGCCAAGTTACTAATTCTCTAAGCTTTAGCTTCTTCCTCTGTAAAGTAGGCTAATTGTGATACCTCACTCAATGTCATTGAGAGAATTAAATCATCTCAATAAACATTAGCTCTTGGGGTGGTTCTTGTCGCTCTTCTTTTGTGATCATAGAGAAGATGAAAATGTCCTAAGGGAGAGGGAGAAGAAGGATGAAGTTTAAGTTCAAATAGACTTTGAAGGTGAAGAATGGGTGGTAAATTGATGTTGAGGTGAAGGTAAAAGAGACCAAAGGCTTGGCTTTTCTTCTTCCATTCTCTGTCTCCGGTTTCCTGTCCATCTCTACACATGGAATTTCGACTAACTAGGTGATCTTTAGCTGGTTAGTCTTTCCAGTGATAAAAGCATAGAAATGGGAGGGCAATGCAAATATCAACTAAAAGCCAAACACAGATTTCCACGCTTGATCTACCCTCAAATACAAAGGACCAGAAACTTGGTGGTTAAGGCAGGTAAATTCTCAGTGGTGGAATTATGGGTTATATTTTTTTAAAAGAAAGAAAAGAAAAAAAAATCACAAGCAAACACAAGTTCATACAAGAAATTTATGCATAATGGGTATGACTTGAATTGATTACAGATATAGTCTAACCTCCTGTACTTTTTAAATGAAACTATACAATCATAGTGTTTCAGAGCTGGAAATGAAAATAGAAATCAGGTAACTTCATCCCTTCATTTTGTGGATGAGAAAACAAATACCAAACTCCTCTGTGATTTTCCCAAGATAACAAAACTAGTTAGCTTGTGACAGAGCTGGGGCTAGGACCCAAACTTGATAATAATGGAAAGGAAAACAGTGATCCTGAGTTTCTGACAGACGTTTAATCATTGAGGAGACTATGTCCATTATAATCTACTTGCAAGACTAATATATTTTTAGGACCATTTTCATCAGCAAAGGTTGAAATCAAAATGACTGCCTTCCTGAGTTGATTAAAGATGACGGGTTGAAGACGGTCATAAATTCTTTCCTGCTCCTCCATTGGGAGGCAGAGCCTATTATCTTCTCCCTTTGATTCTGGTGTGGCCCTGGGACTGAGTACAAGTGACGCAGTACAGCTTCCAAAGCTGGGTCTCAAGCAACCTGCAGCTTCTGAGTTTTTAGGCTCAGAATACTCCCGCTTGGAACCCAGCCATTAAGCCATGAAAAACCTGAATCACGTGATGAGGCCAGTGGAGAAGAACCGAGGCCCTCTTGTTGACAACACCAGACGCTGGCCCCTCGGGGGAGCCTTCACAGCGCTCAGGCCAGATCGTAGAATCATGAGAAAATTAGCTGTTGTTTTAAACCCTTACGTTTTGGGGAGGTTTGTTATGGAGCAGTGAAAACTCGCCCAAACATTATGTTTAAAGAGTCTTCACAGTAATTAACAACTTTATCAACTTAGTGAAAAAAATATTTTAAGAGGAGGAGAAACTGTAGATGAATTATTTCCCCAAATCTCTAGAAATAAATGACAGAGGGATCTCTTTGATCACAAGTGGTCAGGGGAGGCCTTTCTGACAAGGTGACATTTGAGCAGACATCTGAGGAAAGCAGAGAATCAAGTATGTGAAGTCAGAAAATGGAAAGGCCAAGAGGCAGGTGGGGGCTTGGTAAAGCTGAGAAGGGTTCCCCTTTACCTGTGCCACCTTGCCTTCAGATGGCGATGGAAAAGTAGATTGGGATTTTTCTTCTTTGTCAGACCATTTATTTATTCATACCTGCATACATCCAACAGTAATTTATCAAATACCTGCAACGTGTCAGGTATTGTGATAGGGGCTGAGGATACACATGGTAATGAATAAGAGAGATGAGAGTTAGGATTAAGGTTGGGGTCAATGTGTCCAGAGATGAGAAGACTGCACATAAATAAGTAAACAAATAAATGGACAAGATACTTTCAGATAGGTAAGTGCTATAAAGAAAACCAAAAAGGATGAAATGACACGAAGTGACTGGAAGGAGATTCAGATTTAGAACTCAGGGAAGGGCTCTCCTAGAAAATGACATTTGTATGAGACCAAAATGACAAGAAGGTTATAGCCACGCACATATCTGAAAAAGAGTATTCCAGGCAGAGGGAAAAACAAATGCAATGTCTTAATCCAGGAATGAATTTAGCATCATCAAGAAACAGAGAGAAGGTCAGAGTGACTGAGAAAAAATAAAGCAGGCAAGTAGCATCAGATGAAGTCAGAGATAGACAGGGGCCAACTTCATGTAGGAACTTGTTAGCCCTAACAAGCCTGGATTTGATTTTGACTGTGATGGAAAGTCACTGAAGGGTTTTAAGAATAAGAGCTTCTCAATCTGATTTGTGTTCTTTGACTATCACACTGGATATCATGGGGGAGAGGGAGGACAAGTGAAAAATGATGATAGCTTCAAGTAGGGTTGCATCTACGGCAATAGCAGGAAGTATACATGTTTGGAATATGTTTTGGACATAGAATCAGTCAGACTTGCCAATGGGCTGAAGGTGGGGGTTGAAGGAAAGAGAGAAATCAAGAATGACCCCTCTACTTTTGGCTTGAACAACTGGAGTGATGGTGGTTCCACTCACTGAGATGGAGACTAGTGTCATGAGAGTAGGGGTGGCAGGAAATCAAGAGTTCTGTTTCGGTCATAATAAAATTGAGAACTCATTGGGTGGAGACATGGAAACGTCAGGAAGCAAGGGGAGGGCTTCCTAGGTGGCGCAGTGGTTAAGAATCTGCCTGCCAATGTAGGGGACACAGGTTCGATCCCTGTTCCAGGAAGATCCCACATGCCACGGAGCAACTAAGCCTGTGTGCCACAACTATTGAGCCTGCGCTTTAGAGCCCGTGAGCCACAACTGTTGAGCCCATGTGCTGCAACTACTGAAGCCCACACGCCTGGAGCCCATGCACTGCAACAAGAGAAGCCACGGCAATGAGGAGCCTGCGCACCACAACGAAGAGTAGCCCCCGCTCACCGCAACTAAAAGAAAGCCTGTGCACAGCAAAAAAAAGACCCAACACAGCCAATAAAATAAATAAATAAATTTATAAAAAAAAAAAAAAGAAGCAAGGGGATCTTTGAGTCCAGGAGTCAATGGAAAGGACACAACTGAAGGAATAGAAACCATTGGTCATATGAATGGTATTTAAAGTCTTTACAGAGGATGAGAATTCCCAGTGAGAGACTATAAACAGAAAAGAGAATAAGCCAAAAATTCAGCCCTGCATTAGTCCAACATCAAGGGCTTGAGTAGAGGACACATCAGCAAAGAATGAAAAGGATCAGTCAGTGACATAGAAGGAAAACAAGAGTCAGTGTGGTGTCATAGAAGCCAGGAGAAAATATTCTTCTAAGGAGGGAAAGACTGCATGTGTTGAATAATTTGAAGAGCTCAAGTGGGAGCTGACCTTCCCATTTTTCAGGATGAAAGCCTGACTCTTCCTTCGGTCACGCTCCATATCCTGACTGCAAGTCTATTTTTCGCCACTTCCAAGTCACCTCCTCATGTGCTCCTGAAACAGCCCCTTAACTGGACTCTTGGTTTCTGCCCTTGCTCCTTCTGTTACTTACTTATTGCTGCAAAGCGAATTATCCCCAAAGTTAGCAGCTGAAAATAAGCACTTATTCTCTCACGGTTTCCGGGGCTCAGGAACCCAGGAGAGGCTTAGCTGGTGGCTCTGGCTCAGCGTCTCTCATGAGGTGAGCATCGAGATGTCCTCTGAAGTCTTGACGGGAGGATCCAAGATGCCTCACTGGCATGGCTCACCGGCATGGCTGTCCACACAGGACCTCAGCTCCTCCCTGGCTACTGGCAGGAGGTCTCAGTTCCTCACCACAAGGGCTGTCCCTAGGTGGCTTGAGTGTCCTCATGACACGACAGCTGGCTTCCCCCAGAGTAAGTGAACCCAGAGAGAGCGAGAGGGCGAGGAGGAGGCGGCCCCTCTCCTTATGCTTCACCTCCGACGTCCTGCACCCCACTTCTACCATTTCTATTTGTGAGACATGAGTCACTGAATGCAATCCACAGCCAAGGAGAGGAAATCAGGCTCTGCTCTTTGAAGACAGGAGCGTTAAAGCATTTGTGGGTACATATTTCAAAACCCTCACACTTCCCTGTGATCTCTTCTCAATCCAGAAGCCAGAGTGATCATTGATGTCAATTCTCTGCCCATTGGCTTTTCATCTCACTCAAGCAGCAACCAAATCCGTACAGAGGTCTTCAGGGTCCTGTGTGCTCTCGCGCCTCTGTGACCTCTCTGACCTCTCCTGCTACCCCTCCCCACATTATTCTCCCCACTCTAGCCCTCGCAGCCTCCTTGCTGTTCCAGCCACCTCCTTGGGCCTTTGCACTTGCTGGTCCTCTACCTGGAATGCAGATCCTCCCAGATATCCAAATGGCTCTTTTTCTTTTTTAAAAAATATTTATTTTATTGCTTTGTTTTTATTTTTGACTGTGTCAGGTCTTAACTGTGGCACATGGGATCTTCATTGCAGCGTGGGGGATCTTTCGTTGTGGCACATGGGCTCTTGGCTGCAGCGCGCAGGCTTCTCTCTCGTTGTGGCGTGCTGGCTCTAGGGCGTGTGGACTCTGTAGTTGTGGCATGCGGGCTTAGTTGCCCTACGGCATGTGGGATCTTAGTTCCCCAACCAGGGATCAAACCCTTGTCCCCTGCATTGCAGGGCGGATTCTTTACCACTAGACCACCAGGGAAGTCCCCAAATGGCTCTTTATCTTACTTTCCTTAGGTTTTTACTCAGTGAAAACATCCCTGACCACTCTATTTCAAATTGCCATTCTCTCACTTCACCTGCACTCCCTGACTCTCTTCTGTACTGTATTTTTCTCCATAGCATGAATCCCATCTCTTATCCTATATACTTTACTTCTTATCTTTTGTGTCTGTCTCTCCCCACTAACAGGCAAGCTCCATATAGGCAGGGGTATTTGTTTTGTTTGCTGCTATAAACCCAGAGTCTAGAGCACAATGTCTGGCACAAAGGAGACACTGAATAAATGTCCTGAATGTTGGTAGCCAGAGGTAGAAACACCTGAGGAATCATGCTTCCAAAAATGAGTCTGCTCTGGACCTCAGAAATTGTTCTCAGTGGAATAATCAATAAGAACTAGGAACCTATTGATGAAACAGAAACAGACTCATGGACATAGAGAAAAGACTGGTTGTTGCCAAGGGGGAGGGAGTTGGAAGAGGGATGGAGTGGGAGGCTGGGGTTAGCAGATGTAAGCTATTATATATAGAATGGATAAACAACAAGGTCCTACTGTATAGCACAGGGAGCTAAATTCAATATCCTGTGACAAACCATAATGAGAAAGGATATAAAAAAAGAATATATATATATATATGTAACCGAATCACTCTGCTGTGCAGAAGACATTAACACAACATTGTAAATCAACTATACATCAATAAAAAAATAAATAAGAACTATGAGCTCTTCCTCCTATTTGGGATGGGGTAACCATGTTCTCATGGGTACCACACAGCTACCAGTCATCCCTGCATCTTCTGCCAGGGCAGGTTGATAAAGCAGTGCACTGATAATGCAGGAGGGAACTATACATACCAACCAAAGTCACACGGAGGCTGCCCACATTGAACTCAAGAAGACTGGCAAAGGGCTACACGCTAATAAGGACATCTGCCTTGCAGAGTGAAGTAGTGGAAGTCCACGGCAGAGTTTTATTTTGGCTCTTGGGCAAGTTTTATCTCTCTCACATCCTTGCCATCTTGATTGCACATCTTGTTTGCATAGAACTAAAAATAGACGTCACGATGATTCCAGCCAGGCTCATCTCTTTCTCTAAGGGCCTTTTCTGCAAACAAAAATAAACTCCTCGCAACACCAGGATCATGCCTGCCTCCTACAAGTAATTTCCACAGAAAGGCTGACCTTGGCAGGTAGATTGTGTAAGGCTGTGGAAGTGATCTAAGCTGGAGAGAAAGTCATTACCAAAAGGCAGCAGCAGTGTCTACCTTCTCTGAGGAGGCTTCAGAATGTAGTGGAATGAGCAGGGACTCTCCAAGGAAGTGATGGTGGGGAGTTGGGGAAAAGAGGACTGATATAGTTGGCAGTGAGGTAGGACAAGGAACCGCATTGAATCCTGATGCCTGAAGACTGCCTACCATGAAGATGAAGACTGTGTCTACTCATGTATTTTATCCCTCCACATCCTCTTGGGCCCATTGGTCTAGAACTGTACTGTCCAATAGAACTTTCTGTGACAGTGGAAATGTGCTATATTCCCACCATCTGATATGGTAGTCACTAATCACATGTTGCTGTTGAACAGTTGAAATGTAACTAGTGCAACTGAATTTTTAATTTGCTTTAAATAGCCCCATGTAGCTAATATCTACCACATTGGACAGTGAAAATCTAATGCAAAAGAGGGTCTTTGGAGTCAAACGAACTTGGCTTTGAATCCTGGCTCTACCATTCACTAGCTGCATGACCTTAGATGAGTCAATCTCCAGAAGCCCCAGTTACCCCACATATAAAACAGCACTAATGATGGTTCCTTCATCAGATCATTGTGAGGATTCAATAAGCTGGTCTATGAAAAGCACTTGACACATGGCTGGTTGATATATGCAGCTAACCTCCCAATCAAATTTGAATTAAATGTTGATTAAACTTCTTTCCCATGATGAGCTTTTTGAAGTAAAGAAATTCCAAACACTTGCTCCACCAATGTATAGACCCATGGCTCTGAACTGGGGGTGATCTTGCTCCCCAATGTCTGGAGACATTTTGGATGGCTACGAATGGGGAATATTACTGGAACCAAGTGGGTAGAGACCAAGGATTTTCCTAAACATTTTGCAGTGCCCTGGATAGCTTCCCAACACCCACCCTTAACAATGAATGATCAGCCCAAAACATCAACAGTGCAAAGATTAAGAAACTCTGATGCAGACACACCCTAAGAATGAGATCCGTGAGATATAGAGCCATTTAAAGATCTCATCTAATCACTCCTTTAAGCCTTCCTCCCACTCCTGCAGACTCTCCCCCCACCTCTCACCAACTATCCTCCAAATTTCTGCTTTTATTGCAAGCGCCATGAACATGGCAAATTCACAAAGGAGTACATACACAGCCATGTTCACAGAGGCAAATTTCACTCCAGCAAATAGAATCACCGTGAAGGACTAGCCCGCCATCACGTCTGCTGATCTCCCTACCTGGAGCACTCCCCCACAAGATGTCTTCATGGATTGCTTCGTCCTTCCCCGATGCTCATGGACCTTATCTGTTCAACTGTAATTTCCCAAAGAGGCCTCTCCCGGTTGTCCTTTCAAAAACAGCCTGGCTCTGTCACTCTCTAGTCCCTGCTTCATTTGTTTCTCAGAGCACCTGACATCACACTCCACACTTATTTGCTTAGAATGGAAGATCCTCAGAGCAAGGATTTGGGTCTTTAAAACTGTATCGCCAGCCAGAAATAGAGACACAGATGTCGAGAACAAACATATGGACACCCAGTGGGGAAAGTTGGGGGGCAGGGGGGATGAATTGGGAGATTAGGATTGCCATATATACATTACTCATAAGAAAGAAAATACCAAATTGTACACTTTAAATATATAGTTTCTTGTGTGTGAATTGTATCTCAATAAAAGTTCTTAAAGAAAAAAAACAAAACAACAACCACAAAACCTGTGTCGCCAGGGCCCAGAACTGTGTCTGACGCATAGTCACTGCTTAGGAAGTGTTTGTCCAATAAATGAAAAAAATGTTTCTAGCCATGGATACAATGACACCCATATTTCAAGTAATATTCAATGCAATGATTTCAAGTGTAAAAAAGTATTTAAGTCTCTTGGAGTTCTCAGGATCTGACCTTTGCCAGAGAATAACAGGAAAAGAAAGGGACAGAGAGAACGGACCCAGATCTTAGGTTTTCCAGCCCCAGTTCTAGTTCTGACGTATTCACCATGTGAGTATGTGTCTGTGAATGCATGCAAGAGGGGGAGGGAAATTTTTGAAAAATCCAGATTTTAGGCTTGTTTACATATTAACAATAACAACAACAGTAATAATAATAGCTACCATTCACTGAGCATTACTAGCTTCCGGACAATATGTTTGGAGTTTCAGCAAACTCAATTATTTAATTCGATCCTCTTTACAGCCTTTAATGGTAGGTACCATTGCCCCATATTACACACGAGGTCAAGGCCTTATGAAGTAAGGCAACTTGCTCCAAGGCACACAGCTAGCAAGTTGTGGGACTGGTGTCAGAACCCAGGCCCGTGACTCTAAATCTCGTCTTAAATATTTTATCACTATGCAAACACCAGTTCCAGCACGCACCTGAACTGGGGAAGAATTTACAAATTACAAAGACCGATTCCCACTGCAGCAAAATGGGTTTTTTCCTTTTGTTCCCCTCCCCCCCCCCTTTTTTTTTGGTTTTGTTTTGAAGTACAAAATGTTCTCATAATCAATTCTTCGAACCATCCCGGTTTTACAGAATCATACAAAGCCGTTTGGAGTATTTTATCAAAATTGGTTTTTAAATAGTACAATGTACTTTTTAAAACTAATCATTTTACAGACTGCTTCCAACGTGGGAGAAACTCTGCCAAATAAGTGGGATCGCCTCCCCGTCAGGAACTGCTCCCTGGAAGGAGGGACCGTCTTATTCCCTCTGGGCTTCCACAGGTAGCCCAGGCCCTGACATGAAGCAAGAGCTCTGCCACTACCTGGTTCTCTCCTCCAGCTGCCCCCTCTCCTTCACCTATAAAATGAGAGGCCGGGTCTTGAATGCCTCCTTCCTGGGCACATGGTCCCTGACCCTGAGGGGAGCATTTGCTGAGCATGCTGTGAGGCTTGGTGCTGGCCTCTTCTTCCTCCACCCTTCCATCCATTCAGAGACCGGGCTGCTGGTCACCTGCCTCTCAGCTCCTTGATCCTTCCAGAGGCTTGGTTCAAATTGAGCTTCCCTTCAAAACATAGCTGCCTCTGCTAGGTCACCGCTCTGCTACCATTTCTTGCCAATTGTGAGTGGTTGAAGCTTCCCTTGAGGCCTTGTCTGGCTGTTTCTTCTACCCTACCTCTTCCTGCCAAGATCTCCCAATCGCACTGACCGAGGAAAAGTTGACTAAAATCTAACCTCTCTTTTTACTACCAAGGCAAAGATTAGTCAATATGGAAATCTCTCTGCAGAGCTCCTTTGGTTATGTACATTTCAGGGAGCCCCAACTTGAACTTCTTTGGCCAGAAATTATAATTTGCACAGATCCTCATAGCTTTCCTTTTTACCCGCTGGTATGACACCAAAGCCATTTCAAAGTCACTTAATTGGTCACAATTATTGGACTGATTGCATGGTTTTCTACCCACACAAGGACTCCTAAAATCTCTAACTCTCATCTGGAAGTCAGAGCATGTCTTCTTTCTATCTGGAAGTTATATTCATGTCATTCTTTGTGTTGTTAAGCTGCTTTGAACTTTTCAAAACTGTTTCTTATACTGATCTCAATAATAAGGCAGAAAAATACTGTAAGCTTCCCAAGGGCAGGGACCATCTCTATCTTATTCGTCACAGAGTAGATACTTCAAATATGTTGGTTGAATGAATGATTCATCATGGAACAGAAGCCAAGAGTCCTAGTTTTAGCGCTGGCTTGTGTATAGTCTAAGTCAGCACTGTCCAATAGAAATAGAATGCAAGGGAATTCCCTGGTGGTCCAGTGGTTAGAACTGCATGCTTCCACTTGTAGGGGACACAGGTTTGATCCCTGGTTGGGGAACTAAGATCCTGCATGTTGCATGGCCAAAAAATTTTTTAAATTTAAAAACTTTTAAATAAAATAAAATAGTATGTAAGCCACATACTATTTAAAATTTTCTAGTAGCCACATTTTTAAGTTAAAAAAAAAGTAAACACATTTTAATAATACTTTTTACTTAATATATCCCAAATATTGCCTTCCTATCATATAATCAATAAAATTATTAAAATATTTCTTCCTTTTCTTCATACAAGTCTTGGTAATTTGGGGTCTATTTTATAGTTACAGCACATCTCACTTTGAACTAACCACATTTTTAAAAAATAGACTTTATTTTTAGAGCAGTTTTAGGTTCACAGCAAAATCAAGCAGAAGGCATGGAGATGTCTAACTCTTGCCCCTCCCACCCCCAGCCTCCTCTACTATCAACATCCCTCATCAGAGTGGTGCATTTGCTAGAATCAAAGAACCAACAGTGACATATCATTATCATCCAAAGTCCACAGTTTACATTGGGGTTCACTCTTGGTGTTGTACACTCTATGGATTTTGACAAATATGTAATGACATCCACCATTATGGTATCAAACAGGGTGCTTTCACTACCTTACAAATCCTCTGTGCTCTGCCTATTCACCCCTTCCTCCCTGCTAACCTCTGATAACCACTGACCCATTTGCTACCTCCAAACTTTTGCCTTTCCCAGAATGTCATATGGTTGGAATAATACAGTATGAAGCCTTTTCAGATTGGCTTTTTCACTTAGTAATACGCATTTGAGTTTTTTCCACATCTTTTCATGGCTTAATAGCTCTTATTTCTAACAATGAATAATATTCCATTGTCTGGACATACCACCATTTGTATATCCACTCACCTAATGAAGGACATCTTAGTTACTTCCATGTTCGGGCAATTATGAATATCGCTGCTATAAACATTTGTGCAGGTATGCGCGTGGACATAAGGTTTCAACTCACTTGGGTAAATACCAAGAAGCACAGTTGCTGGATAATATGGGTTTGTTTTGTCTTCCCAAAGTGTCTTACCATTTTTCATTCCCACCAGTAACGAATGAGAACTCTTGTTCCACATCCTTCTCAGCATTTGGTGTTGTCAGTGTTTTGAATTTTAGCCATTTTAATAGGTACGTAGTGGTATCTCATTCTTGTTTTAATTTACAATTCCCTAATGACATATGATGTTAAGTAACTTTTCATATGCTTATTTGTCTCTGTAGATCTTCTCTGGTGAGATGTCTATTCATGTCTTTTGCTCATTTTTTAATTGAGTTGTTCATCTTATTGTTGGGTTTTAAGTGTTCTCTGTATGTTTTGAATAACAGGCCTTTATCCAGATATTTGCAAATATTTTCTCCCAATCTGTGGCTTGTCTTCTCATTTTCTTGATGGACTAGCCACGTTTCCAGTTCTCAGTAGCACTCAGTAGTAATAGTACGCAATAGTCCTAGTGGTACTGTACTGAATTCGACAAGCACAGCTTTCAGTAGATTACCCTAGTAATGGGATTCCATCACTTAACCTCTGAGATGGGATATGCAAGAGGAAATACCTAATGGCTGGTTGGATCCAGAGACCTGGAGCTCAGAAAAGAGGTTCAGAGAGAATTTAAAGACTTGAGGGCTATCAGCAGTTAGATGGCAGCCGATGCGTGTGAGCATATGAGACGAATCAAGAAGACAGTATTATTGCCTGGGGCGAGAACTCCTTTCAATAAACTGCCTACCAGACATCTTCACGTGGGATGATAGGGAATAGTCTCAAATTCAGAATATCCTCAACTCAATTCATTATTTCCCTTCTCCCCCAGATCTTCTCACTCATTTACAAACTTGCACAAGCTGGAAGTCTAGAAGTCATCCTCAATTTCTCCCTCAGCTTCCAGTGCTCATCTATGGCCAATTCCTCCTGCTGATTCTATATCCTAAATTGCTCTTGCATCTGTCCCCTATTGTCATCCCCATTTCATCATCTCTCACCTGGACCACTGCCATAGCTCCCTAACTGGCCTCTCTGTCTCCAGTCAGGCCTCGCTCCAGTATATTCTGCACACTGATGTCACAGTGATCATTTAAAAGGTAAATCTGATCATGTCACTCCTGACTTAAATCCTTCAGTGACTCCCCCTTACATTCATAATAAAGTCTAACTTCAACATGGCAGACAAGGCTTTCATGCTTACCTCTCCAGCTGCATGCACGTGCATCCTGGGCTCCAACGATACCAAGTGCCTACCTGGTTGTTTCTCTCACTCTCTTGTTACTGCTCTCACATCTTTACCTTTGTACGTGTGCTCTGCACTGAAAGTTTACGTCCCCCTCAAATTCACATGTTGAAGCCCTAATCCCCAATGTCATGGTATTTGGAGGTGCGACCTTTGGGAGGCAGAGTTAGATGAGGTCACGAGGGTAGCCCCTGTGATGGGATTAGTGCCCTTATAAGAAGAGGGGAGAGTTCTCCCTCTTCACCAGGTGAGGATACTGCAAGACGCAAGATGGCAGCCGTGTTCAAGCCAGGAAGAGACTGAATCTGCTGGCACCTTCATCTTGGACTTCTCAGCCTCCAGAACCATGAGAAATAAATGTTTGTTGTTTAGGCTGCCCAATCACTGATGTTTATTATGGCAGCCCAAGTGGACTAAAACGTGTTTCCCTCTGCCTTCCCTCCACACGCCCTCTCTCTATCCTCCTTTTCCACCTGGGTAACTCCAGCCCTTTCCTCTAAGATTCAGCACAGTGTCTCCTGTTGCGAGTGTCCGTACTTCGTTTCCCACACTAAGCTGGGCGTACCTCCTCTCTTCTCCCATCCCACTGAGTACATGCCTGTAGTATTATTTTGGTAAGTGTTGTATATTCATCCGTCTTGCTACCTAGATTGCGAACTCCCTGAGGTCAGTGATTGTAATATCTTCGTACCCCCAGAACTTTGTCCAGGGTTTGGTAGAAAGTTCTCAATTACTTTTATGAAATAAAAGAGCAACAGAAGTGCCAAACCAGTACCCTGAGAAGGGTCAGGCAAGGCTATCTCCTAATCTTGCCCAAAGAAGGTCTTCAGGGTTAAACTGTTGACTGATAGGAGGAAGTAGCCCCGTAAGTATTGGAGGAATGAAAGACTGAATGCTAAGTGGTAAAGGTTAGAATTTTTTATGGGCTTTATTGTGACTTAACGACCATACTAGAAAGGTCACAGTTAAGGAGTTAACACCCGCCATCAAACAAACCCTGCAAAATTCCTTGCTTGTTCCTGTGTACATTTCCACTTTCTGTTGTCTCTTTACCTGTCTTTCCAGAGTGGAGAAACACATACTGCTAGCGGGTCTTCTGCCCCACTTGGTGAACCCTTATTTCGAGGTAAGGCATGCCTTCAATGAACACCTGAGTCCACAATAAATTTCCTCCCGAGGCTTCAGAGACAGAATGTCTTACTTTAGCGGGAAGCTAGAAAATTCTCCAGAACCGAGGGAGGCCTTCCTGTGGAGAATTCATCTCAGTCTTCTCTGGGCAACGGAGTGGGAGAATCAAAGCAAATATTTTGGACTGACGGGGGAGGGATCTGGCTTTCAGCCAGCATCAGAGGAAATTAAAGAAGGAAGCTAGTGGATTGAAACGGGCAGAGAGGACTCTGTCAGGTGTGTCCCTCAGCATGGTCCCATCTCACACAGGGCTTCCTGGCTGCCACTAGGCAATAAGCTCCGCCCAGGGAAGGCTTCCTCTGCCTGCAGCTTCCAGACACCCACCTCCTTCCACTGAAGCCCTACAGTGTCAGCGCTGATTCCGCCCACTCTCCAGAGCAGGAGTCTTGTCCCCTCTGTTTGGAGAGGAAGCAAAGTGCTGGGACCTTGGCCACTGGCATCGGACAGGACCGAGTTCGAATCCTGACTCTGCCAGTTACTAACTAGCATCCTTGGCACATTAGTCCAGCTTCGTGAACCTCGGTTTCCCTGTATTCATTTCCCAGGGCTGCTGTAACAAATTACTGCAAGCTTGGTGGCCTGAAACAACGAACATTCGTTCTCTCACAGTTCTGGGGGGCCAAAACTGGAGATCAGAGTCCAGAGGCTGAAATCAAGGTGTCAGCAGGGCCCTGCTCCCTCTGGAGGCTCCACGGGAGAATTTTCTCCACGCCTCTTCCAGCTTCTGGTGTCTGCTGGCATTCCTTGCCTGGTGATCACATCACTCCAATCTCTGCCGCTGTGGTCACATTGCTTCCTCTTATTCTGTGTGTATCATCTCCCCCTCTACCTCATCACGTGAATATTATCTGAGGACAAATATGAGGGGCCTATCTGGTAATCCAGGATAACCTCTCATCTAAACATCCTTAACTTAACCACAACTGCAAAGACCCTTTTCCCCGAATAAGGTAGTGTTTACAGGTCCTAGGGATTAGGATTTAACATAACATCTTTGGGGTCACCAATACGTTCCCAAGTCTTGAAATGTGAATACTAGTTGTTTTTGTTTGATTTCCCTCCTGGAAAGCAGGACTGAGACCAAGGAGTTATGCAAGTAGTATTTTGGGGGAAGTGATCTCAAGGAACAAGAGAGGGAACTAGGAAGAGTGAAACAGGTCAGGAGGGAAAGTCAGTATATACACACATTATTGAGCTGGTCACTGCGGCCGCTGGGGCTCCATCTTGCTGGGACTCTCTGCGGAACCGTGTAGCCCTCAGAACTGTCCTTCCAAGAGGTAGAAGAGGGAGCACTTATCCACCATCATCTATCTCCCATTAGCCCAGCTGGCGACTCCCTCACACTCTTATTTCTGAGTTCACATCACAATGGCTGAGCAGTTCCGTGGGTAGAGTTCTTGGTGGCGACAGTGAAGTCCCACAGCAGAAAATGAGAGGTAAGTGGCATAGCTGAAGCAAGGTATTGCCAGGTTATACCTGTAGGAAACTGGTTGTCATGGCAAAAGCTGAAATTAAAAAGATGTATACATTACTAATATGAAAAAAATATATCAATTGTACACTTTAAATATATGCAGTTTATTGTATGTCAATTGTATCTCAATAAAAGTTCTTAAAGAAAAAAAAACTTATGCTAATGTATCTGAGCACTAAAACAAAACAAAACAAAACATAAATAAATAAATAAATAATAAATAAAAATATGCTTACATGTTAAAAAAAATAAAAAATAAAAATTTTGTTAAAAAAAAAGAAAAAGAAAAGATACGAGGTGAGGCATACAAGGGTCCTGTACATTAGAGGTTGTTGAAGGATTAAATGCAACAATGTGTGTATCTATCACATGGTCAACACTCAAAAAACATACTAGCCACTTTTTTCATTGCTGCTTTACTAATACCTGTTCTTATATCACTTCCCTAGCATATGGGAAACTCTCAATATATCTTTGCTGGCTGGCTAAAACAATGGAAGGAAAGAAGAAAGGAAGGAAGGAGGGAGGGAGGGAGGAAGGATGGATGAATAGACAGATAAAAGCAAACAAACAACACACCAATTCAAGTCTTGGAAAAATACTTTGCTATTTTCTCAGAAAAGAAACCATAAGTTTCTCTCTGATGAATAGATCAGGTAGTCAGATGGAGGTGGCTTTGAGGCACCAGGTGAATAGAACAAAACACAGGACGAGCATCCAAGAATACTGCACTCTTAACCTAACTTGTTCGTTTTTTTTTTCTTTCACTATAACCAAAAGTAAAAGAGACTTCTTCAACTCATTTAGAGTTTTCATTACCCTGGGAAATTTTGAGATTCAGATCTCAGCTATTTCACTCTGGCCTGAGTAAATTAGGGCCCTCATGGTGTGTTATGCTGGAAGGAACTTGACTTTAAATCCTGAAGTAGAATATTTTCTTAAGACCCGTGTGTACTCTATTGTTGGCCTAATTGTGAGGTACAGGGTTACACATTAGCAACAGTCCTTTTTTTTTTTTTAGCAACAGTCTTTTGGGAGAGAATATATACTTCCTTATGTCATCACAATCATCACCGCCCTAAACAAACACGTCATGCTTCACTAGCTGCTTACTAGGAAGCGCCCCCTATATTGGGTGCTAAGATAAAAGATTCATATTCTTGCCCTCAAAGAATTTATATTCTATTTAGGGACATAGTATAATTATATAAAAATAAAAGCCTACCGAATGCTCCTGACAAAACTGGAAATTTGGGGTGGTAGGAGCAGTGCTCAGAAGTTAGTGTAGCTCATCAAGTCTTCCTGAAGGAGACAGAGCAAGCTTGGGCTTTGAAGGGAGTGTAGGACTTGGATTCTTTGCAAGGTGGAACCATTGAATAGGAGCGCATGACTTTCTTTTTAGATTTTTTTTTTTATGAGGACCATTTTTTAAAGTCTTTATTGAATTTGTTACAACACTACTTCTGTTCCAGGTCTTGGTTTCTTGGCCCCAAGACACGTGGGATCTTAGCTCCCCGACCAGGGCTTGAACCCACACCCTCTGCACTGGAAGGCAAAGTCCCAACCACTGGACCACCTGGGACGCCCAAGAGAGCGTGATTTTTTAGGGGAGCTCAGACCAGGAACTTTTAGGTAGATGATGCTGCAAACAGGAGAGGAAAGAGTAAGTACCAGTGCTCTCCCATTCGTCACAGCTCAAGGAAGAAATGCTGCACCCCACAGCTAGGTGACCCACTTATTTGTGATCTGATGGCTAGAGTGCCAAGAACAACTTAATTTGAGGCTGAGGCTAGTGAGATCACACTTGGCTAACTTTCCTCTAGCTGGACCATGGCTGGCTGATGCTCTCTGGCAAGAGCACTAAGAAATAAAGTCCCTCTTTACCACCTCCTTTCCACCTTCCCTGCCTCTTCCTGGTTCTGCAGTGGAAGGGAAGGACTACCCTCTTGGGCTCACTCATTTATTCATCTGTTCATTCAATAAGTATTTACTCAGCACCTACAACATGCTTGACTCTCCATTGGACAGGGGGTAGTCAGAGGTGAGCAAAAGAAGCCACAGGCCTTGCTCTCATGGAGCTAAGAGTCTTGTGAGGTAGACAACTGCTAATTAAATAATCACCCCCAATAAATACAAAATCACAACTGTGATAAATGTGGAGAGCTTCAAGATGTATAATATGGAGAGTATCTAGTCAGAGAGGTCAGGGGAGACCTGAGGAGGTGACAATCAAGCTGAGACCTAAAAGGCAGCAGGATGAGTTAGGGTTAACCCGGTGAAAACATGGGGCAAGATCATTCCAGGCAGAAAGAACGGTCCATACAATGACCCTGTGGTAGAAGGGAACGAGTCTCATTTGAGGAACCAAGAGCAGGCCAGTGAGACTGGGGCAGAGATATCAAGGGGAGCGGAGGGCAGGGTGATGTTGGAGAGGCAGACATGGCCTGGTGAGGCAAGGCCTTGTGGTCCATGACCTGGATTCTGGCCTTTAGCCTAAGAGTGATGGGAAGCCATCAGAGACCCAAGTAGCATTGTTCTTGCAGAGCCAGAGTTGGCTACTAGACTGGAGCAGAGTTAGTAGAAGTTTTGCTAGTGGTATCAGGCTTTGTGATAGTACAATATAAATGTTTTTTCCAAATTAGTTAGGCACAAACATTTGGGTGCTCTAACAGAGACCAAGAATAATAGGGACTTCGGTTTATGTCTTTCTCTAGGGCCAGCAAGATGGCTCCACAGGTCAGGGATCAGGCCCTTTCTATTCCATTTCTCTCACCCCCATGTCTCAGATGGCCCACCACCACCATGTTGGCACTCCAGTCAGCAGTGAAGGAGAAAAGAGGGCATAGAAGGGGATGACCATTCTTTCTAAGGGCATAACCTAGAAATTGCACACAATATTTCTGTTCACATCCCATGGACCAGAATTATTTTCTTGGCCTCTCCTAGCTACGAGAGAAGCTGGGAAATGTGGTCTTTCTCCTAAGCAGCCCTACACCTGCAGCTAAAATTCTATCACCTCTCCCGTAGAGAGGAGAATGAATATTGGCGGAAAGTTGGTAGTCTCTGCCACAGGGCTCTGGACCATCTAGACAGGCCAACTAATGCAGATATACATTTATTCAATGAGCATCTACTGTATGCCGTGCACTGTGCCAGGGGCAGAGGTTATAAAGAGGAAAGAGGTACAGTAACTCCCTCAGGTAGCTCACAGACCAGCGCAGTGGAGCTCAAACTTGGCTTCATGTAAGAGTCACTGGGGAGGCATTAAGTCTCTCAGCCCTCAGGTCTCCACTCCTCCCAATTAAATCAGAATCTCTGAGGGTGAAACCCAATTACTGGCGTGTCTTAAAACTCCCCGGGGGCATATGGACACCATGAGGGGAAAGCGGGGGCGGGTTGCGGTGTGATGAATTGGGAGATTGGGATTGCCATATATATATTACTAATAAGAAAAAAAATCAAATTGCGCACTTTAAATATAAGCAGTTTATTGTATGTCAATTGTATCTCAATAAAAGTTCTTAAAAAAAAAAAGCTCCTCAGGGGCTTCCAATGTGCTGCCAATGTTGAGAAATCCTGGTTTAGTGAAAGAAAGAGATGAGCTAAAAAATAGCTCCTACACAAGGCAGCAGGGGCTCTAGAAGAGAATGGTACAAAGCTCTGCGGGAATACAGGGAAGCTTGTGACTCCTTAAGAAGACAAGGGTCATCAGAACTGCACAAGAGGAGACACATGAGCAGAGTCTTAGAAGATCAGTGGCGGTTTGCCCGGTGAGCACATTTAGGAAGCGCATGCCAGACAGAGTAAGGGATATGTACAAAAGCATGGGTCTGTGAACGATTTCTGGAATTCCAAAATAAGTAAAAATCTTTTCCCTAAATGATGCTAGGCTCTAACACATGCAGCCACAGATCAGTCAGAGTCCTGCTCATAGAACCTGAAAGCAACTTCCGCTCTGCAAATGACCAAATATTTAACATTTTATACGTATTCACCTACTACTGTGTATAAACTTGGCCTTGTAGGTTCCTGGGGGTACCTTGTGTCTTTTGAAGAGCACTGCACAGCAAGAGCAGCAACCAAAGAGAATGGAGGTCAAGTAGATCCCCTGCTGTGCCCAGCTTTAATCATTGAGTTGCTAAAACATGGAAAGGTGGGAGGGGAGTCCTAGGGTTTGGACTGAGAAGGCCAGGTTAGCAGAAATGCACTCTAGGGGCTCAGATATTTTAGCAAAGGACATGACCTTACTGTTGCACGTAGCTTTGTGTTAGCCCTGGGCAAAGTGCCCCATGGAGCATCAGAAAGCCAGCTATTACCCCAGTCACCTGCAGGATATGTGATGCTGAGGGGAGGGAGGTCACCAACAACACAGAGATAAGGCAAAGGACTAGGATGGCAAGATGAACACTCAAGTATTAGTGGAGTAAGGGAAGGAATCCAGCTGAGGGAATGTACGGTGAGAGTAACAGAAGAAAGGAAAAATTTGAGGAAGTCAGGGGGCAAGACAGAGGCTTATAAGTACTACAGCCTGAAGCTCCTGGCATCAGATCATTTGAAGATGTTTCTCTGCAGCCCCTTCGGTCCTTTCCAGTCTTTGACCCAGGCTGAGGTTTTGCAAAATGACAAGAACCAGACTTCCGGTATGGCTGGAGTTTGCTAGCTCAATCCCTGATTACTCAGAGGGGAAAGAAGCAACGCAAGAAATATCCCAAACACGGCTGTCACCCATGGATGCTCACAGCTGGCCCAGGAGAGGAAGGTCCAGGAAAGAGCTACTTCTCAGGCTTGGCTGTGGCCCCTTATCCAAAATGAGAAGTGGACAAAAGGAGGCCATTGTGCCTCCAGTCAACTCTCAATTATCCAGGGGCAGCTTCTCCACTCTGTGGGTTCCCCCTACTCCCTTTGAGTTCCCTCCAGCTGTCTGCCCTTTGACCGTTTTCCTGCCCATCAGAGCCACAGTCAGAGGGTGGGCAGGTGGAGGAAGGGCGAGGAAGTAAAATTCAGATCAGTCATTTTATAGTTGTTCCTTAGACGCTCTTGCAAAAGGGGGAGAATCATTGGTTAAACCAACATTCGGTTTATTTGGGGTTTTAATTTATCAGGGCTCTGTCTCATCCTTCATTAGCATGGATAATTGGTAATTGGTTAAGTGATATTTATTCAATCTGTGGCGCCTCTGCTATTGTATCTGCCTTGTTTCATTTAAAAAATCGTCTGCATTAGTAAAAGCTCTATTGAAATGATTTTCTTAATGCACTTAGAACTCTGCTATTTTAGCATAAAACCTACATCTGCATTCCCTATGTGGGGGAGGGGGGAGTTTGGAAGTGGTTGGAGTAACCACAGATATTGGCGGGGAAGGGGGGGTCGTACCCATTGGAATATTTAAGTAAATGCTTTAAATTTACACTTATCTCACTTTCAAATATAAGAAATCCAAATCAGAAACAGATTTGTATGGGTGTTTTTAACACTCTCCCTGGATTTTTTTATATCGTCAGGGTAAAGACAGAGAGTAGATTTCTGATTCCTCTCCTATCACTGTCCCTTCACTTTGAACAGCTTAGCTTACTCACCTGCGTGGAACAAACGTCATTCTTTGTGTTATTGCACTTTAAATAGCTGAACTAACTTATCTCTGTACAGAAAACAATACATGGTTTGGAGGCACCATTTGGGTTTACAGGAGCATTTAAAGTGAAATCTTGCAGGGACTTCCCGGGTGGTCCAGTGGCTAAGACTCTGTGCTCCCAACGCAGGGGGCCCAGGTTCGATCCCTGGTCAGGGAACTAGACCCCACATGCCACAGCTAAGAGTTCGTATGCCACAGTGCAGATCCTGCACGAAAAGCATTAAAAAATAAATAAATTTTGAAAATGAAATCTTATAACTAGGAGAACTAGGGTGGGATATGTGACTCAGCTTTAGTACTAGGCTACAGTATGAGAGGAGCAGAATTTACAGTCTAGAATTAGAAATAAAGTTTCCATCACAGTTTTCTTTTTTGGGGGGGTGACTTTATTATGGATATTACGCAATCGTTTTGAATTGTTTAGCGTTCTCTATATTTTTAAAGGTGTAGGACCAAGAACATCCCTGGTGGCATGAATCCGCCTGCCAATGCTGGGGACACAGGTTCAATCTCTGGGCGGGGAAGATCCCACATGCCGAGGAGCAACTAAGCCTGTGCTCCACAACTACTGAGCCAGTGTGCTGCAACTACTGAAGCCCGTACCCCTAGAGCCCATGCTCTGCAACAAGAGAGAGAAGCCACTGCAATGACAAGCCCACGCACCACAACAAAGAGCAGCCCCTGCTTGCTACAACTAGAGAAAGCCCATGTGCAAGAACAAAGACCCAACACAGCCAAAAATAAATAAATAAATAAATAAATAAATAAATAAATAAATAAATAAAGGAGTAGGACCAGCCACCATTAGCCACAAAAGAGACTGTGATGTGAGCAGGTTACGTGTTCAGGCTTTGGATTCAGAATAGAGCAGCCTAGGTGTGAACAGGGCTGAAGAGTTACTTATGAGCACAAATCTGCCCTCTGAGTGGCAGGGTGGTTTTTGGCAGGTGTCCTGATCTGCTCTGAGAAGCTCTAGGCTTGACCCTTAACTTTATCACTTATTTGCCAGCTGTTAGTAACCATCTCTAAGCCTCAGTTTCCTCATTTAACAAATGGCAGCCATAATGGCGCCTACCTCCCAGTATTTGGGGAAGGAGTGGTTGGCAAGTTGCCTGGCACATAATAAACGCCCAATGAACGTTCAATATATTCAAGACTTGCATTTACAGCAGAGTCTTGGCACCTGAAACTCCTCAGTAGTTGTGAAAAGAAAGTATGTAAGAAGTCTCGAAGAAGATTGTGAGAAGAAGATTTCAATGGCAAAAAATGATCTCCTCAAAGATTACATACTTACTCATCCGTTCCTTATTTAGTAAATACAGTTAGATCACAAGCCTACCAGATACATAGCTTTATTTTTACCTTCAAGCAAAGACCTCCTGGGTTAAGTTAACATGGAAAAGTATATGCATTTTACAGACAGATTTTGAGGGGGGGGTCCTGAAATGGTTTGTTGAAACCTTAAAATATTCCCATTTCTCAGCAAGAACAGCCTACTAGATGTAGTCAAAAAAGCAAACCGTCTGGTAATCGGTCTGTAGAGACATTTGCCTGGTCTCTCACAATGTATGGAACTGCCACCTCCTGTTTGGGCATTTCAGAAAACATTTGGATTGCTTTAGATGTCTTACCATACTAATTAAATAAAATATGACTAATTAAGTGTCATAAAGCATGATGTAAACTTGTTAATGTCAGGGGAGATCTTTAAAAACAACTATCAAGATGGGCAAATTTGTCACATGTCAACATTTTGAGTTAATTTTCGGTGGTAAATAAGCAAATTTTATTTAAGAAATGCGAAAACTGTCTGGCGATGTGATTAGGGCATCCTATATTTTGTGCCTGATTAGACTGTGGCTTATATGGGGGGCTGGAGAATCTCTTCTGAATAGTTAACTACCCATTTTTTCAATTAAACATAATGTTATGTTAACATCCTTAAAGAGGTAAATGATGGCACAGTAAATCCAATTAGAATACATACTTACAACTGGATTCTCTTGCAATTTTCCAAAAGCTGATTGCATTTTACATCTTCCCTGCTATTGTCAGAGTGGCTCTAGCACAAGTTGCTGCACCCCCGCCTGGTGCCTGTGTCTTTTTGTGGTGACCTTTGCTGGAAGAGCTGCTGCAGACATCACAAACTCTCACATCAATTTGCCACAATTGGATGTGGCATCTTGCAGCTAATTTGATTTGGGAAGAAATGCACCTGGCTCTGTTTTTTCCCTATAGAATGTGGAGGGAGTTCTGAGTCCTCCCAGATGCCATCTACCCGAGGAGCCCATGTGTTTTTCAAGGTCTAAGCCGTTTGTCTTCATCTCCCCAAATCCAACCGTTACAAAAGGAAAGGAGCTGAATTATTTAATGCAAAAATAAATTAGATTGGAGTCAGGGAGGGAGAATGAGAAACAAAGTGAACTGAAAAATACAACTGTTGATCTAACTTCCAGACTTCTTTCCTTCAAAAAAAAAAACAAACCCTTTTTCTTTGACTATTTAAGTCTATGTTACTTCCCTTTGTTTTTATCACATCAATTAAACAATTTCCTCCATATCAAAATTCTAAAGCAGTGCCAACCTGTCAAGTTCATACTATGTGAAAGACATACAAACACACAAATATAGTTGTATGGGTGTTTTTTTTTAAGTTTCAAGCCAATTTGAGGTTGTGGAAAATAGATAAAATGGTAATGTGCTTAATCTATTATTGATGAATTTAAATAGATCAAAGGGCTGCTTGTTGAAGGAAAAATACAAGTCCTGGGCCTTTTATTCAGTGACCTACATTTTATCTCAATTACACTCCAGATATTGAAAAACAAAATAATCAACAACAACAAAACCTACCTTGAAAATAGAATTTACATCGAGTAGGTGAGGCTGCTCTGAAGGTAAGTGGAAGAAAAAGGATTACTGAGTGTTTGCACATTAGGTTTAGTTTTTGTGGGAGGAGGGGGTCGTTTCCTGGAGAGGTAAATAAATGTTAGTTGTATAGCACTCTCCTAGGGCAGTTCACATCTATGCCATATTGTCATAAGAATACATGTACTGTGGCTCATGTAAAATGGGGGGGGGGTGGAATTCTTTGGAAAAACAAATCTGAATGAGTCTACACTGGGTCAAAGTTTAAGCTGAAGCACTTTCACATGACTCCAGTTTGAAGGGACTAATTCCACACAATGCATGCGCGTTTGAAGTAATGTTGGGTAGGAACCTGAATAATTTTTGTCAGGGAAAGGAACGGAGCTGTTGAAAACTCTAAGAAGCAAGAGGGCGAGGACCATTCTGATTTTGCTGTTCACGCCCATCCCTGGTGCCAAGTCTGTTGTTGATACTCAGTAAATATTTATTTGATGAGTACCAGAAGCTTTAGAATTTCAGCACTCAGTTTCCTTTGGTACAGATAGACCTAACCTAAATATGTCTAGTCATAGCAGCCTGACCTGTCAAGAGATAACTTAAGGATTTATGTGCCTCACGGACTGTGTGGAAAGTTTTACACTAAAGATGTAGAGAGTATGATTACTGTCAGCACAAGTCCCTCATATGCTTTCCTATCTGCTTCCCCTGCATCTTAAAAATAGAAGGCTTTACAGGAACATCTGTAGTTGCAGAAATAAAGGACAGCTCATTTCAGGCTGGTGAGAGTGAGAGATGATGTCATTTCCAACCAAAGATGGAAGCAGGGAAGAATTCAGAGCCCAGGAGCAGGAAGCAAAATCAAAACAAGTTTCCAGAACTCTCTGAATCCCACAATTACTAAGGTCTTTTTAGTGCAGCTTCATTCTTTTCTTTGAACTTGTGTGAATTTGCAGATCATTAAACATTTTCAAAAACACAAAGATACTCTAACACAAACACAGTCATTTTGTATAATTTTCCATTTGATTTTATTGGAGCCATACCTCATTTCCACAAGACCCAGTAACCTGGAGACAGAAATATTCCAAGAGGTTGTTTTAACTCTTCCGGGCCTAACACAGAGTAGGACTCAATAAACATGTGGATGAATAAGGAGTCAATGAATGAATGACTGAAAACAGAAACTAGCAGTTATGAGTCAGGAGAGATTGACTGCCAACAGCTGATATCAAACAAGCAAAATTATGATGGCTTAACCAAGAAAAAGTTGATTTCATTCTTATGTTAAAGAATTCCAGGGTCAAACCATACAAGGCTGATACAGATGGCAGTTCTACGCTGTCTACAGAGACATGAGCTCCTCTCTCTGCAGCTATTCATAGAGTGTGGCTTGTACCTTCATGATCTAGGATGGCTGCTGGAGTTGCCAGCATCATGTCCAAATTAAAGTCTAGAACAGCGATCCCCAACCTTGTTGGCACCAGGGACCAGTTTTGTGGAAGACAATTTTTCCAAGGAAGGTGAGGGATTTGGTTCAGGCTGTAATGCGAGCAATGGGGAGTGACGGGGAGCAGCAGACGTAGCTTCACTGGCTTGCCCACCGCTCGCCTCTTGCTGTGCGGCCCGGTTCCTGACAGGTGGGGGACCACTGGTCTAGAAGATAGGAAGGCAGAAGGATGAAGAGGGAGCCCCTGTGAGGTGGCGCAGCTACAGTTCAGCAGATTGGAAGCTTATCATCTAAAATGTCGTCATAAAGCCATACATAGCTGCAGGAGAGACTTGGAAATGTGGTCTTTGGTCCACTCCTGGAATTCAAGTGCCAGCACTAAGGAAACAAGGGTGAACGGATGTGGGCTTAGGCAACAGCAATATCTGCCACATTAGCATACACTCTGCAATAGTTTGGAAAGGAAAATGAATCGATTCTTCCATCTAGCCTCCATACACCTGTCTGGAGTAGAAGAGGAAGAGGCAAATGATTTCCTTAAGCACAAATGTCAAAGGCATTGAATAAAAACAGTGTTACTGTGTGCCAGGCACTGTTCTAAATATTTTACCCATATTAATTCATTTAATCTTCACAACAACCTCACATGGAAGGTGCTTTTATTATCACCGTGATACAGATAAGACTTTAAGACACAGAGGGGTTAAGTGACTTTCCCAGGATCACACAGCAAATGTGTGGCAGGGCCAGGATCAAACCAAGGCTGTCTGACTCTTAATCTACTGGTCAAAAGTTGCCAAATAAAGACAGAACAATTTAATATAAAGTTAGAAACCAAATTCTTAGATTTTCATTAAAAAGCAACATCTTGAAAGTGCTGTCCTTTGGACCATGTGACCTGGCAGACCATATGCTAGAGGTTTCTTGTGTTGAGAGACGACTCTCCACAAGTCTTTTCCATTTCTGCATGTCCTATGACTGAGGCACTGTCTGTCCTTTGTTCGGACTAGGATTTCAAGGATGTTTGTATAGCAAATAGCTTTGGAAGGTATGTTGTCTTCCTCCAGAGCTTAGGACAGGTTTTCTTACAGCCATGAAAGATGGAGATAGGGGCTTCCTAGGTGGTGCAGTGGTTAAGAATCTGCCTGCCAATGCAGGGGACACAGGTTCGATTCCTGCTCCAGGAAGATCCCACATGCTGCAGAGCAACTAAGCCCGTATGCCACAACTATTGAGCCTGTGCTTTAGAGCCCGTGAGCCACAACTGTTGAGCCCCTGTGCTGCAACTACTGAAGCCCACGCGCCTAGAGCCCGTGCTTCACCACAAGAGAAGCCACAGCAATGAGGAGCCTGCACACCACAACAAAGAATAGCCGCCACTCACCGCAACTAAAAGAAAGCCTGCACACAGCAAAAAAAGACCCAACACAGCCAATAAAATTTTTAAAAAATTTTTTTTAAAAATTAAAAAAAAAAAGATGGAGATAGTACCTCCTCTGGAGCAAAAGGCAGGTATATTTACTGCCCATTATAAAAGATTTGGGTTTCCTAAACTCAGGGTCCCTCTACTGTAATGCAATTCACTGTGGGTGCAGGTGTGATATGATCCTCCTTGTATCACCTTAAAATGGGAATTGGGGCTCAGGAAATCAGTATATAAAATGCTGATACTCTGGCTATGGCTATAGCTGTGAGTAATAAACTGACCCAGGAGCCTCATGTCTTCTACCAGCATCCATGAAACTGTGGCAAGCTAACTTGCTAGCTTGCAAGTAGGATAAACTCTCAGACCCTTCACAGTTCTTAACATTGTGAAGGGAACAGATGCCTTGTGCAGTTTATGGCAGACCCCAATAGATGAGTCATAACATAGACCCCTAGGGTTTAATCCCTAGGCTAAGGAACTGACTCATATGATTGTGGGGACTGCCAAGTCTGAAATCTGTACGGAAGGCTGGAAATTCAGATGAGAGTTGATACTGCAGTCTTGAGGACGACTTTCCAGCAGACTGGAAACTCAGGCTGGGTTTTTACATTGCAGTCTTTAGGAGAAATCTTTCTCTTTCAAGAAACCCCAGTCTTAGCTCTTTGAAGCAAAGGTAAATTAGAAGACATATTCCTCTAATAGTAGAGGAATTGCCCAATTGGAATATGTAGGATCTACTAAAAGTGGTCCTTGAAAAAGAAGGCCAGGGCTTCCCTAGTGGTGCAGTAGTTAAGAATCTGCCTGTCAATGTGGGGGACATGGGTTCGATCCCTGGTCGGGAAAGATCCCACGTGCCGTGGAGCAACTAAGTCGGTGCACCACAACTACTGAGCCTGCGCTCTAGAGCCCGTGAGCCACAACTACTGAGCCCATGCATCACAACTACTGAAGCCCATGCACCTAGAGCCCATGCTCCACAAAAAAGAGAAGCCACTGCAATAAGAAGCCTGCACACCGCAATGAAGAGTAGCCCCCATTCTCCGCAACTACCGAAAGCCCGCACGCAGCAACAAAGGCCCAACACGGTCAATAAATAAAAATTAATTAATTAATTAATTAATTAAAATTTAAAAAGAAGAAAAAGGCCATTCTTTTCCATTTGATCTTTCATTGGTATTATTATTATTGTTGTTGTTGTTATTGGATATATTCTTAGTACTAACTACAGAGCCTAAAAAATAAATGTTTAATATTTTTGAATGAATGAATAAGTGGGATTTATTATAATAAATGCTTGAAATATGAGATTTAAAGTTGTAATCAATATTGTTACATACAAATCAAGTAAGGTAAACAGCTGTTAATTCAGTACATAAATGGTTAGGTTTTAATTTGTTATAACCAGATTTATAAACAACTTTACACTGTATTTTATGCATTAATAAATGCTCTCATTTAAATCTAGAAAGAAAGACAGAAAGAAAGAAGGAAAAAGAAACCTCTTAAAGTCTTCAACTGATTGTATGAGGCCCACCCACGTTATGGAGGGTAATCTGTTTCCCTGAAAGTGATTTAAACGTTACTCTCATCTAAAAAACAAAAACAAAACAAAACAAAACAAAAAAACCTTCACAGCAACATCTAGCCTGGTGTTTGACCAAAGAAATGGGCACCACAGCCTGGCCAAGTTGACAAATAAAATTGTCACACCCTCCAAGCTCTAAGCTCCCCATAGGAATGGGTGAGGCCTCTGTGGTCACTGCCTCTCAGTCCAGCTTCTCCTTCTGCCCAGTTCTACTTCCCTCACTCTCTCACGCAAATTGTTCCTGAGAGCACACTCCAGGAAACCTCCCGCCCATACAGCTCCTTCTGAGAGTCTGTTTTCTCAGAATCCTGCTGTAAGACAGAGAAACTACAGTAAACAAAACATGCTTCTCAGAAGTAGTCCCAAGTCTATTAGCGACTAAGTCCCAAAGGCTGAGTTGTTGCTTTTTAAAATATTTGAAATCGTACGGTCTGTTGTCTTTGAGGGAGATGCGCCATTTGACTCCAAGAACAAAGCAACTAGTCAATTACACAGAAAGCAAATGACGGTTAAAAAAAAAGAACTCTCAAAGAAAACCTCACTTACTTGTTTTTCCTTTCTCTGCTTTTATGTCTAAGCAGCCACTGCTCAGGGTTTCAGAGCTGCAAGCTGTCGGTCTGTTACTCTTATCCAGGCACATGTTTTGGGAGTGCGTGCCCACAGACATTCAGCAGATGGTCTTGGGCTGGACATCTGGAAGTCTCATCAGATTATGGTGCACAAATTTGTGATAATAGATTTAATTCAGTTTTTGCTCAACATTTTTGGGCTGGTTTAAAGACCCTGGGGTCAGTATGTAACTTGGCAAGGGTTTTACAAAAATTGTTCCGAATTTACCATTGATGGGCCGATCTTATACAATATTTTGTTTGTGCAACTCAGACCAGCTGGGTAAAAGCTAATGAAAGGAATGCAATTATGGGGGGGTGAGAGGTACATGTAAGCCTTATTAATGCATTAGTCATTCTCTGTGTACCCCTGACCATCCCACATGTGCCGCTGCATAATGAGGGCAAGATAACCTTGGGGGAGCATGGCCATATTCCTTTATTTTCTGATTCTAGAGTCTAGAATGGATGCTTTATTTGGACAATTAAGGACAATACAGTAATCTTTGTAACCACATCATTTTTTATTTTGGTCAAGAATAGCCTGAAATAAACCTTAAGAACAAAATATAACTGAAGTAAAGATTAATCCTATTATAACACATAGAATATATTGAAGAAGAGCTTCCTCTTCTTACCAGCAAAAATAGTATAAATTTAGTATTTGCATGTAAGAGACTACTTTTTTCATAATCCTTTCATTGCATCTAACAGCCAATTTTCACTAAAAAAAAAATGCTGAATGGATGGGTGGATGGATTTCTTTTCCTTATGTTTTTTAAAGCTTAGATGAGAATAAACCAAACAGGGAAAGGCTAAAAACCCATCAAGAAAGTGATCAACAGACATAGAGAATAGACTTGTGGTTGCCAAGGGGGAGGCGGGTGGAGGAGGGATGGATTAGGGGTTTGGGTTTAGCAGATGCAAACTATTATATCTAGAATAGATAACAACAAGGTCCTACTGCATAGCACTGGGAAGTATATTCAATATCCTGTGATAAGTCATAATAGAAAAGAATATTTTTAAAAAGTGATCAAAGGACATAAAAAGTCGCTAAGAAGAAAGAAAAACTGATGGCCAGTAAATGTAGGGAAAGATGGTCAACCTCAGGATTAATCAGGGAAATCAAATGACAACAAGAAAGCATTTCGCAGTCTTCAGATTGGCAAAAATTTAAAGAATGGCAATTCCAAACATGGGCAAGAACCTTCATACACTTACGGTGGGACTGTAAGCTAGTTTAATCACCTGGAAGAGCCATTGGCTGTACCTAGTTAGGCAGAAGATACACTTAGCCTATGATCCAATAATCCCACTTCTAAGGTATACATGCTAGACAGGGTTACAAGTTCACAAATGTTCACTGTTGCATTGTTGGAAATAGCAAAAACAAAAACAAAATTGTAAAGAAGCTAAATGTCTGTCAGTGTAAGAATGGAGAAGTATGTTGTCACATATTTCTACAATGGATTACTATATAGCAGTCAAAATGAACAAATTAGAGTGACATCTGTCAGCACAGATAAATCTCAGAAACAGCAACAACCAAAAAAAGCAAATTGGAAGAGTCTAGGAAAGATACCCAATAAGTAAACTTTTTGCAAAAGTTTGAGAAAAATGTTTAGATGTTTATTGATGCAAAATATGTAGAGAAATTACTGAAACATGCACAGGAGTGACAAGCACTGAAATAATTAGTGTGGTTAACTCTACAGAAGAAGGTAAGGAAATGGGACTGGGGAGAGGGTTCAGAGATGGCTTCAATTGTATCTATAATATTTATACTGGGAGGGGGAGAAAAATGTGAAGAAAATAAGGCAATTTTAAAAACTGTGCTCTTTCTATAATTTCCTATTTTTTCAAATATGTTTAAAATAGTACAGTGTTTAAAAGAAAAGAATCAACTCTTTTTCCATTATAGTTTATTATGATATTATATTTTGATATTGAATATAGTTCCCTGTGCTATACAGTAGAAAATTTTGTTTACCTGTTTCATATAGAGTAGTTCGCATCTGCTAATCCCACACTCCTAATTCACGGCTCCCCCACTCCCTGTTCCCTTTGATAACTATAAATTTGTTTTCTATGCCTGTGAGTCTGTTAGTTTTGTAAATAAGTTCATTTGTATCACTTTTTTAGATTGCACATAAAAATGATATCATATGATATTTGTCTTTCTCTGTCTGATTTATTTCACTTAGTATGATAATCTCTTGATCCATCCATGTTGCTGCAAAGGGCATTATTGCATTCTTTTTTATGATTAATATTCCATTGTATATATGTGCCACATCTTCTTTATACATTCATCTGTTGGTGGGCACTTAGGTTGCATCCATGTCTTGGCTATTGTAAATAGTGGTGCTATGAACATTGGGGTGTATGTATCTTTTCAAATTAAAGTTTTCTCTGGATATATGCCCGGGAGTGAAATTGCTGGATCACACGGTAGCATAAAAGAATCAACTGAAATGAGAGATCAGCTCTCTTGAGTTCCAAAAATTCAACAACTTAAGTGAGGGGAAACATGTGGTAACTCTAACACCAGCCCTTATTCAGGCCTAATTCTGGATAGTGTGTCAGCCAGCAGTACTCCCAGATGCCTTTTCTCCAGATTTCCAATGGAAAATCACCAAAGATGGCTTGAGTTGTCTACGAGAGCTGCTGCATCTTCTCTTTGTAAGTGTGCTAAATTTCCATTAATTTCATTGTTTACCCACACAAAAACAAAACAAACAAACAAAAAACTAAAGGTACCTCTTCAACAGGACTAGCTGGAAAATTCTATGTCGGTAGAAATCCCACCAGCTACCCAAGCTCATGTCTTTAATTCTGCCACATAAGATAAATGTTTTTACTTGGAATCATTTTTCCCCTGGAGCTTACATGACCTGATCCAGACTTTTTTGTTTCTTAAAAAACACGACAGAAAAAAATCCCAAATCCTCCTCAACCCACATTGATTACGTTAGTAATATGTGTTCTTTGCAGAAAATTCAAAAATTGCTGAAAAGCACTCCTCAAATTAAAGATCACTTGGAATCGCAAGACTCAGAAATAACCACCTTTAACACATCAGCATTATCTTTTTCCACATTTTGTTTATGCATGTACACACACGCGCGCACACACACACTCACACACATATAATTGGAATCATACTGTGTCTACTGTTTTGTATTTTTCTTGTTCAAAAACATATTCCATTCCATTATTCATCTGAGCATCACTTTTATGGTTCACATAGTATTCCCCTGTGCAATGTTCCATAATTTATTTAGTCTCTCCCTCCCATTGTAGGGTATTTACATATTGCCAGATTGCTATTCTCGAAAACATGAACCAATTCAGACCCTCTCAGCCCTACCACAGTACATAAGAGTGGCCATTTCTCTGTTCCCTTAGCAACATTGTGGACTGTCTTTTTTCTTCCTCCACAGAAAGATAATAGGAGATTCTCATTATGACACATAAGTTTGGAGAGAGGGATTTACTTCGTTAACAACATTTTTAATATGTATATCTGAAGTACTGTTTAATTACCAGAGAATGTTGATGCAGGTTTTTTTTTCTCTTCAGTATAACATATTAGAGGAGTCATAGTTAACACTGTGATGAAATTTCAAAAAAATGTATATTTCCCTTAATGCTCTGTTTCCACTCTGGAAGCTCCTTGAGGCCAGAAACTATGCCTTATTCATCACTGTAACCCCAGAATCTCACACATTAAAGGCTTTCAATAAATATCTGTTGAAGTAATGAACAAAGGGTTAAATCAGTGTCAAAGAAACCAACGATCATGCCATGGAAATCACTTTGGATAAAGCTGAATTTCCAAAATAACATGAAAATTGGGTCCAACTTTATTTTTAAAACTTCAGTTCTCAACGTTAATCTTCTCAACTGTTATATTTGTCTTCGGACACTAGACTCTGACTGCACCTGTCCTGGGTAGTGGGGACACATAAGACTAAAGTAACAGGAAAACATCTCTGTGCACAAAGGTGACATGCTTTGCCTAACAGTATAACTAGCTAAAGATTAGCAACATTTTCTAATGACTTAGGCTGTTGCCCTCAATTTTTGTTCTACGCTGAAAATACTTATCTTTATGTTAGTAAGAGAAGCCTATCTCAACAGCCAGGAGCAATCCCAATGGAGAGAGACCCAGAGCACTGGCCTCCCACTCTCAGACAGTGAGAGGCTCCAATTCAGACCCACTGCAAGTCAGCCTTGACCACACGTCAGACCAAGAATGGCGCTGTGTCTTCCCAGCAATTCGCAGACAAGCACAATTCCAAGAATTTCGTTTGGGGTAGATTTGTAATAAGCTCCGGAATGACTATAGAAACAGCCACAATTGGCGTTCTATAGTAAGACATATTTTTAGATTCAACTTTCAACTCTGGTCACACAGACCATGGGCTCTGGACATTGTCTTCCGCATCCTCTTTCCCAGGATTTCTCAAATTGCTGGGGGGAGGGGGGTGGGGGGAGGTCATGACCCCCATAGGGTCACAGAGAGGAAAACAGCAAAGCATCAAGTAGAGTTTTCTTGAAACTGCTGGGGGCAGGGGGTGGGGGGCAGAAGTCTCTTATGTCAGTGGGTCCTACTGATGCCTCATTGCTGTCAAACTGCTGCCTCAGTCTCCGCACCATCCATCAGTCACGACAGCTGTTTCTGGTTTAAAACTTAGTAAGTGCCAGGCACCATCTAGGTGCTTTCCTTTCCATGTGCCTTCTAATATTTTTCACATCGTGGCACACAGAAAATGATGCTCTTTGTGTAGCCAACATACAGGCCTGGCTGTTTGTGGCAGGAGACCACTGGCTGAGAATCTGGAAGCCCCAAGTCTCACCCAACTGTTCTGTGGACTGGAAAATACGCTGTCATGCCACACACTGAATCCATCTGTGGCATGCCACTGGGAAACTCTGTTTTAAAGGGATTATATCATTTAATAAGTATGCTTTTATGGGCTATCTGTATTATCCTTATTTATAAATAAGGCTCAGAAATGTTAAGATCCTTGCCCCTGATCACACAGCTAGTTGGGAATTCAAACTCAGGGGTTTTAGACTCTATTATTTGTTCACAATTATTTATTCCTTTCCTGCCCTTGCAATGCTTATTTGTAAAATGAAAAATACTTCTCCATGCTATTGACTTTGGTCTTAGCCATATGACAGGCTTTAGTCAATGGAACGTGAGTGCGTATGCCATATTCAAACTCCTAGAGATATTCGTACTCCCATGTTCACTGCAGCATTACTCACAGTAATCAAGATATGGAAACAACACGTGTCCATCAATGGATGACTGGATAAAGAAGACGCAGGGACTTCCCTGGTGGTGCAGTGGGTAAGAATCTGCTTGCCAATACAGGTGACACCAGTTTGAGCCTTGGTCCGGGAAGATCCCACATGTTGTGGAGCAACTAAGCCTGAGCACCACAACTACTGAGCCTGCACTCTAGAGGCCATGAGGCACAAATACTGAGCCCACTTGCCACAACTACTGAAGCCCATGCACCTAGAGCCCGTGTTCCACAGCAAGAGAAGCCACCACAATGAGAAGCCTGCACACTGCAATGAAGAGCAGCCCCCGCTTGCCACAACTAGAGAAAGCTCATGTGCAGCAACAAAGACCCAATGCAGCCAAAAATAAATAAATAAATAAATTTATTTTTTTAAAGATGCAGTATATATGTATATGTATACATATACATATATACACACACACAATGTAATATTATTCAGCCATGAGAACGTAGGAACTCCTGCCATTTGTGACAGCTTGGATGAACCTTGAGGGCATTAAGCTAAGTGAAGTAAATTAGACAGAGAAAGACAAATACCACACGATACCACTTGCCTGGAGTCTAAAAAAATCAAACTCAGAAAAACATAGTAGAGTGGTGGTTACCAGAGGCTGAAGGTAGGGGAAATGAGAAGATATTGTCAAAGGGTACAAACTTCCAGTTACAAGATTAACAAATTTGGGGATCTAATGTACAGCATGGTGATTATAGCTAATAATACTGTATCATATACTTGAATAATGCTAAGAGAATATATCTCAAATGTTCTCACCACAAAAAGAAATGGTACTGTGTGACAGGATGGAGACAGTAGGTAATGTTATGGTGGTCATCATGGTGCAGTAGGTAAGCACAGCAAACCATCACATTTGTACACCTAAACTTACGCAATGTTATACGTCAATGACATCTTAGTAAAGCTTGGGAGAAAAAATAGAGGCTCCAAATGCACTTGCATGATAAGCTTGACTTCATAAGCTCCTGCCGTCTGCCACAAAAAGATGCCCTACACAGAGGTGCCAGAATGAAAAGACATAGGGAGCAAAGCCGAGAAGAGCCTGGCGGAAACAAGCAAAGCTATTTTCAACTTGTAGAACTCAGAGTAAGAAATGTTGTAAAATCTGACTTGGGGAGTTCTTATAGCTTAAGTTATCTAATATTCAGATCATCTCGATCCACAGCCCAGGCCTTTTCCGCTTTGCTCTGTTGCTTCTCACCCCTAGTCTTTCAAGGAGCTTCCCTCATCAGACTATTTTTCCTACTATCTTTATTTTTTATATTCTCCATAAAAATTGTAGAAATTTTCTTTTTATCCTTTTTGTAGCTGTGATACAAGGCCCTCAGAAGAATGATCCCTTGCAAGTGAAAGTTATGTAGATAGATGATAGATACATAGAGAGATGATAGATGATAGACAGATAAATACATAGATGATAGATAGATAGATAGATAGATAGATAGATAGATAGATAGATAATAGATAGATAGATAGATAGATAGATAGATAGATAGATAGATAGATATAGATAGATAGATAGATGATAGATAGTTATAGTAGTTTTCAAAGCCCATGCACTTCTGTTACTATTGTTTTGATACTTACTACCTAGTGGGATAGGCAGGACACTCTTTGCCATAATAAGAACAGTACTCCACGCCTATTTACGGATGAAATAGTTGATCAATATTTACTTTGCTTAAGAGAAAACAAAAGACTCAGAGATTGAATAATGATAATAGTGATCTTTGGGTCTGTAGTTTAGCCACTAGCCTGGTTCATTTAACCCCTATCCTATTCCTGTCTTCCTTTAGTAATAGAAACCTGGGGCTAGACACCTGGCCACCAGGAAATACTACACTTTCCATGCTCCGCCTTGCAGTTAGCTGCGGCCATGTGCCTAAGACCTGGCCAATGGGATTTAAAAAACTTCCAAGTCAGAATCTTAAATGAAAAGTAGTGTGCCTTCCCTTGCCTTTTCCTCCTTCCTTCTTGCTGGAATCAGACATAATGGCAGTAACTGAAAGACCCATTTGATCATGAGATGGGAGCCCAGTGCACATGAAATTTTACGTGTAAAAGAAACAAAATTGTATCTTTGTAAGCCACTGTATTTTGAGCTAACCCTCCTATGTTTTTTTAACAGCAACCTAACATATATCCTGCCTAATGCAGTAGGTATTATCACTTTTTTCACATGGGGAAATTGAATTTCTCATTGATTAACTTACCTCAAGTTCACACAATTAGTAAGCAGTAGAGCCGGGACTTGGATCAAGGGCTGACTGATGCCTGAGGCCAGGTTCTGTGCCCCTACACTCATCAGCCTCCCAAGGGCAGGCTTTATACCTGCTGCTCAGTTTTCTCTTGCTCTGTTGCTAAGCTTTCAATTATAAGTACTACATTGCAGAAGGTAAAATTCTCTTTCCCATTAAGAAAGAAACCTTCAGATCTGCCTGAGATGGAAGGGTAATATTCTTTGGCATGGAAGAAAAATATTCAACTACAAGAGAATAAATCAGGGCAGCCTACACCATGATGCGCAGACAAAAGTGAGGTGAGGGCCCCACGTGATCCTTTGGATGTGCAGGAAGAAACATCACAACTTCTGTTTATATTTATAGTTTTAGCTTTAAAAGTCAGACATGTATCTTAAGTAAAACGTAAAACATGTACAGCATAGACATTGCTGCTTTCGTTCAGTCCCTCCGACGGAGATTCATGTGTCCAATCGTCTCTCCCAGAGAAGGGCAGGAGCACCCTTAGGGTTATCAACATAACTGCTTGCTGGTGGCGTAGTGAAACATATTACAGTTTAGAGTGTGCCCAATTTAATGGACTGAGTTATATTTTCTGGTTTTAGCCAAACCAGGAAAGTAAAAATGTAGCTTAAAAGGAGAAACTGTGAACTGAAGATCATTCTAATAAAGCAAGCGCAAACAATTTGAAGATGGCAGAATTTATACTTCTACTCCTACAAAGATTCTTCATCAGCTATAATGAGTTTTTTTTAAAATATGATCTAATCAGATCGGCCATAAGTCAGATAAACAATTTTGAAATTATCAAGAAATTATCTTATTTAAAATAGGTTAACATACACTCTCATTAACAATGAAACTCACCCCAAGTATATATTGAGCCTTGAGGTATTGGCTAATGATCGAATTAAGTCATCACAATTAGGAATATGTTTTAAACTATAGGTAATTTCCTTTATTCCATCATGCTAAAATTTTTGCTTTTGTCTATTGGAGTAATATATAGTATATAAATATGTATACTCATATATATGAATACTAAGTGTATGTCATTTACAAGTGAATATATAGTACTTATTTTGAGAGTGCATGCTTTAAAATCTTTCACTAATAAAGGACACTTTCAGAAAGGAAAGTTTATCCTAGCTGAAAGACGATTCCATAAATTTTTTCAGGTAAGGGGACAAGCACGTCTTAAGACAAGCATTCTTTTTTTTTTAATTGATTTTATTTATTTATTTATGTTTGGCTGCATTGGATCTTTATTGCTGCACACAGGCTTTCCCTAGTTCCAGCGAACGGGAGCTACTCTTTGCTGCAGTGCGTAGGCTTCTCTTTGTGGTGGCTTCTCTTGCTGCAGAGCAGGGCTTCAATAGTTGTGGCATTCGGGCTCAGCATTTGTGGCACACGGGTTTAGCTGCTTCACGGCATGTGGGATCTTTCCCGACCAGGGCTTGAACTCGTGTCCCCTGAATTGGCAGGCGGATTCTTAACCACTGCGCCACCAGGGAAGTCCCACAACAAGCACTCTTATCTTAAGAGTTTGGTGCACAGGGCTTGGTGTCCAGCTAAATATGAGTAGGGAAACATCATACAGAAGCCCTCAACTCTTGGTCTTAGAGAAGACAGATTTCTTTCCACATGCTATATTTTTTCTCAGTGCAATAATTTGTTGAGCCAAGGAATTAAATTATTTCACATCAGATACCAGCATATATTGGATAAACTGAAAAGGGCTATAAAATGAAATTTCTGGATGATAAGGTATTTTGCATATAGAAAGTGTCAAACAAAGATTCTGTCATTTTTATGTACAAACAAGTATTGCCAAATATCTTTGAATAGTGCACTATTGCCATTTAATGAGCGTCTATGATGTGAGTGAATTTTTGTCCAGATTCTAGTAAATTCTTGCAACAATAACAATAAAATATAACAATAACATTTATATACATCTTGGTGGTAGGCATTGTCCTAAGCACTCCGCCTGAATTAACTCACTTCATTCTCATATTAATTCTGCAACATCTATACCATTATCCCCAACTTCTAGATGAAGACACAGAGCACAGAGAATTTAAGCATCTCACCCAAGCCAGAGCCAGGATTCAACTCTAGATAGCCTAACCCCAACTTCGTGCTTTTAGCCATTCTGTTTTACTGCTAACAGCCTAACTAGGTGCATATTATTAGCTCCATTTTATAGATGAGAAAAGTGAGGCCCTGAGTAGTAAAACCAGGACTTGAACTCAGCCGAACTGAATCCACAGTGTGCACCGTCTGCACCACCCCTTGCTGCCTTCCTAATGCTAATATTGTAATGATTGGTCCAGTCCATGGAGGATAGTGCAAGGGCAATACTTGATCTTGTTAGCAAAACTCTTCTTTATATAAAAATATATATATTAGTAGTAGGAGAAATATCAGCGTTGCCATTTTCTTATTTGCTTTGCTTGCAGAAAGTTAAAGTATTTTTTTTCTTTTTAGAAAAAGTTTAATATACATTCAGAAAAATGCAGGCATCTTAAGTGTACAGTCCAATGAATTTTCACAAACTGAGACTTAGCATTCTCTTCAACCTGCAGTTTCTTTTTTAAGACACATTTTGTGAGGGTTTGTTTGGTTAAACGTGAATTAATAGCTGTAAACTCAAACCATGTAATAGATCAAATACTGCAGATATTTATTTCCTTTTCACAGGAAGACCAAAAGAAGTGTTCCTGATCTTCAGCAGCTCTGCTCCGAGTGATAATTCAGTGCCAGAATCCCTTCACCTTGTGGCCCTGCCATCTTCTATGTGCAGCTTCTAATCTAAGCCTAAGGGGAGGCTGGGACAATCCTGGGTCAGAGGTGTTATCGGGCCAGGCCTGGAAGGAACGTGTATCGCTTCTGCTAATGCTCCATCGGCCAGAACACACGACCACAGCTCACTGTGAAGGAGAGAACTAGAGTCTAGCTGTGTGCCAAGGAAGATGAGGAAACAGGCTCAGCTTCTGGGGCCAGTCCCTGCCACAATGGTACTTAGCAAAATGCAGATAAAATTCTAAACAATGAATACTCTAACTTCAAATCCTCTTTAATCCTTAATCAAGCCCCTTTAAAAGACCTCCACTAAACAACATGAAACATCGTAAATCATACAGTCTTTTGTTACTTTAAACAAAACCACCTTTTCTTTTTAATGATTTATAATTCATATGTTTAAAGTAATTCTAGTCAATGTTTCCTACCATTTGATGAAATTGCACAATTACAGAATTTTAGTTTTGAAAGAAACCTAGTGTTTGTTTCTCGTTTTGCAAATGAGAAAACTGGAAACAGAGAAGGATGGGAGGCTTGGTCAAGGTCACACAGCTACTTACTGAGGTTTCCCTGCAGAGCTATAAAATTTTTCTGTTATAAGCTTTAACTTCCTCAAGTAAAATGTCCTTCACGTCTAAATATAATTTAAACTTTTCTGAAGACTTTTTTTCCCATTTCTTCCCATTAGGGAAATTACTTTTACTCTTTGTTCAAGGAATTGATATCTCAAAGGGCAAAACATTCAAAATAAAAAGAACTTACTTAAGAATTCCTTTGATCCATACATGAATCCTAAGATCATTCTGTTCTCTTTTAAACTGAGAAATATTTTGAGCCTTGCTCACTTATTTCATAACTTTCTGAGAGGGAATAAAGTAGTACAATCTGTTCAGCCCACATTTTTTACAGTATGGTGACTGTGTTTCTAAAGGTATATACCAGTTATTTCCTGGTTGGTTTGTTTGGTTGGTTGATTTTTTTCTTTCTAATTTATTTATTTATTTAATTTATTTATTGGCTATGTGGGGTCTTCTTTGCTGCATGCGGGCTTTCTCTAGTTGCTGCGAGTGGGGGCTACTCTTCATTGTGGTGCGCAAGCTCCTCATTGTAGTGGCTTCTCTTGTTGTAGAGCACGGGCCCTAGGCGTGTGGGCCTCAATAGTTGCAGCACATGGGCTCAATAGTTGTGACTCATGGGCTCTAGAGCACAGGCTCAACAGCTGTGGCGCACGGGCTTAGCTGCTCCATGGCATGTGGAATCTTCCCAGGGCAGGGCTCTAACCTGTGTCCCCTGCATTGGCAGGTGGATTCTTTACCACTGCACCACCTAGGAAGTCCTGGTTGGTTGATTTTTTAATGAAGAAAACTAGTCAGCTGGTAATTGTGTGTTTTTTAAAAATTAAATTCCAAATGTATGGCACCTGCAAATATTTACTGAGCGCTTAATCTGGGACAAATCCTGTGCTAGATGCTGGAGGTGTAACGGCAAGCCAAACAAACACTGCCTCCTTTCCTCTCCTGCAGCATGGCAAACCTACTCTGACCATGCCTCACAAAATTGAATTCAAAAGGATGCAGAAAGCATTTTTTCCTATTTTAGAAAAGTATATATTTGGAAAAATGCAGATATCTTAGGTGTACAGCTCGACAAATTTTTACACACTGAAGAGACCTGCGTAACCAGTACCCAGAATAAGAAATAACAAATGATCAGCTCCATGGAGGCCTCTCCCAATTACTGATCCTCCAAGAGTAGTCATCACCCCTACTTCTTTAGTCTTTTTTCTTTAAACTTTGTTGAAGTATAGTTGATTTACAATGTTGTGTTAATTCCTGCTGTAGAGCAAAGTGATTCAATTGTACATATATGTAATCTTTTTCATATTCTTTTCCATGATGGTTTGTCACAGGATACTGAGTATAGTTCCCTGTGCTATACAGTAGGACTTTGTTGTTTATGTATTCTATATATAATAGCTGGCATCTGTTAACCCCAAACTCCCCCACTCCTCTCCCCCTTGGCAACCACAAGTCGGTTCTCTATATCTGTGAATCTCTGTTTCATAGATATGTTCCTTTGTATCTTATCTTAGATTTCACACATAAGTGATATCATATGATATTTGTCTTTCTCTGTCTGACTGACTTTACTTAGTATGATAATCTGTAGGTCCATCCATATTGCTGCAAATGGCATTATTTCATTCTTTTTTATGGCTGAGTCACATTCCATTGTATATATGTACCACATCTTCTTTATTCATTCGTCTGTCAGTGGACATTTAGGTTGTTTCCATGTCTTGGCTATTGTAAATAGTGCTGCTATGAACATAGGTGTGCAAGTATCTTTTTGAATTATAGTTTTGTCCAAATATATGCCCAGGGATGGAATTGCTGGATCATATGGCAACTCTATTTTTTGTTTTTTGAAGAACCTCCATACTGTTTTCCATAGCGGCTGCACCAATTTACATTGCCACCAACAGCATCACCCCAAATTCTTGTTTTTTAATTTTTTAAATGTTTTAAAAAATTTTTAATTTTTAAAATTTTTGTATTAATTGATATTGGAGCATAGTTGTTTTACAATGTTGTGTTAGTTTCTGCTGTACAGCAAAGTGAATCAGTTACACATATACATATATCCCGTCTTTCTTAGGTTCCCTTCCCACCTAGGTCACCACAGAGCACTGAGTAGAGTTCCTTGTGCTATACAGCTGGTTCTCATTAGTTATCTGTTTTATAGATAGTAGCATATATATGTCAATCCCAAATCACCCTGACTTCTATCAGCACAGATTAGTTTGCTGATTTTGAATTAAATTATATAAATGAAATCACATAATATGTTTTCTTTTGTGTCTGGATTCTTTAGTTATGCTCATGAGATACATTCATCTCATTGCATATAATTGCCATTTGTCCAGTCCCAGTCTCTCTATACTAGTGATAATGCTATGCATGGTATAAATATGCCACAATTTATACAGTCATTCTATTGATGTGAATTTGTTTATTTCCAGTTTTAAGTCCATTGTGAACAGGCTGCTATGAACATTCCTATGAGCGTCTTTTGGAGAATTTGTATATGTATTTCTGTTGGCTATATAGCTAAGCAAACCATTATTAGGTCATACATAAACTGCACATAGGTTTAGCCTTAGTATATACTACCAGTTTTCCAAAGTGGTTTTACCAATTTTCATTCCCCTAACCATCTATGAGAGTTCTTATATAAAGTATTTTTTAACACATCAGTAAGTAAGTAAAGTGAATAAGGAATATTCAGAGGCCAAAAATTAACTAATAAAGGAGAAATCCAGAAAAGTGCTTAGGGCCTTGAAGTCAACCTCCCTCAGGAAATATTTGCTGAGTACACATGATTTGGAAATTTTATGGCCTTAATGGACATGAGAAATGAGAGACAAAGTGCTCAAGTAAGGGTGAACCAGAAATAAACTTATTCCTGAAGCAAATAACAAGAAAATTGCCTTTCTTGAATCTTGGCATTGAGGGAAAAGAGAAATCCACTCTGACAATTCATAACCAAAAGCTGGCCCTCACAAAGGTTTGTAGTCCAAATTCATATTTCCTTAGACGTCTAAAAAACCTCAAGCCTAGAATTTAAAGTAGTTCTGAATGGGAAGTTCACCCAAGAAACCTAGAAAAGAAAAAAATTCATGCTTCAAACCATACCTCAAAAAAATTCCCAAAGAATTACCCAAGGAATAAGAGCACATGGTTAAATTTAAAAAAACCACAGAACCCACAAGAAATCAAGACACCATGAGCAAAAGAAAGTAGAAACAATGGACGGCAACAGTGGAATTATCACAGAAAGATAAACAGAATATCCTTAATATCATTGGAGTATTCCGTAGCAAATAGTTTCCATTTCTATCACTTAAGGCCACTGTTATTTTGTGATTTTCGGTCACTTGGAATAGGAGAAAAGCTCACTAAATGATTTTGTATTTCTTTAGGAAAAATTAATCTATCCGAAGTTTCTCAATTTCGGTCCTTGATGGGCCACTTTCCATGATCTCTTCCATATTGTGATACCATTATACAATTATAGACTCAATATTTTATTTAAATTGACTTTTTTGAGAAAATGCATATTCTTACCTTAGCCTAACCCTAAGCAATAATATCCCAGAATCACAATTATGATGTACAAATTATGTTTCTAATACAATTTAAAATAAATACTTACCTATTACATTGCAAATATTTAGCACTACCAGGGTTACATGAACTACACCTTACAAAACTGGGCTGGAGTAGACCACTTGGAATTAGTTGATTTCATTTTGAGGAAAGAAAAAGACAAAGGGAGGAGGCAGAAGAGAGCGCACAGATAGAATGTGGAAAGGGCAGGTGAAATGCCAAAAAAGTAAAGAGCAGAGAAATACCAAGGACAAATTTACCTAAGTTACAGGTGTGTCTAGGAATGGAACCATGCTCACTAACTATCACAGATGGATGCTCCTTATAGGTCTCCTGGTTCGGCAGTTAACTCTGTCTTAGCAGATGACACTCTCACCGCTGACACACTTTCATTCCCAGGAAATTGACTGGAAAGAGCATTATGTCTCCCCCACTCAAAAAATCATAGTTGGGAATACATGAATGCAAAATCGTTCTAATTTTTTTTTAATTTTTTCATCTTTATTGGAATATAATTACTTTATAGTATTACGTTAGTTTCTGCTGTACAGAAAGTGAATCAGCTATATGTATACATATACCCCCATATCCCCTCCCTCTTGAGCCTCCCTCCCACTCTCCCTATCCCACCCCTTTAGGTCTTCACAAAGCATCGAGCTGATCTCCCTATGCTCTGTAGTAGCTTCCCACTAGCTATTTTACATTTGGTAGTGTATATACGTCAATGCTACTCTCTCACTACGTCCCAGTTTCCCCTTCACCCCCTGTGTCCTCAAGTCCGTTCTCTACATCTGCCTCTCTATCCCTGCCCTACCACTAATTAAATTCACAAACTTCTGTAATTTATTGTTCATTTCCAATTACTTTCAACATATTTCACAGCTGAAGACATAATCTAATCCAATCACGCCATTTTACAGATGAGGAAAGTGAAGGCCAAGAGGGTTGATTCTTTTTATCTGCCTCCTACGCTCCTTGCCCTATGGCCTCTTTTCTCAACCAAAGACTTAAACATAATGGATTTGGATTTTAAGCCAGTTGTCACATTTCCTTAAGTAGTGATCTTTTCAAATAATGAACTAATCCTATCAGCAGTCCAAATCTCCATGGTAAGAACCAGATTTTCCTGGCCTGAATACGTCTCTCTGAGAGTAAGAGTGCCTACATTTGACTCCCAAAGAGCCACCTTGAGAGGATACATTTGGGTCCATTTGGCATCTGGGTCTCATTTCTAATGCAGCGCTGCCAGTCAGACTCATGGAGAGATGCCTGTCTGATTTAGCAACCTAAGGTTCTCTGACTACATGAAAGAGGTCAAAATGAGAGAGAACTTCAGAATGCAGCCAGGCTAAGCTCCCATTCTCCCACTCCCTCATTTAGGCAGATCCGGACCTGTAATAAATTCCTCTTCATGGTTGTTTGGAAAAGTCCACATGGAGTGGCAAGAAAATTAGGGGTTGTGCTTATGCTGAGGGAGGAAAACAATGCAACCCAATGATCCTTTCCTTTCTTCCCAATTCTGTCTTCTCTCCTTTGCAGAAAGAAATCTAACAGAGACCATTCAATAATGGCTTTCACAGGAGCTTCTGAGTTCCACAACACTAGGGGGCACTAGTCCCACTGTATTTTATGACTATGACCCCCAAGAGCACAACTCCATAGCACATAATATAAATGGCGCCCCTGGAGTTCTGCAATGCAGGCAACATAGCAGCCTCTAAATTATGGAAGCAGGAGATTAAAGTTTTTAACTGAAAGCAGGAATGCTCCTACTTTGGGAAAACGGCCCACCCCAACAAAACTTTAATTTTTCTTCTTGATAGCAATAAAATCCTTGCTCTATTAAAAAGATAACTTAGCCCTTCTGCAGTGCAGAAATGAATTGCGTTTCTTCCAGGGCTCAGCTTACAAAATCTGAAATGGTTAGGCTACTCCCCAGCGTCAGAAGCCAAAACTCTCCTGCCAAAGGCATCCAGCCACGTGAACACTCCCACAGTCTCCATCCTTGTTTGAAACTACCTTGATGCTAGCCCACAGGAGCCTCTTGCTTCAATCATAAATTATGCATTTCTAGGAATGCTGCTTTTCTCTTCATTGACTGCCATTTCCAGGAAAGGGTTTTTCTTTTTTCTTTTACTGCACTCAATGGAAGTTTTTCTGCTGACATGGTCCATAATTAAAAATCAAAGTAATAAAGTGACATTCTCAAATTTGAATACTGGGTACAAAGAGCTTCATTGCCGGTCCTCCATGCCAAACAGCACAGTGGCTCCAACATTAGGTCACAGAGATTTTCAAGAGAGTAATTAGGTAGGACTTTAAAAGTGCACGCATTTAATTTTATTAGAACAAGTTTCAGAACCTTAAGACAAGCTGCAAATACCGAACTACAATTTTTTTCCTTTTCACATCTATTTATTGGAAAGTTATTTAACAACTGCCACCATATCCAAGTGGATATGTAACTGTTCAAAGGACTCAGCTAATAGGGGATGTCAGTAAAGTTTTCTGGGTTTAAGGCGCTGGTTCCCATGATGACATATGAAAGTGAAAACACCACGGAAGATTTTAGCACCCCAAGTGACCGGCAGCCCGTGCCTGACTTCCTATGACAGAGCAAGGGGTCACTTAGCAAATTATGACCCTTCAGAAAATGAAGTTGCCTCAAGTCAGTTTAGTTTACAATGTCATTCCTTTCCCAGAGGATTAAGTCAGTTAAGCAAGTAGGGGGAAGAAAATAACATTCAGCATGTTCAATTTTTTTCTCTTGACCCCCAACATCTCCAAAACTAGAGGAAGTAAACACGATCTACTGCTTCAAAACATGTATCCATAATATATTAGATTTTGTTAAGTCCTCGTCCCTTTTTTCCTAGGATATTACTGATAGAACATAATGGAGTTCTAAATATGGATGATTTAGCCACATAGGCCACTGAAATTGATTTTAAGAATTGAGGCTGTTATGTAGCCTCTATTAGAACATGGACAGCAAAAGGTCCAGAATTTTCATAATCTGGGAAATCAATTATTTACCAAGTGTGATGTCTTTTTAGTAAATCATCTTGATGTAGAAAAAAGATTTAGGTGTGTTTCTAATGTATTTTTTTACCTTCAAGGCTGGAAAAATGATTTTATTGAATCACGTGATACCGTGGTTAGAACTGTTTTTATTTCGAGCACGGAATCTATATTAAAAACAACACAGTTTCATGTCCTTCTTTCTGTATTTTCTCCTGGCACGAGGGAAAAAACACATTCCCTAATATATTTTCTGGGTGCACTCTCTTTGTAATATTTCCTTTGCAGAGGTCCTGTTCATATTTGTATCTTATTACTTTTCTTATACTGGATTTATTGATAGTTTCTAACAAAAATATGATTTCAGTATATTTACTGAACAAAATTCAATATAACAGACCCCAATTCAATTTTTTTCATCAAAATGGAGAACAATAAAGAACTGAAAGTCCTCAGTTCAGACACATAGCATCAAAAAAACTTATATTGTTTAAAGAAATAACTCAATAAAGAGGAAGTGATAGATATTACTTAAAGAACAACATTAGCTTTGTTTATTTATCTATGTTTCTAATAATCTTGCCTCTAACTTAGTAAGGACAAACATTTTTGGTGTTCCTGGGTTATTGAATCTCATATAAGTACAGTCATTTTCTAAAAATAGGGGGAAAGTTGTGATTATGCATTTTGAGGTTACCGAGGTCCATATTTACTGTTAATCGTCATTTCATGTATTCAAATTTAATTTAAGAGAATATTTTAAAACCTTACTGAGTCTGTTTCCCATACTATTTTGCTGTTGTGCCAGTATTTTTCGTAAGTTGATCATGCTTATGCTTTTGCATGTTTACAAGAGTTTGTATTCTGAATCTCTAACGTCCTGCTTTTGAAGACCGATTACAGAGGGTTTTCTTCATTGACCATTAGGTAAAGGGTTGAAAAATAACTTTGGTTTACAATAGATTTTTACTTTAATGGATGGGTGTATTCATTATTTACCTGTTTTCCGTCTCTTGTGTATCGCCTAGTGATGATTATAGTTGTTTTAAAGATGATCCTCATTTCTGGTCTATTGCATCATCCTGAGATTTAGTAATGATTTTAGATTTTCCACCTAAATTACAGGGCACTTTCCACTGAAAATGGTAAACAATATTACAAACTAAAAAAAAAAAGAAGTAATCTGATTTCTGGGAAGAGGGAGCCCCGTGAAAGATGTGTACTTTTATAAGGATGGACAATGGAAAGCAAAATAATAACTCCTAACTTTGATTGTTCAAATATATTCTGCAATACAGAGAGCTGCATGCAGGCTGGAGCAGGCATGGGGCAGGAAGGTTAAGTAGAAGAGAAGGCACAATACTTCAGATTGGCAGTAGACTGCAGCAAGAATAATCTAATCAAAACAAAATTAAATTATCTAGTCCCAGGGCAGGCTCCTGGGACTGCTGCATTGAATGCTAGCAGAACTCCTCCTAGACATTTTTCCCCAGTCAAACTCACATGATGAATGCAGATGAAATTTGAAATATGAAAATCTGAAATAATTTATGGAAGTTGTCAGAAATTTGGCCTGCTTGTGGTGTAATTTCCTCTGAGAGGAGGCAGGCCAGCTCACTGCTGCAAGACTCGGAGCGGCTGCTGGCCTTCCAGTGGATGGATCAACCCCTTTAAAATGCTCTTCCAGACAAATTACAGCTCATTACACACAGCCTTGCACCATGCCATTATGTCAGAGGAAATCTTTTTTCATTTGCACAAATTTGCTTGGAATTCTCATATTTATTTGAGCATCCATTATCGAATCTGAACATTGAATTATCCACAATTATTTTCTGGGTACGCGGATGTTTGTGTATACGGAATAGATGGTGACTGCGGGGCTATAAAAATATTACCGTGTGGCGGAAAACCCCACGTACTTTGCAGCTATGTAACCAGGAGCCCTGTTTGACTGTTGAAAGAGAATTGACTTTTGCGAAGATGCTTACGAGATTCCTTTTCTTTTCGAACGTCCTCGGAAGGAGGCTAACTGCTTTCAGGGACTCTTTCTCTGCTCTGTGCTGGATAAGAACTACAAATTATTTGTTACACCTGGGTTAGAATCCTGTTCTCCCTCCCCACGCAGTTTGGTTTTTGATGGTCATTTTCCCATTAACCATCTCCTGACGTATATTCTTGAACACGGCGTTTCTTAGGATTGCTGAAAAAACACCGCTCTCCTAAAACTCATTCCTTTGTCATTTTTCTCATCCTGTTGCCATAGCAAAAGTGGGCTCTCCTGCTCAGAAACACTGCAATATAATCACACAATTAAATAATTGTCTAAAAAAATTAACTAGTTTCATACAAATCCTAATTACAAGAGTGCTTGTATCACAGCTTTTAAATTGTTCCTATTGTTTAGCCTCATAAATCTCTGTTTGAGGTCATATTTCTAAATTGAGTGCAGTACTTCTCAATATTATTTTACCCAGTCATTCAGGCTTCTGTCTAAATGCCCCGTCAACCTTTCCAATGACTAAATAATTAAATGTTCTCCATTGACTTGTTGACATTTCACTCCTTATAGCAGGTATAGCCTCAAAAGAAAAATGCAATCATTCTCTAAAGCCAACTTTTATTTTCTTGAAGGCTTTGATACATGGGTAAAACAACTTGAAAAAACTCTAAAGCAGTATACCTTTAATCTCTCACTATAATTTGGTAGATCCAATTCAGTTACAAGAGAATAAGATGTACTTTTCCATGTAGGATTCATTTTGGTCGACGAGTCAGTAGTACTTAAACATCAAGGTGAGTTAATATCCTATTATTCTGCTAGCCATCATCCATAAACATTAGCATACTATAGTTTTTAAGTAACAAAGAATAGATTTTTACATAAGTCATGACTACCAGAATTCAAGAAAACAAAGCAGGTTATCAAAGTAATGGAAAAGCGGGATTCTTGCATAAAACCAAAGCAACTGCGTTCTATGCTTCAGCCCTCCAAAGCCACCACTCCTCTAAGATCCACTGTGGGGCTGGAACGTGTCACAGCCTCCCCAGTCTCTCCTTACTGCAGGAAACTTTGTAATAGCACTCGAATAAATAAAAGAAGCTGGGTTGGAGATTATTGCTTTCATTGTGCTATTGTAGATGTGTATTATATAGTCCCTCCATAGTTTGACACAATCAGTTGAATGTGGGACAAGACAAATGTTGTATATGACAGTGGGGTAGTATTGAAAGATGACCCCATATCTCGAGGGCTAAGAGTTATGGATGCATTCATAGTTGCCTCTAACATTTTGAAGCGTGGCTGTTAAATTTTGCCTGCTGGCTTCTGGCTGGAGGCCGGCCTGCCTGGGCAACGGAGCAATTGAAAGGAACTGCAGGCAGCTTTTTTTTCAGTTATACATCAAGGAACTTTGTTCTTCCTTTATTATAATTGACCACTGACAGGAGTGGCTTCTGAAGAAAGCAAGGCAAACAAGGCACATTGAACACTTCCCAGCTAATCTTTGTTGTGCATTTTATTCACTTCCAGTGGGCACTTTTTTTTCCCCCGTAAAGAACTGTTTACAAATTTTAAAGACGCATTCCTAAACCAGACTACATAATAAAAATCACAGGAAAGACTGAGAATATACAAACATTTTTCATGGATAGAGTAGGATCTACTGAGAAAACAGTTTATGGAAAAAATGAGGTAAATAGCATTTCTTATAAAGACCTATGGAGAAATTATATAATAAGAAGAGTCTCACAAAAGTGTATCTAGAATGTTTGGAAGCTAGACTGTGAGAGACATTTATTTTTAAAACGATAAGTAGATAGATGGTCTTTGAAAATATGGGGTATGGTCTATATGTGCAAAGGAAGATGAATCACATAAACACTAAGCTGCCAAGTTTGAATGAATGACATATTAAATAATTGCATAGCTAAGGTCTTTGTGAAACATTACTATTGACCAACCTCTTTTACAAATTAATTTGAAAGTACATTTTAAAAGCTGGGAAGATATCTTGTTATTCACATTATGGATAAAGATATTCGACTCTAAGAGCCAAACTTTTATATCTTCCTTGTGTGTTTAACTTAGTGACCTTAAAGCTTTAGCAAGAGGTCAAAGGAATTTGGACTTGAGTTAAAGCTGTGAAGTCCCTTTGTGGTGATTTGCTTTTACCATAGAAGATAGAAGAAATAAAAATAAAAAGAATATGAATGCAGCCTCATTTAAATACACAAACAAAATCCACCCGCATCACTATCAAACAAATGTACTAAAACTATAGCCATGTAAGTATCAAACATCAATACTTCCTGCTTATGAAAGTCTATAGTCATATAAATAGTTATGTAAATCCCAATGTTTATGAAATTCCATCCTACACTTGAACAAATGCAATTTTTCAGTCACTATAGCTAGTTATTTTGTCATTTCTTTCCAGATTTCCCTAGAGATCCAGTGAGGCTTAAGCACATAAAAAGTTTCATCATTTTTATTCCACCATCAGCCAGTTTTCAGAGGAAAAGCAAAATTTTTCACCCTGTGCTTTTAAGCAAATAAAATATTTCTGGAAAATTATAAGCGTAAGAAATAGCTATGCAAATATGTGCACAGTCTAAGTAATGATACTTGGATAAGCTAATAAAATAATATTTATCATGAAAAGAAAATTAAGTAAAAATTCAGCCCCTGCAAAATTTGAATGCAATTTTGGACTCATTTCCTTGACCTTCCTTAAAAGAAAGTAAATGAGGAGGTAATAATCAAGTATTTTCTTTTTTAATGAAAAAACAAAACTTGAATTAAAGTCTGAGAGGAAAGGGAATAGAAAGAGACATGTTTTACAATGTCTAGAGGTTGTTGGGTTTTTTTTTTAACTCACTTTCAGGAAATTTTTCTCATAATTAACATCTTTATTATGACTGTAAAAATATTCCCTAAATACAAATAATCATATATACTTAACTTAGTGCTGGGATCTTTTCCTGTATCTTTTAGTATAAAATCATTTTGCTCTTTAAGGTACAAAAGTGCTGATTCACTCATCTGCACAAAACCTCCTTTATAATTTTTCTTAAAATCCAGTTAAACAATAGGAACTAAGAACTATTAAAAAGACAATAAGAGCTTTTCCTATATAGCAGCTAATTAAAGTCTACCTTGTAGGTACATTTATCTCCAATACGTATTAGAAAATAATTGCATAAAAAGTTAACTGTGTTTTGTCTTGAGTAATTTCTATAAGCACACTGCCTGCAGGGTTCCCATTACAGCTGTAGAAGTTCTTGGGACCCTCAATCAGAAATTTAGGCCAACTTTGGGAAAAATGGATTTGCTCTATCTTTAAAATAACAATACTAGATACTTCTACCTAATATTAGGGACCCAAAGACACAAAGCAGCCTTTTTATTCCAAAAAGCTTGCAGTTTATTTTGTTCATAGACAAGAAGTTGAGAGCTAAGGAGTTATTTAATCAACAAAATCAATTTACTTGAATAAATGAGAGACTTTGAGATCAAAATCTCTTTTTTTCTCTCAATAGTGTGCATGGAGATATATACTTTACAATATCTATCATTATAAAAATACTTTTAGGGGAAAGTTTTTACATTCACCAAATGTCCATTCAGCCAAATTATACAGAGAATTATCTCAATTCTACAACCCAATTTGGAAAATGATGAGGCCACAAAGATTTTATGTAGATGATATTGACTGTAGTTAAATGTTGTTTTTAAAAGATTATGATTTTCCTCTAATCTCAAACAAGCCCTTAGTTGTGTTCAAGATTAAATTTTCAGGCCTGGTCTCATCTTCTTCCTCGAAAGATTTCTGTAAACATATCATATTTAGGAGCTCCAAAAAGAAAGAACGGGATTCACTCTAATACAATAAATTGAGGAAAGTTTTCAAGGGAAGGTTGTTAAGAAAGTGTGATCATAAAATTTTCTAAAGAATCCTAAAATAACATATTCAAAACATTTTTAAAGTAATACATATTGCTTCTCAATCAGAGATAAAGATTATTTTTAAAATACTTTTCCTCATCTGAAGGTGCTAGACCATAATTTTCCATCTTTTCTCTTTTAAATGATAAGCTCATATGATTTATTTATTAAGTTCTACTTGCTCGTAATGCAATACACAATCATTCAATAGGACACCTATACTCCAGGAGCTTGTCTTCTAAGTTAAAAACTCAGGGACAAAAGAAGAATGACCTGCAGTTGATAGGCGTGAATAGTAAAAACGGACAGAATAAATCATTATACAAATGCAGTTTCATAGAGTAGAAGGCTAACGTCCAGGCAAGTTGCTTGTAAAAAATCAGAAGTTTCAGAGGGAGGGTTCTTACCACCTCATTCATCTACAGAGTTCTCAGATCTTCATGGGTACCAGCAACAGTATCATACCTGTTCTTTGAAACACAGAATATAATAAGATATAGCTTCTACATCCATGAAAGAGAAATTGAAGACAAGTTCTAGTCAATGACTAAAACTGACAGGTAGACGTCACATATAGTGAACCATGTCAAAATTATGCCCCTACTAAAACCCAAAACTTCCATTCCATGGATAGAAATATTCCTTAATCCTTCTGTACCTATAAGTAAGTGCTTATGAATTGACATTGGATTGTGGGAGGGGAAAAAAGGGACCGTGTTTGTCCACCAGGCCCTGAGGCCCAGGAGGGGAAAAAAGGGGTAACATTTCACCGTATTCTCACTCAATTTCTTAGGGAGCAGAAGCAGTTGAACTGGAGGGTGTCACCTGACATAAGTATATTTATGTTCATTTGGCAATTACTGCTTTCCCAGTCACTGAGCACTCTAATTCCAAAATTATTTCTGGCCAAATGACTGTTATCTTTATTTATTTGTTGTAAGAACTGTAGTATACCATCCTTTCAAAAATAATATGTATAGAAAAGATTAGGGTTTCTTTTTTTTTTTTTACCCAAACTTAATGAATCTTGTTCTATTTTAGTTGTTCTTAGAGAAATACAAAAAATTTTTTTTTCATTGAAATCCCTGAGTGGGACTCCCCACCCCCCCTCACAGACTAGAATTTTTTGTTTTTATCATTACTTTCTAATACATAGGAAGGGAACCAGGAGGTGCCCTAATACTGAGTAAGGCCTGCCAAGCTACTTCTGCTCTTCTGGGACCTTTGCTCCCTCTCTCTGTGACCGGGGGAAGAGAATACCCAGGTCCCATGCTGAGTACCTGGACATCTGTGGAGGCTGAAGCTAAGCCAGAAGGGAGAAAGAGTGAGAGGTAGCTCTGTGTGTGTGTGTGTGTGTGTGTGTGTGTGTGTGTGTGTGTGTGTGTGTGTGTGTGAGAGAGAGAGAGAGAGAGAGAGAGAGAGAGAGAGAGAGAGAGAGAGAGAGAGAGCGCCAGCACAGAGATCTGCCTTTCACTCTGCCCACTTCCTCTGCATGCAGCCCTCCTCTGCTCTCTGTGGCTGGTGGCTTAGTGCCTGAACTGATTAGGTAACAACAGAGCACCTTCCCTCCCTGTTTCCTCTCAATGCATTTGGGCCACCGCCTTTGAAGGAGTCCAGCCCTGCCACTATCCTGCCTTTATCACAGGCTGTATGGGGCTTTATCTGGAAACGCCTGGGCTTTGCCCCTGGCTTCATCAATCATTTGGACCAGTTCACATCCCCTTCACACTGTTCCGCCTCATTAAACCCATCAAGGGCGCTGCAGAGAGGCAGTGGGGCCAGGGAATGCCTGAGCACTCTTCCCACTGCTCCACATCTCAGGGATGAAGAGGCCCCACCATCGTGGGGGAGAGGGTGCACAGGATGACTTACGTGGCCACCAGATGCTCAGGCCTCACCTTTCTTGCTGCTCCAGGAGATTTCTTGGAATTGGACTTGGGAAATTCCATGATCCATTTTCAAAGAACTCATTTAATATTTGCTGGTGGAATTGGAGACCACTGCTGGTTTCCAACACAGTGAAGAGTTTTAAAACCGACAGATGCAAATGCTGGTTATAAAAAAAAACAAAATTCTGGGGAATCCAAGTTCCAGAGGGAAGCCTGACACTAAATGTAGGGCCTTCTGAGACAAAGTGAATCATGAAGACCATCCTCATAGCCTCAACAAAACCCAGTTCTAAATTTGGGGAAAGGAGGCTTATACAATTTTCTGGAGTTCTGTTCTACTAATGACTCAGATTTCTGTTTTTAGGCTTTTATAATGATTATTTTATTTCTATAAACACATTACAAGGGGTTTTCTCACACATTACTTCAAAACAACCTTTGGAGGTATTTTATTTTATTTTCAATGTCATTTTAAAAGTGAAGAAGTCAAGGCTAAGAGAGTGAATTTAACCAAGACCATATGGCTAGTAATGGGTGGGTTTAAACCCCATCATTTCCTCTACACACTTTGTTGACATGGTAAAGAGCAATTCGGAAGGTGCTATTGTTTGTGTATATTTTTTGTAACAAAATGTCTTCCATATGATATCAGATGTCTAGATACTAATGGACTTCCCTAAGAGGCTTCCCCAGTCTATTGGGAGAAAGAAGAGAAGGAAGTAGTAAAGCAAAGAGAGACGTGTTACTGCTCTGGTAAAAGCAGTCTCTTAGACCCAACTAGGAGTTGAGGAGGATATGCACTTGACTTACAAGAGAGAGAAGTAGGGGTGGGGTTGGGGGCTGGGGACAGAGGCAGGGAGGAAGGGAGGAAGGAAGCCATAACCTTAGAATGGCCTCTTAACAACCAATTTGTATTACAAACAAGAGCCAAGTTTCATCTCCGCACAGCACCCAGAGTCGTAGCCTCTGGACCACCTCATGCACCCAAACAACTATTTTATGGACCAGGCACCTGTACGCCCTGTGCTATTTTAAACCTTGTTGGGAAGTTAAGGTGGGAGAGTGAAAACACCGCCTCAGCCCGGGCCCCTCCCACCTGCGCGCCACCACCTGGCACCAGACAGCTCCTGCTCCAAGACTCGCTGTCCCCGGGCGGCCTCTGCGGGAATCCTGGGCTAGGGATGGGATTACGGAAACCCTAAACCATTCTGGCCGCGCGAATCCCGGCGGGCCTGTAGCTCCAGCCCGCAGCCAGCAGCCCACGCACCCACTGGCCTTTGCGCCTCCAGGCCGATTTGCATCCCCAATATCCGTGCACCGAGCAGATCCCGGAGCACTGCGGGTATTAATACTCATAAAAGACCGGGCGGTTACAAAAAGAGAAAGCGCCGAATGTCTGGAGCTGGGGCAAGATTTTTAAAAGGCAACGCACCGAATCCAAGTCTGTACTTTAACTTTTTTAATAACGATTTTTTTTCCTGGGCTGGAAGCTCGCACCGAATCCTGGAGGAATTGCTAAATCAAATTAAGGTTATATTTTGCAACAGACTGGATGGAGCAATAAAGGAGAGCGTGCGGAAATGGGACTTCACCCATCAATTAGATCTCTATTAGCAGCCAGCGCAGGCTTCACCACAGGAAATGTCACATCCCTGCCCTAGTGGACCCTTTCGTTATCCACTCCCAGCTCTCACCTCCCCTCTCCCCTAGAGTTAAACTCCGCGGGCGCACGCTTTAGAGCCAAGCAAATCGCTTTCTGTGCGCAAGGGGTTTAGTTTTGTTTTTCTTCCCAATCTGGTTTTGGAACCCGGCGCCGCCTGCCTCCTCCAGTACCGGCGCCCCGCGCTAACCCCGGGACACTCCGGCCCTGGCTGGCTGAACAGGTTGCAGCGCGACACCTGCGCTCTCTGCTGGGTCGCTCGGCACCGCGGTGCGGGGCCTGTGCGCAGGGCCTTATTAATATTAAAAGCTTTACGTTGGTCCTGAGCAGTCCATAATGAGAGGTGATTAACAAGACAATGGACAGGGCTCTGAATGGTGAGGCAACTCAGCTGCTATAACAGATCACACACGCCTCGGGGCCCCAGCCTGCCGTGATACGGCCTGACTGGGAGTCAGACCGCCGAAATGGCACGCCCTGCAGGCTGGGAGGAGACCCTCGTGCGGGGTCCACTCGGACCTCAGCTCCGTCTCCGCTGCGCTTGCAGGTGTTCGCGCCCTCACTGGAGCTCAAGATGTGTGCGGTCCCCACACAGAGACCCGAGGGCTGCACCCGGATCCCCAAGCCTGGAGGTTCACCCCTGACCACCCTGTAATTCCAGACACCGGAATCTGAGCTCTGATGGGGAACCGCCCTAGTAATGGCTGCTCCGGCGTGGCAGAAAGACAAGGAAATGGGGCGTGACCCCCGAATCCACTCCCTTCCAGCCTCCCGTAAATGCACCCAGCCCTTGACCCCGCTTCTCCAATCCGCAGCAGAACAGAAATTTCCTCGGGCCCCAGAAAACCTCATTTATCATTCTCCTGGGGACCCGAATGACAACGCTTCTTGTCCTAGCCCGGCTGTGAATTCCCCCCCCCCCCACTTCTGCTCCCTTGTCCTCCCGGTGCCCCCTCCCGCTCCACACCCCTGCCCATAAGGAGACAAGGTGCAACAGCCCGGGAATGAGCAAGCAGGAGAAGTGGCCGGATGGATAAAGGAGGCACTGTTGCCGTTGCCGCCGCCCCAGCCCCCATTCAGGGGCCGAATTCAAATGGATATTTTCCCCCCTCGGCCCAGCTGAACGAGCCTCAATGCCTCAAAGGTGCAGAGCTGCCTCCGTGGACATGCTCTGTGGCTGATATTATAATTTTCATAATGCGCTTTTATGTCGCTCCAGACTCCTCCGGTGAGGAGCCTGCAGAGCTGCTGAAAGGGGCTTTGAGAGGCCCGGGCGCGCGGCTGCTGCGAGCTGCGCGCCCCCCGCGGGCCTGAGTGGCACCGCGTGCCCCGGCCGGGGCGCGGCTCCTGCGCTTCGAGCGCGCCGGCGGCGGCGGGCGCTGCCCGCGCCGCTCATCAGCATGCACCCCGAGTGCGCCCCTCCAGCTCCCTCCCGCTTCCGGGCCTTTCTGCGCCCCTCCGAGCCTCTGCCATCCGCCTGGGTGCGAGGTCCCTGGCCTCATCCCGGCTCACACTCCAGCTCCAGCCCAGTGGACCTGGGGCCACCCAGGCCCAGGGAAGGTCAAGGTGTGAAGATGTGAGCGGATCCCGGGAGCAGCCGGGGGCGGAACAGTCTTCAGACCCGGTGCAGGCTGCTTTTGCAGGGATCGGGAAGCGAGGGGACTCTGGGTGTGAGGGGTTTCTTAGTGCAGGCAAGGAGATTGAGAGGAAGCCTCCTCACTGGGACGTGTGTGGTTAGAGCTATTTTGTTCTAAGCAGTTAGTGAGTATTAATTATTTAATCCTCTTAACAACCTGATGAGGAAAACGAGCGTCAGAGAGGTTAAGTTGTTTGCCCAAGGTCGCACAGCTGGGAAGTGGGAGAGGCCAGATTCCAACCATTGGTCTTGGAGTCCTGGCTTTTTACTGAGCTAGTAGCTGTTTTCCTGATGTTGGCTCTGTGTTTGGCCACAGCAATCAGTTCACGGGCAAACCCATTTGCCAGATCTGTAACAGGCAATACAGGGCAATTACAGATTAATCCAAACTCCTGATCCTCACCTACACTCAGTCATTAGAGCTCATTGCTGTTGGATAATCAAGTTACCTCTCTTTTGTCTTCTTCGTTTTATACTCACTGGAGGAATTTGCATGAAATACTTAGTGCCTCTGAAAGTCTAAATGAGACAAATGCTTCACCTTAGTCACCAGTAAACACATTAAAAATTAATGAACATGTATCATGGTGAAACTGTGGGGTGGGGGGGGAGAGGGGGGAGAAAGACGAAGGAAAAAACCCTGCATTCTCAAAGAACTTCCCAAAGAAACTCATTACTTGTAACGACCCTGGATGGATAATTTAATAATACAGTTCCAACGTAACCTTAATACACATTACAGTAGGCCCCATTATGGCAGATTCAGGGCTACCCTTCTTAAAAGAGTCCTTCTACCAAACTTGGGAACTGTTCACAAGAAATATTAGGTAAAAGTTGTAAGGCTGTAGTTAACCCTATCCCCAAGGCCAAAGATATGAAACTGTTCTCATAATTGCTCTCTAAAGTAAGGAGTTTACTATTAAGGTTGCCAAATACCATCTTTATTCATTTTTAAGAGGTCCAGCATATGTACTGATACTGAGAGAGAGCAATCAGTATATTCCCCACAATTCATATTTGTTCAAAAGGCAGACATGTACCAGAGAAATGAATATATTTACAAGCCCCAAATCTCTTGCTTTAAATGCGAGTAAAATTAACAATGCATTCCTAGCTAGATATACCTGCTGTAAGACTGTCTGTTCCGGGAGCTATTGCCCCATAAACCCTCTGGACCATATCATAGCCTCAATTGTCCACTTTTTTCCCTTGGTGTGGTTAGAGAAATACTATGGTATTGTCAATGCCCACCATGCACTGGACAACAAAAAGTAGCCCCATGTGTCCATCTGCAATAATACCACAAGGGCAGTCAAGAATCAGTGTCAGATTGGAATTTTCTTTATCTACACAAAGGTCTTTTAGGGCTTAATCTAAACTTGAAAATCTCTTATGACCTAGTAACTAAGCAATAGAGCTGAAAACATGACCCACAGATCCGATCCCCAGGGCTGTTATATTTGATTTTCTTCCCTAAACTAGCCTCCTTGTTCTTGTTTAAGAATCTACAGTTGTAGCCCTGCATATCTAATAGAATGATCCCAAATTATAGCTAAAATCTGTTCTTCTTCCTGATTTGTTGCAGCACAATGAAAGATAACTACATCTAAAGTTGGGAGACAGCAGCTGCTCATACATTTCTTCATTAAATAAACATTGGGATACCTGCTGATTGAAACCATTTTGGGGATTTGATGTGAATGGCTCTTTAAAAACCTTCCCATATGTTAGCCTCTATGAAATTCAACAACTTTGCTCTAGCTGCCTCTAACTCAGAGGTTATTAAATCCTTATTAAAACTCGAAAATGTTCTAAAGTGAAATTGTATCGCATACTTATAAAGAAGTGATAGAGTGGCATTTTTAACAAACAATTTAAGTCATGTACATGGTAGACTGAGATCAGAAGGGCAAATGACTCAGAAAACTCATGACACCTCCTGTTCAAATTACCCAACTGAATGAGAGAGGAGAGAGATTCAGTTTAGTTAATTGGTACTGACTTTTAAACCCCTGAAAATGTTTCAGCAGACCACATCATTTTCTGAAATTGTAAGACTGGACAATAACTACTAAAATAATCATCCTCATAGAAGAGGGGATGATAGCAAGTTAACGAATGTCACTGGTGAGAATAAGAAGAATGCTCTCTCTGCTTACTGTGCGTGTTTACATAAGCATTCAAAGATTTTTGAAAAGCATAATTGATAATTTTCAAATGATGGATTTGTGTCAAATGATAGACTTTAAATATCATAGTATCACAAACATAAGTAAATTCAATGCGCTTTGGATATGATGGTAGTTTTGCAGAGAAGTGTAGGGAGAAATAAATTACGCAATAAATTTAGGATTTGTTAACAGGCAAACTGGACAACTGTGGGTCCAAATACTTTCTTTTCCATTCACCTGGGGGCAGTTTTCCTCTTTGTGTGTATGGGCACAGCCCTTTTTTCTTTCCTTCCTCCCTTCCTTCCTTTCCTGTCTTTTCTTTTCTTTCTTTCATTTTTCCTATTTGAAGCAATTTCATTTCCTTCATTTTATTGCAAGTAGGGAAACAGAAATGGGAATATTGAGGGAACTATCCAGATAATTCTAAAGAACAAAAATCTTACGTGAAAGGAGAACTCCTATAGCCCAGCTCCCCAAGTGGGCTGTTGGCATTGATTTAGACGCCCTTGTGCTTCCTTTGGCCTGTGCAGACATTCGCTTATTAAAGGTAAGCTGCAAGCAGGAGGAGGATCTTGCAAGAACCGGATGTAAATGCCTTTGAGGTTTCTTTTTTCTTTCTTTATTTCTTTCTTATGGACATGGAAAAGAATGATGGAGAAATGTGTCCCTGATTTAGTAAGGGACCAGAGAGAGGAGGAGGGGAGAAAGCTCAGTTGCTCTTGTAGTCCAACCATGAGTGAACATTGTGACCACCATGTTATCTGCACAGCCTCAGTTTTCTCATCTAAAAAATGGGAAGTTAAATTGGTCCAGACATTCCCTCTCTGGTCTACAGTTCTAGTCTTAGGAAAACCAGTACCTGACAGAGCCCAAATTACTTCCTGCCTGGTCATAAACTCAAACACATGTTTCCAGAATGTACCTTCAAATCTGAAGCTTTTAAGTGTATGCTTCACCATTTGTCCTTTGTACTATACCTTATAGAACATGGTGCACCACATAGAACTGCTTGAAATTTTTCTGGTCATCAATAAGGCTTCTGTTCTCATCAACGATGACAATAATCAAATGCTTTCACTGTATGTACAGAACAAAATTGACAAAATCCCAAAATAAAAATTTTATCAGTGACTGTTTGGCATGCTAAGTGGATTCCTGAAAGATGTGTAAAAGAGACTTCAACAGTAAACAAAATTCTACCATTCCATTTCTTTATATAATAATTTCAGATATACTTTTGTGATATCCTGATTGGAAATAACCAACAAGACTTCAACTTTTAGTTTTTCTACTATACTTCTCCCCTTGTCCCTCCTTAGTAAGTAGATTTCATATATACCATGGATATATCTAAAATAAATATTAAGAGCAAAAGAAAATGGTAGGGCATTAGGGAAAATATTAAACAAGATAAATAATCATTTTTTCCCTTCCTGAATTTACTATGGGCAGTGGTCTTTCTGAATTCTAGAAAATACTTTTAAATTTAAAATATCACTTATTAGATTTAGCAGATACATTTTCCACCTTACAAAATGTAAAATTGGTAATAAAATGACATTGAAAAAGTGAGATAAAGGGTCATCAGATAGCTATACATTAAGTTAAAATGTTTACTACTTGACAGCAGGGATTTATTAAAGATAAATGAGAGGTGGGAATTTTTTCTGAATCTCGAATTGCCATTTTAAATTTTACATAGTGAGAGTGTGTCCAAAAATTGCAAATTATTTTAGTAATAAAGAGTGCTTAAATAACTGTAGCCACGGCTATGTGCTTCATTCAAAACTAATAAAGCCAGTAAGTTAATAACAGTAATTAACTCCCACTGTACCATATAGTCTCTTCTATAGATGCTGTATAACACACATTTGATATTTAGTTAGGGAGTATGGAAAAGCAAAGCACAAAAAGGAGATGATGTTCGTATGAGTATAGAGGAAAAATCTTACATCAAGAACTATGAATATATTTGCTACATAATTGTGTACACCCCCACAAGATCTATGAGTTCATGAGAACATGCCAGATAATTAATTCATAAATAACTAAGAATGTCAAGCATGGTTTCTCAATGAAGAACCAGTACTATTCTTCGAGAATCTTTTAAGACAGCTGGTTAACTAAAAATGCTGAGTGAAGGGATTATCAAAATGAAAACATTTTGAGGGGAAGGGTCAAGAAGATTTAAAAGGAAGGGGATTTAAACCACAATGATCAATGATTAGAACACAGTGTGTAATGTCCGCTGAGTAAACAGATAATCTTCATGATGAAGAAAAATGTAAAATGTTCTTTTTCATTGAGAAATTATTCCAGCTAACACTTTGCGAGGTCTCTGGAGGTAGTGGATTAAATATCCTTTCGGGGTTTCTTTCTGTTGTTCCTTTTAGTGTTTCCTTTCACCCACCTTATATAAAAGGCCATTCGTCAAGTTCAAGAACAGGAAGGACACAGTGCCAGTGGGTGTTGTTGTTGTTTTTGTTGTTAGGAAAATGGGTTTACAACCCAGCATGGTGTCTGAAATGGTATCTCAAGTGCCTTGTGAGCAATCACTGAGCAAATGGAATTTTCACACCAACTCATGGCCTCCTGCAACCTGTCTGCTGGCAGAGAATTATCTAGTTCAGACCCATATTCTATTGATTTGAGAAATGGAAGAAAAAAAAAAACTCTTTCTTTCTTGTGTGTTTTGGAGCAAACCACATACACACACATCAAGAAAACAAAAATACCCAAAGCAACACACTTAGCAACTCAGTAGGGGAAAAGGTCAGGCTACTAGAGACAAGTATGTAAAGACACCTCCTAAACCATGGGAAAACATGTATAAATCGTTTCGACTCACTGCATTCAGAGCCCATGGAAGGGAACCACAAAACTGCACTTTGGCATTGTTGGCCTGAAAGGATATCTATTTATCATCTCATAAGACAGCTCGAATGATCTTTATCTACTTTGCCCACTTTCTGACCCAAATTCAGGGTTTTTATGGAAAATTGCAGTCAGTTTGATTGATGAAATCCAAAGATGTCTAAAATGGCACCAAAGATCTCCAACTGTGCAGACTCCAACCGAGGGCTTCAATGTTGGCATTGTTCCTGAAGGAATAAAAAAAGAAAAAGAAAAAGTTGAGAAAAACAGGCAAAAGTTAGGGAATTTCTGCTTTAAAACTTCAAATTTCAATGAGGATCCCCAAACCCATTATCCCTGTTCACACGTGCGAACTGGGCGCACATCAGAGTATTTCCCACACATCGCAACAAAACCGGGTTCCTCATCAACCAATAAACCTTCTTTGTGACCCGCTGAATGGCTGTTTCTACGCAGCGAGCGGGTTTCAGAAAGGCTCTCAGGAGGGCAGCGTGGAACTGGAAGCTGGGAAGCCGGGGAGCCCCGCGCGCCTGCCCGGGCGCAGGAAGAAGAAACTAGTTTACGCAATCGCCCTGGCCACGGGCCCTTTGGGCTTTAAGACACCCTAACGAGAAGTCCCAGCGGCCACAGCAGGCCTCCATGCTCCCGGGCAAGACAGCCGGAGCGCCCTCCCCGCTCTCTCCCCAGCCCGCCGGCGGCGCCACTATTAACCCAGAGCCAGACCCAGGCGGAGGCACCGGCGCCGAGGCCCGCGGAGGCCTGGGACAGCCGTGGCAGTCGGTCCGGTTTGGGGGGCGATGCATTGTAGTGGAATATTGTCACCTGCCTAATTGTTCGTAGCGGCCCTCCTCCCCTCCCCCATTAGTAATCATAGCTGGAGCGCGCCTCCTACCCGGTTACCAGGCCCGGGAGCTGATGAATGAACCCCCTTGTAGGGGAAAATCTTGGGAGCTGTCTTCTGTCGTATTACCCAAGGGGGCCGGCTATAAATCTTCTTTCATTTTAACCACATTTACCCTCATCCTCCTCGGGGCTAGGGATGCTGCGTTAAGATTGCACTGATGTGCCAACGCTCTGGACCAGCTGCTCCTAAATACAGACAGGTCCTTGTCAATTAAGGCTTTGAGAAGCAGGTCCTCGGGGCCCTGGGGCATTGGAGCAGCCAGCAGCGTGCAGCCCCCACAATTAGTATCCATTTGGAAGGGACCTTCAGGGCACAAATGCACAGGCAAAGGAAGAATCAAAACACCAGGCAACTTCAATTCTGGAAATTGGTCGTGTAAGTGTTGTGAAACTGAACAGACGGCCCCCAAGAAGGGAGCTAAGATTTCTGGTGGGAGAGGGGCCGCTCCTGCCACCATCACCCCCCTTCCCAATATTTTCTCTTTGTCTTGTTTCAAGCCGGGCAGTAGATTGAGTTTGCGGGTAGGTTTGGGGCGGTGGGAGTGGGGGGGTGGGGAGAAAGATAAATGAATACATTCATTTGCCTTCTCCTAGCTGAAGTTGTCTTTTGGTGTCTTTTGTGGCCACCTCAAGCAGCTGGTCAACCCTGCCCGGACCCTGGCCTTTGGCCCAGGGGGCGCTGGACAAGGCAGGCGCTCCAAGGAGAAGAGCTGCGATGTATCAGGTCAGAGAGGCCAAGCCGCCGGTGGGCCAGGCCTAGCATTAGCAGCTCAGCTAAACAAAACCCAAAACGCTCTGGGGGCCTGGGGCACCAGGAGGGAAGGTGTTTGTTTAAGTGATTAGGAGCAGTTGGTAGTTAGGGGCGGAGAAAAGGGCAGAGCTTGTGACACAGGGCAACTTAGCTGGACAGCAAGGGTGGACATTCAGAGGACATCACTGTTTAAGACTGTGTGACCCCACCAAGTTCAAGAACAGAGCAAACAGCACAGGCCATTAGGGACAGCCGTCAAACGGATGGCAACAAAGCCAAGAGGGGCACTGAGAAAAATGTTTCAATATTAAATATGGAAAAGTATCGGGGACCAGGGCAGGGGGGTCAATAAAAGTCAACAAGAGTTTAGGCTTAATGAGAGAAAGAATTTAATATTAAAAATGCATAAATCTGCAAATGAGGCAGCCCCATAATAGAGATAAAAGAACCAGTTCAGTCAACATTCTGCGATAATGGCACCATAATAGATAGCATCAGGTTGTTAACATTTAACACAAAAGTGAAGAGAATGAAAGGAAAGGCAGCTCCCTTAAGTGAGAACCTGCTGGAAGATTTCCACATGCCACCAGGGATGAATGCGTTGCTAACTAGCTGCCTTATCTACGTTCAGGCCATCAGGAGACCTGCTCCTTCTTGGAGTTTCACCCTCACCCCACTTCTCCTCCTTCCCAAGGTTTCTGCCCTAGAAGCGCACATGTCCTCTAGAGTCAAAGTTCTTTCTCTCAGAAGCCATTGTGACTGTCCTCCTCCCCTTTCAGCAAGGATATGAAGTTTCTTTTAAAATTCACCTCACCTCCCTGAGTGAGCTAGCAAAGTTCTTAGCAAGGAGCATACTATGGTTTTTGTCTCATTTTTCATGCTAAGAAAGAAAGCACGTATTTCCTCAGAACAGAGGGTCAGTCTCAAAGGTTCAAAAGAATATCTCACTTTGCACACTTTTTTCCAACCAATAATAAATCTTATTTTTAAGGAAACTTCCAGCAGCAGAGCCTTGAAAATTCAGTGAAGCTTCCTGAAGTATTTCAGCTGTATGCACTAGATCTCTAGGACTTTGCCTACGTGTGAAAAGCCCTTCTCTTTAATATCCACAGGTAGATGCTGAAAATTAAGGAGGGACTGTCCTATCCTTATAGCCACACAGCAGGAGGTAAGTCATTCCTGTTGAGGACAGCTGCTGCCCTGAGACTCAGCATCCTCCCATTCCTGCAGAGCCAGAAGACAGAGCTCATCTTCCAGCAGTTATCAGTGGGGGGCCTTCTACGGAGGGGGCCATGGCTCCCTGGGTCCTGTGATGCTTGTTAGTTTTCAAAACACATTTACATACCTAACCAAAGTTGATCCTTACAACTACTTTGTGGAGTGAATAGGGTAGAAATTATTAGTACCACCATTTGGTGAAGACACAGAAAGATTAAATAAGCCAACTCATTTCTCACAGCCAAGATTTGTGATCCAGTGTGTATTACATACCTTCCTTATACTTTGTTCTCCACTATTCAGAATGCAAAATTCAGAGGCACAGTGAGAAACTGAGGTCTTCCTCAAGCCTGTGCAGGCACTTTGATGCTCATTCCTATCTGGACTGTGGCTATTACTTATGCGTTTTAGAGCACCCAAAGAATTTAGGGGGACTCCCACAGCATGTGTCCAAATAGGTTCATTCTACACATGAAGTCCCAGAGTCAGGAAGTGGCAAATCTCAACCTGAGTCCTGAGTTTCCATAACCAGGTTACATCGGAAACCCTTCAGTATCCACTACACTTGATATTCCTTCCAAGGAAACTGCAAGTTCCTTGAATGCAGTATTTTCTGTTTCTCTTGTGTCTCCTGTGGAACTATCCCCTCACAAAGCATTTGTAGAATTAATTACAGAATGACTAATGGCTCATAAGTGAATGGATGGGATTAGGAACAGTAATTAAAGAGATACCAGCTTGGGCCTACCTCCAATGACATTGACAGTGATGGTATGAAAACCATACTCCAGAAACTGGGTCATTTAAATGATCCTTTTTTAATGGAAACAAAACATATTGTGAGGAAAACTGCTCCTGGAGCTTCAGAATCTGGAGATTACTGTTTGTTCTGTTCTGTTCTGTTCTGTTCTGTTGTGTTTTAATAACAGCTGCTAAGTCAAGGTCTTGTTCCTGCAATAGCAACTTCCCACCACTCCAGCTAGGAGAGCCCAGTCTTGGCTCCGCACATATTCCTGGGCAGGTGGAGAACTCAGAGAAGGTCAGGAGGCCACACCTAGATAGGAGTAGAGGAGCCCTTGCTACACCTTCAGACTGGGAGGTCACTCTGACCACCAGACCTCTAGGAGCCCTTCTATCTTGAAAGTTCTGAGATGCTGTCCTGATCCTCTGACTCACTGCCAGCTGGGCCTAAGTAGGTCGAAGATGACTGACAGGAAGTCATTGGCACCCGTTCTCGACGCCCCACCCCCACCCCACCCCACCGCCACCCCCAGCCTCTGGGAGCAAGGCTGGCTCTGGCATCTTCAGGCCAGCTCCAGCTGGGGATCCACATTGGACACAAGCCTGGCCAGATTCCCTGGAATCTTCGGAATCATTTCCCTCCCCTCCCCACTATCCGCCCCCTCCAGCCTTGGCGCCTGGTGACCGCAGCGCGTGGCGCCAGCACGGGCACTTCCGGGGCCGCCCCCGCACCCCTGCTAGATCAGGTCAATGGGAGCACACGCCGGGCGCCAGGCTGCTCTGGCCGGCTGGCCTAGCCCCAGCTGCGACCTCAGACAGCCCAGGACCAAGCCAGTGGTCGGCACACACTCTTCCCTCTCTCTCATTCTGGACTGGCCGGGGGAGGGGATTTAGGAGGCGGGGCCGCTCCTGTAACTCAAGGTGCTTTCAGGTCGCCTTTGAAAGCTCGGGATGCCTGGAACAGCGCAACCAGTGTCCGGGGGATAAGCAGGGAGGAACCGGTCTTCGCAAAAGCGAATTGGTTTGTCTGGCAATAGTGTGAATACCAAGATACACCAGAACCCGAATTAGCGGTGGACAAGCCAGGAGGCTGGAATTTACAGTTTTAAAGATTTTTTAATTCTAAAGAAAAATGTAATTTGGCTAAATGCAGCAAAGATTTCCCGCGGGTTCAGGAGGTCAAGCAGATGTAGACAAGCGCACGGGAGTTACTTATGTCAAGTCGGGTTACTGTAAAGATGAGAGAGCGAATCGCCGAGGTGGCGCGGGCAGCCAGTAGGCCCGCGCGCCGGGGTCAGGGCGGCGGCCAGTGTGTGCATCCTGGCGGGACAGTAATTGCCCCGGGTCTGACACGACGCCGGGGGCTGTGGGCGCCTCCATCCATCTCCATCCAGTTAGCGACGTGCCCCCCTACTGGGCGGGAGGCCGGGTTGGGTCTCCACTTCGAATAATGGGAAGAATTGTCTCCCCGCCTGGCACTATCCTGAACTGCTCGGGGTTCGCTGCCCCTGTCCTTTCTCTGGCCCCACTTGTCCCCCAGCTTTGGCGATGGCGTTGGGGTGAGAGGGCATCTCGAGATCAGGGGTTCCCTGAGCGCAGAGCGCAGCCGTAGCTAGTGCCTGGGAGGAGAAGGAAGCTTCGCGCCCTACCACCCTCCGCTTCCGCCGGCCACTAACCTGCTTCGCCCTCCAAACTGCCCGGCTAAGCCAGCCGCCCGGCCCTCCCTTCCCATCTAAGACCTTCCGGATCCTGCACAAAATTTTCCGTCATTGCTGGGGGCTGATAAAGATTCTTCCCCCTCTGACAATTTAATAGTCCCAAGTCATCATCTGCGTGACACTGGCCATCCATCTTCTCCCAGGGGAGGACAAAGCCGGGCCTCGGGGACTCCAGGCCTCTCCCTCCCCAGCTCTTTCTATTTTGGGAAGACCTTCCCACAATGGAGTCCTTATGAACCATAATGGCGATGTTTATGAAGGCCGCAATACCAGTGTATGAAGACGATTTTATGCCTAATTAGAAAATGATGTAACCAGAGAGAAGACAAAGAGAAGCTGTCCCCGCCTCCCGTTTCTCTCTCTTCAGTCACACCCCAAAGTTCCTCGGGCCGATCCCCATGCGAGTGGTCAGGGCTCCGGGCCTCTGTTTTGACAGCAGCTCGGCTGGCTTTGGCCGCGCGGCAGGCGGCTGCCCGCACATCCCGCGGCTGAGGGCAAAGGCTGGGGGGGCGGGACGCCGCAGGGAGGGGGGAGAGGCGGGTACAGAGGCTTAAAGAGATTTGGGACGCGCGCTCTTGCACTTTTCTCTTCCCCACGAGCCCCCATCCGAGGGGACTTCACCCCTGGGAAGACTCCAATAAATGCAACCCGGCGCCACTCGATTCCGGGATAATTTTTAATATATATGCAATAAATGTTCACTTTGTTAGATTGAATGACAGACAATAATATCGGCAAATCTTCATATCCATCCATTACCAGCAAATGAGCCGCACAAAGGACAGATTTGCTTTTGATTAATTTATTTGCAGACTCGGGTTGATAAAGCAATAACTATTTGGTTAAACTTGACATTTGGTCTTCGGGGGGTTATCAGACAAATCCCTGTCGTTCGGGAGAGATAATAAAGCTGTTTAAAGGGGATTAATTATTAATTGGCTGCAATTAATTTCCCCCCTTTGCTCGGCTGCTGCCACAATGCACATCACTCACCTACAAACAAAAGGCAGTGGTTTCCCCCCTACTCAACCGACCTAGGGCGAGGAGGAGTTTGCCCAAAGCCCCAAGCAGAGATGCGGCCTCTTGCACCCCGGTTATTCTTCCGCAGACTACTTAATGAACCACTGTGCCGGGCGAAACTTATCCATTTGGTGGCCATGAACTCGGTCTCGAACAGCTTTGGAATCAGGGGTCCGATCGAGCACCCACTTGAATATTACGGCCTCTGTACAGAT